>NC_092499.1:10440000-11690000 GCF_047511675.1 Marmota flaviventris | reverse complement strand
CCCTGTGGCACACAGAGTTTGGAGTATTAATAACCACTCTGGTTCAGAAGCACTCACATGTACAAATTTATTGAGGCAAAAATACTTCAAAAATTAGGGGGCTGGCTGGTGGGCTGTATCTGCATGCTTACTCTGGGCTTTCCTGGAGGAGCCTGTATTAAAACCACTTCCCTAGATGTGACTAAATGCCACTGAAATGGATATGAAATGCAGTTTTCCCTAAGGGAATAGGTGGAGAAGAAATCCAATGACAGATACCTGGAGTCCTAATTCCATTTTATCTTTCTCTTCAATGAAGCTCGTTGTTTAGAGACCTGAGAGAATCAGATCTGCGCTAGATCTATTCTCCCGACTGGCATTGATCAAGTGACTAGTATATGTCAGGCTCTGTGTTGGGTGCTGGGACTTTACAGTGAGAGTCAGTTAAGTCTTTGTCCTCCAGTAGCTGTCAGTGTATCTTGAAGTGACATCTCAAGTGGTGGGTGGGACCAGGGCTGTGTGTGTGTGGGGGTCCCTTCTCCTGGAGTCCTGTAAATCCACATTTACACCCAGAGCCCTCCCATGCTGGGGGAAGTCATTTTGCCCCACAGAGGTTGTCCTAGCTCTGATCACCATGGTAATAGATTAAAGGGAGCTGGCACTCTGGCGGGCAACCCAGCTGTGAGAACTGCCTCCTCCTCTATCTGAGTGCTAGCCTGACTGCAAAGCAGAAACCGCTTCCCTAGATGTGAGATTTGGCTGGGGAAGAACAAGAGCCTGGGGAGGGGCAAAGGGAAGGGGAAAGGGCCACCCTAGATTCACAAAGAATGATAAGATAAAAAGCGCACATTTATTGGACGGTCATACTGTGCCAGGCTCTGTGCTAATCTTGTGGCCTCATCTGGTCTGATACTGGTTACTTTCTTTCCCTCAGTAGAGGGCAAGGAGACTGAGGCTCAGGTGGGCTACAGATAAATTGTCCCATCTGATCCCCACACTCTTAGTGCCAATGGCTGTGGTTCTGGGGAACAGTGGGCGAATGGCTAAGATGCAGGCTCCAAGGCCTGGGTTTGAATCTACTGAATCACAATGTCCAGGGCTGGGGCCAGGAATCAGAACACGAAGGGATTTGGGCTGGCACCAGATCCAAGTGAGGCTGGAGTGGGGAAGGGACTTGTCCCAGGTGCCAGGGCTAACATGGTATCTACGCCAGCTCAGAAGACTTTGAGGGGGTAGGGTGGAGTGTCTTCAGGAACCAGAACAAGATATGATGTGTCCAAGGGCTGAAAGTCACCCTTCATTTACTATGTCAAGGCTCCCTCAAAGTGGCGCTCCAATAAAGAAAAAGAAGAAAGAGAGGCAATCTCTAACTGGTGCTTATTATATTTTCTTTCCAACACTTCTGTCTGTAAGGCCAACCCACTTCCCAGCTCAGTCACCAGGGTAACCATCACCCCCACCTTGACAGCCAAGTGCATACTCGGCTTCTTGCACCCACCTCCAGGGCCGTGGGACCCAGCCCTATAATCAGCCTCCTGCTGCCTCTGCAGGCAAACAGCAGCGACAGTCAGAGCCCCATCACCCCATCACGGTTCTGCAGACACCCCCTCCCCACGCTCACACAGCATGATCTGCTTCCCTCGCCCACTGCCTCCCAGGAGACAAGTGTGCAATCTGCTCTCTGCGTGTATCATCACCTCTGGAGGGAGGGATCGGCCAACACAACACACAGGGCCCACACGGGAGAAGACACACGCTTTCAGAGAAGAGGACCAGTGGCAGCCAACGCCCTCTCCCCTGCAGCGACTGCTGAGGGGGCGGCTGGAGTTTAGGAAGAGTTTGCACAAGTGAGGCTGGGCTGCCACCAGACATGGGGGTGGGGGGAGTGGGCACCCACTGCCTGTTGCTGATGAAATGGCTCCAGCTGCCTGCCCAGCCCTGGTTCTCCCTGCCAGGACCAGAGTCCTCCCCCAGCCACAGACACCTGGAGCAGGACCTGGCAGGTAATGAGTGTGTTCCCTTGTCCAGATCAAGGTCCCTGGTAGAGCAGTTTCATGAGACCGGTCTGTGGGGGACAGGAACACTCTGTCAGGACTTGCAAAGCACCCATTCCATCCAGTTTCTCAGGCCTCAGGGAGTCCACCCAAGTGCCTGCCAGAGCTCCTTCCTCAACCCCTGGAGCCCTGCTGCTTCTGACCAGCAGCTCCATCTCTACCTCTGCTCTGGATGCTCCAGATGTTTCACTCACTTATCCTCCATGCTCTCTTGGGAGCAGGGATTGCAGGATTATTATTATTATTATTATTATTATTGGTACCAGGGATTGAACCCAGGGGCGCTTAACCACTGAACCACATCCCCAGCCCATTTTGTATTTTATTTTAGAGACAGAGACTCACTGAGTTGCTTGGGGCCTTGCTAAATTGCTGAGGCAGGCTTTGAACTTGCAGTCCTCCTGCCTCAGCCTCCTGGGATTACTGGTATGCACCACCACACCCAGCTGGGACTGAAGTCTTGAGCATCCAACCTCAGTTCCCTGCAGCCTGTGGCCAGCCCCCTCTCATTCCTCCTTGCTTCCTGACTGGGAAGAAGTCCCCCTTGTCAAAGCTGGGGATTGCCTCCCTGCAGAGGCTGCTTAAGAGCCAGCCAAGCCCATTGAACTGAAAGGGCACTCAAGGAGTGGGTTCTGGCCATTGTCCTTGTAAGTGGAGGCCAAGGGTGGGAGGGGCTTCGCTTGTCACCTTTCCTCAAACAGGTCTCAGGCCTGGGGTTTGGGTCCTCTGTCCAGAGTGCCCTGTGTGCTGGTCCTGAACGAGGTGGGGCTGGCTTGTCTGCATTCACTGGGATTGAACCCCTGGGTGAAGCAGTCCCAACTCAGCTTTGCCTCACACTGCTTTCAAGGGAAGCTGGCACTCAGACTCCAATAGCAGAGAACTCTAGTTCTATGTTTGCAAACCTGACTCGCTCATTTGACAGAGCAAGCTGAGGCCCAGGGAAAGGAAGTGCTTTTCCCAAGTGTTCAACTCATTAGTGTAGAAGCTATGCTTACTTATTACCACCAGCAACAATGGACAATATTTTGGAATGCGTGAGTGAATGGATGGATGAATGAATGAAGTGGACCAAACCCCAATCTGAAAAAACTACAAAAATATTACTTCATGCATAAAAATTATGTATAATACCTAAGTATACTTTGGTTGTGGGTGCAAGGGTGGGGGATGCTGGGCCAGGCACCATTCTAGGCCCTGCAAATGCAGTGGTGACCACTACAAATGGATGGAAATCTCTGTCTTTACAGAATACAGCATTCTGGGGGAGCAGAAAGAGAAAAAGACCATATTTAATAAATATTCAGTAAGCCAGACTGAAAATCCTGGTTCTGGTGATGGTGGAAAAAGTGGGTTACCTCCTTCCCTAATTGGTATCCTGAAGCCTTAATCCCTGGTACTTCTGACTGTATTTGGAGAGTCCTTAAAAAGGTAATTAAGTTAAATTGGTCCACATTCAAGCTGACTAGTGTCCTTGTAAGAGGAGGACATTTGGCACACATCCAAGAATGCCTGTACCCAAAGAAGAAGCCACGTGAGGCCTGGAGAGAAGGCGGCCACCTGCATACCAAGGAGACAGGCCTCAGGAGAGACCAAACTGCTGACGCCCTCTCTTGGACTTCAGCCTCCAGAACTGTGAGGAAATACACTTCTGTTGTTTAAGCCACCCAGCAGGTGGTATAATGTTACACAGGCCCTAGCAAACTAACCCAGTGGGATTTTAATTCCCCCAAAGGCATCGGAGTTGGCCTTACCAAGAAGGTGGTGTCTGAGCAGAAATCCCAAGAGGGTGACAGAGCCGGTGTTTTGAGGGAAGAGAGGGGGCAGGGGTTAGCAAGGACGGTGGAATGTGATTGACAACATTATCCAAAGTATATGTATGAAGACATGAATTGGTGTGAATATACTTTATATACAACCAGAGATATGAAAAATCGTACTCTATGTGTGTAATAAGAATTGTTATGCATTCTGCTGTCATGAATTTGAAAAAAAAATCAATTAAAAAATATATATAAAAACTAAAAAAAAAAAAAAGAAGAAGAAGAAGAAAGAAAATCTCAGAGAAGAGCATACCAGGCAGAGGGAGGGCAGACCAAGAAGCTCAAATGGGGCCACCACAGCCTAAGTGACCTTCTGGGGGACAGCATGGGGAGGGAGCAGATAGGAGGACACCTGATGGGAGAGGCCAGGGCATGTGGAGGAAGTCTCTCCCCAGGAGACAATGGTATTGCAGGGCTTGGGGTGGGAAGGAGGGTGTTTGGTGGTGTTTAAAGACATTTTTTCATTGTCACAGTTGTGGGGCACCCTTAGGAGGGCTATGGTGCTGGCATCTAGTGGGAAGAGGTCAGGGACGCAGCTGGGCATCCCGGCAATCACCAGCCCCAGGTGTCCTTGGTGCCCAGGAGGTTCACTCTGACTACATGGGAAATGTCTTTAGAGAAGAGCAGCAGAGCAGAGGTGCCATTAATCCAGTGAGACATCTTGGTGGTTCAACCAGGTTGGTAGAAGTTCTCCTAACATGCCAGTGTTTCCTCCCCACTTCTTCCCTCTCTCTCCTCTCCCTTCTCAATAAACATGAACAGAGCACCCGCCCCCCCACCACCAACATGCTACCATGGTGTCGGGCTCAGGACAGGTTCCAACAGCTATGGCCCACTGGGAACCTGGCCTGGTTCACACAAGGTCCAACCTGAAGAATGGGGAGCTGCAGGGGACAGCTGCTGACAAGATGAAGTCTGCCTGTGGCTGTGGATGGAGCGCTGGGGCGGTTGTCGGCAGGTGCCATCTGCTCAGACACAGAGGGAAGCTCAAGATGAACATTGGGTGGTCATGTCCCCATCCTTCCAGTTGCACAAGCCAAAAATCTCGGAGTCACCCTGAGTGCCTCTGCCTCCCTAATGGCTCCTCCACCTCTACTCCACCCAGACTTTTCCTGAATCTGTTCAGAGCCCAAGATACTGTTCGTTCCCACCTGGTCCCTGTTGTCACTCCACAGCCTTATGGTCTTTCATTAGGATACATGGCCAAGGCTGCAGAACCAGCATGAAATCTCAGAACCTCGACACAATGACGGTTCATTTCTCATTCATGCCAAAGTAGGTGGGGTGGCCCTTCTCAATGACTCAGAAGCCCCTGCAGCTTTTCCAGAGCAGTTGTTTTAGTTTGTAATTATATATTTAATGGCACAGCTATTGGACTCATTTTCATTATTCTCACTGTAGTAAGTACTCCTTGGGGGTAGGGTCCGTACCTGTTTGACTTACTATGTATCTCTAGACCTGGAACAATGTCTACGATATCATGAGAACTCTGGGAGTATTTTGGAATGCGTGAGTGAATGGATGGAAAAATGAATGAAGTGGGCCAAACCCCAATCTGAAAAAATACAAAAATATTACTTCATGCATAAAAATCATGTATGATACCTGAGTACATTTTGGTTATGGGGGTGGGGGTGGGGGATGCTGGGGATTGAAGCCAGGGCCTCGCAAAGGCTAGGCAGGTGATCTAACACTGAGCTACAATCCCAGCCCCTACAGATGTATGTTTTAAGCATAAAGATAAAATAAACACTCATATCTCACTAGCTTATTCAATAAAACAACACCGACCAATGTCCTCGGTGGGTCCCTCCCTTGTCACATCTCAATTCTAGAGGTTAAACAACACATTGCATCTTGCGCCTTCATCCTGCTTCCTTTATGTATATTTTCAGTTTTTTTAACCATGTGGATATTCCATGTATTATTGTTTTTGAACATTATGTAGATAGCATCATGATGCTGATAAGTAACTGTAATTAATTAATGTAATTAATTGATCCTTTCCTGTGGATGGACATTTGAGGTTTTCCCCAGGTTTTTGCTATTATAATTTGTACTCTATATAACCTTTCTTGTACCTCTCTCTCTCTCTCTCTCTGCAAAGGAGCAAGAATTTCTCCAGGGTATCTTGCTCTGAAGAAGTATATACCTCAAAGAGGAGGTATATTTAATTTTAAAGTTAAGGCCAAATTATTATCCAAGCAGGTTGCACCAATTTGTACTTCCACCAGTAATGTCAAGCGTTCTTGTTTGCCATTTGTAAAACACTCAAGGGGTCGGACCTTTAAATGTTTGCCTATCCAGTGGGCGTATACATTTGCTTATGCCTTTTTGTCAATGAGAGTTGAGCTTAATTAGTATTAAGGTTTTATTACTCAAACTTAATGAAGAATTGATCTTGAACTCCTTTTCATAGGTCTATTGATGATTCTTCCGTAAAAAGGTTGTTGATATATTTTCCCCATATTTCTATTTAATTGTCTTTTTTATAGATTTTTTAAAATTTCTTGATTCTGGATAGTAATCCTTCTATAATTAATTTGTTGCAAATATTGTTTCCCTGCCTATGATTTTCCCCTGATGAATACAAGTTCTTAATTTTAAAGTAGCTAGATTTCTCAGTCTTTGATTTCATATGTACACTTTTTCTTTTGCTTAAGACTTTTTTGTCCTCATGTGTCATAAACATATGATGTTTTCTTCATATGTTTGAAAGAGTTGTCTTTGTGTTTTGTCTTTTTATTTACCTGAAAGTGGTTTTTCATGTGTGATCTAAGAAAGAGATTAAATTTGAATACTTTTTCTCATATAGATAATTGCATTGTTTCCCATGCTGCTGTAACAAATTACCACCGACCCCATGGTGCAAAATAACAGAAACTTATTATTTTGTAGTTCTGGAAGTCAGAGTTTGAAATGATTGTCACAGGGCTAAATTCAAGGTGGCAGTAATGCTATGTTCTCTTCTGGAGATTCTCTGGGAGAATTTTCAAGATTTTGGAATCTCCCCCAACTTTAACTTCTACAGGCTGCAGGCTCATGACCTTTTCTGTCTTGAAAGCCAACAGCGCCCGGTCAATTACTTGCATCGAATCACTTTGACGGTGACACATCTGCCTCCCTCTTTCATGTATAAGGTCCCTGTGATTAGGGCCAACTTGGATAATCCAGAATTATCTATGCATATCAAGATCAGCTTACACCTTAAATTAGCTACATCAAAGTCCCTTTCACCATGTCAGATAACATCCACAGGCTTAGAGGATTGGGACAGGGACATCTTTCGGGAAGCATTATTTTGCATCCCACAGTTATCAATTAATTCAGCACAATTTTTTGGTATCTTTTCTGAACCTGAGTCCAGAAGGATGCTGGTCTGGTGGCAATAATAATAGTAATAGCAAACACTTGTGCCAGGAATTTTTCTAAGTATTATATGCATATTATCTCATTTAATTCTCACAATAGCACTTGGTGTTAAATACTATCACTATTACTTCGCGAAGAGTAAATCGAGGAACAGAGTAGCTAAGTAGGAAGGTCAGAAGTGGCAGAGCCTGGATTCAAACCTAGATAGATGGGCTCCGAACTCCATGTGCTTTAGCACCATGATGTTGTTGAAAGAATAAATGAGGTAGGTAAATCTAGCTTTCCTTTGCTGTGTGTTCATTCATGCCTGTGTTGTATAACATGTCTGAGCCCCCATTCATTACCTGCCAAACTGGATTAGTGAAGCATCTTTTCACACTTCACAGGCCTGTTGTGAGGGAGCACTGAGATGACATGTATGAAAGCAAGGCAAACGAGAAAAAGAGGGCTCTGAGAGTCAGTTTACCATTCGTCACCAGCAGAAACAGGACTGGGGGTCAGGTTTCCTGGCAGCCAGGCTGGGCAGGCTACTTGCATCCTAGGGCAGTAATTAGAGCAGTTACATATTCCAGTCATCAAAGTGGGCACCTTCCCCTCACCAGCCTCCTGCTCCCTGATGGTCAACATCAAAGCTCCGTCTGAGGGTTCAACCAGCCCTGTACTAAGAGTGCCACTGAGTCTCACATGATACTGCTACAAAATCAGAGATGAGAGAATACTTCTTCGCTGTCACAGGGTGAAGTTTACAAGTAATATTTAGTATCAATTTCAGGTGAAGGAGAAAAGGAGGGAGACTTCCATAAAATGACAGAAAAGGGAACCCACATGGCATGTGCTCAGGAGAACCACCTCCCTGGGACTCGCCTCTTCTCTATCCTTATCCTGTCATATTTCTGCTCCCCTTCTTTGTCCCTACTCTTTAGTACAGCAGGGATCTAAAAGCCTGAATTTTAGCTGTGGGGCTCACCACTGACCATTTTTACTTTGAACTTGTAAGGCAATACCAAAAAAAGAGCAAAGAGCAGAGAGATTCACTCCAGTAGACCTCAGGACACACACTGGTCTCCCCTTATCCATAGGGGATGTATTTCCAGACCCTCAGTGGAGGCTGGAAGCCTTGGAAAGTATCCAACTCTCTATATACCACGTGTTTTCTCATACATAAGTACACATACATGTGCTTATGACAAAGTTTAATTTATAAATTAAGGTAAGAGATGAACAATAACAACTAATAATAAAAATAGAACAATCACTGTATTAAGTAAAATAAGGTAAGCTGAACACAAGCACCGTGATGCTATGACAGTTGGTCTGATGACCAATATGGCTACTAAGTGACCAGTGGGTAGGCAGCATTTATACGGCCTGTGTATTCTGGGTAAGTGGATGATCCATGTCCCGCCCCAGGTGGGATGGAACAGAAAGGCACCTGATGTCATTACTACTCAGAATGGAGTACTTGGGTTTTTCCAATTAACATTTTTCACATTACACTGACTGTAGGTAACTGAAACCACAGAAAGTGACACCAGAGATGTCACGAGAAAGTGATATGGGAGTGGGGACTACTATGCAACTTAGCCACAGTGGCAACCAGCACAGACAGCACTGGCACAAGAACTGACCCAGATCAACAGAACAGCAACAAGAGCCCAGGAACAGAGAGGTGTGTCTGTGGGAACATGGTGCTTGATAGATGGGGGGATGGGCAGCTAGGTGGTGCGGCTGGAAAACTGGCTCACAACATGGAGAAAATATGTACCCGAGGTGAGCTCCAGACTCCAGACCCACTGCAACAGGAAGGGAAATATGACTGAGAGTGAATTATTAAATAAGGCTGGAAAGGTACACTTCAGAAGAGTTACAAAGTATCTGGCTAGATCAAAATTAAATATTTCTCATTCATTATGGGAGAGCAAAGACCCAGTTAACAGGAGGCGCAAGAAACTGTAGGAAATATTTGTAGTGTCGAAGCTGACAAGGGATTAGTATTTAGAATCTATAAAAACATCCATTCATCCATTCGGAAAAAATGATTGAAATCCAGTAAGAAAAATAGGCAAAGGATATAAAATAGGTGATTCACAGAAGGAAAAAAATCTCAATGATTAAGTACATGGAAAAATAGTTAACATACCAATTATCAGAAAATAAAAATGCAAATTATGTAATACTGCTTTGATGTCAGATTACTATGCTAGCACATTATTATCTACAGGATGTGCTGTTGGTTGGAATGTAAATTGGCAAAGTCATCCTGGAGGGCAAGGTGACAGTGAACCTAAGCCCTGAAGACTTCATGACCCAGCAATTCTTTTTCTTGTTTATGGTCCATAAGAGACATATCTAGAGCCCCTTTAGCACTGTCTGTGACAGCAGAGAACTGCTGGCAACCTAACCGCCATTTTTGAGGAACTGATAAGTAAAATGTGTCAGGTATATAAATGGAACACTATCAGTAAATTGATGGACTCTTGGTGTATAAAGCCACTGGCTAGCTAGGTCTCTGTTGGAGTTTATGGCTTCAGGGTTCCCAAAGGCCATGTGTTAAAGTCTGGGTTGCCAACCTGAGGGCTACTAGGATATTGCAGAACCTTTAGGGGGTGGGGTCTAGTGGAAGGAAGTTAGGTTATTGAAGTGAGTCCTTGAAGAAGGTATTGGGACTCTTATCCCTTCCTCTCTCACTCTTTGCTTCCCTGTGTTGGTAAAGTGAACAGTCTTGCTGTGGAACATACTTCTGCCACCATAATGTACTGGGTGGGCCACAGCCCAGAGCAACTGGGCCCAGTGAGGATGGACTGAAACCTCTGAAACCATGAGTCACAATAAATTCTTCCTTTAAGTAGATTCTCTCAGGTATTTTGTCACAGTGACGGAAAGCTAACACAATTCCTAAGATATTGGGCTGTGGGAAAAAACCAGAATCTCTTAGCACATATCATTTATTTTCATTAAAAACAGATAAATAACTCTTTTGACATACCTTATGCAAGGGAGGGTTCTTGTGGGGGTAGAGGAATGGAGAAGGAAAGAGTACAAAATGAAAGAGATAGCTCTTGTTGACTAACGAGATGAGGAGTATGAACAACATAACTCTTGTCCCAAGGTCCAAAACTTGCCCCAGCCTCCCTTTAATGGCCTCCTATTCTTATCGCAGCAAGTGTAAGTGACTCAAAATGTCTGCGGAGAGAAGTGCCCATCTCCCTAAGGGACTTGGGTGCCTCTCTTCGCCCCACCTGGCAAGCACTAGTTTCCAGCTCCCCAGGCTCTGCTCAGACCGACCGCACTTTCCAAACACGCCCAGGCTTCACCCCGGGGCTGACTCATATTTCTCTTGGTGAAGTCTTATTGATCAGCTTAGGTGTCCCTTCCAGGAGGTCCTTTCCGGACGCTGCCCTTCCCCAAACGTCGCCCCTCCAGGACTGTACTCTCACATACCTCCCCCATTTCCTGGGCACGCACCGGGTCCTAACTGCTTAATTTGGGTACGCACCCCTCCACCAGGATTGCAGCTGAGCTAGGGTGGGCCCAGCGTCAGCCGCCCCTTAACTGCGGTGCAGTCCTAGCAAGAGTTGGAAAGTTATTCTCCCAGGTGAAGCCAGAACCCAGCCCGCCCCCTCTCCCTTGTCCTCTTCTCATTGGCTCAGCCGCCCGCGCCCAGCTCCCGCCCTCAGCCCGCCTCCGCCAGCTGCGCACCGCGCACGCGCCGCGGGGTGGGGCGCTCGGTTGGGGGCGGGGCGAGGGCCCGGGAGGCAAAGGGGTGCGGACTCAGAGAGCGACGTTGAGCGGCAGTTGCGTCCGGCCGCGCGCGCGCGCATCGCCCGGAGCCCGGCAGGGGGCGGGCCCAAGGCGGGCTCTGTGGAGACTCGCCGCCCCTGGCCCCGCCCCTCCCACACCGCCCCGCCCCCTAGACCGTCCCGCCCCGCCCCCTCGGCGGGCCGCGCTCAGGCTCCCGCCGCCCGTCAGCCGCACGCTCGGTTCCCGCGGTCGAGAGCGGGAGAAAGTCCTGCTGGTGGGCGGCGCGGGACTGCGCGCGTCCGGCATCCCGGGGCCGCTTCGGCCCGGGCGGCGAGGGGTCCGGGCGGTCCATGCATCCGCCGCCGCCCGCCGCCGGCGTCGCGATGGATTTCGGTCAGAACAGCCTGTTCGGCTACATGGAGGACCTGCAGGAGCTCACCATCATCGAGAGGCCGGTCCGCCGGAGCCTCAAGGTGCGCCCCGCCGAGAGAAACTGCCCCCAGGCGCCCGGCCAGCTGGCCCGAGCAGCCCGCCGCCCTCAGTCCTCCTCAGCGCCGTCGCCGTGTCACCCTAAGCCGCTCTTCCCAGGCCCCTTCCTCGACGCGGCCCGGCTCTTCAGTCGGACCCTCAGCCTGGGGACGGGCCCTGGCCCTCCCCGCGAACCACTGAGTCCTGGCCCCGGCCTCCCCCCCGGCGTTCTCCGCGGCCGCCGCGGCCCTCGGGGCGCCCCGCCCCCGCCCTGCAGGGGCTGCCCCGCGGCCCGCGCGGTCCCTGGGGCCGCAGCCTCCTCCCCGCGTCCCGGCAGTGCCGCCCAGGTTCTGGCTCCGGTCTCCGAGCCCCAACTCCTCCTGTCCCCCGACGCCCATCCGCTCAGGACCCTCACTCCAGGAGAGCTCAAGCTGGGTCCCCTGTCCCCAGGGCAGCCCTTCCTCCCTTCACGTCCCAGTCAGCACCGTTCCCGGAGTCCTCCCAACCCTTCGCTCCCGTCCTGAGTCACTGCTCATCCTCTCCTCCCAGCCTCTCCAGGACTCCAGCTGGGACCCCGCTCCCCAGCCCCCGAGGGAGTCAACCTTCCGCCTGCTCCCTCCACCCCCACGCGGTCCCCCGCCCCGCAGAGTCATCTTCCTCCCAGCCTCCCGGGGTTCCAACCCCCACTGCTGGAAACCTAGTTTGGGGACCCTCCTCCCTCCTGACCAGTCTCTTAATAGCTCGGTTAGCGCTTCTCACTACCACCTGCCGCAATGTCTGGAACCTTTGATTTTCTTCCAGCTCCAAAATGTATTCCCTCCCATCCCCAATATCTCGTCCCTTATATTCCCACGGGGCTGCAGTCTTCATTCGCCCCTCCCCCCTTTAGCTTTTCCTGGGGGGTAGAGTCTTGGGGTATTAGAGATGAACTGTGTTTATAAATATGCATGTGATATATGCATAAATATCATATATGCGTATGAAATTGATTTCAGCAAGGTTCTGAAGCTACGATGTGATTAAGTTGCAGTCTGGAACCTAGAAGAGTAAATGCAGAATAAACCAAAACACCCCCTCCCCATGAGATCACCCAGTTAGAGTTCTTTGTGGTTAATGTTGCCAAGAATCATCAGACCCTTATCTAGTTTTCAATGCTTAGTTGGGAAACTTTTTCATTAGTCTGTACTCTGTAGAGGGTCACTTGGAGGTGGGCAAGATTGACCAGTGTTTATGTGCCTAATTTGTATTTTACCCTTGACAGACACCAGAAGAAATAGAAAGATTGACAGTTGATGAAGACCTCAGTGACATTGAAAGGGCTGTTTATCTGCTCAGGTATTTCCTAGTCTTTCAGTGAAATTGCTGTTCTTTCCTTGTGGTGGCATAGATGAATGCTTTCTGAAATGTCATGTTTCTCTTGTGTTCAGATTTACTTACTCACTTGAAGAGAGTACTTTCACATGCATAACAATTATGTTATGAATTATATTAGGTATGGATTTAGGGATTTGAGAACTGAAATCAAATAAGTTATCTAATTTATGCAATATTGCTTTGGAGGAGAACAACTAATGGGTTGATTTGAACCTCATTCTTCTTTCTTTTCCAGCTTTGGTTTTGCTCACATAAGATACAATAAGTTCAGATGAGACTTAAGAATATACAGTGATTAATTTTTAAGTTCACTGTAGAAGTTAAATATTATGTACCATTTACCATATATGGATTTTCTGCTTAGGACATCCTGTTTATATTACTTTTGCTATGTGAACGTTATAATCTTTTCAGTTTTTTTTTTTAATTTAATTGAGCCTACTGTCATTAAGTTTCAAACCGTCTCACAGGCTTTACAGCATTTTTTAAGGCAAATGGTTACTGCAAATATTCATAATATTTTTCTGAATTATTTTAAAAATTGTGTTACAGATGTAGCTTCTTAAAAACTGATAGTGAACATTAATTAACATATTGATGAACAGTCTTCAGAAATGGAAATTTTCCTAAGGCATTTTGTGTATACTTATTTAAAAATTTTCCTTAATTTGCACATTTTTTTTTTCTCTTTTGGCAATTTAATCTTTACTTTCGTTTTTCAGAATCAGATTTTGAAAACTGGTGTTATTTACTCTTTGGATATTTGTCATCCTTGCATTTTTAATTTCGATCTGTTTTGCCAGTTTCAGGTGCTGGCCAGTTTCTTGTCTCTGTTTTTGTTTTAGATTGTGTTTTCAAACCCATGTTATTCATTGGATAACTCTATAAAAAAAATTCCCTTTCCAGGACTTCCATTTTTTAAATTATTCTTTAGCCTACTGGAGGCTTCTTGAGTTTCTGCTCTTACTGTAATCAGAGCCTTAGTGTGCTTACCATGTAGGCAATGCCCACCGACATTCCAGCCTTCAGCAGTGCCTCTGGATCTCAAGCTTCATCTGATATTGTTACCCCTCACTCCCTGCTTTTGGTCATCTATGGTAGCATGGTCTCATCATTCCTACTTATTTAAAAGAAAACTTTGCCTATATTATGAATTCTCAGTTTGTGCTTTTGCATTAACTTGGAGACTAATGCAACTTTTATTAATCATTTTGATATTTGATTGTATCATATTTGAAGTACTTTATTCCTTATAATGAACATGATTAAAATGGTGAGTGATAGATGTCAACATTTGTCTTTTCTCACAGGTTTTCTTTTTTTAATTGAAGTACAACTGGTGAAAATTTGGATAAATTTAATACACAGCAGTTAATGATTTGAAATAACCTCTACTTACTCCTCCTGAATCCTTTTCTTTAGTATAAACACTGGCTTGCTGTTAGGAATTGGAGTGTCTTGCTCTCCTTACTTGTGATAGCAGATACCTTATTCTAGATATCAGTGATAAGTTTTCTGTTTTAGGAAAGCTTACTTGTTTTCTCTTTGCTTTTATTGTTGGTTAGAGAACCAGGTTGTCTAGGTTTTATTTTTCAGACATAGAACATAAGTTTCACTTAGTTCTGGAACTTACAAAGCCCTTATAGAGACAGATGGGTCCTCTGATTCTTAGAGAAGAGAATTTTAAAAGAGATCCAATGTCTACTTTAGTTTCTTGTGGCTCACCTTCCTGTAAGGAGGGTTCAGGGTGCCTGGGTAGGGGAACACTAGATTGGTTGTCTGGGTTCCCTTGCTGGGTTCTTCTTTGGCATTTCCAGCATCTCACCACCTCCTGGGGAAAGTGGGATTTCACTCTCCTGCCAGACTGCCTGAAAAGTTTTTTCTTCCTTGGGATTCAGGGGAAGGGGTGGGTTGTCTCACAGATGTATTCCAAACTGCCTCTGTCACAGCCTTCTCATCCACTCTGTATTGATAGCTTTCTATTTTAAATGTAATTTATTCCATTTAGATAGTTTGTTCTTTCCAATGCTATAGAACCTAAAACTGACTCCTACTTTTTTCAGGCTCATTTTTGAGTGCTTTACCTTTCCCTTGTATTAGATATTTAATATTCATATATATGTGAACATTGTATATGTATGTATTTGCTCTCTGCTTTTGTGTCAGATTGTTTCTTTAGTTCTCTTATTTTGCATATTAAAACTCTTTAGGAATATTATGTTAAATTAGAACTTAGAGTCAAATGTTTAAACATCAGCAGGAGAAATGCTTTATAACAGTGAAGAGTCTGATAGCACTTAATCTGAGTCCAATATCTAAAAACAGTTATGTACAGAGTACTGCCATCTAATGAAAAACAAATGACACTGTTCATTATCTTACCCTAAAATATGATAGGTTAGTTATTAATGCCATTTTCACAATTAAGTTTAGAACATTACGGTATTTGAAGATTTGAAACAGATGAATTTGTGGTTTTGCATAATTATGGTGCTGATATACCCATCTGTGGCTTTTAGCACGGAAGAAAAACAACTTCCCTAATAGTCACAGCTTGTGTCTTAGTCAAAATCGTGTTACAGCATCTTTTTCCTGTTCTCTCTCTTCTGTGTGATTTCAGCATATATTTTAGGAGTGCACTCACAATATGCGAATACTTGTATTAGTGTACGTCTTTATTCATGTATCTCTTAATTGTCTATCAGATAAATTCCAGACCCTTAAGCCTGGCTTTCAGAATACTCCATAAATGATTCCATCTTAGATGTGCAATGTGAAGTTCCACTAGTCCCTCACTTTTTAAAATGATTACATTGAAATGTGATTCACATTCCATATAGTTCACTCATTTGAAGTATACAGTTTAGTGGTTTTTGGTGTATTTCACAGAATTGTACAGGCATTACCACAATCAATTTTAGAACCTTTTTGTCACCCCAAAAAGAAATCCTGTAGATTAGCTCAACCTCACTTCCCAACTGCCAGCTTTTGGGAACCACTAATCTGCTTTCTGTCTCAGTAGATCTTCCTATTCTGGCCATTCCTGTAAATGAATTATAATAGGTGACAGATTTCTTTTTCTTAGCATTTTGTTTTCAAGGTTCATCCATGTCATAGCATGTGTCACTACTATATTCCTCTTTATTGCTAAATAGTATTCTGTAGTATGCGTATGTGGTAGATCCCCCTTATCTGCAAAGGATATTTCAAGACCTTTGGATGCTTGAAATAGCATGTAGTACAGAGCTCTATAATTTCATACTTTTACCATCTTCGTCTTAATTAAGTACTTACAAGACTCAATTTAAGGTATAACCATAAAACTAGCACAAATTTCCTTTTCCTTCTTCACAATTTCATGGGTAGAAGATTCCTTCTTAACTTTAGTGCATGATTATTTTTATTAACAAGAACTTTCACCTTTTCACTTAAAGGAGGCACTTTTTGTCTTCTCCTTGGGATATCTGAATTGCCAGCGTCATTACTCTTGTGCTTTGGGTCCATGATTAAGCAAAATTAAGCATTACTATACTGCAAGAGAGCACTGGACGATGAAAGATTTCATTGAGGTGGCACACTATTTAAATCTTATGGCTTGTCTATTGCTGGAATTTTCCATTTAATATTTTCAGATTATAGTTGTCCATAAGTAACTGAAGCCCTGGAAAGCAAAACCTGGGGTAAAAAGGGACATTTTGCTTAAGCATTCTTCAGTGGTGGACATGTGGCTTGTTTCTACTCAGACCAGCTCTTTTTGAAACAGTGATGCTGACCTCAGATACACTGTGGTCATCCTCAACTCTGCCTTCTGCATCCTGGAGTACCGTTTCATTATACCTGCCAATGTTTACCATCCTTGGGATGCAGCCACAGTCCTGTGCTGCCATAAGGAAGCCACATGGATGCCAAGCTTCTTTCAGCTTCCATATCACTTTAGTGACTGCATCCCTCAGCCAGCAATTAATCATTGCTTCATATTCCTTAACTCATGTGTATATGTCCATTTGCTTTAATAGATTGCAAACTCTTGGGATATAATCCATATTTTTGTACATTGTTAGTTCTTTTTTTTCTTGCTGTAATGTAAAGGTAACTCTTAACAAAATGAAATGTATTTAAGTTAACCAACTTGAATTAAACAATTTCTGATTTTTTTTTTAAATTGTTGGCAGTAGAATCAGACAGATTAAGGTCTTACCTACTCTATTATTCATTATCTTTGTGAGCCTGGTTTTGTCATCTATAAAATGGAAATAATAATCCCCCATGAGTGGTTGTATTAATTGTGGATCATCTGGCATACAGTGCATACCCAATTAAAGTTAATTCCCTTCTGTCTCCTTTCCCTGCTTTTTTTTTTTTGTTACTTATGTGTTCAAGGTATGTTTCAAACTCTTAAATAGGATGATGGCACTAATATTTCCCTCAACAATTTAATAAAATAATAGGCAAGTAAAGTATTTTAACTGAAGTTTGTCATGTATATCCATTAACTTCCTTTCCTAATAATATTTATCAGAAACTAGAATCTTTACAAGTAATAATGGAGCATTTTTAACAGAGTGATGGTAAGGTCAGCCTGTTTTACAATTTATATATTCTTATAAAAGACCCTATCTTAAGCAATATTTGCCATTTATATTATGCATTAAATGTGTTGATTGATTAACATACCTTATCTAACCCATGTTTCATGTGGCTTACTTTAAAAGTTGCTGAGTTTTAAACTGTTTTTCACTTCATCCTGTGAATTTTCCAAACATTTTTCCTTTGTCTCCCATGGTCAGTCAGGTATAGTACATTTATAATTGAGAACATGTTTTTTTCCTATTTTTATCTTTCTTTCTTTCTTTTTTTTTTTTTTTTTTAAGGCATAAGTGCTCCCCCTAGTGATATGGCAGAGTAAGCTTTCTGCCACCAGATCAGTGGACATAAATGCACTGTGTAAACTGGAGTTAGGCCTCATTACATCTGCTGACCCTTTGGAGTGTATCTGAGGCCAGCATGATTGTTTCAAAAAGGGCCAATGAGCCATCAGTGAGGCATCCAGGGAATGCCAGTGGGCAACTTTCTACTTGTTTAGCTTTTGATTGCTTTATCTTTAAAAATGCCTATCCCTCTTGCTATCCCAAAGTAAACATTTGTAGAAAGAACTCTTTGTATGTGCACCGTTTTGAAATTGTCTCTTTTCTCATGTTTCTTTTATTTTCATTATGATCTTGATTTCTGTTTTCATTCCTTCTGCCTTTTTGTAATGTTTCAGTGAGGTATGGGGTGTGAGTGTGTATGTATGTGGTCTGAAAGTGTGAGAGAGAGAGTGTGTGTGGTCTTAAGTGTCACCATTGCCTGCCTAGTTCTCTTTAGTGATGTATGAGAGAAACCCCGTTTGAAAACTTCACAATTGAGATGGATAGTTGCTTAGTTAATCCCCAAAAAATTTTTTTTAAAGTGGGGAATAATATAAATGACACATATCTTCAACATTTCATTTTAATGTAAAACATAAATTCTTACTCTTTTGCTCACCTTTTTGATGTAGAGCCTTGACCTTTCCTTTTGAGTATGGCTCCGGAGATTACAGTTCAGAATCCTCTTTCTTGCATAAATCACCCCTAGATGGCATTTACAATGCCAGGTTCAGGTTTCTGTAAAGTTGAGTGAGAATTTAAAGATGCTTATGAAACAGTCTGAAAGTATGGTACTGTTTTTTAAATTTTTTTGCTTGTCTTACAAGTTAAGACAACTTCTTTCTTATTAGTGGATTTCTCTGATAACTTACTGAGTTTTAAAAAAATTTCAACTTAGTTTTCATAGAAAACTAAGTATTCATATATATATATATAGGTAGTATTTAATTATGTATCTGAAAATTCGAGTGAAATTGAGAAGAACTAGTTGAGGAACAAACACAACTTACTATCATTTAAACTCAACTAGTGAGAGCAGAAGTTTGTGGACATTCTAGAAAGTGTGCAACCTCTTAGCCACCAGCAGGGGAGTGGCAGCTGCCACTAGCAAGGGGTTGGAGAGAGCTGCTAATGGGATGAGTCTTTCAATACCTTGTTGCCCCTTTTCCTCAAAACATGCTCTGTGATGCCCTTGCTTCATCCTTGGTATTCCTTCCTTACTCTTCAGTGAAATTGGTCCCATTGTCTAGTCTGTTCCCTCCCCACCCCCATAAACTTAAAAGAGAAGTTTGGAATTTCAGTTAAAGAGGTACATGGATATACATGACAAACTTCAGTTAAAATACTTTTACTTTCCTATATAAAAAGCAAGCTTTGAGTATATGCAGAAATGTGCACAAATCATAAATATACCGCTTGTTGAATTTTCAAAAGTGAACACATCTATGTAACTAGCATCCAGATTAAGAAATAGACATTACCTACTGTGTTCATCTAGTAACCTCCCTTGTACTCCTGTTTGAGTCCTTCCAACTCCTTGTACAGGGTGACTACTCTCCTGACATCTGACACTATAGATTGACTTTGAGCTTTATCTAGTAGGAACCATAGTCTGTACTCTCTTGTGCCTAGCTTCTTTTGCTCAATATGTAAAAAAAATAGATTTATTCTTATTGTTGCATGGCATAATAGATTATTTTCATTGCTATATTGTATTCTGTTTTATAAATATGCCATAATTTCTTTGTTCTTCTACTGTTGATGGGTATTTAGCTTTTTTCCAGTTTTGGGCTTTTCTGAAGTGTTATAAACTTTTTTGCATAAGTCTCTTATCAAATACATATAAAGGTTTATTTTCATTATTTTCCTAGAGGTAGAATTATTGGTGATAGTATATTTATATGCCTAGTTTAAAAAAATACTGCTAAGCAGTTTTCCAAAATGCTTTTACCAATTTCTACGTCAGCCAGTAGCATATGAGTGGTCCCTGCAGATATTTTCTAGGAAACTAAAGTGACATGCTTTCTGGTGTACAGTAATGAACTTCCTACTAAATAGCCTTTGGGAGTTTTTGTTTTTGATGCATAATTTTCTTACATTGTCACTTTTTTTTTCCTTTTCTAAAAGAAATGGAGTTTCTATAAGCTTTTATAATTACTATTTATACTGCTAGACTGTTGGCTAGAGGATTCTAAGTTATAAGGTTGTCTTTTAGGATGAGAATTTCAGAAACCGCAACAAAGTGGATATTGGAGTCCTTTACCCATTTTCAGAAGTACCACCTCCAGTTCCTGTAGTTTAATGATTTCAAGAGTTTTTTTTTTTTTTTTTTTAACTGCCCAAATTGTCATCCTCTGTGAAGGAAATACTTGCCTTTCTACCTAGAAATTGCAGGTATCTTCATTTTCATTTTGCTTGGACAGAGGGACCACTGTTTCACATGCTGAGAGTCGGATGTAATGGATTTCTGTGGTATATCTTTCATTATTGTTAAGGCTGAGTTATTTTCAGTTCTTGGCAAACTCCGAATCCCCAGTTTTGGTAAAATACTATGTCTGAATATAGGGGGTTTGGGGATCGTTTTCTGCCTCCTTTTCCATGTCTTTTGTTCTGAGAACAACCATGGGAGGCATCTGTTCCTTTTTTCCTACTTGCTGAAGCTTCAGAAGGCCCTCTTTGTGCATCAGTAGAAAGCAGAATGCTCTCATGGGAACTGCAGGAAAAGCTTAAAAATAAAAAGTGCACTATTTTCATCAATGTAAAAGTGACCCATATAATGCTACTGCAGAGGCCTAAAGCTTAATAACATGATATGATTATGAGAGAGCTGAGCAGAATTTTCATTTTGTAAATAGAGCTGTTTGATTATTTATTTAAAATATATATTTCTACAATAAAACCATTAAAATGAGTGATTATACATATTTGAATAAAGTATGTGTTATTATTTAGCTGCAATAGAGCTGTATCATATATGTGTTTCAGTGTATGCATATATGTGTGCGTGTGTATTTATTTTCATGAATAACTAATTCATACCAACACTCTTGGGAAGTAGCTAAGTGAGACACAGGAAGACTGAACTTTAAATCATAGCTAATTTGTTGCCAGTAACAAGCTGGACTTACTTTGGTTGGCTCACAGCTTTAGGTTGAATTTCTTAGAAATTAAAGTGTTAATAGTACCAAGTGGTAAATATCACAGCTCTCCTTTTATCAGGGTTACATGAAAGAAATTAAACCATTAAATAAGATCTACTGACCTTTTAAATCTATGTATCTTTCAACTTGGATATTTTGGTTGTTACATATCATTCGTGGACTGGGTTGGCCATCAGGTATAGGAAGCATGGGGAAAGTGTTCAGGCTTAGTTCTTCAGAGTCACCACTGTCCTGGCTTGTATATAATAATCAGGTCAGAAATAATTGTGAAATATATTATACCTTTGTGTATGATGTGCCCTATAATGTAATTTTCCCTCCAATCAGAGATTCAATAATGGAAAAGACTCATAATGCAAATAATAGTTCTTTGCAGTGCTTATTGAATACTGATGTGTAGACACCATTAGGAAATGAGTGGCACTGTACTAATAGATGCTGTATTCAAGGAAGTGCTTGTTTAAAGAAGCAAATGCATTTTCCTTAAATTTCTGCGGCATAGGGTCATCCCCAATTAGCAAGTCTTTTGGGCATTGAGAGGCAATAATGTGTTGTGTTGGAAATACTTTATATGAAGATGGACCCAGATATATTCTTGGGGACTGAGACTCACTCATTTCTTTGACAGACCTTGAATAAATTGCTCATCTTCTCTGAGTCCAAGTGTCCTTTCTAAAGTTGCAGTACTAATACCTACATTATAGAATTTCTTAGAAGATTGGAAGAAGTGTAAGCAGCGGGCAGAAAGTGTGGTCCAGAGTTAAGTGTTGGTGGAGGAGAGTTGTTACTATTATTTTAAATCATCATTTGCAGTTCAGAATGTATTTCACTTTGGATATAAAGGAAATTCCCTGTGCAGAAACTTCATGTAGTTATAGTTTTCTCACCATATATAAATTGGGAAATCTAATCCCACCTCTAATATTTTGAAAATAACTTCTACTGAGGTATAATTGAAATAAAATAAGTGCACAGTTTGTTGAGTTTTGACAAATGGATATGGCTTACATGACCAGCATTCCAGTGAAAATATAGAACATTTTCTTCGCCCCTAAAAAACCACTGGTGTCCTTTTGTAGATAGCCCCCTACCCTGTCCCTAGGCAACTACTGATTTGCTTTTTGTTTCTATTGATCAATTTTGCCTGTTCTAGACTGTTTTTATATCTCTTGGGTAAGTATCTTAGAATGAAATGCAGTTTTTTCTTTTTTAATGGTTTTTGTTGAGGTATACTTGACATCTAATTATTTGTACATGATTAAGTAGATTTCCATATGTATAAACCTGTGGAAATATTATGATCAGATAAGGAACATTTCCATCAGCCAGGAAAGTTACTTTGCATCACTTTGCCATTCTTTTACTCTTTTCCCCATTGTAGACAATGACTGCTCTATAAATTAGTTTATAGTTTCTAGACTTTTATGGTAGGTATTTTTTGTCTAGCTTCTTTCACTCCACATAATGATTATATTTTGAAGTTAATCCATAATGTTGCATGTCAGTAGTTTACTCCTTTTTATTATTGATAATTATTCTATTTTATGGGTGTAACATTTTTTTCATTCATTGGTTGATGGACATTTGGGTCATTTCCAGTTTTTGGCTATTACAAACTAAATGGCTATGAACGTTCGTTTACAAATCTTTATGTGGATACATGCTTTCCCTTCCTCACTGTTAAACATCTAGGAATGAAATGGCTGGGTCATGTAGTAGGTACTGTATTTTACCATATAATTGTTGTAGATTTTATGTCAGTTTTTTTTTTTTTTAAATGGATGTGACCATCATGTGAAGCTTTTTTTTTTTTTTTCATTGTGCTGATATTACCTAAAACTCATAGCTGGGAGCAGTGGCACATGCCTGTAATCTCAGTGGCTGGGGAAGCTGAGGCAGGAGGATCGGGAGTTCAAAGACAGCCTTAGCAACTTAGCAAGGTCCTAAAAAACTTAGTGAGACTGTCTCAAAATTAAACAAACAAACAAACAAATAAATAAATAAATAAATGGGCTGGGGGATGTTCCCCTGGGCACATTCCCTGGTACAAAAAAATATTATTTATTATTAAATTGTCTTTGGTGCAAGATAAGAATGCATGAAATACTCATGAACACGTGAATTTTTGGACTGAAAAACAGGGTACAGTGATTGTGTGGTGGCAGTGATTATATGGTGAAATATGGTATATGGTTAATACTTTTAAGAAGTAGCTAAGTGGGTGGGGAGGTCAAGGTTGGAGGATCTCAAGATCAAGGCCAGCCTGGGCAACTTAGTGAGACTCTGTGTCAAAAAAAGGGCTGGTAATGTATCTCAGTGCTTTCCTAGTATGTGCCAAGCTTTGGATTCAATCCCCAGACTTGAAAAAAATAAAATAAAAATTGAAATAGCTAAACTGTTTCCAGAGTGATTATACATTGTTACATTTCTGCCAGTAGTGTTCAGGTTGCTCTGTCTACTCATTAGCACGTGGTATTTTAGTTAAGCTACTTTAGTGGGTGTGTAGTGTTTATAATTTGGATTTCCCCACTAATCAGGGGAGCTTATGCATGTTTATGTATGTTTATGAGGCAGACATATATCTTGTTTGGTGATGTATCTGTTCAAATCTTTTGTGCACCTTTGGATATACTTTGCAAAAATTTTCTTCTGGTTGGTAGCTTGCCTTTTCATTTTCTGAAGTGTGACTTTTGAATTTTAAAGGTCTTTAATTTTTTTTTTTTTCAATTTGCTTTTGTAAATTTCTATTTAGAGACAGGGTCTCACTAACTTGCTTAGCACCTTGCTAAGTTGCCAAGGTTGGCTTTGAATGTGTGATCTTCCTGCCTTAGCCTCCCAAGCAACTGGGATTACAGGCATGTGACATCACACCTGGCTAAGATCTTTAATTTTGACAAAGTCTAATTTATTGATTGTTTTCCTTTATAGTACTTTCTGTATTGTATTTAAGAAATCTTGGCCAAACCCTAGGTCACCAAGATTTTTTTTTCCTGTTTTATTTTAGAAATTTGCACATTTTAGATTTTACTTAGATCTATGATCCAGTTCCAGTTAAATTTTGCATATGCTATAAGTAGGGGTTGAAGTCCTCCAACCCCACCTGACTTTAGTGTGTAATAACAAGGGCCAGATTGTTATTGTAAAAATCACTGTAGGGCTGGGGATATAGCTCAGTTGGTAGAGTGCTTGCCTCACATACACAAGGCTCTGGGTTCATTCTCCAGCACCACACACACACACACACACACAAAAAAAAAAAAAAAAAAAAAAAATCCGTGTATATGACTTCTGTGTATCTGTGATAACATTCTAGTCACTGATTTCCTTAGGTACTGTTACTGGTGCACAGACAAGGATCTCCAAGGGGCCCAGGTGGTTCAGGTTCTTAGCATCTCAGGCAAAAAATTGAACTGGATGCCAGAGATTGGCAGGCAAGCAGAGGTACATTGAAAGTGACAGTGAACTCTTGGGAGCTTAGAGTAGGCCCAACTGCTAGGAACTCAAGGGCCTGTTTATACAGAAGAGCTCGCTTTTATTGGCTGTGCTGGTTCTTCCCCTTCACCCTGGGTGGATTTGGGATTGATTGACAACTTGATTGACAGTTGAATTTGATATAATTTCTTCTCTACTACCCTTGCTTTTCTTCCCCCCCCCTGGAAAATGTGCAGAGGAGGAGCAAACTGAAGTGCTAAAGATATGTTAACTAGCAACAAGTTAACTTTAGGTTAGTCCCTCAGGCTATTGAATATGCCCTAGATTGGGGACTTTACTTTTAGGGGCTTGAATTTCCCTGTGATAGTCTAGCTTCTTCCCTTTAACCACAGAATGACCCAGTATCCCCTCAGAGGAAGGGACTTCAGGTTGAGTGTTGGGTGGGGGCTGACAGCCCTAAGGGGTCATCCATCCCTTCCCCTGTCCAGTCTACTACTTAACACTACCATTTTACAATTTCTCCCATTGGTGGGCAAAATGATGGGCTCAGCCTGATAGAATTTAAAATTTCAGTGCTGATGGAGATGCCTGCAGGGCAGAAACTGCTTGCATAGTTTCAGAGCCTTTTTAAGAAGGGTCCTATATAAGGTATTTATAATTCAGAAATTGCCTGTGTTTTATTAAGGACTAAATAAACAACATTATAATGTATAATATTATTTGCAATAATATTATAATCAAACCCAAACCTTTCATTTTGCAGAATTGAAAAAAAATTGTAGTTAATATTTCTTTTCTTTAAAAGTTTTGTATATTGTAGATTTTGCTTGAAAATGTTTTTGGCAGAATAAGTTCCATGTTTAGCATAAAAATGCTTAAATATTTAATTATGAAAAATGAGACTGAGAATTCTCATTTGGTAGGTTCTTTTGGTAGTGTTTATAAGCAGAATTTACTTGACAATAAGGTTATAAGTTTTTTTTTTGGTAGGGTTTGTAAACAAAATTTGCTTAAAAATACGGCTGTGAACTCTATTTGTTTGAAAAGAGGACGATCTTGAAGAGGGAAGGCTTCATAGAAGGACAGCCTGCTGGGGAGAGAACACCTCTCCTCTGGCTCTGATTAGGGGAAGGAGATGATTTATACCTATGGATGGAAGGTTCTACTTAATCAAGATGTAAATATCAGATACTCCCAGTTTTTAGCCTCTGACATTACTTAGATGGTGCCATTATTTGAGATAAGGAAGCTACTCACATAAAAGTAAGAGCTGAAGGAAATGGAGCTAGCAATGCAGGTATCTGAGAAAAAGCACTAAAAGCAGAGGGAACAGGAGGTGCAGAAGGCCTGAGGCACGTGTGTACATGTACATTAAGAGTGGAAAAAGACTTTTAATCTATGTTAACGAGAAGTATTGGTCTATTGGTTTTGTTTCTTTTTCTTGTGCTGTCTTTGCCTAGTTTTTGTTTTAGTGAAAAATGCTCATAAAATGACTTGAAAAGTCTCCTATTTTGTGGGGAAGGTTGTATAGAATTAGTATTAATTTCTACCTTAAATGTTAGGTAAATTTCACCAATGAAGTTATCTGGGTCTGGAATTTTCTTTGTTCAGAGGTTTTTAGTACAAAATTCGGCTTCTTTAATAGATGCAGGGCTATTTGGGCTGTTTCTTTCCTTTATACCTGAATTTGGGTAGTTTGGTATTTGGTAGTTTGGTATTTGGTAGTTTGGGTATTTTATTTCCTGTGAGGTTTTTTTTTTTTGGGTTATAGATTTCTATATCTAGTTGCATAAAGATCTGAGAACGGCTCTAATTTCTTTGATCTCCTCATTTTTGCTCTGATTTCATTTCCTACTGTTCCTTCCTCCCTCTCCAGTATCCTTGCTGTTCCCCAAAGACACCAAGGACACATGTGCCTTGGGCCTTTTGCACTTGCTGTTCCCTCTGCTTTTAGTGCTTTTTCTCAGATACCTGCATTGTTAGCTCCATTTCCTTCAGTTCTTTACTCAAACATGGGTTGCTTTCTTATCTCAGATAATGGCACCATCTTATGTAATGTCAGAGGCGAAAAACCTGGGAGTATCTGATCTTTTTCCTGTTCTCATCTCTGATGCTTAAGCAGATTAAATCTTTCTTTTACAAAATAAGAATGCTCACAAGATTTCTAGTACATACATTAAAAATAAACTTTTATTTAGTTAAGATAGTACCTGCTTGGGGGTGGTGGTCTTCAAAATCTCCATTCCACTGCAGGGTGTTGCACATGTTTGGCAAGTGCTCTACCACTCAGCTGCACCCCAGCCCAGTGTTTTTATTTTGGAAAACATATTTCATCTTTTGGCATACTAGTAGACAAATAAATGTGGCTTTTTTTTTCAGGAAAATATTTCTTAATGTTCCAAAATATCATGCATTTTATTAGTTTATCTCTAGTCTCTAATTATCCAAGAAAAAACCCACAATCGGTCTTTAGGCTAATTTTTGTTTCTTTTTTTAAGTAGCCATAGATGTATAACTTGTGTTTTTCTTTTAATCTTTGTTGCTAAGAAACATGGAGTGCAGCCACTGACCAGCTGTATGACCTTGAGGATATAATCTAGCTTCTCTGTGTTCTGTCATTGAAGTGAGGGAGATTTATTAGTCAAGCTGTTAAGATTCTTCATTGTGCTGTGACTTTGTAAATGAAACTTACTGCTTATCCAGTTATGAACTTATCTCGAGTGGTAAGTCCATGTATTTCTCTACTCCTTCAAAAATATCAACTATCTATAAGAAAAAATAAATAGAGCTCAAGGTATGCTAGTCAGTTCTGATACTTTTGACTAGTATTTTTTAAAATTAACATGTGTTGTTTTAATTCTTCATTTTGTTCAGGTAGACTGTGTATAAGAATGGAATAACTTATTGCTTTGTGAAATTCTATTTTGTATCAATATCTATTTTGAATTTAAAAATCCTGTTATATCCTTTAGTTTCTTCATGATTCTCACATAAATAGCATGTGGATCACATATAAAAATCCTGATATTTAGGATATATATATATATACACACAGAAGCGATATCATGTCTGTCAGTTATGGATTTAAAGACTCACAGGTTAGAATCCTAGCTCTGTCTTTACTAGTTGAGTGACCTGGGCCGAATTGCATCATTTTTCTGGGCATGAGTTTCTTCAGATGTAAAGTAAGGATAAAACACATTGGTTTTATATTGTAAAGATTAATGGGAAAAATGTATGTATAGTGCCTTGCCAGGCACATAGTAGGCCCTTAAATGTTAATTTTCCTTTTATTCTTCCTTTGGCCCTAATATGGAAAAATAAGTAATTTGTTTCTCTGTGATGCTTCTCTGACTTTATAAACAATGTTTTGAAGATTTAATCTTAGTTTAGTACTCTCATGTGGAAATATGCCATATTTGAAAATTATTGATGTTGTGGATTATAGTATTCAGTGTCTTCTGCTTTAGATTCTTTATCTTTGCCTTAGCAGTGGGTTTTGTCTTTTTTGGAAGTTAATTCTCCAAAGGTAATTATTTAATTTATTTTGATCTATTCATTAAAACATTAAAACTAACTGCTTAATTAATGTGAGTAAAGAAATGACTAAATACCAACTATGTAAAGTTTAGTTTTCATTGTGAGCTTGGAGCAAGGCTTGCATGTTATCCACTTCATCGTTAGAAAGTTGAGCACAGTATTGGTGGCTTTGTGTTGTATTTTGGATCTAAATGAAAGCTGCTAGGATTAGGATCACTGCCTCTGGGAATACAGATAGTTTAATGTCCTGCACATAGTCAGACAGTAGCAAGGCTGGGGTTCTCAAATACGGTTGTGACTGACAATGTCATGTCTTCTTTTTGGGGAGGGATCTCCTTCTCCTCTCCCTTTCTCAGTTGGGTTAGGACTAAATAAAGCAGGCCCTTTGTTCAGGCTAGGAAGGGATGGGACTTTTTGCTATATAGTCAAAATTCTTAGTGTGTCAAATTGTCTTCCTCATTAGATTTTGAGTTCCTAGATGATAGGAGTACGGTATTAGGGTAGAGAAAGATAATATTGTTAAGATCTAGAGTCATTCTTTTATTTTTTGGTGGTGCTGGGGATGGAACACAGAGCCTCATACATGTTAGGCAAGTGCTCGATCACTGAGCCACATCCCCAGCCCTGTCTCCATCTATTCTAGCTTGTGGCTGCTTTTTTTTGGGGAAGGCATAGGATTTAGAAAATAGCACAGATAGTCTTGTTTTGAGAGACCCAAGATAATGTTTCTGAAAGTGCTTTAGGCAATATCATATATTAAGGATTTCTGGTCCTTTTCTTCGTTGCTGCAAATTGGTTATTTTGTGTTTCTTTCTGACTTCAGAGACTGGCTTTTTTTCCTTTTCTTTCTTTTTTTGTAACCTTGTTTTTAAAAGCATTAAGCAGCACAATTGTACAGTTTTCTATAATAATGCTACATATCTCAGGAGGAGCAGGAGCAGGTGGATGTTTTGATGTTGGCTGGATGCGCAATTTGGAAGGAAGGCAATAATGTTGGTAGCATGGGTTTTGGAATTGTACAGGCTGGATAGCTTGGGCAAGTGCTTTTATCTTTCTAAAAGTAAAATAAAGTGAAGCCAACAATAGTATCTACTTATTTTATAAGATTTTTGTAAGAATTAAGATGAATGCAAGTAAGGTGTTTATCAGCACAGTGCCTGACAGTCTATTGGATGCTCTGTTTTTCTTATTATTAGGAGGAAAAGAATTGAAGAAGTAAGGTTGTTAGAATCAGCCCTAAGTAGTGGTGAGATTAAGGTTGGCAAAGAAGAAAGTGAAACCAGGAGGAAGTTAGAACCTGGAGTATAGGGAGGAATTCAGGGAACAGAAATGTGATGAGAAGAAAATTTGATTTAGCAACGAAAAATGGAAAGACATGGCCAAGAAGCAAGATCAGACTTCAGAGATGGAGCATTTCCAGGTTGTAGGATCATGCCTCTGACAGGGGGGTGGGCTGCTGATGTGGGGTGGAGATAGTTTAAATCAGAAACAATTTATGAAGCCCTTATTATGTGCTACTGTGCTAGGCAAGGGGGAAGGCATAATTTGAGCAAACATCCTTGGAATACAGAAGGTATGAAATTAGCATTGGTCTGAGTGATGTTTACCATGACAGTGGCAGAAGCTGTGACAATAAAGACTGCTAAACTTTTGTATTATTATTATTATATCAAGGAATGCTTGAGTGCACTGACTTGTTTTTCATTGGTTTAATATATTACTAAAAATGGATCTTTAAAATAGGTGCATCTCACCCTGGGAATTAAATAATTAGTAACATAATTTAGAATTTAAAAGATAGCTGTCCTAAATTCATTTATTTAACTAGTCTTATTTTTTCTCTCTTCCCTTTTTAGCCAGTGTTGAGATGATGATTAACCCAGTTCTTTTTAGTTGTAGAAGGTTGGTTTGCTGAGTGGCTTGTGTCCTTTTGTTTCTGAGTGAGTATCCTAGAAAAGGAGCTTGCCCCAAAGAGCAGCGCTTGGGACACACAGGAGCAGCTCAAGGTGCAATCGTGGTGCTTGTTCCTGGAGCCTGCCTTTCCAGTTGGAAGTTGTTTGAAGTCTTTGAAGCTTGCTATTTAAAAAAAGAGTATAACATTGATGAATCATTTATTTAAAAATTGCACGTTTCATATCAAATAGTAATATATTTTATGCTTGACTCCTCTATTTGATTGTTTTTTAGGCTCCTTCCATTCAATGATGGTAGCTTAGACACATACTAACCATACATACATGGTTTCTTTATGTGGACTATGATCAAAGTCAGCAGGAGATAACAGCTTATTCACAGCCTCAAGGAATTCCTAGGTGTTCAAGTGTAGTACTCACTTCTTTGCATAGCCAGGTCTACTCTTCTCAGTGTCTCTTTTGAATGATATATAGCTCTTTCCCAGACTGCTTCACACTTTCCACTATTGTGCATTTAAGTAGACTACAGATTGTTCCACCCCTCCTGATTTTTTTTTTTGTTTGTTTGTTTTAATTTTTTGGGATACCAGGGATTGAACCCAGGTGTGCTTTACCACTGAGCCACATCCCTGGCCCCTTTTACGATTTATTTAGAGACAGGGTCTTACTGAGTTGCTTAGGGCCTTGCTAGTTGCTGAGGCTTGCTTTGAATGTGAGATCCTCCTGCTTTAGCCTCCTAAGCTGCTGGGATTACAGGCATGCACACTGCACCTGGCTCTTCGCTTTCCTTTGCCATGACTTGACATCATTATTATGAAGAAGAGCCCTATTTCTAGGACAGACAGAAGCAGTGAGCACCTGCTGTTCAGTACCAGATGGACCTTCTACTTCATTTGGGCAGACTGTTGCTGTGCACTCAGTTCACTTCATTCATGTAGCCTAAAATGTGGCGGTTCCTAAGGCTCTCCTTTTTTTTTTTTTTTTTGACAACCTATCCATGGTAACTCAATGTTTGGTCCCCAGAAGTTTTCAGTTTCTGAAATTTTACACAAATGAATCATACAGTTGTATGTATTTTTTTAGTATGGCATCTTTCATTTATTGTAATTATTTGAAAGTCATTCATGTTTTTGCATGTATAAATAGTTAATTTCTTTTTATTGCTGGTAGCACTCATCAAGGAGTTATTACAATCTGATCAACTGTCCACTTGCTAATAAACATTTGGGTTGTTTGCAGTTTTTGTCTAATACAAGCAAAGCTGCTATGAGCCTTTTGTGTTTGGGTATACACTTTCCTTTCCCTTGGGTAATGTCCAAGAGCAGAAGGTCTGGGTTGTTTGGAAGGTGTACATGTAACCTTTTAAGAAATCGTCACACTTTTTTATTCATTAGTAGTATATGAGAGAGCTAGTTTCTCATTGTTCCTGCCAGCATTTGGTGTATTTAGTCTTTACGATTTTATTTATTCTAGTGGATGTGCTGTGGTACCTTATTTTAGTTGTAATTTGAATCCCCTTATAAATTTTGTTGAGCATTTTTTATTTGTTTATTTACCATTTGTATTTTTTTGGCAGAGCAGCAAGGATTATTATATTCAAAGCATAAAGTAGACCACTGTTACATTCTAGTGATATCAGATACCATTTGTGTTTTTTGATGAAGTATAAAATCTTTTGTCCTATTTTTTATTGGATCTTCTTCTTATTAAGTCTAAGAATGCTTTATGTAGCCTACCAGTCTGTGGCTTGCCTTTCCATCTTTGTAATGGTGCTTTAAAACAGCAAACAATTTAAATCCTCATAAAGTTTGGTTGATTTTTTTTTTTTTTACATATGCTTTTTACATCTGTTTTAAGAAATCTTTGTCAAACCCAAACTCATTAGGATTTTTCCAAAGTTTTCCTCTAGAAGTTTTTAAAAAATATTTATTTATTTATGTGTCTTTAATTTTAAGTGGATACATTAGTTTGTTTTTATGTGGTGCCCAGGTTGGAACTCAGTGCCTCATGCATGCTAGGCGAGCACTCTACCACTGAGTATAGTAGTATTGGTTCTTTGTTTCATGTCAGGGAGAGAGTCATTGTATTTGCATATGGCTATTCAGTTGTTCCCCACCACTTGTTGAAAAGATCACTTTCTTATTGAATTGTCTCCTCATCATTGTCAAAATGCGAATGCCCTTTACAGTAGGATCTATTTCTGGACTCTGTTCTTTTCCATTGATCTGTATGCCAGTGCCAAACTATCTTGTTTATTGTAACTCTGTCATAAGTCTTTAAATTAAATTTTTTAGTCCCCCTTCATTCTTCTTTAATTTTGTTTTGCTTATTATTTATCCTTTGCATTTACATATAAATTTTAGAATAAGCTTATTCATTTCTATAAAAAGTCTGCTGGGATTCAGATTGGGGTCACATTAATCTTTATTTCACTTTGGGAGATTGACATTATAATGGTATTATGGTTTTAAACCTGAGTGTTTGATATCTCTCTATTTATTTATGTCTTTTTATTTCTGTCTAATGTTCTATAATTTTTGGTCTATAGATATTGCACACATTTTTCCTAATTTCCAAATGTTTCATATTTGTATGTTAATACAAACTAGATTATTTTAAAATTATAATTTATGATTGTTTTCTATTATATAGAATTACAGTTAACTTTTACATATTGATGTTGTATTCTGCTGCACTGCCCAATTTACTTCTTAGTTCTACTAGCTGTTTTGTAAGTTACTTAGGCTTTTTGTTATAGACAACTATATTTCCTATGAAGACAGACAATTTAACTCTTCCTTTCTAGTAAGGTAAGCATTTTATCTCTTTTCCTTGCTTAATTGCATTGACTGAGACCTCCAACACAATGTGGAATAGAAGAGAGAAATGGTGAACAACCTTGTTCTTGATAGGGGAAATGAATTCATTCTTTTACCATTAAGCATGATATTAGCTGTAAGTTTTTCATAGATGCTTTTTTATATGATTTAAGAAGTTCTCATCTATTTCTGTTTTGCTGATAGTTTTAAATCACGAATAAATGTTGGATTTATCAAATTTATTGAGATAGTCACATGTCTTTTTAAAATTTTTATTAACATTGGTTGATTTTCTAAAAATTTAAACTTTTGACTTCGAGATAATTATATACAGTAGTGAGAGGTAATATAGAGAAGTCCATGTGCCCTTAGCAAAGTTTCCCCCTCTTGTAACATCTCAAAAACCTGCAGTACAATATCACATTCAGGATACTTATATATAAGATTTCCACGACCACAGGACCTCTCATGTTTCATTTTTATAGTCACACCTATTTCCCTCTTGACCTTGTACCCCTCATTAACCCCTAGAAACCATTTGTATAATTTTGTAATTTCAAGAATGTTCTATAAATGGAATTATACAATATGTAACCTTTTGTGATTGTTATTGTTTTCTTCACTGAGCATTATTCTTTAGAGATCCATCCAGATCATTGCATATATTAACAGTTTGTTCTTTGTTAATGCTGAGTAGCATTCCTTGGTATGGAAGTGCCATTTCTCCCATTTAAGGACATATGGTTGTTTGCATTTTTTATTGTTATTAAAATAAAGGAACTATAAGCACTCATCCACATATTTTTATGGAATGTAAGTTTTCCTTTCTTTGGGATAAATGCCCAAGAGTACAAATTGCTGGTTATATGCTGTGTGTTTTTAGTTTTTTTAAGAAACTGCCAAACTGTTTTCCAAAGTGGCTGTGTCAGTTTACATTCTCATTAGTAATGAATTTAGTGATCCTGATTCCTTTGCTTTTGGTAATATCATTCTTTTTTATTTTAGGCAGTCTAGTAGTGTGTAGTGATATTTCATTGTGGTTTTATTTGTGTATGCCTAATGGTTAATTATATTTAACATACTTTACTGTGTTTATTTGTACTCTTTATATCATCTTCAGTGAAATCTCTCTTTTATGTTTTTTGTCCTTTCTTAATTGAATTGTATTTTACTACTGTTGGTTTTTGAGAGGTTTATATATAGGTTAGATACTAGTCCTTTGTCAAACATGTAATTTGCAAATATTTTCTCCCAGCCTGTTGTGTGTCTTTTCATTCTCTTACAGGGTCTTTCACTGCAAAAATTTTAAATTTTGGTAAAAAGTTCAACTTAACAGTTTTTCCTTCAATAGATCATATGGAAGTTTAAGAACTCTTCACCTAGTTCTAGATCTAGGTGATTTTCTCCTGTGTTTTTTTTTTTAAATTTAGAGTTTTTTTGTTTACATTAATTTGACTATATATTTTTTAAATTTTTATGTGTGTAGATACCCACTTGCTCTAGAACCATTTATTGAACAGATTGTCTTTTCTCCATTGATTTACCTTCCCATTGATTTTTTTTTAATTTTTTAAATTTTTTATTGTTGGTTGTTCAAAACATTACAAATTTCTTGATATATCATATTTCACACATTGATTCAAGTGGGTTATGAACTCCCATTTTTACCCCATATACAGATTGCAGAATTACATCAGTTACACATCCATTGATTTACATATTGCCATACTAGTGTCTGTTGTGTTCTGCTGTCTTTCCTATCCTCTACTATCCCCCCTCCCCTCCCCACCCCTCGCCTCCCCTCTTCTCTCTCTACCCCATCTACTGTCATTCATTTTTCCCCCTTGTATTATTTTTCCCTTTCCCCTCACTTCCTCTTGTATGTACTTTTGTATAACCCTGAGGGTCTCCTTCCATTTCCATGCAATTTCCCTTCTCTCTCCCTTTCCCTCCCACCTCTCATCCCTGTTTAATGTTAATCTTCTTCTCCTGCTCTTCGTCCCTACTCTGTTCTTAGTTACTCTCCTTATATCAAAGAAGACATTTGGCATTTGTTTTTTAGGGATTGGCTAGCTTCACTTAGCATAATCTGCTCTAATGCCATCCATTTCCCTGTAAATTCTATGATTTTGTCATTTTTTAATGCAGAGTAATACTCCATTGTGTATAAATGCCACATTTTTTTTATCCATTCGTCTATTGAAGGGCATCTAGGTTGGTTCCACAGTCTTGCTATTGTGAATTGTGCTGCTATGAACATCGATGTAGAGGTGTCCCTGTAGCATGCTCTTTTTAGGTCTTTAGGGAATAGACCGAGAAGGGGAATAGCTGGGTCAAATGGTGGCTCCATTCCCAGCTTTCCAAGAAATCTCCATACTGCTTTCCAAATTGGCTGCACCAATTTGCAGTCCCACCAGCAATGTACAAGTGTACCCTTTTCCCCACATCCTCGCCAGCACTTGTTGTTGTTCGACTTCATAATGGCTGCCAATCTTACTGGAGTGAGATGGTATCTTAGGGTGGTTTTGATTTGCATTTCTCTGACAGCTAGAGATGGTGAGCATTTTTTCATGTACTTGTTGATTGACTGTATGTCCTCCTCTGAGAAGTGTCTGTTCAGGTCCTTGGCCCATTTGTTGATTGGGTTGTTTGTTTTCTTATTGTCTAATTTTTTGAGTTCTTTGTATACTCTGGATATTAGGGCTCTATCTGAAGTGTGAGGAGTAAAGATTTGTTCCAAGGGTGTAGCCTCCCTATTTACCTCTCTTATTGTTTCTTTTGCTGAGAAAAAACTTTTTAGTTTGAGTAAGTCCCATTTGTTCATTCTAGTTATTAACTTTTGTGCTATGGGTGTCCTATTGAGGAATTTGGAGCCCGACCCCACCGTATGTAGATCGTAGCCAACTTTTTCTTCTATCAGACGGCGTGTCTCTGATTTGATATCAAGCTCCTTGATCCATTTTGAATTAACTTTTGTGCACGGCGAGAGAAAGGGATTCAGTTTCATTTTGTTGCATATGGATTTCCAGTTTTCCCAGCACCATTTGTTGAAGATGCTATCCTTCCTCCATTGCATGCTTTTAGCCCCTTTATCAAATATAAGATAGTTGTAGTTTTGTGGATTGGTTTCTGTGTCCTCTATTCTGTACCATTGGTCCACCCGCCTGTTTTGGTACCAGTACCATGCTGTTTTTGTTACTATTGCTCTGTAGTATAGTTTGAAGTCTGGTATCGTTATACCGCCTGATTCACACTTCCTGCTTAGCATTGTTTTTGCTATTCTGGGTCTTTTATTTTTCCATATGAATTTCATGATTGCTTTCTCTATTTCTACAAGAAATGCTGTTGGGATTTTGATTGGCATTGCATTAAACCTATAGAGAACTTTTGGTAATATCGCCATTTTGATGATGTTAGTTCTGCCTATCCATGAACAGGGTATATTTTTCCATCTTCTAAGATTTTCTTCTATTTCTCTCTTTAGGGTTCTGTAGTTTTCATTGTATAAGTCTTTCACCTCTTTTGTTAGGTTGATCCCCAAGTCTTTTATTTTTTTTGAAGATATTGTGAATGGAGTGGTTGTCCTCATTTCCATTTCAGAGGATTTGTCGCTGATATACAGGAATGCCTTTGATTTATGCGTGTTGATTTTATATCCTGCCACTTTGCTGAATTCATTTATTAGCTCTAATAGTTTCTTTGTAGACCCTTTTGGGTCTGCTAGGTATAGAATCATGTCACCTGCAAATAGTGATAATTTAAGTTCTTCTTTTCCTATTTTTATGCCTTTAATTTCTTTCGTCTAATTGCTCTGGCCAGTGTTTCGAGAACTATGTTGAACAGAAGTGGAGAGAGAGGGCATCCCTGTCTTGTTCCAGATTTTAGAGGGAATGCCTTCAATTTTTCTCCATTCAGAATGATGCTAGCCTGAGGCTTAGCATAGATTGCTTTTACAATATTGAGGTATGTTCCTGTTATCCCTAGTTTTTCTAGAGTTTTGAACATAAAGGGATGCTGTACTTTGTCGAATGCTTTTTCCGCATCTATCGAGATGATCATATGGTTCTTATTTTTAAGTCTATTGATGTGGTGAATAACATTTATTGATTTCCGTATATTGAACCAGCCTTGCATCCCAGGGATGAATCCTACTTGATCATGGTGCACAGTTTTTTTGATATGTTTTTGTATCCGATTCGCCAGAATTTTATTGAGGATTTTTGCATCTAGGTTCATTAGAGATATTGGTCTGTAGTTTTCTTTCTTTGAGGTGTCTTTGTCTGGTTTAGGTATCAGGGTGATGGCCTCGTAGAATGAATTTGGAAGTTCTCCCTCTTTTTCTATTTCCTGAAGTAGCTTGAAAAGTATTGGTATTAGTTCCTCTTTAAAGGTTTTGTAAAACTCTGCTGTATACCCATCCGGTCCTGGGCTTTTCTTAGTTGGTAGTCTTTTGATGGTTTCTTCTATTTCCTCAATTGATATTGGTCTGTTTAGGTTGTCTATATCCTCCTGACTCAATGTGGGCAGATCATATGACTTAAGAAATTTATCTATGCCTTCACTATCTTCTAATTTATTGGAGTATAAGGATTCAAAATAATTTTTGATTATCTTCTGTATTTCTGAAGTGTCTGTTGTGATATTGCCTTTTTTATCCCGTATGCTAGTAATTTGAGTTCTCTCTCTTCTTCTCTTCGCTAGCATGGCTAAGGGTCTGTCGATTTTGTTTATTTTTTCAAAGAACCAACTTTTAGTTTTGTCAATTTTTTCAATTGTTTCTTTTGTTTCGATTTTATTAATTTCAGCTCTGATTTTAATTATTTCTTGCCTTCTACTTCTTTTGCTGTTGTTTTGCTCTTTTTTTTCTAGGATTTTGAGATGAAGTATGAGATCATTAATATGTTGGTTTTTTCTTTGTTTAAGGAATGAACTCCAAGCAATGAATTTTCCTCTTAGAACTGCTTTCAATGTGTCCCATAGATTCCGATATGTTGTGTCAGTGTTTTCATTTATCTCTAAGAATTTTTAAATTTCCTCCTTGATGTCTTCTATAACCCATTGATCATTCAGTAACCTATTGTTCATTCTCCAAGTGATGTATGCTTTTTCCTTCCTTCTTTTATCGTTGATTTTCAGTTTCATTCCATTATGATCAGATAAGATGCATGGTATTATCTCTACTCCTTTATATTGTCTAAGAGTTGCCCTGTGACATAATATATGATCTATTTTTGAGAAAGATCCATGTGCTGCTGAGAAAAAAGTGTAACTGCTTGATGTTGGGTGGTATATTCTATATATGTCAATTAAGTCTAGGTTATTAATTGTGTTATTGAGTTCTATAGTTTCCTTATTCAACTTTTGTTTGGAAGATCTGTCCAGTGGCGAGAGAGGTGTGTTGAAGTCTCCCATGATTATTGTATGGTGGTCTATTAGACTCTTGAACTTGAGAAGAGTTTGTTTGATGAACATAGCTGCACCATTGTTTGGGGCATATGTATTTATGATTGTTATGTCTTGTTGGTGTATGGTTCCCTTAAGCAGTATGTAGTGTCCCTCTTTATCCCTTTTGATTAACTTTGGCTTGAAATCTATTTTATTTGATATGAGTATGGACACTCCTGCTTGTTTCCGAAGTCCATATGAGTGATATAATTTTTCCCAACCTTTCACCTTCAGCCTATGTATGTCTTTTCCTATCAAATGCGTCTCCTGTAGGCAGCATATTGTTGGGTCTTGTTTTGTGATCCATTCTACTAGCCTGTGTCTCTTAATTGGTGAGTTTAAGCCATTAACATTTAGGGTTATTATTGAGATATGGGTTGTTCTTCCAGCCATATTTGTTTATTTCTGTTACTAAACATGGTTTGTTTTCCTCTTTGATTATTTACCCCCCCTTTACTGTCCTACCTCCCACTGTTGGTTTTCATTGTTATTTTCCATTTCCTCTTCCTGTAATGTTTTGCCAAGGATGTTTTGAAGAGATGGTTTTCTAGCTGCAAATTCTTTAAACTTTTGTTTATCGTGGAAGGTTTTAATTTCATATTCCATCCTGAAGCTTAATTTCGCTGGATACACAATTCTTGGTTGGAACCCATTTTCTTTCAGTGTTTGAAATATGTTATTCCAGGATCTTCTAGCTTTCAGAGTCTGTGTTGAAAGATCAGCTGTTATCCTGATTTACTTACCCCTAGATGTAATCTGCTTCCTTTCTCTTGTAGCTTTTAAAATTCTCTCCTTATTCTGTATGTTGGGCATCTTCATTATAATGTGTCTAGGTGTGGATCTCTTATGATTTTGCACATTCGGTGTCCTGTAGACTTCTAGGATTTGGGATTCTGTCTCATTCTTCAAGTCTGGGAAGTTTTCTCGTATTATTTCATTGAATAGATTGCTCATTCCTTTGGTTTGGAGTTCTGTACCTTCCTGTATCGTTATCCCATATTTCTTGGATGTTCTGCTCATGGTTTCTTAACAGTCTTGCTGAGCTGTCTATGTTCTTTTCCAGTTGAAATACTTTGTCTTCATTGTCTGATGTTCTATCTTCTAAGTGTTCTACTCTGCTGGTAGTATTCTCCATTGTTTTATTAAGTTGGTTTATTGCTTCCTGCATTTCTAGGATTTCTGTTTGTTTGTTTTTTATAACCTCTATCTCCCTGTATAGTTGATCCTTTGCTTCCTGGATTTGTTTGTGTAATTCATTGTCGAAGTGATCTTTCATTGTCTGATTTTGCTGTCTAATGTCTTCTTTGATACTCCAGATCATCTGAAGCGTGTATATCCTGAATTCTTTATCTGACATTCCATCTGCTGCAGCTGTTACCTCTTCTAAAGTTGAGTTGACCTGCATTGCTTGTGGTCCTTTCTTTCCTTGTCTTTTCATACTGCTTGAGTTTCTTTCTGCTTGGTGAAACTGTTGTGTTTTTGAAATGTTTTTTTCTCCTATATATTTATATTGCTCTTGTATAGTTGAAAAGTCTCCCTTGCAGGGTCGGGCGGCGGTCTGCCTACCTTGCAGGCGCGGGCGGCGGCTCTGCTCTCTCCTTACTCCAATTGGGGTGTCGTGACTACCACGCCGGCAGGTCACTGGGCCTGTTCTGGGCGCGGGCGGCGGCTCTGTTCTGCCCCTACTCCAATTGGGGTGACGAGTGTACCACGCCGGCAGGCCACCGGGCCTGATCCGCCGGTCGGTTGCAGGTTTGCCTACCCTGCAGGCGCGGGCGGCGGCTCTGCTCTGCCCCTACTCCAAATGGGGTGATGTGTCTGTCGCACTGGCAGGCCACTGGGCCTGTCCCGCTGGTCGGTCGCAGGTCTGCCCACCTTTCGGGCACGGGTGGCGGCTCTACTCTGCCCCTACTCCAATTGGGGTGTCGTGACTACCACGCCGGCAGGTCGCTGGGCCTGTTCCTGGCACGGGCGACGACTCTGCTCTGCCCCTACTCCAATTGGGGTGACGTGTGTACCACACCGGCAGGCTCCTGGGCCTGATCCGCCGGTCTGTCGCAGGTTTGCCTACCTTGGAGGCGCGGGCGGCGGCTCTGCCCTGCCCCTCCTACCACGCCTATGGGCCGCTGGGCCTGATCTGCAGGTTGGTCACAGGTCTGCTCACCCTGCGGGCACGGGTGGCGGTTCCGCTCCGCCCCCACTCCAATTGGGGTCACGTGACCACCACACCGGCGGGGCCTGATCCGGGCGCGGGCGAAGGCTCTGTCTGCCCCTACTCCAGTTGGGGTGACGTGTGTACCACGCTGGCAGGCTGCTGGGCCTGACCCGCCAGTCTGTCGCAGGTCTGCTTACCTTGCAGGCGCAGGCGGCGGCTTTGCCCTGCCCCTCCTACCACGCCCGTGTACCACTGGGTCACGGGTCTGCCCACCTTGCGGGCGCGGGTGGTGGCTCTGCTCCGCCCCCTCTCCAATTGGGGTCACGCGATCACCACGCTGGCGGGCCGCTGGGCCTGCTCTGAGCGCGGGCGGCGGCCCCGCTCCTCCCCTCTGGCTTGACGACAAATCGAGAGAGACTCGGGTGTCTGTGCCTCACCCCCCCTACCAGGAGACCAAATGTTTCTGTCGCTGCTGGTATTGATGAAGTTCTCTCCTCCGCCGCTTTCTGATGACATCAGATCCCTGCCATGTTGGTATCCTATGCGAATGGCAGCATTTCATTCCCTTTGCCGGGTGACCAAAGCAACGGGTGAGTCCTGACCGGCCCTCAGCAGGACCCGGACCGAGAAGCAGTTTCCGCGGGCTCCTTAGCCCTGGGCCAGAGCAATTCCGGGAGCCGGAACTCGGCTGCTCCGTGCTCGGTGTACGCTCCGATAAGATCAGGCTCCAAGAAGCAGCCCCCACGGGCTCCCCAGCCCTGGGCCAGAGCAGCTCCGGGAGCCGGAACTCGGCTGCTCCGTGCTCGGTGTATGCTCTGATAAGAGCAGGCTCCAAGAAGCAGCCTCTGCGGGCTCCCCAGCCCTGGGCCAGGGCAGTTCTGGGAGCTGGAACTCGGCCGCCCCGCGCTCGGTGCACGCTCCGATAAGAGCAGGCTCCAAGAAGCACCCAGGCACTGAGCCCGAGCAATCTGTCCGCAAGCCGCAGGCGAATGGCAGCCTGAAATTACCTGTTCTATGGCTGAATGAGCTGCGGTCAGTCGAAAACAGGGATGGTGATGTCAGCTTTTCAAGATGGTGGCCGCTGGCCTCCTCTGTGGTCTGACCGGTGTGGAGAACCAAAATGGACCGCTTCCTTCCCCCGTCTCGAACCCAGAATTCAGCCCTGAGTACGGTGCTTGCACGGCTGGCAGAAACTGCAGCGCTGTATCCCTGTGCCACTATCTCCTCCTCGTTTCCCAGCACGCGCTGCAGACTCTAGCCGCGGGGCGATTTGCTGAATAAGCAGTGTTACCCTCCGTGCGACAAATCTCTCGCGTTTGAGTCCCCGTAGCCGATCCTCGTGCGATGGAAATCCTTCCTCCAGGTTCCGGAGCACCCCACTATTGCTGGAAATTCCTAACAAGATAGACTTTAGCCGTCCTGACTTGTCATACTCCCACACAGTGACGCAGCACACGGGGGCAGTGCACTCCCCTCGCTGCCATCTTCTCTCATTCTTGCCATTGATTTATGAGTCTGTCCTCCCACCAATGCAATACTGCCTTTGTATACAAAGAATACAGCTTGGGAGGACAGATTCATCTCACTTCATTCTTCTTTTTCAAAATAGTTTTAACTATTCTTACTTTGACTTTCTGTATACATTTTAGAAAAATATTATCTATGTCTCCCAAAAAATATACCAGTTAAGGGAGCATTGACATATTTACTATGCTGAATTTCCTAATCTATGAACAGAGCATGTCTCTCATTGTTTAAAATAACCATTGATTTCTTTCATCAGTGTTGTGTAATTTTCAGCACACAAGTACACAATTTGTTGGTATTTTTTTGAGTGACTGTAAATGATACTGAATTGTAATTTCAGTGTACATGTATTTGGCAAATATTTTTCTGCATTGAAATGATGATGTGTTTTTTTTCTTCTTTAGCCTGTCAATATGATGTACTACATTGATTTGGAATCTCAAATAACTCCTATTTGATCATGGTGTATAATTATTCCTTTTATACATTACTGTATTTTACGTGGTAATATTTTGTTAAGGATTTTTTCCCTCTATATTCATGAGAGATAGTGGTCTATATTTTGTTGTTGCTTTGCCTGGTTTGGGTGTCATACTAGCTTCTTTAAATGATTTAGAAAGTGTTTCCTCCTCTTCTGTTTTCTGGAAAAGACTGTAGAGTGGTATTAATTCTTCAATAAGTATTTGGTTAAATTTCCAGTAAAATTATCTAGACCTGAAGGTTTTTTTTTTTTTCTTTAGGAGTTTGAAAATATTGAATTCTGTTTTCTGAACAATTGTAGGACTGTTCAATTATCTCTTTTATATTGGGTGAGTTGTGGAAGGTCTTTTTTTTATTTTTAAGAAACTAGTTCATTTTCTGTCATCAAATTTGCATGTGCAGAATATTTTGTAGCGTTCACTTCTTACCCCTTGGTTGTCTGCAGGATCTGTGGTGTTGTCTCCTGGTTCAATCCTGATATTGGTGATTTGTGTCTTCTCTTGTTTCTGCCATTTTTGTTTTGTCATTCTTGCTAGAGGATAGTCAATTTTCTTGATATTTTAAGACAACCAGGTCTTTGTTTTACTCCTTTTCTCTATTATTTTCTGTCCTTATCCTCATTAATTTCCGCTCTTTATTGTTTTCTTTCTTTTTAAATTGTGATTATTTACTCTTTTAGGTTTTTGAGGTGGAAAGGTAGATTATTGATATGAGATTTCTCCTGTTTTGTAATGTGTACTTAGTGCTATAAAATCCCTTCTCTGCACTGCATTAGCTGTATCCCACAAATTTTGATATGTTCTATTTTCATTTTCATTTACGTCAACATTTTAAAAAATTCCCCTTGAGACTCCTTTAACCCTCTTGGAGCATGTAGAGGTATGTTGTTTCATTTCCAAGAGTTTTAAGTTATCTGTTATTGATTTCTAGTTTGATTTCATTATTCTAAGAGAAAACTGCCTGATTTTAATTTTTAAAAATCGGTTGAAGTTTGTTTTATGGTCCAAAATGTGTTTTTTCTTGATATGATTCCTTTGGGTTTTTAAATGGAATGTGTATTCTGTTGTTAGGTGTTCTGTTAATGTCTGTTAGATCTTGTGGTTGGTGGGATTATTGAGTCCATTTCTGGTGCAGTTTTTCTACCCAGAGAGATGGGTGTTTAAGTCTACACCTGTGCTTCTTTATTTGTCTGTTCCTCCTTCCTGTTCCATCACTTTTTGCTTCACATTTTGCCACCCTCCTTGGTGTATCTACATTTAAGACTGCTGTGTCTCTTGGTGGATCATCATTTTTATTATTATATAATGGCCCCTGTCTGTTCCTGGTGGTTTTCTTGTCTCAAAGGATTTCTTTATGTGCTATTGAAATAGCCTCCTTTCTTTTGATTCACATTTCCATAATGTATAATTTTCCATTCTTTACTTGCTGATATTAATTGAAATGAGCTTCTTATAGGCTGCATATTGTTATGTTTTAAAACCAACACCCTGCATTTTAATTTATGTGTATCACCCATTTATATTGAATGTAATTGTTGATATTTTATGGCTAAAATCTGCCATTTTATTTTTTTGTTTCTGTTCACTTTGTTATGTTTATGATTTCTTCTTCCTCTTTTGGTTTTCCTTCTTGTTCTTCCTGTGAAATGTTTCATTTTCACATTTACGATGAATTAAAGATCACATTCCTTTTTTTTTCTACTTAAGAAGTTAGTGAATGGAATTTACTGAATATTAAATATTAAATATTTCTGATATCTGTTTGTCCAGTTAGCCATCTATTTACCCATTCTTTCAAGAGATATATATTAAACCTGCACCTTGGGTCAGGCATTGTTATATTGAGATAATTTTTTTCCCCAGATAGTTCTCTTTTAGTTCTTTAGTAGTGTATTTAATTCTTGTCATTACTGTAACAAATTACCACAGACTGGGTAGCCTAAAACAACAAAATATATTTTCTCATAGTTATGTAGATAAGAAGTCTGAAAATAAGAAATCAACTGAGCCTTTGGGAAGAATCTGTTCTTGGCCTCCCTAGTTCCTGGTGGGTGTCAGCATCCCTTGACATATGGCTGTGTCCCTCCCATCTCTGGGTCTGTGATCAGACTCCATTCCCCTCTTCTGTCTTCTTCTCTGAGTGACTTTTAATTTTGTGGTGTTGGGGATTGAACCCAGGGCCTTGCGTATACTAGGTAAGTACTCTACCACTGAGCCACATCCCCAGTCCCATCTGAGTGACTCTTTTAAGGATACTTGTGTTATTGAATTTAGGGCTGACCCAGATAATCCAGGATGATCTCTTCATCTCAAGATCATTTCCAAAATTAAGAAAACATTCACAGGCTCCGCGATTAGGAGTAGACATCTTTTAGGGGGCCATGGTTTGACCTACTACAAGTAGCATGTTTACATGCCACTTTAAGTTCCCTTTTTTGATCCTCTCCCCGTCTTGGTATGGTTCCTGATTTCATGCCTTCTATTTTTCCTTCTTAATTTTGTCATTAAAGTATTTTCTTAGAAAATGGTGAGAAAAGTGAAAAGATTATGGTGTCCTATATTTCATATCCCATCGTATTGCAATAAGAAAAAAGACTTTTTTACAGCAGGGTGGCTTCACTTAGAATCAGAACATACTTCTTATAAACAGATCTTAAAAACTTTGAGCCAGAAACATTACTTTAAGAAACTATTTTTAAAAACATGTATTAAAAGTCTTATGTACCTCTGATAACTATAAATATTCCATTTCAAGAGAAGTAAAAAAAAATAACAAATTTTAAATAAGTGAATGTTGTATCATTAATAATTAATATTTAAGTTGGCATCAGTTATGGATAGATAGAATTTTCCTCTGAAGCTATTTACTAGCATCTGTTTGGTAAACATTTAAACTACTTGCAGAACATTTGTCACTTAGTGGTATCTTAAAAACAATTTTTTTTTGCAGTTAATAGAAATGATTATTCAGAAGATCTGAATGTTTTTTGAAGGCATTTAGGCCACTGGGGTTTCATATTGATTATTTTGGTAAAACCTTAATGAATGTTTTGTCAAAAAGGTATTGTATAATCAGACCCTACTGACCATTAAGAATATTAAGTGTATTTTTAAGAAGTTTCTAGAAACTCATGGAGCCAGTCTAGTGTAACAAGTAATTTCATTATGCTAAAAGAAAGTTGTGTACTTTGCTATAGTTGATTTTAATTGCCTGTCACTCTTGTTCCTATGATTATTATCTTACCAAAATAAAAATTTGTCATTTGCATATGTATTTTTATAAAGTAAGTCAACTGGTAGGGAAAAAGGAGGTAGAATTTTAAAGTGAATTTTAATAGTAGACTCAAGACTTTGAGACTTAAAACATGTGTATAAACAGAGAATATTACCTTAGTATAATCATAATTAATATCTTCATTTATTTGTTATAATATTTACTTAATGAAATTTTATTTCTGATGTTATTTTAAAATTTAAATGATGTGTTTAAAACTTTGTAGGAAGTCATTAAAAGTGTCAGTTTTCAAATGAATCTGTTCTTTTATAATTATAAATCAAGAAGTCAGCTTATAATTATAAATTTAACATTGGTGTTTTCTTTGTAAGTGCTGGTCAAGATATTCAAGGAACAAGTGTGATTGCAAATCTTCCATTTTTGATGCGACAGAATCCTACTGAGACGCTTCGGAGAGTCTTGCCAAAAGTCAGAGTAAGTTGGTATGAAATAAGCTTTCAATTTCTCATTTTTTCCCCAGTAGCGTGTTGTCTTTGTTGGGAGAAAGTTTTGGGGGTTTGTGGCTGATATTTCATATCTAGTAATTGAGGAGAGGAAGGAGTACTTTATACATTTTGAATTCAGGAAAACATTTAGGGAGATTTGTTATAATTTCTTCACAAGCCATTTTTTCTTTAGAAACATTTTAGAGTTAGCTTTTTCATTGCTCGAAAATCTAATTCTCCTTAGATCATAAATATTTTGTTTTGTTGACTAAACCTATATTAACATGTTAATCTATATTTATACAGCATTGATAATATAATTTAATGATTGTCCTAATAAACGTCCTCTGGTAACTGAAGAATCATCAAATGAAGGTTGAATTATGGCCATCAAGACCAAAATTTTGTTTTTATTTTGTTTTATTGCTTCCTAAATTCCTTCAGAATTTGCTTTCTTGCTATGAACATAAAATGTTTGCTCTACTATTATACTTTTTTCTTCTGATTACATATTTATTGAATGTTATGTTAAATATTTAATTTTTAGCACTTATGATTTATTGGCATCTATGTGTGGTCTCTTCTTTAAAGAACTTGAAAGAATAAAGCAGACAGCAGTCTGTGTTCTTCAGAAGCTTATCTGCTCATGGGGTCAGGGAGGTTACATGGCAGTGGAGATAATGCTTTGCTAATGGCAAGTTTTGTACACTTTGCTTTGGCTTTTTATTTGGTTTTATATTTTTTCTTAATTTTTAAAATTGATTTATATATGTTTAAAATACTGTTATTGTGTGTGTGTCCCCAGGTTTTCTTTTTAGGCAGATCTGGCATGGTTTTGGTTCCTGGGTTTAGATGAGGGATGGACTGTGCCATTTTTATAAGCTACCTACATCTGCATGCAGATGCAATATGATTTTTTTTTACTGGTTAGAGTGGTGAATTGAGATAATGTTTAGTTTGGTATTGCATGTAATTCACATGTGAATCAAGCTTTTTCATATCTGTTTTTCTTTTCCAGAAGAATGCCATCTACTCAGACCAGGTTCATTTTCCTGTTCAATTTTCAATGATATTAACTGACCTAAGCCTAATAGCAGGGAACCCTGGAAATGCTAGTTAAACAACTGTAGAGAGGAATAGATGTTTAGATCCTCTTGATAACGGAATTAATATAAATAAGCAAATAAGATTTAAAGCCAGAAATATTAAGTAAGCTGCATACTCTGTGTTGAGCTGGCTAATCTGTTCCAAGAGAGCATGTTGAAAGTTCAGTGCTGTATAAAGCAGGAATAAAAGATGAAAGATACAGAGTAGTGACTGTTAGCAGTCTCTAAATTATTTTGCCAAAATTCTTTGGCTTATGGCCCCACAATAAAGCAATTACATAAGAACTCTCAGGAAAGCATTAATTTTATGAGAATGTATAAAGAACATATGCTTGAATATGTGAGGCCCAGCATCAAAAAATAAAACAAAAGAATATACACTCACTATGTTATATTTATAGGAATATAAATCTTCTGAAACTGTAAGGCCTGCTTGAGTTATGAAAGATATTATTTTATTAAGCTCCTAAAATCATTAAAAGTGATCCATAATAAAGAGGATTAACTGATTAAATGCATGCAAATAAAATTTATACTACTTTTGTATTAAGAAATCTTTATTGCTAAAAGTTTGCCTTTGTTTCTTTAGTTAATCATAACAACAGTTTGTTAGTATCCTCCTTTAACCTTCCCTAAACTAAGTTTGAAGAGATTTTTTTAAAAAAAAAAAAGTTAAAAGAGGTCTCAAATTATATTCTGGATCAGAAGGGCCTAAAAACTATGAAAAAGAATAAGGATATAGAATAGAGCATTGTGTGATTCTGGCTTTATGGAAAAATGCCGAAGAATGAAACAAATGAGAGAGGCTTTATAGGGGCAACTCCAAAAATACTTTTATTGAGTGTTTAATATGTAATGTAGGTGGCCAGACATTTAATCAGCCCAATTTCAAATGATGGAAACTCTGCTTATGTGCAAGTCATTTTAAAATCATTACATTGAGAGATTGTGAAGACTTATTGCTCTCCTGGTTAGCATTCTTTTCAGGTGGTCCCTGTTTCTGTGAATGCTTGCTTTCCAGTGGTGAAGCCATGACAGAAATCCTATAGCCACTTTATTCATTTTGCCATGACCAAAATTTCTTAGTTAATTTTATGAAAAAAATCAATCTTGTATCCCAAAGTGAGCATTTTGTAATAATAACATTCTCATTCATTCATTCATTCATTCATTCAAGGGGACAGGCACTGTTGTTCTAAGTGCTGGGGAAATAGAGAGGAATAAAATACAGATGAGGAACATGTCCCCAGGAAGGCTGTAGTACAGAGGGGAAAGAGACTTTCAACAAATAGACAAAAGGTATAATTGTCATTTTTGTTAAGGGCTTTGAGTGTAAAGAACAGGAGAAGATGATATAAAGTAGCAGGGTAACCTGCTGTGCTGGGAAGTCTTGGAAAGCCTCTTTGATGAGCTGAAAACTGAAGGGATGTGGAGAACAGCCATTTAAGAGTCTCTGGAGAATAGCAGGTAGCCTGAGGTTCAGCAGCTTGGTGAAACAGAGAGGCAGGTGTGGCTGGAACCTAGTGGGTGGGGGTGGGCTATGACTGCAGAAGAGGTCAGAGCATTTCATAGTTAGTTTTATTCTTAGGCGGTGTAAGGCCATTGAAGGCTTCATGCAGGACAGTGATTTGATCCCACTTACAGTTTACAGTGATCATTTTGGTTACTTTATGGAGAGTGGATTGGAATGGGACAAGTAGGAAGCTTCGTCACTGGTCCTTATGATATTTGATGGTGGCTTGGTTGAGATGACTTGTTCAGACAGTAGAGTGTGAGGTAATGCCTGAGATACATTTATTGAGGTTGAGTGATGAGAACTTCATAATGGATTGGATTCAGGAAGTGAGGGATGGCTTCCAGATTTCTGGCTTGAGTATACTATGGTCCTGATAGTTTTCAGTATCTTAGTTGATGATCTATTAAGTCCATGAGGAAAAATAATCTAACTGTTTACTAATTCTGTTTTTTCTATAAATGATTTACTTTGAAAGAATATAAAAATATCAATGATAAACATTTTTTATGCAAGAAGTAATAATTCCATGGTTCATTTGTGACATAAATATATGCAGTTTTTAGAACTAACCCTTACTTTGTCTTTAACTTAAAGATCATCAGATAAAATAGCACTGGAGATTTTGCTTGCTTTTTGTGTTACAAAATTTCACAACTTGTATTTTTGTTTTCTTGAATTTGACTTTCATCCTTACAATAATGTCTTAACTGAAAATGGATTTTAAAAAATAAATTGTCGTTTTCAGTTTTAGAGATGCAGTAATTTAACATTAAAAATAAAATGGCAGAAACATAGTTAGGATCGGAATTGAACTAATTCCATTATATTTTTGAAGTTTACTTTCTAAATTGTATCCAAAGTGGATGATGAGTGGTACTGCAGTTAGGCCATTCATCTTGAGGTAAAATTTAAGTAAGAATCTAGAGGGGAAATATTTTCACCTCTAATTTAAGTTCCTTAAATTTGGGAACACTTTAAAATATAGTTGTTATATACATGTTACATAGTTTAACCCTAGTGTATCTTTTGAAAAAGGAATAATTTTTCTGTGGTCTTTGATTGTTTTAATTATTTCCCCACAACATATTAAATTGAAGTTTTAGTTGTTAGATTTTAATATGTGATTTGAACTTCTGACATCTGGAAGTTTAAAGAATTTGATTGTCAAGATAAACTTCTAAAATACTGTAGTCCTTTATAAAATCTTTATACCACATAGTATAAGTGACTTCTTTATAATGCATACGAAAACAAGTTTCTACCTGTTGGAGTTTTTAAATTCATTTAATTTTCCACTTGGGTTTTAGTTTCCAGTCTATATGTCATAAGTCAATACAATGGAAATGTGCAATGTCAGGTATAAATAAAATGACAATAGCAAATAGTTATTGAGTTTTCTTTTGACTGGGCTCTGTAAAACTTTCTATACATTTTTTTTCCTCTGAATCCTAGTGTTATGGTTTAGAGTGGTATCCCCCAAAAGCTCAAATGTGAGACAATGCAAGAAGGTTTGGAGAAATGATTAAGTTATACCATTAACCTAATCAGTGAATTAATCATTGATTAACTGAGTGGTTACTGAATTGGTGGGGTGTGGCAGGAGGAGGTGGGAATTGGGGGTGTGGCTTTGGGGTCTATATTTTGATTCCGGAAAGTGGAGTCTCTCTCTGCTTTCTGACCACCATGTGAGCTGTGTCCCTCTGCAATACTCTTTTGCCATAATGTCCTGCCTCACCTCAAGCCAGGAGGAATGGAGCCAGCCTTCTGTGAACTAAGATTCTGAAACTGTGAGGCCTCAAATAAACTTTTTCTCCTTTAAAATTGCTCTGGGCAATTCTTTTAGTCACAGCAGTGAAAAAGCTGACAAAATGCTTAGCAGTGGATCTAGAGCAGGTACTTGACAGAGGAAGAAATGACTTGCCAAAAGCAAAAAGCTAGCAAGTGGCACAACAGGAATCCTGGCTCCTGAATCCTCCTCTTAACTAGTATTCAGCCTCCTCATTAGTGGATTGTGACTGAGGCAGATCTGTGTTTGATTTCACTTCTCAAAGCTTTGCCATCTCTCATCTGATTGCTGCAGTAGCGTGCCCCTTACCTCCTGTAGCCTGTTCCCCCAGAGAGATCTGTTATGGAATCAATCCGACCGTATCACCATCTTGTATGAATTACTAACGGGATGTGGTAAGTAGTTATAATGCTCCTACATCCCCAAGATAGGAGACCATACTCCTCGGAAACTATGAATATTACCTTATTTGGAAAAAAGGGTCTTTTCAGGTATGGCTAAATTGAGGATTTTGGTGATCCTGGATTATTTGAGAAAGGTCCAAATGCCATCACATGTGCACTTAAAGGAGAAGGCAGAGGAAGATTTGACACAAACATGGAGAAGTCAGTTGAAGACAGATTAGAGTGATGCGACTACAAGTCAAGGAATGCCTGCCACCACCAGAAACTGGAAAACTGGAAGAGCCAAGGAAGAAGATTTTACCTAGCTCTCTGGAGGGCACCTTCCAGCTCTCTCTTTGATTTTGACAGAGTGTTGCTGATTTAGGACTCCTCACATTCCTGAACTGGGAGAGATTCAATGTCCACTGTTTAAGCCATTTAGTTTAACTTAACTTGTTACAGCAGCCATAGGAAAATGAGTACAAGTAGCTTCCCATTTCAGATAGAGTAAAACTTCTTTCCATGTCTTTTCTGACTCAACACCCACCAGTCTTTCCCCTTTGTTTCATAAGAGCAAAATCTTTGTCAGTCTGGTTTATCACTATATCTCCAGAATCTGGATAGTGCCTAGCAAATAGTAAGCACTCAAAAACAATTCTAAAAAAGTCATGATTGAACTTAACCTATTTTGTCCCATCCCAGATGTGGAACACCTATAAAAAGCTTAAATTGAGCAGCAAATATACCACTTATGATAACTTTGAAATAATTACTGTTTTTAGAGGTCTATTCTTTTGAGAAAAGTAATAGGTGAATGATTAGAGCATTAAAACATAAATATTATGATTTCTAACCTATGTACCTGTGTTAGTTTCATTGAAACATTCACAGAATTGAAAACTTGGGACTTAATGGGTTAATATTCTGAGATGAAAGTCTAAAACCAGCAATGTATTGGCCCAATTTGCTGATGGCATTCTTGGGTGAGAAATAAAAATGGAGTATTAGTGGTATATGGGAAAGGGAGATGATAGTGTTATATAATAGACTAAGGATAAAAGAGACATAATAAATCAATATGAAAGTTGATTCTTTAAAATTGGTGGATGTGATATGGCAATATTCTGAAAGATTAATTAGTTCTACTTTTATTAATTTTGCATGACTTTATTTTCATATGTAGAAATAGGAGGAAAATTTCACCAATTTCTTCCAATATTTTCTATCTACTGAATATAGGTAGATTTTTAAAAGTGATCTTACTTGGATTTTTTTAATAGAAATATTTGAATAAGAAGCTTTCCTTATTTTTAAAAAGTGTTATTTCAAGCAGCAGAGCACAGTTACATGGACAAAAGATAATAATGTGTTGAGCACTTCCTGTGGGTCAGGCACCGTGCTTAGGGCCTTAGAAACACCCTCTTCAGCATTATCATAACTGCACATGATGTATTTATACTCATTTACAGTTGAGAAAATATAGGCTTTAAAAGTTTAGTGTTTGAGTATTAATATCTTGGGGTTGTTTCTAGGAAGCATGACATAATGTAATTTGGTTTGACACTTCTTCCCCCAAAAGAAGTAGTCTGAACTAAGGAATGGACGAATACTGACAAAAGATACAAGTCACATTCTTCTTTGGTTTGCATCTCAAAACATATGCCTGTCTTTCTCACTGTAGATGATGTTTTCTTGAAATAAAGCAAAAGTTAAGTTCTAAGGAAAGCAAAAGGATTTTGTGAAAAAAACAAAATTATACATCATAAACAGAACATGTTGTTCCAGATCCCCTGCAGACCATCAAAAACCCACAGTGGAGTACTCTTTTGACAGGCCAAACATTTAGAAGACAGTGAAATATTACTTCTGTAATGTAAGTTTGCGGGAAGGTGATCATCGGGGGAGGATTGACCCCCCTGGGGCAGTTTTATGGTCAGAGAGGCATAAAATTATATAATTTCTTCTTATAGTTTACTGAGTAAAAGGAGAAAAGTATTAATCAAAGAGATTGGCATGAACAGATGATACAAATTCCTCTTTCTTCTTTATTTACAGCTCAAAAATAAAAGTACTTCACCACAGTGTATTTGGAGAATAATATTTGCATTGTATTTTTTTCTATTTGTATTGAAGGACAAAGTTGATTGACATTACTAATTTCAATGATAATTAAAGTTTGATGGAAATGTTTACTGAGTATATAGTTTTTCTGGACATACAGAGTTATGTAAGCTAACATTTCTGATACATCTAAAATTTACCTTTCAGAAAATTCTAGTGGAGAACAGGGCTTTCACATGTGTTTCTTAGTCATTCAGTCATTTGTTTTTACCCTGCCTGCAATAAAAATGAAGTAAAATTTTTGAAATTCTTCTAAATGTATAGTTAAGCTTATAAGAAAATAAGGAAAAGTTCCAGGGCTCAAAAACAAAGCAGTCAGTTCCACTCCTACTTAGGGTATAGAAAGCAGCAAGAAGCCGTCACTCTTGTTCTGACACTAGTAGGTTATCCACAAAACTCACAGGATCATAACTTTTCTTGATCTTTATCAGAGCTGGTCACAAGGAAACCAAGTGAACTTACCTCTAAAGATAAAGAAACCTTCTAAGGGGGCTGGGGATGTGGCTCAAGCGGTAGCACGCTCGCCTGGCATGCGTGCGGCCCGGGTTTGATCCTCAGCACCACATACAAACAGAGATGTTGTGTCTGCCGAAAACTAAAAAAAAAAAAAAAAATAAATGTTAAAATTCTCAAAAAAAAAAAAAAAAAAAAAAAAGAGACCTTCTAAGGAAGGAGATGCAGCGGCACCAACCTTTGGCAGAATATAGGAGAAAAAGGTGGCCATTACACAGGGGATCACAAAAAATCATTTAAACTTTCAACAGATTTTTATGGGATGACTCTAGGCCAGCAGAGTCCATTACATTTTGATAACTTGGAGCTCCAGACCCAAGGAAGCCTTGCACTCACCCACTTGCCAGCACTAGCCCCAGGTCTCCACTGTTTGCTCATGAAATTGGGAGGCAGAGCAGGTGTGATGGTGATTAGCTGCTGCTGAGGGTCAGAAACAAACTCTGTCTATTGCTTCAGAACCTTCTCTCTTGTGAAGCAAAGGCCTGATCTCCTGGGAAAAGGTGCAGTGAACCATCCTGCCTTTAGGGCCTGCTTCTGTGGCTGTGGTAGAAGCAAATTCAGCCAAGTCTCCTGGATAATGTTTCTGGAAAAAGGGTGGAAACTTGAGCCTCTTGCCCTTGGGGGAAGGGTGGGAGATACTAGACCTAAGACCCTGAACTAATAGAAAGCAGAGGTCTGTTACCAGTGAGGAATGGGCAGGAAACAACCCTGACAAAGATCTTCCTTCCCCAAGATACAAGGTCATAGGATAGGAGCACTGATAAAGTTCCAGTGCCGAGGCTCAAGCTGAAAGGCCTGGATCTGAGATGAGGTCCGATTATGATAGTCAGGAATCCCTTACCTCCACCATTAGCCTAGCATATGGTAATAAACAACAGTGGTCCCTGACCAGAGTGTGGAGAGAGACTCCTGCTGAGAGTGGAACAGGAACACTGAGGAAAATATTTCAGGCTGCCCATTGTACACAAGGTAGCAGAGATCTGCTGCGGGGGCGGCGGGGGGGAGTTTGAAACTGTGATGTTGGGAAAGTTAGCAACAGCAGAGCTCAAACCCAGCTTAACTACTGGATAGACTTATTCATCCCCGATATAGAGAGCCTAGCAGAGGAGGCTAGTCCGTTTCAGAGCACAGATACTGTTAACTCCATCTTCACTGAAAATCCACCTTTCAGTCAAAAATTTCTAGGTACACAAAATAAGGGGGATTAATGACCAAGACATAAAGCAAACAGCAGGTCTAGTATTAGCAATGACCCAAATATTAGAGGTATTAGGAAATTTAAAATAATATGTTTTTTAAATGTGTAAAAAAATCTGGTAGAAAAATAAAATGCACGGACATATAGGGGGTTTCAACAGTGATGATAGTATATCAAATGCTAGAAATAAAAAGATGCTATCAGATTTCTTCAGTAGGCTTATCAGGAATTTGGACACAATTGGAGAAAAGTCAGGGAACATGAAGATAGACATTGTTCAAACCAAAACACAAAGATAAAATAGTGCAGAATGATAGTCTAGAGCGTCCAGTGGTTTTGAGACAGTGTAAAGTGCTCTAATGCCTAGAGAGTCTCAGAATGAGAAAAGAGGACAGGGAAGAAAATCATTTGGAGAAATAATGACTAAGACTTTTCTGAAATTAATGAAAGAACAAAGCATGACCCATGAATCTCAGAAGGCACCAAGCAGGATACATACCCCTGCCCCCAGCTACAGCAAAATAAAACTGCTAACATTAAAAAGAAAAAAAAAAGTCAGTCTTGGGAGCAGCCAGAATCAAAGGAAATGTTACATACTGAAGAACAAAGGTGAGGATTGTTCAGAAACTGCAGACGAAGAAAAATGGCACAGAGAGTTAAACAGACCAGCCAACCCACACGTACCCTTAAAATTTTAAAATTGTAAGTTCATTTTTAACATAGGTACAGCAGAAATTCAGTACCAAACAGGGCAGGCTTTTAAAGAAATGGCATTGGAACAATTGGAGAAAGTCTGCATGTTGCACCAAACCGAAGAACAACAATAACAACGACAGATCATATACCTACATGTTAAAAACTGAAATCATAAAATATCTAGAAGAAAACATAAGAAAAAAATCTTTGTGACCTTGGTGAGGTAGGCAAAGATTTCTTAGTATAATGATTACAGTTGGATCCATGGAAGAAGAATTTGACAAATGTGAATGTTCTTCAGAAGACAATTAATGTTAAAAGAATTGATGAGACAAGTCAGAATGGGAAAAATATTGTAAATTATGTATCTGATAGACGACTTATGTTTAGAATATGTACATGAATCTCAAAACTCAATAATAAGAAAACAATTCAGTTGAAAATTTGAAAGACATTCACCAAAGGAGATTTGTGGATGACCAATAAGCATAAGATATTGAACATCATTAGTCATTACAGAAATGCAAGTAGATCTAGTATATACCTATTTAAAAAGCTCTGATCATACCAAGTATTGGCAAGAATGTTCACTGCAGCTTTGTTTATAATAGCCAAAGCTGAAAACTACCCAAATATCCATCTACGAGTGTGGTGTAGCATTCTAATGGAATAATACCTTTTCTATATTCCGGTTCCAAGCTCTTTGTTGGTTACGTGTTTAAATATCTTCTAATCTGTGATTTATCCACATGTCTTAAAGTTTATTTTGCAAACAGGTTTGGGTTTTATTTTTCAATTAAATCTGACACAATTTTAATTAAAACATTTGATCCAAAACATGAGAAAAAAAGAAAAATCATCCTATTAAAAATACCATTTAAATCTATTTACATTTAATGTAATCACATGTCATCTTACATTGCATTTGCTTTTTTCTTTTTGCCCACTTTTCTATGTTCCTTTTTCCCTTATTTCCTTTTTTAAAATATATAGTTTTATTCTACTTTCTCTGCCTTCTGTTGGCTGGGAAGTTATATACATTTTTTTCTTCGCTTTTGTCACAAACCTTAGACACTGCAACAAAGACTAAGCAAATTTTAATGTTCCTCAGTATTTTTGCCCTCTTTCTGTCTGATATATGATCCTTACAACTCTTTAATTCCATTTAATCATCTTCTGACTTATATATTAATGCTTTCAAGCACTTTAATTATTTATGTACTTTAACCCTCACAGATATCGTTATAGTTATTATTTTATGTAATCAATATTTATTTAGATTTTCTACATATTTATCAATTCTTGTTGCCTATAGTATTTCCATTTGGTATCATTTTTTTTTCCTTCATGAAGAACACCCTTTAGAATAAATTCTCTTGTTTGTTGATCTGAAATGCATTTTACACACATTTTAAGTAGATTTTTTATTAGCTTAGGATTTTACAGTGCCAATATGTAAATTTCTTTGGGGGATTATGTACAGCTTCTTGAATCTGACTTATTTTGTCAGTTTTCGAAAAATTCATTTTTTTTTCAAATGTGGTTCTACCTAATCTTCTCTCTTCTTCTCGGACTCCCGTTTCACATATACTAGATGTTTTCATGGTATCACCTATATCTTTAACCTTCTTTTATTTCCCAGCCTTTTTTCTCATTGTGATTTGTTGTGAGTTTTTTTTTTCGGACCTGTTTTCCAGTTTACTAATTCTTCTATGTCTAACCAGATTTTGATTTTGATTATTGTACTTTTTCTGGCATAGAATTTTTATTTAACTTTTTAATAAATATGCTATAAGTTTTAAAAATATATATTAGAATCCCCTGTTGAAATTCTTAGTTGTGTCTTTTATCTCTTGCACCAGGTATGTAACAGGGAACACCAGTGTTTCTGTTTTCTGGTGGTTTGCTGGTTCTCATTCATGTCGTCTTCTCCTGTGTCTGGGTAGTATTGATTGTGTGCTTGACCTAGTATGTGACAGATTATTTGTGGAAATGGTTTGGGACCTAGGGGAATCTCATCCTTCTTCTGGCCAACACTGCACTAGCCATAAAGTCTCTCGGTCCCCTTTCAGTATGGGGCTTCTCTCCCTGCCAGGCCACCTATGGCAGGAGTGGGGCACTCCTCCTGCTAGTGCAGAGGGGCTGCCAGGGCCTCTGCAAGGCAGCCAGTGAAGTCTCTGAGGCTTTCAGTCTCTTAGACTCTTCTATATATAATCAGCATGTATCTTGGGGAGGAAGCAGGCCTAGACCTACATGTTCACTTTTCTTGATTTCTGGCATTTCTTGGATCATTATCTTGTTAGTTTCCATGTGCCCTTATGCAGAGGATTTCTGTTTTGTCTAGCTTTAAAAAATTATCCTTATTAGAAAGTTGTCTGGGATTACTTAAGTCTAGAAGAGGAAGATTCCTTTCCTTTATTACTCCTTCTTGGTTTAATTTCAGAATGACATTAACCCAAATGTTTCTGTTTGCAACCTGCACAGGTTCTATACACCTATGCCCCTCTACTGTGCCCTGTCGTCACCCCTACATCCACTCTGGTCAGTTGGTTATTTTCTAGGGATATGGTAGGAATACTTTAGAACATAAAATTAAATATTCTGCCCAAACGCTGCGGCAGCCTCCTCATTTACACATCATGCTCTCAGCCTCCCTCTGTTGAGGTGGAATCACGTTCACAGCAGGAGCTCTCCACTGTTGTCTCTGTTCCCTCCATAGGAGACCCCATGCCTTTAAATACCATCCATGCAGACCACTTCCTTATCAGCAGACCTTTCCTGAGTATCACATCTGTCTGTACGACTTTCTGCTTGTCATCTTTTTTTATAAGTCTCAGAGGCATCTCAGAGTTAGCAGTTGCCCCAGTACCCAAGCTTCCTGCACTGTCCTCCATCCTAATATGTCCTCATACTCTCTTCCTGGTTTATAAGCCAGGGTTTTGGGACTCATCCTTGGTACCATTGGTTCTTTTACTGACGAATTAAGTAATCCTGTTTCTCCATGACTTACTATTTCTTGGCTCTGCTCACTGTCTCCCACTGCACTGCCTCCACCCTAGCCAGGCTCTTATGAGTGGTGTTGCAGGTTCGTGTCATAGCTTTGCAAGGGATCTTCACCCTCTGTCTCCCTCCCATTCCATCCCACCTCTCTCCTTTTTGATTCATTTCCAACTTTATAATCAGCTTGATATTTCAAAGCATTTAAAGCTATAATTTGCATATTCTCTTGCCTAATGCTTCTCAGGCTGTGCATAATTGGCACTATTTCACCACCTCGGCAAACCCTCTCGCTCTGCTCCAGGCTCGCTGATGGGTCTTCTTTCAGTTCTTTTCATCTGCATGCTTCTCCTTACTTCTCAGTGCTGGGAGTGCCTTCTTTCCCACCCTTGCTGTTTCCTCTCTCTCTTTCCCACTCTTTTGTCTAGGATTTCTTTTTATTCACATATGTCAGTTGTCACTTCTCAGTAAAGCCCTCTCGGACTCCTCACAGGTCACCTTTCTTATGGCATATTGTACTTCTTATCTTAGCCCTTTCAGAGATTTAATGACAAATTAGCAGTGTTGTCAGGATGTAAGGTGCACTGCTAGCCCTGCTTACCGATTGCTAGGTCTCTAGCACCTACTGAATGCCTTGAATGTAACTAAATGAGTATTTTTTGAGTGTGAATGTATACAGCCAGCAGAAGTCACTCTAAGGCAGAGGACCCTATCTTTGGACTTTTTGCCAAGTTCTTGGAACCTTAGCATGATACTGGTACTTAATAAATACTGTGGATGAAATTGAAACTACATTCTCTTCAGAATTAGATTTTTAGTGACTGACTAGAAAAAAAGCTCCATTTCTATTTGCTTATAGAAATTACCAAATTTGCAATTGCTACTTTTTCACCAAGAAAACAGTTTGTAATTTTTTCAGAAAGATTTAACTAATTAAATATTGCTATGAGTTATTTAAAATGGTTATTTACAGTGATCACTTTCATTAAGTAGATATTACCTTCATAAGCACATACTTTTGTTGGCAAAATTTGACATTGCTGCCTTACATTTTTATCCTAAGTCATAAAATTATCCATGATTCTAATTTATTATATGTAAAAATGACTTTGCAGAATATTTCAGCTGGAGGTTAAATTTTGAAACCATGGCTCTGACATATATTTTGTTGGTCTTAAGATTTTGCATGGCAGAACATGTCACTGTACATCATAGGAGTCACATGATAGTTGCTGTTGTTACTGGTATTTCCTTTATAGAAAGGGCCTTTGAGGGAATTTTTATGTGGACCTCCTCATGAACCTTGTGTTTAATCCCTGAAATGTTGTTCTGTCTACTGTCTACACTTTATTTCCCAGTTCAGACTGACTTTCTGTGCTCTCAATCACTTCTCTCCATCCTTTATTTTGGTGCAGAATGTGAAAATCTGTGATAGTGAAAAGAATGAGGTATTACAGTGAATTGTAAAGGTATTTTAGAGTTAGCATGTTCCAATTATTCACATTTTAACTTAGTTTTAAAGTCTGTTACAAATATTGCAATTTTATAATGAGAAGAGATATTCACTGTCATTTTTAATTATTGAAAATTCCCACATTTATTACCTTCAATACCCCACATGTTTAGATCCCTATTAATTTTTTTAAAAAATCCAGGATATTATCTCTAAAAATACACAGACATTTTGTAATTTTCCAGTTCCTTTACCTTATTCAAGCACCATTCTCTGAAAATGTGCTTTCCAGTTTTATTAAATAAGATTAGTTTCAAAACATATAGATCTAAAATATTTGTTCTTTTGGACTAATGATTTATATAATACTTCCCTATATATGTATTGTAAAGAGATATATCTATAAATTTTTTTTTAGTTGTAGGTGGACATAATACCTTTATTTTTATGTTTTTATGTGGTGCTGAGGATTGAATCCAGTGCTTTGCACATGCTAGGTGAGTGCTCTACCATTGAGCCACAACCCCAGCCTGAGATATATCTTTTGATGGATATAATGTAGGTTCGTTGGAGATAGGGCTATTTCCTTCTCTGCATGGAAGGAAGATATCACATTGTTTTACAAAATGCTTTCTTGCACCTTCGTGCTAACTCAAGAACAAATTTTAAACATATAAGTGTCTGGTGCATTTCCTTCCTTGAGTGGGAATGGTTTTTTAAATTTGGAAATGTACCATTTTCTCATTTTTCAACTGTCTCATTTCATTTTTGAGGAATTCAAGTTGGGCTGGCAGCCATGCGATAATATCTAAGAGGAATGGTAACTGGCCTTAAGGCATGCACTTAAGCAATAGAGAAATTTACTTTTCAGTGTCTTCCAAGGTCCATGAGGATACACACTTATATATCCAGAGAGTATGGATCTCATATATTTGTCCAGAGGGTGTGACTCTGTGGAGGAGAACGCTTTGGGGTAAGTATCATGCTCTCATTGTACTGTGTATCAGAAACATATGTTTAGAAATCATTTGATTTTTTAGCAGTGATAAAATCTCTTAGTCTGTGCTGGTTTCTTAACAGTGGACAGTTCCAGATGTTGAAGTCAGCACAACAAGAGAAAAACCCAAATCCTGATAAGACTTGAGGATTTTTCGAAAATTAAATGCAAAATAGTTGGGGCAAATGTTGCTGCGGGAGTCAAGACTAAGTCACGCAGTAAGAAGAATGAAGCCGGAGAGCTCCACATGTTCTTCTCTGCACACAGTTTGCATATGTGCAAACCCTGGACTTAATGACTTTAGGGGGCAGAATTCAGCTCTTGGAACTTAAAACAGCAGACTCATGTGAACTGGAATGTGCATTGTGGCCCTCACTATTTAAATATTTCTTTGCAAAGTCCTTCTGTTTCTAAATAAAGTCTATGCCTTCTGAAATCTGTAACGATGATGCACACTGGCCACATCAGATCTTTCAAAAGTGTTTTCCAAATTCAAAACTGTTAGTGAAACAAATGTTTGTTTTGGAAACAGTTAAAACATCGGAGATGGGAGGATTGGTTTCAGAGACCAATTACCACTTCTGCTTTATGCCTTAATATTCCTTCTCTTTTTCTCTCAGCCAGGAACTCTTAAGATAGATGTGTGATGGATTTTTGGTTGAAAAAAACTTGTAAAACAACATTTGTGCATGTGATATAAAAGCTTAGAACAAAATAAAACCAAACCCAGCCACCTGAATGTGTGATAGATTGCACAGAAGGCTTTGCCGTGGCAGATGCTACTGCCAGATGTCCCTCACTGCCATATGAAGGCTTAGAGTTGGTTTAAGCCTTGCCTTAATCAATGACAAATGGATGTGCAGGATCAGTGAGGAAGAAGTCAGTACTTAGGGGTCTTTGGCTTCTGGCAGGCAAGGGGTAAGTCATAGAGTTGCCAGTTACTAGCTCACTGGCCTTCAGCAAAATACTTCTCTGCCCAGAATGTTTTTTCTGCTGTAAAACCATGTATGTTACCTCTCATATGGTGACTGGTGGTGGTCCCACTGTGCTGAATCAAGGAATCTGGGTATAGAATGTAAACCACCGTCACAGAGCTGTTGGGGCAGAAGATGGCATGGACCACTCCTTATGGGACATAATAGAAAAAGGAGTGAGGATCTATACGATCCATTTTTGCTTTACCTTTGGCCAAATTCTACCAAATCCTTAGTCTTTAGAACTCACCTCAAAATCTCTTGAAGCCACCTTTTAGGAGATGTGGAAACTATGCATGAAAGGAGAAAGTAACGGGAGCAGAAAGTTTAAGTGAAAGAGCAAAAGACATTTAGTCATCCAGCAGTTGCTTACTGAGTGCCTGCTGTGTGCTAGGAGTTGGGGATGCATTAGTAATCAAATGGACAAAAATTCTTACGGTTAAGTAGATTATGTTCTATTTGGAGGAGAGAGAACGTGAACCAATGCTGCATGGGCTGATGGTGGTGTAAGCTGGGAAGGGGACGCTTTTAGTTTAAAATAGGATCATCAGGGAAGGACTTGTTGAAAAGATGGTGTTGTGTCAAGGCTTGAAAGAGGTCAGATATGCACCATGTGGAAATCTGAGCAAAGAACGGAACTGACAGATCCTGAAGTCACTAAAGGGACTTTGACTTTGAGGAGGAAAGCTGTTGGAGAATTTTGAGCAGAAAAGTGGTATAATATGATATATTTCTTGAAAGCATCTCTCTGGCTGCTTTATAGAGAATAGATAGCAGAGGGTTGATGGTGGAATCAGGGACTGATTAAGGGTGATTAGACTAATTCAGGCTGGAGACTATGGTGGCTTGGGTTAGGGTGGTAGTGGTAGAAGTGAGAAGTGGTCAGATTCTGGATCTGTTTTGAAGGGAGATTCTTCAGGGTTTATTGATCTTTGATTGGGATGAGTGAGGGGATGACCCTGGAGTTGTGGGGATGAGCATCTAGAAGTTGAAGAGGAAGATTGACAGAGGAACAGGTTTTGGCAAGAGCTCAGTTAAGGTTTGGACCAGGTGAGATTTCTACTTAAATTCTCAAGGGGAGTGTAGAGAAAGTTAGTTGAATGTACAGTGGTCAATATTAAAATGCTCATTTTGAAAAATAAATTGGTAAGTTGTAAAGAAAAGCTGTTTAAATGATTTAAATGCCTATAAAGATTATGCTGTAATTCACATATATATATATGAGGGAATGATGTAGAAAGATCAGTATTCCTAAAATCACAGAAATGAAATTTTATTTTATGACTGTGAGTCCCATGATGTTCTAGTAAATTTATTAGTAAGAAAATAGTTATATAAGGGGAATTCCCATAATTTCCAAATGTGATTGAACAAAAACACCTTCAACTGCTTTTACATCACACGCACACTCCCTCTGACCTGTGTCTCTCTCAAACTTCTAGAGAAGTACAGGTAATATGTTTGATGTAGTTTATGAAGCATTTTTAAAAAACTCTTTTATGTGTTGAAAATTTATATTCTAATGTAGGCTTTAGGTTTGAATATGCACTTTAAAATTATTGAAATGGTGAATAGAGATGGTTTCAATATAAGTGATTTCTTTAAAAAAACATTTTTATATTTAAGAAGTTCTTTTAAAATGTTTACTTCATGGTAATTTATGTTCTTGCCAGGTGTTTTAAAGGGAGAATACATTGGTACATCCTTAAGTGTATTTCTTTTCATAGTAGAGTGCATAATCTTTATTTTGAAATAGAAATACAAGTAATGAAAACATGTGTGATTAAGCATTGATGTTATTTTTCTAGGTAGAATGACATCTGTACAATAGCAGTAGCAAAATAGAAATTCAAACCCATCAAAAATGCCTACTCTTTTGTTTAAAGGTTTTATACTATTTATAATTTTTATTCAGTAAAATAATGGAATGTTATTGATTTTACAAAAGTCTTAATACAGTTACGGTTTCTGTAGCCCACTGAATTAAATGATTAGGAACAGATTTAGTTCTTATATAAAGTAATAATACCAAGTACATATCCTTACATGTCATATGTAGTATTTTGTCGAACATTACTGTTTGGTTTCTGTGATCTTGGGTTTTTAAATATTGTAACTGCTGATCGCTCATCTCTGTAAATAGCAAACTCTCTCTGATTACACAGGAAGCCCTGCATGTTGCAGGAGTGGAAATGCAGTTAACGGCTGCGGTAGCATTTCTGACCATTCTGCAAGAAGAGTCAGTGTCAGTCCATACGTATGCCCACTCCTTTCTCCAAGTCATTCTCCTGCATCTGGAGCAAAGGGACACAGGTCAGGGCCTGGCATGCTTAATCATGTTTCTTTGTTGTTTCTTGTAAATGGCCACGGTGTTATTTGAATTATGTGAGCCTGATGAGGATAACAGAATAAGGTCAGGCTAATAGTTGAGTGATGGTATGACTTAAAACAGCTGTGGCTGTCGCCATACAAAACCCACAAAATTTAGTATCCTTGAAAGCTGAAGACCCATTAGTTCATCTTGTGATTTATACTTTCCTTTTAGACCTTATTATTTGACATATGTTTACAATATTATTATATAGCAAAATAACGTACCTTGGGTTTAAGATAATCTCCCAAATTATTTTTAAATATAAAAAATTTTCTAAATATTGCCTAAGAGGAAAAAATAGAAAAATCTCTTTGAATAGGATACTTTCTATTGAATGTTATTGTAACTATTGATGGCTGGGTTGAAATAGCAGTGGTAAGTGAGAAGCTTAATTTAGCATGTTACATGTGTGTCCATCAGGTGTCAGCAACGCATGGCTGGAAACTCTCCTGGCTGTGATAGAAGTATTGCCAAAGGAAACTCTAAGGCACGAGGTAACACTGGTTTTTGTTGATGTTGTTGCTTGTAATAAGTAAGTTTGTTTTTAATACTTTTATTTTATGTTGTGCTGAGAATCAAACCCAGTGCTTCATATGTACTAGGCAACTGTTCTACTACTGAGCTATAACCCTGGCTCATAGTAAGTTTTTAAATTTTGGTCAAAAATGTTTTTTTTCAAAGGAATAAAATTGTTTCCCATTTGGAAAGCAACACATGATCACTGTAGAAAATTTGAGTAAAGACAGAAAATAAATGGAAGAAAAATAATTCATGGTTCTGATATGTGGCTACTTGTAAGATTCTGATATATTTCTCTTCAGATTTCCCTATATATGCTTGGTCTTTGCCATATTAGTAATCATGTTGAACCTGTGTATGATTGTTTTCCACTTATGAGTTTTCTACATTATTTTAAATTTATTTGGTAGTAGTTGTAAAACCATGTACTATTTGTTAAACATTTAAGGTTGTTTTCAGCCTTAAGCTTTACAATCAAAATAAGGCATTAAGGAACATCTCTGTAGAGTTTTTCCTGTTTTTCAGATAATTTCTTTACCTGTAGCTTCCAGAAAAGTGGAGTTATTGGATCAGAGGGCATTAACATTCTTAAGCTCTTGACTAACAATATGTAAAAGTTTAGTTTTCCTAGATTTTTATCAACAGTGTTATTCTCATTAAATTTAATGTGTTAAATATAGAATTAAATTTTAATTAGAATTAAAAAATATGCTTCTATTTTCCCATATGTTATATTAACATCAATTTTATTTATTCTTTTGGAGTTGTCTGATCTTCAAGTACTATTTATATATGTCATCTATCTTTGTTGCCAATTCTTTGTTATACTTGAAAATATTATTATTTTCAATTTGTGGTTGGTCTTTTTTAAATATTAGTATATTTTTCTTGAAAAGTTTTAAGTAAATTTAAGAGAATAGCAAAAATAGAAAACTTATCCTCTAATGAAATGATTTTTACATTCTTTGAAGATTATCCCTGACACACACACACACACACACACACAGAGTTAATCTATCTATTCCATATATATATATATATATATAGAGAGAGAGAGAGAGAGAGAGTGTGTTTATATATATGAGGGATAATCTATATATTCTATATTTCTATATATGTCTATATTTGTGTGCATTCTATATATTTCTATATTTGAGTGCATTTAGATCATTGCAGAATTTACCATAAAATTTATTTCAGTTTTTTTGCTTCTAATTGTTTTTAATTGCATGATTTATCATCATTTTACTTTAACTCAGAAGACAGACAAAGTGATCCAGGTACCTCAAAATATAAATCAGGTTCTTTAAAAACATTTAGAATATTAAAATACTCTTTGAAGAAAATATCTGACATTAGTGACAAGAATGTATAAAATTTTGTGAATTTGTTTTCTAAATCTTTTCTCTTTAGATTTTGAATCCACTTGTTTCCAAGGCACAACTTTCCCAAACAGTCCAGTCTCGTTTAGTTAGTTGTAAAATTTTAGGAAAATTGGCCAACAAATTTGATGCCCATACGTGAGTATTTGCATATAATTTTTTATCTCTTTTAACAAATTGATTTAAAATGTATAATGATTGTATGATTAATAATTATGTTCAATTTATATTATTTCACATTACATGCAAGTTTAGATATTTTAACTTTATAGAATTCCCAGACAGAAATTTACTTATCAAGAAATGTTTCTGCTCGATCTCATGGCTTTTCAGTTTCAAGATCAGTAAGATTAACTTATTTTCTGCTTCCCATGTGATCTTCATATCCCTCACCTAGTGTACTTTTGAGGATCAAATAGCATTATATTAGGACTTCCAAATTTGGTGAACATGACATAAAGGTGGTTTTCCTGCTTTCTTATGTGTTGGTTCTGAATTTGTTATTTTGAATAAATCTTATGTTGAAGTTTTATGAGATATGTTCATAATTCATATGCTGCTCTCTGTCAAGATGACAAATACCAAGTGGAAGTAATGGGATGCTATGTAATTATGACATGAGAGTAAAACATGAAGTTGAAGGATAACACAATGAGATATTTCATTGCTATAGCCTTTTGCTAAGCTATAGACATTCATCTGCCAATCTACAATTAACCATTATTTTTAGCTGATACTGTCATATACATAATTTACAAGTAGATGATGATAACATCCAAATTTAATAACATGTAAAAATGATTTGTAAACCAAAAGATTATATTATAGTGTTATTAAAGGTGATTTAAGAGTTTGATGGTAATTGCTTGAAAATCTTAATTATTCTTAAACATTCACCCATTACATGTTTCTTTGCTCTCCTCCCTCAGTATTAAAAGAGAAATACTTCCCCTGGTAAAATCACTCTGTCAAGATGTAGAATATGAAGTTCGATCTTGTATGTGTCGGCAACTAGAAAATATAGCTCAGGGCATTGGGTAAGTGTACTTTTAGTTCCTTATGCTGCTGTTGTCTTATTTCTGGATTGTCAAACCCTGTATTCCATGAAAGTGTGCTATTGAAAAGGTTCACTGTATGTGATCTTTCAAAGTGATCATGACAAGCACCTCTTGGTGTGTCTGGATTAAAAGAGGTTAAAGGGAAATGTGCTGAGCAAGGTGTAGGCATTCAATTAATGTTAATTTCTTTTCTTCTTACTTATTTAGTTATTGTTCCAAAGGCTTAGATCCAAGAAAGGGAAATGTCCTAGTATAAACCATGCTTGGAATGTAGTAGGGGCATTTATTTTGGCTGATTATTCTCTGGCTGATGGAGGCTTGTTTCTAACGAGATGCTGTCGTGGCAGCCTCTCTCTCTGTCCCTGTACAGTCCAGACGTCCACTCCCAGCTCTGCTTTCCTTGCCCTTTGGGTGCATGAAGCTCAGGGAAGAAAGGCATAGGACAGCTAGTTTATTTTCTTCACCTCTAAATCAAATCTCTTATCAAGCTGTAAGCATGATATTAAAGGCAATCTTATCTAAAACCATCTTGGGCAACTTTGTTTTAACAGATTTTTTTTTTTTTTTTTTTAAGGATCTAAATTGTTACCAAATATTGGAGTCTCTTATTTTTGTAGAAGTTGAACTGGTTTTATCTGGTTCTTTGATTCACAACAAGGAAAGTCAATTTATGGTCTTTTATACCATTTTTAATTTTATTTAAGGCCTTGGGAAAGCTTTATGGTGTCATACAGACTCAGAGCATTGAACTATACTGTTCTATGTCTACTCTTGGATTTAGTAAGCTTGACAGTTTACTAGAGTAACCAATTCCCTTGTTTTAATCTCAAAACCAACTTCTTTCTGATAGGTCTTCTAAGTCTAGGTGTCTCTTTTTGGCTCATTGTAGACCATAATGAATTCAGTCTTACCCAATCTATGTATATCAGTCAGGATCACAAATTGGGAGGAGAACAAACTGTTACCTTAATCACTTTATGAAGATGTAGAATATGATTTATCTATTTTTTTTCTCATCTGACATTTTGTTAAAAATTGGAGGGTCAAGTGTTTTTAAATTAATCTAAGATTATTGCTTAAGGATTAATTTATAAAAGTAAAACTAGAAATAATCTACCTAGCTTATTAAGTTAGAATCCCCTTAAGAAACTAATTTGTTTAATCATATTTGTATTTATTTAATTGTAAATTCATTTGACGTATTAATGACATAATCATAGGACTTTCATGTAATGATAGCAGAAACTATCTAATATGTGATTTCTACTGTGATAGTTAGCTTTCTGTTGCTGCAACAAATACCTGAGGTAAGCACTCTAATAACAGAAAAGGTTTCTCTGGGTACGGAGATGCACACTTATAATTCCAGCTGCTCGTGAGGCTGAGGCAAGAAGATCATGAGTTCAAAGCCAGCCTCAGCAAAAGCAAGGTGCTAAGCAACTCAGTGAGACCCTGTCTCTAAATAAAATACAAAACAGGGCTGGGGATGTGGCTCAGTGGTTGAGTACCCCTGAGTTCAATACCTGGTACCTACCCCCTGCCCGCCAAAAAGGAGAAAAGGTTTCTTTTGGCTCACAGTTTTGTAGGTTCTGGTCCATGATCAATTGACCTTGTTGCTTTTGGGCCTGTGACAAGGCAACACATCATGGTGTGAAGCATGTGGTAAAGCACATCTCTCATGGCCAGAAAGTGAAAATGAGAAAAAGGAAAGGGTGAGGTTCCACATTCCCATCAAGGTGTGTCCCCAGTGACCAGAAGACCTCCTCTTCTACAGGTTATATCATCTCCCAATAATAGTCAAGAAAATTAAAAAAAAAAACCTAAAAATTTGCTCTAATAAAGAAAGTTAATAAACCTTCTGCTTATTTTTCAAAAATTCATTAAAATTTCCCTGATATAAAATGAGACTGAGAATGTGATGATGTTACTACTGAGGTGAAAAAGCTTCAGGGAAGAATAATTTAGATCTAGTTAATTTTTTTTTTAAAAAAGTAAAAATGGAATAGAAAAATTTATGTGAACAGTAAATAGTCCAGGACTGGTTAAAAACTTTAGTCAGTCAGTACTTAGAAGATGAATTAGCTGTTTCAATTCAGAAGAAAAAGATACATGTATAAAAGTTTTCAGAGACAAGTCTTAGATGTGCAATGAAGGGCAGAATGATCTACCTTGAGAATAGCTGATAGTCAGCATACAACAGAGATGAAAAATTATAGACAACAGAAAAGAAAAGTTCCTTCAAGGACTGAGTCTGAATATTGAAAGAATAATCCATTGCTGACTCTCTTGTGCACTATAAATATTTATGTCAATTATAATTCGTACCCCATCTTATATCTTATATCTTGAGAAAGCTGTCTACACTTAAACCTTCACTTTATCAAGGTATGTGGCATTGTAATGGTATCTTATGAGGAATAAATGGAAACAAGTTATGTTGAATAAGAACTGACAGCCGGGTGTGGTGATGCATGCCTATAATCCCAGCAGCTTGGGAGGCTGAGGCAGGAGGATCGTGGGTTCAAAACTAGCCTCAGTAAAAGCAATGTACTAAGCAACTCAGTGAGACCCTGTCTCTAAATGAAATACGAAATAGGTCTGGGGGGTGTGGCTCAGTGGTTGAGTGCCCCTGAGTTCAATCCCTAGTACCAAAAAAATAAAAAAGAACTATCTGACATATAAATATTATACATTCTCTAAAAGCCTTTGCGTTGTGTTTCATTCTTTTAGGTAGAATATCTAGTGCCATTCTTCTATATAAGAAGTTAGTTTTTGTAACGTCATGTTTTAGGTGAATGGAAAAATAATGTATGACCTGAAACATAGATTAAAAAGATTTTGCTTGGTCTCTATAATTACTATTGTTAAGTTTTTCTTATTAGTCTAGATTGCTTCCTGAAGTTGCTTAGAATGGAAAATTATCTATTTATGAAGTTTAATATAAACTGCTAGTCATTACAATTTCTACAGGTATCAATGTTGCGCAGCGGGGGAGTGGAGCTGATTTAATCAGTATGAGAGCACTATTGGGATTTCTTGTGTCCACGTTTGCTCTTCTAGCCAGATGCAAGCTTCAGAGAGTAGGAGCATCTTTATGGTTTTTCTTATTTTCTGTACACCTACCCCATCTACTTGTTTTCAGTAAATTCTTGCTGCAAGTTTGTTGATTTGATTTATTTTCTTCTATTGATTATTGTGCAGGACAGAACTCACAAAAAGTGTGGTGCTCCCTGAATTAATAGAACTCTCTAGAGATGAAGGCAGCAGTGTGCGACTTGCAGCTTTTGAAACTTTGGTTAATTTACTTGACATATTCGATACAGGTAAATCTTCACCCGGATACATCTTTGCATCTGAAAGCAGTGCTGTCTCATGTTTTGTGTCCCAAATAAAGTGTAAAGGTAGATTCAGAATTTTTAAGTTTTATGATAAATATTTAGCCTCTCCTCGACTCTTTCTTTTGGTGTCTTCTCTGCTTCCATGGTTACCCTCATGGCATCCAGTATTGCTGCATATTTCACATTCTGTCATTTCTGTCTTCAGAATTTAACTGACTTGTGCAGAGAGCAAGACTGTGGCTTGGGAAGTAACTTTAACTTTTTCCACTAATTCACATTAAGACAGATCCTTACTATAACAATGAGTTTCCCTTCTTAAACTTAAATCCTTACTAGGTGAGTTTCCCTTCTTAAAAATATTTTAATGCCAGAAATCGTGTCTGTGTGAGCAGTATTATGGGATGGGGCATATGAGTGTGAATCAGTAAGGAGGAACTTCTTAGTGTTGTGAAAAATCAAGAAACAAAAATCACTAGTTGCTCTATTAGAGTATGACTAAGATCTCTAACTCTAGACAATGAGTTTATTAGTAAACATTAACCATTTTGATAGGGTGGAATTTGGAAGGGTAAATGACAAGACTTAAGTGTGAAGCCTAATTGTATAATTGTAGGATTAAGATTCTCTGGGATTAACAGCTTTTTATCTGAACTAGGAGAGTTTCTTTAGGATTATTGCAATGTAGACAATAATTTATATGAAAATTACAGAATAATCATTTAGGTAACAGGACAAACCAAAAGAATAAAAATTATAATATATGATATTTGAACAAATCTCATTGTTCCTATTAATGAGTCATCCTCCAGGCTCCAAACTAGAAAGCCTGGTATTGTTTTTGTTCTCTTGCCTTCACTGGATCAGCATAGGTCTGGCTTTATCCCCGCCCATTCTTTATTTCCCATTTCTCCTGTGTTGACACTCCAGTCCCACTAAGGTCGTCCCGTTCCATTACCACCCACCCTTGTCATCATCATCTTCAGATATTTTCTATTATTCTGGGACTAACAAGAGTCCCCCCACCCCTTGTAATTTGTATGTGTATTAGTTGCCACATGTACAGTGTGAGCAACTGGGTCTAAATTATACATTGTTTTGTTTTGTTTTACAGATGACAGAAGTCAAACTATCCTTCCCTTAGTGAAATCGTTTTGTGAAAAATCTTTCAAAGCAGATGAATCAATTCTTATTTCATTATCTTTTCATTTAGGAAAACTATGCCATGGACTATATGGTATGGTATATTCTAAGAATTTCAAAAGTATAGATAATTTTTCCTGTTTTCTTCTACCTTAGCCAATGAACTTGAGTTCTTCAGTTGTAAAACCTATCCTTTAAGTGTGTAAAATTTGATGAGCTCTTAGAATTTTGATAAACTAATTTCAAGCACATTTAGAAAAGACCTTTTCACTAGTAGAACCTATTTCAAAGAATAATGACTTTGGAATGTATTATGCTTATATAGTATTAGGTTTGTGATAACAGAAGCTCAGGTATGTGAACTATTGCTGCGCAGGAAGAATACTCATCTTTTGTTGAATAATAAATGTATCTTGTAAGTAGTTTTTCATAGAACATAGAATAATACCTTTAAGTCTTGGTATTTTGAACATATTGCTCAGTTTTTAGTTTATGATAATCATGAGAATTAAGTTAAAATCTTTTGGCACAGTAACACATTTTCTTTATGTGAGTTGCAAACATTTAGTAGATGATTGAAAAAATACATTGCAATCCATAATGAATCCCTGGCTCCCTGATAGTGAATAATGATTGAATGTGGAATCATTCCATATATCAAAAATATTTTGAATTCACTTTTCTATTTTTTAGATTCAATCTTTAGCTCCAAAAACACCCCTGTGTTTTTGGAGGAAATTTTAGAATATTTACCATAAATAAATAACAATATGTATAAATAGTCGTAACATTATTCCTATTATACTGACTTGTTTTCTACAAGCTGAAGAAATTAACATAGAAATAATTCCTGCATGACATAGTTCACACTTGTGAAATTGAAGTTAAAATCTTATTAAAATGAACATAAGATGAAACAATATGACCTGCTAGGTTTCATCATAATAGTTTATCTTTCCTCATTACTTTTGATTCATGAACTGTCTGTAACCATATATTTAAAGATTAGGTTCCAAATTTGTTTTTATTGTACTTTGAGTATTTCTTTTTAATTTTTGTTTCAATTGAAATGCTGAACACAGATTTTACATTTGTTTTAGGAATTCTTACTCCAGATCAACACTTGAGATTTTTGGAGTTTTATAAGAAACTTTGTACATTGGGTTTGCAACAAGAAAATGGACACAATCTGGAAAACCAGATTCCACCCCAAGTCCTAGAGCAGGAGAAGAAATATACTTCAGTACGAAAGAATTGTGCCTATAACTTTCCGGTAATAACAATATATTTATATTTACTGAGCATTTTAATTATAGCTCTAAAATATGTGAACAGATGGCATTAAGAAATATTGCCATATTTGACACTTGCTGCTTAGCATTATGTGTGGTATATATAGCAGGCACTGAATAAATATTTGTGGAATTTATATTTCTATGTATAAATTAGAATTATGTGCATGCATTTGGTCTTTCAAATATGATTTCCAATTAAATTATGATTCAGAGAATGTGATTTCATTATAATACCAGGTACCAATGAATGTTTTTCTCTCCTTCCTGTTCATCTTCCCCTCCCACCTCCACCAGGCCATGACTGTTTTTGTTGATCCTAAGAACTTTCACATGGAACTCTATTCTACATTCTTCTGCCTTTGTCATGACCCTGAGGTACCAGTCAGATACACTATTGCTATTTGCTTTTATGAAGTAAGTCTAAAAAATTTATACTGCTGTACATTACGTTAATCCAGGCAGTTGTGGTAGATATGGAAGTAAAATCAGTTTTTAATATGCTTTATAATGTTTATGCTTTGCATCTAAACTTAGGTCACTTTAGTACAAATGGAAAATTGATAGACAAATTATTTTCATTTATTGTTTTTACTGAAAATGAATGGCGCTTCCTGAGCATAGATTTAGATTCAGCTATTATAGCTTCCCATAAAGTATAAGAAAAAGTGAGTTTAAATTTTTACAATCAGTGTAATTAGCTTTTTAACCATTGAAGTTGAAATTTGGGGCCTATTTCTTAGATGATAGCAAGAAACACACCTATGCTATCGTTGCAGTAAACATGTATGAGCTGTAACTCACATTAGAAAAAACCTCATTGTATGTGGCATAGTAAGATATTTCCTTTCTTTGTAAGTAGTATAATAAGTTCTTATTTTCATTGAGAATATTTTATTGTCCTTGCACTGTTAGAGTAGCTCAAAGTGTGCAGGATGCTCATAGCCTTTATAAATGGTACTTAAAATTCTTTTAACTATTGAGTGGTATCCTTTGCTTCCTTAAAGTGACACTTTCTGGCCTAGATGAAATAGGAGTTCACTGTTCAAAATTTAGGAATTCTCCCCTTAAATGGTATAGTTATTTAAAATAATTCCAACATTACACATTTCTGTCATCTTTGGCAGCTACAGAAATCTGTTTTAGGGCATGGAAAAGGGCAGAGGGCACTCCAGCTGAGCCTCCAGGATAAGCAGCTATTTAGGATTGGTTACTGTGTACATGTGTGTTTGTTAGATCAGTGGTTTCCAGGGAAGTTTGCACAAGATTGGAGTCCAAGAATGCAGTGTTTATGCTACTAATATTAGACTTTCTTCTCATGTTGATTTTTGTCTCATCCTATTTGATAGTGAACATAATTTTGCACCATGTAATTAGGCACATTGAAATGTATGGGTATAATAAAAATATTTCACTGGTAAAAGAAAGTTTGGAGATTGTTGATCAACTTATGATCTGGGTGGCTAGGTTCCATATTCTCACAGTCATATTATGTAAAGTAGGCTAAGAATGATGTTCACATCTTTAAATGAAGGTCTAAGTTTGGTTTTTTTCCTTTTAAATAATAAAAATCCACTGGTGGACTTAAATTTTGTAATTCAGTATTATTGCTAGATTTTGATAATTGGTTTATTGTATTATATTGATTCTTATTTTTCAGAAAAATATTATTTTTCAATAATAATTTCAACAAGTTAAAAACAGCACAAGGAAAGTTTTGGGTTATCCAGGAATCATTTTTTTCCCCAAATAAAATTTTCTCAAGCACAATTTTTTAAAAATGTAAAATAGAAACTGTTAAATCTACCATCGGAGGCTCTTGAGTTTGTTTGGAGAAATAAACCCACTGTTTACAAGAGGAACTAGACTATTCTGACTCCCCCAACTGTGCTCATGCTGATTAAAGTCTTTGATGAGAAAAAGGAAAGTTGTTTCTCCTCATTAGTACTACCCAGTTGATGTCACCACAGGCCCTCAGCAGGAGCTATTTTCTCTGGAAAACTTGGAGCTGCTATAACACTTGTGTGCTTGAGATGTCCTTTAAGACTGTTGGCTGTTTTGAGACTTCAGTTTGTGAGCTAGAGGGATCTGTGGCTTGTTACTGCTTTGATGTGGAACGTCATGGCTCTGGAAATCCCATCCACTGTATTTCCTCACCCGCTGTATGCATGCCTGCCTATCTATGTCCACACAATCCAACATGCTATGAAATAGATTTTAAAAGCTGATTATGGAAGCTGGGTGCAGTGTTGCACATCTGTATTCCCTACTTCTCAGGAGGCGAGATAGGAGGATTCCAAGTTAGAGGTCAATCTTGGCAACTTAGTGAGATGCTGTCTCAAAACAAAAACTAAGAAGGGCTAGAGATGTAGCCCAGTGGCAGAGCACCCCTGAGTTCCATCTCCAGCCCTGCAAAAGCTGGTTATGTATGTAACTGAGTTTTCTAGAAATCTAATTTTATATTTTTATTGTAATCTTTTTATTTTAGAGGAAGCATCTAACAAGAATGTAAGTTTTAAAAAATATTATTTTAATCTTTATATCAAATCTGAGAGACTTTGTTGCTGTATTTTAGGTGTCTAAACTTCTGAATTCTGGTATATATTTAATACAGAAAGAACTGATAACATTATTACAAGATGAATCACTAGAGGTAATACTTTACTATTTGGTTTATATTCTTTCATATAAAGTTGAATGTATCAGTGCCTTTTCCCCATTTCCTGAGAGTTGCATTAGCCCCCAAAGCTTCATGTCAACATAACAACTATATCATAGACTGGGAATGGAGATCTTTAAAAAATATTAGGATTTAAAATATATTTAGCTGGGGCTGGGGATGTGGCTCAAGCGGTAGCGCGCTCGCCTGGCATGCGTGCGGCCCGGGTTCGATCCTCAGCACCACATACAAACAACGATGTTGTGTCCGCCGAAAACTAAAAATAAATAAATATTAAAAAAATAAAATATATTTAGCTTTAAAATGGAAATGTTGCTTTAAAGTAGAAAAATTTAGGAAGTGCCAAAAATAGACAAAAAGTGTACCTTTAATTCTAACGTAACTCAATACTTTTTATTAATTATTTATTTTTATTAATTATTTATTATATATTCTAACTCTTAATATTTTTTTGCATTTTTTATTTTTCTATATAATTATTACTGTATTTTCTATATTATGATTTTTATTTTACACAGTTATTATCATATGTTACATTTTATGTACTTTTTCTTTTAGCATTGTTGATGGAGTTTTTTTTTAACCTTCTTATACTTACCTATGAGGATTTTGTAATATTTCACTTTGATGTTCTGTTTAGTACATTCCATTCACTAAGTGGTACTAACATGGAGAACTCTACTGATCAGTATTTTGATATCACTGAGGCTAGTTTCTGATTTAGACTCCCTTTCAAAAGTTGGGAGGCAATTTTGAGCATGTCAGCTGTGTAGAAGTAACCAACTCCAGTTCAGACTTTTTGAACAATATTGAGAGATGCCTACATTAATCTCTTTTAAGAAAGAGATTGACCAAGGCAAAAATCTTTGTAGGACTTTGAAGTAAGAAGATAGCAGAGTAAGAAAATAGAAACCCCCAAATGTTTGTTAAATAACATCATTTCCGTGTAGAAATTGATGTGTAAAGTTAACTATTCTAGAAAAACATAGCAATCACCCTAAGAATAACCAATATTCCTATTAAAAGGTACTAGATGCTCTTGTAGAACATCTTCCAGAAATCTTGGAACTTATGTCTACTGGTGGAGAAAGCAGTGTTCAAGAAAATAAGGTAAATCCCATCTGTCAAAAAAGTGTCTGAGCTGGCGCAGTGGCGCATACCTGTCATCCCAGTGGCTCAGGAGGCTAAGGCAGGAGTATCACAAGTTCAAAGCCAGCCTCAGCAAATGTGAGGCATTCAGCAACTCAGTGAGACCCTGACTCTAAATAAAGTAAACATAAGGAAATAGGGCTGGGGATGTGGCTTAGTGGTCCAGTGCTCCTGAATTCAATCCCCGGTACCCCCACCCCCAATGGCCAAAAAAAGTTTCTGAACTTTCTAAGTATTATTCTACTCTGCATAGTTGTTATGAGATTTGTTTCATTCAGTGAAAGAATGTTTGGAAACATTAGGACCTGGGAATAGCACTTGCCCACCCATCTCCCGCCCCGGAGTGGAGAGCACCCAGCTTGCTGGCAGGATCCCTGAGAGGCAGGGTAGAGGATCCCTAATCAGTTTACAAATTACATGAGGCCTTTGTGTGTAGAAGAAGAAAGAACAACAAATTAATCTCGTGTCTCTTAGCATTATTTGAGAGAGTCACCATTGAATATTGACAATTATGTGAGACATTGTAAGCTTCCTTCTTGAATTTCTTTCTTGTCCCTGAGGAATACATGGCCCAAGCCACAGGCACCCACCTGGAGCTCTCCCCGGGGTCTGTTATGCTGGAAGTGCCGCCTTCCTGCCAGTGGCTCCCCTGCCTCGCAGAGCCCACAGTGCCAGGCTGGTTGCAAGGCTGTGTCCTAGTGCTAAGTACAAAAAGCCACGTGCTCTTCCGTTTTCTCATTTCCAGTGTCTCTGCTGTGTGGGTGAAATATACAGTTTCTTTGAAAATCCCTCAAATAAAGTACTTTTCAAGTACAGCTTTTTTAACCAGTTAATTTACTATTTTTTATAACAAATAAATGAATACATAAATGAAATAGTTCTTGCCACATGGTACATGCTTGCAAAGGTCTGTTGGTAATTGATTAAATTTCCTCTGTAATTCTTGCATTAGCAATTTTAATACTACTGTGATTCTTATGTATTATCTTTGGCATTTGTGTTTATATTTTCAGCATAACTGATTATTCCAAGAATAACCAATAGGACAAAGGGGTAGGAACTTAGAAGGTGAAACTGGCCCATAGTAATATAAAGCAAACGTAGAATTGCTATGGTAATCCACCCGCCTGGGAAAATAAGGAGTCCAATGTCTATTTCAAAATTTGATTTTCAGTAACTGAATTTTACTTAGGGATTTTTTTTAAAAAAGTATTTGATTTCACCAGATAACATTCCCTGTGACAACTAAGGTACCATGGATTCTGTCTCTGCATTCCTTTTCAGTTGTCCTCTCTGCCTGACTTGATTCCAGCACTCACAGCTGCTGAGCAGCGAGCTGCAGCCTCTCTGAAATGGAGAACCCATGAGAAGCTGCTGCAGAAATATGCCTGTCTGCCTCAGATCATATCAAGTGATCAGATTTATTACCGTTTCTTGCAAAGAATGTTCACCATCATGATGACAAATGTGAGCCCAGCATCTTTATTATTTTGAACTCATGGTTGATTTTGGCATTTCAAAATTCTTCACAGTATCAAAATAGTGCAATAAACTCAATTCCTTCCATTCTGCTGGGAGGGTCTGGGAGGGTGTCATCCTCCCAGGTCCCTGAGGAGGCAGCTTGGTTTCCCTTTACTTCTCTGGGTTTGATCACCTTCCACCTAGTTGCAGGGGGCAGGAGCAGGTAGGACTTGCGCTTACCCTTTGTTTATACACTGCAGGAGTCACTGTGCCCAACTCACTTCACACTTGATACAGTTCTTGTGAAGAAAGTTGACAGGACTCAGCAACTTGACTACAAAGGACCTTCTGCTCTCATGTGCCCCTCTGATGTACCCAAAACCTCAGTGTCTCACCCTAGGAGGCCATTTTCCCAAGGCTTCCCTTAAGCTCCTTAATATTAGTTTGGGTTATAGTGCCTAATGGGGTGGCTATGTGACCGATAAAGTTTATACTGAAAACTGTATGTCTTACTGCAGATGACCTTTTAGAGTTAAGGAACAAACACCTGACCCTTGAAATAGGGTTATACTTAAACCTCCTTATGAAGTTAGTTGTTTGCTTTTTTCATAAAAAATTTTCAGAGAGGATTGTTTTAATCCTCAGATTACTGTATATTTAATATGATATTCCAATTCCATTTTGTGAAAGTTTTAAAAGCTCCAGATAATGTTCTGTTTTGGAATTTTTTTGAAAAAAAGTATTTTCAATTTTTATTATTTCTTTTCAATGAAAGGGAGATGATGAAAGTTAACAGTCATCTCAAAAATCCAGAATCAACTTTAGCTTCAAAGATTTAAAAATGAGAAAAAATATATTAGCATTATTTGCAGCTTAGGAAAACATAAAAAGTACTTGGCACACATTGTATTAACTACCACCCTACAAACTTATTTTACACATCAAAGCCTAGCTGAGAAACTAAAATTTGTATTGCAGTATAACAATCTTAAAGAGTGATTTTGGCAATGATACATCCTTATAAGTTTCACATTTACTAGCATGAATGTACCACATTGGACATTTCTCATAAAATGAGCAGAATTTATTAAGTTAATTTTATTCAGCAGTAATTTATTTAAGTGTGTTCTATATATGCCTTACTTGTCTAAGAGCTGAAGTTATAGCAATGACAACATAGACGAACAGACTCCTGTTCTAATGGAGCTTGTGCTCTCTTTTTTCCCCACTTTTTTTTATTGGTGTGTTATAGTTATACATACTAAGGGGATTTGTTATTAACACACACACAATATACAATAAAACAACATAATTTGGCCAATATCACTCTCTAGCTCTTCCTGCATCTCCCTCCCCATCTCCCACTCCTTGGATCCTTTCCTTTATTGATCTCTCTCTGATTTTCATGAGTTTCCCCACCCCTAGCACCTTTCTTTTCCTTTTTCCTCTCTAGCTTCCACATAAGAAAGTATATAACCTTTAACCTTCTGAGTTTGACTTATTTTGCTTAACACAGTGGTCTCTAGTTTCATCCATTTCCCCCCAGATGACATACTTTCTTTTTTCTTTATGGCTGAATAAAACTCCATGTGTTTATACACCATATTTTCTTTATTCATTCTCATCCATTGATGGACACCTAGGACAATTTCATAGTTTGTCTATTGTGAATTATGCTGCTATAAACATGGTTGTACATGTATCATTACAGTAAGATGACTTTAATTCTTCAGGATAAGTACTGAGGAGTGGTGACACTGGCTCATATTGTGGTTCCTTTCCTAGTCTTTTAAGGAGTCTCCATACTATTTGCATAGTGGTTATACTAATTTATAATCTCACCAATGTTATAAAAGTGTTTCTTTTTCTCTATGTCTTCTCCAGCATTTATTATTATTTGTATTCTTGATGACTGCCATTCTGACTGAAATCTCAGTTAAATCTTGCATTTCCCTGACTTCTAATGATGTTGAACATTTATATATATTTGTTGGCTGTTTGTATTTCTTCTTTTGAGAAGAAGTGTCTGTAGTGTTCCCATTTATTAATTGGGTTATTTGATTTTTTTGGTATAAAGATTTTTGTGTTCTTTATATATTCTAGATATTAATCCTGTGTCAGAAGAGTAGGTGTCAGAGATTTTCTCCTACTCTGTAGGTTCTTGCTTCACATTCCTAATTGTTTCCTTTGCTGTGCAGAAGCTTCTTACTTTGATGCTGTCCCATTTATACATTCGTGGCATTATTTCCTAAGCTTAAAAGGTCCTTTTGAGAAAGTTTTGCCTGCACCTATATGCTGGAATGTTGACCCTGTTTTCTTCTAGGAATTGCATAGTTTCTGTTCTAATCCCTAGGTCTTTGATCCATTCCGAGTTGATTTTTTGTACAGGGTAAGAGATAAGGATCTAGTTTCATTCTTCTACATGTGGATAACCAATTTTCCCAGCCCCATTTGTAGAAAAGACTGTCTTTTGTCTTTTCTCTATGTATGTTTTTGACACCTTTGTGAAAGATCGGATGAGTCTTGATGTATGGGTTTGTCACTATCTTCTATTTGTGTTCCTTTGGTCTGTGTGTCTGTTTTAATACCAGTAACATGCACTTTTTGTTATTATAGCTTTGAAGTATAATTTGAAGTCAGGTATTGTGATGCCTTCAGTGATATTTTTTGGCTTAGAATTGCTTTGGCTGCTTCCAAATGAATTTTAGACTGTGTTTTCTAGTTCTGTGAAGAATGTCATTGGTATTTTGGTGGGGATTGCGTTGAATCTGCATATTGCTTTTGGTAGTATGGCCATTTTAACAGTATTAATTCTCCTATCCATGAACTTGGTTAGTATTTTCATCTTCTGAGGTCTCTTCTTTTTTCAGTGTTTTATAGTGTTCATTGTAGTTGTCTTTCACCTTCTTGGTTATGTTTTAAGTTTTTTTTTTTTTTTTTTTTTCCCCTCGTGAAGCTATTCTGAATGGAGTTGTTTTCCCGACTTCTTTCTCAGAAGATTGGTTGTTGGTTTATAGGAAAGCTGTTGATTTTTGTAACCTGCTGCTTTGCCAAATTTGTTTATTAGCACTAATAGTTTTTTGGTGGAGTTCTTTAAATCTTATAGGTATAGGAACATATCATCTGCAAACAGTGATAATCTTCTTCCTTTTCTATTTTATCCATTTAATTTTTTTTTTCTTGAATAATTGCTCTGGTTAGAATTTCTAGTGCTATATTAAACAGGAATTCAGCTGAGAATCCTCCTGGTCCTGGACTTTTCTCTGTTGGAAGGCTTTTGGTTACTGCTTCTATTTCATGGCTAGTCATTGATCAACAGGTTTCCTATGTCTTCTTGACAGATTATATTTGTCTAAAACTGTATCCATTTCTTCTAGGTTTTCCAATTTATTGAAGTATAAATTTTTAAAATAGTCCCTAATGATCCACTGGATTTCTATGATGTCTATTATGATTTCTCTTTTAATCTCTAATTTTATTAACTTGGGTTTTCTTTCTTTTTCTTTTGGTTAGTTTGGCTAAGGCCTTATCAATCTTGTTTGTCTTTTCAAAGAACCACCTCTTCGTTTCATTGATTCTTTGTATTTTTTTAAAGTTCTCTATTTCATTAATTTTAGCTTTGATCTTAAATAATTTTTGGAATTGGTTTTTTTTTTCCAAGGGCCTTGAGATGCATCATTAGATTGTTTATTGGAACCTTTTTGATTTTCTTGTGTAGGCACTCATAGCTATAAACTTTCCTCTCAGAACTGCCTTCATAGTGTTACAGAGATTCTGATAGATTGTATCAGTATTCTCATTTGAGTCTAAGAATTTTTAAATTATCTCCCTTGATTTCTTCTATCACCCATGCATCATTCAAAACTGTCTTGTTTAATCTCCATATATTTATGTGGTTTCTGTAGGGTTTGTCATGTTGTTTTTTAATTTCATACTATTATGATCTGATAAGATGCAAGGAATTATACCAATTTTTTGTATTTGCCAAGAGTTGCTTTGTGACCTAAAACATGAATTCCAAAAGAACACAGAAGACAACTGAATGAATTAAGGAAGTCAGTATAGGATATATATGAGAAATTTAATAAGGAGATAGAAATATTGATAAAAAACCAAACTGGAGGATTCAAAATGATGGATTAGAGAAGGTCACCTACTTGGTTGCCTGTGGTGTGAAACCGAGAAATCAGACAAGCAGCTTCTCAGCAAGGGGAGAAGGGGGCACATTACTGGGAATTAATTTTTGAAATTAAAAGCAAAAAGGACTCAGGAGGTTGGATATAACAAAATAAATAAGAAATCCCTAGCACTGCTGCTGCTGCTGGTGGCACCTGCCAGTGTGATTCCCCTTGCACTAAAATAGTAGAGGGATATATCAATTAAAGGAACCCACATTCTTAGGAGGTTTGGGGTGTCTGGGTACATAGAAATCAGAGATCAAAGACACTGTCCAAGTCACCTGAAAGGTATCCTGCACAATATCCTTGAGCAGGAAAGAAGCTACATCTCTCCCAGCTGCCAGGAAGAACAGAGAAAGGAACCATTTTGCAGCTCCAGTGCTGGGGAATGGTAGCTGGGGGAACTGAATCCTTGCAACTGTGCTGGGCCCAAAGTAAGGTCTGGAAACCCATGTGGGATGGCATAGAGTATGCCTAAGTAACCAGGAGAATATCAAACAAGGGAGTACTGGTCAGGGAAACATACCCGGCTTCCCCCAACCCCACCAGCCTGGTTGCTTGAAAGATCTGCTGGGAGAGATGCACCTAGCCAGAATTTGAAAAGGCTGGGTAGGAATAGAATTAGTTCCAAGTTGGAACCCAAGAGTCCAGAAAACATGAAGTTCACAAGTGACTGAGGGGAGCAAGCATTGGCCCCTCCACTGTCTGAGTGAAACCTGGAGGTTTTTCCTGGGGTCCAGTCTCCCTGAGTGGTCTGGGAACTGCTCATCCTGGGAAGTGCACTGATTTAAAGTCTTCAAACAAATCGCCTTTCGAGGAAGAACCTAGAGGCTCCCTACACCTAACCCCCACCCCCAGGAGTCCCGCCTGTATACTTTCTTTTCATACTTCAGCAACCCCACCTAAGACACCTGAGAAGGGAAGCTGAGAATCTTTTGAGCCCCAATAGAAATAATTTGTTAACTTTTCATCAAGATCCTTTTTCTTTCTTTTTTCTTCTGTTAATTGTGACCTGAATGGTTTATGGACACTTATACATATCTGTTTCTTTTTTCTCATTCCTAGTATTTTTTGAAGGCAGTTATTTTTCAAGGGTCAGTATTTTGAGTATAAAGATGTTTGATTTGACTATATCAGTTTTGTTCTTATATTTTTATTATTTTTAACATTTTTATTTTATTCATTTATCTCTCAATATCTGTTTCCCTTGATTGCCTCTTTCTTTTACACTGATAACAACCAATCTTTTTTGATGTTTCTTTCACTCTTCCTTTCTTTTTTGCTTCTATTTTCTCTCCTCCTCCCTCACAATCATTACATCCTACATCACTTCTTTTCTATCCCTGTTCACCACTTAAAATTGTAAACCTTTATGTAAACTTACTGCTTTTACCATAAGCAATAACTGATCATGTCATTTTTGTTTAGTGTGATAACACTATAGATGCCAAAGCAGGAACTCTTTGATTTAATGCTGTAGTTGTTTGCCTTGGTTGTTGTTATCTGTATCCCCCTAAACTGTGAGGTACTAGAAACCTTCAGGGACACTGTAAGTCCACAGGGTAGAAAATCTGCTGCCTCCAATTCATACTGTTAAGTGGGTAGACCCACCAACAACGTGAAAAAGCAAGGAAACAAATCACCTCAAATAAACCAAAATAATTCAATAACAGAATCCATGAACACCACAGTGGAAGAAGTGTCAGAGAAAGAGTTTAGAATGTTCACAGTTAAATTGATCTGTGAGGTAGGAGATGAAGATGAGTTAAGAAGTGACTACAGGGAGAAAATAAAGGAACCAAAAGGTCACTTCATTAAAGAGATAGAAATTCTGAAAAAAAAATCAAGCAGAAATACTCAAAATGAAGAAATCTGTAAACCAAATTAAAAATTCACTGGAAAGGAAAGCATCACCAGCAGACTGGTCCACTTGGAAGAAAGAGGTCCAGGCAATGGAGACCAAATATATAATCCTGAAAATAGAGTTGACCATGGAGAAAAGATGTTAAGAGACCATGAACAGAACTTCCAGGAAATATGGGATAACATGAAAAAACCTTGTAGAAACAAACTAAAGGAATGTACAATGTTTTCAATGCAATATCTGAAAATTTCCCAAATCTTAACAATGAAATGGGAAATCAAATACAGGAGGCATAGAGGACCCCAAATATACAAAATTATAACAGACCCACCCCAAGACACATTATTATGAAAAAGCCTAACATACAGAATAAGGATAGAATTTTAAAGGCTATCAGAGAAAAACAACAGGTAACATTTAGAGGGAAACCAATATAGATCTCAGCTGGTCTCTAAACTCCGACCCTAGGAGGTCTTGGAATAATATATACCAAGCTCTGAGAGAAAAATGGATGCCAACCAAGAATACTATAACCAGTAAAATTAAGCTTCAGAATTGACAATGTGATAAAAACCTTCCATGAGAAACAAAAGTTAAAAGAGTTTATAACTAGAAAGCTTGAAGTATAAAACATTATAAGGTATTTCATGAAGAAGAAATGAAGAATAAAAGTGAAAAACTAGCAAAGGGAGGAGCTACTCTAGAAGAATAGTCAATCAAAGGAGAATCTAGCTCAAATAAAAACCAGAAATAAATCAAATGACAGGAATAAAAATCATATCTCAATAATAACAATGAGTGTAAATAGCTTAAATTCATCAATCAAAAGACATAGACTGGTAGATTGGAATAAAAAACAAGACCCAACAATTTGCTGTCTCCAAGAGACTCATCTCATAGGCAAATATATCCACAGACTGAAGGTAAAAGGAAGGGGAAAATCATATCATTCATATGCATCTCATAAACAAGCAGGGGTTTCTAATCTAATATCAGATAAAGTAGACTTCAAGCCAAAATTAATCAGAAGAGACAAAAAAAGGCCATAACATACTCTTAAGTGAATTATATATCATCAAGACACAATAATTGTTAACCTTTATTCCTCAAAGAGTGGAGCATCTGCATACATCAAACAAACTTTCTCTATTTCAGGAATTACAACACAATAATACGGGGTGACTTTAACATGCCTCTCATCACTGGAAAGATCTTCCAAACAAAAACTAAATAAAGAAGCTATAGAACTAAAAAATAGAATTAATAATTTAGACTTAAGAGAATGTACAGAATATTTTTCCATCGATGACAGAATACACTTTCTTCTCAGCAGCACATAGATCCTTCTCTAAAATAGAGCATATCTTAGGCCACAAAACAACTTTTAGTAAACACAAAAAAATAGAGATAATACCTTGTATCCTATAAGATCATAATGGAATGAAATTAGAAATCAACAATAAAATAAAAAATGTTACTCTAACTTTGGAGACTGAATTACACAGTATTGAATGAATGATGGATAGCAGAAGAAATCAGGGATGAAATAAAAAAAATACATGTAAATGAGATTAGCTACACAATATACCAAAATCTTTGGTACATCAGCGAAGGTAGTTCTAAGAGGAAAGTTCATTGCACTGAGTGCTTTCTTCAAAAGAATAGAGTCACCAAATAATTAACATTACACCTCAAAGCCCTAGAAAAAGAAGAACAAATCAACACCAAAAACAGTAGAAGACAGGAAATTATTAAAACCAGAGCTGAAATCAATGATATTGAAACAAACAAACAAAATTTTTAAAAAATCAATGAAACAAAAAGTTGTTTCTTTGAAACATAATTAAAATTGATAAGCCCTTAGCCAAGCTTATGAAAAAAGAAAGACTTGAATTTCTAAAATTTATTATGAAAAAGGAAATATCACCACAGACTATATTTTACTGAAATATAGAGAATAGTCAGAAACTATTTTGAAAATCTATATTCCCAACGAAATAGAAAATCATGAAGACATTGACAAATTTCTAGGGACATATGATTTACACAAATTGAATCATGATCACACTGAATCAGAATCACTAAAAATCTAAATAGATCAATTTCAAGCAATGAAATTGAAGATGCCATCAAAAGCTACGAACAAAGAAAAGCCCAGGACTGAATGGATTCTCAGCTGAGTTCTAAGAGACCTTCAAAGAACAACTTACACCTGTTCTCCTCAAATTATTCCGTGAAACAGAAAAAGAGGGAACCCTTCCAAACTCATTCTATGAAGCTAGTATCATCCTATACCAAAACCAGATGAAGACACATAAGGAAAGAAAACTTCAGACCAATATTCCTAATGAACATAGATGCAATAGTTCTTATTAAAATTTTGGTGAACTGTACATAAAAACACATTTTAAAAAAGAGAGTGTACCATGATCGAATGGGGTTCATCCCAGAGATGCAAGGTTGTTTCAACATATGGAAATCAATAGATGTAGTTCATCACATCAACAGACTTAAAGACAAGACTCGCATGATTATCTGAGTAGATGCAGAAAAAGGATTTGACAAAATACAGCATCCATCCATGGTCAAAACACTAGAAAAACTAGGGATAATAGGAACATACCTCAGCATTGTAAAAGCTATATATGACAAACACAAAGCCAACATCATTCTAAATGAAGAAAAACTGAAAGCATTTCCTCTAAAAACCATAGTAAGACAAGGATGCCCCCTTTCACCACTTCTATTCAACATAGTTTTTGAAACCCTAACCAGAGAAAATAAGCAAAAGACAGAAATTAAATGGATACAAATAGGAAAAGAAGAGCTCAAACTATCCCTAGTTGCTGACATGATTCTATATTTAGAAGACTCAAGAACCTTCAGAAAGCTTCTAAACCTCATAAATGAATTCTGCAAGTAGCAGGATACAAAATTAACACCCATGAATCAATTGTATTTCTATCCCATTCACAATAGCCTAAAAAAAAAAAAAATTGGGAATCAACCTAAAAAACAGATGTGAAAGATCTCTACAATGTAAAAATTGCAAAAAACCAGAGAAAGAAATTGAAAAAGACCTTAGAAGTTGGAAAGATCTCCCATGTTCTTGGTTAAGCAGAATTAATATAATCAAAATGAGCATACTACCAAAAGCACTATATGGATTTAATGTCCTATTAAAATTCCAATGATGTTCCTCATATAAATAGAAAATCAGCCATGAAATTTATTTGGAAAAAATAGAGGCCCAGAATTGCCAAAGAAATCCTTAGTGAGAAAATTGAAGCTGGAGGCATCACAATACCAGACCTTAATTTATATTACAGGGTGATAGTACAAAAACAGATATGAAGAATAATGAACAGAATACAAGACAGAGACAAACCCACATACATACAGCTATCTCATCCTAGACAGAAGTGCCATAAAATACACTGGTGATAAGATAATCTCGTCAACAAATGGTGCTAGAAAAACTATAAATCCATATATGATAGAATGAAATTTAATCCCTATCTCTCTTCCTGCACAAAAATCAACTCAAAATGGACCAAGGACCTAAGTATTAACAGCTCAATTCACAATAGATCAGAGACCCTGCACTATTAGAAGAAAATGTAGGCCCAATTCTCCATTATGTCAGGTTAGTAACCAGCTTCCTCAGTAAAAATCCTAAAGCACAAGAAGTAAAATCAAGAATCAATAAATGGGATAGTATCAAACTAAAAAGCTTCCTTACAGCAAATGAAACAAGAATGCGAAGACGGAGCCTACAGAATGGGACAAAATCTTTGCCGCCTGTACCTCAGATAAAGCATTAATCTCCAGGATATACAAAGAATTAAAAAAAACAAACACCACCCCCCAAAAAAACTCCAACCCCCCCCCCCAAAAAAAAAAATAGTTATCCAATCAATAAATGGGCAAAAGAACTGAACAGGATCTACACAGAAGAAAAAATAAAGATGACCAACAAATGTATGAAAAAATGTTCAACATATCCGGCAGAGAAATGCAAATAAAACTATACTGAGATTCCACCTTACTCCAGTCAGAATGGCAATTACAGGAATACAAGTAACAATAAATGTTGGTGGAGATGTGGGGGAAAAGGTTCACTCATACATTGTTGGTGGGCCTGAAAATTGCCACTCCAGAAAGCAGTATAAGAGATTCCTCAGAAAACTTGGAATGAAACTACCATTTGACCCAGTTATCTCACTCTTTGGCATATACCTAGAGGACTTAGCATCAGCATACTAGTGACACAGCCACATCAATGTTTATAGCAGCTCAATTCACAATAGCCAAGCTATGGAACCAATTTAGGTGCCCTTCAACAGATGAATGGATAAAGAAAATGTGTGTGTATGTATGTATGTATGTATGTATGTATATGTATATATATATATATATATATATATATATATATATATATATATACATATACATACATACACACACACACACCACATTTTATTTATATATACACACACACACATACCCACACACACATAATCATACACACACACACAAAATGAAATATTACTCATCCATAAAGAAGAATGAAATTATGGCATTTGCCAGTAAATGGATGGAACTGGAGACTATTATGCTAAGTGAAATAAGCCAATCCCCCCAAACCAAAGGCTGGATATTTTCTCTGGTATGTGGATGCTGACTCACAATAAGGGTAAGAGAGGGAAGAATAGAAGTTCATTGGATTTGACAAAGGGGAGAAAGGGAGGGGAGAGAGATGGGAAGAGGGAAGACATAATGAATGAATCAGACATAACTTTCCTATGTTCATATATGAATATATGACCAGTGAAACCCATATCATGTACAACCATAAAAGTGGGATTCTAATTAGAATAAGTTATGTATCGTGTGTATAATATGTCAAAATATACCATCATACATATCTAAAAATAAATTTTTCAAGAAAGAACTAAACAAATTTTGGGAATGAAAAATACAATAAATCAAAATGTTCAGTGGCAAGTGCCTCTAATAGAGTAGACCATGTGGAAGATAATGTGGCCACCCTGAACATTCAGATGCATTAAAAAACAAGAAAATAAGTAACTATGATCTGGGTATTCAGGAGCTCTGGGGCACTTAGAGCACAAATTTAAGAATCATTGGAATTAAAGCAGTTTGCAAGGTGCAAATTAAGGGAATTGATAACCTCTTCAGAGAAATAATAACAGAACATATTCCAAATAAACCTTGAGAATGAGATGGACATCCAGATACAGGAGGCATTCAGAACCCCAGATAGACAAGGTCAAAAAACAACCTCTCCATGACACATTATAATTAAATGCATAACATGCAGAGTAAGGATAAAATTCTAAAAGCCTCAGTAGAAAAAATATCAGATACTTTTAGAGGCAAGCCTATCAGAATCACTTCTGATTGCTCAGCACAAACCCTAAAAGCCAGAATGGTTTGGAATGTTGTGTTCCAAGTCCTAAACGAAATACTGTCAGTCAAGATGGCTATGTCAAGCAAGACTCTCCTTCAGATCTGAAGAAGGAAAAAACCTTCCAATATAAGTATAAATGAAAATAATTCATGAGAAGTAAGCTGATACTAGAGAACTTACTTAACAAAATACTCCACACAGAAGAACCCCAGAGTTCTCAAAGGAACAAATATTATTTGAAGAGTTACTAAGCAAATGAGAAGCTGGACCAAATTAAATATTACAAATACATCAAAATGGCAGGAATTAATAAGCATCTCTCTGTAATAACATTGACAGTAAATGGTCTCAATTCTCCAGTTAAAAGACATAGGCTGGCAGAATGGATTAAAAAACAAGACCAGCTATGTTGATTGCAAGAGATGCACCTTATAGGCAAAGGCACCCACAGGTTGAAAGTGAAAGGATAAAAATTGATATACAATGCAAATGTAAATGGAAAACAAACAGGAATAGCTACTCTCATCTGAGAAAGCAGATCTGACACCAAGATTAATGAGAAGAGACGAAGAAGATCACCCCATAGTGGAAAGGGAACAATCCACCAAGAAGATGTAGCAATAACAAATATTTATGCCTCAAACATGGGTACCTCTGATTATATAAAAGAGACACCACTTGAAGCCTCACATAGGCCCCAGTACAATAATACGGGGTGATTTCAACATATGTCTCTCAACATTAAGTAGGTCATCCAGACATAAACTCAGTAAAAACTCTTTGGACCTGAAAAATAACAGAAATCAAATGGACATAATAGACATCTATAGAATATTTCATACAACAACAGTGAATACACTTTCTTCTCAAAATATACAATATTTTAGGTCATAAAGCAACTCTAACACAGGGATGGTAGAAGTAATCAAATATAAATAAGTACATTAATAGGAGATTATAAGTAAAATGAAGCTTGATTTTAATTGTTGGTTTCAACCTAATTATACAGTTGGCATGTTTATGTTTAGGATGTGAAAAGAATATATAAATATTCTGAATTGTTAGCTTCAGGAAAGAGAAATGACTTACAATGTAGAATGTGAATGAGTGCTTTTAAGGCTGATATATATATATATATATATATATATATATATATATATATAATTAATTAATTTATATATTATATATATATATATTATATATATATATAATGTATATATTTTTTAGGTATCAGACATTGAAACCAGCGGGGCTTAACCACTGAGCCACATCCTCAGCCCTTTTTTATATTTTATTTAGAGACAGGGTTTCGCTAAGTTGCTTAGGGTCTCACTAAATTGCTGAGGCTGGCTTTGAACTCACAGTTCTCCTGCCTCAGTCTCCCTAGTCAGTGGGATTACAGGCATGTGCTACCATTCCTGGCTGAGAGATATGTTTTACTGTTCTCCTTTACAAGGAGATAATTCCACACTCTAAAGCAAATACACAATTATTTTAACATGTTTTCTGTGCTCAAACAGGACACATAAAAACATTTATATTTTTAGTACCATACTTATAATATTCATTCATCTATTCATTCATTCAACAAAATTTATAGTGTCCTTACTATGTGACAAGCATTATTCTAGGTGCCAGGAATATAATAGTGAACAAAAAAGCAAAGGACCTATTCTTATTCAATTTACATTCTACTGAGGATATCTGACAACATTAATAATTATTCTTTAATATTACTTAATATCCAATGTATATTAATAGCTTAACAAATATCTCCTAAGTGAACTTTATGGTTATTTTATTTCATATAGGATCCAGTTAAGATCTGTACCTTGCCTTTGATTGTTATATCTCTCAATTTTCCTTCTCTCTCTCTCTTTTTTTTGGGGGTGGTGGTGGTGGTGGTGCTTGGGATAGAACCCACATCCTTATCCATTCTACGCAGGTGCTCTCCCGCAGAGCTACATTCTCAGCCCTCTGAATTCTCATTTCATCTAGAAGAGTCTCCCTGTCCCTCTCCACTTGCTCATGACATGGATTGTAGAAGGGACTGGGTGGTTGTGCTGTAGAATATTCTAGCTTATTATTTGTTGGATTGCTGCTTATCTGTGTTCCTTGTAAACCACAAGTTAGACCTGAGGGCTTGCTGTGATTCAGGTTAAACATTTTTGGCAAGGAAACTTTAGAGGTGCTATTGTATATTTTACATTAGATCACGTCTGGGTGATTGTTCCACTGTTGGTGAGCTAAGAGTGGTTATGCAAAGCTAGTTTTTTCCACCGCTGTGATCTGTACTGCAGTCTGCAACTGATTCTTCAACCCTCTGAATACCCAGTTTCTCATCAGTCTTGACTCAACAGTTTTAGCACCCATTGGTGACCCTTGCTTGAATTACTTTATTAGAACTTGCAAATGAGTGATTTTTAAAAATTTCATCGTTTCTTAGGCCTCATTAATGGTATTCTTCTATGAAGAAGTGCTTTCCCTCATTCACATGGGTATTTGGTTACCCTGAGATAACAGGTAAAATCAGGATGGAATCTGAATTCTTCCCATCTAATTTTCAAATTTCAGAACTAGGACTTGGTGCAGTGACCACTTATAAAGGTGATAAGTCAATTTTGATTTTGGTTTTCTCTGAGTTTCTCTCTTCAGACTCTTTTTTAAACATTAAATGATATCTTTGTTGGAGTTATTCTTATTAGTTTATTTACTCTTATTAGTTAGTTTATTCTTCATGTTTAAATTGTCACAACTTCAAGATGGCTTTTATGTTCTTTTGACATGATATTATGTTTGTCTTTGATTTCTGACCCCTAAGGATATTTACCTTATATTATAAGGTATATATTATGTATGAGTTGTAAAGTGTATATATTTTCATGTGACTAGTGTATATGCACTTGAAATTATTTCATTATACCCCCCAAAATAATGTGCTTTTATTTAGTTCCCTATTTACGTAAAATTCATTTTAAGCCACTTATGTTTCTGATTATTTATCTTTTTCAAGATTTCTGTTCTAAGTCATATCTTAGTATCTTCTTTTTACATTCAGCATGAAATGGTACCTAGTAGGGTGGAATGGCATGTGTGAAGGGGATTGGACTGGCAGGCATTGGTGTCTCAGCAGTGGGGCACTTGATTCTGCTTGAATTTCAAGGATTCCCACTGTAATTGTCTTAGTATTCAATCATTGAATATTGTGATATTTTATGTATATTTCAGGATGGTGATTTTGAATTTATATCTGGTTGAGAGATTTTTCTCTAATACGTGGTTTGAACAAAACCCACTAAATAAGTGATTGAATTCATTTAGAGTTAAGGTTCTCTTCGGTGATGTGAGGAGGAATTCAAAGGACAGAGGTGTTGGAATACTGGTAAGAGTGATTGACATGGGTCCTTTGGATTTTAAGCTTTGTCCCATGGGCCAGAGATTGTAGTGAATGATGCTGAGGTTGAAGAACCAGAAAGATGGAAGAGTGGACCTGACCATGGGGTCTCTACCTTTTTATTTTAGAATGAGTGGGACATTTTGGGTGATATATCTGACAAATGTTTTAGCGAATGTTTGTTGAATTAATGAGTGACAGAATCCAGGAAATGGGGGACTGAGCCATATCTGAGGAACATGTCATCTAAGATGATGTAACAAGGAAATGAGAGTCAAACTTAGATGATTGGACATGACTGTGTTACCATAACTTTGCACTGTGTTGTATTAGTTGATTTACCTGAGTGATTTTAACATTAAATTATGAAGACTCTTCTAGAAGGATGTAAATTCAGTGATTTGAAAAGCGGGTGAAGACTCCTCTTTTAGCTACTAACTTAAAATTGATTTGGTGGGGGCAAATTATTAAGAAAATGTATTAGGTTATAGTGTAATTATATTTCTTATTTATTTCTTTAAGAATGTCTTACCTGTCCAAAAGGCAGCTTCACGAACTCTATGTGTTTTTCTACGATATAACCGTAAACAAGAACAGAGACATGAGGTCATTCAAAAATTAATTGAACGTAAGTGATGATTGTCACTTATTTTGAAAACAAAATACAGAAAGTAACCAAACCAATGGGCTTTAATTAAATATGAATTGTGTTAAGTATTGTTTCACCAACAGGCACATGTTGGTAATTGTCTAGTGTGTGCATTCATTTTAGTTTTGTCAATTAATTTGTGTTTATTTTGGAAATCTTTATGGCAGGATCAGATCTGCGATGAATGACAATAGTAATTACTTGGAGCCTTCTTGTGAATTTCAACACTTAAGAAGTCAAAATATGTAAATTTATGTTGAAATCCTAGTTCCTTCCTTGATGAAACATTATTTGGTACTAAAATATGAATAAAATATTTATTAACCTAATCACTTATTTTGTAATTTGTTTTCAATATTAGTAGAAAATATTTTTCCCCTTGAATAAGTATGAATCTAGTGAGTTTAGATGGTTTTACTGTCTTAAAAAACTAAGTCATATAACAAATGCAAATTCATTTTAATTTGTTAAGGGCTAAAGTGAAGGCATAAACCTTTAGTTAAAGTGTTAATTCTAAAAATAATGGCACATACTTATAAATGCTTAGTGAATTTGCTATTCATTGAATATTTGACTCTTACTTATTGAACAGTAATGAGATTTTCTAGTTATTGGAATTTGCCATTTTAAGCATTGCTACTTTTCAAAAAAAAATAGAGTACTTTTATAAAATTCCATTTGAGAAAAATTATTTTCAGTACTCTTTGATCTTTCTTCTTGAGACCTGTTGTAACTCAGTTTTCATTTTTCATTCAGAATGTTTTAGTTTGCAAGAAGATTCTATTTGGTTTTAATATTAAGAACTTTTCTTCTGAACATTTATGCAAAAAGTAGAACTTGATCTTCTCAAAGCATGTTTAAGGAAGAATATGTTATTTGATTATTAAAAGATTTGAAGTTATATAATCCTGTATTTAATTCTAGCAGATTTTAGCCTCTCTGAATGTTAGCTAGCATTAACATTCTTATATTTTCGGAGGGGTAAGTATGTGCATCCTATTGGATTGTTTTTCAGGGTTAGATGAGATATCTTGTGTTAAGTACTTAGGATATAGTGAATGATCAAAAAATAGTAGACCTGGTCTTTTAATAATTAGTATTTGTGGCATTTAATACAATATTAATAAAACATTTTGCTGATTTTTGAGTGTCAATAATTTTGGAATCTACAAATCTGGGGAATATAATGTGATTTTTTTTCTTTTACCTCTTGGATTTGCTAAACAAATTATGGGTTTAAATAAACTTGTCACAGATTTTGTGTGTTTAATATTGTCATGCATAATTTCATGTAGAAAAAATTAACTTACTTTTTTTGTTGTTTTAGAACTTGGTCAAGGAAAAAGTTACTGGAATAGGCTTCGATTTTTGGACACCTGTGAATTTATCATAGAAATCTTTTCCAAATCATTTTTCTGTAAATATTTCTTTCTGCCTGCTATTGAACTGACACATGATCCAGTAGCAAATGTAAGGTATGTTGCCATTCCCTTTCTGTAGGCTCTCTCTTCACGTTCTATTTCCTGTGCTGTTCAGAAGCTTTTTATATACTGCCTTCCTACTTATTGATGCTTGGTTTTATTTCTTAAGCTTAGGGGTCTTATTAAAGAAGTTGGTGCTTATACCAAAGCAATGGAGTATTGACCTTATGTTTTTTTCTAACAATTGTGAATCTTTAATCCATTTTGTTGATTTTTGTGCAAGGTGAGAGATAAGGATCAAAGTTCTTCTTCTACATATGGATATAGTTTCCCAGCACCATTAGTTAAAAAGGTATCTTTTCTCTAACATATAGTTTTGGCACCTTAGTCAAGTATCAGATGGCTCTGTGTGTGTGGGTTTGCCTTTGTGTTTTCTGTACTATTTCAGTGGTCTTTGTGTCTGTTTTGATGCTAATGCCATGCTGGTATTGTTACTATGGCTATGTAGTATAATTTGAGATCAGATATTTTGATGCCTCCTGTATTGCTCTTTTTGCTTTGGCTATTTTGAATCTTTTATTCTTCCAAATAAATTTTAGGACTCTTTTTTAGTTCTGTGAAGAATATCATTGGTATTTTGATGGAAATTGCATTGAATCCATATATTGCTTTTGGTAACATAGCCATTTGATGATATTAATTCTGCCTGTCCAAGAATGTTAGGGGGTCTTTCCATCTTCTGAAGTCATCTTCAATTTTTTTTCAGTGTTCTATAATTTTCATTGTAAATCTATCACCTCTTTTGTTAGATTAATTTCTAAATATTTCATATCTGTTTTTTGAGTTAGAAAACCAACTTTCCATGTGATAAATCATCACTTATAAAAGCAGTTGACAAAAATAATTCAAAAGAAAATGAATCATCTGTACTTTGGTCAGTGTGACTAACAGCAGTGCAGACTCTTAAGAGCCATCTGCCAGTTCAGAAATCAAGTGCTTAATCAAATATCACTCCATCAATTTGGGGAAGTAGGAGATCATTGCATAGGAATTTGTCTTGGTCCTCACTCTTCTGCCTGGGCAGCTGTCAGCCAAAGATGGGTCCAGTTACCTGGCTTTTGGGTACCAAAGCCTTTACCCAGTGCTGTAGAGATGTGCAGATAGAATGAAGGCTATCACAGCCCAGAGTGGTAGGATTGTGTAGGTTAGGAGGATTGTTTCTGGAGCCACATGCCTGAGCTGAGATTGCCCCTCTATACTGGCTGGGTATCTTTGGGCAAGTTAGAAGACATCTTTGTGCATTGATTTCCTGAGTACCTAATTCATAGGAAGGAATTAGGAATTAGGAATTTTAATAATTTACACAAAGAACTTTGCTTACCAGAAATGTGTGGTTCTTAATCTCAAGAATTTGATAAACTTATGGGCCCAGGATTCTTACAGAGATAACCATTACTGCGCCTTTTGTAGCTTCTGCTGAATATGTTTCTAGACATTCCTTGGGAAAAAATAAAGCATGCATAGACTATTGAGTGTTTTTATCCTTCCATAAGTGAATGTTTAAATGTTTACCTAAATTAACTGAGTTTAGATAATATTAAGGCTAGGAAAACCCTGTTGGTATTCAAAGAAGCCTCTCCTCAGCTGCCAGAAATGAAATGCCTTCCTGGGGCCCTGGGACTCCTTGGTTGTGTCACCAGCATCCGTGGTGACTGCTGAGTGAGGTGTCAATAATTTTAGAGTCTGGGGAATATAATGTGATTTTTTTCTTTTATCTCTTGGATTTGCTAAACAAATAAACTTGTCATAGATTAGTATTGCTGCCATGCTGAACATTCTAGAGAAAGACCTACTTTACCTTTTTTGAGTGCATGAACAGAAAATTTTGTCATATCTGAAGACTTCTCAACTGAAGATTCTGCTGAGAAAGCATCCTAGAAACTCTCAAAATGAGATTTAGCTGTCTCAAAGCTTGCAATAGAAATAAATTCATTCACAGATGAATGAGTGAATCCAGCAGCTGTGAGAGAGACTGTGGCCCAGCATCCCTGCCCCAGACGGGCTCTGGCTGAGGAGATGGAGTTCTGCAAAGCAGAGGGTTTCCTCTGAGCCATCTCCTCCTGGGAAGGCGTTCTTCCCAGGTTACCTCTTCCTCCTCAGCATTCTTCAGTCTCCTGTGTCTTTCTTGTAAACCTAGTCTAGACTGGGTGTGCTTCCTTTCATCTCTCTTTTCTCTCACAGCACTTAGCACCTTGGTAATCTCTCAGATCTCAGGGTGTGACTATCACCTGCTGAGGATGTATGACTTTATCTCCTGCAAGGACATCTACCTGGACAACAGCCCATGTGGCATTTCCATTGCATATCTAATAGGCTCCTCAGATTGAATCTGTCCAGAATTCAGTCCTGATCTTCCTTACTTGCTTTGCTCCTTCTGCAGTCTTTTTCATCTCAGTAAATAACCGGTTCATCTTTTTACTTGCTCAGGTCAAAATTTTAACTCCCCACTTTTTTTTCTACGTGAAGTATCTCAGCATATCCCGCTGCTTGCAAAATATATATAGAATCCAGCTACGTCTAACCCCTCTGCTGCTGCCTGTCTGGTGCATTAGACCAGTAGCTCTTACAAAGGCCTCTCGTTTCTCTTTTCTTCTTTACCACCTACAGTCTAATCTCAAAACAGCAGCCAGATGATATGACATTTCTTACTGCAGAGCCACAAGCTGGCCTCTTGTCACTGCTGTGAGGTCTCCTGCTAATCTCTCTTTGACTGTTTCTACACAAAGCCAGTTTGCTCAGGTGGATCGCTTACTAATTTGGGGCAACACCAGAGGCAAGGTCCCTGTAATGCTCTTCTCCAGATACTTGCATGGCTCATATTCTGCTACTTTTTAAGTCTTTGGTTAAATGCCATATCTCCAGCGAAATCTCATTGATCCCCTCTCTCACCACCTGCTTTAAAGTTGAACCACCCCTCCTCCTCTTGTTTCCCTCATTTGTTTCTCTGTAGCACTTAAACAACTACCAGAAAAAATTGTGCACATTTGTTTATTCTCTCTTCCGTATCCCCATACTGGGATGTGAGTTCCCCAAGAGGAAAGAATATTATTGGTTTTATTCCTTTTCATATCTCAGTATCAGAATAATGAATTTCAGACACATAAAACACACTTCATAAACATTTATTGCATGAATAAATGAATTCTCAGGCTATCTCAAACTTGGATTTTCTTTGTTCTGTGTTACTATTTTTCTTCACTGAACCATTCATTATAAATATTAATTTATTACAGAATGAAACTTTGCTATCTGTTACCCAAAGTCAAGTCAACTCTGAAGATTCCTGCAGATAAGCATCTACTTCAGCAGCTAGAAATGTGTGTGCGAAAACTGCTGTGCCAGGAAAAAGACAAAGATGTCCTGGCTATTGTGAAGAGAGTGAGTGTTCCTTTTGCCACAGTCTTTGTTTCTTGCATTCACATAGTATTAAGCGTAGTTTTACTACTTTAGCTTGACAGGAGAGCAGTATGTTATGATATTTATATCCTTGCTAAAGTAGTAAATGATTTGGTTGGTGTGTGCTACACAACAGGATATGAAAGTTCCTTCTGAAGGGCTGTGAGATATTGTGCTTTTATTTATAGTGTATAAGCTCCAGAGGAGCTTATAGATTTTTCTTATAAGTGATTATATTCCAGTAAAATTTGGTAAAATTAAGAAAGTCACATCTTATAGAAACAGACTTGGAAGGGCCTCCAGATTACTTCAGTGGATAGCTTGACTTTACAAAAGTCCTTGATCTGGAAATTCTGCATCTGCTGCAGATGGTGTTAGTAAGTGGCAGAGCCAAGACTTGAACCAAGGGCTGGTATTGACCCCTCAACCATATTTCTTTTAAAATAGTGTGACATTTATTATTTTTGTTTTGTGTTGTTTTGTTTCAGTATGAGGTCTTATTATATGGATTGTTTGGGAATATTGGAAAACTAAAACAATTAGTATTTGGGTTAGTAGGCTCAAACCTTAAAATACTTTGTAGTTTTCAAAACCTTTTTGCTGAATATATAACTGGAAACTCTTGAAATGAGAGTTATGACTTTTATCTGTTATAAGATCAAACTGAATTAGAGTAGTTACTTTTATGAAGCTGAATGTGACCGTTAGAACAGTTTTTGTGCATTTATTTTTTGTGTGAGAAATTAATTTGTTAATGTTTTAAATAGATTAGCATCATTGATAAGAAAAAAAGAAAATCCTGTGATTTTTCCCCCCTTTTATTCTAAAGATTGTTGCCAGGTGTCATAAGGAACTTTTTAATAAAGTGATTTGATAACTCAGTTATTAATTAGTAGAATAATTTACTGAAATGTGAATTCCTCTTTCCTCAATAGAAATAACCAGAAAACACCCGAAGTTAGACATGCAGCTAGATTTAAACACACACATGCATGCACATTTGGTTCTGCCAGACACGTCTGTCTTTACTATTTAAGTATAATTATTTTAACTTGTCAAAATAATAAACGTGAGAGAGTTACTTTTCCAAAAGAAGTTATTAATTCAAGAGATATTATAAGGTGGGGTGGATCTCCTAAAAATCAAAGGGAGATCAGTAGAAGAAAGAGACTATGATAGGAAGCAGGGAGGGACAGAGGAAGGGAGGGAGGAAATGCTGGGGAGTGATATTGGCCATATTATATTGCTATATTGTATGCATGAATGAATATGTAACAACAGATCCTATCAATATGTACAAAATATTTTGAACCTGGAAATAAAAAGAGATGTTATAAGCTACCTCCAAAAGTAGGTACAATAATAATGTAATTAAATTAGTAGATTGTTAATCCATAATGGATTATTCTGGAGTGTAGCTTTTATTTTAAGCATATTTTTCATAATGAGGTTAATCTGTCTCATGAAATTCTGTAGTTAACACTAATCAAACTGAGGTATTATTCATTTGGGAAACTGAGGGAGCTGCACCAAGCTTGGGGATAAAAATGGTTTTAGCTTACTGTAACTAGGTTTTTAATATGGAAAGTAATTTTGTCTAAAAAGGGATATTTCATGTCATGAAACATACATTTTTTATAAATTTGATCAAATAGAGTATCAAATAAATCTTATATGTTGACAATAGATAGCTTTAAGTTTATGAATGTATAAATTTACTTTGGTCATTAGGGTTACTTTTGTAGAATAAATTTTAGGAGAATTGTTCTCTGTCAGAAATAGAACCATGGATTAGATTGACCATTATTTGATTAGAATTATGTTTTCAGACTGGTGATTAGAATTATGTTTTCAGATTGGTGTATTCTGAAAGATATCCTGAATTTAAGAAAGAACTTTTCAGAGCAAAGCCTTTTCTATTGGTCAGACTACTGAAATGATAAACAATCTCTGTGGAAAGGACCTAAGGATTTTAATCCAACTGAGAGCTTGCTCCATGTATATTTAGCTAAGAAACTTTTTAATATTTCAAAAACTGTGTTCTATTTCTTAAAGTTCAGAAAAGATTGGCACTGGGAGTTAGGAATTAATTAAATTGAATTTAGTGTTTAAAGCCTCTAGACTTTCCCCTCTTAATGTTAAACACTTCAGAAAGTTAAAGTGGATCCTGGCGCTAATACACAGAGGTTGATTGAAACTGTAGAACTGGGTAGAACTACGGAGTTTTCTCTTCAGCTCTCCTGCAGTGTGGTAGTCTTCCCATTGAACCTCCTGGGAAAGGAGTCTCTGAGAAATGGTTGATTGCTTGAGTTTAGTTACTGTTGAATAATTCTAAAAACTTCCTTTCCAGACTGTACTAGAGTTGGACAGAATGGAAATGTCTATGGATGCTGTAAGTGAACTCTCTTTACCTTATATAGAAAGAAAGGTTTAAACACAGGCGCAAAGTCACCATGAATGTTGGCCATGTTGTTACAGTTTCAGAAAAAGTTTTATGAAAAAGATTTGTTGGATCAAGAGAAGGAAAGAGAAGAACTACTTCTTTTGGAAATGGTATGCTTTTTTGTTTTTAACACACATACACACGTGCTCTTTTTTGATAAGTGTTAACTGTGCTTTCTTATTAAACTTAAAAATAATTTCTTTTATCATATTACTTCTTTTCTTCCTAGTGTCTTAAGAAGGGTCTTGGTTTTCTGAAATCTATTCTTTCATGAACTGGAAAAAAAAAAAACTACATTTGAGAGCCTTTAAAAAAAAAACTACTATATGGCAGTAAAACTGACATAAAATTAACTGCGTATATTTAAAATACATAATTTGATGAGTTTTAACATGTGGACCTAACCTTGACCCCATTACCACCATCAAAGTACCAAGCATTTTCATTCTCCCATGTTTTCAGATGCCTCTTGGTAATTCGAATCGTCTCTTCCAGTCCCTAGAATCCACTGATCTAGTTTCTGTCACTATATTTCTAGAATTTATATAAACTGAATCATTTGTCATTTTTCTTTCTATCAGTGTAATGATTTTTCAGATTCATCCATATTATATGTATCAATTAGTCATTCCTCTTTATTTTGGGGTAGTATTCTATATTATGCATATGCTTGTCTATTTACATTTTAACAGATATTTGGGTTACTTCTAGTTTGGGGATATTACAATAAAGCTTCTGTAGCTGTACTAGTGGGTATGTAATGGTATCTCATTATGGTTTTAAATTGTATATACCTGGTGCCTAAAGATTTCGAGCATCTATCCTTTTTATTTATTGGCCTCTTGGTGAAATTTGATTTCAAAATTTAAAGTGGATGGTTTCTTATTATTATTGAGATGTCAGAGTTCTTTGTGCATTATAAATACAACTCGTTAGTTACATGTTATATATATTATAAATATTTTCTTGGAGTCTGTGGTTTATCTTTTCATTTACTTAACAGTATGTTCTTTTGAAGAACATAAATTTTTAATTTTTATAAAGTCCAATTTATCAGTTTTTTCCTCTTTTATTCTGTTAATATATTGAATTACACTGATTTTTCAAATAGCGAACAATTTTGTGTTGGGGGCAAAACCTACTTGGCGATGACATGTATCCTTTCCTTTCTCTATTTTGGCTAATGTTTTTATTAAGGAATTTTACATCTGTATTAATGGATTTCCTAGTGAAATAGGTTTATAATTTTATTTTTTATAACTTTTGGGGTTATATTTGGTGTTAGAATTATTCTAGCCTTATAAAACAAGATGGGTAGTATTCCTGCCTCCTCTATTTTCTGAAAAATTCTGTAGAGACCATTTTCTTTCCTCTCAACCTTTTTAAAGAAGAATATTATTTTGCCATTTACCAATTAGAAATTGAAATAGCTAAATGGAGATTGTTCTTTTTGTTTTGAAAAAAAAGGGAAGAAATTGAAATAGCCAATAGTAATATGTTTTGCTTATGAGCATCAGTAAATACCTTCTAGAAAATAAAGGCTCATTATAACAGTGATGCAAAACTCAGGGTTTTTTTTTTTTTTTTTTAATCTGGGTAAACCCAAAACTGTAGATTTGTAAAAGAGCACAAATTTGAAAGGACAGCAAATTCTTTAGACACCAATATGGAAAAACCCCACTTTTTAAAGACAGTTTTCCAAACTAATTGTATTTCAGAAGCTTAATTCTTACCAGAATGACTTCCTAACTCTTGTTTCAGCTTTTCCTTTAACATGGAGATTCTGTTCTCCTAACAGGAGCAATTAGAGAAGGAGAAGCAACAGAATGATGGAAGGCCCCTGAGTGACAAGATCTTTGATAAGAAACGTAAGTTGTTTGTGAAAATCGTTTGCTTGGTGTAGCACAGAGGCTGGGGATACATGAGTAAATGGCAGCAGCCAGTGTAAGATTCAGATCCTTCCAGAGGAAAGTTTGGGGCGGGGTTAAAAGCTGTGAGATTGTGAAATTAGTCACTGAATAGCAAAGAAAACATGGAGATATATATAAAATAAGAATATTTGGAAAAGAGTGCTGCTTAACTAGGGTTAGTAATTCCTATTTTCTGTATTTTACATTTGTGGAGATTCATAGGGACTAGAGGAAATTATAAAGCTTAAAACAGAGTTTGTTTTAGGCAGAGACACTAAGACACTGACGCAAAGTCTGCCCAAGAGCATCCCCATCTCTGTTCCTGGACCCTCTTCTAGCACCCCATCAACAAGTAAGAAGTGACTTTTTTATGTCTTTTTTGAAAAATTTACTGCTAAATGAGCTATGTTATCCTGAAACATCTTTTGCCTTTTACTGTTAATCATTTGGTGGTTCTTAGTAGTAGTGTGGGTAAGAGATTCTTCTCCATTCAGATCAAACTAGGAAGATCACTCAGTCCATTTGTGTTTTACTGAAAATGGTGGGCTTGGGGAGGAATTGGGGGAGGGCAACTAGGCTGTACTGAACAATTGCATTTTCCTTTTTTCTGCTTATTACTCTAGGCAAAGAAATCAAGAAATCCAAATTGATTCGAAGCCAGTCTTTTAATAATCAAGCTTTTCATGCAAAATATGGCAACTTAGAGAAAAGTGCTAGGTATGACCTGTTAGCTATTCATTTTTAACTTTTGATTTTATAGTCACATGTATATATTTATGTGAAACATTTACATTATTATAAAACTCAGAATTAATCTTGTGGGTTTTTTTAATAAGACTGTAAAGTATTCTCATTTATAAAGATTATTACACTTAAAATTGGGGCTGTGGATAATCGCTTAGTAGCAGAGCACTTGGCTGTCATGCTCAGGGGCCCTGAGTTCAATCCTTAGTACTGCCAAAAAAATAAATAAATAAATAAAAGGAAGTGTCCCAATTTGCATAAACATAGGTATCTTGACATTTGAGGAAGAATATTGGCAGGACACTGAGTAAGAACATCATGGAATCCATGTATTTATGAGAGGGTGGCACTATCTCATGAGCCATTTTGGATGGCCCACTTAGCCTCAGTGTAAGTAGGTGTGGACACCCATTTGCTGTTAATGCTATTTTCCTACATATAAAGAAGCCACTGGAATGTTGCTATAGGAAGGTGGTCACAAGAGAGTTCTGTCAATAGGTAAATGTCTGGTTTTATTTTTTTCAGTCGAAGAGACAAAATTACAGTTAAGATTAGGAGAGAAGTAGCACAAATTAAATTGCCATGCTTTAAGCATAGTAATCTTAAGAAAATATAAACGTCTTTAAAAGCATTCATGTCTCAAGATAAATAACATGTTACAGAAAAAAACATATTTTTCTTTTATTAAAGATAACATTCCAGAGTTTCAACTGTAGTTTGGGGAAGTAGATCCAACTAGAGCTCCTAGTCAATAGGGCAACGTTAGGATGCATGGAGAGGAGAGATTATGACTAAAGAAAAGTAATTTTCAGGAAAATTTTACCCATCTTACCTGGGTTTCCTGAACATCAAAAGAAAAACTGGTTCTGATGAAATGAAAGTTTAAGGAAATGCCTTTAATTTATAGACTAAGTGTCGACACCTAAGGCATGGAATTTGAAACAAATGAGAAATAAAAGCAGAAAACATATTTTATAAGTAGTAGAGGAAATAATTTACAAAACAAGATTAATAGCTGAAGTGTAGGGATCCAAGGCTGAGAAGCATATTCCTGTATTTTAACGGAATCATGTTCTTTTCCAGTAAGAGTTCCACAGCAGCATATGCACCCTCTGTCTCAGGGTTAGCAAAGACTGCAGTGCTTTCACTAACTGGTAAGTAGCCATCTAAGCTCTTCAAAAAAGTTCCTAAACTTAATAAAATATTATTTTCTTTCAATGACTTAGCGCTTTATTTCTAGATAGTTTTCCCTAAATTTATTTATTTATTAAATCCCTGAGATATTAAGAAAAATACTTGAAAAAAAATCAAGAAAAATCCCTAGCAATTAAGAAAAATACTTGACTGTAATCTCTTGTTTTTATCATGTCAAGACTCAGAGTTTAATACTTGAAAAAGGTTCGATGGGATAGGATGGCTACACTGTGGTCTCAGGGCCTACCGAGGCTCAGACCAGAAGCTTTCCAATAATTTGAAGGGAGTTGAAGGCAGTAGGGATTCACTGTCACTCATGTGCAGCTGTTTGTTCCCAGTGTTGACAGGCTTCTGTAAAGGGCAGATCACAAATACTTCAGATTGGTCTCTGTCACAGTTATTCAACTCTGATGTTGTAGTATAAAAATAATCACAGTTGACACCTAATGAATTAGTGTGGCTGTGTTCCAGTAAAACTTAACTTACAAAAACAGGCAGCAGGGAAGATTTACCTGAAGGCTGTGGTTGCTGACCTCTGGCTTATATGCTAGGAAGGTAGAGTTATGTGATGAACACGCTGGAATATTATGCTAAACATTACTGAAGCTGTGTGTATTTTTAACTTTCTGTCTTAGGGATATTGGGTGAAAGTTGTGATACTGATTGGTGATAATTTTTTAGTATAAATAATGCTGATCCTGCTCAAAGCTCTGAAATTTTTATGGGCCTCGTTATATTTCCTTTTTAGTTTCTATTTTGAATATTCTGTCTTCCTCTTACTGTGTTTTTTTATTCTAATGAAGAATATGTATACTCATTGGCTGTTTTATAAACAGTTTTTCATTTTTAGAACAGAAAATCATTCTAAAATTAAATCATTGCCATCCACATATAGTATATAGTGTGGTTCACAAGGTGGACTGTGGCTATCTTAGGAAACCTGAAATACTTTGAAAGTAGACAGTTGTCAAATCGGTTATCATCATATCTTGAAATCAGGGTTGTAAGTAATAAAACTGTTGATTCCTTTTATTTCAGCAAAGCAGTGTCCTTAGGAAGTACTAAGGAACATTTAGTGTTCAAGAATTTATTTACAATACAGAATGCCTTTAGAAATTTTAGATGCAAATGAAAGCCAGTTTAAATGAGCTCAACTTAGAGTTAATGATACAAATGATTATAGGTGTCTTTAAGGGGTTCTTCAAACATGGATGTTTTGGAGATTCCTTCATTCTGCTGCAAATAGGCATCTTTATCCATAAATTGTAGCAATTTCCCCCAATAAATATCTCTACCAAAATCACCAAGAATATTGATGTAGAACTCATTTTTAAAATTATGTGCGTTAATTTCTTTAGTTTTTACTCTATTAGTTCTGAAGTACACTGAGAATCAGAAAGTGGATATGATTTATAGACCCTAAAACTTACCTTCAATGTCTTAAATAAAAGCATGTTCTTTATAAGGGTAAATCTTTTATAAATATTTGAAAAAAATTCTATCTTAAGGACTCATGTATTTTTAAGGGAGCCTATAAGTTGAGTTAGATATCTCGTAAGGTTAATGAGCTTATTATCTATCAATATGTATTACTTAATGAAATACATATTGAAGAAAAAGTGTATAATCACACATCTTAGCAGTAAAGAGAAAATGGAAGCAAGTGTCTTTTAACAAGTATATGAGATGTTCACAGAGAGAATTGTAGTTAGTTGCGGGACTCAGAGTGGGCTTCCTGATGAGTATGTCAGTTGAGATAACCCTTAAAGTGTGCTAAGATTTTCAAAACAGAGGTGGTTATGGAATAACATCCAGGCATAGTACCAGACATACACAAAGGCTGGTCATTGGCATCTTTTTGTCGTTGTTCTAGTTGGTTATACATGACAGCATAATGCATCTCAACTCATTGTACACAAATGGAGCATAACTTCTTATTTCTCTGGCTGTACGTGATGCAGAGTCACACCATTCATGCAATAATACATGTACACAATGTCTGTCTCATTTCATCATCCTTCCCACCCTCCATACTTCCTCCCCTCCCCTCTCCTCCCTTCACTCCCCTCTGCCCAATCCAAAGTTCCTCCATTCTTCCCTAGCCCCCCCAACCCCCCGTTATGGATCAGCATCCACATATCAGAGAAAACATTTGACCTTTGTCTTTTTTGGATTGGCTTATTTTGCTTAGCATGATATTCTCCAACTCCATCCATTTACATGCAAATGCCATAATTTCCTTTCTTTAAGACCAAGTAATATTTCACTGTATGTATATATATATATATATATATATATATATATATATATATATATATATACATACCACCCTTTCTTTATCCATTCATCTATTGAAGGGCATTTAGGTTGGTTCCATAGTTTAGCTATTGTGAATTGAACTGCTGTAAACATTGGCTGTGCCAGTGTAGTATGCTGATTTTAAGTCCTTTGGGTATAAACCAAGGAGTGGGATAGCTGAGTCAAATTGTGGTTCCATTCCAAGTTTTCTAAGGAATCTCCATACTGCTTTCCAGAGTGGTTGCATCAATTTGCAGTCCTACCAGCAATATATGAGTGAACCTTTCCCCCCACATCCTTGGGTTGTTGACATCTTCAGGAAGCAGCTGCCAGCCAGTTTGGCTAGAAGGTGGAGTGTGTGTGAAGGAGTGTTGTAAGACAGAACTGAAAGGAAAAGTTGAAATCCAAATTTGGAAGGTTGGCTTGGATACTTTTTACTTAATGTGAACTCACCATTAATTGTGTGGTGACTTCTCCTTTCATTAGTTGCAACATTCTGCTCAAGATTATGTGGACACAGCAGACTGTGGGAGAAAAAAAAAAAAAGAATGCTAGTGAAGATTCAGGAAAACAGATCGTAATATCTATTGTTAGTGGGTGTCAAAATCAATAAAACTCCTTTGAAAAGCAGTTTTGATGAAATTTATCAAGAATCAAAATTTATTAAGAATCCTAGTTTTTAAAAATATAATCTGACTAAAAAAAATCTCATTTCTAGTGATGTCATGAAGCAATAAAGTACATAAAAATGTGGTCAATATGTTATTATATGAGTCTTTGATAAGATGTGATGCAAATGACACTTCACTTGTCATTCTCCTCTAAAACCATAAACCCTAGTTTAATCTTAAGAAAAACATCAGGCAAATACTAATAGAGGGGCATCACAGTACTTCTCAAAACTGACAAGGTCAGTGTTAACTTTTCGACAGAATACCCGAGAACACAACTTAAAAGGAGGAAAGAAGCTGGTTACATTGGTGTGTGCCTGTAATCTCAGTAACTTGGGAGGATGAGGTAGGAAGATCACAAGTTTGAGGCCAGCCTTAGCAACTTTAGAGAGACCTTGTCTCAAAAACAAAAATAAAAAAGGACTTGGGGTATAGCTTGGTAATAGTAGAAAACCTCTGGGTTCAATCTCCAGTACTTTCCCTCAACCGAAAGAAAAGGAGAAAAGATTTACCTAAACCCATAGTTTCAGAGGTTTAGTTTGTGGTTGGTTGTCCCCATCACTATGGGCCTGTGGTGGGGTGGTACATAATGGTGGAAAGGTATGGCAGAGCAAAAAGCAAAAACTATTTGCCTTGTGGAAGCTGGTAAGGTGGAGGGCAGGTAGGGGAAATCAATACACTGTGGCCTGTGCTGACATATGTGGTCAGTTGGTTTTCAACAATGGCTCTGAGATAAATCAGCAGTGATGAGTGATTACCTTTCAAAAAATGGTGCTGGATGGCCCAATTCTTTGAAGGACACAATCTCCCAAAATACACACAAAAAGAAATAGCCAATATGAACACACTTTATCTGCTAAGGAAATTGAATCAATAAATAATAACATTACAAAACAGAAAGCACAAGACCCAGACTGGTTTACAGGTGAACTCTACCAAAGGTTTAAGGAAGAAATTATACCAATTCTCTATTTCATGAATAAAATCAGTGAGAATATATCTTAATGTATACCTTAATACCAAAACCAGACAAAGATGTTAATAAGAAAACTACATAGTTTCAAAGATCCTCAACAAAACATTAGCAAATCAGACCTAACAATTCATTAAGATTATATACCACAACCAAGTGGATGTCATGCTGGGTGTGCAAGATTGACTCAATATTAAATGTTAACCAAAGAAGTCCATCACATAGACAGGGGGAAGAAGAGAAGTCACACATTCTTATCAATACATGCATAGAAGGCATTTGGCAAAATCCATCACTTATTCGTGGTAAAAATTCTCAGTAATAAGAAAAAACCAACAGTTAACATCTACTCAATGGCAAGAAAAACTAGAAGCCTTCCACTAAGATCAGGATAAGACAAGGATTTCTCCTCTTACCTCCCCTTTCATCAACATACTGGAAGTCCTAGAAGAGGAAATAAAAAGTATGCTGATTTGGAGGAAAGAAATAAAACTGTGTTTGTTCACAGATGACATGAATATTTGTGTAAAACATCTAAAAAAAAAAAAAAAAACCTGACAAAACCTCCAACTTATAATTATAGCAAGATTTCAGGATACAAGGTTAATAGAAAAAAGCCAATTACTTATATTTCAGCAATGAATAAGTGGGATTTGGTACAATACTATTTATATTAGCACCAAAATAAATGAAACACTTATGATATATGTGACAAAAATATAAAGACATATATGAGGAAGATGACAAAACTCTGATGAAAGAAATCAAACAACTAAAAAATTGATATTCCATGTTCATGGTTAGGGACACTCAGTATTCTTAAAATCATTACTTTTCAACTTGATCTATAGATTCAGTACAATCCTAGTCAAAATCCCAGCAAGTGGATACCAACAAACCAATTCTAGAATTTATTTAAAAAAATTTTTTTTGGTACAGAAATTGGACCCAGGGGCTCTTAACCACTGAGCCACATCCCCAGCTCTTGTTTAAAATATATATATATATATATATTTTGAGACGATCTCACTGAGAGTTACCAGGGGCTTCACCAAGTTGCTGATACTGGCTTTGAACTTGCAGTTCTCCTGTTTCAGGTTCTCCAATCAATGGGATTACAGGCATGCACCACTGCACCTGGCCTGATTAAAAGTTTTAAATGGGGGAAGATAAAGACTCAGAATAGCCCATACAATGTTGAATAAGAAGAACAAAATTAGAAGTTTGACACCACCTGACTTCAAGACTTATTGTAAAACCACAACAACCAAGACAGTGTGGTATTTGCAAAAGAAGACATATTAATGGAATCAAATAGGGATCCATAAATAGGTCCACATAAATATAGTCAAGTGATCTTTGACAAGGGAGCAAAGCCAATGCAATGGAGGAAAGATGGTCTTTCCAACAAATGGTGCTAGAATAACTAGAAACCAACATTCAAAAATAAGTATAGATTAATACTCTTCACAAAAATTAAGTTAATTACAGATCTAAATATGAAATGCAAAGTTATGAAGTTCCTAGAAGATAATATAGGAGAAAAATCAAGATGACCTTAGGTATAGTAGTGCTTTTTTTTTTTTTGGGGGGGGGGCAATAACGTCAAAGGCATGACCTGTGAAAGAAACAATTGATAAGTTAGATTTCCTTAAAATGAAAACTAGTAGGAGAGTGAGGTGATTAGAGACAGAACGGGAGAAGATATTTGCAAAGATATGTCTGGTGAAGTTCTATTATCCAAAATTAACAACAATAACAATAACAACTCTTAAAACTTATCAAAAAGAAAACTAAAAACCTGATTTAAAAGTTGACAAAGACTTGAACAGATACCTCTCCAGAGACGATATGTAGATGACAAGGATATAAAAAGATGTTCAATATCGTGTGTGTTAGCTTTTTGTTACAGTGACCAAAATAACCAGAAAAGAACAACTTAGAGGAGGAAAAGTTTATTTGGGCTCACGGTTTTACAAGTTCAGTCCATGGCTGGCTGACTTCAGGGCTGTGGGTCTGCAGTGAGACAGAAAGATATAGTGAAGGAAAGCTATTCATTGGGTAACAGCCTGGAAGGAGAGAGAGAGGGGGAGGCAGAGGGAGGGAAGGGGCCACAGGAAGATGAACCCCACCAGGGTGCATCTCCAATGATGTATCTCTTCCAGCCACATCCATCTACATACAGTTAACACCCAGTTAGTCCAAATTCAAATGTACTGAGTAGGTTACAGTGCTCGTAATCTAATCATTTTACCTCTGAATATCCCTGCATCAACCCAGGAGCTTTAGGGGGAACACCTCATATCTAAACCATAACATTCAACCTCTGGCCCCTAAAACTCCTGCTTGTAACAGTGCAAAATGCATTTAGTCCATCTCCAAGAGTCCCCATAATATTTTTAAAATACTTTTAGTTGTTAATGGATCTTTATTTTATTCATTTATTTATAGGCGGTGCTGACAATTGAACCCAGTGTCTCACACATGTGAGGCAAGTGCTCTACCACTGAGCCACAACCCCAGTACCCCCATAGTCTTAATAGTTCCAGCATTGCCCCAAAGTCCAAGTCCAAATTCTCCTCTCTAGTCAAGACAAATTCTTAGCTGTGAGCCCCTTTAAAAAAATCAAAAGCAAATTGCAAATATCAAATATATAATGGTGCAATAAACATTCCTATTCCAAAAATGAGGAATGGGGCATAGAAAGGAAAGGACTTCAACAAGACAAAAACCCCAGCTGGGCAAATAAGCCCTGTAGCTCCGTATCTGGCATCTGGGGCAAATGGCGGTGAGATGTGATATCTTGTCAAGTTTGGTCTTGCCAGTCACAGCCCACATGGCCTCTCTGTTAGCCTGGCTGTCAGTAGCCCGCAAGTTTTCTTGCAGATGTTCCACATTCCTAGCATCTCTTAATCCCTGGGGTCTCCCTTCCAGCTTTGGCTTCACCTTCACACATCACTTTCTCAGAGGCAACTGACAGGAATACTGACCCGGTTACATATTGCCTTCCTTTGAAATCTCAATGGAAGCCTCCATGACCCCTTAACTCCAGTATCCAGCATTATTGCAGAACCAGTACCAAGTGGATTCCACCAAGGTCTGATGCTATCTTGAGCAGTTGGTGGCTCCCCTTGAATCTTGGTTGTAGCAGCTTCTGAGTACCTGGGTGGCTGAGTACAGTGAACTGAATCCTGAGGAAAGAGCTTTCTAGGCATGGCTTGTAAGCAGGGTGCCCCTAGAGTTTCTTCTCAAATGAATTTTTAGTTTTATACTCTTGAGCTTGCAGTGGGGTTGGGCTTGTTAATTCTTGGATGACCTTAAGATATCTTTCTTGTTATCTCTGTAAAAGCATTAACTTCTCTTTAGTGGTGGTTATATCTTCAACAATCACATGTTGGCTCCAATTTTATAGCACTTTTCTGGCCAAACTGCAAGTTTTAAGAATCCTCCTTCTCTTCTGCTCCCAATTCTCACTGTAAACCTGGCTAAACCATGTTACCCATGCCACAGATGCTGTGCTATTTTGTAGTTTTCTCTGTCAGATTAACCACCCTTAAATTTGGCCTCAGACAAAGTCTTAGAACATGGACAAAATGTAGGTAAGTTCTTTGCCAGAATGTAACATGAGTAGCCTCTAATCCAGTTCCCAATAGAATCCCATTCTCCTCAGAAACCTCATGAGCACAGGCTGTACTGTCTGCATATCGGTCAGGTTTCTCATCTTCTGAGCTCCCACCAGAATTATCCATTAAGCTCCACTTACAACATTTTTAATCTTCTCTAGTATGCATCTCTAAACTTTTCCATGTGCCTCCTGCAAACCTGCTTCAAAGGCTTCTGAACCACATAGTTAGGTTACTTACAGCAATATCTCCACTCCTGGTACCAATTTCTTTGTTAGTCAGGTTTTTGTCATTGTGACCAAAATACTAGACAAGATCAACTTAGAGGAGGAAGAGTTTATTTGGGCTCATGGTTTCAGAGGTTCAGTTCATGGTCAGACAGTTTCATTGCTGTGGGCCTGAGGTGAGACAAGAATATCATGGCAGAAGGGTGTAGTGGAGGAAAACTTTCACTGTATAGCATCCAGGAAGCAGGGCAGGGGGTGGGGTGGAGACTACAGGGAAGATGAACCCTTCCAGGGCATACCTGCTGTGACCTGCCTCCTCCAGCCACACTCCACCTGCCTAGTGTTCCACCCAGTTAGTCCATTTAAAGTAGGATGGGCTGATTAGGTTATAGTTCTCCTAATGTGATCATTTATCTCTGAATATTCCTGCATCAACACAGGAGCTTTCAGGGGACACCTCATATTCGAACCCTAACAATATGTCACTAGGTAACTATAAATTAAAGCCACAAGATATCACTGCCCACCTACTAGAATGATCAAGATCCAAATAATATGTTAAATACACTCTACTACTATGTATATCTAAAAAGAACAAGTAAAAAAAATAAAAACATCATTGCCCCCACCAAAAAAAAAAAAAAATCCAAAACATTGACAAAGCCAAATGTTGAGGAAGTGGGTCAGCAGGAATTCTGATTCTTTGCTGATGGGAACCCTTTCATCAATTTGGTTGTTTGTTAAAATACTAGATGTACTTATCAGATGACTCAGCAGTTATCCTCCTTGGTATTTACCTACAGGAGTTGAAAACTTATGTCTATACAAAAACCTGCACACAGAATTTATAACAGCTGATGATAAGATGTCAATGAAGCTTCCTCAGTTACAACCAACACACAACTCTGGTGGGAGATGTAGAAAATGAAGAGCTGTGTATGAGTGGGTACAGGGTTATGGGAAATCTGTACCTTCCTCTTACTTTTATTGTTAACCTAAAACTTCTCTTAAAAAGTAAATCTATTTTTTAAAATGGTGCCAGAACTATTGGGTATCCACATTAAAAAGATCAAAGCCAAAAACCAAACAAACAAACAAAAGAAACCCTGCTACCACTAAACAAAACTGAATCTCAGCTTTTATCTCACATTATATACAAAATTAATTAAAAATGTATATTTAAACATAAAAGCTAACACTGTATTTTCTGAAGAAGATAATAGAAAAAAAGCCTTTATTATTTTGAGACATAGATTTCTCCTGTCAGCATATTAGACTTGATCAAAATTTTCTACCTTTGGGTTTTGAAAAAAAAAAAAAAGAGAGAGACTAAAAGGGCATGGATTGGGAGAAATATTCACATTATATATACTTGACAGAAGACTTGCATTTATAACATACAAAAAAAGTCTTTAATAAGGCAACTACTACTAAAATGGGCAAAAGATTTGAACCTGAACTTTACAAAAGAAAATATACATAGAGGTGCATGAAAAGATACTTAAAATCACTAATCATTAGGGAAATGCAAATGAGGATATTAAGCACACAAGAAGATAACACTTGGCACTCACTAGAATGTCAAAAATTTAAAAGACTGCCAATATTCAAAGTGTGAGGATATGGAACACCTCTCCAGAACTCTCAGACATCACTGCTGGAAGTGACAGACGCAGAGAATGAACTCTGGACAACACTTTGGCAGTTTCTTTTGAAGATAAATACGCACTCTCTATATGATCCAGCAATTCTACTCCTAGGTATTTACCAGAGAGTACTAAAACGCACACAGACCAACTTGTACATGAATGTTCCAAGCAGCATTGTTTGAAATAGTCAAAAACTGGAAAAAATCCTGGTGTTATCAACACACATTATATTTAAACAAATTTTACATACCCATACAATACATAGTCAGAAATAAAAATGAAGTATCAATATACACAACATGGGTGAATCTTAGAATAATTGTTGTGAATGAAAGAAGCCAGATAAAACGGATAATTACATATTGTAGGGTTCCATTTACGTAACATTCTAGAAAATGCAAGCTTATTTGTAATGACAGGAGGCATATCAATGGTTTAGAGAGGAAGGATGCAGGAAGAGAAGGAGGGATTGCAGTGAGGTGGGAAGGGACATTCGGGTGTTCCACATCTTAATTGTGGTGATGGCTTCCCGGGGAGATATATATGCTAAAATATTAACTTTGTGAAATTTATTGTATGTAAATTCACTAAATTTCTTTAATAAGAGAAAAAGTCAGCTATTCTTTAAAAATAGAAAAAGGCCCCTGGTGGAGGCCTTTTCTCTTCAATTAACATTTTTCTAGTGTGTTCACTGTCTAACTCTGTTTGTGTACTTTCAGATGATTCATTCCGGGCTCGTAGTGCCAGTAATGTTCCACCTTCCTATTCTCCCAATCCTGCCTTACCAAGTACCTCCCGTGGGACGAGTAGCACAGCTGATTCGAAGAACAGTGGGAATAAAGATCCACAACCCCGGAAGGCCGTGTCGTAAGTCGTCAGTGACACATGCTGAGTTTATTGTCCCACCGTGTCCTCAGTTCATTTTCCTTCTTACTTACATACTTTCCAGAGCATAGGAAATGTCCATAACGAGGAAGTGTTTCAAGCCAAAGTGGATTATAATCGTGGGAGACTTGGGTGTTAGGTGGTGTGCACGAGTAAGCAGTATATGGCAAATACCTTGTAACCTTAGGAAATCAACAAAGACCATTTAAATGACCTCCGCTAGCATCTGAAATCTGCTTTTCTTCTATAAAAGTTTTACTTTCTGGGGAATTCTCTTTGAGAAGGTGTTAGGTGGTATAGTTGTATCCCTTTAAACAGCCAGCTGTGGGATCTAATCCCTCATTGCTCAGAAAGATGGGTATAACAAATGCCACATAAGAAATACTATTCTAGCACAAACCAGAGTTGCAATTTAGAAAACTGACATTTGCAGACTACACTTGGGCCTTGGAGTTATAAAGGGCCTCTCTCTATTCTCCTTGCCCCATGCTGTTTTACATGCTTTTGCACCTTGTTTGAATTGCTGAAGCCTGTGTTTCTTTTAGCTTAAACATTCAAGAGTGTAGTCTCATAAAAGTCATCATAAGAGACCATAGCAAGGTACACATGGTTCAGCCGGGCTGCAGGTTTGCTCTTTCAAATAGAACTCCCAATCCTTCTGATTAGAACAGAACTTAGACAAGATTCAGACTTTCTTTTAAATTCATGGACAGTTTCAAAGTAAGTTTTTCATGTGAATCCTTTTATAAAAACTCCATGCCAGAGTTCTTTTTTAGGACTTAAATTATATTATAATTCATTTTAAATTTTATTTGGCCAGTGGGTCTATACCCAACTTCATTCAGAATTTAGAAATCAGTTTATTCAATGGAGCTCACAGAAGGGTTAGGACTCTATACTACAAAAAGTAATAGAGATAGGAAAAACTGATATTGATATTACAGATTAGCATTGTTAATGTGGAAAACACTCTGACTAATGAAAATACTCCACCCATATGTTACTGCCCTGGTGATGAACCTGTGGGAGTTCCATTTAGAAGCTATGCAAGCAGAGGTGGAACCGGGCGGTGAGCTCCTGTCAAGCAAGCAGCAGGGCTCAGTTCAGCCCCGTGCTTCTCCAGCCTCACTGTTGTCTGTGCTGACTCACGCTTGGTCTTGAAAGGGGCCTTTCTGTTCTGCATCCTGACATCCTGCCTCTCTCTCCACCTAGGCTCTCTTCTCACAGGGTTGCCCTGGACTTCTCCTATGTGGACATATTTAGTAATGGCACATTCCCTTCTCCACTTATTTTTCTGAATGTCATCAGCATTTTTTAAAAGTAAAGACCATTGAAATATATTCATGCCAGCCCTCCTTTACTTCAGATTCCTATATCTGATCTTTCATTGTCCAGCTCATTTTTCCTTTTTATATAATTGGTGGTTACAAAAATGAGTCCAAAAACAACGACTGATAAGAAATCACATCAGGCTTGTTTCTTCTTTTCTGAATGTTCTGAAGAGAGGAATGCTGGGCTCCACAGCTGTTTCCTGACCACACGCCTGGATGTCCAAGTGCCTGGCCACACTTCCTATAACGGGGGTCTCGGGTGGACTATCAGAAGTGTGTACTACCACTTAGCTGGGACAGGTGGCTGATGTCTCCCCTGCTCTCACTTCTGTGAAGTATTATTCACATTTCAGAACCATGTCATATCTAAATGAAAATATGTCCTTTTTATTTAAAATAAGTCTATGAAGTGATTTCAGAAAGTATTAATTATTTGAATTCTTATTTCTCAAGAAAATTCTATGCAGAACATTCCCTCACTTTATAAAATGACACATCTGGTATTCAGAAATAGTGGTGACTTGAAGTAAAGGTGTGCATTGTGTCTTTTAAGGTCAGTTTATATATTTAGTTCTGTGTAATTTCCACTGTGGTTATATAAAATTTAAAAAGAAGCAAAACTTGTATGAACTAAATTGAATGCTATGTTAAGTGCATACTTGGTTTTTTGGTCATTAAAGGTAATTCTGAGTAATTTTTAAGGTGTGTTTTATCTTTTCCCTTAATCAGGTTCTCATATATTAGGTTTATCTAAAGTAGCTTTTCTTTATTTACTTAGTAAGCATTATATGGATAAAATTTTTCATGTTTTCTTTTCTCCTCTCCCTGTCTTCATTCCTTCCTTCCCTCCTTCCAAACCCTCTTTTCCTTCAGGAAATCTAGAAAATCCAACCCTTAAATCAACTGCATAATGAAGGAGGCAGACAGAGACCGCTAGAGATGACATGATCAGTGGGCAAAAGCAGAAGCAGTGGCTGGGACCTCTTTAAGGTGTTTTTGTTTTTGTTTCTGTTTTTAATGAAATGGGAAAAGACCCAGAATGGCAGCTGATATTAAACTTACCATATTTGGAATTAGATCCCTAGGAGGTATAATTAATAGATATTTCTTAAATAATAATAATAATGTGGTTACAGAATTCCAATGTAACAGTGCAATGTAATGAAAAATAACTAGGCGTGTGCGTTAGTGACTGCTGCGGTGAGACAAGCCTGCCTTTCTTTGTGCAGGAACCCAGCTCTCCCATTGCCCTAGAGGGTAGTGTTCAGATAGGATAAGACAGTGCAAGTCAGCGGACCTTGCCCTTGCTGGGTTGTCACAGGGACAGGAGCTTGGGAAGTAAGGAAGTTACTGCACCCTCTTATGGCTCTCCAAGCCAGGATGAAAGGACAAATTGAACAGCTGTCCATAGTTTTATCAGTTCCATGATTCCAGGACATCCCCACATTTCAATTTGGCATTGAAAATTCTATAAAGACTTCTGATAACTGTGAGCTACAGATACCTTTAAAATAATAGATTGATGATTTCCTTTATTTCCTAGAATTTCTTTTATACATACTTTGTTTACTTTTTAGATTGTATTAGTCCTTACTTCATTTAAAATGATGAATCTGGTTTGAATCAGCTGTTATTCCAAGCTATCATGCTTAAGCTTTGTCAACAGCATTTATTTGTCCTATTATTTCATCAGAGTTGCCTGTGGAACGTGTACAGTTCTTAAGTTTAAAACGTCAGTTCTTGAGATATACTGTATGAAGCTATTGTCAGCTTCTCTATTTCAAATGCAATCAGCATATAACTATATTATATTAGAAAATATTTGTTTTTTAAAATATATTGATGTATGATAAAGATGATCTAATTTGTGAATGCATATGCGTGTGTGGTTACTTTTTATAATGTGAAATGGATAATGAATTGACTCAAAATAAAACATAGGTTAATGAGGTGCCTGTGTTTGTGAAAAAAGTTTTGAATACTTTCCTGCAATTTTTATTCTATCATTAAAGAGCAAGACAGTTCATTTTCAAGTAATGAATAATAGAAGCACATCCATGTCAACTGTAAATTACTCAGGGGACAGTCATTCAGTGTGAGTCTTTTTCGTGCCATTTGTTTCCTTTCCTTCCACAAAGCCTCTTTTTGTCCATGTTTAGTGATGTGTTATGTCCTGCATCAGAGGATAAAACAGAACTGTTTAACTGTTCATTTTGTCAGCATAGTTCCAGTAAGTGTGAGAAATTTGACAACACTAATTAAAGGAATTCAGTATGGTTTTTGTGGATTTCATTTAACTATTTTAATTATGTCTCCTACTATCATCAATAATGTGGATTGAACATTTATGATCTAGAGACTTTGTGGTGCATAATGGTACATCAAGGCTGCATCCCTTTTTCCAGTACTTCAATTCAGTCACCTTGACTCTGTTACTTTAAATAAAATGGATAATTTCAATTTACTTGTTAAAAAATAATTTAGGTGAGTTATTAGATTTTTTTCCCCATCATGGATGTGGGAAAAGGGGAAAGTGAAGAGAAAAATCACCACTACTTGTAAAGTTTAAGAATGTAGAGAAGTTAATTGCAGTCTTGCTCCTAGGTATTAAATTCTGAGTTATAACAGTCAATCATGCAGGGTGTGGTGGCACAGACCTGTAATCCCAGTGGCTTGGGAAGCTGAGGCAGGAGGATTGTGAGTTCAAATTCAGCTTCAACAACTTAGCGAGGCCTTAAGCAACTTAGCAAGACACTGTCTCAAAATTTAAAAAAAAAAAAAAAAAGTTGGGATGGGGCTGGGGATGTGTCTCAATTGTTAAGAGCCCCTGGGTTCAATCCCTGGTACCAAATAAACAAAAACAGTCAATCAGTCAATCACAATTACTTTTGGAAAAAATTTTTTTCATTAACATGATAAACTTCTAAAGTTTTTGAAATTTTGTCACATTTATACTTAAAAGCACAGATTGTAGACACAATAAAAAATGTCAGTAGTTATGAATATCCACACAGATCTCCACTGACACCAGAAACAAGACCAATGTTCTTATAAAAGTTATGTTTAACAACTTACTAGGTAGATCCCGTCACCAGGTGTAAAGAAAGCATTCTCTCCTCCTCTGGCCCTTGACAGTGACCCTTCCTGTACTGGCTCAGCCCTGTTTATTTCAGAGCATTATGTTCTCAAAGACCTTTTCTCATTTTCATCTCTTAAAAGTGAGAAATTTTCCTGAAATCTCTGCTATTTTTACAGATCATACTTCGACACAAATAAACCTGACTAACTGAACATAAACAAGTCGCTTAGGAGTGGCTCTTGGAGTTAGCCATCTTTCTTTGTCTTTCTTCCTAGGCCCTGGAATTTCCTGGTCCTAAAGGAATGTCAGGACTTGGACTGCAGGAATGAATTAATGTTCATATTTGAGAATGATGAAGTCAGTCTTTAAACTGCCTCTTAATATTATCACCTATTCAGCTTTACTCTGATTTATATTAATAATTGAAAGAACTAACCAGTAATTTTAGGTATGTTTCAGCATTATGTAGAAATAGATAGAAATTAATTAGGCATTTGTCGACACAGTTGACATTCCAAAATTAGTTAGCTCTGTGGTCATTCCTAGTTCCTTGTTTCTATGTCAGAAGATTACTTCTGGAGGAAGCTTCAGGGATATTTTCTGTTTTCTTTTTTATTTAGAGGAAAACTTTGATTTGAGCACGCCCTGACTATTTAGCAGGATCCCATCAGATGCTTTAGGTAGAGGGAAGGAGGAGTAGAAAGGCTTGTGATGGAATGCAGGAGAGGGGGGCTTCTGACTCGCCGTTGCTGCACAGTGGCCTGATACAGGTCTTTCCCTTCCAGAGATACAAGGTGTGGCTTATTCACTAGATGCAGAGGCACTGGGCCAAAGGCCCCCATGCTGAAAGGGCCCACAAAGATGCTTTACTTCTAGCAATAAGCAAGATATATGCTTTGATAGAATGGTAAATATAATCCAGAATATGTTCATCTTCATACCAATGCAGTTATAAAGTATAATTTTAATATGTATATGTATATATGAATACATGTGGGGAGATATATGTACACACACACACACACACACATTCTTATTTTTCCCCCTTTCTTATCAAGGGGCCCATGAAGGCAAAAATGCCTGGTGCCCATGAAAGTGACAATGTGACCCTGTTTGTGGATCCCTGTTTCTTTGTGAAATGAAGGTGTTGTGCTGGACTTATTTGTACCAGAAAGGAGTCCAGAGAGAAACAGGGCTCAAGGAGATTATGTACATGTGTTTCCCCTAAGGCTTTAATCTCAAAATAGTGTTGTGACCATAACGATGTTCTTAAAGTTCAGTGTGTGAGCAACAGAGAAAGGTAGATAGCCCCGGCTCTCCAACGCAGCACAGGTTGAAAACACTGGACAAATTGCAGCAACGTCTTAAAATGTTATCAATTTTATCCTTGTGTTCATCTGAGAACAGCCTGAAAAAGCTGAGGACACAGGGGACACACACTGTGCCATCCAGTGCTGATGTCCCATGTGGGTTCAGATGCCTATTGAGCACCTGCTGTCACACTGAGAGCTCATGCCAGTTGTGGGTCACAGGAGATTGGATTCACCACCCTGCAGAAATAGGAGCACCCTCGAGGTTTCCTTGTAGACCCTCAAGTGGAATGGCCGGGGCACCTTGGTGACGGGAGGCAGGGAATACAGTGATTTCTGTCAGGGTTCCTGTCACTGCCTCAGTTCCTTTCTCATCAACTTCAATCACTGATTGAAAAAACCCAGAAAAGGGAATAGTGTGGAAGACCATTCATATGGCAGCAGAGAGAGGGAATGAATTGAGCCCTTAAAATTCTTGATGGTGGTCCTACCCACTTGGCCACACTCCTGGGATTTAGTGGTACAGGGCCCATCTATGTCAGGAGTCACAGTCTGGGGATGTACCAGGGACTCCCTTAGAAACCTAAGAGGGGTTTTTCCAGGAGACCTCAGGAACCCAGTGTGATTGTGTAATATGTAAAATAAGTTCTGTGATTGGAGCCAGGGACTCTGACTGGCACATTTATGCATACGTATCTAATATTTGTGGAGCCCCCATATTCTGTGCTATTGATTCTTGTGTTGAACCAGTGCCCGTGGAAGGCTTTGAGCTGCCTGGGTCTCCTGCATCCTTTGACTTTCCCTCTGGCAGGGTGGGGACAGGGTGTGGTGAGTCTCTGGTGGGAGCTCCCCAGTGCCTGGTCCTGTTCTGGGGCACTCCCTGGGGCAAGCCTGAGGTCCTTGAAACCTTCCTAAACTCTGCTTATACTCAGGCTACCTGCCTGTTTATGAAAGTCTTTTGTCCAGGAACCTAATGGAATATGAATGATGTGTCTTTATAATTATTTTATCAACCTAATAATTCCTAGAAATTCTCTATTTTCTGGGGTGAAAGTTTACTCCCAAGAGCAAACACAGGGTATTTAATAGTTTACAGTTTAAGCTTCATGGAGATGCTGTCCTTGTAAAACAGCACGTGTCTTCAATTTTCCTTGTGTTTCCAGCAGAATTGTCGAATTGTCTTGCCTTCCCTGGCACGCTAAGGCCTGATTGCAGGCCAGAGTTTTCTACTGAGTCCTGCAAAGGTGGATTCAATTTGTCCTCCCTCTTGGAGTTGAAAGTTACAATTGTATGAGAAAATATGAGCCAACTCCACAGCCAAGGAAGAAGGTGACGACGAGATGTGGCCGCCACGTGGAGATGTGTGGGGGCATTTTCTTTGTCATAAGGATCATGGGGACAGGGGAGGGCAGAGGGGGCTACTGCTGTCCTCAGTGAACACAGGCCCGGAAGGCCACCCAGTCCCCAACAAGGCACAGAACTGCTGTGGACCACAGGTGGTTCTGATTGTCCTCTGAACCAAGAGCACCTCCCCTGAGAAACACCAATTGGCTGAGGGCATTCTGTGGACTGACTAAACCTGTTCTTAACAGTTTAGACATAAAAGTCGGGCCCAAAAAATAGGAGTTAGGGAGAAGCTACAGGGGTGTGTGTGTGTGTGTGTGTGTGTGTGTGTGTGTGTATGTATGTATTAAATAGCCATTTGTGGATCGGGCTGCTTCTCAAGGACGGGATGAAATAAATCTCGGTCACAACACGAGACTGGCACCAGAGGGGTTTTCTAGAGGAGCTGTCCAAGGCAGGTGGGCGGCAGGGCCTTGTAAAGTCAGGGTTTCCTTCACCCTGAAGGGGGTGGGATTCCGTGGGCTCTTTGAGGATTCGACAGACTCGTGACTTTGCAAGCCAGTCCACGTCAGGGCTAGGTGGCTCCTCGAGCATCCAGAGGAAGGGGACAGGGCTCTGCTGAAGAGAGATGGGCAGAACAATCCACCCTAGATGTATGCTTCCCACATTTTCCCCCCATTTCACTAAAGGGTGAGTTGATCCTTCCAGTTGCTAAGGCTAAAAGCTACAATCACCTTTGACTGACAGATCTCTTCCTTTCTCTCACTCCCATCCAGTCCACTCAAGATTTTGCCAACTCTTGCTTCCTTAGGTAGATCCAGAATCCAACCGCTCCTTGTCACCACCACTGTCAACCCCACCATCCAAGCAGCAGCATCCATCGGGGTTTGACCTAACCTTGAACAGGTCTCCTGCTTTCACGCTCATCCCCCTGGTGTCTTCACCACGCAGGCCATCGCACCCCTTCCCAGACCCCCCAGGGCCCTTCCGTCTCCTCAGACAAAGCCCAAGTCTTTTCTGGGGCTTGCTTGGTGAGGTGGCCAGGCTCCCTGCTGCTCCTCAGCCGAGTGGGCACACTCCCATCCCAGAACGTTGTGCCCTGATGCGCTTCTCCATCAAGAGAGCCCACAACTCACCCTTTAGCTCAGATGTCGGCCTGACACTTCCTTGGGCCTTTCCTGAGCCCCTCTCCCTTGCTAATGCTCCTGGTCATCTTCCTGCCCTGGAAAACAAGCTCCTGGGCCAGGGACTTGGCCTCTTTTCTTCCCTGCTGCATCCCTAGCACTGGGCAGGGATCACAGTAGGAGGAGCCCTGTAAGTACTTGCTGAGTAAATGGCTGGATGAGCCAGGCCTGCCATCCATCGATCAATGCTGGGGGAGAGTGGGAAAGAAGGAGACAGCTGCCCCCGCCCTTGGGAGCTCAGAGCTCAAGGGGCAGACAGCCGGAGCCACTGTGCCTGGGATGAAACCGTGGTGAGCGTCACAAGGACAGATAGGCGGAGATTGTGCATGTTACATGTTCCTGAGCCATGTCTCCACCAGCTCTGTGGTCAGATCACCTTCCAGGGCCAGGTGGTCACCTGTGTTCCCCATGAGGACCACCAGCATGGTGGTGCTTCCTCAGTAGGGCAGTGGGAGGACATGGCAGTGAACCTTCTTATCAAAGGTGGAGGCAGACTTGCCTGCCCTGTACATCACTGGCACCTTGACTGCCTTGGACTTGTCCAGGTGGAAAGTGTCAGCTTTGGTGAAGGTGGGCCACATGCGGCCAGCCCCTTCCCTGAACGAGTAAGAAGAGAGTGCGTGCAGAAAGCAGCTTCTGCCAAAGCAAGGCTCTCACTCACAGAGGGAGGGCTCTGCTGCCTTCCGTCTAGCAAGGAGCCATCTCCCCTCATGAAGTTTGCCAGGGCCACAGCTCAGGCAGGCCAATGGATTACCCAGAGGCCTCAGCTCTTCTGGGCAAAATGCCCTCTACTCACAAGCCCAGCTGGAGTCACACACAGAAGCAAGGGAATGTCTCCTGGTCCCTGTTCCCCATCTTTCTGGACCTGGACAAAACTCACTCTCAGTCCTGGTTAGCTTAAGTCTGGAGAAGACTTGGGGCCTATGCATGGCCCTGGCCACCATCTGTGCAGCACCTCCATAAAGTGACAGCATTTCTGGCCCACGCACTCCCAGTACAGGGGAAGCCCCAGCTCCCCTCTGCACAACCCTCTGTACCCGAGCCTGTCCTGGGTCGTGGCCTGGCTGGCTGCAAAGTGGCTTCCCCTCCTGGGGCTTCGCTCATCTCCTGGGCTGGCTCTTTGTTCCCGTGCATCCACACCCTGCCCTATGCTCCCAGAGAACCTGGGATCAGGGTGTCAGGAGACCCTTGTTGTGCCTGGCCTGGGCATTTATGTGGACTGAGCAGGTTTGCCTCTCGGGCTCTGCTTTCAGCTCCTGTTCTGCCCTATGCGTTGGCAGCCAGGGAGACAAAGATTTCTAAAAGCCCATGTATATGTAGTGCCTCGCCTGTGCCAAGCACAGCTGGGCACTCATTATCTCATGTGCCCTCGTGACATCAGAGCAGGTGGGAGTGTCCCTGTTTTTCTATAATCAAAATTGGAGGACAGAGGTTTTGTCACTTACTCCAGGTCACAAAAGCAGAGAAGGAAGAAGAGAAAATACAACCCTAAATTTCTCGGGCACTGGGTAGAAGTGCTAGGAACACAGAAGTGGAGGCTATGGGAAGACCAGGGAGTGCCTGGACCTGTCTGGCACCGTCTGTCGCTGCTCCAGCTGGCTGTGCAGCCGGAGAGCAGGTTCACAGGAGCTCCTCCAGCAAGAGCCACTCCCTGAGCAGGACAGGGGAGCAAGGGACAGCTACGGGCGCTTTGGCTTGGGAGAGCAGAACATGACCCAAGTCCCTCAGAACAAGATGTGATCCACAAGAATCAATTTGGTTTGATATTAATCTCATCAAATAGCTGGGGAACTTCCCCCTGAGGCTCTTTGTGTAATATTCATGAGCCCCTGGGCCTGAGGGCACTGAAAATTCACAGGCATATGCTGTATCAAGGGGCCTCTTGGGTGAATTGGGGAAGGTCTCTTTGCCATCAAAATCCTTGTGGATGAAGGCAAAACTCCCCTGAGCAAGGCCCAGCTCTGGTGGAGAGGGTCTCTCTGATCAGCTTAAAGAGGGAGGCAGGAGCAGGGGCGTGGCATGGCTCAGGGTCTGCAGGTGGAGGCTGCTTTCCACCTGGCGCTCTCTGCCCTCTGACCCCAGCATCAGGCCTACCATGGCCAAGGGGAGTAGACCGTGTTGCCCTGTCCCTCATGGGCATCTTTCATAGGAGGTTGAGCCCAAAGTTAAAAATCTCACTAGACAGCTGCTGTCTGGTCATCAGCCAGGCCCCCTCTGTCCCCAGCTGATCCTCCCCATCAGTAGGAGCCTGCACTCCCCCAACCCTGAGTCTGGTTCTGAGGAGGCTGAGGCTCCAGAGTGTCCATCCCTTCCTGGGCTTCTGGTGACCCAGGACCAAGGGCCAGGCCGGGCACCAGCCTCATCTCCGCCAGGAGGACAGAGAGCAGGAGGCTCAGGGCCACCTCATGTGGTCAACTGTGGAGGCCAAGGACTGGTTCCCTTCCACAGAAGACTCCCTGCATAGGAAAGGGGCAGGGATTGCTTTAATGCCCCAAGTAACATGCCCCGAGTGAGGGGTGACCATCCCTCCAGCAGCCCCGCCTCCTCTGGGAGGATCCCACAGGGGCTCAACTCTGGCTCGGAGAGTCCTGCCCCGGGGAGCCCTGGAGCAGCCAGGGTTGCACCCATTCTCCAAGGAGGGAGCAAAATGTCAGCGCAGAACCCCTCCTGCTCCCCTCCCCTGCGGGGCCCTCGGGCAACTCCCATTCTCCAACTCCTTTTTCCTCTTCTTTCTCTTTCCTCCCCTTCTCCAGGGACAAGTGGCAGTATCAGAGCAGGGTCAGGTGCCATCAGGGGCCTCACAAACCCTTTACAGAATGGCTTCAGGCATGGCCTTTGATTGCTCAGCCATAAGGCAGCCAATGTACGCTGGGCCACGGGCACTTGGGATGTGACACATTTGGCTGGGGATTTGGAGGGTCTGAGAGGCCCTCGGGCAAGAAAAAGAGAAAGCCTGCCACGCTGGTTTTTGACGCACATCCTCCTGCACCTGCCCCCCGCCCTGCACAGTGCCCGCGGGTCTTCCCTGCTCCTCTAGCTGGACTCCCAGGATGGCGGGAGCTGGCACAGCCGGGGCTTTCAGCACTGGCCTGGGCTTAATCCCATCTCTCCCACAGCAGCCTGGGGTGTGCTGGCTTTGCTGCCCCAGTCTGGTACCTGTCCCCTACTACCACCTCTCCCAGGTCCCTCCGTGTTCCTTGGCACACAGGATGGCTCCTGGGCTGTGCCCCTGTCTGTGACCACATGTTCTGGTTCCTGGAGTTTGGCCATACACCAGGCCTGGCTGCACAGGCCACCAAGAGACCCCTCTCCCTCACCCTTGCTCTGTTCTGGGAGGAGGAGGGCCTGGATGGGGCAGGACGTCCCACCTTGGTGTGGGGTATCGCAGGCCTCTCGGCAGTTCCCTTCAGGGAGACCCTGGCTCTGGCCCAGGGTCCCTGTGTCAAGGGGAAATGGCGAAGCAAACCTCCTAGGCTGCCGCACCCGGAGCCAAGCCAAGTCCAGCCCCGGGATTCCTCCTGCTGCCCCTCGCCCTGCTGACAGCACCACAGATCAGGGCCCCCTGCTGTGGCCTGAGCAGCGCTCACACTCAGTGAATTCTTCAGCCATGTTTTCCCAGGGTCATGCTTCAGAAGTCCTCTCTAATCCCCAGTAGCAAGCCCAGGATCGCAGGTCACGCCGTCATTGTCACTGTTGGGTAAGTCCCTCCTTCCGTGTGCCAATCCCCCCATTCCAGGCCTTCACTGTGGTTATGAACTGAATATTGTGCCCCTCCGAAATTCATAAGTCCAAGCCCTCACCCATGAAACGATGGTGTGAGGAAGTGGGGCCTTGGGAAGTGACTAGGTTGAGATGAGGTCATGGTGGGGGGCCCTGTGTTGGGATTAGTGTCCTCATGATAAGAGGACAAGGGCCGAGAACCTCCTCTCCCCATGAAGGACACAGCATGAAAGGTGAGCATCTGCAAACCAGGGAGAGGGTCCTTGACACAGTCCAACCGTGCTAGCACCCTGATCTTGGGCTCTGAGCCTCCAGGACTGAGACAAATATGGCTCAGGCCCCCAGCCCATGACATTTTGTTAGAGCCAGTCCCAACTAAGACAGCCACGTGACAATATTCAGCTCTACTTTGTAGGGTAAGCCCTCGGCAGGACACTCTTGAATTTGGTCAGCTCTCTCACGGTTACCAGGAAGCTAAGCCAGCACACCAGCTAGATGTCACCCCTTCCAAATGCTAAGTGTCACCATATTGCTCCTGAAGCTCTCCCTTCTCCTGCCGGGTGAGAGTCCTTGACAGCAGGTGGCTCCTGCACCTGCTAATGGAACCGTCCCCCCTGTCATCTCAGGCCTTTGTTCCTCAGCCAAATGGTGAGGACCTATGTGCTGGGCCACTCCTTGGACTAGGAGCCGGCAAGCTCAGTGAGGACACACCTTCCCAGATAGCATCTGATGGTAGGAGACCCCTGGCACCTAGAGCTGCAGTGACCATCCACTCCCGACCCTGCCCAGGGGCAGGCCCGTTCTGCTGGGCCGTTAGTCAGGACCGATGAAAGGCCGAGACTCACACCACTCCCCGGGCCCCCTTCCTGCAGGGGAGCCCACCCCTTCCCCAGCCCCAGCCTGGATTCACAGTCCCTGTGGAGTCTAGGGTGAGGACTCTGCACTGCTTGGCCACTGACCCCTCACATTGGAGCCCATCCAGAGCTGACAAGGGCATCTCCCCTCCTCTCCCCTCGGGTTGGACTCTGAAGGTCTCTCTGTGGTCACTGCCTCATACCCGCCAAGGGCCCCTGGTGCCAGGGAAGATCGTCCAGAGGAACCATGAAGGCTTAGGTGTTGAAGCCAAAGCCTTCAGTAAATATTTGCTATTCCAAAGTGTGATCCCCTGGGGGCCGTTACTGATTAACATCCTGCCCAGAGGTGGCGGAGCTTCTGGAAACCACTCCCAGTTCCAGGGGCGAAACACATGGATTCACCTGGAACTTCTGCTTTTCAACTCAAGGCTGTGCCCTGACCCTGAGCTCTGCCTGGACAGGGCCAGGGACTTTCTGTTGAGTGCCTCTGGGGACAGAACACCTGGTGAGGGAGAAGACAATGGTGGCCTCCCCTGCTTCAGCCAGGGTGGGGTAGGTGCTCTCCCACCCCAAGGACCCGCCAATCCAGTGTGAGACAGACAGCTAGATCACAAAGCCTATTTCAAGGTGAATTTACAACTCTCAGCATTGAAACTGGACAGACCCTCAAGCCCTCAATGTCAAGGCTGGTGGAGACCCTTTAAGCCCAACTTCTCAGACCTACTGACTTCCTTTTCTATAATATAAATATTTGGTTATGTGCTCCTTACCACCCTTGAATCAAAATTTATAATTAATATAACCTACCCACAAATTAAAAAAAAAATAGTGTTCTAAGATGAAGGCAAAATACAATTATAAACCAGGCACAGTGGTGCACGCCTGTAATCCCAACAGCTCAGGAGGCTGAGGCAGGAGGATCGCAAGTTCAAGGCCAGCCTAAGCAACTTTGTGAGGCTCTAAGCAACATGCATTCACACACAACACACGCCCAATATATACACGAGTGCTCCTGTCCTGGACTATGCGCTGTTATTTTATTTATCTATTCTTTTCTTGTGTGCTTCTGGCCATTATTTATTTTTCATTGGAAGTTTTTAGTTTTTGAATTATCTCAAAAGAATAGCACCAAGAACACCTACATCCCTCTCTCCAGATTCGCTTTTTCCTTCTTCTCTTCTCTGTTTAGCCATCTCTACTTTGCACATCAGCACCTACACTCACATACGCTATCTTTTTTTAAAGGGCTAATGACATCCTTTATTCAAGTCACATAGAAAAGCACATCCTGTTAATGTAAAATGTTCATGCATGTAAGATGATCCGTCATTAGCAAATTTTAAAAGGCTTATATAGGCACACCAAATGTTTCAGTCAACTTTTATTTTTGTTGCTGTGACCAAAAGACCCAAAAAGACCCACTTTAGAGGAGGGAACGTTTACTTGGTGCTCACAGTTCTGAAGTCCCAGTCCACAGACAACCGGCTGCGTGGCTCTGAGCCTGAGGTGAGGCAGAGCATCATGGCAGAGGGGTGTGACCTGACAATCAGGAAGCAGAGACAAGGTTCCTCACAGGGGACACAATATCTGCTCCAAAGGAGTGTGGTGGCCCGCCTCTTTCAGCCACTCCCTAGCTGCCTGTAGTCACCACCCAGTTAGCCCCACTGGTGGGTTAGCACACTGACTAGTTGAAGGCTCTCCTAACCCAATCATTTCACCTCCTGATGGAAATATCAGGGGTCCTGGGCCCCCCAGGAGCCGAAATAAACACTCAGAGACAGCTCTGTCCGCAAGGCAAGAATTTACTTCTAGTGCAGAAGGGCGCCCAGCAATCAGAACCCAAAGCCAGCGGCTGAGCAGGTGGCCTCATGGCCTTCGTCCCCGCCGTGGGTCTTGGCTGGGGCCCAATGGTCAGGTGGCCGCACAATCTTTGGCACAAACAGCTGAGGAAAAGGGCGCTTAGCAGCTGCTCCCTGGTCAGGCTGACTGCGCTGCCCCCAGAGGGTCATCTGAAGAGGTGTCCTTCAACTGCCCAGCTCCTTTGCTGTCCCTTGATCCTAGCTGGGGAAGCCTCTTGGGTGGAATGCCTTTTGGCGCAGACACAATCGCTGAGGAGGCGGAGGCTGGAGGCAGAGACTCTAGAAAGGCAGGCAGCCGTGTAAGCCATGGCAGTCGGGCGGCCAGGGGGAATCGGAGTTGCCAGTGGGACAAAAACGGCCCGGGGCTTGCTGGCCCTCTGAAGGGACACCCTCGCTGCACACAGGCCCAAAGAGCAGCCACCATGACTCCAACCTCTTTAAAGGAGCTCAGTGTCTTTGCAGAAGTGTGCAGATCACACGGAAGCAAGTGATTTAAGGAAAAGGAACCTCGAGTCTGGTGAGTCGGCCAGCAACCGCCTCCCCGCCCCGCCCCACAGCGCAGCTCCACGGGCCGCAGGACAGGATCAGCGACACCCAGACACCACTCCCCACCTGCTCCGGCTCCAAACTCCCCAGGCAGAAACAAGAGGGACTGAGCTCCGCGCAGGATGAACACGGGAATTGTGACACAGGTCAACACCCTCCAGCCACCCTCGGGCCACACGCTTGACTAGAGAGGCTCAGTCCAAAGTCTATAGGACCTGAGAAGCTCGTGTGTCCCTTTAGAGTGAAAACACAAATGAGGCCTTTCCAAGGCGCCAACTTTGAGTTGTGTTTGCAGTGATGGCACCGAAAGGCTGCTCTGGATCTTTCTTTCTGTTGATTAATTCACGTTCATTCCCTTTTGGGGGCACAAATGAAGTAGTTCATGAAGACTTAAGTGGCTATGAAGACCATACATCTCTGAGAATGTCTTAAAGAAAGGTCACCAGATCACGTCAATGTTCATGGCAGCTCAATTCACAATAGCCAACTATGGAACCAACTCAGGTGCCCTTTAACAGATGAATGAATAAAGAAAATATGGTACCTATATACAATGGAATATTACTCAGCCATAAAGAAGAATGAAATGATGGCATTTGCCAGTAAATGGATGGAACTGGAGAATATCATGCTAAGTGAAATAAGCCAGTCCCAAAAAACCAAAGGCCAAATGTTCTCTCTGATCTGTGGAGGCTGATTCACAATGAGGGGGATGGGTAGGTGAAAGAAGAATAGAAATTCACTGGATTAGACAAAGAGGAATGAAGGGAAGGGAGGAGGGATGGGAATAGGAAAGACAGTAGAATGAACTGTCTTTTCCTATATGAATACATATACGAAGCCCCACATCATGTGGCTCACAAGAATGGAAAGTTATCCTCCATGTCTGTATGATATGTCAAAACACTCTCTAGTGTCATGTGTATCTAAAAAGAACAAATAAAAAATACTGAAAGGAAGGTGACCTGAACCTTTGAGCTCTGAACAGCGGTCGGCAACTGCTGAACCTCACACCTGCGATTTCCCGAGCTCCTGGGTGGGAGCTGGCCCGGCCTGGCCAGCCCTCATGCGCTCGGTGGTCAGATGGAGAGAGGGAGGAAAAGAAAAGTCCGTTCTCATTCACGTCCATCTGATTCGCGGTTGTTGGCCCGTGGGGAGGGGTTGGCTTAGTTCTTTCTTCTAACTTCAGGTTTCTCCAGGGTCGCTGCCTTCAGATGTCTTTAATGACTCGTCACCTCCCAGTCACCAGGGCTCCAGCTGCTGCAGACTCCGACATCCCGCGAGGGAAGGCAGGGCTTGGCCAGGGTGGGCAGCCGTCACCGGGGCTGTGCTGCACGTTCTTGTCCAGTCCCTTTCAAAAGAGCAAGCAGAGGTGACCCTCTTGGATAAACAGGAGCCCGATTTCTCTCTCCGTCTTGAAGATGTTCCTCCCAAACGAATAATAAACCCAAAGAGAACTGGCTGTTGTGTTAAGTGCAGGCTTTGGCCACAGCTGGTGGAGCAGCCCCACTTGGGGGAGGTAAAGCATTCCGGTTGCTCCTCATTTCCCCTCCTACCTGTATGATCTTCTGGGGAATATTTATTACAGATTAAGAGAACCATGAACATCAGCAAGCTCCGATTTTCTGAGAAACTCCTGCCTTGATCACAGAGTTCTCTGTTCTCGGGGACACTAAGCCGAAGTGGACTAAGGAAAATCAGTAGAAGGAGCTGAAAGATGGTTCCAGAACAACCCAGTCCCAACATACGAGAACCAGCTCCAACTGCCAGGAGACCCGAGATGGGCAGGCAGATCCAGGATGGCACAGAGTGCCATTTATCGGCCACTTAATGACTGAAGTGCGGTTCTTGGGTGGCAGCGACACCAAGTGGGTTCCGCAAGTCGAGTCAGAAGGAGAGCTGTGCATCCTGGGAAGGACAAAAGTAGCTCTATCCCGGACGGAAGGGAGCTGGTTTCTCTCAAGCTGATATCCGAGGGCTGGGCCCATTGCTGGCGCCAGCGTTCAGTTGTAAAGCTCCACATACCTCTCCTGGTTTGATCTATTCGTAGCATGCTAAGAAACTGTGCAGGAAGACTGGCGGGGACAAGGGTGGTGGTGTTATGGACCAGGCTATATGAGCAATGACCCAACAGACTCCATTTTGCCCTAGACTCCAGGTAATGTGAGAAACGCTTCTCCCATGGGAATACCCCCTCCGTACCCATCAATAGGTGCTTAGCATAGAAGGTTAGGGGCACAAGATGGCAATTCTTATACGATGTAAAATTGTTGTCTCTTTGGTTCCCATTTTCCTTGGACAATGAACCCTGTCAGAGAATGACTATCTAGATGTTAGTAACCATTCTTTAACTTGTACTCAACTAGGGTCGTTTTGACCCACTTCTCCTTCTGCTTATGATTTGAGATCTCATGCTGTTTGTGGTCTTGAATCATAGCAACAGCTGCTTATGACTCATGTACTGGCATGTGTTACTTATGGTATAAAAGGTGCACTCAAACCGCTGGAGGGGGTCGGAGACGTAGACTTGCAGCCTGCCCCTGGTGGATCCGATCACCAGCTGGCGATAAAGATGGTTCGTCTTCTGCTTTAAGTTTGACTCAGTGATTTATTACAATCTTCGCCATAACTGTGGTGACGACTCAAGATGGCCACAGTCACGTCAGTTGAATCCACGTAGGCGTCAGGAAGGGCCTTATCATTATAGGGCACACATCACTTTGTATATTACCCCACGATTTTTTGATTGAACCCAGGAGAGCTTTACCACTGAGCTACATCCCTGGTCCTATTTATGTATTTATTTTTGAGAGAGGGTCTCACTAAGTTGCCCAGGCTCATCTCGAATCTGAGATCCTCCTGCCTCAGCCTCCTGAACTGCTGGGATTACAGGTGTGCACCACCACTCCTGGCCACCTCACACATTTCCCCAACAATTTTCATTTTGTAGTCATGTCTAACATATGTCCACCCAACTTTGGTACAGGTGAATATAGGTAGATTTATTAGCATTATCAATACAGACTCATGGACTCTTAATTTTTTTTTAACAAATAACTGTTCTTAATATATCTGTATCTCTATCTCTATATTTTTACTGAGATGTTAAAATTACCCTAGATATAATTATATGACAGAAATGGACTAGAAACCATGAGTTTATAGCTCTAATTCATACCAACCCTGCAGGGGGCTTCGTTGTTTCTCTCTTCCATACTTCTGTCCCCTTCTCTGCTCAGGTCTACGAGACACATAAATAACATGGTGTCTGCTACACTCGTTGCAGGAAAAGCAGACCTGAAAGGAGGGCACCAAGATCTGCCTGCAGCGTCTTACTCTTGGGGATGAATAGTCCCAGTCCTGCACTTAGATAATGAGACTCTTTCCTCCTCCTCCTCCTCCTCCTCCTCCTCCTCCTCCTCCTCCTCTTCCTCCTCCTCCTCCTCATTCTTCTTCTTTAAATTTGTTCTTTTTAGTTATACATGACAGTAGAATGCATTTTAAAATATTATACAGACCTGTTTGAGTTTTTCTTTTTGTTCTGTTTCAGGACTTTTATTGTCTTGTTAATTTAACTGCTCCTTTTAATATATTGAATATTAACATTATTCCAAAAGTGTACATTGCATCAATAGATCCACAAGAGAAGTGCCGTTCCCTCCCCACTGCATCCTCTCTGGTCTAGTCCCCTTCCCCAGTCCACTTTAGGGAATCATTTAATGACTTTCTGGTTTATTTTTCCTGTATTTCTTTATGTAAGGACAAGAGTAAAGATTCATGATTTCTTTTTCTTCCAGACACTTTGTAGATATCCTCCTTGGTTTGCTTGTTTGTTTTTATGGCTACGTAGTACTCTACTCCCATTGAACTAATTTCCTATGTTTGGGCCTTTAAGTAATTTCCCATTATTTTGTAATTACAAAGAATGCTCCAATTAATAACTTTGTAGATATCATTTTAAAAATTGTCAGTGCTGTGTCTTTAGGCTAATAATTCTTAGAAGTGGGATTTCTGAATGGAAGGTGAATATATCTGTATTAAAAAAATACATTGGGTTTAACAGTGGCCCCTAAAATATATTCTGAGAACTAACACTGGGGACCTGTGAATGTGACCTTATTTAGAAAAAAGGCCTTTGTAGGTGCAAATAAGTTAAGGGTCACAAGAGGAGATCGTCTTGGACTTAGGAAGGGGAGGGCCTTCTCTAAAGACAGGTGTTCTCCGCAGAGGTAGGCAGAGGGAGCTTGGAAGTACAGAGGGATTCTGGGGAAACCTCGTGAGGACAGAGGCAGAGACGGGAGTGATGGGCCCACCAGCCCTGGAGCACTGAGGACTGCCGACAGCACCCAGGGGCTAGCCGGAGGCTGGATCGCATGCTCTCAGAGCCTTGGCAGGATCGAACTGGGCAACACCTGGCCCATGGACTCTGCCCTCCAGAACTGGGCATGGATTTATTTCTGCTGTCGGAAGCTGCCCTGCTGGTGGTAATTTGTTTCATCAGGTCTTAGGAAACACATGCGTTGTATGTTGCCCAATCCCCTCCCACGGGGCCTTCTGCCTCCTCCAGCTGTGCATGGGAAGGGCAGTGTCTATGCGGGTGGGGGGCTTGGGGGGTGGTCCATCCAGCTCCCACACCTTTGCCAACTCATCGGAGAGGAAACAGTATTTTACAATAGTTTTAGTTTGTGTTTTTTTAAATTTTAAGTGAAGTTGAACATATTTCTCATGTTTAATCAGTGTATCTATGTATGTCTGCTCCTGTATTTTGTTTGTTTTTATGTAAGATTTAAAAATTCTTGTCCTTGCCAGTTGCAGTGGCACATGCCTGTAATCCCAGCGGCTCGGGAGGCTGAGACAGGAGGATCTCGAGTTCAAAGCCAGCCTCAACAATAGCAAGGCACTAAGCAGCTCAGTGAGACCCTGTCTCTAAATAAAATACAAAATAGGGCTGGGGATGTGGCTCAGGGGTTGAGCGTCCCTGAGTTTGATCCCTGGTACAAAAAAAAAAAAAAATTGTCCTTAATTTTGAAAGAGGTTCCTTATGATTTGTTATATTAGCTCCTATGGATGACACAATTTATAATTTGTAAACATTTCTTTGATGTTTCCATTTGTCTTGGGACTTGCTTATGCAATTCTCTTCTGTAGTCAAGTTTATCAGCCTCTAATTTCTTGTGGATCTAAAGGTGAGGTTAGAAAGCCTTGTCCTCCTCCTAAACGATGAGGAATTTACCCATGTTTCCTCTGGCACAAGGAATGGTTCAGATTTTACCTTTTTCTGTTTTCTCCAATGGCCATCCAGCTGTCCCAATATTACTTTTTAAAAAGCTTTTCTTTCTCAAATTCAAAGTTCCCATTTAACCTGGGTCTATTTCCAGACTTTCTCACCTATTTCGCTGGTCTGCCTATCTATCTATTCATGTACCAGTACCCTGGTTTAATTAAGGAATCTGTGCCATATGCCATGGTATCTGTTAAGAAGGGCCTCCCTCTCCCCACGGTCCACCCCTATGGCTTTTCCAGTGTTTTCCTGGCTATTCTTGCGTGTTTACTTTTCTACATAGAGTTTAGAATCATCTTGTCTAACTTCAAGAAAAAGCATTTTTTTTTTTTTTAAAGTACTGGGGTTGGAACCCAGAGCATCATGCATGCTAGGCAAGTGCTGTACCACAGAGCTACCTCCCCAGCCCAATTGTTGGCATTTTTATTGAAATCCTAACAAACTGACAAATTAGATTAGGGAAAGCTGATATGCAGATGATGTTGAGTAATCTTATTCCAGATTTGTGGAATAAAAAATACAAATAAAATAAAAAATAAAAAATAGTTCGAGACTACTTTTTTAAAGAGTGTTTTATAATTTTCTCAGTGTAGATCTTGCACATTTCTTCTGACATTTATTCCTACATGTTCATCTCTGTTGCTGTCGGGGTTTCTCTTCCACTGTGCTTTCTAACTGGCTGTTATTTGTGCATGTCCTGATATCTGTCCTGATATCTTGCTGCATTCTTTTAGTGTTTGAGTTTGTGCTGTTGATTTGTATGTTCATCTTTCTATGCAGACTTGAGTGTCTAGTTAGTTATGCAGGTATATTGCCATGCCCTATGCAAAGAGAGAGAGAATGGTGTTTTGTTTTTTCCCAATTCTTATGTCTCTGCTTTTGTGCAATTGAATTGTTTAATACCCACAGTACAATGTGAGATGGTACTGGGTATAATGAATAGTTTTGTCTTAATTTTAACTTTAGTGAGAATGCATTTAGTATTTTTTTATTTAAGTAAGATTCCAGGGTGTGTGTGTGTGTGTGTGTGTGTGTGTGTGTGTATACCCATTAGATAGCTGTATAAATATGTGTATTTAAGGAAGTATTTTTCAGCCATTATTTCTCAAGGTGCATGCTATATTCTTTCTATCATTTCTGTGTCTGTCTATCTATCTGTCTATCTATCATCTCTTTACCAATCACCTAGTTTTTTGTCTTATTTAATGTTTTTGGCCTTGACCAGAAAGGTGAAGACTCTTTCTCTTGCAATGTCTCTCTAGCGCCCTCTATTGACAAAGCTTGACACCATGCTCAATTTATAAAGAAAGAATAGCTGGAAACCTGCAGACCGATTTCTGCAGAGCAATGGTGATGGGAACATTTGCAGCTGAGAAGCAATAAATCAATAATGAGCATACACACATATATTGTTATTTTTGCTTTAAGTGGTTAAATATATTTCAAATATATTTTTGAAATATTTTATATATTTTTTCCACATATTTACCCTTTTATTCTTTTGAGTTGATCCAGGTTTCCAAATAGAATCATGTTTCTGTCTGAAGAACTGATTTTAAAACTTTTTTTCATGAAGGCCACACATTTTCTCTTGAAAAAAAATTTTAGTCTTCATTTTTGAAGGATCATTTTTTAAAATATATTATGACATTTTTTCCCCTTCAGAACTTTAAAGATGACTTGCTTGCTTTCTTGTTTTTTAAAAAACTTTGTATTTAGAAACTTTGTATTTCTAAATTTGCAAAAATAATAGTGTCTCCATGTACCCTTCTCCCAGCTTACAAGTATGAGGACATTAAACAGCCATATTACAAACCACTGTACAATGATCAAACCAGTAAATTACAGGAATACTATATTGTATTGATATTGCTCAGTTTCCCCCACTGTCCCACCAGTGTCCTCTCTCCAGTCCTGAGTCAACACGGGAGCACCTGTAGTACTTGACTCTCAGGCCCTCTTATTCTCTGTCCATCTGGGCCAGAAACTCTGGGTTGTTTTTTTTTCTTTACCTAGGTCCTTTGGGAGAGTACTGGCTGTGTATTTTATAGAATGTCCTCCAGTTGTACTTCTCTGATACTTTCTCCTGGCCACTTCAGGCTTCATGTCCCAGGAAGGACCATAGAAGTAAGTGTACCTCTCCGGGCGGTGCCTCCCTCCAGCCTCTGACAAGAAATCGAGACTCGTCTTTATGTTTGTGTTCTGGATGCAATGTGTCTTTTTTGTTTGTTTGTTTTCTGGTTGCTTTAATTTTTTTCTCTTATCCTTGGTTTTAAGCAATTTGATTATGCGGTACCTTGGCTGGTATTTTGTGCTCCTTCTGCTTTGGGTTTGTTGAATTTCTTGGTGTATTTACACCTTTCATCAAATCTGGGGAAAAAATGTTGCCATTATTTTTTCAAATGTTTTGCTCCCCTGTGCCTGTCCTTCCCTGGGGTTCCGATTTCAGGTACTGACGTGACGTTGAAGGTCAGGTTGTGCATGGTCACACTTGTGCTTCTACTGAGTCTATGGAAGGCTGGGGGGATACATAAAACGTGCATGTTTGTGCAGCTATCAGTCTCCCAGAGCCAAAACCAACTTCATTTCAATGTTTTAAAAATAATAATTGACTTGTCAGAGAAATAAGCTCTTTCAATGTTTTTGTCAATTTGTAATTTTCCTTTTAAATCTGATTATGTTTTTTTTCCTTTATAACTAGAGCACATATGAACTGTACAAACACAGTGGGCTTCATTGTGACATTTTCATACCTGCTCATAATGTACTTTGATACTTTGATCATATTCTCTATGACCCTTTTTTTTTTTAAATCTCTTTTCTGTGATTCCCTTTCCCTTCCATAATAGTCCACCTTCAAGTTTCATGTAGTCTTTGTTTTCCTCCTAGATTTCACAAATTAAAGAAAACATGTAATGCGGTTTTTCTGAGTCTGGCTTAATTTACTTAATTACTTAAACTCTAGTTGCTTTCATTTTTCCTGTGAATGGCATGATTTTGTTTTTCTTTATAGCTGAATAATTCTCCATTGTGTATATATACCACATTGTCTTTATTCTTTCATACATTGATGGGTATCTAAGCTAATCCTATAACTTGGCTCTTATTTTGGAGAAAATTCTATATGCTAATGAAAAAAATATGTATTCTGCAGTTGTTAGAAGAAATACTCTGTAGATGTCTGTCATGTTTGTAAACAAAAATGGTTTTGTCACCATAATGAAAGCTCAAATAATGGGGACGGGAGCAGACTTCGTGGATCAGCAACGCTTTTTATTCAGCAGCAGAGACAGGCATCAGAGGGGCTCACTTTCTTTATAGAAAATGGCTGTGGGTTACAGGAGGTGTCTGGGTTTTTATAGGTTATGCTGAGAGGTGACTTAATCACTCCAATGGAAAGTGTTAGTTTGGGCATTCAGGAAAAAGGCTGTAAAAATTTGAAACCTGTTTTTACTGGACAAGGATGGAGGGTCCTTTGCTCAGCACCCAGTGCTTATCTCTTCCCTTTGGGTCCATTGTACTGTCACTGGGAAAGGATTAAAGTTTGGCTTCTTCCTCTGGGGTCTATTGTCACTTCGAAAGAATTTAATTTTCCAGGGACTGCCATTGTTGGATTGATGTTTGCCTCTTTTTCAGGGATTGTCTTGTCACTGGGAAAGGATTTATTGGGGGGAAGGATCAGTGTTTTGCCTTCTTTCTCTTTTCCTCTTCCCGGGTCACACAGTCTTGGGGGGCTGTCATTTCCCATATCCTTCAAAGTTGGTCTGACCTATAGTGTAATTTAACTCTGATGTTGCTTTGCTGATTGTTTTAATCTGAAGGTGTGTCTGTTGGTGACAGTACTCAACTCACCTCCTGTTGCTGTATTGAGGCTTGTCTCCTACTGTAAGTCCTATAGTGATTGTTTTATAAAATTGGATGCTCTGATGCTTAGTGCATATGTGTGTGTGAGTATAAATATATTTACAATCATTATATTTCTTGTTGTATTGTTTCCTTTATCAATATGTTGTGATCCTATTTGTCTCTTTTGACTGATTTTGGTTTGAAGTCTCTTTTGTCAGACATGAACATGGTTAATCCTGCTTGATTTGGGGTTCCATTGGATTGGAATACCATTCTCCATCCTTTCACTATCAGTCTATATTTGCCTTTTCTGGTAAGATGAATTTCTTTAGACAGCAAGGAGTTGAGTTTTGTTTTTAGATCCAATTAGCTAGACATAGACAGTCTTTAAATTAAAGAATTCAGACTGTTTACATTCAAGGTTATTTTTGAAAGATATGTACTAATTCCTGTCATTTTGCTGTATTTTTCTGATTATTTTGAAGGATCTATGTTTGTTTCTTTCTCTCTTATTTATCTTTTCCCATTTTTCATCTTCACTGAATTAATCATGTTTGATTCTTTACTTTTTTTATTCTTTACTTTTGCTCATGGGTTCCTCTAGTAATACTTGCCTTTTTCCCCCTATGTTCTCATGAGTGTGTTTGTCTTGTTTCCTCTTCTGAGGGTAGGAATCCTTTAAATATTTTCAGCAATTCTGACTTAGCAGTCATGAGTTCCTTCAGTTTCTGTGTATCTTGGATGCTCTTTAATTCACCTTTGATAACTTTGCTGGATTAGTAGTCTAGGTTGGCAGTTACTTTCTTTCAAGGATTGAATGGGATTAGTGCACTCATTGGAGACCCCAGGCTGCCCAAATGGACTAAGACCTCAGGCCTGGGGGTTGCAAACACTCCTTCATAAGGGTATCACTTCTGTTGCCTCCCCTCTCAAACACACTTGTCCTGAGAGTTGCAATGACAGCTATTTATTACAAGATACTAAAGGTAGGAATAACTGTGGTTGGGTGGAGGAGAAACTGGAGAAGACAGGGGGAATCTCCCACTCCCCCAAAGTCAGGTGGTCCTGTGCTCCCGGGTCAATGCTCTCAGGTTGGATTCACCACCTTGCCCAGGAACAGGCTGCTCCACGTGAAGTGGTCGAAGACCATGACAAGGAAGGGCCGGTTGAAGCTGATGGTGAGTGGCTCGGATTCCAGCTCCAGGGTGCCCTTGGTGGCAGCTGGCTTCATATCCTCCTCGTCCAGTTGCAGCATGGCCTTATGAATCACCTGTTAAGAAGGCAGGAGGTGAGGCCCTACTGTGTGTTAGGCACTTCCACACCCCATCACTGTTAGTTCTTGTTTCCTTTGCTTTGTGGAAGGTGAAACTGAGACTCTGAAGGGGTCACTTGCTGGATCCTCATGTAAGTGGCAGCTCCAGGACTAGAGTCCCTGGGCTTGGGCCCAACTATGCTTCCTCCCTAGGAGGGGTGCCGACCGAGCTGTCACACAGCCTGGTGCAGCGGGGCTTCCGTGTCCATATCAGGTGTTCCTTACCAGTCCCAGGCTGGGGGAGGAAGACCTCACTCTCTGTCCACCTTGCTAGGTAAATACCAGGTGGAAGTTACATGAAGCACTGGTACCTACCCTGTGGGCAAAGCCCAGGCAGAAGCTAAAATGTCAATCTTTGATTGTTGATATGCTCCTTGTGATCAAAATTAGGAGGAATTCTGAAATCTGTAAAATGTTTGATGAGCTTACACTGAAAGCCTTTGACAGATCATAATCTGGTAAGTCAAACAGCAAGTGACATTTAATGCACGCAGCAGCCTCTGGAAAGGGAGCTCTAATCCAGTCTGCTTTCCAGCAAGGACTCCAGGGCTCTGGGTGGCTCTGTGAGGCGGCCATAAGCTAGGAAGAGGCTGAGCTGGGATTGGGATCCCTGCAGTGGGTCTGGAGAATAGATTTTTGAGTTGACAAAGCTAAGGTCAAATGTCAGACTATGATTTACTGGCTCTGTGACTGTGGCAAGTCTTCACCCTCCCTGTGTTAGATACTCTGAGAACTTGGGAGGGAGGGCATGCCCAGAGCTGCATGGACTCCACCCTTCCCCCAGCATGCACTGTCCTGAGCAGTTACCACTGTGGTCACAAAGCCCTGTGCTCTGAGGGCAGGAGCCGTGTCTGAGTGAAGAAGTCATCCCCAGAGCCTCGCACAGTGTGGAGCACATAGTACATGTTCAAAAAAAAATCTGAACCAATGAATGAACACAGACCATCAAGTGTAAGGATAATGACTATACCCAGATAGAAGGCTCAATGTGACCCCAATTAGACATCACATTCCCTGTTTCTTTTTGCTGCTCAGAGTTCTGCCATGACGACTTAGTTTCCCAGTGTCCTCTCTGTGTGATCTGGTGGGAGGGGTAGGCTTGCGGGTTGTGGCTCTCCCCGTCACCAGCTGCCTGTGAGGTCTTGGGATGGTTGTTTTCTTCCCATGGATGGAAGCGCGTGGACCACACCTGCAGTTCTCAGCCTGGGATCTAAAGGCCCATCGATGAACAGGCTCAGTGTGACTTATTGCTATTATTTTTATTGTGAAATTTGGAGGGAAAAGGCAGCTTCCTGAGACACTTACTTTTGATACTTTCAGCTGCTCTGCATGGCTGATGCCTGAGAAGTTTGCCCGGTTGGTGAACACGTCTTCAATGCCCATGTCTTCCAGCACGCCCCTGAGGTCATAGGTGCCAGAGATGGAGACTTTGGGGATGTACAGGTGCACCTGGCTGGTCGGGGTAAGCCAATGAGGTTAGATATTCCAGGGCTTGGCCTCTGGAGATAGCCTCACAACCTCCCCCAGCAAGATGCTACTTCCTCATGGGATCCCTCCGGCCCCTGCGTCCCACTCTGACCTGCTCACTGGGGCCAGGGGAAAGGACAGGGAAAGAGCAAGCCCTGCCTCGTCCTCTCCCACATGTGCAGCCTCTCCTTTGGTCTCTGAACTGCTCGGTCCTGTCTACGGCCATTCCACCTTGAACATGCTTGATCTCATCTGACCTGCGCAGTCCTGTCCTTGTCAAGATTCCTTTGAGCTGATTCCACCTGTGATACAGCTGGACTACTGGCCATTGAAGACAATGGCCCCTTGAGATGTCCTTTTGGTCCCTAAAGAACACCCTGCTAGATACAGGGAGTTGAGGAAGCACCCACCTGGAGCCGCAGCTATGCTACTAATACTGTGTGACTTTAGCCAGGTCCTGCTAGGGTCCTCATCTACCTATGGTGAGCAGATGTCTCACTGGGGCCCTGGGTGCTGAAACTCCGAGATTCTGCAAGAACTGGACGATGGTGCTGGTGTGGAGAAGCTAGGTGCAAAGGTGCTGGGTGCACTGGGGCGGGCGGGGCCTGGGGCTGAGCTGGGCATCTGTACTCTGCCATATCAAGGCTTAGTCCTTCCTTTTCCTGTTCTCTAGAGGGAGAGAAGATGCCCAAGGCCTGAAGCCAGGTGGGTCAGCAAAAGCACACCTGCTCCCTGGCAGGTGCAGGGGAGGTGCCGTCCCTCTGTTCTCTGAGCAAAAGCAGCCCTGGAGGCCTGGGGATGGGCCACCAGCCAGTGTGATGTTTGAGCTGCCCTGTTCAAAAGGAGTTGAGGATGAATCTGAGACGACTGGGACAAGTGACTTTCCCCGTGGATGGGAAACACACACCCACATCTGGTCTGGGCAGGTGACCTTCCCTCTCAACTCATCATCCACCTGAAACCCCAGGAAGCTGCAACCCATGCCTTCAGTTCCAAATTGAGACCGAAACCCAGAGAGGTCCCCCTGCCCTGGGGGATTCCCCCCAAAGCTACACAATTGGTAGCAGCAGAGCCCTGAAGAAACCAGGACCATCCTGGTGCTTCTGCCTCCTGCTGGTGGGGGCAGCTCTCTGAGGGCACCCGGGAGGCCCCAGGGCTCCAGGAGTGATGAGTTTTCACAAGGACATTTCTTTTGGTGGAAAGAGAAAGATTACCTTCACCTCATTTTCAACAGAATAGGATCCAAAATTTATTGTTTTAATCATGGTGTATTCTCAGCACCGGGTGCAAGATCTAAATTACCGGTGAGAGACAGAAGGGACCCATTGGGGGTTCTCCTGACCACTGCTCGCCAGCATGCACACCCTTGTCCTCTGCTACTTATTCCTTTGTTACCTACTGTGGTCTCACTTTCTTATTTACTGATTGATTGATTGGCAGGGTGATTGATTGATTGAAGAAAGGTTAGATCCCCTGAGTGACCTAAGAACCGTCCATGACGGATACAGAGATGGCAAAACAGATAAGTGGGGGCCTGGGTGGTTGGTGAGCTCACTTTAAGCATTGATGCAAAAAACCTCACTTTGTGGAATTCCCCAAAGTACCTAAGTGCTGATTGATAGATGGAAAATGTCACAGACTGTGGGGACCCAGCAGACAGGAAAATGAGGAGCCCTGGAGGGTGAGTCCGGGGAAGAAGGATGACCAAATGCACCCCTTTCTGCCTGGGAACGTGGGCACTGCAGACACCCACGTGCTGGTGGAGGGCTTACCTCCTGGCCAGGGACATGGACCATCTCTCCATCATGTCCCTGCTCAGTGCGGCAGTGACTGTGTCCATCTGCCCCAGATCGGGAAGGATGAAGAAGATGGTCTGGTTACCCAAGTGGTCCAGCTGCACCACCTGGCAGGGGAGCTCCGGGTCGAGAAGGTGCTTGACGGAGCTCGACTGGAACATCATGGGCACCTTCACGGTGGTCGTCTCATTCACATAGAAGTTCTTCTCCGCGGTTCTCTCCGTGTTGGAGGGCTGTGTCCATGTGCCTGGGAAGAGGTGGGAGAGTGCACGCAGGCTAGGCCTGTGGGGCAGGGAGGAAGTGCAGCCCCAGAGCACCAGGTGTGCCCGACACCAGCCACACTGCCGCCTGCCACGTGCCTGGGTTGGCCCCACTCCAGCTGCCAGAAGGTTCTCAAAGATCTGGTCATTCCCAGAGGTTTAAAGCCTGTTTCACCCTCTTTCCCTTGAAATGGGTGGAGGATGAACTCTCTGAAATTGGCTTCCAAATAAGGAAGGAGGGAGAGGCCAAGAGACTTCTGGGTCTTAAACTTGGGGGTAGGACCAGAGTGGGTCCCTGCTCCGAGAGTTCTGGAAGTGGTGCCAGAATTCAAGTCTTTGACTCAAGATGGGGTCGAAGGGGCTGATTTGGGAAATAGACCATCCATTCCATCCCGCCCTGAGAGCCTGGCCAGTCCATGTAGGAGGCTTCTGCCACTGCCCCCTGGCTCCCCACTCCAGACCACATTTCTGGATGCATAGCCAGCGTGAGAAGACTCGTGGGGTCACAGATTTCCACCCTCACCCGTGTTGGACCTTGGGTCCCCTCTACTATGATGTCCCCATCTAGACTGCTTTTCCCCTCAGAATGGGGAACCCACTACCCTCACAGATGGGGCTTTGCAGATCTGGTCAGCTCTGGCAGGAAGACGGTTGGTGCTCAGGCTGAGCCAAAGTCTGCCTGACCACAGAGGCTCCCTGTGAGCCTCTCCAGACTTTCTGAACTTATTCCCCAAACCCTGAGTTTTCTTGCAGGATGTTTAAAGTCACAGGTTAAATCTCCCCAGGACCTCTTGGCTTTAGTTGGGGATCCTCAAAAGCACCGAGGATCTGATCTCAGCAGGTCCCAGGTGTCCTGGCTGCCCTGGACTTCAGGCTCTGAAGACCTGTGAGACCACTACTTCCAGCTGAGGCTGTTTCAAGGTGGCCAGAGCATAGCTCCAGGCAGACCTTTCTCCATCCCACGGCAGACCTTGGATTGCATGGCCAAAATTCATGGTTTTGGGTGGAGACAATGGAGAGAGGGTGGGGAACGTGGGGAAGCGGTCGGTGGGCACAGCCTAGAGACCTTGGGACCATGCCTGGTCCATCCTGAACGCCCTCTCTAAGCTCTGCGACTGCAGACACCGATTCAGGGTAAACTCTTCATCTAATCCTCTCAGGGCAAGTGAGATTACTTGAGGTTCTCAAACCAGCCTCCAAAGGAAGCCCGAGGGCCTCGGATCTGGAATTCGAGTTGAATACTGAACTTACCGGTTCCATTTGTTCCTCTCACTGGTTTCACCTGCGTTTCTTTGACTATGACTGCTTCAGTGAAACTGGGCCATGGGGGTCCCAGTTACATGTTATAAAAAGACGATTGCTAAAAATGTCCTGGACAAACTGGTTACAAGAAGCTAAGGGTTTTTGAAGGGAATCAGGGGAGGCTTCCCAGAAGAGGTGACTTTTTTAGCTAAGACCTGAAGAGTGGGAAGATGTGTTAGGCTGTCAGATAAACTGAGGAAGGGCTCACAAGAGCCATGGGTTTTGGTGCAGAATATGACTCCCCCCTATAAGCCCACGTCCTAATCCCTAGAGCCTACGAATATGCTAGGTCACACGTCCAGCGGAATAAGGTTGCAGACGGAATTAGAGCTGCTCATCAGCAGTTCTCGAGAGGAGAGATCGCAAGGGCAAGAAGTTGATTTTGTTCTCAGGCATAATGTGTCCGAATGCCCTAATCACAGAAATCAGCTGGGCATGCTGGAGGGGACACGTACTAAAGCCACGAACTCTGGGGTTTCCCTGTGGAAGTCTGTTACTTCAGCAGGCCTGGCGAGGGCTCTGGAGTCTGATCTGAACAAGTCTCCCTGGAGATTTTATGAATAGCATGTTGGAAGACCCAGCTCTGAACTGGTGGAGATGGAGGTGTGGCCCAGGTGGGCCTTGTCAGAGCTGGCTGAGAGCTCTGTGTGGGCAGGATGGCTCTGGGAGCATCCGGGGACCTGAGGGAAGCCTGTGTCTGCAAGGCCCAGGGATTTCTAGCCCAGGGGGTGCCTCACTACCAGGGCTCTGCCCAGACATTGGGGCGGCCACTCTGTCCCCGGTTACAGTCTGGGCTTGAACCAGCCTCCTGGAATCTGGGCAAATCACTCGGCTTTTCTGTCACTTTGATTTTTGCCAAATGATATAATCCCATCTTCCCAGCCACCTGCGGTGAAGATGGAGACCCAGGTGTGAACTGGGGAATTCAAAGGCTCTGCCCCAAAGTGGATTTTGATGGCTGCTGCTGTTCTTGGCCCTGGGTATAGGGTTTGTCAGAGGGGACGAGGAGGCGGTACCTTTGGAGAAGATGTAGCTGACCAGGGCGGGGATGGCCGGGCTGTCCGGGTCTAAGAATTCATCTGCCGTATTCCCCGGGGTCTTATTCTTGATGTACTCGTTGATCTGTCTGCTGGTCCCAGCCCACTCCTGGAAATCCACAGACAAGGCCTCTGACCCATAGTAGTGTTTGATATCTTCCAAGAACGAGTTGAGCAGCTCCAGGCTGTGGTCAAGGAACAAGGTGCTGCCCATAGTGATTTCCAAGCCAGTGTCTGACTCCCGGAGGAGGTGCTGGAGGTGCCGGAAGCTCTGGTGTATTTCACCTTCAGATGTCTCCGTGAGGTTGAAGCCCAGGCCCTGCAGAAGCTGGGCCCGTGTGTGGCCACCAGCACCCAGGGACAGCATAGCTAGGGCTATGGAGATGCTCACTGGGGAGATGAAGGTGTTCCTGTCAGGAGCCAAGGCCACCAGGTGCTTATACAGGCTGAAGGCAAAATCAGCATTGATTGGAGCCAGGTCCCGGTGAGGGCTTTTCGTGCTTATAGCAGCATTGGGGTCCTCAGCCTGGATGGTCCAGAGGCCACTGGTGGACAGCCAGAGAAGACACGTATACAGGGCAAGTGACATTGTTCAGTATGGCCAGGATCTGCCAAATCAAGAATGCTTGTTAGATGTCATGGTGGCCTCTGGGTCAGCAGACCATGGTGCCATAGGAGGCAGACAAAAGAGGCACTTGACCACTGAGTTACGTCCCAAAGTCTTTAATTTTTTTTTTTTTTTAAGTTTTGAGAGATCTTGCTAAGTAGTTGAGGCTGGCCTCAAACTTGTGATCCTCCTTCTTAGCCTCCTGAGTCACTGGAATTACAGGTGTGTACCACCGCGCTCACTTGGGCTTTAGTTTTCTTATTTGAAGATATGAGTTATATTCACTGTGATTGATCAAGGGCTAGTAGGTTCCCACCACTGATTTAGGTATTTTGCTTATATTCTCCCATCTAACCTTCACCCAAACACTCATGAAGTAAATATTATTAACCTGATTTTAGGCAGCTGGAAGCAGATGCTCAGAAAGGTTAAATATCCATCTAGCTGATATATTCAAAGCACTGAAAGAAAAACAAAACAAAAACTGTCAACAAAGAATTCTGTATCTGCAGAACTGTCCTTTAGAAATCAGGACAAAATTGAGGCTGGGGTTGTGGCTCAGTGGTAGAGTGCTCGCCTAGCACGTGCGAGGCCCTGGGTTTAATCCTCAGCACCACATAAAAATAAATAAATAAAATAAAGGTATTATGTCCAACTACTACTAAAAATATATATTTTTTAAAAAGAAATTAGGACAAAATTAAAGCATTCCTTGAGAAAGCCGAGAAAACTCATTACCACATATCTGCCTTGCAAGAAATATAGAAGCGTTACTGGATTGTAACTTGAAACTGGATGGGGAAATAAAGATCTCTGGTAAAAGTAAGTAGCAGGGCAATTATTAGTTAGTATTATCGTAATACTAGGCTTATGCATAAAAACAATTATTAGTCTGTTTTTGAGTACACAATGCATAAAGATAATTTGTGGCATTAATATCAAAGAGAGGGGTCAAAAGTATGAAGAAGGCAAGTTTTGTATATTATTTAAGTTAAGCTGGTATAAATTCAAATTAGAGTGTTATAATTTTGGAGATTAATGGCAATTCCCGTGGTAACAACAAAGAAAACATCTAAAGAATATGAGCAAAAAGGAGAAAAGAATTAAAATGTTTCACTTCAAAAATCGACTAAGCCCAAAACAAGACAGTAACATAGAAGACGAGAAACAAACCAAAAAGAGCTGTAAGGCATATAGAAAACAAATAGCAAAATGTCAGAAGTAAATTCTTCGTTTTCAGTAATTACTTCAGTAATTACGATTAAGTGTAAATGGATCAAAATCTACAGTCAAAAGACAGAGATTGACAGGATGGATGTAATGGTTAATTTTATGTGTCAGGTTGACTGGGTCTTTGTCCGTTCAGGCTGCTCCCAGGTCTGGAGGCTGGTGAGCCCAGGGTCAAGGTGCCTGCAGATCCACAGTCTGGGAGGACTAGCTCTTTGCTTCATAGGAGGTGCTGTATTTCTGCTTCCTCACATGGTGGAAAGAGTGACGAGTCCCCTCAGCTTTTTTTTCTAAGGGCATTAGTACCATTCATGAGGATGAACTCCTCATGACCTGATCATCTTCCAAAGACCTCACCTTATCGCACTACCGCAGTTGAAATTAGCTTTCAACACAGGAATTTGGTCAGGCACAAATACTCAGGCCATAGCAGCTGATAGAACATTTCTGGATGTGTCTGTGAGAGTACTTCCAGGAGTTTGAGTCAGTAGATTGACTAAAAAAAATCCAACTTCATCAATGTGGGTATGTATCATTCAGTTGAGGAGCCAAAATGAAAGGGTGATGGAGGGAAATTCTCTCTGTCCTTGAGCTGAATCATCCATTTTCTCTTGCCCTTGGGCATGGGAGCTCCTGGTTCTTAGATCTTTGGACTCTGGGAGTTATACCAGCAGCCCCCTGTCCATTCTTGAGCCTTCAACTTAACACTGGGAGTTACAGAATTGGCTCCCTTGATTGTCAGAACATCAGATTCAAAACTGAATTATACCACACACTTTCCAAGGTCCCCGGCATGCAGAATGTGGGACTCTCGGTCTCCACAATCACATGAGCCAATTCTCATCGTATCCTCCCCTCCACCCCACACATCAGAAAGTGATTAAAGAAAGAAGACATAAAGATGGAATGTCTTCTATGTTTATAGATTGGAAGGCAACACCGTTAAGTGACACTACTCTCCAAAACAACCCCTGAATTCAATGCAGTCCCCATCAATCCCAATGACACGGTTTGCAGGGATAGAAAAATCCATCCTTCAATTCATATGGAATCTCAAGGGGCCCTGCATAGACAAAATGATCTTGAAAGAGAACCACAAAATTGAGGGTTTCATGTTTCCCCAGATTTGGTTTCTGACCTGAATGGCAGCAGAGTTCTTGATTTCCTTGGGTCACGTGACAGATCAAGCTGGATTAGGGTCCCAGGGCTGCTGTTTCTGAGCTAGGTGATGTGGGGTGGGCTAGTTAGGCTCTGCCTGTTTTCTCAGCATGAAACACAGCCGATGGCAACTCTCCCTTCAGCCTTGCCTGGGTTTATGCTTTTGTCTTCTCTTCTCCAGTCCCAGTGAGTGGCCCAAGGTGGCCGCTCAGCTTCTCTCCCTCTCTACTCCCCCTGATCTGCCTCCTGATCAGCCCCTTCCAACCCCTTCTCCCCTCTTCAGTCAAATGCCTCTTGCTAAATCTTTCAGTAACTCCCTGTTGCTCTCAGATGAGGCTGGTCTCACTGATGTGGTCCAGGGGCTCCCTGGGACTGTTCCTAGCCTTAGATATGTGCCCTTAATGTCTTAGGTGGGTATCAGAGGCTTCTTCTATTACCCACCAGGCTTTTATCCGGCTGCAGGACTTGGGAAGGCAGGGCAGGGCAGGGCAGGGCAGGGCGGGTCATCTCAGTGCCCCAGTGCTTGCTGAACCCTGCTCTGGGAGGAGAACTGGAGATGAACGTGGACCTGTCCCAGCCCTGCCCCATGTGGCCCCACTCCAGGTCCCAGCCTCCCTGCTGTCTGTCTCTCTCCTTCTCAGTCTTAGAGACTCAGTGCTTGGCTGCTGCCTCCAGGAAGCCCTCCCCCTGTGCTCTCTGTCCTCGCTCTGTGTCACATAGAGGGGAGCCTTTGCTTTGGCACCGGTCACTGCTCTCCCATCTGCGACCCCCTTGGGAGAGGACCCTGGGTGGCACAGGTTTTCCCTGTCTCTGGGGAGACTGTGGGCTGGACCCCTCCTGTAAGAATTCTCCAAGATGGGGATTAAAACTCTCCCCATCTCTCCAGATGGATGAGAGAACCAGTCACAGCCCCCAGCAGTGCTTGGCCTAGGTGACCTCACTTCATGGTTTGTCCTGGACCCATTTACAGATGGGAAAACAGGCCAAGGAGGCAGAGCAACCCGTGCAGGCCTGGGGTCTAAGCCCAGGTGCCCTGACATTCTCTGCAGAGAGCCAGAGGACAACAAAACAGCTCCCCAGAGTACCCAGCCATATAAAAGGGCAGAGGACCGACATTAGCCATGCCTGTATCTTAGGAATGTCCTCCTGGTCTTCATCGCCAGTGTAAAGAGCCACTGTGTTCCCTGCTTTCACAAACGGGCTCCTGGGTCAGGCACAGGTCTAGGTCTCCTCACAGGTGGGTTAATGCAGAGTTAACGCAGATGTTCCCCGGGTCACTGAGGGAGGACTGGGGAGGGGGTGTGGGACTCTGTAGAATGCCCCTGACTGTGCCGGCCACGCACCCCTCCCTGGCTCCCTCCCAGGCTGGCATCTCCCATCAGGGCTCTGCCTGGCACTCAGCCATCCCCATCCCCAGACCCCCATCTCTTCTCCTGCCAGATGTGGGAGCCTCAGCTGGGATGGGTGGGGACGCAGCTTAGCACAGCTTCAGCGACAGCCCCCTGCAAGGCAAGAGCCCAGGGATGTTAAGAGCCCCGTGGGCAACCCATAGACCTGGGAGCTGGGAAGTCCTCCGCGGGGCTGCCTCTTACCATTGCTGGCTGCCCTAGTGTTCAATGCCCTGTTGAAAAAAAATCAAAACAAGCAAGCAAACAGCAAACATTGCTTAGTGCTAGAGGAGGGCCCGGGCAGGAGGATGGAGCGTTCTGGGCAGTCACTCACAGTTGGCTCTGGGCTCGGGCTGTGCTTGCTCGCTCGCGCCTGCTGCTGGGGACCCCAGCACGTGTACAGTAAGCTGGTGGGAAGCTGCCCGCTCGGTCCTCTAAATCTTGTTTGCCAGTTTCCCTGCTGGTTAATGGTTAGAGGGGGGACAGCGGCCTTTACCGTTCGGTGGTCCCCACCCCCCAGTCGTTAGCCAATGGGAGGCTGTTCAAGAAATTTAAGTAAACACAGCAATGTACAAATCAACTTTCTTCTGAAGTTTTATTTTTTAATATCAAAATGTGGCTGGGGTTGCGACAGTGTTTGTGGTCACCCTGCGGCAGCTGGCAGAGAAGTCACAGGTGCCCTTAATAAAGAGCCAAGCCACGGACACCTGTGGAAAACCCGACATGCGGCTGCAGCTGGGGATAAAGCAGGGGAGCCCTGCCCTCCAGGGGGCCTCAGTTTGGTGGGAGAGACAGACCTGTGACATCTCCAAGGGCCCCCGCGGGTGACCTCTCTTGATATTCACAGAGCTCCTGTGAATGAAGTGCTGTGGTCACCCTTCTTCAGATGAGGAAAATGAGGTGCACGGAGGTGAGGTGATCTGCCTGCAGACTCAAATCTAACACCCCCATTCAACCCACTAGTCTAGCTCTCTCTCCCTGACCCACACTTGTATCCATTAGTTTGATTGCAGGGGACAGACAGCAAACTCAAATTATTTGAAAGAAAGAATGTCGATTGGGTTTTATGAATAAGAGTCCCTCAAAGTGGAAAGAACTTCAGGCATGGCTGGATACAGGGGTCTCAAATTCCTCATTAGAGGTCTCCCTTTCTTTTCTTTGTCTGTTTTTGGAACTGGGGATTTAACTCACTTTACCACTGAGCTGTATCCTCTGCCATTTATTTATCTATTTGTTTGTTTATATATATATATATTTTATTCAGAGACAAGGTGTCACTAAGTTGTTTAGAGCCTAAGTTGCTGAGGCTGGCCTCTAACTTGTGATCTTTATCTCAGCCTCCCAAGTCGATGGGATTGCAGCTGTGCACCACCATACTGGGCTCTCTCCCTTTCTTGTTTTAGATTCTTAGTTGGGCTGTCTTCTACTTTCCTACTTTATTGTCTACAGTAGGAACAAAGGTGGCCACAATGTCTCTGAGTTATTTGGTTCTAACTGGTTGTTTGTTTGCAGAAGGAGAGAAATTCTTATTTTCTTAGCTCATGTAAGTCCCACAGAGTACTCCGGGCATGATTTCCCATCCTGGGACTAATCATGAGGTCCAGAAGGATGGAGTATTGTGAGTGTCCAGCCAGAGTCCCGTGCCATAGTCTCTGTTCCCCAACATGTCTGCCCTCTATTTCTCCTCTATCTGTCCGTACGTCACACCCTCCTCAAGAGATGGAGTCTGTTCTTCTCTCCTTACAAATCTTGGTGTGTCCCAGCAACTTTTTTGATCAATAAAATGTGGGATGCTAGACACAGTGGCCTGTAATTCCATTGACTTGGGAGGCTGAGGCAGGAAGATCACAAGTCTGAGGCCAGCCTCAGCTACTTAGCAAAGTCCTAAGGAACTTAGTGAGACTCTGTCTCAAAATAAAAAACAAAAAGAGCTGGGGATGTGACTCAGTGGTAAAGCACCCCTGGGTTCAATTCCCAGTACTCCCCCCACCCCCAAATGTGGAAGGAGTAATGTTCTGGGATTTCAAAGGCTACTTAATAAGAATCTTGAAGCTTCTGATTTGGTCTCTCGAAACTCTTTCTTTTGATCCCAGGTGACTCATATAATGGTTCTGTTAGAAGGACTATGTGGGGACACCACGAAGAGGGAGAGGAGAGCAGCTGAGTCTTACCTTCCAGGTTCCTGCCAACGTGCCACAGAGGAGTGAAGTCATCTTGGAGAAGTCAGACCCGACAGCCCCACTGAGTACTTTTGAGTGGTCCCGGTTGATATCATGTGGTCTAGAAGAATCACTCAGTACCAAATTCCTGACCTAAAAATTATGAGTAATAGCAAAATTGTTCTTTAAGCTGCTGAAGTTTGGAATCATTGTTATATAACAACAGATAACCAAAATAAAATTTTTAGGTTGTATAGTTTGCTTTAGTAAATGCTGCCGGTTCTTCAAAATGATTAAACGGATTTATGCATCTAACAAAAGGGTGAGAGAGATATAATTGCTTCACAGTCTTGCTGATAATTAATGCTGCCATATTTTCAATTTAGCCATTTTGGTGTGTAGTGATATCACATGAAAGTTTCAGATTGTGTTTATTTGATGATGAATGAGGTTGGTTACCTTTTACTAATTTCCCTTGTCCATTGGAGGTGTTCTTTAACAACACTTTTCCAGATAGAGGTACAGGCATCACTCATGAAAGGGGAACATTCTGTGAAATATGTTGTTAGTGACTTCATTGTTATGTGAACATAAGAGTATACCTAATGCAAATGTAGGTAGCTGTGATGTCCTAGGCAATACGATCTTATGGGACCACTATTGTATATATGATCTACCATTGACCAAAACGGTGTTATGAATATCATTGTGTATGTGAGAATGTATGTGGAAAGCAAAATACCTTCTCTAAGTTTGTGGCTTATCTTTTCACTCTCTTACTGGAATATTTTGATAAAAATAGTTCATAACTTCATTGAAGTCTAATTCATCCATTTTCTTTTATAGTTAATGCTACTTTTGTCCTATTTAAGAAATATTTGCCTACTTTAATATTGAGAAGGATTCTCTTATATTTTCTTTTAAAGGCATTATAGATTTAAATTTCAATTTATCTAGACTCGATTTTCAAATATGGCGTGAAGTAGAGTTCAAATATATCTCTCTCCAAATGTATGTTGGCACCATTTAATGAAAATAGAAATTGTGTTCTTTAAAAATGTCCCTAGCGGACTGGGGATGTAGCTCAGTTGGTAATGCTTCCCTTGCATGCATGAGGCCCTGGGTTCAATCCCCAGCACCACACACACATACACACACACACACACACACACACACACAACACGTCACTATCTGATTCCTGGCTTCCATGAACTGAGCAGCTTTATTTCTCATGCCTTCCCCCCATGTTCTGCCTCGCCTGGGGCCCAGAACCATGGAGTTGGTTGACCATGGACTGAACCTCTGAAACTATGAGCCCAAAGTAAACTTTTGCTCCTCTAAGTTGTTCTTGATAGATATTTTGGTCACATCAATGAAAAACTGACCAACACAGAAATTGGTTCTAAGACACGGGTTTGTAGCTGTGACAATATCTGTGGTTCAAAAGACTTTAGTACAGGTTTGCAGGAAGAGTTTGGAACAATTTGGAGATGCAGGCTAGAGAAGACTTAGAATGCTGTATGCAGAGCTTAATGGGAGATTCTGGTGTAAGCTCAGAAGACCAGAATGCTGATATGATTGTGAACGGTAAAGACTGTGCTCATGAGATTTCACTGGGGAATGGGGACTTTGTTGGGAATTGAACAAGAGGCCATTTTGATACATTTCTGGCAAAGAACTTGTCTACATTTTGTCCATGTTCTGAGACTTTGTTGAGGCCAAGTTTAAAGGTAATGGATTAATCTGGTAAAGACAAATTCAAGGCAGAATAGCACTCAGGCAATGACATGGAAGTAGCTATCAGCTTTTAGACAGATTTACTGTTGCAATTGGGAGCAGAAAGCAGAAAAGAAAGATTTAAAAACTCAAAGTTTGGGCAGAAAAATGCAAGTAAAACTGGGGCCAGGGATGTTGTTGCTAAAGAGATTACCACCATTAAAGAGAAGCTAAGCATTTTGCCCAGAGACAATAGGAAAGTTGCCTTGAAGGAATCTCTAGAATAAGTAAGATCATACCATTGCAGGCTCAAGGGTGTAAATGTGAAAATTCATTTGAGGAGAGACAATGGGGGTACCCTGCTTGCACAGAGGTGCCCAGGAGGTTGTTTTCCAATATTTGTCTCATGATGCTTAGTTTCCTGGGCACTCAGAGGCTGTTGCAGCTATGGTCAAAGGTAGTATGTCTAGTGTTCAGTTTGGTGGCTGACCTTGACATTGTTCACAGGACACTGGTTCTGCAGGAATGCAGGATGCTGGAGTTATGGGGTTATGGAAGCTCTCTCCAATATTCCAAAGGAAGGCCTAGAAGGTCAGGTAGTGTGCATGAGGGTTGTAGTACCTGCATGAGGCCCCCAAGGGAGCAATGCATGAAGCTGTGAGAATGAAGCCAAAGCTGAAATGGAGACCACAGGGCTTAAGAGATGCCAGGAAGGTGGGACATCTGCTGAAGAAAGCTGCAGCAGGGGAGTAGAGCCAGGCCCAGAGAGAGGCCATGTGGGATGCAGCTGGAAAGGCCATCAGACAAGAGCTGCATATGCCCTTTGGGGATTGCATTTCACCACCATGTTTTGCAGATGCTGGGTGTGATTCTACTGCATTTGTTTGCCCACCTGGGTTTTGGTCTTGTTTTAGTCCTACCCCTTCTATCTCTGTCCATATTCCACCCTTTTGAAATGGGAATGTTTACTCTTTGCCATTGTATATTGGAACTTGCTTTTAATTTTTACAGGGGTTCACAGCCAAGGGTTTGTCTTGAGCCTCAAATGATACTTTGGACTTAAACTTAAGCAATAGTGGGATTGTTAAGACTATGGTGATTCTTGGAGATGGAATGCCTTTTGTGTCGTAAGATGAGCATGTGTTTTGGGGGACCAGGGTGGAATGCTATGGTTTGAATGTGAGGTGTTCCCCCAAAAGCTCATGTGTTAGATAATGAAAAAATTTTCAGAAGGTAAATCATTATGAGACATGTAACCTCATCAGTGGATTAATCCACTTTATGGATTTATTATTTGAATGGACTTCTGGGTGGCAACTGTAGGCATACCTGGAGGAAGTGGGTCACTGGGAGCATTATATCTTGAATATGGCTCCTCACTCTCTCTCTCTCTGCTTCCTGGCTGCCATGAACCGAGCAGAGATCCTCTACCATGCCCTTCTGCCATAATGTTCTGCCCACCTTTGGCCCAGATCAATGGAGTCAGCTGACTATGAACTAAATCTCTGAAAGCATGAGTTCAAAATAAAATTTTCCTTCCTCTACAAAGAATGTTAGTATCATAAAAGAAAATAATATGTTACCCTATTAGAGGAGACTAAAGAGACACGACATCTGTGATGCTGTGATTTCTGAGAAGGAGGTGGTCCTTTTAAAGGGCTTTGTCAAGAAGCTCCTCCCAGGGATTGGGGAGATCCACTGAAAGTCCAGCAAATCACCCTTGGTGACTTATTAAATGCAGAACCTACGCCCTTTACAGAGGAAGCATGAGCTGTGCTATGGAGACATTATTGAGACAATTGACAAAATTGGAATATGGATAGTATATTAGAAAAAAAATATTGTATTCATGACAAATTTCCTGAAATTGGTAGCTTTACTGAAAAAATAATATCTTAAAAGTTTGGGAGCTATTTACTGAGTTATTTAAGGGTAAAGGAGTATGATGTAAATTTATTCAACATATTATGAAAAGATGCAAATATATATGCACACATGTGTGTGTGTTGGGAGGGGAGTGTTTATGGGACAAGAGGAAGGGCATATGGGTGTTTGTACTATTTTTGTTCTTGCAACTTTTTATTTCCAAATAAAATTATTTCCAAACATGAAGCTTAAAAAAATGGGGTTGGATTCTGGCTCTTTCTCTGCCAGTGTGAGTTTTTGGCCTTGTTACTTTTCTTCTCTGAGAGCATTCACTCACCTCACTCAGAACTATGAGAGTCCCTGCCTCATGGAGTAAACAGGAGAGCTGGAGGATACTGAGGGCCCAGCATAGGAGATGACACATCTTAAGGCATCAATCAAGAGAATCTTGCTAAAATTATTATTTTAATACTGGATCCTGCAGGAACTGTGCCAGACAAGAACTTTTCTTTGATTGTAACTTCTTAGCTTCTTAAAATAGAAAAATATTTTCTTTTAAAATATAAGAACATTCTTCACAAATGCCTTTGGTCATCTACCACGTGTTCCTTAAGTCACTGGTCTATGCCCACCAGGCGCTGGCTGGTGACCTTCAGTGAGTGAGACTTGCTCCCAGTTTACCACAAAACCCAGCTGTCCCCTCAGGCAGAGCTATATCTGCCCCAGATGTCCTTTTCAAGGACTGAGTCAGACACTATTGCATCTGGGTCTCACTAGAGAATGATTTGCTGGTCTTTCAGAGGGTCATCCCAAATCCTGGCAGGAACTTGTGGCTGGAGCCTTCCATGAATGACCATGACTCCTCTGAGATGACACAAATATTGATGTGCTACTCTGAGTTGCACTGTCCCAAGTCTGCTGACCACAGAACCTGGAACCAGAGGGTTGTTCAGGGTTTCTGAAAACACCAGGTATGTAATTAATCAGTGCTCTTTGGAATCTCATCTCCAGGAAAACATGGCCCAATCCTTGCCTGGCATGGGTCAGGTCATGCCAAGCCAGAGAACAGTGATGAGATTTTCCAGGGAAGGGTCTTGGCTGGACTTCCAGAGCCCTGTCTGCTGTTTATTCAAGGAATCATGACCTATGTTGGCAAAGAAGGATGCCAACTGGTAGCCAGGCTGGGGGTGGGATGGGCAGGCTGGGTGTGCTCCAGAGGGCTTCCAAGATCTCTCTCGAAGCTTGGGCCTCTGAGGCTGAACCTGGTTGTTTGTTACTGATACTAGGTAGGGCCTGCCTTTTCATTCTTGAGTGTCAAGAGAACTTCCTGGATCCTTCTCCTACCTGTCTTCACCTCTGGATTCACCTGTCCTATCCTCAGGCACGGGCTTGGGGCAGTTCTTGAACCAAGTAGGACTACCATCCCCTCTCAACTTCATCCTTTTGGACAGGCAGAAAAACAGCCTGGAGATGCCATTAATTTGGTGTTATCTCCCAGGGCTTTCCTGATAAGGTGCCTTCATTAGCTGGGTCACCTCTTTTACCTGCTTTCTTCCTTCCCACCTTCAGTTCCTGCTCTACTCTGGTCTCCCAGCAGAATATAAAGCACTGAGCACAGCGCCTGTCACCTCTTGAGAGAGCTGAAGTCCTTACCAGGTACCTGCTTGCTGTTGAGTGTGTATTGACCTATTTGATCCTGTAAGAATCCTGTGGGGACAGCATAAGAGTCAAAAGCAAGAGCTCTGGGTTTGAATCCAGGTCTCGCACTTTACTATGTGACCTGAAGTTCTAGGGTCACTGTAGCACCTACAGTCTCTTTGGATTGCTGTAAAGATTACACAGGAAATATGTGGAAAAAACACAGGATAGGCTCTGATGTATTTTAAGCGTATTTAACAAAGGAAGTTGATGATTATTGTTCCTTCCATTTAGCAGTTCAGGATTCTGTGGCTCACAAAAGTTAAATGACTTGCTTAAGTCATACAACTAAGTACAAGAGTCAGGATTTGACCCCAGGGGCCCTAGCTAAAGTCCATGCTCAGAGTTCTATCTTTGTCCAGCCTTCTCTGTCCAATGCCACCTTGAGGCAGAGGTTATGGGATTCCAAGCTTAATCCTGAGGAACTCTGCAGGGCAGATTCCGGCCCCAGGGTCTAGATCAGGGGGTCGGCTGGAGTGTGCAGTGGGGATGGGAATGCTCCCCACTGATCCGGGGGTAGTCCGTGACTACACAAGTTGATGGTAGCCTGAAATACCTGAGACTGGATGACTTCATAAAAAAAAGAGGGTTATTTTGCTCACACTGTTGGAGGCTGAAGGGCACATCACTGGCATCAGCTTGTCTCTGGTGAGAACCTCGTGGTGGAGGTGTCACAATGGTGAGAGCACACGGAAGGGAGAGATGGCATGGCAAGACAGGAAGCCCGGGGTGACTAGAGACTAAATGGCGTCCCACAAGAGCTACATTAAACTGTCTGAGGGCACACCCCAACTGCTGAAGAAACTTCCACTGGACCTCACCTCTTGATGTCCCGTTGCCCCAACGGCATCACACTGAGGGCCAAGCGCCCCCACCATGGGATCTTGAGGGGACAAATCACACCCAAACCACAACACTCAGATTCTTTGTAAAAAATATTTCTAATTTTAATTTTTTACTTTTTCTTGTTTTTCAATTTTAGGTATCGAATCAAGGGCCTTGCACATGCAAGGCAAGCTCTCTGTCACTGAGTTACATTCCTTCCTGGACATTTTAAAAAATTTTTGAGACAGGGTCTTGCTAAGTTGCTAAGGCTGTCCTGGAACTTGCTATCCTCCTGCCTCAGCCTCTCCAGTAGTTGGAATATTAGTAGGCTACCATGTCTGGCTTACTTTTAATTATTGATTGATAAATTATAATTATATATATTATGATACAATGTGAAGTTGTGGTATACGTGCAAAATGTGGAGTAAATAAATCTTGTACATTCCTGGTGGGACTGCAAATTGGTGCAGCCAATTTGGAAAGCAGTATGGAGATTTCTTGGAAAGCTGGGAATGGAACCACCATTTGACCCAGCTATTCCCCTTCTCGGTCTATTCCCTAAAGACCTAAAAAGAGCATGCTACAGGGACACTGCTACATCGATGTTCATAGCAGCACAATTCACAATAGCAAGACTGTGGAACCAACCTAGATGCCCTTCAATAGACGAATGGATAAAAAAAATGTGGCATTTATATACAATGGAGTATTACTCTGCATTAAAAAAATGACAAAATTATAGAATTTGCAAGGAAATGGATGGCATTAGAGCAGATTATGCTAAGTGAAGCTAGCCAATCCCTAAAAAACAAATGCCAAATGTCTTCTTTGATATAAGGAGAGTAACCAAGAACAGAGTAGGGACGAAGAGCATGAGAAGAAGATTAACATTAAACAGGGATGAGAGGTGGGAGGGAAAGGGAGAGAGAAGGGAAATTGCATGGAAATGGAAGGAGACCCTCAGGGTTATACAAAAGTACATACAAGAGGAAGTGAGGGGAAAGGGAAAAATAATACAAGGGGGAGAAATGAATGACAGTAGAGGGGGTAGAGAGAGAAGAGGGGAGGGAAGGGGAGGGGAAGGGAGGGGGGATAGTAGAGGATAGGAAAGACAGCAGAACACAACAGACACTAGTATGGCAATATGTAAATCAATGGATGTGTAACTGATGTGATTCTGCAATCTGTGTATGGGGTGAAGGTGGGAGTTCATAACCCACTTGAATCAAAGTGTGAAATATGATATATCAAGAACTATGTAATGTTTTGAACAACCAACAGTAAAAAATTAAAAAAAAAAATAAATCAAGCTAACTGAACTATCCATTATCTCACATATTTTTTTTTATAGTGAAAACTTTTGAAATTTAGTCTCTCAGCAATTTTGAGATATATGGGAACCTCATTATTAACTGTAATCATTGTGTTACACAATCTCAATAGATCTCCTGGTAACAAACTTTGTACCCTTTGACCAACAACTTCCCATCCTCCCTCCTTTCCAGCTGCTGGTAACCACCATGCTACTTTCTGGTTCTACAAATTCAACTGTGTTAGATTCCACCTAAAAGTGAGGTCATGCAAAACACGTCTTTCTGCGTTTAGCTTGTTTCATTTGGCACAGTGTCTTCCAGGTTATGTAGGTTGGAGCAAATGACAGAATTTTCTTCTTTTCAAAAGCTGACTCGTATTTCATTGTGTTGACATACCACATTTTCTTTATCCGTTCATTGGTTGATGGGACACCAAGGTCGATTCCATATCTTGGCTATTGTTGGTAATGCTGCAATGAACATAGTAGGAGTGCAGATATCTCTTCAACATACTGATAGCAAGTTCTTTGGATAGAGACCCAGAAGTGGGATTGCAGAATAAGTCACTTGGTAGTGCTGTTTTGAGTTTTGGAGGAATCACTGTAGTTTTTCGTAATGGTTTTACCAATTTATATTCTCACCAGCAGTGTTATCTTCCATCTTTTTGATACACAACTGGCAGATGTGAGGTGATATCTCATCGTGATTCTAAATTTCATTTCACTAACATTGAGTGATGCAGAGCATTTTTCCATGTATCTGTTGACCATTTTTAATGCTTTTGAGAAATGTCTGTTCAGATCTTTTGTCCTTTTGTTTGTTTGTTGTTTTTAGATACACATGACAGTAGGGTGTATTTTGACATGTTATACACACATGGGCTACAACCTGTTACGATTTTGATCCCGTTCTTGCAGTTGAACATGATGTGGAGTTACACAGGTCATGTATCATATATGAGCATGGAAAGTTCTGATTCATTCCACTGTCTTTCCTATTCCCATCACCTCTCCCTTCCCTTCATTACCCTTTGTCTAATTCTATGAACTTCTCCACCTCCCTTCCTAATCTTTTGTCTATTTTTAAATCAGCTTATTTGCTTCCTTGATTTTTCGTTGTTTGAGTTCTTTATGTATTTTGGCTATTAATCCCTAATTGGATGTACAGTTTGTAGATATTTTCTCCAAATCCATAGGTTGTTTCTTCATCCTGTCATTTCCTTTGTGGTCCAGAGCTTTTTAGCTTGATGCAATCCCATTTATTGTTTCTAAATTCATTGCCTGTGCTTCTTTTTTTTTTCATTAAAATATTTTATTGGCTTAACTTTTTATAAGAGAAAAAATTATCATTTCTTTGGGAGATTCTAAGATCAAATCTGAAAAATAAAAAATCATTGCCCAGACCAATATCATGTAGTTTTCCTTTATGTTTTCTTCTAGTAATCTTACCGCCTCAGATCTTCCACTTCAGTGTTTAATCCACTTTGAGATGACTTTGTATACGGTGTGAAGAAAGGGTTTAATCTTTTTGTATGTGGGTATCCAGTTTTCCATCACCATTTATTGATCAGACTGTCCTTTTCCCTTTGGTATTCTTGGCACCTTTCTTTAAAATTAGTCAATTGTAAATACGTGGGTTTATTTCAGGGCTATTTTGAAATATTCTGTTCCATTGATCTGTGTGACTGTACCATGCTGCTTTGAATATAATAGATTTGTAATACAGTTTGAAATCTGGTAATCTGATGTCTCTAATTTTATTATTCGTGTTCACAATTGCCTTGGCTAGTCCAGGTATTTTGTGGTTTCATGAATTTTGGATTTTTTTCTATTTTTATGAAAAATGCCTTTCAGATTTTGATAAGGATTGCATTTAATCTGTACATTGTTTTGAGTATTATATGTAACAATAGTGACTCAATCCAAACACATGGGGTATCTTTCCATTTATTTGTGACATTTGAAACTTTTCTCATCAATTTATAGTTTTCAGTGTACAGGTCTTTCACCTTCTTGGTTAAATTTATTTCTACTCCATGCTCCCTCCCTTCCCTTCACTTCCCTCTGTCTAGTCCAAAATACTTCTGGTCTTCTTCCCCCTTATTGTGAATTAGTATCCACATATCACAGAAAACATTAGCCCAGCCTTTTTTAAAAAAGTTTTTAAAAAATATTTTTTAGTTGTCAATGATCTTTTATTTATTTATATGTGGTGCTGAGGATTGAGCCCAGGGCCTCACACATGCCAGGCAAGCTCTCCACCACTGAGCCATGACTCCATCCCATCCCAGCCCAGCCCAACCCTTTAAAAAAAAAAAAAAAAAAAAATATATATATATATATATATATATATATATATATATATATATTTTTTTTTTTTTTTTTTTTTTACAGATACAGGGTCTTACTGAGTTGCTTAGGGCCTTGCAAAGTTGCTGAGGCTGTCTTTGAACTCATGATTCTCTTGCCACAGCCTCTTGAGCTTCTTCTGTGTCTTTAAATAGTATTTTTTTAAAAAAGAAATCTGTCCATGTCACCTGATTTTTAAGTTTATTTATGCAAAGTTTTTATATTCTGTTATTACCTCTTTACTATGTTCTGGATTCATAGTAATGGTCCCTTATTCTTCCTGACCTGTTATTTGTGTTTTTCTTCATTTTTTTCTTGATGAATCTCACTGAGCCATCAAAGTTACATTCAATTAAGGAGTAATTAAATATATATTCAAAGGACTGACTTTTGGATTTCTTGATCTGTCTTGTTTTATGTGTGCTTTCTATTTCATTGATTTCTGTTGTGTTTACTGTTTCCTTTCTACTCTATTGTTCTGGTTGGTTCTTCCTTCTCCTCCTCCCCCTCCTCCCCCTCTTTCACCTCCTTGTTCTTCATGTACTGCAAATTGAACCCAGGGCCTCACACATGCTAGGCAAGAGCTCTTCCACTGAGCCACCCCTCATTCCTTTAAAAAGTTTGTTTTGAAACTGAGTCTCACTAAATTTCCCAGGCTAGTGATCCTCCTGCCTCAGCCTCCTGAGTAGCTGGGATCTCAGGCACCTGACTTGCACTTCTTTTTCTAACATTGTGATTATGATACCTCAAAGATTTTGAAACTTTTAGATGCTAATATATGCATTAGAAACAGCAAAATTTCCCCCCAAGCATAGTACTAGATGTGTCTCTAAGATTTTTAACAGTTTTATTGAGATGTAACCTAAACACAATGGTCAGTATATGATTCAATGATTTTTAGTTGTGGAGTTGTGCCCTCCATAATCCAGTTTAGGTCATTTCTCAATCTTTTGTACTCAACTGTCACTCCTAGCTCTACCCATAGGCCACCGCTGATCTGCTTTCTGGCCCCACACACTTGCCTTCTCCAGATAATTCTTCTGTGTGCTCTGGGTCTGGCTTTCTTCCACTTGGAGTAAGTTTCCAAGGTGCATCCATGTTGCATCAGCATTTTCCAGCAGATCATTCCTCTGTACTGCTGAGAAGCATTCCATTGAATAGGATTTCATTGATCTGCTCACCTGTTGATGGACATTTGCATTATTTCCAGTTTGAGGCTATGATTTCTGCAAGAATTTATATTATTTATATGTCATTATATTCCTATGTTCACATATTTTAGTTTGTGAATTTGTATTATTTTTATGAACTTGCATTCGTGTGCAGGTCTGGCTTTGTGTGGACATAGTTTTTGTTTCTCTCTGGTAGATTCCTAAGACTAGAATTGCTGGGCCATGTGGTAAGTTTATGCTCAACTTTCAATGAAACTGCCAAATTGCTTTACACAGCGGCAACACCGTTGTGTACTGCCTCCCGCAAGGTGTGAGAGTCCCATGTTCTCTGTCTTTGTCAGCACTTGATATTGTCTGCTTCTTTGATTAGAGCCATTCCAGGGTTGGTTTTAATTTGCACTCGTCTAATAACTAAATGAAGCAACTTTTCACGTGCTTTTTAGCCATCTCCCTGTCTTCTTTGGTGAATGCTCATTCAAGCCTTTTGTCATTGTGAAAATGGGGTAACTCCTTTGTTTAAGTATTAAGTTGTAAGAATTCCTTATGTATTCTGGATTCAAATTCTTTACCAGATATATGATTTACAAATATTTTTCTTATTTGTAGCATGTGTGCACACACACATGCATGTAGATGCACAGGAAAATTGCAAAGATATTACAGAAAGTTCCCATACACCCTTGGCTCAGTTTACCACATTCTTAACACCTTACTTGACTTTGTATGACACATTTGTTACAATCACTGAACCAATATCAATACAGTATTATTAACTAAAGATGGTACTTACATTTCCACGTGAGTCTTTTTACCTAATGTTCTTTTTTCTTCCCTGACATCCCATCCATTTTCAAGTTACACTCGGTCATTCATTTTGTCACCTACAGGTTCTCTTGGGAGGGACAGTTTCTCTGACTGTCTTTGTTTTTTATTACCAGGTCATCAAATATTTTGTAGGACATCTGCCTGCTGGAATTTATGTGCTTTTCTCCTGATTCAGCTGAGGTTGTGGGTTCTCCAGAGAGTGACCACAGAGGTCAAGTCTGTCCTGACCACATCATATAGAAGGCAGGTAGTGTCAGCCTGACTCATCACTGTTGACGCTGACCTTGATCCCTTGGCAAAGGTGATGTTTATCAAGTTGCTTCACTGTAAATTTATTATTTCCTCCCCCTTTTTCCATTCTGTGTCTTTGGAATGATGACAGTTTGTGTAGCCCACGCTTAAGGATGGGGAAATAAGCTACACCTCCCTAAAGGCTGAGTATTTACATAAATTATTTGAAATTCTTCTGCAAGAAGGGTCTCTTTGTTCTTCCCATTTTATTTATTCAATAATTGATTTATGTCTGTATGGACGTGTGGATATTTATTTAATCATTTGAATTATAATCTAGTGTGTGTCTGTGTGTACACACCATTTAAATTTATAGTACTACTTTATTTTTTGTTCAAATTGATCCAACTTTGGATACCAGGATTGCCTTCTGTTGACTGTCTGTTCCACTGACATATCCTAGCATGGACAGGGTTTTTAAAGTACTTCCTTGTTGTCCGTGTAGTGGTGCATACCTGTAATCCCAGGGCTTGGCAGGCTGGGGCAGGAGGATCGAGAGAGTTCAAAGCCAGCCTCAGCAACTTAGCAAGGCCCTGATCAACTCAGTGCGATCCTGTCTCCTAAATAACATATAAAAAAGGGCTGGGGATGTGGCTCAGCGCTGAAGTGCCCCTGTGTTCAATCCCTGGTGCAAAGTGCTCATTATTTTCTAGCAATGTAGGGTGCTCCAGGGCCATCTTAGGTACTTCCCACCCTGGTCCTAGGATCGGCGATTTCTCCAAGGAGTCCTGGTTGCTTTTGTTGAAGAATGGTTTTGGAGAGCAAGGTCTTGGTGCTGTGTGTGCTCATTGCTACTGAGGCACCCTTGCCCATAGACCCTCTTCATTTGTGTACATGCGTGCACACACACTTGCTTCCCTACACATAGCATTTACCTGTGCCATCATCTCCATCTACATTAATGCTGAAGTTCACACTGGAATCTCCAGTCTACGCCACGGATCATCTTGGTTTCCTCTTTCTTGTCTAGAATCACCCTCCCCACTCCATGAGTTCCTGGACACAGGTGCAGTGGAATCTGCATGGTCAACCTGTCCCCTGTGGGGAACAGCTGTAGTGACTAGAAGGCACTGCTCAGCGGCCACCTGCTTACCTCTGGCCTTGCACACTTGCTCACTCCCAGGGGTTCTAGGTCAGCAACCCCACCCCTCAGTGAAGTTGCTTCATACTTTTGTAATACGATGGGGTTGTTTGCCACACTTTACTTTCCATCCTGAGATCCCCCAGCTCCTCAATGATTTTTTTTTGCTTGTCTATTTTCAGATTCATATTTTGTGCTGTAAAGTCTTACAGGTTTTGACAAAGGCTAGCGTCACGAACCACCTTACCTCATGCCCCTGCGTTCCCCTATCGGGCCCTTCCGTCTGCCCTGGGCACTCCTGACAAGGGCTGGTCTTTTTGCTGTCACAGTGGTTTCCCCTTTTCCAGAAGTCCCCATACCTGGAATTGCACAGCACGTGACCTTTCAGATAAGCTTCTTTTTTTATTTTTTAATTTTTAAAAATGTATTGGTTCTTTTTAGTTACCCAGGACAGCAGAATCCATTTTGATAGAATTATACAAGCACAGAGAAGGTCTTTTTCTAGTTAAGATCCCATTCTTGTGGACATTCGTGATGGTGAGATTCACTGTGTCGGTTTCATCTAAGGACGTGGGGAAGTTATGTCAGTTTCAGTCCATTGTCTTTCTCTTCCTATCCCCTCCTCTCCTTTCCCCATTACCTAATCTATTGAACTTCTATTCTTCCCTTGCCCCCTTGTGTGTTAGCTTTCATGTATCAGGGGAAACATTTGAGCTTTGGCTTTTTGGGATTGGCTTACTTCACTTAGCACGATGGTCTCCAGATCCACTCATTTACTGTCAGATGCCATAAGGTCATTCTTCTTCATGGCTGACTAAAACGTCATTATATCACATTTTCTTTATCCATTCATCTGTTGGAAGGGCACCTACATTGGCTTCATAGCTTAGCTATTGTGAATTCAGCTGCTACAAACATGGATGTGGCCGAGTTACTGTAATATGCTAATTTTAAGACTAGCTTCTTTCATTTAGCACCTTGTATTTAAGGCCCCTGTGTATCTCTTGTGATCTCACAGGTTCTTTCTTGTCACTTTATCTTGATTGCTGAATGACCTTTCTTTGTTTGCATGTACCACAATTTGTTTAACCATTCATCTGTTGAAGGAAATCTTGGTTGCTCCCAGTTTTTAGTGATTATGAATAAAACTGGTGCAAAAATTGGGGTACGGGCTTTTGTGTGGGTGACGTTTTCAAGCGGGATGAGTAAGTCTAGGATGATTATTGATGGATACAAGACTGTTTCACTCTGTGAGCAACTGTGGCTTGTCCCTTCATCTTCCCAATAGTATCCTTTGAAGTGTAATTGTTGTGGGGCAGGTCGCTCAGAAAACACACGAAGTCCCAGTTTGTCCAAATGGAAGAGTCTTTATTTAGCTGGTCGGCCAGGGACTGCCCCCCGCAGGACCCATAACTGTCTTTGCAAGAAACAGCCCCGAGACTGAGCATTTTAGGATATTTAAAGGCAAAAACCACATCTGGGTTGACATAGCTGCAAGCAAGCAGGTACAGAAGCAGAATCGGGCAGTTAGCGAGACAATGCAATGGGTGCATTGGTGTTTCCCACGGGTCTTTCCAGGTTGGCATAGCAGCAAGCCAGCAGAAGGGAAGTGGGTCAAAATGACCCTAGTTGAGCACAGGTTAGAGAATGGCTACTAACATCTAGACAATCAATCTCCGACAAGGTACATTGCCCAAGAAAAAATGGAAGCCAAAGAGAACAATTTTACGTTGTGTAAGAATTGCTATTTTGAGTTGCCAAGTATGTTATGCTAGGTGACTAATAATGGGTGCAGAGGTGGGGCTTTCCCACGGGAGAAGCATTTCTTACATGACGTGGAGTCTCAGGGTAAAATGGAATCTGTTTGCTCATTGCCCATACAGCCTGGCCCTGACATAATCATTTTAGTTTAGTGAAGTCCAGTTTATCATTTTGGGGACAGGGAGGGAACCCTACGGAGGAGTATGTTCAAAACAATGAAAAGAGATTTTTCTTTTCTTTTCTTCTCTTTTTGCAGTGCTGGGGCTTGAACTCAGGCCCTTGTGCCTGTTAGATAAGTGTTCTACCACTGAGCTGCACCCCTGCCCCCAAAGAGGATTTTGTGGGTTGAACAACCTGTGATCTGGAAACGTCCTTAATTCTAGCAGGGAAGTCTGCATCTTGTGACTTCCAGTTATAAAACTCAAACTCCTATGTCTTGGGACCCTTGCCGTCTCAGGAAGACTGGGGTGGCCAGGTACCCTAATTTGGATTAAAAAACAATCTATAACTTTCTCAAGCAGTAGTGTGTTAGCTGGAAGGGAAAATGATTATCTGTCTATCCATCTATGTATCTGTCCATCTGTCATCTATGAATCTACCTGTCCGTCGATCTCTGTTTTAATAAGAAAGCCACAATAGTGTATTCATATCCTGATAGGAAAAGCCCAGAGACGGGGAAGATGTGGGTGGGGGGAGAGGAGAGGAGGGGAGAGCTGGGCAGTGTCTGAGTGAGCGAGATGAACGCAGTCCTGCATGGACTGGCCTCAGTGAGGACAGGGCAGGCCACCTGGTGCAACGGGAGGGACAGCAGGGCCCTGAGTGGTGGTGGGTGGGCCGGCAGGGGAACCCCTGTATTTTGCCAGTGCAGAGGCAGTGAGGTCATCAGCTGAGAGGGATTTGGGACCACAGGACTGGGAGGCAGAGGCACAGGACAGTGGGGCATGAGAGGGCTGCAGAGTCGCTGCCCTCCGGGACCCCGGCTGTCTTTGAGATTAGTGATCTTGAGGTGAGATGGAGCAGTTAGTGTGTGCCATTCACTAGCCACATCCAGTGGCTGGAGCTTGGAACAGGGAGAGGGTCGGGAGGCTTTGCCGAGTGACTGAGAAAACCAGAGAAGAACAGAGGATCTCAGGATGGGATTGATCCTAGAGCAAGTGAGGACCCCAGAGAAGAAAGCAAAGGGACAATCAGACGAGTCCCTGGGTCGTGTATCCCAGTGGGATTGAAGGATCTTTGGAGTTGGCTACGAGAGGAATGTGCTGGAAAGAGAGGAGGCTGAGGTCACAGTGGAACAGCTGAGCATGTAGAGGTGGCTTACAGGACGGTGTCTGTGGAGAGACCGCCATGGCAGTCCAGGCTCGACGGGTTCCCATCGACTGGCCGCACCTGCCCCTTGGCATCATTTGAGCGGCATCCTTCTCCCCTCCCCCAGTGAGGCCGACTCGGCCAGTGTCGGGCTGCTCGCCCACTCTGCTTAAAGCTCCATGGGACACACCTGCCAATTAAAACAGGGTCCCCATGTGTAGAGCAAGAGAATATATCACACGGTACCCAGGGTGGCTGCCGGTTGGCAGGGTGTCACTCACACCTGCATCTTGGAGATGACGGTCTTGGTGTCCTGCAACCTTGCATGCAGTTGGTACCCGATGGCCACTGACTCGAATGATTTATGGAGGACGGAAGGTCAGATGGAGACTCTGGTGGACAGTCTGCCTGCCCTGCACTGTCCTCTCAGGAAAGAGGGTTCCTCTTGGGGAGAATGGGTTGGATAGGCTCAGGGAGTGTTTGTGCTGGGTCGTCCCTTGCAGGCACCAAGCTGAGACAGGCAGATGGCCTTCGAATGTGACACAGCGTTGTGCAGCTCTCATCAGAGAGACCCTGGGAAGTCCCAGGCATGCTCTCCTTCTCAGGCACTTATGAAGGAGAGGGGCTCAGCGGATTCCTGGAGCTGTCAGATGCCACAGGCAGCAATGACAAGGATGGTCCTGCCTCTCTGGGTCTCACAAACGTGTTCCCAGGCCACTCCCAGCAACCTCCAGGTCCTTCCAGGGAGACAGCCTTCCCAATAAAACCAGAACACCACCTGCAAGGTTGTCATTTGCCAGTTTATTTAACCAATTCAACAGAGAAACACAGCTTCCCTGTACTCCAGGTGGTGAGGGTTGGAGGAAATCGGAAGAGAGGGGAAAGTCCAGTAATCAGCAGAGAAAACGAAGCTAGGGAGAGGCCAGGAGAGGGATTGCCAGGAGAGGGACCGGGTCTAGGATCCTCACAGGAAGGCCAAATTCCCAGGTTTTGGGCCTGGGAATTTGGCCTTTGAGTGTGCAAAGTTGTGCCCTGGACCTTGATTTGCTAGTCTGTGAAATGAGGACAATCACTCAGGGGGATTTGTGCAAAGACCCAGAAGATGGAACCATAGTCGTGTGTTTGTGCCAATGAACCCGGGGCTGGTTTTCCATTTTCTCTTGGAGCCATGGGAAGACGGGGGCTGGGTGGGAGGAGGAGGAGGAGCAGGCAGGCCCTCCTGTCACCTGACTCTAGGGTGCATTGGGGTTTATCACTTTCCCCATGAAGAGAAGGTTGTGGCTGCCTTCCTGATAGACGAGCAGCAGGAAGGGCTTGTTGAAGTGAATGGCCGGGATCTGGTGCTTGGGAAAGTACCTGAAGCTGGCGACGTTTTCCTCATCTGTCCCTTCCTCATCCACGATCAGCTCCACCCTGTGCACTGCCTTTGGGGACCAAGGTTCACAGTGTCAACCTGAGCAGGAATAGCCCCTTCCCCCAGGAGGCACCACCCTGACCCTCACTCTGAGCTGGGCCCAGAAGACTAGAGGCACGACCTGGTCTGTCCTGTCTACCATCTCCAGGAAGCTCTGCAGCCGTCCACTTGCATGGGCCAGGGCTCCCTAAAGTGCAGATCCAGCCAGCCATTTCCTGCTCGAAGCCCCTGTGGTCCCCCTCCCGCCTCACTGAGTCACCTCAGAGCACTAGTCTGGTGATCAGGATCCTTTAGTAACTGGTTCTAGGAGCTGCACCCACAGCCCTTCCCATGCCCCATGGGCTCATCCCTCTTCTCCCCAACTTCCTTTTCCCAAGGTTAGCCAGTATTTCTGGGCATTTCCTCTTCCTGTTCCTTGGAGCGTCCCACAGAGGTGTTGTATCCTCAGGACCCCGTCTCTGGGGATCTCACTCTGCTGCCCCTTCCCTGGGTAACGATGCCCATTCCCACCACGCATCCGTATGTAACCTTCTTCTGCAGCCGGACCCTCCTTGCGTAACTCCCTCTCCCCATGTTTACGTAACCACCAGGGCAACCCCCCCGTCCCTAGGAGGTGTCAGCATTGCAAACACACATCCGGCTTTGAGGCCCCCAGAGCTCCTTCTCCCAACAGAGCAGGTGGTGAGCTCAGGAGCACCCTCCTCTCCAGGTTCAGCCCTCTCCGAGGAACAGCCATCCTCACCACCACTGGGTGCTGCAGTTCTCCATTTCTGCCTCCAACCTCACCAGGAGCCAGAACAGCCCTGTGAGCCCCAGGGATGCTGCTCAGTGAACAAGGAAGTGGGCAAACCTGCGCACTGGTGTAAAAACCCTGGACTCCAGGCTTTAACTTACCTTAGAGACCTTTATGGGGATGGTTTGCACAGAGATTCCCGAGAGGCCTATGCCGTAACCAAACATATTCAGGCCGCTGGGTGAGAGCACCAGCTTGTCCAGGTCATAATTCCCACTCAGGGATAATTTGGGAAAATACAACTTCCTCCTGCTACTCGGGAGAATGAGAAAAGAAAACCAAACTTAAAAAACATCCTTCAATACACTGTCCCCCGCCGCAGCCTCACTTCAGAATAGTAGAGAAAGACTCGTTTCAGCCACATTTACCGTGAGCCTGAAACCACCGGGTCCAGGCCAGGCAGCCTCCAGAAGGTTCCATTTTATCCTCATGGTGCTCCTGGGGCTAGGTGCCCAGAGTATCCACTTCACAAATGAGAAAATGGGGGTGGTTGAAGAGGTTCGGAGTTTGCCCAGAGTCACACGGTTTCTAAAAAGCTGGCATTGACCCCAAAGCCTCGGGTATTTCTGGAGCCTGCTGGCTGTGGCCCCCCGGGGTCCAGTGGACAGAGAGATTCATCACACTTCCTTCCTGTGAAGGCCCAACCTCGAGGGCCCTGCGTGCTGGGGCAGGGCTGAGCCCCACCTTCCTGCCGCCTCCCATGTTCACCTTTCCACGTCTGCACGTCAAAACCACAGGAGGGGAGATGATCTCGCTCACAGGTGGAGAAGTCACTCTCCCAGAAGCCGAGAGCGGAGGGGTGGTTGCCTGGGCTGGGAGGGGGATGGGAGAGGTTGGGCCAAGTGCCAGTCAGGCAGAATGAATGGTTCTGGATTTCTCTTGTGCAGCCTGGGGAGGGGAGGGGTTCATACTGTGCTGCATGCTTGAACTTGGCCGAGAGCAGCTCTTAAGAGTTCTCACCAGACACACAAAGAAAGGCACCCGTGTGAGGTGATGGATGTGCTAATGAGCTGGATTGTCCTAAACATTTCACCATGTCAGTGTACCTTGAGACATGGTGGCCTCCGCAACTATAGACAATTGTTGTTTTTCAATGACAGCAATAAGGTTAGGAGAGGGGAAGAAAACCACAAAAATCAGAAAACAAAGACTAGCCCCTGTGGGGACTGTCCCTGCATGGCGGTCAGAGGGCGGCTCTGTGCGCATAGGCTCGGGGATGACTGTGCGCTGAGAATGTGTCTTCCCAGCTTTAGTGTCTCTGCTTCAGCCCCAAGAAAGTGTGCCTCCTCCCCTCATTGTGACTCCCAGGCAGCCTCGGCTAGCTGGAGCCTCCTGACAACCCAGGGGTGTCCTGGGGGACCATGCAATAGGGAGCTGTGTTGGAAGCTCCCTGCTATCTCCAGGGGAAGGGCCTTGGGGGAGATGAGAAGGCCCTGCCAGGAGGAGCTCAGTGGGGCTCACGCTGGGACCTGCGGGGCATCTGGAGGTGAATGAAGACTCGGGGCTGCAGCGGTGCCCAGGACCCACCTTCCAGAACCCACTGACCTGCATGATTTATGGTCTAGGACAAGAGCCACTTGGACTCCCAGATGATGCCGGTCTGCAATGTCTGGGAGTGGGGTGTGATACTGATACCCAGTAGATGAAGCGGCTGAGCCAGGAGGGAAGACCCTTGGCAGCCACAGGCTGTGGGCTCCACGGGACTGTGGCTGTCTGGGTCCTATGTGCAAATCCTGTCCGGGAAGCGCTAAGTTAAACATCCCTCATTTCTTTACAGGTTCTCGCGGCTTCCAAATGCCAAGGTGATCTGTAATCTGAAGGGAGGCGTCAGGTGGTGACATGCGATGACGTGGGTGGTGATGATTTTGAAGCCCTGTTCCCTTCTCTCAGAGAAGTGGAGGGCTGAGTCCTGTGTGACAATCAGGGTGTGACCTAGTTCCAAACCCTCATGTCCTGGCCCCAAGAGCAGCAGGGCCTCACTCCCCGCTGCAGAGGGTTAGCGGTGGCTCTCGGGAGAGCCTTGTGCTACTGGGGGGCGGACACATCTGGGGACTTACTTCAGTGGGAAGGGCTCAGTCCACTTGTCCAAATTGTCCTTCATCAGCGCCTCCTCCACCTGGGCGACCGTCCCCTTCTCAGGAAGAATGAAGAGAGCAGTGGTGTTGCAGACGCAGGGCACCTGGAGGGCGTGGCTGTGGAGGTGGCGGAAGTACTGCAGCTGGAACCAGCCCAGCCTCTGCATCATGGGCACCGGGACGCTGAGCTCCTTGCTCACCGAGAAGGGCATGATCCTAGTGTCCTTCGGGTCAAAGCGGTACTTCCATTTCCCTGATGAGAGAGCATGTGGGTGTCAGAGGGGACCGGCAGTGTCCACGGGCATGATGCCAATCATTTGGAGATACTTTGGGAGGAGCTGCTATGAGCCAGGCACTGTCCTTGAGGCAGAAGATACAGGCACACAGGAGAGGTCCCTGTCCACATGGATCTTACACCCCAGGGCTCACAAGGAACAAGACGAATAAGAAAATAAGTGTGCCCGATGGTGATGTGTGCTAAGGAGAGAAATAAAGTCAGGGGAAACACGAGATGTCAGGGAAGGACAGTTACAATCACATACAAAGCTTTCCCTAGAGTGTGGCATGGAGTGAAGACTTAAGAGGCCGAGGGACTGAGCCATGGAATACCTGGGCAAGAACCCCCAAGAAAGGAAATTACCTGTGCAAAGGCCCAGTGGCAGGAGTGGTCCTGTCATGGAGCAGAAGGAGTGAGAGAGGGTGTGGGAGGTGAGGCCAGGGAGAGACAGGTCTGTCAATTTCCTCCTGTGACAACTGGGGGTGGTGTAGCTTCCTTAAAGGACACTTGTGAAAGCAAAGTCCTGAGTGCGACTCCTGGCACACAGCAGCTGCTCAGACCCCAAAGTCTTCATGCTCAAAGCACAAACAACATCCCCCACTTTGGTGGTGATGGGAAGGGTCACCAGATCACATATGGGATGCCCAGTCAAATGGGAATTTCAGGAAGTGAGCATTGTTAAGTGAGAGCCCCCCTCTGATGCGGCTGGTTTGTTCCTAAAGCTGGCAGTCAGTCCCTAAAGCTGTCCAGGAGCCTTCCCCAGGGGCAGTGGCTCCCAGGCTGAGTCCTGAAGGGTGTGCCTACTGGCAGGAAGAGGCAGGGAGGCGGCAGTAACAGGTGGCCACAAAAAGACCCTCAAGCAAGAGAGATGGTGCTCTTCTGGGGGGGGGTGCCATTCTCCCTAGCCTGGGGTAGGAAGGTCACTGGGGGACTGTTCCTCCTGCAGGCATGAAGCATCATCCTGAGGGTCCCAACTGGGCTGGGCACTGAAAGGATTAGGCAGTGAAGCTCAAGGTCAGATTTGGCTTCTAGAAGGATGACCTTTCCAGGGTGGACACTGGATCAGGGAGTCCATGGGCAGGAAAGCCAAGGACACAGAGGACCCGTTAGGAAGCCGTTGCAATGATTTGAGTGGACGGCAGAGTAACCTGAGCGAGAACAGCGGCCATGGAGAGGGCCACGGTCTGGTCGAAGAGCCACGGAGAGGGAAAGTCCACAGTGTGCGGTGGCGGCTCAGGTACATTGTGCAGGAGAGAAGGGAGACCCTGTGAGGGGACCTCAGGGTCTTGGCTTGGGGCAGGAGTTGAGATTTGGAGGAAAGGAGTAGGAAGAGGGAGACTTAAAGGGCAGAGGAGGTGATGGCAAGACATGCTTTCTGTTTGGAGCATGCCACGCTTGGGGTGCTGCTCTCAGAAGGAGATGACCAGGTGGCTGGTGGGGATGGGGGTCTGGGTGTAGAGAGCTGGGGGTCTTCAGAGTGTGGGAGGGTGAGAGGCTGCAGCTTTGGCTCAGCTCACCTGAGGAGACTGCCGACTGAGAGGAGGGAGTGGCTGAGGGGACTCTCAGCAGAGCCAGCAATGCAAAGGGCTGCATGTGACAGGCAGGTGCACTGAGCCAGAGGGCAAGGGAGGGCCAGGAGAGCCGCTCAGCCCCGGGGGGGAGGCGGGGGTTGGTAAAACAGCCCATGCAGCCAGCAAGGTGGCTGTGGGGGGACGAGGTTCCCTGGCTCGACAAGTGGTTTCTTTGGTGGTTGGCAAGAGGCAGTTTGATCAAAGGATTTGACAGGGCGGGTTGTCGTCTCAGAAGCGAGACTTGTCCGGGTGGCTGGGGGCACTGGCTCCTGTGAGCTGGGCTGGCTCCAAGTCTGTCCACAGAACCCTACAGGCAGTGCGCCACATAGCGGTCACCATCTTGACAGATGCCTTTGGAACAAAGGGTCCTTCATATTCATTTGTCACTCAGCCCTACAGATGATGCAGTTGGTCCCTCGGGAAGGTGTCCCTTTCTAAAGCTCTGCTTAGGACAGGGAGGGAAGAGGGGGCCGTAGCTATGCAGAAAAGACCCCAGAGGAGGTAGGCTGAAGTCAGAGGAATGGCAACTCCAGGCAGGGGCAGGGGACATTTCCACCTTGGACAGGACAGGGCTTAACTTTGCGATAACCTGCAGGGAGGTCAATAGAGGCCACTTACCTTTAAAGAATATATAATTTGCCAGAATCAAAACCGAGTGCATCTTCATCCCCTCAAAAAAGGTCTTGATTTTGCCCCCGGTCTTCTTCTCCATGGCCAGGTCCATCTGATGCCTGGCCACCCGGTAGTTCTTGAAGGACGTGGCGAGGATCTCCGTGCGGTACAGACTCCGGGCTCTTTGGGCAAACTTCCGCCTTGGGTTTCGACCCTGACCCAGAAAGAGCATGCTGCCGGTATCCATCTGGCACGCCCCCGGGGGTGACAGGAGGGCTTCCAGGAGCTGACTGGGGTGTTCATGCATCCTGCTCTCTGGGACCTCAGCGAGATGAAACCCCAGATCTTGCAGAATCTGGGGGCGGGCTTTTGGCTTGGCCTGGAGGGCTAGCAGTGTGAGGGGAACAGAAAGGCTCAGTGGGGAGAAGAGCACATTCCTGTCTGGGTCTGGGGCCACCAACTGTTGGTACAGGCTGAAGGCAAAGTGGGAATTGTCCAGGAAGGGGGAGGAGGTTGGCCCATCCACTGGGGTTGTATGATTTTCCTGGGCAGGTGCACTTTGGCCATAGGCAAGAGGACCCAGCCTGGTCACCAGCAGCCAGAGAGACAGAATAGGGTATGCCATCCTAGACAAAGAGACACAGCACCGTCGTCACCCAGCTAGGCCACACAGTCCATCAGGGCATGTCGTCCCAAAGGGCCCCTGCTGCTCTGCCCTTCCATCCAGGGCCCATAGGATCAACTTCAGTGGTGACTCCCGGGGAACAGGGAGTCCTCGGGTACAGCTTGGGCTTTGTGGACAGACTGGTACTTGAAGCCCGACTCTGGCTTGCTCTGCAGTGTTGTCACACACAACTTCCTGTCCCTCCCTCGTGGAGACCAGAGGTCTCCTGTACACCTGCCGCGTGGACCTGTGCGAGGCTTGAGGTGTGAACAGCAGGTGTTCGGGGAAATATAGGTGCTAGGGACAAGGAGCCCTTGCTGGGCTTGCAGACTTCTTTGGATTCTAGTTGGAGTAGCACGCTCTGTGTATAGTATGTCCTCAGTGTGTGTGACACACAGCCAAATCTCCATCACCCTCCTAACTCTGTTGGCCAAACCCATTCCTTCCTGGGCCCTTCTCAGCCCTTTGTGTCTGGAGAGGGCTGGGCTCTCCTGCCCATGGTGTGGGAGGCCAGGCAAGAGCAGGGGACCTGGTGTCCATCCAGCTCCCTTGCTGCCTCAGCTGCAGGCAGCCAGCGGCCCTTGCCTCCCTCCCCTGTGGCTCCAGCCCTCTCTGTTTCCTCTGAGCTCCTCCAGCTCAGAGCAGCCCCCGCCTTCACCCACCTCTGGTGCCTCCCTTTCCTTTAACCTTCTCTTCATTAAGGGCGTGTACCCCATGGGTGGCTCCATTCCATCCTCACACGCAACCCCTGCAAAAAAGTGACCCCAGGGAGGTCAAGGGGCCTATGCAAGGTTGACATGGGCCGATGCGCCAGCTGGGATTCCAGCCCAGGTCTACTGCCTCCAGAGGGTGGGGCTTCTTTTGTTCTTTACTGGCCCCCTATTTAAAGGTCAGGGGTTCATCTGCAATAAGATTCGCAAGCTCATGAACCCTCCAGGTCCTGTTGCACCCACAGCTCTGTAAGACTGCACCCCAGCTACTGCCCCAGCCATGCAGGGAGTTCTCTCCCCAGGGGCAAACTGGGAGCCCTAGGGGTCAGAGCGAAAACAACTTTTACTTACAGATTGTGTACTGGGAGTCTGATGCATCCACAGTGCCCTTGGATCTGGCCTCTCTGGGCAGCTCTCCTGGGCTGAGTGGGTAGCAAATATCACTTGCCAATCCTGGTGGTGACAGTCATATGGGAAGCTCAGCTTGTACCTTCCTCAGGCAAATGTTCCAGCTATACTGGGTGGTGCTTAATGGGGCATAGGGAACTCGAGGGACAGAGACTCCTGAGCTTCACTAGCAGTGGAAGGAGGAGGTTCACACTGTACTCAGGAGGAAGGACAGACATATCCTCTACCAGTGAACTGCTTTCTCATTGTCCCTCTCTCTTGCTCATCCATCCATCCACCTGTTCATCCATCCATCTATCCATCCATCCATGTATTCATCCATGCATCCATCCATCCTCCTGCCCATCCATCCATCCTTCCATCCATCCACCCACTCACCCACTTCTGAAGCACCTGCTATATGTCTGACCATGGGTGGGCATTGAAGGGGGAATAGGGAAGAGGACATCTAGTCAGGGCCTTCAAGAGCCATTTCTTGCTTGAGGCCCTCAATGCCTGTTATGTCTATCCTCAAATGCCTTTGGGGTAGTGGGTGAGGGTGTAGGAGAAACTCTGATCCTGAATTGATTGAAAATCCCTGAGTTGACAAAGTTTCTGTGGAACAAACAGAATTCCACTAGAATTCACTAATATGAAGCCTCCACCAGGGAACTCAGAGAGGCTCCTGTGGGCATATGGCCCGGAGCTGGTTCTGGAGAAGGAACAGGATGCTCACAGTCAGGAAGGCAGGAGACTCGGAGCCTAGCGCCTCCGCACTCCCTTTTACTGTCTCCGGGCATGAGCAGTAATTTACTTCTCTATGGAAAAGCCCAAGGTAAATATGGGAGAGTACCACAGCGATAGTGATAACATGTACAAGGACAGCAGCTGCTCTTGTTTATCTGCCGAAGGTCCTCTGGCGGAGAGGGGATACAGAATTTACTAAAATGACCCCATAAGGAAATGTGAGTCATGTTTTGCAGACAAGCTCATAAAAGGTGGAGTAAACTGCTCAAAAAACAAGACTGAAGGCTGGGGCTGGGGCTCAGGGGTAGAGCGCTTGCCTAGCACATGTGAGACCCTGGGTTCTTTTCTCAGCACTGCATATAAATAAATAAAATAAAAGTCTATTGACAATTTAAAAAATATGCATATTAAGAAAAAAACCCACATCTAGCATGCAGAGTTCTGTGATACCCAGATCCACATTCCACTCAAACCAGGTGACTTCTTTGGAATAGGCACATTCTGCGGTTGCTGCAGAGGTGACTTGGTGAGGCTCTTGAATACTAACAGCCGTTCTCAAAGGGCCTGTGATCTATGAACACACATGCAAACACACAACTTGGGTTTTTCTAGTTCATAATTTTCTCCCCAGTTTCTTTGGGCACACTGTCGTGGGAGGAAATGGTTAATAGTTTCTATCTGATACATCCATGTCCAGCAATTGCCGGGGCTGCCTGAGAGCGTGGATTGGGGAAGCATTTGGGACGCTGTCTCTTCGTGGGGGAGCATCTTCCTCCATCCTGGGAATGGGTAGAGGAAGTGGTGAGATGACTCATATGTGAAATGAACTAACCCTGAGCTGGGATATTGTCCTAGTCATCTTTTAAGAATGGCAATATGAGACCTGAGGCAACTTAATAAAGAAGAGATTTATTTAGTTTACAGTTTTGGAGATTCACGGGCATGGCGCTGGCTTGGCTCAATTCTGGTGATGGCCTTTGTGCTGGCAGAGTCCTGAGGTGACCCATGACATCACATGGCAAGATACAGAGAGCACACGTGTCCATGCCTGTGTGTCTGCTTACATTCCGTCTTTTTTATGAAGCCATCAGTATTCAATCATGGGGTGGGGGCTGGAGATGTGGCTCAGTGGTAGAGTGCTTGCCTAGCATGCATGAGGCCCTGGGTTCAATCCAAAAAAAGAACTCAGTCATCAGGCTCCACCTTAATGACTTTATTTAAACCTAATCACTTTCCAAAGGCTCCACTTGGAAACCCCATAGTTGGATTTCGTTTTCTATTAATACTATTAACATATGTGTAAATGTGTATGTAGGGGGGAACCATATTCAAACCACACATCTAGGAGTTCCAAAAAGAGAGAGCAGTTCCTAGGAACTAGGTTACCTAAATCTAGGACCAAAATCTCAAACTCTGGGGTCCTAGTGAGGACGATAGATAACTGGTCTGGGAAAGGAGAACATGGAACAGAAGGGGACCTCATACAGTAAGATATCCCAAATAGTCACTCCACGAAAACCTTGAAAGATGCAAAATGACGTCAGTTTCTCTCCAAGGAAAAGTTCAGAATGAGAAAACTGGAAGACATTTTAGAGGTCATATAGGACAGGATGGTGAATGGTTTCCATGGAGACTGCCATTTTGAATTTCTTTCCAATGTTCCTGGAGTCTTACTGAAGCTACATCTCTGAGTAAAGGTGGAAATGAGCCACCAATGATTATGGACATCTGTCATGGGTGTGAGAGCAGAAGGAATGGCATCCTGGCCACATGCTTGTCATCTACAAAGTTCTTGTAGATGAAGAAGAAGAGGTTGGGAGAAGTGACAGGGACTCACCAAGAGCTACACGCTGAGAACAAGTGAGAATTCCAATCCTGTCTTCTGTTCCTCATAAGCAAGCATTCGTTCTATCCTACCATACATTAACTTAGGACTGGTAAGAAATTTTGGCTGATTCTCGTGGCGTCCAGCAGTGATAAACACCTGATATCAGCTGAGCATTGATTTTGACCTCCACAGTCCTGCTGACCTTCACCAGTAGCCTCTTGTTTATTGAACAAACAAGCCTTTGAGCCTGTTTACGAATCCTCATGAGGCTTATCTCAATCCTATTTCAGGATATTTGCACCGACTTCTTGAGTACCTACTGTGTACTTGGAGCCTTACATGTTAACATCCTATCCAATCCTTTCAATGACCTTAGAAGGAAGCTACTATTACCCACATCTTTGTGAATGAGAGCGTGGAGTCAAGTGGCTTGCCCAAGGGGGTGTGGCCTTTTCACGGTTAGTCCCAGGAGTGGAATCCCAGCTCCAACCCCTCCCATGCTATGCCAAGACTTCTTGGGTTCCTGTGGGTTTAAAACAACCTTATCTGATGTCTTTATTTGTAGAACAGCATTGGGTGTCAAAAGTCAACAAGGGCAAAACCTCCATGCATATAGCCCCATTATTGGACATCAGTTGGCCTTCAGACCCCAGTGGACAACGACCCCTCTTCATTATGACTCACGTCTTCCCAAGGCAAACATTAGCCCATGCTCAGTTCCCAAGTCCTCACATGCCACGGTAGGAACTCTCTTACTAAAATGCTGCCCAAAGTCCTGCTTTCATTATTATTCAAGTTCAGGTTCAAGGATGTGAACAGGCAGCTGCCAGTTCCCAGATACCTTCTGTTGTGAACATCAGAAAGAAGTGTCTCTGTGAGTTTGCTGACTTAAACAACTGAACCTAATGTTCCATGGTTCTTGGGGCAGGGAGTTCTATGGAGAAGTGAAGTGAATTCTGAGGGAAGGATCTGCTCCCGGCCTCTCCCTTGGCTTCCAGATGGCTACCTTATGTTCACATGGTGTCCTCTCTGTGCCTTTGTAATGTCCCCTCTGTTTGCATGTCTCCTGTTCGATCCCCCCTTTACATAGGGACACCAGTCATACTGGATTAAGGATTACCCAAGTAATCTCATTTTAAGTTGATTACCTCCAGAAAAACTATCTCTGAATTACAGTCACATTCTGAGTTATCGGAGATCAGAGATTCAACACATGAATTTGGGGGAGACATAATTCAACCCATAGCAGCCTCTCTTAGCCCATGTATAACATGACTATATTTTATTATGTATATTTTCAAACCTAAAGACAAGATTTTACAGGGGACACACTAAATCTCCCACCTGGATTTTACCATGCACATTTTACTCCTCTTTTATCACATGCTAGCTTGCACAAAGAAACCGCCGCTTGATTTTTACCAGACCGATGTTGCCGTACGGCAGGGGTACCACTTAGTCAGAAGGACGTGGGTTGGACTTCCAGCCTTGTACTTCCCCTGCCAGGCATCCATGCAAAGCACAACGCGCACAACGGTCCACACTGACTGAAGAACAGTCTTCTGAATAAGCAACAGAACAAGAGAGAATAGCATCCACAAAGCCCTCGCTTCTTTTTACAAAGAGTTTTGTAATTCAAAGTGGTGCCCCAAGCTGGGCATAGTGGTTCATGTCTGTAATCCTGGCTGAGGAAGGAGGATTGCAACATTGAGGCCAGCTTGTGACATCCTGACTCAAAACAAAAAGCAAAAATAATTAAGGATCTAGCTTAGTGATAGAGCACCCCTGAGTTCAATCCCCAGCACCACCCCCCCCAAAAAAATGTTCACTGGGTTTATATAGAATCCACACACAGCACAGTGACTAGCCCAGGATTGGCATGTGGTAGGTGCATTGTAGAAGATGGTTGAGTGAATGAATGATTTACTCAAAGTCAGGTGATTGAATGCATAAATGATGGACTGACTGAATCCAACCCATTAAATGCTTAGTTATGTAAACATTGACCTGCAATCACAAAACACTGGGAATGTCCACCAAGAAGAAATATGTCCTAAGAAGTACTTTTATGGCACAGCGATTGTAATGGATAAGATGGTGACTCTCCAGAACCACTTGGATTGACGATTCATATATTTTTTTTCCTGCAGGGTTTCTGCTCCCACTCAGTCCCCCACCCCCACCCCCACCCCCGTTTTTTCCCTGTTCCATGCAAGAAACCTCCAACATGTGGCTAAAGAGATCATAGCTGCATGTTGATGAGGTCAAGCAAGAAGCCTCGAAGGACTGGCCAACAAGATGAGAAAGACAACATTTGTCAGGGCAATGACTTTGGGTGGGCTGCTGCTTCCCCAGGCTGGAGATGAGGTTAATATTATTAACAAGCCCAGGGCCTGTCCTCCTCTTCCCCAGCAGGCAGGCCTGTTCATTCACCCGTCTCCTGTACCTCACTTGCCTTTTAGGATGCCCAAGAAGGAAAAAAGTGGGCTGGGACCCTGGGCAGCAGTCCTACCACCTGCTGTGGCACTGCCACTCTGAACCAGGAATGTTGAACACTGTTCCACCACATCAGCATCTTTTCAAGCAGATATCTCTGGGTCTCAGGAATATGGGGGCATCTGAAAGCCCCTGTCACTCTCTGAGCCCAAAGGCGTGTCAATCCAGAAGGGCAGCTGACGGCAATGGAATAGTAAGGTCTGGGATCTCCTTACACCTGATATTGCCACTGCCTGAGAGAGACACGGACTTCAAATCTGCCCTCATCATTACTCCTCTTAAGAGCCTCTTCACCTACAGCAGCATTTGGCAGAATGTAACCAATGGAATGTAGATTGGTTTGTGATAAATGGGTTTCATGGGCAAATCAGTTTGAGGGACACTATCCTTTTCCTCCTAATCTAGTGGTGACATTTTAAAGGATCCAAGAATGTCTTCAGTAAAGACTTACCATAGTTTTCTAAACCCATTTAACCATGTATTATGATTTGGATATGAAGTGTCCCCCCAAAACTCCTCTGTTAATTCAGGAATGTTTAGAAGTGAAATGACCATATTATAGAAGTTGTAACTTAATATGTATATTAATTCATTTGATGGATTAGTAATTTGAAAAGACTACAGTACTGGATGGTGTCCGTAAGCAGACTGGTGTGGCTGGAGAAGGTGGGTCACTGAGGGTGTGCCTTGGGATTACATCTTGTCTCCCTGGCTTCCCCCTCCCTCCTCTCTCTGTTTCTCTCTTGCTTCCTGACTGCCATGAGCTGAGTAGCATTTCCCCCCCATGCCATTTGGCCATGAAGCACTGCTTCACCTTAGGCTGACCATGAATGGAACCTTTGAAACCATGAGTTCAAAATAAACTTTTCCTCCTGTAAGTTTTTCTGATCAGGAATTTTGGTCACAGCAATGAAAATCTAACACAGAATTTGGTACCAGGAGTAGGGTCACTAGCCTGACTGTGTGATTCAGAAGACTTTGGAACTAATGTGCAGAAGGAATTTGGAAAAGTTTGGAGATGCAGCCTGGAGAAGCCTTAGAATGTTATAAGCATTTAATGCAACATTGTTATGGGAACTCAGAAGACCAGAATGCCAATAGGAATGTGAAAAGGAAAAACTGTACTCATAAGGTTTCAGAGGGGAGACAGGATTCTAATGAAAATTGGACTAGAATTCATTCATGTTATATTCTGATAAAGAACTTGTCTACATTTTGCCCATGTCTTGAGATGTTGGATGAAACTAATTTAAAGGTGATGGAATAATTAAATCTGGTGGGGAAAATTTCAAGGTAGCACAGTGTTCAGGATAATATGATTGTTGAAGAGATTATAGTGGCTAAAGTGATGCTAAGTACTTTGCACATAGACAACAGAAAAGATGCCTTGATGGTTTCTCAGGAACTGACAAGATCACACTGGTCTTTTTCCTGGTCTCCAGGAACTTCCTTTGAAATCTTAGTGGAAGCCTCTATGCCCCCCTAATTCCAGAATCTTGCATTCTTGTAGAACCAGCACCATGTGGAAAATGCCCTGTCTGCTGGGCCCTCTGGAATCAGCTTCAGTGGCCCACGAGTGCCTGGATGGCTGAGCATGTGAAACAACTTCCTAGGCCCCCCTGTGTGAACAGGGCGCCCACTATGGTCTCTCTCCAAATGAGTTTTCATGTTTACATCCTCGAGTCTGCAGTGTGTGTGCTGTTAATAGTGTACATGTACGTTCAGGGAAGAAGTTATGCTATGTTCTGTCCTTTGCTTTTTTGCATATTGTTTGATCTCAGCTAATAGAAAATTGTTGATTTTCTATTAGCTCACAGAGAGCTAGCCTTATGCTTTTTAAAAGCTGCATGACTTTTCATTGTAAGGCTGTACTTATATTTATAAAACTGATTTCCTATAGATTTTGTCCCTCTTCAAACAATGCTGCAAAATGAAAAAGAGAATATTTTTTGACATTTGTATTATTTATAAATATTAATATTCCCATGGAATAAATTTTCAGTAATTGGCTTCCTAAGTTAAAAAGTGGGGTTGTTTTTTGTTTAACTTCAATATATGTTACCAAATTATCTTCTGATGAGATTGCACAAGTTTCCCCTCCTTCATATAATATATGATAATGTCTGTCATCTTACATGCTCACAAGCTGTGTATCACCAACCTTGTATGTTTGTGCCAATCTAATGGGTGGAAAATGGCACCCTCTTAAATACATTTGTGTTTTTAAAATTATGAATGACACTTAGAGTTACTGCAAATTTCCACTGGCCATTTCTGTTTTTTTTTTTTTTTTCTTTTTTTTTTAGTCTGCCTGCATTCTTTGCTAATTTTTCTGTTGGATTATTTACTGTTTTTTTTTCTTTTTTCTTTTTTTAAAAAAACATTCTTACCATTCTTACTTTTTCTTTATAGATTTAAAAGAATTCTTTGAAATTAAAATAATTACCTTTGTCTTATCTGTTACAAAACTTTTCAGTTTGTCCTTTCGATTTGTATGACATCTTTATGCAACTGAATATACATTTTAAACAAACAAACAAACCAACAAAACCCAGGCTGTTTCCATAACTTGACATTTTGAATTGTGCTGCTATCAACATTGATGTGCCTGTATACTGTGGAATGCAGATTTTAGTTTTTGGAATCACCATGTGACCAGCTATCCTGCCCCTTGATACTTATTCAAAGTTTATCATCTCGACCATTTTTAAGCATACAGGTCAATTGGGTTCAGGCCACGCATGTTGTTGTTGAATCGATCTCCAGAACTCTTTTTATTTTGCAAATCTCAAACTCATACCCATTAAGCAATTCTTCGACCCACACCCCCTCCCCACCTCTGGTACCTGGCTACCATTGATTTGCCTTCTGTTTTTATGAATTTGACTTCTCTAGGTATCGTATGAAAGTGGAACCATACAGTATTTGGTTTTTTGTATGTATTTGGTTTATTTTACTGGTATGCTTTCCTCAAGTTTCATCCATATTATGGTATGTGACAGAATGTGATTCCTTTTTTTAGCCCAAATAATATTTCATGGTAGGTCCATACTATATTTGGTTTATTCATTTATCTGTTGATGAAACATTGGATTCCTTCCACCTTTTTTTTTTTTTTTTTTTTTTTGCGTACATGACAATGGTGGAATGCCTTACACTCATTATTACCCATTTACAACACAATTTTTTGTAACTCTGTATATAAAGTATGTTCACACCAAAACATGTATATGCCATTATACATGTACTCTTTTTTTTGTATTATTACAATTCTTAATACACATATACAATTCTTAATACCACAGTTTTTCATACCTCTGTTTGTATATAAGGTATATTGACACCAAATTCAAATCTTCATACATATATTTTGTATAATGATGACCATCCTTCCACCTTTTATTTATTATGAATAATGCTGATATAAACCTGAGTGTACAAATATCTCTTTAGATTATTTTTTCAGTTCTTATGGATTGGGAGTGAAAAGGCTAGATTGTAAGTCATTCAATTTTTCATCTTTAATATTTTTATTAGTGCATTATAGTTACACGTACTAGGGTTCATTTCGACTTGACTATCCACGCATGGAACATAATTTCTTCCACTTCAGTCTCCAGTACTTCCTACTTCTCCCCACTCCACCCTCCTTCCCTTCCCTTCCCTCTACTTTACTGGTCTTCTATTTACTTATAGCGTTTTAAAGTTGGTACTTAGAGTAATGCATAGAGGTGAAATTCACTCAGCCATGGAGAAGAATTTTCCCACTTTTTGAGGATCACCCACACTGTTTTTCAAAGTGGCTGCACCCACCACTTTCCATTCCCACCAACCATGTGATTTCTGATTTTCAGTGTACATGACTTTCACAATATTTCCAAGTATTTTATTCTGTTTTGAGGCAGTTGTAAATTTCTGGGGTTTTCTTCCAATTTCTGTTTAGAATTGCCTATTGTTGATTTTGTGTATTGATTTTAAATCCTGCAAATTTGTTGAATTTATCTATTGAGTCTAACTGTGTGTGCGTGTGTGTGTGCATGTGTGTGAGTGTGTGTGTGTGTGTGTGTGTGTGTGTGTGTGATCTTCAGCATTTTATATGTAGAAGGCATGCTGCTGTTTCTTTCTTTCTAATGTTTTACCTCCTCTCCTCCAGCTCTGGCTGGAGTTTCCATCTCTGTTAAACAGGGTGATGAAAGTAAACTTCCTTTTCTATGTTCCTGGTCTTAGAAGAGCTTTCAGGCCTTCACCGTTGAATACGCTGTTAGCTGTAGATTTTTCACACATGGCCTTGAGACAGTTTCCCTATTCCCGTTTGATTGAGGTTTTTTTTTTTTTTTTTTTTTTTAATCATGATAACGGTGTTGAATTTTGTCAAAGGATTTTTCTGCATCAACTGAGATGATCGTGTGTGGTGTGTTGCTGTTATTGTTGTTGTGTTTTTGCTGCACGAGGGATCTAGCCCAGGGCCTCATGCTGAGCAAACACTCTACTACTGGGCCTACAGCCCTTTTAAAAACACATTTTAACTAATTAATTAATTATTATTTTGGCACCGAGGATCTAACCCAGGGCCTTGTGAATGCCAGGAAAACATTCAATCACAGAGCTACATCCCCAGCTCTTAATATTTTGTTTTGATACAGGGTTTCATTAGGCTACACAGACTGGCCTCAAACTTGCAATCCTCCTACCTCAGCCTCCTAAGAAAGTGGGACTCCAGGCCCGTGTCACCACACCTGGCTCATCATTGGCGGGTTTTTCCTTCAGTCTGTTAATGCGGTCTGCTGCATTGGTTGATTTTTACTTGTTAAGCAAAGCTTATGTTCTAGTTATAAATCTTACTTCATGTTTTAGTCAGATTTTTGCTGCTGTGACCAAAAGACCTGATAAGAACAATTAGAGGAGGTAAGGTTTATTTTGGGGGCTCATGGTTTCAGAGGTCTCCGTTCATAGATATCTGACTTCTTTGTTGACATGGCACCACAAGAAAGTTGGGGAGAGAGAGAAAACTCCACTCTCCAGGGGAAAAATATGTACTCCAAAGGCACCACCTCAGGGACCCACCTCCTCAGCTACCCCGTGCCTGGCTACAGTTACCACCCAGTTGATCCCTACCAGGGGATTAATGCACTGAGCAGGTTAAGGCTCTCATAACCCGATCGCGTCACCTCTAAGCTTTCTTGCATTGCCTCACACATGAATTTTTGGGGGACACCTCACATCCAAACCATAACACAGTCATGATGTGACTCCTTTTAAGGTGCTGCTGAATTCCGCTTGATAGTATTTTGTGTTACTGTTCCTAGGTGACATTACTTTCAATTTTCTTTTGTCTTTGTCTTTGCCATCAGGGTGGTTATGGCTCCACAGAATAAGTTAGCGTTCCCAACTCTTCAAATTTTTGGAAGACTTTGAAGAGGATTGGTATAAATCTTTTCTTCTGACTCAATTTAGCAAAAGTTTGTTGATTTTCTTTGTAACGATTCACTCTTGGTTTTGTCAATTTTCTCTATTCTTTATTGTTCTTCTGTTATCTCGTATTAATGATGTTCTCCATTTATTAAAAAATTATCTATTTTGTAGATCTCTGTTCTGATCTTGAATTTTATTCCCCTGTTCTCCTTTTTTTTCTAGTTTTAAAAAGTAGAAAGGTTGCTGCTTTGAGAACAAGTGTTTAGAGAATTTTCCCTCTTAGCACTGTTTTTGCTTACATCCAATTAATTTGGCTATGTTGTATTTTAATTTTCATTTGTCTCAAGACATTTTCTAATTCTCCTTGTGGTGTTTCCTTAGACCATTGGCTGTTTAAGAGAATATTGTTTCATTTCTAAGTCTTTGTTGATTTTCCAGTTTTTTTGTGCCACCCAGTTTTAGTTTTATTCCATTGTGATCTGAAGAGACTTTGTATGCTTCAGTCTGTTTAAACTCGTGAAGACTTGATGCATGGACTAACACAGGGTCCACATGCACTGAAGAATACCATGTGAGACACTGTTGCTGGGTGGAGTGATCTGCATGTATCTCGGGGTCCACTTTCTCTACAGTGAGGTGAAGCCTTATTGATCTTCTGTCTGGTTGATCTATCAATTATTGAAAGTGGGAGTAATGGTCTCCTCCTACCATTGCTTCATTGTTTGTGCATTCCATTCAGTTTGTTGGCTTCTTACATTCAGGACCTCTGATGTTGCATGTGCATCCCCAGCTCATTTTTATACTGTATTTAGAGAGAGGGTCTCGCTAAATTGCTAAGTGTCTTGCTAAGTTGCTGAGAGTGGCTTTTTTTTTTTTTTTTAATTTTTTATTGTGGATTGTTCAAAACATTACAAATTTCTTGACATATCATATTCCACACTTTGATTCAAGTGGGTTATGAACTCCCACCTTCACCCCATACACAGATTGCAGAATCACATCAGTTACACATCCATTGATTTACAAATTGCCATACTAGTGTCTGTTGTGCTCCACTGCTTTTCCCATCCTCCACCCTCCCCCCTCCCCACCTCTCCCCTCCCCTCCCCTCCTCTCTCTCTACCTCCTCCACTGTATAACCCTGAGGGTCTCCTTCCATTACCATGCAATTTCCCTTCTGAGAGTGGCTTTGAACTTGCAATTCTCCTGCCTTAGCCTCCCGAGCTGCTGGGATTACAGGCGTGCACCCTGCACCTGGGAACACATGCTTTCTTTTAGAATATTTGTTTTTATGTTTTAGTGTTTGGTCCACCCAGAGACAGGAAAAATGTCTATTGGTCTTGACCTTCAGCCTTTGACGCCCTGAGCACACGGTGGTCCTTGTCAATGCTGACTCCTGAGCGTCCGCCTGTTGTTTGGCCCTCTCGGCTCATCCTTGCCTTGCTAGCGTCTGCCCTGATCATCTCCCTCTCACACATCTTCAAACACTCCATGGGGAAGCCCAGCTTACCCCCAGCGAGTTCTCTTTCCTGTCATTGCTGGTTCCTGTACACACCATGTCTCCGACTGGAGAGTAAAGACTTCTCACATCAGGTGAGCTGCGGAGCTAGGGACACAGGTCAGGGGGGCAGTGAGGTACCAATGGGGGAATGATGGGGCCATGAACCCAGATAAGAAAGCGCAAGGAGAGGGCTGAAAGGGCAGCCAGGTCACCGAGGAGTTAATGAACACACCTCTCCCTGGGGATCTCCATCAGGAGATGAAGGGCAGAGGCCACTGGGGCAGGAGGGTGGGGTCAGTGAGTGCAGGGGACAGGACCCTGGACCTCCTCGGGGTCTGAGGAGCCAGCTTGTGCTGAGCTCTAAGGGCCCCCTTTCCCCCTCAGGGAGTTGGGGACATGCAGTGCAGGAGCCTTGGTCTGGGCCTCTGGCTCGGGCTGGATTCCCAAAGCAGCAGGGTAAGGGGACAGGGGCAGAGGCCCAGTTGGAGAAGAGGGCAGGGGCTGCCCAGGTCGCCTCCTCCACCCTCTGTAGGGCAGAGACCAGCAAGGACAGGAGGCTCAGAGCCAGTGCACATGTGGAGGGGCCACAGGAGAAGTCACCAGGTCAGCTCCCGCCCCAGCGTTCACCCCGAGGCCCACTGTGTGCTGGGGCGGCAGAGCCAGGCCCTCACCCTCCCCGAGTCTCCCAGCAGCAGGGCCAAGGCCAGGCACCTGGGCTCAGATGAGACCTGCCCGTGGTCCTGAGCTTTGCCCGCCTCGGCTTCTCCTGGGTGGACCCCAGATGCTGGGCCAGGCAGGAGTCTGTGAGATGGGGGAGGACTTACTGCGCAAGCCTGGGCAGCCACAGGGAGGCCTGTCGCCCTGTCCTGCTCTTATCCATCCCCGGTGACTCCTGCATCCTGTTTCTCTGGCCCCTGCCCTGGGCATCTGTGCTGAGCATCTTGTCGAGGCTCTCTAATGGGGTTCCCTCGGGTGCATTCCCTCCCGCCTCCTGTGCCTCCCAGGTCCCAGGCCTCAGTCCCAGCAGTGTGCGAGGTGAACACAGATTGAGTGACGTTCACAAACTCTGGCTGCACTGGTCAGAATGGGAGGGACATGCTGCAGCCACCAAGAAGCCCACAGCTGAAGGCTTGACCCATCCAAGGTGGACTCCTCCTCTCTCTGCCTGCTCCTGTGGAGGGACAGTGGCCTGTGCTGTCCTGGTGACCTACAGACCAGGCTGAGAGAGCCTTCGTCAGCTCCGTCCCTGCCTGGGACCTCCTCACTGTGGGTCCTCTGGGCATTCCTGATGCCACAGCACCCATCACTGCTGTGATGCCAACAACGGCTGTGGGAGCTCCAGACATCTAGGGCCTGTGTGGGCACCTTTGAGCTCCACTGACCAGCCCTGTGCCCTGCCTGGGGACAGCCACTAGAGGGAAAGGACAAATGCATGGACTTGTCTCTGATAAGCATGGTGGGAGTGTGCGGCCAGTGTCTGTGGAGCCTGGTCTCCTGCCTCTGGGCCCCTGAGCCAGCTCACGCTCCTCCTGCGCAGGCCCCAGGAGGCTGTCTGGGCTGGGCATGGCCAGGACAGGAGGCTGCAGAGGAAGGAACCACTTTACTGAATCCTCACGGAGAACTGGAGAGTAGACATTAATACCCATATTTAACAGAAGGGGACAATAGGACACAGAGGAGTTGGGGACACTGACCCAGGCCACACAGCCTGCGCCCTCTCCACCTGCAATAGTCACCTGCCCTCTTGTGACCTTTCTGGGCATGGAACTGGCCATGAGGAGGGCAGTTTCCTCTGACTCCTGTACTCAGGAGCCACCAAGTGGCCTCCAGGAAGCTGCTCAGGTCCCCACAGAGGCCGTTCTCGCCGTGTGTCCGGCTGTGTGCTTGGCTGGGCTGTGGGGCCTGTGGACGTTGACCCGGGACGACAGCAAGAGTCCTCCGCCCTGCAGGGCGGGGGTGCTGTTGGTGATGGAGTCTCAGGGCTCTGGAGGGGTCTGCCTTGCCCTTACTCAGGTCCACCTCTCACCCTGCAAAGTGCAAGGGCACGTGAAGCTCACTGCTCTGATGTCCTGGCCAAGCTGGGGACCTGCTTTGTGTGTCTCCCTCTGATCTGTGCCAGAGCAAAGCCGGCTCCCCACCTGCAGAGGGAACCTGCCCTGGAGCCCCCAGAACCCAGCAGCTGTGCCAGGACGGGGAATTGGTGCAGCGCAGTCACAGGTGGCAGTGTGGGGAGGTGCTGCGTGGACTGGGTCATGTGAGCCTTGGGGTGGTCAGGCCACGCTGGAGAAGCCCGGCCCTCTAGGTCCAGCTGGGCAGGCCCGTTGAGTTGGGGGGCTCGATTTCCCCTCAAGATATGGACTTCTCGTCTTTATTCCGTAGGATGTGATTGAAGAGCTGGTTGGACAGAGAACATATTTAGCATTTTTCACTGTGGTAGTGAACACATCATATCACCTTGACCTTTGCTCTGGAGCAGTCGGGGGATGGAGTGTGTTCATTATGTGCCGCGTTCACAGCCATCCGTCTTGCTAGCCCATATCGTCTCCTGCACCCTCTTCCCCAGACACTGGCCGTCACCTGGCTTTCTCTGTCTGCACTTGAGTGCTCCACTATGTAAGTGAGTCGGGTGGTTTTGTGCTTTTACCACTGGACCTTTGCATTTGGCGTAATGTCCTCATGGTTCATTTATTTACACTCTCGTGTGCGTCAAAATTTCCATTGTTTTTAATGGATGAAAATTTTTCCCTTCTATGTGTCAAGCCTTTTGCCTATTGGTTTGTGCGTCAGTGGATGCTTGGAAATTTGCGGGTTTTCAATGTGAGGTTTGGATATGAGGTGCTCATAGGACCAAGTAGGAGTGTTGAGAGGTGAAATAATCAGATTATGAAAGCTGTAGCCTAATGATTAATCAGTATAATGGGTTAATAATCTGAAGAGGAAACTGGGGGTGACTGTAGGCAGGTGGGGCATGTCCCTGGGGATCACACAGCTTGTCCAATACCCACAACACCTGCTCCTGGTGTCCGGAGGGGAGCAGTGTCCCTCCACCATGCCCTTCTGTCACAATGTCCTGCTTTATCTCAGTCCCAGGGCAATGGAGTAGGCATATCGTGGACTGAACCTCCGAAACCATGCACCCCCAATACACCTTTCCTCCTCTAGTGTTCTTGTCAGTGTTTTGGTTACAGTGAGCCAAAGCTGACTAACACAGGACACGAGTTTACAAATATCTCCTTATTCTCCTTAAGGTCTTTTAAACATTTTTTTAGGTCTATTCAAGAAATGGAATTTCTTGAATAATGATTCTGTTTTTGATTTTTTTGAGGAATAGCTATGCTGTTTTTCACAGTGTCTGCCCCATTTGATGTTCCCACTGACAGTGACATGGGTTTCAGTTTCTCCACATCCCCAACAACACATACGCTTTTCTCTTTTGCCTTACTGGGGTTGAACTCAGGGCCTGGAACATGCTACGCAAGTTCTGTACCACTGAGCTACATCGTCAGCCTTCATTTTATTTCTTTATATTATATTTATTTTTTAAAGATTTTTAAAAATATGGACACAATATCTTTATTTATTTTTATGTGGTGCTGAGGATCAAACCCAGTGCCTCACATGTGTGACACAAGCGCTCTGCCTCTGAGCTATAACCTCAGCCCCAATTTCATTATACTTTAGACATGGTCACTAACTTGTCCAGACTGGCCTTGAATTTGAGATCCTCCTGCAGCTGCCTCCTGAGTAACTGAAATTATAGGTGTGCACCACTGTGCCTGGCTACTATTGTGTGTGTGTGTGTGTGTGTGTGTGTGTGTGTATTTACAATTATCATCCTAATGTGTGTGAAGTGGTATCATTTTAATTTAAATTTTCATTTCCCTAATAATTAATGCTATTGAGCATCTTTTCACTTTCTTAGAGGACACTGTGCCTCTCTTTTGGGAAATGTCTATTTGAGTCACGAGTCCATTTTTTAACGGCTCTGTTTGTTGTGTGGTTGTTGAGGTTTAGGTGTTCTCTATATTTTTTGGATGTTGGTCCTTGATCCAGTATCTGATTTGATTACATTTTCTCACATTCTGAGAGGTGTCTCTTTACTCTGTTGACAGTGACTTCTGATGTGTGTGACTTTCTGCATGAAGTCCCCTTTGCCTATTTTGGGGTTGGTTGTCTATGTCTTCAGTGTCCAGATCCAGGAAATCATGGCCAAATTCAATGCCAGGAAGCTTTCACAGTCCGAGTTTCACAGTCAGAATTCTCATATTCAGGCCTCCGATCCATCCTGAGCTCCTTGCTCTCTGTGGGTGGAAGAGTCCAGCTTCATTCTTTGCTTTTTTGTGAACATCCAGTTTCCCAGTGGAATTGGATGAGAGAGTCGTCCTTTTTCGGTTGGACAGTCTTGGCCCTCTTGACAGAAGTCACCGACCATGTAGGTGAGGGTTTGTCCGGGGCTCTCTGTCCTCTCCCGTTGTCCCGTGAGTCTGTTTCTGCTGGCAGCACGCTGCTCTGATCGCTGTAGATTTGCAGTTAGGTTTTGAAACGAGGAAGTGTGACTCCTCCAGATTTCTTCTTCTCCTGAAAATATTTAGAACTGAGAAAAGCTGAAGCCTGTGGCTGCTGTCCCGGGAGGTGTGGTCACCCTTCACATAACCAAGCTGCCCTGACCCTCTGCCCGCTCCCACAGGTCCCTATTGGTTCTCGTGGAGCTAATAACTCCCCTCTGGTATTTAAGATTTTTTATAGGGGCATTGTAACTACATGTAACTGTGGCATCCATCGTGACATATTTGTACACGCCAAAACACAGTTCCATCAGTTTCATTCCTTACCAGCTCCGCTTGCCCTCTCCTCCCCTGCCCTGATTCCCTTCCTCTGTTTCACTTGTCTTTCTTCTATTTTCATTCCATCCTTTTTTCCTCTCTAGTCTTCACATATGAGAAGAAAACATGACCCTTAGCTTTCCGAGTCTGGCTTATTTCCCTCAACCCAGTGACCTTCAGTTCCACCCATTTTCCTGCAAATGACATCATTTCATTCTTCTGACAGAAGAAAACGCCACTCTATTTCTGCTATATTTTCTCTATCCAGTCCTGCTCATGAACATATGGGCAGGTTTCATAATTTGGCTATTATGAATTGTGCTGCTATACACATGGACATGTATGCACACTACAGCACTCTGAGTTTAAGTGTTTAGGATGAATACTGAGGAGTGTATAAATAGCTGGCTCACACGGTGGTTCCATGGCTAGTCTTTTTAGGAACCTCCATAGTGGCTGTACTGATTTACAATCCCACCAACGGTACACGAGTCTCTTCCCACCCACAACCTCTCCAGCATTTATTATCATTTGTATTCTTGATGATTGCCATTCTCACTGGAGTGAGATGAAATCTCAGTGTAGTTTTTTTAAAAAGGTTTTTTAGTTGTAAGTGGATCTTTTATTTATCCACTTATATGTGGTGCTGAGGATGGAACTCAGGGCCTCACACATGCCAGGCGAGTGCTCTGCCACTGAGCCACATCTCAGCCCCTCAGTGTAGTTTTGATTTGCATTTGCATGATTGCTAAAGATGCTGAACATTTTTTTTTTCATTTATTTGTTGCTACTTGTATTTTTTCTTTGGAAAAAATGTCTAATAGCTTCTTTGCCATTTAATGATTGGTTTTGTTTGTGTGTGTAGGTATTTAGTTGTCTGAGTTCTTTATTTATTCTGGATATTAATCCTCTGCCAGAAGAGTAAATGGCAAAGACTTTCTTCCATTCTGTTAGCTCTCTCTTTACACTCTTGACTGCTTCTTGTGCTGTGCAGAAACTTTTTAATTTGATGCCATCCCATTTACTGATTCTTGGCATTATTTCCTGAGCTTCAGGAGTCCTATTCAGAAAGTAGTTGCCTTGCCTATATTTTGGAGTACTTCCCCTATGTTTTCTTCTAGCAGTTACAGAGTTTCTGGCCTAATTCTTAGATTTTTCGATGCATTTTCAGTTGACTTTTGTGCAGGTGATAGGGATCTGGTTTCATTCTTCTACACATGGAGTACAGTTTTCCTAGTATTAAAAAGGTTTTCCTTTCTCCTGTGTGTTTTGAGCGCCTGAAGGATCAGATGACTGTAGATGTATGGGTTTGTCTCTGGGCCCTCTCTATCCCATTGGTATTCATATATGACAACACCATACTGTTTTGTTACTATGGCTTTGTGGATAATCTGGAATTGATTACCGTGGTGCTGCCAGGATTGCTCTTTTTGCTTAGCATCGCTCTGGCTATTCTGAGTCTTATTCTTCCATATAAATTTTAGGACTATTTTTTCCAGTTCTGTGAAGAATGTCATTGGTATTTTAATGAGGATTGAATTAATTTTGGATTGCTTTTGGTAATATGACCATTTTAATGCTATTAATTCTGCCTATCCATGAACTTGGGAGGTCTTTTGTCGGGAGATGCCCTGTATGAACGTGCCTTTAAGGGCTGATGCATTTAGCATGACACTTAAGCCTTTCCACAAACCACAGAGCAGAGGGCTCATTCGCATTATTTATTGTGTTGTCTTCTAGAGCATTTTAACTTACTTCCAATCCTTCCATCAGCACTTGTCTGACTATGAAGGATCTTGGAAGTAATTCAAGTCAAATATTAAGTTTAAAACATAGCCATAAAGGCTATAATTGCAGAAGCAAGAAATATATTTAAGGTAGTCACTTCAAGGATCATGAGACCAGGAGCTTGCCTGGGTCTGGTTACTTGGCATGCACCTGTTTCAAAGCCTGAACATTAACTTCAGCATGTCATAGCTCTGAAATACTAGCTGGCAATAACTAGTGATACAAAAAGATAATTTGTATTCTTACAGGCTATAGGTATTCATCATCCTGTCTCTTAATTCTCACTTTTAAGGAGTCTATTAAGTCTGTCAGTAATGTAAATATTCTGAAGGTAGAAGTCAAACATCAAAACATCCCTTTGGGTGCCATATCACTAAGAGTTAAGGTATTACCAATAAACCTCCAGGTGTAATGGTATCCTTGCGTGATTACCTTTGTCAATTCTGGGAGACCAGTCTAAAATATACCCATTATTTCCAGACAACTTATGTTGCACTGGTAAGACATTTGCACAATCAATCCACTTAGGACAGGTGCCAATTTCTATTGTAGAATGATTAAGGCAATAATACGTTGGTGGATATTTTAATAAATAACTGGCCCATATAGGAAAAATCTGTTTTAATTATCTTTCTGACAATTGTTCAGATAGGTAAATATAGTCTTAATCTCTAAGGACCAGCATGATTGGCCGGTTTAGGTTTCTCATATACTGTCTTTTTCTCAAAAGATACTCCCAGACAGCCTATTTACCATAGGGTCAAGATACAGCTGACCATTATAGTCAGTACAATTAATCTAGTTTCATTGGTGGACTTCCCAGTCCACACTGAAGGCATATTAAAGATGGACCCGAGAAATGGGTCCATAGAACTTTGTTCATGATTTTTACTTACCTGACAAGCCCGTGAAGCTTCATGGCTATATGTTGGGAGATTTACCTTCCTGTGACAGGTTTTTCAGTCATTATCATGATGACAGGTTTAAACTCTCCTTTGAAATCTGATTTAATTTACTGAATTGTTCAGTAGCAGTAAGACTCTCAGTATCATAGTTAAGAAATTTTTAAAAATATTTATAAGATCTAGTGTGTGCCTATGGGGTTCTGTCCCCCCCCCCCGCCCTTTTCTTTATTTAATAAAATAGAGGAAAGGCCTGGCATCAGCCATAGTATCATCAGTTTAAGTTATAGATAATAGTACAAGCATTTAAATAATAAGAAAAGGTTTATTATCTCTAACTGGTCATGAGACTTGACAAAAGTCATTTAAAGGGATCATGGTAAATAAAAATTTAGCCTTTACTAAATGTATGACTTGATTTTGACTTTAATAGAATTACCAAAAATGAAGAATACAATAAGTTGTATATAAAATTTATATTTTGAAATTAGCTTAACTTAAACAATTATTTTAATTTGGAATGAAGCAAGAGACAGTGGGAATGGTGTCCCTTACTAGGGGCATGAGAAATAGATAGACATCTATCTAAAATAGGAAGCACATATGCTAAATAAGCCTAGAGAAGATATTTTGCTTTTTACCACTAATAAAAATGAAATAGAGAAATGAATAGTCTTTCATCTATGAATCTATGAAAAACTATCATTATTGTTATCAAACTTAGTGTAGGGGGAGTTAGTATTTTAAAAACAAGTAACAGTATTGTTTAAGACAATGATATAATTTAGAATTTAAATGATACTGAACTAGTAATGATACCTTGAGGGATTATAGTCAAAACAATCTTTATGTATAATGAAATAGTTATATGAGCATCCTTAATACTTTATTTAATGTAGTAAAATTAGCTATAATCACTATATATAATTTATGATTTTATTAATTTCAAAAATATCATCTTGTATGTAGGGCATTACCTCATATATTAAAGTTGAGAAAAGGTCTACCATCTTAAATTTCTTATTAAAATTAGCTATTGGCTGTTGAGCTGGCTATTTATGGCTGTCTGTCTAATATTTTGGGGATAATTATTTCTAGAATCATTTTTTTAGTGATAAACTGTTGACAGGGGCTCAAAGTGAAGCCCTGTTTTAATGTTAGAGGTCTCTAAAATCTGTTTATAACTTAGAAGAGGAGTAAAATTTTTTAACTAGGTAGTTTACTTTTCTTGGGCTAAGATTAGCATTTTAATTTTTCTCTGTACGCTTGACTTTCTTTTTCTTTGGGCTCCATTTAACTATGGTGTAACATCTAAACTTGGCTAGAACTATATTAACCTGTGTAAATCTCTTGGAATGACTGGAGTTAACTGGATGATAAACTCATCTTTTCAAAATGTGTGGTTTCCTATAAATTTAGGGTGCTATATTGTCTTTTTGAATCTCTCTATGAAAATAGTAGGATCTTTCTAAAGGCTTACTAAAATTATTTTTTAGGCATTCTGTTTACCTGTAGGATTCTATGTGTCCTAGGGAATTGTTTGTGTCCCTGACAAACCATTAGGTCCATTCCTATTTGTGTTATGGGGATGTGGCCAAGATAGATTTCCTTTAAAAATTGTTTTTAAGATGGCCCTCTATTTTAAAGTTTAGCTAAATAGTAGCATAATATCTCTCTAGATAAGGTTAGACATCTGGCACAATTTTTTTTTATTGGTTGTGCAAAACATTACAAAGCTCTTGACATATCATATTTCATACTTTAGATTCAAGTGGGTTATGAACTCCCATTTTTACCCCAAATACAGATTGCAGAATCACATCAGTTACACATCCACATTTTTACATAATGCCATATTAGTAACTGTTGTATTCTGCTACCTTTCCTATCCTCTACTATCCCCCCTCCCCTCCCCTCCCATCTTCTCTCTCTATCCCATCTGCTGTAATTTAATTCTCTCCCTTGTTTTTTTCCCCTTTCCCTCACAACCTCTTATATGTAATTTTGTATAACAATGAGGGTCTCCTTCCATTTCCATGCAATTTCCCTTTTCTCTCCCTTTCCCTCCCACCTCATGTCTCTGTTTAATGTTAATCTTTTCCTCTTCCTCCCTGCTCTGTTCTTAGTTGCTCTCATTATATCAAAGAAGACATTTGGTATTTGTTTTTTAGGGATTGGCTAGCTTCACTGAGCATAATCTGCTCTAATGCCATCCATTTCCCCGCAAATTCCAAGATTTTGTCATTTTTTAGTGCTGGGTAATACCCCATTGTGTATAAATGCCACTTTTTTTTAAATCCATTCATCTATTGAAGGGCATCTGGGTTGGTTCCACAGTCTAGCTATTGTGAATTGTGCTGCTATGAACATGGATGTGGCAGTATCCCTGTAGTACGCTCTTTTAAGGTCCTCAGGGAATAGTCCGAGAAGGGCAATAGCTGGATCAAATGGTGGTTCCATTCCCAGCTTTCCCAGGAATCTCCATACTGCTTTCCAAATTGGCCGCACCAATTTGCAGTCCCACCAGCAATGTACAAGAGTACCCTTTTCCCCACATCCTCACCAGCACTTGTTGTTGTTTGACTTCATAATGGCTGCCAATCTTACTGGAGTGAGACGATATCTTAGGGTGGTTTTGATTTGCATTTCTCTGACTGCTAGAGATGGTGAGCATTTTTTCATGTACTTGTTGATTGATTGTATGTCCTCCTCTGAGAAGCGTCTGTTCAGGTCTTTGGCCCATTTGTTGATTGGGTTATTTGTTATCTTATTGTTTAATTTTTTGAGTTCTTTGTATACTCTGGATATTAGGGCTCTATCTGAAGTGTGAGGAGTAAAAATTTGTTCCCAGGATGTAGGCTCCCTATTTACCTCTCTTATGGTTTCTCTTGCTGAGAAAAAAACTTTTTAGTTTGAGTAAGTCCCATTTGTTGATTCTAGTTATTAACTCTTGTGCTATGGGCATCCTATTAAGGAATTTGGAGCCCTACCCCACAATATGTAGATCGGAGCCAACTTTTTCTTCTATCAGGTGCAGAGTCTCTGATTTGATATCAAGCTCTTTGATCCATTTTGAGTTAACTTTTGTGCGTGGCGAGAGAAAGGGATTCAGTTTCATTTTGTTGCATATGGATTTCCAGTTTTCCCAGCACCATTTGTTGAAGATGCTATCCTTCCTCCATTGCATGCTTTTATCCCCTTTATCAAATATAAGAAAGTTGTAGTTTTGTGGATTGGTCTCTGTGTCCTCTATTCTGTACCATTGGTCCACCTGCCTGTTTTGGTACCAGTACCATGCTGTTTTTGTTACTATTGCTCTGTAGTATAGTTTGAAATCTGGTATCGCTATACCGCCTGATTCACACTTCCTGCTTAGAATTGCTTTTGCTATTCTGGGTCTTTTGTTTTTTCATATGAATTTTATGATTGCTTTATCTATTTCTACAAGAAATGCCATTGGGATTTTGATTGGCATTGCATTAAACCTATAGAGAACTTTGGGTAATATCGCCATTTTGATGATGTTAGTTCTTCCTATCCATGAACAGGGTATATTTTTCCATCTTCTAAGGTCTTCTTCTATTTATCTCTTTAGGGTTCTGTAGTTTTCATTGTATAAATCTTTCACCTCTTTTGTTAGGTTGATTCCCAAGTATTTTATTTTTTTGAGGATATTGTGAATGGGGTGGTTGTCCTCTTTTCCATTTCAGAAGATTTGTCACTGATATACAGAAATGCCTTTGATTTATGCGTGTTGATTTTATATCCTGCCACTTTGCTGAATTCATTTATTAGTTCTAGTAGTTTTTTTGTAGACCCTTTTGGGTCTGTTAGATACAGTATCATATCATCCGCAAATAGTGATAATTTAAGTTCTTCTTTTCCTATTTTTATGCCTTTAATTTCTTTTGTCTGTCTAATTGCTCTGGCTAGTATTTTGAGAACTAAATTGAATAGAAGTGGTGAGAGAGGGCATCCCTGTCTTGTTCCAGATTTTAGAGGGAATGCCTTCAGTTTTTCTCCATTCAGAATGATGCTAGCCTGAGGCTTAGCATAGATAGCTTTTACAATGTTGAGGTAAGTTCCTGTTATCCCTAGTTTTTCTAGTGTTTTGAACAATAAAGGGATGCTGTACTTTGTTGAATGCTTTTTCTGCATCTATCGAGATGATCATATGGTTCTTATCATTATGTCTATTGATGTGGTGAATAACATTTATTGATTTCCGTATATTGAACCAGCCTTGCATCCCAGGGATGAATCCTACTTGATCATAAGTGCACAATTTTTTTGATATGCTTTTGTATTCGATTCGCCAGGATTTTATTGAGGATTTTTGCGTCTAAGTTCATTAGAGATATTGGTCTGTAGTTTTCTTTCTTTGAAGTGTCTTTGTCTGGTTTCAGGATCAGGGTGATGTTGGCCTCATAGAATGAATTTAGAAGAGCTCCTTCTTTTTCTATTTCTTGAAATAACTTGAAAAGTATTGGTATTAATTCTTTGAAGGTTTTGTAAAAATCCGCTGTATATCCATCCGGTCCAGGGCTTTTCTTGGTTGGTAGTCTTTTGATGACTTCTTCTACTTCCTCCTTTGTTATTGGTCTGTTTAAATTGTGTGTATCTTCCTGACTCAATCTGGGCAAATCATATGACTTAAGAAATTTATCGATATCTTCACTGTCTTCTATTTTATTGGAATATAGGGTTTCAAAATAATTTCTAATTATCTTCTGTATTTCTGTAGTGTCTGTTGTGATATTGCCTTTTTCATCCCGTATATTAGTAATTTGAGTTCTCTTTCTTCTTCTCTTCATTAGCATGGCTAAGGGTCTGTCGATCTTATTTATTTTTTTCGAAGAACCAGCTTTTAGTTGTATCAATTTTTTCAGTGTTTTTTTTTTTGTTTCAATTTCTTTGATTTCCACTCTGATTCTAATTATTCCTTGCCTTCTACTACCTTTGCTGTTGTTTTGCTCTTCCTTTTTTAGGGTTTTGAGATGAAGTGTGAGTTCATTTATTTGTTGTTGTTGTTTTTTTCTTTTTTTGAGGAATGAACTCCAGGCAATGAATTTCCCTCTTAAAACTGCTTTCATTGTATCCCATAGATTCCAATATGTTGTATCTGTATTTTCATTTATCTGTAAGAATTTTTTGATTTCCTCCTTTATGTCTTCTGTAACCCATTGATCATTCAGTATCATATTGTTCATTTTCCATGTGATGCAGGGTTTTTCCTTCCTTCTTTTATCATTGATTTCCAGTTTCATTCCATTATGATCAGATAAGATGCATGGTATTATCTCAACACCTTTATATTTACTAAGAGTTGCCCTATGTTATAATATATGGTCTATCTTTGAGAAGGATCCATGTGCCGCTGAGAAGAACGTGTATCCACTTGATGATGGTTGATATATTCTATATATGTTGGTTAAGTCTAGGTTTTTGATTGTGTTATTGAGTTCTATAGTTTCTTTATTCAGCTTTTGTCTGGATGATCTGTCCAATGGAGAGAGCGGTGTGTTGAAGTCACCCATAATTATTGTGTTGTGATCTATTTGACTCTTGAACTTGAGGAGAGTTTGTTTTATGAACATTGCAGCGCCATTGTTTGGTGCATACATATTGATAATTGTTATGTCTTGTTGGTGTATGGTTCCTTTTAACAGTATATAGTGTCGTTCTTTATCCCTTTTGATTAGCTTAGGTTTGAACTTGATTTTATTCGATATGAGTATGGCCACTCCTGCTTGCTTCCGAGGACCATGTGAGTGGTATGATTTTTCCCAACCTTTCACCTTCAGCCTGTGTATGTCTTTTCCTATCATATGAGTCTCCTGAAGGCAGCATATTGTTGGATTTGTTTTTTTAATCCAGGTTACTAGCCTATGTCTCTTGATTGGTGAATTTAAGCCATTAACGTTTAAGGTTACTATTGATATATGGTTTGTACTTCCAGTCATGCTTACTTATTTATTTATTTTAATATGGCTAGTTTTTCCTTTTTGGTTATTTTTTTCTTCCCTTTACTGAGATACCTCCCACTGTTAGTTTGGGGTGCTGTTTTTCAATTCCTCTTCTTGTAGTGTTTTGCTCAAAATGCCTTGCAGTGCTGATTTTCTGGCTGAGAATTCTTTTAACTTTTGTTTATCATGAAATATTTTAATTTCATTGTCAAGTCTGAAGCTTAATTTTGCTGGATACAGTATTCTTGGTTGGAATCCATTATTTTTCAGCATTTGAAATACGTTGTTCCAGGATCTTCTCACTTTCAATGTCTGTGATGAAAAATCAGCCATTAACCTAATTGGTTTACCCCTGAATGTAATCTGCCTCCTTTCTCTCATAGCTTTTAATATTCTCTCCTTGTTCTGTATGTTGGATATCTTCATAATTATGTGTCTTGGAGTTGGTCTATTATGGTTTTGTATGTTTGGGGTCCTGTAGGCTTCCAGGATTTGGCAATCCATTCCATCTTTGATATCTGGAAGTTTTCTGAGATTATTTCATTCAATAAATTGTTCATTCCTTTGGTTTGTACCTCTATACCTTCTTCTATCCCAATGACTCTCAAGTTTATTTTTTTTATGACATCCCATATCTCTTGGATGGATTGCTCATGATTTCTTAGCATCCTTTCTGTGTTGACTATATTCTTTTCAAGTTGATAAACTTTGTCTTCATTATCTGATGTTCTGACTTCTATTAGATCTAGTCTATTTGTAATATTCTTGTTTGAGTTTTTAATTTCGTTTATGGTTTCCTGCATTTCTAGGATTACTGTTTGATTTTTTTAAAAAAAATCTCTATCTCCTGGTAGAGCTCATTCTTTGCCATTTGAATTTGCTTATGTAATTCATTTTCAAAGTATTCTTTCATTGTTTGGACTTGCTGTCTAATGTCTTCTCTAAGATTCTGTTCCATCTGAGTTAGGTATGCCTTGAGTTCTTTCTCTGTCCATTTTTCTGATGCCTCTAGGTTCTCCTGTGAATTTAAGTTGTCCTGCATTGTTTGTAATCCTTTTTTCCCTTGTTTTTTCATGGTGCTCACGTTACTTTCCAACTCTCTTTGACTGCTGTGTTTCTGTTTTCTCCTTTAAATTTGTTTTGGTTTTTATAGTTCCAATATCTCTCCTTTGTGTTGGGAGACAATGTTTAGAGATGTTGGATTTAATTGTGATTTAAGGTAAATTCATTAGTTTCATTAAAGGCCTACAGATTTTGATGGCATATAGAGAACTGAGGTTTGAACTTAGGATTTTATGTTGAGGTCGGGCGATTTGATGGTATGGAGGTTAGTATATCTTAGCTTCTTTGGGGGGTTGCTCAAATGCAGGCGGATATTAACAAGAGAATAGACAGGAGTACTTGGGGGTAGTTAAGGGCTTAGGCGGACTATAGACCGATTTGTAGTATTCATCTATTTGCATTTAGTAAGTTATACGTAATCTGGGTGGTCATGCTTAAGAGGAAAGATGGGGAAAAGGTAAGGAAGCAAACCAAGAAAGAGAGAGGGAGAGAAGAAAGAAAGAGAAAAGAATAGAAAAGAAAAAGAAATGATAAAAAATAATAAAATGCAGTAAAATAAAAATTACAATTAAAAAAAATTAAAATTAAAAAATTAAAAAAAATAAAAAAAGAAAGAAAGAAAAAGGCACTGTTAGGCTTCTATTTTCTTCGCTTCCAGTAGGTGGTGCTGTGCCTTCCGGGCCAAGATTTTGCCCTCTGGCTGTAGGAAACAATCCGTGTGAGGCCGCTCCCTCCTCCCCCACCTGGTGTCTCTCCAATCCTGTTCATTTAGGTTTATTCCTGGTCTCCAGTCTCCTCGCTTCTCCTGCTAGCCAGGCCTTCCCCAGTGTGATACCTCTAGGCAGTTCAAGCTACACTCTGGGCCTGCAGTTTCCTGGATGTGGAGCGCGGCTATTGGGAACTGGCCCCTATTGTTTTGATTCCCTCTGCTAGCCCCTCCTCCGAGAGCTGGTGAGACAGGTTTGGTTTTCCCCGCTGGTGGGAAGGGGGAGTTGGAGGTGAGGTCGGGTGCTTTTACCTTTCCCCACGCCTCTATTCACGCTCACTCTGTTAATCCCCCCCCCCAAAAGCCGGGGAGAGATTTTATGCAATTTCCCCGCAGTATGGGAGATGGGCTAAATGACACACACCTGTTCTATCACTGAATGTGCTGCGATCTGTCGGAAACTGGTGGTGACGTCAGCTCTCCAAGATGGTGGCCGCTGGCTTCCTCGGTGGGCTGTCTGGTGTGGAGGACAGAACTGGACCGCTTCCTTCCCCCGTCTCAAACCCAGAACTCAGCCCGGAGCACAGTGAGGGCACAGCTGGCAGGACCCCACAGAATCTGCAGCACCGTTCCTCTGCGTTGCTGGCACGCCATTTCCCGGCACACCGCAGTCTCTAGCAGCGGGGCAGGCTGCAGATCAATCAGCCTGAATCTGCGGGCGCACGGTTCACTCTCGATTGAGCCCCAGTAACTGATCTTCGGGTGATGGAAATCCTTCCTCTAGGTTTCGGTGCACCCCAATTTTGCTGGAAATTCCTAACTAGATAGCTTTTGGCCATTCTAACTCATTATTCACCTGCGCAGTGACGCAGTACACGGGGGTGATGCACTCTATTCGCCGCCATCTTCACAGATTATCCTGGCACAAAATTTAAAAAATATAATACATGAATTTGTATCTCTTGAAAATCTCCCTAAATTTTTTCTGGTCTATATTAAGTTTAAGAAGTTCCCTTTTGATCTTAGTTTCTAGCAGGCAATTTTCTAAGGCCTTTTATTAGTAGTAATTGAGGCTAGACATGAAAATGAGACATCTTGTATTACTCATTGTGATTTTCTTAGTATATAGATTAGTTGATTCATTTGATATTATATGTAAGTGGACAATTTAATAGAACCCTCCATCTCTTACTGAGAGAAGGTCTCAAAATATCTCTATATCTTAGGGTATTATCCTTTGAATAGGTGTCTCTTAATTGTCTTTTTAAAAAAATATGATTAAGGTTATTTCCCAGTGTAGGAACTAGTATATAAATCTTACCATATTTTTTATGGGTAATAGGTACAGTCGAAGAACTTATATAATGCCAATGAATTTCCAACAAGGTTTGCAACCTTTATTGTTCAAAACCAATGTACGACTTTAATTTGGAGAGCATCAATCCTAATAAAATGTTCTCCTAAATCTCACAATTATCCAACAAACAAAAGTAAAATGTAAGAATCATAAGTGTCTTTGAATTAATCAAATTTAGTTTCCAAGGAAGTGTCAAAATTGGAATCTAAGTCAGCAGTTTAATATATTTAGTGTTTAATTAAGGATGTGAATTTATTCACCAAAATTAATCCTTGTCTTAAACAGTAAGAATCACTAGGCAATAAAAACCTTTCTTAAAGGAAAAAAGCTTAACATTCTAATAGGTCTTTATTATGTCAAAATATGGACATAGTAAAATCAGGGAAATAACCTGAAATATCCTTGAGTTAATCAGTTAAAATTTTTAGTCAGTCCAGTACATATAAATCTCTTTTCCAATTGTTTTAACTTTCTATATCATCTGTCTAGATAATGACATAAAGATCTCCCTATTTAGGAAAATACTTTTATCATTAAAATCTAGAATATAAAGACCTTGTTTTACCCAAAGATGATTTTTTTCTTCTTCTTAGGACCTCCAAAGTGTGTTTTGTCTCTGTGGAAGTATCTTCTTTTCCTTTAGAATTCTTTCTGGTTATACTTTGGAACAATTTCTGAAAACCTTAGAATATAAATAAGATAAGAAGAAATGTCTCAATGAAAATATAGTTAAAGCCTTTGGATATTTCTGTAGACAGAATTATATTTGTTTATCATCTTATAAAGTTTGTACAATAGAGTTAGAGATTACTTGATTATCTCTTGAAAGAAAATTTATAGTAAAATACATTTATCTCAAATACCTGTAACTAAAAGGCAGAGCATTAGATAAATCCATGTATAATATATAATGTATAATATATAAATTGTGTGTTTTCTGTTAAAGAAAAAAATTAGATAAATATATATTAACCAAACAATTAGACACATATGCTAATTATTTTATGGTTTAACAATTATAGGTTATCTAAATACCTAGAAAAATATGTATTAAGAATAAGGACATAACTTATAGTTGTATAAACTTTATGTAACCATGTGGTTTTTAAGATATTTCAATCCATTTCAATTTTCATTTTTTTTAAATATTTGTGATGCCATGTAATAAGATCCTTGTGTATACATTTATTTTTTTCTTGTAATTATATAGTCAGGAATGAGAATAAGGATTTTTTTGATTATCACAGGAACATTGCTGGCTTTTGTTCCTACAACAAGCAAATGTGTCCTCATAACCTTCAAAATTAAAAGCAAAATATAAAGAAGCATATGTATTTCTTATAACTGTTACGTTACCTCTGCAATTTTTCTTAATTATGCAGCTCTAAAGAAAACATTAGGTTATTTAGCTTTGAAAACAAGTTCAGCTCAGGGCTGCAACATAGGAACCTGTGGAATTAGATTTTGTCTGAAAAATATCTTTCATTAGCATTTACAGGTGGGCATTCTTAAAAATGCAGGCTCTGTGTGGCTGCCGGTAGCAGGTCTGAAACAGGAAGTGCAGGTTAGTGGCTGGAAGGCAGGATCAGAATTCCTGTCTGAGTGACAGTGGAAGGACCCATGGGAAGCCCATGAAACTGCAGGAGGCGGGACCAGGAAGCCTGCTTGGTTGGCTAGGCTTTGGGCGGTTACCATGGTGATGGAAACAGCCTGGAGCTGGCTGCCCAATGTCCAGGGCAAAGGCTCCCAGAGTTGGTTGCTTCCATTTGATTTGTCTGCATTCTCCCACCTGGGCAGGACCCTACAGCCGGCAGTGGCTTGCCTTGTCTCTGAGAACTGCCCCGGTGTTAGCACTGTCCTTTGTATTTTCCCTTGCAGCACATGGCACTTTAAAAGTGAGTTTTAATGGCCCATGCCAATGTTACTATCAGATCTTAAGGAGGTCTGCGCTTGGCACCCAGGCCAGGTTGCTTAAGGGTTAAAAGCACTGCTGTCAGTGGGTCTATTTACAGACCCCACAGGGAACAAGTCTTGTCTGCAGCGGCTGAGTTACAGCCATTCTGATCTGTAGGACAAGAATGTAGCAAAGAGGTTCAGTATAATCTGAGTTTTCACAAAAACAAAAGAAAAATAAAATCCACCTCTCTACAGGTAAAGAATCCTTGTATCAAGCCTCATCACAAAATCCTTTCCTTTCCTCACTCTCCAAGCACAGACTTCTAGTACATAACCACCCTCAAATCTTTACCTAATGTTTCAAAATATAAAGGTTCACAAAAACAATCCAAAAAAAAAGTTCACAAAAGTGCTTTTCCCATGGGAGAGGACTGAACTGAACAGTAAGTATATCCTATTAATCATCTTACTAATTCTTTACATTTATTTAGGGTCTCTAGGATTGCAAAAATAATTTTTTTCATCTATCTAAAGATGAAATAGTCTCAGATATTAAAAAATTTTAACATCACAGATTTTTCTTCTAACTCACTTACTTTCTACAATCTCTGAAATCCTAAGCATGCTTAACTTCTAAGAGAAATTCTAAACCCACTTAATGTCTAAAATTCCCGCTGGAGTCCCCGTATGAACCGCAAATTTGGCGTTCCACGACTAACACTCAAGGTCACTCCAGGTGAACTGGGCTGCTCAAAATAACCACAGAGAGACAGAAAAAATAACTTTTTCTTTGAGTCCTGTGATGGCTCCTCTGACCTTAGAGGTCTGTGGAAAGAGAGAGAGTGAGGAGCACGTGCTGAACCCTTTTATTTGGAAGAAGCCATTCCAATGAGGCAAGGGGTAGGATACAAGGGAACAGGTAGCTCAACTCCTCTGGGTGTTGCCTACATCTAGGGCCACGCCTTGTTAGCCTTGTTATGGAGCAATGGAAAAGACAGAGTCAGGAGTCCAGCACTTCCTCGCCAGACTACAGTGATCTTACAGATCCCCACGGCGCATCAGGACTTAAAGGTGTGTGCATTTGGAGTGGCTCCCCACAAGAAGCATCGGCATTATTTCTTCAAAGATCTGATAGAATTCAGCTGGGAATCTATATGGTCCTGGGTCTTTCTTTGCTGGAATGTTGGAGTCTGTAAACAAGTCAAAATAACACCTGGCATTTTGCCAGGGGAATGTTAAAGTTCATAAACAAGTCTGGATGGTGCCTGGCAAAATGCCAGAGGGAGTGGTTTGAGAAGTAACAAAAGCAAGCCATTAAGTGTGGAGATTCCTGATTGGTTGACTGCTGTATCTAGTTTATGCTAATTAGATAAGCTGTGTGGAATGTATAAATACTGCTCCTGTCCTGCAATAAATGGCTCCTACTCCTGCTGTATCAATCTACACAAGTTGCTAGTCACCCCCCGGTTATTTTGCCGCAGCTGGACTGCAGCAGATGGTGGCCCGTTACGGGGAGCCCCGGGACACTCGGGGGTAAGTGACGAAAAAAAGCTGCCCGTCCATAGATAGGACGGGAGCAAATCTGCTCGTCCCTAGGCAGATAGGACGAGAGGAAAAATGGCCATTTTGAGAAAATGGAGAAGATTGATGCAGTATGTTTGTGTCTTGTTTTGTCTCAGTGAATTATATTGTCTTTGTGATGAAAATATGGAAGGGGTGAGAAGTAAATTACTAAGGGAAGAAGGCACCCCAGTGGAACCAAGAATAGTTAGGGCGTGTGTTGATAGAAGCCCAGGAACTCTAGTGAGAAAGAAACAGAAAGTTCAGAAGAAGAAAGATTATCAGAGGAGGAAGGATTATCAGGAAAAAAGTTGCAGCAAAAGGCTATTACTAAATACTTTTTGTTACTGGAGGGTGCGTGAAGCAGAGAGGCGGCTGCCGAGTGTGCAAGCCGGTCACAGCGCAGCAAGGATTTTCCAAGAGATGGCGGCGACTGGCCCTTCCCCACCTCCTGGCCAGGGAGCTGGCTCTTCCACTGCCGGGAGCCCAAATCTAGACCTGACCTGGAGGCACAGTCTCGCAGGCTCTTGCTCCCTGTGCCCAGTAGCAGTTTGAGTCCGGGACACTCCCCAGGGCCATCTGGGGCTGCCCAGGTGCTACAGCTGGCAGAAGATACTACTGGTGTCCCTGATGTTTGGTCATTTTCAATGCCAATAACTAAACTACAATGTTTCTCCCACACCTGGAAGCTAATGAGTAATGAGCACTATTAAGGCTTATTTCAAATGCAAAAAAACCTTGAGATAATGTACTAAATTGTTCAGAAGGTTGTTTTCTTAGTAGAATGCTACAGGATTTTCTTTAGCCATCCGGTGTTCCTGCCTTTGTCCCAGTGCCGGTAAAGACCAAGGTGGAAGAATTTCCAGTGTTGCTGAAAACTGGAGGAGACTTCGGCTGAGAAACGGATGAAACTTCAGATCAAGCTAGCTGCCTGCAGAACTTACCTGGACTGTGATTTAAGCTAGCTGCTTGCAGAACTTACCTGGACTGTGATTTAAGCTAGCTGCCTGCAGAATTTACCTGGACTGTGAGTTAATCTATTGAGACACTGCTTTACCTGGACTGAGACAACAAACTGTAATCTACAACAAAATGTAACTCGGTATCTTTGCAAATGGTGTCATTGCTGGTATAATTTTTCCAAGGGCTTCTTGCATGGAGCCATCGATTGGCTTGGTATTATGGCATTTTGTATCCTCCCTTTCTGTTTGTAGCAGGTTATTTATGGTGTTTCTGTAAAAACCACTATGGTCGTTATTTAAATTAAACAAAAGGGGGAAATGTTAGAGTCTGTAAACAAGTCAAAATAACACCTGGCATTTTGCCAGGGGAATGTTAAAGTTCATAAACAAGTCTGGATGGTGCCTGGCAAAATGCCAGAGGGAGTGGATTGAGAAGTAACAAAAGCAAGCCATTAAGTGTGGAGATTCCTGATTGGTTGACTGCTGTATCTAGTTTATGCTAATTAGATAAGCTGTGTGGAATGTATAAATACTGCTCCTGTCCTGCAATAAATGGCTCCTACTCCTGCTGTATCAATCTACACAAGTTATTCGTCACCCCCCTGGTTATTTTGCTGCAGCTGGACTGCGGCACTGGAAGGCTTTTTATTACTGTTTCAATCTCATTGCTTGTGATTGATCTGTTTAGGATTTCTGTCCTTTTAGTTCAATTTTAGTAGGTTATATGTGTCTAGAAATTTTATTTCTTTTGGCTACATTTTCCAATTTATTGGATAATATAGGATTTCAAAATAGCCCCTGATGATCCTCTGGATTTCAGAGATGTCTGTGGTGATATCTCCTTTCTCAACTCCAATTGTAGTAATTTGGGTCTTCTCTTTAGTTTGGTTAGATTGGCTAAGAGTTTATCAGTCATGTTTATCTTTCAAAGAACAAACTTTTTGTTATATTGATCCTTTTGATCTCTCATGAATTTTGGCTCTGATCTTAATTATTTCCTTACTTCCATTGGTTTTGAAATTTGTTTATTCTTGTTTTTCTAGGGTTTGAGATATATCATTAGCTTGGTATTTGGAATCTAATTATTTAATTAGAACTGTCTGCTAAGTCCTTTTGATTAATAGTATTTTTAATGTGTGTAGCTTATTTGCTTATTTTATGTCTGGTTAGCCTATCTAGTGGTAAGGTGTGTTGAAATCAGTCAATATCATTGTACCAGGGACTCATAGCTAAAAAATTTCCTCTTAGGACTGCCTTCGTAGTGTTCCCAGAGATTATACTATATGGTATCTCTGTTCTTATTTGAATCTAAGAATTTTTAAATTTCTCCCCTAATTTCTTTTATGACCCATTAAAATTTAAAGTTATTGTTAACCTCCATGCCTTTATTTCATTTCTGTAGTACTTCTTCTTGTTGACTTCTAATTTCATTCCATTGTGATCTAATAAGATGCAAGGGATTACATTGAACTTAAAACACATCTGATCATAATTGCTCTGATTTGCTTTGTGGCTCAAATATAATCTATTTGAGAGAAATTTCCATGAGAATCTTAAAAAAAAAAGTATATTCAGCTGCCATTGGATAAAATATTCTAATGTCTGTTAAGTCCTTTTGATTAATAGTATTTTTTTTAGGTCTAAAGTGTATTTGCTTATTTTATATCTGGTTAGCCTATCTATTGGTGAGTAAGGTATGTTGAAATTAGTTAATATTTATTGTATTAGTATCTATCTTTATGTCAGGTTGTGTTAGTTTTATGTACTTAGGTACACTAATGTTGGGGGTGTAAATACTTAAAATTACTATATCTTCTCTGTTGGATTATTCCCTTTACCAGTATGTAGTGATCTTTTTTTTTTTTTCTTGTGATTAATTTTGGCTTGGAGTCTGCTTTGTTGGATATGAGAGTAGCAACTCCTACTTGCTTTTAGGATCCATTTGCATGGAACATCATTTTCCATTATTTCTCTCTCAGCCTGTGGATATATTTGCCTGTGAGGTGTATCTCTTTAAGGCAGCATGTAGTCCAGTCTTGTTTTTAAATTGAATCTGTCAGTCTATGTTTTAATTGGAGAGTTGAGACCATTTACATTCAGCGTTACTATAGAGAGGCATATATAATTTCCTACATTTTGATTTACTTCTAATGCTTAATTTGATCTTAACTTTCCTTTGATTAACTACTCTTCTAATGAGATTTATTCTTTCCTAAACTCTGTTGTCTAATTTTTATCTTCTGTATGTAGGATTTTTAAAAAATGTGTTCTGCTTAGTAGTCATGAATCCTTTTGTTTTATGCTCACCTTGGAAGATTTTCATTTCTTCTATTCTGAAGGATAGCTTTGGTGGGTATAGCAATCTTGGTTAAAAGATATTTTCTTCCAGGGTTTGAAAGACATCTGTTGAAGCCCTCCTTGATTTTAGGGTTTCTTCTGAGACAGCAGTGGTTATTCTGATTGATTTACATTGAAGTGTGACCTAGTGTTTCTATCTTGATTCTTTTAAACTCTATCCTTATTCTTTAGACTTGGCATTCTAATTATAATATGTCATGAGTGGGTTCTTTTTTAGTCTTGCCTATTTGAAGTTACAAATGCCTTCTGTATGTGAATATCCATCTCATTCCCAAGGTTGGGAAGTTTTCCTGCTATTATTTCTCTGAATATATCAACACCAAATGCTTGTGTCTCTGCTCCTTCTTTGATGCCAACAAGTCTCATGTTTGGTCTCTTAATGTTGTCCCAATGTTCTAGTATATTCCAATCGTAATTTCTTCTTTTGTAAAAAACACTTCCTGATTATTCAAGGAATATTATTATTATTATTCTTGTTTTCCACCTCCTAGATTCTGTGTTCTACTCGATCTAATCTATTAAGAGACATTTGACAAATTTTTTTATTTGATTTAGTGAATCTTTCATTTCCAAGATTTCTGTTTAGTTCTTTTCCAGAATCTCCATCTCTTTATTAAAACGATCTTTTACATCTTGTATTTTCTCCTGTAGTTCATTCCTACACTGATTATGTATTTGTTTATATGTATTTATCATTTTAACAATCAACTCTTTGAATTCTTTGGGTGGGATTTCATCGACTTCAATGTCTGTGGATTTAGTTGTTGGGGAGTTAGGAACTTTTGGTGGTATCTTGTTGGCCTCTCTCCTTGTGATTCTTGAGGTCCCATATTTTCACCTCTGTTGTGATGGATTCCTCTTCCTTTTTATGTGAGGGTCTTTCAGCGAGCAGCTTTGGGCTGGGGTCTATCTTAGCTCAAACACATCGATTAGTGTAATCAAAGTTCTAAGTTTAACAACCAGTACCACTTTGAGAAGAGAGAATAACCACCAGTGACAGTGGAAGAGGAGCCACCAGGAGAGAAAGTAGGATGAAAGAAAGGGAAAGGGATGGGACGAGAAGGAAGAGAAGTATGGAGAGAAACCAAGTGCTTGGTAAAATATGCAAAACTGGCCCTCTGAAAAAACACAGAACGTAGGAAGACATCACAAGTCAGTTCACACTAAGCAGCTAATGCAATAGCAGTCATAAAAAGATCTGATGTTCTTCCTTCTGAGGTTTTAAAGATAAATATATTTCTTTTGAGGGTTTCAATTTTAGAATCTCACAGCAGGAAGATGTTCACACAATACAAATATCATGCTGTTTGTTTGTTCTCAGCTCTGGTCCAATCCAGCTTAATGTGATAGGGAGTCCACACCCTGAGCTCTGCCCCTCCCTTCTTTCCTGGCAGCAATTATTTGAGAAATGTCATTCATTTAAAAGTAGAAATCACCCTCAAAAATGGTTTTGTTGATTGTGACTAGGATAGAAGCGTGGCTTTGGTGGGGCTGCTGAGCAGTCCTCTCACCCCCACAGCCATGGACCATCGGGTTGCCCTGCACCCTCTTCCTGAGATCCTTGGTGTGCGGGTTGCAGCAGCCTATCCTCCAAGCCCTGCTAGGCATGGGGTAAGTGGCACTGGTCCTATTATAGGATTTTTAAAGGTCACCCCACTTTCCACCTGACCCTAATCCGTCCCAGTTCCACCTCCGTCAGCCACCATCCTTATCACTGAGTTCAGACGGCCAGTCTCCCATGAAAGCCCCCTTCTCTCTGCTCTGCTCTGCAGATTTTAACCAGAAGCCATGGCTCCCACTGCTGCCCAGAGCTTCCCCAAGTCTCATCAAGTTACCGTCTCTCAAGTTCCAGTTTCATTCATGCACGCAGATGGGCTTGTGACTTGGGAAACCACGGATCCAGTAAGAAGTAAAGCCTAAGCGGGGACTAGGTATTGGGGTGCTCACAAGGAAGTGTACCAAGAAGATTTAAAAAATTGAAGCAAAAAAATGAAAACCAAAGGCAAATGGCAGGAATTTCTAGTCTCCCCTTGGGAAGCCCACAGTCTCTAAACTGTTCCTGCCCCCCCCCCCCCATCACTAGCCTCCAGGCCCGGGGCGGTCTCCCCTGCAGGCTCACTTCACAGTACCTGAGTGTGTGTTCTGCTCAGGTCGACCTTTGCTGGACAGCAGCACCTTTTTATTTAATCCCTCTGGGAGCCTTTCTTCTGCATGCTGGAAGGAGCGTCTCCTGCCTGCTGTGCTTAGTATCTCACGCCCTGGGACTGCTGGTCTGTTCTTATATTAACTCTCCTTCTATTCCAGAAGCCGATTTCCTAGTCTTCAGGGGTCCAGCCTGTGAGCTGCCTAATGGTGCTTCCCCACCACCTTCCTACCTCACTGTGCCACCACAGAAAGTCCATGTCCTGTTTTGTGCAGCAGCTACAATGTGGTGGTTTCCTCTCATCTGTCATTTTTCCCCTCCTCCTACCCTAGGGATTTACAGGTAGTTTAGACTGGGTGTGTCCCAACCAGACTCCTGACTAATTTTATTACACATTAACCTTATAAGAAAAATGACAATTTCTGAGGTATATGTCTGTCATAGTTATCTTTCTATTTCTGTAACTTAATTTAGAGATTTTAGCAATTTATAGAGGTTTGTTCAGCTTATAGTTCTGGAGGCTGGAAGGTCCAGGGTCAAGGGGCTACTTCTGTTGAGAGCCTTCTTACTCGTGGGGACTCTCTGCAGAGACTCAAGTCATCACAGGGCAAGAGGGGCCCACACAAGGGACGGAACCCACTGGCTCCTATGACAGACACCTCAGAGATGGCCGTTATCACTTTAATCCAGGAGTGGATTAATTCACTCATGAAGGCAGACCCTCATGAATGAATTATGACCTCATCACGTCGTTACCTCGTCCCACCTGTAAATTCCTCACAACAGGAGTTTGAGCAGGGCCTTCAAACCACAGTGGTGCCCTCTGCTCCTTGGGTCCATTTCCATTCCCTGACTCCCTGGATTGTTCCCAGCCTCAGCTTCTCTCCCCTCCTCCCACGGAATGACAACCTGGGGAACGTGGTTGTGCCCTGGGTGTAGCCTGTTTAAAATACGGAGCAGGAGGAGGCCTGGCAGATCCACCTCCTCCATCTCCGCCGAGTGGTGGGGGTATTTTTCTTGTGGAAACATTCTGAACATCATCATGGACCACCAAGTTTCTTCATGGCTCAGGGAGGAATTGTATTCTGCCTGATTCCAAGTGGCCCTTTAGGAGGAAGGGTAGGGTAAGGTGGTGAGCTTTGGAGAAATGAGTAGGGCCCATGAAACCAGCTCAGCTGCCAGCTAGCTATGCGGCCATGAGAAAAACACCCACCACCTAGAGTCTCAGTCCCCTCATGTGCATTGATGGCTGTCTAGTTGTATACCAGGTGCATAAAGTGCCACTCTTGGTACTCAGTGAGGAAATGTCTGCACACCACTGCCCGCCATGCCTGGCTCACAGAAGCTCAGAACCAGAACGAGCATCGTTTCTTATGTTGGTACATGCTCAACTATGGTGCAAAGCCACAGCTTTTGTTGTGCACAATGAGGATATTGAGGCTCAGAGAGGTTGGACAACTTCACTCAGGTCACACAGCTGGTGCATGGCAGAGCCTGAGCATGAATCCAAGTCACAGGAGAGATCAAGAACACCAGACCTGGGGCTATCTCTGGAAGACCATGGGGATGAAACTGGGAGGAAAAGCCAGGTATATGAGGCCCCAGCAAGAACTTAGCCAAGGGTGGGTTCCATAGGAGATGCCCTCTCTGTCCCAGAGCAGGGGAATCCTGGTCAAGATTTTCTGGAGACATCCACAGCACCATGGTCACATGTTAGTGAGAAGAGGACACAGGAAAGAGGCTTGGGACCTGACCTTTCTGGTGGGTTTGAGGAGGAGACAGAGACCGAGACAGACCCTACTGCTAAATGGGGAGTAGGGGGCTTCTTCTAAGAGAGGTGTGAGTCTCTTTGGCAGCAACAGAATGACAAAGAGCTCAGTGTCCTACTGCAGCCCACAGAGAAAGAGGCCCAGGGACCGTCTCTCTAGGCTGTTTTCAGGATGTCCCCTCTGAGAGGTGAGGGCCAGGTCTTGAGACTTAGTAAGGTCAGATAAGAGTGGGTGTGGCCAGCCCTGCAGGACAGAAGGGACTCCAGCATGGGACAGCTGGCACCGAGGGGACGATTCCCCAGAAGTGGGCTGCTGGGTGGACCCTGGGCCTTGGGCTGCTGTTGAGCCACAGACCCCCTCAGGATTCCCACACAGGACTGGAGATCTCAGGATGGACGTGACCAGGGCCCAAAGGACATGGCCTCAGCCAGTCACCATTGACCAGCACACACCTGACACAGCGTCACTGAGAGGTGCTGTGACCTGGAGTTCTCTCATGACCTCAGGACACAGAGGCCACAGGGTGAGGGATTGGCAGGTCACACTCAGGCACTGGCAGATCAGCCTGTCTAATGTCACTGGGGTTTGGGGGCCTGGGCAGGACAGGAGGGGAGGGGAAGTTGTCCTTTTGTGGGATGTACCACCCTCCCTAGTGACAGGGCAAAGCTGGCGAACTTGTTCTTGACAATGACTGAGAAAGACCCACTGCACTCGGGAGTCAGGTCCGCAGTCCAGCTGTTATGTACATCGGTGATGTCACTGGATTCTGTCCCTTTCTCAGCAAAGGTCAGCCCAGCCTTACTCAGGGCCTGGAGGGGAGAGAAGTAGAGGGACTCTGAGGTCCTGCTGCCCACCCCCCCTGCCCCCGCAGGCTGCAGCAAGGACCCGGGAGGGAGCCTCATCCTGTGAGGGCAGCACTAGGGCTTCTCATGGACCTCCTGTTGGCCACTCAGGTCCCCCTGCCCTCTCAGCCTCAGCCTGCTCCCCTCCCCTCTCCTTTCCTGACCTCCATCTGTCCTGTCCTTGGACACCCTTCAGCTGCAGAAGGGCAAGAACATGGGCCTCCGGGTACTTCCACAGCTCCTTTTCCCAGTGTAGGGCTATGAGCACCTCGGCACAAGGACTCTGGTGGTGACCTTCACCATGCCCAGGCCCCAGGAGGGAGCCACCCATTCTGACCTGTAGTTGTCCTCGGTCCTCTTTAATTTCCCATCCAAGTGCTCTCTTTGGCTGAGCTCACTCGTAATTCACAAGTGGCAGTTCATCAGTGGCTCTCAATGGAAGATTCCAGAACATTCTCTGAAGTCCCTGAGCCTAAGTCTCTCTCTGTGTAAATATGGGTAAACTGAGACCCAAAGATTTAAAGATCCTGGGAAAAGAGGAGACTGAGGGTTGGTGGGCATCTCAGGAGAGGTCCCTATACAATGGAGTCCTTTTAAAATTAAAAGCAACAAGCTATTTTTGCTCCTTAACTTCTGCATATTGAGAATGAAAGCCAAGAAGTTACCCTCTGGCCCAGGCAGACACCGAGGAGACTGACATCCTCACATCTTCTTCTGTCTCACAGAATCTGCAGGTGTCTATCTCCTGGCTTTCATTTCCATCATGTGTAACCACTTCGTTTGGACTGGTGGACATAGTCTATGAAACACAAAATAGGGCTGGGGAGGTGGCTCAGTGGTGCAGTGCCACTGAGTTCAATCTCAGGTACCAAACAAAACAAAAAAACTCCAAAAAACGCAGATTTAGGACTTCTTATTATTTTTAAAACTCTTCTTATGGGCACCTATATGATTATGTTTATGTATTGTTTGTTTGCCTGGCACTAAAACTGACTTATAAACTGTTAAGTTAGCCTTAATTCCTATGGATTCACATGACTTAAGTAAATCTTTGACAAATAAGTTAATTCGAACTTTTTGGTTATAAGAATGTCTTTGAAATTTGATAATGCATATTTTTTTGACTGGCTAACCGATTGGATTAATACTTGTCTCTAGATATTTGTGATATGATGTTCAATGCTTCTAACATATAGCAACTTTTAAGAATTTTTTTCCAAAAAAAGAAAAACTTAAGATGTTAATTATGCTTGATTTTTATTTCAGATTTCCAATTGATATATTCTTTATATCTAAAAATAACTGTTAAAATAAGTTAAATATATAAGGTGGGGATTTATAAATGTCCAAAAAGTTAAAAAAAACCCCATCTTTTGTTTTATTGTAATAGCCCATTAATTAAAGCTATTTTATATAGAAAACTGGCAGGGATGACCTGATTCTTTTCAATAAGTAAACTACTGCTGTTTTCCTATCTATTCTTTGCTCCATTTTTTTAAATGAAGCTTTTGAAATTGTTTTCTTTTTAACAAGGAACCTTAATTCAAAGGCTGAAAGTTTAGGCTTTTCACACCTCAATTATGTTGTGTTATTTATTTATTTATTGTGCACACCTAATTCCAGAGACTTGAGAGGCTGAGGCAGGAGGATTGCAAGTTTGAGGCCATCCTGGGCATTTCAGAAAGACCCAAAATGAAAGACTCAAAATGAAAAATAGGAAAGAACTGGCACGTAGCTCAGTGGTAAAATGCCCCTAGGATCCATCCCTAGTCCCACACACAAAGATTTTTTTGATAATAAATGTGTAATGTTTATATCTACATACCACATTCAGGGTTATCTGGGATATTAATTGTCTGACAGTATTTGGAAATTCACAAATGAAACTGTACACTAAAGGTAGGTAAGACTCAGTTCTAAAACAATTATAATTCTTATTTTAAAATGTCATTAAAATTCTTAAACTCAAGAAATTTAATTTGGTATGTCTTTCCTAGTTCCAAGCTGAGGTGGGCCAAAGGAAATATGGAATGCTTTTAAAATGTTAATGACCTATGTATGGTTTCTGTTTCTGGTTCCTGGAATGACATCATTGTATAATGAGCTAACTTTTGTTGTTGTTGTGCATTGATCATAAATCCTAGTAGTGCTTTCAAAAATCAACTGTCAGCCCATCTGTGTCTTTACTGAGCAGCCTAAATGTTACATACATTTCCAGGATTCCAGTTGTTATATTCTTCATGTCAGATAGAAGAGAAATCTGATGCTTGATAAGTGCTTAGACATCAGCTTTTGAGATAAGTTTGCCTCTTCACATTTACTTTCACCACCTCCTTGACAGAAAAGATTCATGTTGATATTTGGGCCCTAAATATGTGATTGTTAAAAATGAAATCAATGTTAATAAGCTTTCAGTAAGAACAGATTCAAGAGCCTGTTTTCATTTGATCCCGGTGTTTCTTCTAAAGAATTCCCTGCAAACAGACATCAGTTTGTGTGCTAACCTGGAGTTAAAACGAATTCAGGGGCTTGGGCTGTGGCTCAGTGGTAGAGTGCCTAGCACATGCGAGGCCCTGGGTTCGATCCTCAGCACCACATATAAAAAAAGTTATTGTGTGCAACTACAACAATAAATAAATAAATACACATCTTAAAAAAATAAAAATAATTCATATGATGCTGCTCATAGGCGTTTTCCACTTCTGGTTTTGTTTTCTGTACAAAGGCTGGGGCTTTATTTTTCTAATGAGCAAGTTGCTATTCTGTCTCCTTTAAATGTCCCTCAAAGCTATTAGATGGGTTTTGTGCTATGTCTGGTGTCAATAGTCCAGTTTGCTTCAGTTAAATGTTGTAGAACCCATTTCACTAGAAAAAGGATTCTTTCTTTTGGCAGTAATTGTAGACATGTCTTTCTAATGCATCATTGTGCCTTTTTGTGGGGTCATGATTCATATTATTTAAAATGTATTTTTATTTTCTCCATTTTAAATAACCTAAAGATATAGGATAAAAAGGAGATTTGACTTTATAAATTAGAATTTTACCCTGAAAGATTTTTAAGGCCAGGTGTGGTGGTGCATGCCTGTAATCCCAGTGACTGATATGATCTCAAATTCAAAGAAGGCCAGCCTTAGCAACTTAGTGAGGCCCTAAGCAATTTAGTGAGACCCTGTCTCAAAAGAAAAAAAATAAAAAGAGCTGGGGATATGACTCAGTGGTAAAGTACCCCTGTGTTAAATACAAAAAAAAAAAAAAAGATTTTTAAGGATTGATATATGTCTCTCCTAGCAATAATGAGCCTTAAAAAATAATGCGTATTGGGTTTAAGTGATTGCTGTTTTTTTTTTTTTCAAAGCAAGGTAAAGTAGATGAGAGCTGCTGTATGCCATTGGGTAGCCCCTGAGGTCAGAATGTGCCTACTTTGTTGCAAATGAACATATTTGATTTGGAAATTTCTGACAGAAAAATTGAGAGAATAAAGAATATATATTCATTGAGATATAGAAAATATTGTTCACTTTTCTGATTTGCTTGACTGATGTTTAAATTGCAGAGAAACTTAAAAGTAATGTTTAAAATGCATTTCTAGGTAGGATCCAGCAGTTTGTCTATATCTATGGTTAGGATAATTGCAGGAAATTGATATTGCTGCAAGATGAATCCTGAACTAGTAAAACAGCATGACATTCATATGTGTGTCTTTGATGGAAAACATTTAAGTATGTTCTGGTTAGGGCCAGTCGACTTAAGGAAAAATATTTTAGATGAAAAGAATTCTAGATGAGATTTATAAGTAAGTTGACTATAAATAAAATATTATTTATAAGGCTTTCTAAAACCAAAATGTAATGAAACTAGAATCTAGTTCTTTGTATTTAAAAAGCAAACTGAAACTTCTACTAGCAACAGTGCAGCTAAATCTACATATGCATATTTCCTTAAAATACTCATCTGCTTTTAGCAAAGTTTATAAAGAACTCACTTAAAGAACAATGTTTTATGTTGTAATTAAGATAATTTGATTACAACAAATTTGTAATTTCCTGTTTTCTGCTTATTTGTTGGGTTTTTGATTATTTGAAAGAGAAACCAAGTCCTACAAAAGTTAGGGTTGATTCTAATCTCTCTTTGTTTTAAAGTGTCTTTTGGGTGTCCAACTCTAGCTATAAGAACAACTATTTTAATAACCATATGTTTGATTGATACAGGTATTCTAATATTTTATAAAGACTTGAAAATCAGATAATGCTGATATCATGCTATAAATCATAACTGTTATTTTAACTTATTAAAGGCAAATAGATTGTTTAGCTGAGTTTCTGAACTCTCTATACAGTACTAACCCCTTATATTTTGTTTGTCGTCATTGTTGATAATTTGAGCCACACTTCCAGAGTTAGAAAGAGGCAGACTGTGTGTATTTTCCATAATATAAGAGATAAGACCATTTTTAAAAGTTTTCTCAGTTATACAGTTTACATTATGACTTAGTTGGTGAAGCACATATCTAATAATGTGTATATATATGTTCTTAATTGGTAAATAAGCATTAATTCTTATTGTTGTATTCACTACTTTTATAGTTCTATGGAATATACGTAAACTATTCTAAAAATGTTGTAAAATGTGATGATGAGTTTACTACTCAAATGGCAATTAACCTTGGTTGACTTTGGACAATCTTTGATGAGTCTCTGATGTAGCTACTTTTATAGGTAGATTGATTTTCTACATTAGATACAAATGATACCACTAAAGAAATTGTGATTTTTAGTTCAAATTTACTACGTAATCTAGATATACTTCGCCTTTATTGATGTCAGGATTTTTAACATTGAATTTCTAGTTAAGCTCAGCCTAAGGACTACTCTTACTAAACCTCTTGCTGCTTAAATTTGGCTGCAACAGGGTGTTTTGACACTGACTCATGAACTGTCACATTCCCTCCAACATGGAAACAGTCAGATCAAAAAATGGGGTGAAACTCCCACTTTGTGGGGAGGCAATATCTTTAGAGGAAATTGGTTAGTGATAGAAGATTGGGGACTTTGGAGTCACTGGTCAACCCCACCACAGTCAACAGCCAGGCTTGACCTCCTTCAGATACCCATGTCGGGCTCCATATGCTTGGGAGTTCACAGAGGGGATCTGTACCTGCTCTGTGTCAACTGTGAGTGCCTGACAGTCCACCATTCCCTCCAGAGGAAGAGATGAGCTGAACAGGAAATGACTTTAAGAACTTCCTTGAAATTAAAAGCTATAAATTTGGCTCCTGAGTTTCCTCATCTGAGATCTGAAAGAGAGGTTATCCCTGGACTGGGCCTAAGGGAACTGAAACTTCTACTAGCAACAGTGCAGCTAAATCTACATATGCATATTTCCTAAATCTTCATATGCATATTTCCACCTTTGTTTCTGTACCTTGTCACAGCTTCCACAGGACAGGTGGAGAGAGGCTAGCTATTTCTCCCATCTTGGCCAAACTACATTAAATTCATTTTTCCTCTTTACACTCTTTGTTCATTTTATATGCAGGTGGGCAATCAGATCCAGCCAGCTGGAACCAGGTAGTTTCCCTGGCTTTGATGCTGGTGGCACCAATGTCACCAGCACAGGAGGCCACCTCCCAGGCTCTGTCCTCCTCCCCTGTCACTGCTAATGAATCTCTGCATCCTCAGGAGGACTCATCTGGCCCTTGCTGTGTCCTTGGCCCCTCCCTCAGCCTCAGGACTGAGCAGGTCCTGACGACTGTGGCCTGCAGATCCCTGGACCAAGCCATTCTCAGGTGCTGTCACCTTGGAGAGTCTCAGGGGAGCCTTCTTCATGACCCCCGACAGGTCGGCCACATTGCTGAAGACCTTGGTGATGCCCAGACTTCTCAGGACAGTCTTCAAACCAAAGTTTCCAGAGATGGACAGTTTGGGGAAGTGTAAATTAGCTGGCCTGGTATGAAGGTGGAAAATGAGGGCATTTCACAGGGTTTCTGCTGGGCCCCACCGTGCTGTGAAAGTGTTTCCTCTCCTGATTGGTTCTCCCACGTAGTGCCCTGGCCCACCCTCAGCAGAACAGGAAGTCACTGGCTTGTGTACTTTAGCTTCCTGGACCCCTATTGTGCTGCAGGCTCAGCTCCATGTCCCCAGGGATGGGGTGAGGCCCAGGGGCCTCTGCTGAGGCCATACTTGCACCCATGCTTGGGGACCAGTCCCAGGCTGCCTTGTGCTCTGTTCCCAGCCCGGGTGCAGGGATCTCATGAGGGCTGGGTGGGCCAGGGGTGGTGACACAGGTGCAGTTTAACCTGCAAGTGAGTGTCACATGTGTCTGCAGTGTGCCTCCTGCACCAGCGCCCAGGGCTGGGCTCATTACAGTGCACGCGTGCCCTGCTCTGTGCCACACGCCCCAGCTGTGTGGCTCCTGGGTCTCAGAGAACCAGCCTGAGATGTGACAGAGAAAAGGAGCCTGCGGGAATGTGCCCTGAGCCTCCCATTCCTATTCTGGGCCTTTCCACCAGAGCTCCCTCAACTCCGCTGTTCAAGTTCTTGAGACCAAGATGAAATCATTCTTCTCAGGCCCAGAGAAAATTGGGGCTGGCAAGGGATGGAGAGGGAGGGCTCCTGCCTGCTTCAGAAAGACCACAGGATGTTCCTCCTCTCTCCACGGTGCCTGCGGGCCTCCCGTGGATGCACACGCGTGGATGCACACAGGTGGAAACAAAGGTCTTTAGCATTCCTAAGACTGTAACAATCAAGACAAGGTGCTCTCCACAGAACACTGTCCCAGCAAGGACGCATCCACTGCCAACACCTGCCTCAGGCCTCCCCCATTTTCTGTGTCCGAGGAGCTTATGTCAGTGGAGGCTCTGACTCTTGAAAACTTGCCCTTTCCTCAACCTCCTTGAAGAAGCCCATAGATGAACATGTCGAGCATCCTGTGGCTGCAGTGTTGTGCTGTTCCCGAAGTTACCACTGTTCTTTGGAGAATCTCGGGTTGTTATTTGAGCTGGCTTCATCCATGGACAATCTATTCTTGAACTCTCATGAAACTTTTTGCCTGAAAGTCCACGCCCTCATTCTTACCTATGCAGTAGGAAGTGCTGGTGTGACTGTCCCTGCCTGGGCACTTATCAATGGAAGAGAATGTGCTGAAGAAGGAAGTCTCCAAGGGAGTGGTGTCTGCCTCGCTGGGCTGAGCACTGGACCTCACAGACCTGGACAATACCAGAGGGACTGAGCAGTGAGCACTCTGTGGATATGCAAGGTCATGCCCAGAAGCTCTGGCCCAAGGGATAGGGTCCACCGTCACCAGACATTGGTCAGTGCTGAAGAGCTTCAGTCCTAATTTGGCTCAGAGATCTGGGCAGCTGCTGGGGTGGGGGGGGGGTCCTGGTCTGGGAATCTCCTTACATCAATGCTCTTCTAGATGCTGTTGGGGTGTTTGTGGGTCAGTTGTTCCTCCAGCTGCTGCCTTTCTCTGGGTCAGCAGGATGAAGAAGGCGATGATGTCATTCACATAGTGCTCCCCCAGCATCCAGCTGGAAAGCTGCTGTCCCAGTGCACGTGTCCACCCAGGCAAGGATCACGGGGACCTCAAGGGTCTCCACACGCACTTCGAAGGGGTCCTCCAACAAGTGCTCGGCCTGGAATTCCTCATTCCATTGGCCTGCAGAGAGGGAAGGGGGCCCATCAGCCAGGGGCAAAGTGAAGGTTCAGGTAAGTGAGCAAGTAAGGCCTGAGTAACTGTCCCTCAAGGCTCCTTCTGAGTCTCAGCTTCAGTGTCTGCAAAATGGGATGAGGCTGAGAGCATCAGGCTGCTAGGGAGCAAGAGTGAGGAGCCCCAGAAATTGCAGGAGGCAATATCTATGTTTCAGGAATATTAGTGGAAACATGGAAGTACTTGGATTTGTCTACCAGGCTGATTCAGTGGTTGTGTGATTTATTTATTTACTTTTTGGTGCTAGGGATTGAACCCCGGGCCTCGCACACGATAAGAACGTGCTTCATCACTGGGGCATATGTCTAGCCCTTTCCTGGTGATTCTTACGGAAAATTGGAAGCTGCTAAGCCATAACTAAGCATCTGTTTACTGAAGGTGGCCTGTCCTTGGCAGGTGGCAGTTCAGACTGTACACACCTTCTGGGCACCCCTAAATCCTTGTCCTGGACCTGTATGTGAAGAGCAGATGCCTGGGCAGCCCCGCTCCACTGGACAGCAGCTCCTTACTCTCTTGGCCAGAAGAATGGGCAGGTGCCATAGGGAACCCTGAGCACACATTTCTCAATGGTGCAGGGAGGGATGAGACCCACCCTAAGTCCCCACAGAGCTGGCCCCTCAAGTGTTCTGACCGTGACCTGGAGCTCAGCACTGCAGGACTCTGCCCAGGAAAAAGCCAAGGTGGGGAGGAAGCAGGTCCTGATCTTGACTCCCCTTCCCCTCCCTCAGGCCATTGCCCTGGGGCAGTGGAAGCTGCCTTAGGACCTGGGACCTGCAGAGTCCTGGCAGGTGGGCAGGCAGAGTACCCACACCCTCTGCTTGGCTGTGATGTGACTTGCCCCCACAGTCCCAAGCTCTGTGTAAGTTGGCTATGCCTTTCAAACCTGGCTATATGGTATTGTTTTCTCCATAATTAGAAAAGGGAGTAGCACTTCAAGGAGGTGAGAAGGCAGGTCCAATACAAGCGCTAAGAAGTGGAGGCAGGATGAACCCAGGCCTTCGATGCTCCGAAGCATGCAAGAGAAATCTTTATGCAAGACGTCTGGGGAAAGACACAGCTTCTTGCCCTGGTGAATTCCATCTCCTTCCATAATAAGGTGGTTCCATCAACCTGAGCTGGCTCCAGGGAAACTATCCCAACTGGTGCTCAGAGTTCCTTCTTCAACTTTCCTGGACAATTCAGAACGGAACGCTAAACCTCCAAATTACTTTTCCATCTATGTTCATCAGGGATATTGGTCTGTAGTTTCCTTTTGTCATGTTTCTTTGTCTGGCTTTGGTGTCAGAGTGAAACTGGCTTCATAGGATAAATCTGGGAGTGTTCCTTCCCTTTCTGTTTCAAGGGATAATTTGAAGAAGATTGACATTAGTTCTTCTTTAAAGACTCAGGTAAAATTCAGCTGAGACTCCATCTGGTCCTGGGCTTTCCTTCATTGGAAGACTTTTAATTGCAGCTTCAATCTTCTTGCTTGATATCGATCTGTTTAGGCTTTCTATGACTTCTCAGTTCAATTTGGGTAGGTCACGTGTATCTAGAAATTCATCAATGACTTCTATATTTTCCAATTTATTGCAATATAAAATTTTAAAAATACTTCCTAATGATTTTCTGGATTTCAGAAAGGTCTGTGGAGATATCTCCTTTATCATCTCTCCCTCTCTCTCTCTCTCTCTTTTAATTTAGTTCTGCTCTTTTGTTTGTTAGTTTGGCTAATTTTAAAAAATCAATCTCATTTATCTTTTAAAGTACCAGTTCTTTTTGCATTGATCCTTTATATTGTTTTCTCATTTTCAATTTTATTAATTTCAGTTCTGATTTTATTTCCTGTCTTCTAATGGTTTAGGAAATCTTTTGTTCTTGCTTTTCTAGGGACTTGAGGTACAACATTAAAGTATTTATTTGGAATTTTTATGTTTTTAATATAGGCATTTGGTGCTGTAAACATTTTTCTTAGAACTTCTTTCATACTGTTGGAGAGATTTTGACAGATTGTATCTCAGTTTGCATAGTATTGCTTTTTGTGGGCTCTTTAGCCCTATCTTTCCAATGTACCCCTTGAATAAGCACTTTTACCCAAATTAAACCCTCCCAATATAGCTGCTGTAACTCTGGGTTTCCTTTGCTAAGGAACAAGGGACAGTCTCACCTATCCTCTGGCCCAAGTCCAGTTCTGTCTGACCCATTCTGACTGGGCCCCCTACAAGATGCAGTCCTGTTTCTGTTGTGACACCACAGGTGGTGTGCTTCATCATGACACAAAAACCTGGGTTCAAAACCTAAAGTAAAAGACTAAAAACACTTACCCGACGTCCTTAGCTGAACCCAATTCAGTTAACTATTGAATTTGATTCATCTATGAAGCCACTTCAGTACTGTTTGACAGAGGCAAGTGCCCAGTCTTCCCTAGCTGAGTCCAATTAATCAAAGTTGAGGGGAGAGGAGAGTCTGCTGAGACACCCAGAGGGCTCAGGACACATCATGAGTGGAGTTGGAGGTCTGTGACTTCACACTAGATGCAGTCACTGCAGGGGACAACTGGCTCAAGAGGCCCTGGCTGGTAGGGCTCCTCTGATACAGGTGAGCCAGTGTCCTCGTGGTTCTCATCCCTGGAATCATAGGGACACGGGCAGTATCCCTTGTGACCCGAGGAGGAAATGCATTATGCATTGGTGCAGCATGGCCCTCTGGGAGGAGGAGAGGAGTGAGGTGTGGACTCAAACAGGGCCCCTGAAGCTGGATCAGGCCCTTGTTAGTTAGGTGATCTTGAGCAAGACAGCTCCTTCTCTGAACCTGTCTATTTGCAGAACGAGGGTGTGAGAGCAGAGTGGCTGCAGGTGGAGCAGCACAGAGCTTCCACGGGGAGGAAGCGGGAGAGTGATTGACAGCATCTCCTGGTGCAGGACCCCGGGGAGAGCTCATGGTGCAGAACAACATCTCCACACGGGCAGCTGCCGAGCCACCATGGAAAAGCTGATTTCACTCTCTGGTTTAACCTCACACCAACTCTAAGTAGTTTTTAGTAACCAAGATGAAGACATGTGGCTCAGAGAACATTGCTCATGTTACCCAGATCACACAGCAGGGACAGGATGAGAGTGGACCTCCAGCCAGGTCTTTAGGACTTCTGAAGTCACCCTCTGTGATCCATGAGATTCATTTAGCCAGTGGCATTTCAAGAGGCTGGAAGTCTTCTTGTGAGCCAATCGGAGACTGAATACTTGTTTGGGGACCAGATGTAATAATTGATTAGAATGATTATGTGAGCTTGATGGTATTTCACCATTTTGAATTAAATATGATTCAACCTTGAGTTTTCTGTCTGCATTTACCCTCTGAGTGGACAGGACATTATTCCAAGATGAGGGTCCACAGGAAAAGAACATCCTGGGAGAGCCCAGGCAACAGGAGCCTTTGGCTAGGGACCTGTGGGCTCCCAGCTACTTCAGCCCAGAGCCTTGAGGGTGGAAGGGGCCAGGGCGCCGCATGGCAGGGCTGCTCCAGGACAGCCTGGGCCACCCACCAGACCTCCTTCTGTCCTGAGGACCTGGGGGGAACCTGGAGGAGGGGCCAGGTGCACTGCCCCAGTGAGAACCCAGGCAGGGAGGAGGGCTGGGGTTCCAGGGGGGATGTCCTTGCCCTGCCACAGCCAACGCAGCCTGCCGTGACCTTTAGGAGCCATCCCTGGGGACATGGCACAGGACTAGGGAGAGGGGACACAGGGTAAGTGGCCTGGGGTCCTGGGGGCCTGGGGCCTGGTGGGCTTGAGGGGGAGACAGTGACACAGAGCCCCTCCTGCTCACTGGGGACAGGGGCTCTTCCAAGAGGGGACGTGTGAGCCTCCTGGGCAGCTCTGGAAAGACAAGGACAGAGGTCAGTGTCCTGGCCCAGCCCATTGAGGAAGGCTCCTCACCACCTCCTCCAATCCCCCTAGGACATGCCCTGTGAGGCCAGCGGCCAGGTCTGGTGAGGGGACAGTGTGATGAGAGGGGTCATGGTCACCTCCCTGCTGTGGCTGTAGTCACAGCTACTCAAAGCCAGGGTGTGAGTGGCCAGGTCTGGGGGCACAGAGGGTCATGGTTGGATGTGAGGTGTCCCCAAAGCTCAGGAGGGAGACACTGCAGAAGGTTCAGAGGAGAAGTGAGGGTTGTGAGGACCTAAAGCCGATCAGTGAGTCCTCCCTGAGGGGGTTACCTGGGGGTCACTGAGGGAGGTGGGTGTGGCTGGAGGGGAAGGGCACTGGGGACATGGCTCTGGGGTTATGTTTGTGTCTGGCCAGTGGAGTCTCTCTGTGCTTCCTTGTCACCACCTGAGCTGCTTCCCTCCCCCCCACTCTTCCTCCATGGGGGTCAGCCTCACCTTGGGCCCTGAGGAATGGACCTGGCTGTGTGTGGACTGCGACCTCTGCCACTGTGAGCCCCAAGTAAACGTTTCCTCCTCTGAATTGTCCTGGTCGGGTCTTTAGTCAGAGGAGCACAAAGGCTGACCAACAGGAAGAGGCTTGTTGGGTGAGTGTGGCCACCACATAGTGGGAGGGGGCATGGGGTGCTGGGTGAACCCTGGGCCTTGGACTGCTGTTGAGCCACAGACCCACTCAGGATTCCCAGACAGGACTGGAAATCTGAGGCATGGACGTTCCCAGGGCTCACAGGTCATGGCCTCAGCCAGTCACACAGCTGGCACAGTGTCACTGAGAGATGCTGTGACATGGAGTCCTCACGGGACCTCAGGACACAGGGATAGACACAGAGACCACAGGTGCAGAATTTGCAGGCCACCTGCAGACATTGCCCAGACCAGCCTGTTTAATGTCACCAAGTAGGTGGCTTGGCCAGGAGGGGAGGGGCCTAAGCCTGAGACCAGCTATTTCTCTATAGGATTCACTATTTTGCCACCAAAGAGGGGAAAGTTGGTGTACTCATCCCTAATGATGGGCAAGAAGGGCCTGTTGAACTGGACAGTGGGGACCTCAAACAATGTGTTTTCTTCCCATTTGGCATCCCCTGTGGCCACTGTCTCTTCCTTGTCGAAGGTCAGCTCAGCCTTATGCAGGGCCTGGAGGGGAGAGAAGCAGAGGGGCTCTGAGGTCCTGCTGCCCCACCCCAGGCTGCAGCAAGGCCCCACGTGGGAGCCTCCTACCAACAGGACCTCACCAGGGCCTTCCTGCTGGACCAGCCTGTCCTGTCCTAGGCTCCATGTGGGTCACTCAGGTTCCCCCAACCCCATCTCAGCCTCTTCCTGATTCAGCCTGCTCCCCTCCCCCTCCTTTCCTGACCTCCATCTCTTCTGCCCTTGGATGTGACCTCAGGGGCCCAAGAGGAAGACCATCGGCCTCCATGTCACCTCCACATTTATCCCCTTCCCCCTGTAGGTGTAGGAGCTCCTTGGCACAGGGACACTGGTGGTGACCTTCCCAGTGCACAGATACCCAAGAGGGAGCCACCCACAAGGACCTGCAGTTTCCCTTGGTCCCCTCCTGTTTTCCTGAACAAGTGGCCCATTTGCCTTAACTCAGTAATAATTCAGATTTGCTAGATCACAAGTAGCTATAAATGTCACAAATGGAAGATTCTCTGAAGATACTGAGCCTAAGCCTCTCTGAGTAAATGTGAGTAAACAGAAGCCCAAGGACTCAATGGCCCTGGGAAAGGAAGAGGCCAAGGGTCAAGGGGCCCCTCAGGGGAGGTCGCTGCAAGGCCAGCTCTACCGGAGGCCACCTCCCTGGCCCTGTCCTCCTCCCCTGTCAGAGCTAGTGAATCTCTGCATCCTCAGGAGGAGCTCACCTGGCCCTTACTGTGTCCCTTGGCCCCTCCTTCAGCCTCAGGCCTGAGCAGACCCCCACCACTCTGGCCTGCAGACCCCTGGACCATGGCCATCCTCACCTGGAAGAGCCTCAGGGGAGCGTCCTCCGTGATCCCAGACAGGTCAGCCTCATGGCTGAAGACCTTGGTGATGCCCAGACTTCTCAGGACGGGCTTCAGATCGATGGTTCCAGAGATGGACAGTTTGGGGAAGTGTAAATTGGCTGTCCTGGTATGAAGGTGGGAAATGGGGGCGATTCACAGGGTTTCTGGCTTCTGCTGGGCCCCACCGTGCTGTGAAAGTGTTTCCTCTCCTGATTGGTTCTCCCACTTAGTGCCCTGTCCCCACCCTCAGCAGAACAGGAAGTCACTGGCTTGTGTGCTTTAGCTTCCTGGACCCCTGCTGTGCTGCAGGCTCAGCTCCTGTCCCCAGGGATGGGGTGAGGCCCAGGGACTGTGCTGAGGCCACACACTGGCACCTGAGCTCAGGGACCAGTGCCAGGCTGCCTTGTGCTCTGTTCCCAGCCTGGGTGTGGTGGCTTCAGGAGGGCGGGTGGGCCAGCGGTGGTGACCACCCAGGGGCTGTTAACCTGCAGGTTCGGGTGTCACGTCTGCCTGCAGTGCCTCCTGCATCAGCGCCAGGGCTGGGCTCATTACCGTGCCCCTGTGCCCTGCTCTGTGCCTCACGCCCCAGCTCTGTGGCTTCTGGGGCCGATGAAGCAGCCTGAGATGCGACAGAGAAACAGAGCCTGTGGGAACGTGCCCTGAGCTCCCAGCGCTGCCTGTTCCTGTTCTGGGCCTTTCCATGCAGGCACTTCCCCTGTGCATCTCGGCTGGTCCTCGGGGAAGTCCTCTCTCGTGCTGCCCTAGCCTGCAGGCCCAGGCCTTTGTCCTTGGTCCTGACACAATGTGCTGGCATTGCTGTTCATGCCCCCAGGTGAAGGGCAGGGAGCTGACCTTGGAGGGCAGTGAAGTCCTCAGGCCAGTCTCTGGGCGCACTCCCCTGTCACTCACCCTTCACTGAGCCTGGCTCACACTGATGGGAAGCACAGCTGCTGAGCCTGTAGCACAGGGCCCTGCGCAGGGGACAGGCCCCCCCAGCCATCATGGCAGCTCCTGTGTGGGCACCTGGACGGGGCATCACCTGATGTCGATGTTTCTCAGGATATCTTCAAAGTGCTTGGGGGTCAGTTTTTTCTCTACCTGCAGCATCCTCCCTGGGTCCGGCAGGATGGCGAAGGTGATGGTGTCACGCAGGTAGTGCTGAACCAGCACCCAGCTGGACAGCTCCTTGTCCCGGTGCAGGAAGAAGTTGCCCAGGCAGTGGATCATGGGCACCTTGATGGTCATCTTCCTGTTCACGGGAAAGTTCTCTATGATGTGCCGCTCAGCATTGGGCTCCTCATTCCATTTGCCTGGAGGGAGGGAGGGAGGCAGGGAGGGAGGGGGTGAGATGTAGGTTGGGCACTAGGCAGCCACCGGGGCGCCCTGAGCCCCCTTCCTGTGAAGCTCCTCTCTGAGCCTCAGTTTCAGTGTCTGTCAAATGGGATGAAGATGGAAACAGGCTGCTGCAGGTTTATGTGGAAATAATGGAAAGCCGGAGGGGGTTTTAGGATTTGGATAGAGTCAGGCTTAATGTGAAAACCCGACTCCAAAGAGACATGGCTCTAGGTGGATTTTATGTGGATTTAATAGTACCTGGAGGTGCTAAGAACACTGATGGCAGGATCGCCCCTGGGTGCTTCTTTCCCAACGGTTCCCTGTCCCTCGTGGATACATGGTTTTGTCTGTATTCAGGACACCCCTAAGTCCTCGTCCTGGACCCATGTGAAGCCCAGAGCTCCCCCTGTGCTGGACAACAGTGCCTGACCCTCACAAGCAGCAGATTGGCAGGTGCCACAGGGAAGCCTGAGCCCCGATATCTCATTGGGCAGGAGAAGGTGGTGCTGGGCGGGACAAGAGCTGCCCTAAGTCCCCTCAGAGCTGGCCCCTCAGTTGTGCTGCCAGGTCCTGGGGCTCAGCACGGGATTCCACCTAGGAACAAGGGAGCCAGGGTGGGAGGAAGCCGACCCTGGCCTTGACTCTGCTGGCCTCCCCTGACCATTGCCTTGGGGCAGTGGAAGCTGCCTTAGGACCTGGGGCCCTGGTGTCCTGGCAGGTGGGCAGGCTGAGGGTCCATGCCAGCTACTTATCTGTTTTGAGTCCCCACAGTGTCATGCTTTGTGTGACTTAAAAACAGAATATTGTCTTACTCATGACATGATAAGACAGTCACATCCCATAGAGGCGACATGGCTCCTCTATAGTCAAAGTCAATGAGTGGTGCAGGCAGGATTTGAACCCAGGTCTTGCACACCCGCAGCTGCCAAACTCCACAACAAGAGTTGTTCCAAGGACTTTCAATGAAAGGCCACTCCCTCCCACCACGTGCTACAATTTGCATTTGTGGCATTCTAGTTAGGAGCCATCACATGTGTCCCTCCCTCTTGGGGATCCCCAGTGAGCAGGAGGACAGACAGGGCTCTGACAGGTCCTACAGAGAAGATGACCCATGAGCAGATTGAGCTCGTCCCTCCCGAGCCTCCTTGGTTCACAGAATGGATTGAATCGTGTCCTAGTGGAAACCCGAGGAGGCCAAGTGGAGAGGCCCTGCCCTATTCCTTTCCGCATCATCGTGAAGGAGAGTTTAACAAGAGGGAGCCTGAAGGACACTTTGGATTATTTCACTGGAACCAGCTCAGGCTGGAGGCACCTCACCATGGAAGGAAATGTAGTTCAGCAGGGCAAGAGCCGTGTCGTTCTCCAGATGGTTGACCAGACCCATTACTGTCCTCTGGGTTTTCTGCTGCACGTGACTGTTGATCTGTTTCTTGGCTTCGTGGGTGTTCCTGAAGTCCACGGGGACGATCGCTGAGTGGCACAGATTCTTGGCGTCTTGGACAAACTGATCCACGAGCTTTAGGCTGCTATGGATGAAGAGGCTGCTGCCCGTGGTCAGCTGGCGCTGTTGGCTGGACTGCTGGAAGTTCTGGAGGAGATGCTGGAAGCACTCATGGATCTTAGCCTCCGGAGTCTCCCTGAGATTCAGCTTCAGGCCCTCCAGGATCTGGGTGTGAGTGTCACCCTTGGTCCCCAGGGAGAGCATGGCAAAGGCCATCGCGACGCTCACTGGGGAGAATAAGATATTGCTGTGTCTTGATCATGTGGCTGGCTCCCTGTATAAGGTGAAGGCCATGTCAATGACCTTGGAGGAGACATTGTGGCAGGTTGAATATTCCTCATGCTCGTGGCCATGAGCAGATGATTGGGCCTCCTGGGGATCTTGAACCTGGGAGCCTGGGGCCAGGCAGCACAGGCCTACCAGCAAGAGGAGGCCCCATGAGACGGAGGATGGCATTGTCCTGCAAGACAGAGAAGGGAGGGCCATGTCCTGAGCACATGCCAAGTCGACTCCCCTGCCCAGTGATGGACACCAAGCAAAAGAGTCAGCTGACTGCCCGTGTGCCAGGTGCCCAGCCCACACAGGTGCTGCCTACCTCTTCATCAGCAGTGATGATGGTGCACCTGAAAGGCACAGCAGGGTCTAACCCCCACGGTGAGCTATCAAGAGAGTAGAGCCTGGACCAGGCCCTGGGGAGGTGAGCAGGTCTAGATAAGGCCACCAGGGTGCAGCCCCACGATTGAATCTGGGGGTCTAATTAGACTCATCTGGCCATCAAGAGAGTCCTCAGCAGATATGGACCCTTGGCCATGAACCTGAGCCGTGAGTCCCAATAAACCTCTCCTCACCAGGATCGACCCAACACAGAATGCACTCAGTCCTCATCACGGAAAAGAATCAGACAAATATCAAAATGAACATGATGCTGTCCCTCTGGTGACCTCGGCCCAGCTATCACCCGTGTTCACACTTGGCTTTCTTGTCACAGTTCTGCACCTGCCTCCAGGGGTCAGGGCCCTGCATATACATAGCTCAGGTCCTATCAACAGCCCAATGCTCTGTCCTGGCCACCAATATTGTCCCAGACCCTTTGAGGACATGATGAGGCTTTCTTTCTGGAAGATCAGCGTTTGGGGCAGGAAGAGAGTTAAACAGACCCGAGTTCTAATCCAGATTGCCAAGAGCAGCTGTGCCACCCACACGGCACAGTGGAACCTCTGTGAACCTTATCTTTCAAAAAGGACGGGGACAATTAAATGAAATAAAGGTCGATACCAAACTTACATCCAGATAGGACCTGGGAGGGCAGCTCCTGGGGGCAGAGGTGGTGGGCTTTGTGAACCCACAGCCTTCAGAATGGCGAGGGGCTGGAGCATGGGACACAAAGCCATGAACCTAGTGAGAAAGAGCAAGGAGAGGGCTGAAAGGGCAGCCAGGTCAGCGAGGAGATAGGTACACACCTCTCCTGGGATGTCCAGCAGGAGATGAAGGGCAGAGGCCACTGGGGCCGGAGGGTGGGTCAGTGAGTGCAGGGGACAGGACCCTGGACCTCCTCGGAGTCTGAGGATCCAGCTTGATGGGCTGAGCTCCAAGGGCCCCCTTTCTCCATGAGGGGGTTGGGACATGCAGTGCAGGAGCCACGGTCTGGGTCTCTGGCTCAGGCTGGATTCCCAAAGCAGCAGGGTAAGGGGACGGGGCAGAGGCCCAGCTGGAGAAGAGGGCAGGGCTGCCCAGGTCGCCTCCTCCACCCTCTGAGGGCAGAGACCAACAAGGACAGGAGGCTCAGAGCCAGTGCACGTGTGGAGGAGCCACAGGAGAAGTCACCAGGTCAGCTGCAGCCCCAGCGTTCACCCCGAGACCCACTGTGTGCTGGGGCGGCAGAGCCAGGCCCTCACCCTCCCCGAGTCTCCCAGCAGCAGGGCCAAGGCCAGGCACCTGGGCTCAGATGAGACCTGCCCATGGTCCTGAGCTGTGCCCACCTCGGCTTCTCCTGGGTGGACCCCGGATGCTGGAGCAGGCAGGAGGCTGTGAGCACCTCATGAGTCAGTTCAGGAGGTGATGGGGGAGGACTTACGGTGCAGCCCGGGGAGCCACAGGGAGACTAGCTGGATGCCCTGCACCAGGAGCTGTCCCTCACTCACACACACCCCTCGGGGACTTATAGTCCACCTTAGGAGTGTGGGGACACTGAGTTCCTGTGGGAGCAGGAGCCTTCTGTGCTGGACATCAGCCTGGGGCACCTCCTGAAGCTGACCAGGTGTCTGCCTGCAAGGTGCCCCTGTCACCTGAGGCCTTGCTGTCCTCCCTGACTGGGCAGTGCAGTGGAACCAGCTGGTGCCAGGCCATCAGGAGGGGGAGGTGGGAGGAGCCTAGTGGCCCTCCCTGACCTGGGGGTCCTCTCTGCTGAGACACACCTCAGAGGTGTGGGAAAGCAGCAGATATGTCCTGCTCAGAGTCATGCCCTGCTGGGCTGCTGGCACAGGCCTGTAATCCCAGCAGCCGAAGAGGCATGAGGATTGCAAGTTCAAAGTCAGTCTGAGCAACTTAGGAAGGCCGTAAGCAACTAAGCAAGACCCAGTGTCTAAATAAAATACACAAAGGCTGAGATGGGGGTGGGGTGTGGCTCAGTAGTTAAATGCTTCTGGGCTCAATCCCTGGTAAAAAAAAAAAAAAGAAAAGAAAAAAAATTAGTGTTGTCCTGCACCTGATCTATGTAGACATTCACCTATTTACTCACCTGAAGTTACAGGGCTCTTTCCTTTCTTATTTCTCAGTACCAGGGTTTGAACCCAGGATGTTCTATCACTGATCCACAACCCCAGACCTTTTAATTTTTTGAGACAGAGTCTCACTAAGATGCTGAGGCTGGCCTTGACCTTGCAGTGCTCCTGCCCCAGCTTCCTGTGTCCTAGGCTCTAAAGCCATAGGAGGAGATAACAGCCCAGTGCCAGGTGGCACAGAGGCCCCTGGGTTCAACTGGGGAAGGATCAACTTTACAGTCCCACGAATCCTCAGGAGTTCCGGAGCCCTCGTCCCTAATCTCTACATCTGTCCCAGTGACCACCTAAAGGCTGAATGGACACTCTTAGGAAATAAACCTTCTCCCATCCCACACCTGCACCCTCCCCTCCCTCTCCTCCTGCTACCACAGCTCCTTCTCCCCTGCTGCAGAACCCTCCTCCATCCCTCTCCCCCTGCTCTCCCTCCTCCTCTCCTGCAGTCATGACTCCTCCACCCACCTCTTCTACTGATACAAGCCTTCCCCCTCCCCCTCAATGGATCCCTCCCCCCACTCAATCCTCTCTTCTCCTATCAGTGCCCACACCTGGTCCCACCAGGTCATCTTACCAGCTAACCCAAAGCTCAATCAAGCTGAGGAGGGCCCTCAAACTCCTATCCAAGATCTGGTGAAAATGGCCTCTAAAGTCTGTAATGCCCGGGAGGAATCAGCCAAACCAGCCAGGCAGGCTCCATTGTAGACAAAGGTAACACGGCAAACCCAGGCCTTGGCTGTGGCCCTGAGGCCCACGGCTCCAGCAAGAGCTTCACGGGGGAAGCCAGCATCCCTCTCCACCAGGGGCTTGCTTCAAATGTGGATGAGAAGTCACTGGGCTCGCCAATGCCCAAAGCCACGCCCCCTCCAGGCTGAGCCCCACCTGTAAGCAGACAGGACATTAGAAGAGGACTGCCCCATGGCTGGCCCGTCCTTGGCGTCTCCACATGGGGCATGACCAGCAGAAGGTTCCTTCTCTTGAACTATTGGGGTTTGCAGAAGACTGAAGATGCCCAGACTCGAGGACCCCCTTAACCCTTGCCGAGCCTAGGATAAGGCTCTAGGTAGTGGGTAAGTCCATAACCTTCCTTGTGGACATGGGGGATTACCTATTCTGTCTTGCCTGCCCACTCTGGGTCTCTGTCTCCTTCCCAGGTCTTGGTTATGGGGATTGATGGCAAACCTCCTTCCCAAACATAACTGCTAAGCTGGCCTGTTCCCTGGAGGGACATCCTTTCACACACTCTTTTCTGGTCATCCTGTCTGTTTCCAGTGCTAGGCAGAGATGTTCTCCTGCTGAGAGCCACAACCAGTTGGGATGGCGCCAGAAGGAGTGGTTAAGAGGTGACGCCACCAAGCCATTAAGATGATGATAATTAAATTATAATTGCTGTGACTGGATGATGCTGGATTGAAACAGGCTATGTATTGGGTTGTATATGGACCCTGCAATAGGACAGCTCCATCAATAGGGCGGCTCCTGCTGCCCTGGGCACCCAATACTTTGGAGTTCCCGATGAGTTCTCACGGCGTTCCTGTGGAGTTTGCGTGGAGCCCCGTGGAGGGTGAGAGAGTTTCCGGGAAGTGTGTGTGTGGAGTGTTGGTGGAGTTTGGGGAATAAAGTAGTTTCTGTTTGAACCTACAAGTGCCTCGTGGCGGCTTGGTTATTTAGTGCCCAGCCAGACTGCGGCATTTGTTGGCCCGTGTGGGGGACCCCGAAGCTTGGGGTAAGTGAAATTGCTCGCCCCTGATGGAGGGCAAAAGAATGGGTGACCATTTCAAAAAACAATGTATTCTTGTTTTGATTTGTTTTTTTTTGTTTGTTTGTTTCAAGCTGCCTGTCCGTAGAACTTTCTCAGGCAAACTAAGGAAAATGGTTGGCTCAAGGTTTGAAGTTGTTCACCCCTGAGGAAGAGATAGAGATAGACCACAAATGCACATGTTAAGAAAATAGAAAAACTGATACAACAATTTTTTGTTTTGTTTTGCTTCGGGTTTGTTTTGTGTTATCTTGTTGGGTTGCGTTATTTTTATAGCAGAAATATGGAATTAAAAATTAGTAAAAAACAAACTGAAAGAGTGTTAAGTAAATTGTTAGAGGAAGGAGGTGCCCCAGTAAAATCAAGAACAGTTAGGGCATTCGTTGATACAATACAAAAATGTAGCCCATGATTAATTAAAGAGGGGTTGTTAAATATATCGCAATGGAACCATCATGGTGAAGATTTAAAAAGAATAGAAAAGGAAAGCCCAGGAACTCTGCCAGTTGGCACATTACTGTTATGGACGTTGCTACAATCTTGTTTGCTTAGTCAAGAAGAAGACATTTTAGATCAAGTAAAAGAGAAGGTCTCTCGAGCTAGTCAGACAGAGGAAGAAAATTTAAAGGAAGAAGGGCTATCAGGGGAAAAGTTTCAACAGGAGGCTGCTACTAACACCTTTCTATCACCAGAGGGCGTAAGTGTCCAACCAACAGCTCCACCTATGGAGACAACATATGCTGGGGGGCCCCCAACCCCCATAGTTGATAGATGGGATCCTGAGACAGGACCTCAAAGATTAGCATGCCCTGTATTTGAGCAAGCAGGACGGCAGCAAATTCACCATGCTCTAGATTTCAAAACAGTGAAGCAGCTAAAAGAGGCTGTAACAATCTATGGCCCTCAAGCACCCTTCACTGTAAGCATGGTCGAATCCATTGCCAACTTGGACATGACGCCAGCAGATTGGGCTAGCATGTGTAAATCTGTGCTAAATGGAGGACAATACCTGTTATGGAAGGTTGGCCAATCAGGAATTTTGCACGGAGACGGCTAGGCGAAATGCAGCAGCCGGTTATCCTCAGAGAAATCTAGATATGTTGTTAGGAAAGGGACCTTATGAGGGTCAGCTGCAACAAATTGTATATGATCCTGCCATATACTCACAAATTGCTGCAGATGCGGTTAGGGCATGGAAGACTTTACAAGGACATGGAGATTTACAAGGTCAATTATCTAAGGTAATACAAGGAGCTAATGAAATTTACGCTGAATTTGTAGATAGGCTTATTCAAACAGCTACCAGAGTTTTTGGGGATACAGAACAAGCAATGCCATTAATTAAACAGCTAGCCTTTGAACAAGCAAATCGATGGTGCAAGGAGGACATTAGACCATGGAAACATGAAGATTTAAACACATATATTAAATCATGTAGAGACATTAATGAACAGGAGCAAGTCTTGGCAGCTGCAGTACAACAGGCTTTAGATGCCAGGCCGAAAACATGCTACAATTGTGAACAAACAGGACATTTTAAAAGGAGTTGCCCCATAGGAGGAGGTTTAACAAAACTAGGTATCAAAGGGGTAGAATACTGGGTATTTGCCCACGATGCCATAGAGGGAGACATTGGGCTAATGAATGCCATTCTCAAACCACCATAGAGGGTGCTCCATTATCAAAAAACTAACAAGGACCAGGTGTTTACCCACGATATCATGGAGAAAAGCATCGGGCTCCATTGCCAAAAAACGGACAGGGGGGCCCAATGCTCCGGGGCCCACGACCACAAATATATGGGGCATTGGAGGAACCCAGAAACACCATGGAGGAACCCAGCAACACCATCAGGGTAGTGCCCAGGACATATTATCCATTAGATCCCTCATTAGACAAACCAGAGGGAGCACAGGGTTGGACATATGTGCCTCCACCAGAGCAGTACTAACTCCAGAGATGGGAGTTCAAATCATTCCCACAGGGGTAAAAGGGTCTCTTCCCCAAGGAACAGTAGGCTTATTATTGGGATGCAGTTCTTCTACTCTAAAAGGACTTATGATAAGTCCTGGGGTAATTGATCCAGTTTATGAAGGTGAAATAAAAATAATAGCCAGTTCTCCAAAGGGTATATCAGTAATTTCACCAGGAGATAGAATAGCACAGTTATTAATTATACCCAGCCTGCATGATAAATTTTCCAGCTGTACAATAGAAAGAGGTTCAAGGGGATTAGGCTCCACAGGTGTAGATTGGGCTATGCTTTCTTTAAATTTAGATTCGCATCCCATGCTAAAACTAAATATTCAACGACACGAATTTAATGGACTACTGGATACAGGTGCAGACCTTAGCATCATCTCTCATCAAGAATGGCCAAAACATTGGCTCTTACAACATGCCACTCAAAAGTTTCGAGGCCTAGGAGTGGCAACTAATCCCCATAGAAGTGCAATGGTATTAGATTGGAAGGATCCTGAAGGATGTGAAGGAACTATATAGTCATATGTATTGGATCATCTTCCTATATATTTATGGGGACGAGATGTCCTAGATCAATTAGCACTAACATTAACAGGTAACATCAATCCAAATGTGCCCACTACTATGGCTAGACAAGGTTTTAGGAAAGGAAAAGGATTAGGAGAAAAAGGACAAAGTATAGTGGCACCAATACAAATAGATCAAGAAATAGATAGACAAGGATTGGGTTTTCAGGAGGGGTCACTGAGACAATAAAAATTACTTGGAAATCAGAAAGACCAGTATGGGTTCCTCAGTGGCCCCTGACTAAAGAAAAGATACAAGCAGTCCATGACCTGGTCAAACAACAATTAGCGGAGGGACATATACAACCTTCCATATCTCCCCATAATACTCCCATTTTTGTTATCAAAAAGAAATCTGGTAAATGGAGATTATTGCAAGATTTAAGAACCATTAATAATGAGGTGATTATTATGGGACACATGACATACATATTTTCTCTACACTAGAAGAAGCTACAAATTTTCATAAAAGGTTCCACATCAACGCAAATACTTTAAAAAGGCGTTTTAAAATAACTAAGGAACAAGCTAGACAAATAATAAAACAATTTCAAAATTGTGTAAACTTTTTACCACAAGTTAATCTTGGAGTCAATCCTAGAGGACTGATACCTAACCATATTTGGCAGATGGACATCACACACTTGCCAGAATTTGGAAAATTAAAACACTTGCCAGAATTTGGAAAATTAAAATAGTTGCATGTTACAGTTGATACTTCTTCCAGATTTTTGTTGGGCTCCCTTCATGCTGCAGAAAAAACTAAAGATATTACAGCTCATTGCTTACAAAATTTTGCCACTGTGGGCGTTCCAAAACAGTTAAAAACAGATAATGGTCCTGGCTATACTTCTACCTCTTTTAAAGAATTTTGCTCATCATTTAGCATTACTCATATAACAGAAATCCCATACAATCCACAGGGACAAGGCATAGTTGAAAGAGCTCATCAAACTATTAAAATGTACTTATTAAAGCAAAAAGAGGGAATTGGGAAGGGGTATATATCCCCCAAAGATAAACTTAAAATAACCCTTTTTACTCTAAACTTTTAAAATTTGGATTGATCAGGGCTTAGTGCTGCAGAAAGGCATATGTGTCCAAAAAATGTACATAAGCCCAAGGTACTTTGGAAGGATATTCTAACAGGACAATGGAAAGGTACTGATCCAGTGATTTTCTGGAGTCGGGGGATCTGTTTGTGTGTTTCCACAGGGAGAACAGTAGCCGATTTGGATTCCAGAGAGATTAAATAAACTAATTTCTACAGACCAAAAAGAAGATGATTTGGCTCAAATCCATAACAGCTGATATCCAGAACTCCAGTTTAGCTATCCTTACATCTGCGACAGTGGTTCTTCCACACCTGGAGGCTTATGAAACCAGGATGCTTTTTTCAATATCTATTTTATTATTGCCCTTTCCCACATCATGAAGTTCTATTTTGTTTTTTGAGCTCTTACAGACCTAGGTTAATGTTTTTCTGATCAGTTCTATTTTTTGACTGTGGAGTTTTTAAACATTGCAATGGAGATTTCACCTGTGAAAAGCTACAAGGCCTTTACTATTATGTTATGTGTTGTATTATTGTATTATGTGTGCACACTTGTGTTTTGTGTTGTATGTCTGTATGTGCATATGTCCATATATCATATATGAGGAGCGCTCATAAAAAAATGGATCCAAAAATATTTTTTTATTATTCAAGTGAATTAAATGGTTTAATTTAAATTGGGTAAACAGCTGTTGAGGATTGTTTTAAAATGTGAAGAAAAAAGGAGGTTAACAGATCTATTTGTTTACTTTCACTTTTCATTTTCATTATATCTAATTCTATTCAGGATACTAAGTTGTTTAGAAAATTGCTTTTTTTTAGTGCCTGCTGGAATGTTACATAATTTTTTTAGCCATCATTGCCAGAATTCCTATATTCATCCCAGTGCTGGTGAAGACAAAGATAAAACCAAACTACAGCTTCTGCAATAGCCATCACAACAAACTGTATAAACTGATGCATCAATGAATAATGTAACTCAACAAGTGATGCTCAATCAAGGAGTCAATTTACTTTGGGAGGAAATGGACACATTAATGGACTCCTTTGCTTTGAACTGCTTGCAGAACTTGCCTGGACTATGTATCACTTGTATACATTGTGAACTATCTGTTGGTACAGCGACTTGTGGTAGTGCCAGGGTATCCTTGCTGATGGTGTCATCGGTGGTACAATTTTTCCAAAAGGAGCCATCATTTGGCTTGGTGTCGTGGCATTTTGCATCCTCCTCCTTTCTGCTTGTGATGCTTTAAAATTTGGGGGCCAACAGAGGTGAGGCATAGAACCCCACCCCCACACTGGTGCAAAGGCCTATCCACAAGTATGGCTGTATGCTCTAAAATTTGGGGGCCAACAGAGGTGAGGCAAAGAACCTCACTGATGCAAAGGCCTATCCACAGGTGTGGCTGTATGCTGGACCGGTAGTCAATGACAGGTAAGATCCAATTGCAATGGTACCAACCTAAGACAGGAGGCTGGCGCCTTGAGGTCAGCTCATCCGATGACGGGTAAGAGCCATATGTAGTATCGGACAACCTAAGACAGGCACAGTCCGTAAGCCAGATGCTTGTTGTTTAATTAAACAGAAGGGGGGAGATGCTGAGAGCCACAGCCGAGTCGGGATGGCGCCAGAAGGAGTGGTTAAGAGGTGATGCCACTGAGCCATTAAGATGATGATAATTAAATTATAATTGCTGTGATTGGATGATGCTGGATTGAAACAGGCTGTGTATTGAGTTGTATATGGACCCTGCTGTCCAGCAGTAGGGCGGCTCCAGCAATAGCGCAGTTCTGGGCATAGGGCGGCTCCTGCTGCCCTGGGCGCCCGCTACTTTGGAGTTCCCGTTGAGTTCTCGCAGGGTTCTTGTGGAGTTTGCGCGGAGCCCGGTGGAGGGTGAGAGAGTTCCCGGGAAGTGTGCGCGTGGAGTGCTGGTGGAGTTCGGGGAATAAAGTAGTTCCTATTTGAACCTACAAATGCCTTGTGGCGGCTTGGTTATTTTGTGCCCAGCCAGACTGCGGCAATCTCCAATTACTAGGCAGAGCCCAGATCTCTGAGATACAGTCTGTTTGGTGAGGGGTTTTTGTAGAGGCTGCTGAGTGGGTGGATAATCAGGGTGGAAGAATTTTGAAAACGCCAACACTCTGCACCAAGCAGTCTGCAAGCAGGAGTGGCTCTGATTGTCCCATGATCTCCATGGTGCAGGAGGCACACACCATAAGTATTTCAAAATGAATGTATGGGCACCTCGAGCAACAGTGTCCCTTTACCATCCCTGTCTGTCCTGGGTAGGGGGTGCAGGTTCTGTCAGTGTCTGAGGTTTGGTGACTCAGAGCTGGACAAGACTTAGATCACACCCGGTCACCTTCACCTGGCCTCCTGCGTGTGTCTTCTCCTGTGGGATCATGGGTCCTATAACCACATCTCAGTCCAAGGAAGGCGAAGGACTGTAAGGACGATCGAAGAGGAAGACAAAGGCCAAGTGGGGTGCCAGAGGGACTGGAGGTCATGCCAGAGGCCCCACGCAACTCACTAAGGGCTGCCGACCGCCTGGAGGACATAGTGTCTAAGACACAGGGACAAAGAACCCGCCAAAGTCCGTGGTAACCAGTGTGCAGCTACTCGGGAGTCTTGGCAGGAAACTGGGCACAGCAACCTCTGCCTCCCTGGCACAGACAGCACGTGACTGGGAGAGCCCTGGGCGGAGCCTCGGCTCTGCTGTGGTGCAGGACAGGTGGACGAGGAGCCAGGATGCGCTGGAGGACTGAGCCACCCTCCAACTAGCCCCCAAGAATACCACCACCCATCTTCTTCTGCCTCTCATCTTTACCCTCTCTAATAACCCAACAGTACCTACCATGCCATTGTCCCCGACCTACTCGATCCCGAGGTCTGGGACATCTCCAAGCCAGTCATAGCCTCCTACCACAAGCCAGTTCGTATCCAGTTGGACCTCAAACTAAATTTCCTTCGTGTCCCCAATTTCCCATCTCCAAAATCCACCCAATTTGGGAAAGTGTCCCAGCCTGAGTCCTTCAAGCGCTGGTTTTAGGCCCCTGTTGTCTGTGACAGGCAGAGCCAGAGCCCAGGTCTGAGGCCACTATGCTCCACAGAAGGACCGCCCAGAAGCTCTGCCCACACCCAGCGGGTCCCTCCTGGTTCCCACCAAGCTGGTGAAGTCCCCTCTGGGGCTAGAATATCTCCCAAGTAGAGTCCTGCCTCCTTTAGTGACAGGCAGGTTTAGAATTTAAAAGATGGGGTCAAAGGTCAGAGGCTCTGGCTTCTTCCCCCTTCCCTCCCCTGAACCCTCAGGTGGCAGCTGGCCAGGTCCTCTCCTGTCCCCTCCCACACAATGCCAGGGCGAGGCCACATTGAGATCTGTGGGCGGCTCCCCAGGGCTGTGGGCTGCTGAGGCAGGGGGAGGCCACTCCATGAGGGCACAGGCTCTTCCTAGGGAAGCACCAGGTGCCACCAAGCACAGGTGACAGCGATTCTCGTGGTTTAGGAGGAATTACTGCTCATGAGTCCAGGGAGGGACAGAAGAGTGGGTGAGGGTTGGAGGAACAGGGTGAGCCATGAGGTCAGGTTGCCACTCACTAGCCATGGGACGGTGACAACATAGGAGATGGATAGCCGCCGTGAACCTTGATTTTCTCCTTGGGGCTTGGAAAAGCACAGATATCTGCTGAGGGCATCACGGTGCTGCCACTAGGATTCAGGGGAGAGACACTGGGACAGCACTGCCCAAGGAGCGCCCTTGTCCCCACCTGCTCTATTCAGAGGTCTGGGAGGTCTGAGGCCATGTCTGAGGTGACTCTCAGGCCACCTCTAATGTGGGCTGTACCATCAGCAATGAGGATAGGGGCTCAGAGAGGTCTGACAACCTCACTAGGTCACACAGCTGCTATGTGTTAAGATCCAGGTTTGGGACACTCACGTGTCACTTCATTCTGGGTGACTGATGACGTTCATATCATGAGAAGTGTATGTGCAGGTTGAATGTCCCTATGTACAAACCTAGAGATCCTGTTTCTTCTTCAGGGAGAGTTCAGACCCACTGATAGGTGGTGCCATGTGATGGCAGAGATGTGAGTGTTCAGACTGTAAAGAGGACCCTGTGTCAGGACCCCACCTAGGGCGTCATGTCCACCCTCCTCCCATGAGAGGTGAGGGGTGATGCTGAGATGGCCCTGAGGAGTCAGTGTGGCCACAGGAGAAGGGGACCCCGAGCCCTGGGCTCCCAGCTACTTCAGCCCAGCAGCCTTGAGGGTGGAAGGGGCCAGGGCGCCGCATGGCAGGGCTGCTCCAGGACAGCCTGGGCCACCCACCAGACCTCCTGCTGTCCTGAGGACTCGGGGGGACCCTGGAGGAGGGGCCAGGTGCACGTGCCCCAGTGAGAGCCCAGGCAGGGAGGAGGGCTGGGGTTCCGGGGGGATGTCCTTGCCCTGTCACAGCCAACGCAGCCTGCCGTGACCTTTAGGAGCCATCCCTGGGGTCATGGCACAGGACTAGGGAGAAGGGACATAGGGTAAGTGGCCTGGGGGCCTGGGGGCCTGGTGGGCTTGAGGGGGAGACAGTGACACAGAGCCCCTCCTGCTCACTGGGGACAGGGGGCTCTTCCAAGAGGGGACGTGTGAGCCTCCTGGGCAGCTATGGAAAGACAAGGACAGAGGTCAGGTCCTGGCCCAGCCCATTGAGGAAGGCTCCTCACCACCTCCTCCAACCCCCCTAGGACATGCCCTGTGAGGCCAGCGGCCAGGTCTGGTGAGGGGACAGTGTGGTGAGAGGGGTCATGGTCACCTCCCTGCTGTGGCTGTAGTCACAGCTACTCAAAGCCAGGGTGTGAGTGGCCAGGTCTGGGGGCACAGAGGGTCATGGTTGGATGTGAGGTGTCCCCAAAGCTCAGGAGGGAGACACTGCAGAAGGTTCAGAGGAGAAGTGAGGGTTGTGAGGACCTAAAGGCGATCATTGAGTCCTCCCTGAGGGGGTTACCTGGGGGTCACTGAGGGAGGTGGGTGTGGCTGGAGGGGAGGGCACTGGGGACATGGCAACTCCCGAACAGTACAGCAGTTCTCAGGCATGGACATGCCCAGGCCCACAGGACTTGGCCTCAGCCAGTCATCCTTGAAAAACACCTGAACCTCGCACACATGACGCAGTGTCACTGAGAGGTTCTCTGACCAGGAGTCCTCACAGAACTTCAGGACACACAGGGAGACACACAGACCACAACGTTAGGGTTGACCAGGCCAACCATTGTTTAATGTCATCTGGGAGGGGCCCAGCAGGGCACGGACCAGGGTCTGGCACCCGAGGTGGCTACTGTTGTGTGGGGTTCACCACCTTCCCTACAAAGAGGGGGCTCTTGGTGGAGTGCTCATAGATGACCACGAGGAAGGGACTGTCGAATTTCACCTCAGGGTCAAGAGTCAGGGCAATGGGTCCCTTAACGGTGTCCCCTTCATCCTCTGTGCCTTTCTCATTGAAGCTCAGCTCAGCCTTATGCAGGGCCTGGAGGGGAGAGAAGCAGAGGGGCTCTGAGGTCCTGCTGCCCCACCCCAGGCTGCAGCAAGGCCCCACGTGGGAGCCTCCTACCAACAGGACCTCACCAGGGCCTTCCTGCTGGACCAGCCTGTCCTGTCCTAGGCCTCCCTGTGGGTCACTCAGGTCCCCCCAACCCCATCTCAGCCTCTGCCTGACTCAGCCTACTCCCCTCCCCCTCCTTTCCTGACCTCCATCTCTCCTGTCCTCGGATGTGACCTCAGGGCACAAGAGGAAGACCATCAGCCTCCATGTCACCTCCACATATATCCCCTTCCCCCTGTAGGGCTAGGAGCTCCTCAGCACAGGGACTCTGGTGGTGACCTTTCCAGTGCCCACACTCCTATAAGAAGCCACCCACATGGACCTGCAGTTGCCCTTGTTCCCCTCCTGCTTTCCCTAGCAAGTGGCCCACTGGACTCAGGAATGATTCAGATTTGCTGGTTCACAAATAGCTCTAAATGTCACAGATGGAAGATTCCAGAACATTCTATGAAGATACTGAGCCTAAGCCTCTCAGTGTTAATGTGCTTAAACAGAAGCCCAAGGATTCCATGGCCTGGGGAAAGGAAAATGTAAGGGTCAGTGGGCCACTCAGGGGAGGTCCTTCGATGGAACACAGGAGGCCACCTCCCTGGCTCTGTCCTCCTCCCCCATCAGAGCTGGTGAAGCTCTTCATCCTCAGGAGGACTCACCTGGCCCTTGCTGTGTCCCTTAACCCTCCATCAGCATCAGGCCTGAGCAGGCCCCCACCACTCTGTCCTGCAGACTCCTGGACCATGGCCATCCTCACCTGGGAGACCCTTAGGGGAGCGTCCTCTTTGATCCCAGACAGGTCAGCCTCATTGCTGAAGACCTTGGTGATGCCCAGACTTGTCAGGACAGACTTCAGATCGATGGTTCCAGAGATGCTCAGTTTGGGGAAGTGAAAATTGACGGAGCTAGTATGAAGATAGGAAATGAGGGGTTCACAGAGTCTCTGGGGTTCTGCTGGGCCCCATGGTGCTCTGAAAGTGTTTTCTCTCCTGATTGGTTATCTTGCTTAATGCCCTGTCCCCACCCACGGCCATCGAAGTCCTTTGACTTTTACCTTTAAAGTAAGAAGTACTTTTACCTTTAGCTTCCTGGACACTTGGCATGGAGAATGTTCCCGTCAGTGGGAACATCTTGTCCTGTGGCCCCTGCTCACCCCCTCCCCCAAGGAGTCTTCCAGGTAGTTTCAGAGTGTCCTCCCGGAAGCAGGTGTCATCCTGTAGCCTGTGGTCACACCAGCCTGCGCAGCCAGAGCCTCCTCAGGGCCTCTGGCCCAGGGCATCATGGGTCAGTGCAGCAGGACCCAGGGACACAGGCTCAGTGAGGGAGAGGATTGTCACCTCTAAAACCCATGGATGCAGGCTCATCTGGTGTCCCCAGGGACCTGTGCGAATCCCAGGGGCCTGTGCTGAGGCTGCACACTGGCACCGAGCCTCAGGGATCAGTCCCAGGATGCATTGCACTCTGTTCCCAGCCCGAGTGCGGGGACCTCAGGAGGCTGGGTGGGCCAGCAATGGTGACCATTCAAGTGCAGCTTAACCTGCACATGTGTGTCACATCTGTCTGCAGTGTGCCGCCTCCACCAGTGGCCATGGCTGGGCTCAGGACAGTGCACCTGCTCTGTGTCACATACCCAGCTGTGTGGTTCCTGGGACAAGTGAACCAGCCTGAGTTGCGACAGAGAAACAGAGCCTGTGGGAACGTGCCCTGAGCTCCCGGTGCTGCCTGTTCCTGTTCTGGGCCTTTCCATGCAGGTGCTTCCCCTGTGCACCTCGGCCGGTCCTACAGGAAGTCCTCCCTCTGGCTGCCCTAACCTGCAGGCCCAGACCTTTGTCCTTGATTCTGCCACAACATGTGCTAGTGTCAGTGCCCCGGCGAGGCCCTGGATATTGGGAGGGGACCATGTACATTGTTGGAGGGAAGTCCCCCTCAAGCTGGATCTGTGTCCTGCTCTTTGACCACACTTCCCTTCTCAGCTGCTACCTGAGCTGAGCCCTGGCATTTCCTGTAGCACAGGGTCATTCACTGTAGCTGTGGCCCCAGGGATGGTCCCCCCTGCTGCCCGTGCTGTCTTCTGATGCATTGATCCTGAGGGACCTTGAGTCTGTGCCTGTGCTGTCCAGTGGGTCTCTGCCTGGACTCACCTGGTATAATCTTTTTTCAGGAACTTGTCGAGGAATTCCTTCGTGATGGTGTCCTCCACATACTCCATTCTCCCCACCTTGGGCATGATGAAGATGGCGGTGACATCACCCAGGTAGTTCATCTTTAGCATCATGCTGGACAGTGTGGGGCAGTAGTGCAGGTCAAACATGCCCAGGTGGTTCATCATGGGCACCCTCACGGTGGTGGCCTCGTCCACATGGAAGTCTTGTTCCATGGTGCGATCTACCTTGAAGGGTTTCTCCCATGTGCCTGTACAGAGGGAAGGTGGATGGCAGCAGGTGGGATAGAGGCTTAGGTGTGAGAGGAGAGCAGAGGCGCCCTCAGCCTGCCTTGGGGGAAGCTCCTCACCCACCTCTGCTCCATCCTGGGTGATGGGGTGAGTGTCGTTCAAGACTAGAGGATCAGCCGGGATTTCTAGATCCTGACAGCTTTGTCCATGACAAGTTAGGACAGTCACATCCCAAAGAGGTGAGATGGCTAGTCCTATGTCAAGGCCATTGAGTGGGGGAGGCAGGATGTGGACCCAGGTCCTGCACACCCCCAGCTGCCACACTCCACATCAAGAGTTGTTCCAAGGACTTTCCATGAAAGGCCACTCCCTCCCACCACCTGCCACAATGTGCATCAGTGGCTCTCTGGTTAGGAAACATTACAGGTGCCCCTCCCTGCTGGGGTCCCCAGTGAGCAGGAGGACAGTCAGGACTCTGATGCGTCCTGCAGAAAAGTCAATGATTTTGATGGCTTTATCAACTCTTCCTGCCGCAGTCTGGCTGGGCACAATTCAGGAGCCACTTGTCAAAAGAAACAAACTTTATTTTTAGAACACACGCAGCACCACACTTCAGGAATTCCCTCAGAGCCCAACTGCCACCACAGGCCTCCCACAAGCCTCTCAACCTCCCCCACTCCTCCTGCTCTTGAGGCCGATTGGCTGGGCCGCGTGGGCGGAGCCAAAAAAGTCCCCCAATGAGCAGCTCCGTGGTCTGAAAGGGCGGGGAAACAGCCCAATGAGCATCACCGCAGAGGAGCCAATCAGTTGGCAGCTGGAAGTTTGCTGGGCCCCCTTCGGCTGTGGCTCTCAACACTTCCCTAACTTAACTGATGGTGGAAGACATTTCAGGGCCTAGACATGGAAGACTGAGGGACCACTTTGAGAGGTCATGCTACAGTGCAGATAGTGCTGCCAAGGAAAGTTCCAGAACTGGTGGAAGGAAAACAACTTTGGGGTTTCCATGGGAACCCACTCAGGCTGATTGACTCATCTTACCTTTAAAGAAAATGTAGTTCACCAGGGCGAGAACTGAGCCTCTGTCCAGATCTTTCACCAAATCCACAATTTTCCCTTGGGTCCCTTTCTCCACATAAGTGTTGATCTGCCTCTTGGCCTCTTCGGTGTTTGTGAAGTTGGTGGAGAAGGCCTCTGAGTGGTACAGGTTCTTGACATCCTCCAAGAACTTGTCCAGAGGCTTCAGATTGTGGTCAATGAAGAGGCCGCTGCCGGTGGTCAGCTGGAGCTGGCTGTTGGGCCTGTTGAGGGTTTGGAGAAGATGCTGGAAGCCCTGGTGGATTTCAGCCTCCGGGATATCCGTGTTGTTGAAGCCCAGACCCTCCAGGATCTGGGTGTGAGTGTCAGCCTTGGTGCCCTGCGAAAGTGAGGCCAAGGCCGTGGTGATGCTCACAGGGGAGAAGAAGATGTTGGTGGTGTTGGACTCATGGGCCAGCACCCGGTAGAGGCTGAAGGCAAACTTGGCCAGGTTTGGGGCGATCCTATGAGAGGCTGAGTGCTCCTAGTCGGGCTTGGATGCATCTGACTCCTCAGAATCCTCAATCAGGCAGCCAGCAGCCAGGCAACTGAGGCCGGCCAGCAGCAGGAGGCCCCACAAGATAGAGGACGGCATCGTCCTGCAAGGCAGAGGAGGTCAGAGGCTTGAGTTAGGCCCACAGTGACTCTCTCTGGCTTGGACGGACACCATACAGAGCCACCAGGATGTAGTGAGCTCCAAGACGGCCCAGCCTGTGCCAAGCCCTTCCTCCACCTGCATCACTGCAAACCCCCAGGGAGACGCAGAGCTGCCCTGAGCCCTAAAGGGTGTGAATTCTCTGCTTCCTTCACAGTCCTGTGGGGACAACTGCTCTCCTCCAAAGCCTAGAGGGGTTCAGGTGCTCTTCCAGCGTCGGCCTCCAAATGGAGTATGGGACCAGCTCAGGCACTCGCCTGCGGGGTCCTGAGCCCCCCACCCTGGGCCCTTCCACTTGGCAGCTGCAATCACCTTGAAGCTGTGTCCTGTAGGGAATGTTCTGCCTGCAGAGGAAACACCTTGCACTTGGACCCCTTGAGGACATGGTGGAGCTGTGCTAGAGCCCCCAGGGTCTGTCCCCACCTGGCCCTGACGGAGCCTGAGCCCTGAGTGAAGAGGGGCACTCTAGGCTGCTCTGTGACCTCAGCCCCAAGGTGGGCGGGCATCCTGTGTGGTTCACCCGCTGTCATGTTGGTGGTGGTGACTTAGAATAAGCAGCCAGCACGGGAAAGGAACATCAATCAGGTGCTGACAGAAACGCCTGTCAATCAGCGGGATCTCCTGACTAACACCTGTCAATCAGCAGGACTCCCTGACCAATCCTGGAGTTCAGCCAGCTCCCCTGACCAACTCCAATAGGACAAGGGTTCTAAAAACACCTTTTCCTGTCCCAAGCATTTCTTTTTTCTGTAAGCCCCATGAAAGTCCAGACTTTTCAAGCTCCCACTCGGTTTCTCCTCAAACCTTTACCTGTGTAACTCTGTGGTCTGATCGAGTTCCACCCGGGAGTGATATCTCAATAAAGCCTCATTCAGTGGCCTTTTAAAATCTGCCTCCTTTGGTCTCTGCCCGCCCTTGCCTGATCTGACACCTACCATCCTGCTGCCACTCATGTCCTGACACTAGGGGAGCTAGAGGGCCCTGTCCCTCCCCAGCTGTGTGGGCCAGGACAGGTTATTTGAACTCTCTGCTCCTTGTGTTGCCCACATACAAAGTGGGGGTTCTTGGGACAATTAAAGAAGTCTCAACCCCAAAAGTGCACTGAAGGGCTCCCAGGGAGTGTCCCCTTGAGGGAAGCACTGGCGTGTGTTGCCAACTCTAAGTCTTTGAGCAACCTCTGGGTCTGTGTTTTATGGCTAAGGATGAGGCAGTAGCAAGGGGCAGGGCCTGTGGCTGGACCAGGGAGAGGAGGCTCTGCCTAGAGGTGGTGGAGGGCAGTGTCACCCTCAGCCACACGTGGACAGCCATGGAGCCCTGACCCCAGAGCACCCTAGGCTCCAGCTCTGCCCAAGCCATGACCCTCCAGCTCTGTGGGGACAACTACCCTCCTGCAGCCCCTCAGTTCAACCTGCTCTCCATACAGTTGGGGACCCCGAGGGCTAAGTTGCAGAGAAGCCAAGGGCAGCCCTTAGCTAAAGTCGCCATCTGAACAGGGTTGAGAGAAACATGTGTCCCTGACTTTGAGGCAGGAAAACCTGGTGGGAAGGAGTTGGGAATAAGAAACCCTGAGCTTCACTCATTGCCATGACCTTTGAAAATGCTTCTTTCCAACCAGACATCAAAATGAAGTGAAAAACTGTTTCTTGCTACTACCTCTTTTCCTGGCCTTCATGTCTAAATAATCCAGAGAGAGCCAGCCACACGCTGTGGAACACACCTTTGTCTTTTTCTTTAACTAGCTGCGTGTCAGCACTAAAGATGGTGCTAAAAGGGGTTTGTATGTGTCCCTGGCTGTCCCTGTGCTGCCCGGCTGGGCTTGGCTGAGCCTTCATGGTGGTGGAAGTCACCATCTATCAGAGCCTGAGGTCAGGAGATGGGTGGGTCTCAGCAGGGTAGGGACATATGGCCAGTGGCCTCAGGGCCAGAGGCTGTGGCTTCTGTCCTGGGCAGCGCCACTACTGTACCCTTGTCCTTGAGCAAGAGTCTGAGCAAACACTGACCTTGGACCCCACTCTCAAGTTGGATGAAGGGGTGTTGGGAGAGACCCAAATGAATGATGTCCTCTGTGCACAAACGTTGAACTGTAAATTACAGGGGTGTCTGTCAGGAGGTGAGAGGCTGCAGGGGGACATGGGGGAAGGTTTCCAGCCCAAGTGAGCGCCTCCATCCACCTCCCGCGTCACATCACTTGCTCAGATTTCTTCCCTTTAGAGAGAGGGTCTGAGGCCCAGAGAGGGTCAGGGCCTGGCCAAGGCTGCACAGAGAAGCTGAGGCAAAGGTAAACAAACCTTGGTTTTCTCCTCTGGGACCAGGGGCTGAGACAGTCCTGCGCATGGGATCCAGGCTTCATGAATGCAAACCCAGGCCCTGACGGTGACCCCAAGCTTCCTTATGGGTTCCCTCTATTTCCTGGCCTGTTCCTGAAAGCCTCAGGTGCCCAAGACCTGCTCCCCCTGGGCTGCTACTGCAAGCAGCACCCTGCACCCCCAAAGCCTTGAGCTGGGCAGGCCAGCTGCAGAGGGTGGACTGGAGCCCTCAGGTACAGACACGGAGGCCAAGCCTTCAGGAAAGGACTGGAGGCGGCACCCTGATGGTTCTCGAAGGGGGTTTGGGTGGGAGCAGTCAGTGTGAGGCAGGGAGAGGGAGGACCCCCCAACCCAGCTCATCTCACACCATTTCTGCTCCTCGTTGTTGACCCAGAGCAACGAGGCGGGGTCCAGGAATAACCCTGACCTGAGGTCACAACCCATGGAAAGCACCAAAGCCCAGCATGAGCCAGCCCTGCCCCCTGGTGACAGTGGCCTTGGTAAATGACTTCCCCTCTTTGAGTGTCACTTCCTGTCCTTAAAGTGGAGAGGAGAACCTCTGAAGGAAGAAGTGAGGCACAAACAAGGTGACCAGAGGTGGCACTGGCCCTGGGGAAGCGCCCACTCCTATAGGGTGCCTGCTGGTGGCCATATGCCCCAGGCCAGACAGGGGCTCTGCTCAGCAGTGAGCTGCTTCTGAGGGGGCATTTCCTCCTGTCCCAACGTGTCTGCACATCGCCTGCCTGCTCCTCACTCTATGGCAGAGAAGATTGAGGCCCAAACTTGTCAGGCAGCATACCGAAAACCACAGAATCAGTTGCTCACAGAACTGGGATTTGTTCCTAGATGTATTGACCCCAGACCTGGTATTTTAACCCTTTCTCTATGTATAAAATTGAACCAGAAGACGAAACAGAAAACCTCTGGATGGCATGGTCATGAAGACAGGAAGCTCCTGTGGCTAAAATGAGAGCCTCTGAGGCCAGATGCTAGAATTCTATTCTGTATTCACTATGTGACCTTGGACAAGTTACTCACCTTTCTGAATCTCAGTTTCCTACAGGTCATAAGGATGCACTTCTTTATAGTGCTATTGTGCAAATTAAACATGCATAAAATGCTAAGAAATACTGTTGCACAGTGAGCTCTCAAGGAGTCCCATTTGGCAGGGTGTAGTGACACATTCCTATAATCCCAGTGGCTCAGGAGGCTGGGACAGGAGGATCACAAGTTCAAAGACAGATTCATCAACTTAAGCATCCTAGTGAGACCCAGTGTTAAAATAAATTTCTTTTAGGAAAAAGGCTGGAGATATGGCTCAGTGTTCCAGGGCCCTGGGTTCATTCCCGCGGAATAAAAAAAAAAGGAGCAGCCAACTGATACAGTGAGGCTCCTTCCCAGGCATTGTATGGGAATCTGGCCTCTTTGGCCCAGGTCATTTTACAATCCCTCATCTGCAAAATCCAGTGGCTTAAAAATGTAACCCAACACTCCAGAATCCAGGCTGGTGACAATGAGGTAAGAGAATGAAAACAGTTTTCTAGGCCTTGCTCAATGGTCCAGAGGCTGAGCTACAGTCCAAGGTCACAGAGCAGCTGAGAGGCCTCCAGGCCAGACCAGGCTTCCTATTCTCCAACTAGGGCCCGAGCCCCGAGAGAAGCATTCAACAGTAGGCCCAGGTCAGCAGCATGGGCTCTGGAGCCCAGTGCCTGAGTTTGAATACTGGGCACTGAGTGATCTGGAGCAAGTTTTCCACCTCTGGGTTCCCAGTTTCCTCATCTGTAAATGGGAATGACCACAGAACCACCTCAGAGGGGCTGTGAGGATGAAATGTGTTCTTATGTGCCCTGAGCTCAGCAGCGGCTGCCTCAGAGTGGTCACTGGGGAAGGTCAGCTCTAACCCCATGAAGGTGGCTTTCCCAGGGCTCCCCTTCCTTTGAGTGCACAAGGTGGGCTCAGAACCACGGCCCGTGGGGGGGTTGTTCAAGTTCTGTCCCTGGGCGCATCTGGAGGGGATGGAAGGTACCAGCAGGCTCCTGACTGCCCTCTGTGGCCTTCTGTCCTCATCTGCAGAAGGGGAGGAAGGTCCTCACCCAGGCAAAGGGGCTTCAGTGGCTGCCAAGAGACAGTGGCGGGAAAGGCCAGGCCACCAGAGCCAATGTTCCCGAACTGCTGTGGCCGCACCTCGGCTCCCCAGGGCTGTGAGCTAGGTGCCCTCTGCCACTGCTCAGGAGGGCTGGTGACCCACCAGAGGTACTGTACTACCAGGCTCTGGCGTGGCTGGGGGAGAAGGAGGGGGACATTTGAGGTTACTGTGGCTAAGATGACAGGAGGTCCAGCTAGAGCCTGCCCTGTCCTCCCGGCCTGCGTCCTGCTCTGCCTGCCTGGGACACACAAGTCTCCAGAGGCTGTCCCCAGGGAAAAGCATGATCACCACTCACTGTCCCAGGAACAGTGTGGTGAAGGGGGCTGACGAAACAGAGCCCTGTCCTTGTCCATATTTAAACAGTGGACACAGAGGGGCGATGGAGGAGGCTGCAGTGGACATGAGTCAAGGTCACCCTGGTTATCAGAGAAGAAAACAGACAGGGACTAAATCCATCGGCCAGATCCCCAGCTGCCACCCACACTGCCATGGGTGCTGCCTAGGGGGTGCACAGCCTCTGCAGTGTGACCACCTCTCAGCCACAGTGACAAGAAACATGTCTCTCAGGCTCCTGAAGCACAGAAGGGAGGTGACAGCTCAGGCCAGGTGGCACAGGGGTCCATGGGTTCGACTGGGGAAGGATCAACTTTACAGTCCCCAGTGCCATCCCCCTCCAGCCACACCAACCTCCCTCAATGACCCTCAGGTAACCCCCTTATGAGTGACACCATGTTGTGGCCTCCTGGGACCCGGTGCAGGAGCTCAGCCTAGAACAACTGCCTCCTTACTTGTTGTTCAATAGTCCACCCCTGGAGCCCAGGGTTAGGGGGGCCTTTTTAAACATCAAACACACACATGCCCATCTGGGGACAGATCATGAGGGCAATGTCACCATGGGAGTGTTGCTCAGTGATGGTGGACATCGGTAGGTGAGGAGGCGGGAACGGGATCAGTGGGCATCACAGAACCCTCCAGAGTCCTGAGACTCCATCACCAAGAGACCACACCTACCCAGCACCCACCTGAGGACTCTTGCTGTCGTCCTGGGTCAGCGTCCAGGGTCCCCACTGCCTGACCAGTGCACAGTCAGACACGCAGCCAGGGCGGCCTCTGTGGGGACCTGAGTGGCTTCCTGGAGGCTGCTTGGTGGGTCTTCAGCACAGGAGTCAGAGGAAACTGCTCTCCCCATGGGCAGCTCCCTGCCCAGCCAGGTCACAAGTTGCCAAGAGGGCAGGTCACTGGAAATATCCATTCTGCAGTGTCTCCATGAAAACACAGTGACGGGGCCCTTTCTCTGGCCATGCCCAGCCCAGACAGCCTCCTGGGGCCCTGAGCTGGGCGGGGTGGGGTTCTCCCACCTGTGTTGAGGGGGCGCAGCACTGGAAGCCCAGAGCCCCTCCAGCATAACCACATGCCCACGCTGCAATAAAACCTGAAGTGCTCCATGTTGGTCCTTTTCCTCCCACAGGAGCGGCAGAGAGAGGAGGAGTCCACCTTGGATGGGTCAAGCCATTATGCTGTGGGCTTCTTGGTGGCTGAAGCATGACTCTCTCATTCTGACCAGTGCAGCCAGAGTTCATGAACGTCACTCAATCTTCACCAGGAAGATGTGGGGGACACAGGTACAGAGAAGGAAAGACCAGCAGGGGCCGTCCTCACCCTCCTGTCCTTGACCAATAGCTCCAGGGCTGCTACTTACTCAATGTCATCTGGGAACACTGTGAATCAACATAATGATCAGAGATAACAAAGTTTTTTTTTTTTTTAAGAAATTTCCTTGTTCTACTGGAACAAAGATCCCAGGGAACAGGAGTTAGAGGCACATATTAAGTAAAAACGTCTTGCTGAGTCCACAGCCATCCTCTCAAAATAAACACCAAGAGTTATTAATGTAATTGCCTGAATTTCCAAGGTGACCTTGAGCATTATTTTTCAGGAGGAAGTCACTAAGTGAGGTGTGACAGGGCTGGGACCCCAGAGCCCCAACTCTGCCTCCCACTGACCAGGACACTGAGGAGCCCAAGGCCTCCCCTGCCCAGCCTCCCAATGGCAGGATGGAAGCAGGAGACCCACCTGTCAGGTGTCCTCAATGTGCTCTGTCTTCTTATCACTTAGCCAACCACGAAACTGCCATCCAGACAGAGGCGTCCCTGAGAAAGGGTCTGGCCCTGGCCTGCTCCCTGTCTCTGGTTACTCGGGAGCAAACCAGCTCAGAAATAACCCCCTGAGCTGCACACATTCCTGAGTGACCTGATGAGCTGGTGTCTGAGGAGCCTGGTCACCAGGGATGGGGAGAAATGACTTGGTCTTTATTCTGGAAGTCGGCATAGAGGGGCCATTAGACCTGGAGGGCAGGTTCACCTCCTTGAGGGTTACAACTCTCCATAGGAGCCCACACAGGTGGGGGTACTCAGGTGGCAGGTGACCAGAGACCTGTGCACAGACCTGGGCCAACAGGCAGATTCAGCATCAAACGTGGTCTCAGGAGTGGCCTGGGCTGTGGGCGCACAGACACTTTCAGGCCCTCTTGTGGACACTGGCCATGGTTCCTAGGTCTGTTCCAAGCAGAGAGAGGCCTGGGGTCCCAGAGCAGGAAGCGCTGACTGAGAGCCACCTGGTCTAAGGTGGCTTCTCCCTGCCCCTGGCCCCAGCTTCCTGGGCTTCTCCTCTGTGGGCTCCTCTCTGGACCCACAAAAGGGGCTGGAACCTGCTCATGCCCAAGTACAGGAGGCTGATGTGACATCATGGGGCCCCTCCCAAGGCAGGCAGAGGGCCGTCCTAATGACCCCGCCACAGGGGCTGACGGGCTCATCACTCTTCCCCACTCACCAGGTCCCCCTCAGCAGGGGAGGCCGGGCAGGCAGTAGCCTTCCTTCATGTGTGGGAACCTGGGGCTCAGAGAGAGACACAGAGGTCAGGGAGCTCAGGGACTGCTGGGGGGGCAGACTGGGGTCAGTTCTGAGGGAGGGCCTGACCTGGGCCTGAAAGCAGTCATGATGCTGTGGCCTTGCAGGAAAGAGGACAAGTCACTCTCATGATCCTTGCTGCCCTCTCTAGCAACATGAGGAGAGAATCTCCATCTTCACCCTGTGCAGAGCACCCCGTCACCAGGTCATGGCTGGCTTCACCTGTCCAGCCCCTGCCTCGGAAGTCCATTAGGTGTGGCCTCTTGTGGTCCTTGCGCGGCCTCATGAGACAGGACAGAGTTTGGGGTCATGTGTCTACGTGTTCCTGTGTGTGTGTCTCCACATGTGTGTGTCTAGGTGTGTTTTACAAGTGTGAACCAAAATCAAGGAAGGCCCTAAGGCTCTCAAGACTTATTTGAGTGATAACTGGAAATATCACGATATTTTCCAAAGCACATCTCACTTCATGGGTCAATAGGGACAGGGTCCTGGGCACTGGAGCTCTTCCCTGGCTCTGCGACCACGGCTGCCATGACCTTAGACAACCTTCACTGAGTCACACAGCCTCTGTGTCCTCCTGAAGCTCCCTGGGCCTCAAGGCTCCTGTGGCCCCCAGGGAAGGCGGTTCCCCTTTCCAAGGCCCTGTGCACTGCAGGACACTCATTGTTTCCTAAGAGCGTCCGTTCGGCCTTTAGGTGGACATTGGGAACAGATGTAAGATTAACGACGAGGCTCAGGATCTCCTGAGGATTTGTGGGAATCTAAAGTTGATCCTTCCCCAGTAGACCCCACGGGCCCCTGTTCCACCTGGCCTGGGCTGTCACTTCCCTTTTATGCTTCAGGAGCCTGAGAGACATGTTTCATGGCGCTGTGGCCAAGAAGTGGTCACACTGCAGAGGCTGTGCACCCCCTAGGCAGCACCAATGGCAGCGTGGGTGGCAGCTGGGGATCTGGCCGATGGACTTAGTCCCTGTCTGTTTGCTTCTCTGATAACCAGGGTGACCTTGGCTAATGCCCACTACAGCCTCCCCCATCGCCCCTGTGTGTCCACTGCTTAAATACAGACAAGGACAGGGCACTGCCTCATGAGCCCCCTTCACCATACCAGTCCTGGAACAGTGAGTGGTGAGTATGCCTTTCCCTGGGGACAGCCTCTGGGAGCCTCTGGGTCCCGGGCAGGTACAGGCAGGACGCAGGCAGCTTGGACCGGGCAGGCTGCAGCTGGGCCTCCTGTTGTCTTAGCCACAGTAGCCACAGAGGTCCCCTCCTTCTCCCCCAGTTAACCCAGAGCCTGGCAGTACCTCTGCTGGGTCACTAGCCCTCCTGAGCAGTGGCAGAGGGCATCTAGCTCATAGTCCTGGGGAGCTGATGTGTGGACACAGCAGTTGCGGGGACATTGGCTCTGGTGGCCTGGCCTTTCCCGCCACTGTCTCTTGGCAGCCTCTGGAGCCGCTTTGCCTGGGTGAGGACCTTCCTCCCCTTCTGCAGATGAGGACAGAAGGCCACAGAGGGCAGCCAGGAGCCGGCTGGCACCTTCCATCCCCACCCGACCCGCCCCCCACGGGCTGTGGTTCTGAGCCCACCTTGTGCACCCAGGGGAAGGGGAGCCCTGGGAAGGCCACCTTCATGGGGTTCAAGCTGACCTTCCCCATTGACCACTCTGAGGCAGCCGCCGCTGAGCTCAGGGCACATGAGAACACATTTCAGCCTCACAGCCCCTCTGAGGTGGTTCTATGGTCATTCCCATTTACAGATGAGGAAACTGGGAACTCAGAGGTGGAAAACTTGCTCCAAATCACTCAGTGCCCAGTACTCAAACTCGGGCACTGGGCTCCAGAGCCCATGCTGCTGACCTGGGCCTACTGTTGAATGCTTCTCTCGGGGCTCGGGCCCTAGTTGGAGAATAGGAAGCCTGGTCTGGCCTGGAGGCCTCTCAGCTGCTCTGTGACCTTGGTCTGTAGCTCAGCCTCTGGACCATTGAGCAAGGCCTAGAAAATTCTTGGTTTTCTTCCTCTTACCTCATTGTCACCAGCCTGAGTGTTGGGTTAGATTTTTCTGCCACTGGATTTGGAGATGGGGGCTGGGAAGATGACCAGGGTCAAGGAGGCCACATTGCCATACAATGCTGGGAAAGAGCCACACCAAATCAATCAACTGATGCTTTTTTTTTTTTTTTTTTAGTAATGGGTTCTGTCCCCAGCACCAAAAAAAAAAAAAAAAAAAAAAAAGAAAAGAAAAGAAAAGAAGCAAAACAAAAGCAACAATTAATATGACATTTAGTAAATGTGACAATGTTGGTGACCCTGGGCTGATGTCTGCTCTGCCACAGAGTGAGGAGCAGGCAGGCGATGTGCAGACAGGTGGGGACAGGTGGAAATGCCCCCTCAGAAGGAGCTCACTGCTGAGCAGAGCCGCTGTTTGGCCTGGGGCAAGTGGCCACCAGCAGGCACCCTGCAGGTGTGGGTGCTTCCCCAGGGCCAGTGCCACCTGGTGGTCACCTTGTTTGTGATTCACTTCTTCCTTCACAGGTTCTCCTCTCCACTTTAAGGACAGGAAGTGACACTCAAAGAGGGGAAGTCATTTACCAAGGCCACTGTCACCAGGGGGCAGGGCTGGCTCCTGCTGGGCTTTGGTGCTTTCCATGGGTTGCGACCTGAGGTCAGGGCTCCTTCCTGGACCCCACCTCATTGCTCTGGGTCAACAACGAGGAGCAGAAATGGTGTGGGATGAGCTGGGTTGGGGGTCCTCCCCCTCCCTGCCTCACACTGACTGCTCCCACCCACACCCCTTCGAGAACCATCAGGGTGCCACCTCCAGTCCTTTCCTGAAGGCTTGGCCTCCGTGTCTGTACCTGAGGGCTCCTGTCCACCCTCTGCAGCTGGCCTCCCCAGCTCAAGGCTTTGGGGCTGCAGGGTGCTGCCTCCAATAGCAGCCCAGGGGGAGCAGGTCTTGGGCCCTGAGTCTTTCAAGAACAGGCCAGGAAATAGAGGGAACCCAGCAGGAAGCTTGGGGTCACCATCAGGGCCTGGGTCTGACATCCATGAAGCCTGGATCCCAAGGGCAGGACTGTCTCAGCCCCTGTTCCCAGAGGAGAAAACCAAGGCTTGTTCCACCTTTGCCTCAGCTTCTCTGTGCAGCCTTGGCCAGGCCCTGACCCTCTCTGGGCCTCAGACCCTCACTCTAAAGGGAAGAATCCAAGTAGGTGATGTGACATGGGAGGTAGAATGAGGTGCTCACCTGGGCTGGAAACCTTCCCCCACCTCCCCCTGCAGCCTCTCACCTCCTGACAGACACCCCTGTAATGTACAGTCCAAGGTTTGTGCACAGAGGACGTCATTCATTTGGGTCTCTCCCAACTGCCCTTCATTCAAATTGAGAGTCTAGTCCTAGGTCAGTGCTTTCTCAGATCATTGCTCAAGGCCAAGGGTATAGCAGTGGCCCTGCACAGACATGAAGCCAAAGCCTCTGGCCCTGAGGCCACTCACCACATGTCCCTACCCTGCTGAGACCCACCAATCTCCTGACCTCAGGCTCTGAAAGATGGTGTGGGCTCAGCCAAGCCCAGCCGGGCAGCACAGAGACAGCCAGAGAGAGGCGGGCTGGGAAGATGACCAGGGTCAACATGTGCCAGTGCCTGCCAGTGCCTGAGCTGGTCCCCTACAACACTTGCTGGCCAACCCTGGACATGCACCTGAACCCCTCTAGGCTTTGGAGGAGAGCAGTTGTCCCCACAGGACTGTGAAGGAAGCAGAGAATTCACACCCTTTAGGGCTCAGGGCAGCTCTGCGTCTCCCTGGGGGTTTGCAGTGATGCAGGTGGAGGAAGGGCTTGGCACAGGCTGGGCCGTCTTAGAGCTTATTACATCCTGGTGGCTCTGCATGGTGTACATCCAAGCCAGAGAGAGTCACTGTGGGCAGAACTCAGGCCTCTGACCTCCTCTGCCTTGCAGGACGATGCCGTCCTCTATCTCGTGGGGCCTCCTGCTGCTGGCCGGCCTCAGCTGCCTGGCCACTGGCTGCCTGATTGAGGATTCTGAGGAGTCAGATGCATCCAAGCCCGACCAGAACTCCGCCTCCCACAGGATTGCCCCAAACCTGGCTGAGTTTGCCTTCAGCCTCTACCGGGTGCTGGCCCATCATTCCAACACCACCAACATCTTCTTCTCCCCTGTGAGCATCGCCACAGCCTTGGCCTCACTCTCGCTGGGCACCAAGGCTGACACTCACACCCAGATCCTGGAGGGTCTGGGCTTCAACCTCACGGAGACTGCAGAGGCTGACATCCACCAGGGCTTCCAGCATCTTCTCCAAACCCTCAATAGGCCCAACAGCCAGCTCCAGCTGACCACCGGCAGCGGCCTCTTCATTGACCACAATCTGAAGCTGCTGGACAAGTTCTTGGAGGATGTCAAGAACCTGTACCACTCAGAGGCCTTCTCCACCAACTTCACAAACACCGAAGAGGCCAAGAGGCAGATCAACACTTATGTGGAGAAAGGGACCCAAGGGAAAATTGTGGATTTGGTGAAAGATCTGAACAGAGACTCAGTTCTCGCCCTGGTGAACTACATTTTCTTTAAAGGTAAGATGAGACAATCAGCCTGAGTGGGTTCCCATGGAAACCCCAAAGCTGTTTTCCATCCACCAGTTCTGGAACTTTCCTTGGCAGCACTGTCTGCGCTGTGGCAGGGCCTCTCACAGTGGCTCCTCAATCTTTCATGCCCAAGCCCTGAAATGTCTTCCACCATCAGTTAAGTTAGGGAAGAGTTGATAAAACCATCAAAATCATTGACTTTTCTGCAGGACGCATCAGAGTCCTGACTGTCCTCCTGCTCACTGGGGACCCCAGCAGGGAGGGGCACCTGTAATGTTTCCTAACTAGAGAGCCAATGATGCACATTGTGGCAGGTGGTGGGAGGGAGTGGCCTTTCATGGAAAGTCCTTGGAACAACTCTTGTTGTGGAGTGTGGCAGCTGGGGGTGTGCAGGACCTGGGTCCACATCCTGCCTCCCCCACTCAATGGCCTTGACATAGGACTAGCCATCTCACCTCTTTGGGATGTGACTGTCCTAACTTGTCATGGACAAAGCTGTCAGGATCTAGAAATCCCGGCTGATCCTCTAGTCTTGAACGACACTCACCCCATCACCCAGGATGGAGCAGAGGTGGGTGAGGAGCTTCCCCCAAGGCAGGCTGAGGGCGCCTCTGCTCTCCTCTCACACCCAAGCCTCTATCCCACCTGCTGCCATCCACCTTGCCTCTGTCCAGGCACATGGGAGAAACCCTTCAAGGTAGATCACACCATGGAACAAGACTTCCATGTGGACGAGGCCACCACCGTGAGGGTGCCCATGATGAACCGCCTGGGCATGTTTGACCTGCACTACTGCCCCACATTGTCCAGCATGATGCTAAAGATGGACTATCTGGGCAATGCCACTGCCATCTTCATCATGCCCAAGGTGGGGAGAATGGAGTATGTGGAGGACACCATCACGAAGGAATTCCTCGACAAGTTCCTGAAAAAAAAGTACACCAGGTGAGTCCAGGCAGAGACCTCCTGGACGGCACAGGCACAGACTCAAGGTCCCTCAGGATCAATGCATCAGAAGACAGCACGGGCAGCAGGGGGGACCATCCCTGGGGCCACAGCTACAGTGAATGACCCTGTGCTACAGGAAATGCCAGGGCTCAGCTCAGGTAGCAGCTGAGAAGGGACAGTGGTCAAAGAGCAGGACACAGATCCAGCTGGAGGGGGACTTCCCTCCAAGAATGTACATGGTCCCCTCCCAATATCCAGGGCCTCGCCGGGGCACTGACACTAGCACATGTTGTGGCAGAATCAAGGACAAAGGCCTGGGCCTGCAGGTTAGGGCAGCAAGAGGGAGGACTTGCTGTAGGACCGGCCGAGGTGCACAGGGGAAGCACCTGCATGGAAAGGCCCAGAACAGGAGCAGGCAGCGCTGGGAGCTCAGGGCACGTTCCCACAGGCTCTGTTTCTCTGTCGCATCTCAGGCTGGTTCACTTGTCCCAGGAACCACACAGCTGGGTATGTGACACAGACAGGTGCACTGTCCTGAGCCCAGCCATGGCCACTGGTGGAGGCGGCACACTGCAGACAGATGTGACACACACGTCCAGGTTAAGCTGCACTTGGATGGTCACCATTGCTGGCCCACCCAGCCTCCTGAGGTCCCCGCACTCGGGCTGGGAACAGAGTGCAATGCATCCTGGGACTGGTCCCTGAGACTTGGTGCCAGTGTGCAGCCTCAGCACAGGCCCCTGGTCTTCGCACAGGTCCCTGGGGACACCAGATGAGCCTGCATCCATGGGTTTTGGAGGTGACAAACCTCTCCCTCACTGAGCCTGTGTCCCTCGGTCCTGGTGCTCTGACCCATGATGCCCTGGGCCACAGGCCCTGGGGAGGCTCTGGCTGCGCAGGCTGGTGTGACCACGGGCTACAGGATGACACCTGCTTCCGGGAGGACACTCTGAAACTGCCTGGAAGGCTCCTTGGGGGAGGGGGTGAGCAGGGGCCACAGGACAAGATGTTCCCACTGATGGGAACATTCTCCATGCCAAGTGTCCAGGAAGCTAAAGGTAAAAGGACTTCTTACTTTAAAGGTAAAAGTCAAAGGACTTCGATGGCTGTGGGTGGGGACAGGGCTCGAAGCAAGATATTCAATCAGGAGAGAAAACACTTTCAGAGCACCATGGGGCCCAGCAGAACCCCAGAGACTCTGTGAACCCCTCATTTCCTATCTTCGTATCAGCAAAGCCACAGTACACTTCCCCAAACTGTCCATCTCTGGAACCATCGATCTGAAGTCTGTCCTGACAAGTCTGGGCATCACCAAGGTCTTCAGCAACGCGGCTGACCTGTCTGGGATCACGGAGGACGCTGCCCTAAGGGTCTCCCAGGTGAGAATGGCCATGGTCCCGGGGTCTGTAGGACAGAGTGGTGGGGGCCTGCTCAGGTCTGAGGCTCAGGGAGGGGTCAAGGGACACAGCAAGGGCCAGGAGAGTCCTCCTGAGGATGCAGAGCTTCACCAGCTCTGATGGGGGAGGAGGACAGAGCCAGGGAGGTGGCCTCCTGTGTTCCATCCAAGGACCTCCCCTGAGTGGCCCACTGACCCTTACATTTTCCTTTCCCCAGGCCATGGAATCCTTGGGCTTCTGTTTAACCGCATTAACACTGAGAGACTTAGTCTCAGTATCTTCATAGAATGTTCTGGAATCTTCCGTTTGTGACATTTAGAGCTATTTGTGAACCAGCAAATCTGTATCATTCCTGAGTCCAGTGGGCCACTTGCTGGGGAAAACAGGGGGGGATCAAGGGCAACTGCAGGTCCATGTGGGTGGCTTCCTATAGGGGTCTGGGCACTGGGAAGGTCACCACCAGAGTCCCTGTGATGAGGAGCTCCTAGCCCTACAGGGGGAAGGGGATAAACGTGGAGGTGACATGGAGGCCGATGGTCTTCCTCTTGTGCCCCTGAGGTCACATCCCAGGGCAGAAGAGATGGAGGTCAGGAAAGGAGGGGGAGGGGAGCAGGCTGAGTCAGGCAGAGGCTGAGATGGGGTTGGGGGGACCTGAGTGACCCACAGGGAGGCCTAGGACAGGACAGGCTGGTCCAGCAGGAAGGCCCTGGTGAGGTCCTGTTGGTAGGAGGCTCCCACGTGGGGCCTTGCTGCAGCCTGGGGTGGGGCAGCAGGACCTCAGAGCCCCTCTGCTTCTCTCCCCTCCAGGCCCTGCATAAGGCTGTGCTGACCATCGATGAGAAAGGCACAGAGGATGAAGGGGACACCGTTAAGGGACCCATGGCCCTGACTCTTGCCCCTCAGGTGAAATTCAACAGTCCTTTCCTCGTGGTCATCTATGAGCACTCCACCAAGAGCCCCCTCTTTGTGGGGAAGGTGGTGAACCCCACACAACAGTAGCCACCTCGGGTGCCAGACCCTGGTCCCTGCCCTGCGGGGCCCCTCCCAGATGACATTGAACAATGGTTGACCTGGCCACCCTGACCCTGTGGTCTCTGTGTCTCCCTCTGTGTCCTGAAGTTCTGTGAGGACTCCTGGTCACAGCAGCTCTTAGTGACACTGCGTCATGTGTGTGAGGTTCCTGTGCTGTGCAGGCACGTGCTGGTCAAGGGTGACTGGCTGAGGCCAAGTCCTGTGGGCCTGGGTATGTCCATCCTGAGAACTGCTGTCCTGTTTGGAGTTGCCATGTTCCCTGTGCCCTCCCCCTCCTGCCACACCCCATGTCCCCAGTGCCCTCTTCTCTAGCCACACCCCATGTCCCCAGTGCCCTCCCCCTCCAGCCACCCCCACCTCCCTCAGTGACCCCCAGGTAACCCCCTCAGGGAGGACTCACTGATCGGCTTTAGGTCCTCACAACCCTCACTTCTCCTCTGAACCTTCTGCAGTGTCTCCCTCCTGAGCTTTGGGGACACCTCACATCCAACCATGACCCTCTGTGCCCCCAGACCTGGCCACTCACACCCTGGCTTTGAGTAGCTGTGACTACAGCCACAGCAGGGAGGTGACCATGACCCCTCTCATCACACTGTCCCCTCACCAAACCTGGCCGCTGGCCTCACAGGGCATGTCCTGAGGGGGGTTGGAGGAGGTGGTAAGGAGCCTTCCTCAATGGGCTGGGCCAGGACCTGACCTCTGTCCTTGTCTTTCCATAGCTGCCCAGGAGGCTCACACGTCCCCTCTTGGAAGAGCCCCTGTCCCCAGTGAGCAGGAGGGGCTCTGTGTCACTGTCCCTCCCTCAAGCCCACCAGACCCCCAGGCCCCCAGGCCACTTACCCTGTGTCCCCTCTCCCTAGTCCTGTGCCATGGTCCCAGGGATGGCTCCTAAAGGTCACGGCAGGCTGCGTTGGCTGTGGCAAGGCAAGGACAGCCCCCTGGAACCCCAGCCCTCCCCCCTGCCTGGGCTCTCACTGGGGCGCGTGCACCTGGCCCTTCCTCCAGGGTCCCCCCGGGTCCTCAGGACAGCAGGAGGTCTGGTGGGTGGCCCAGGCTGTCCTGGAGCAGCCCTGCCATGGGGCGCCCTGGCCCCTTCCACCCTCAAGGCTGCTGGGCTGAAGTAGCTGGGAGCCCAGGGCTCGGGGTCCCCTTCTCCTGTGGCCACACTGACACCTCAGGGCCATCTCAGCATCACCCCTCACCTCTCATGGGAGGAGGGTGGACATGACGCCCTAGGTGGAGTCCTGACACAGGGTCCTCTTTACAGTCAGAACAGTCACATCTCTGCCATCACATGGCACCACCTGTCAATGGGTCTGAACTCTCCCTGAAGAAGAAACAGGATCTCTAGGTTTCTACATAGGGACCTCCAACCTGCACATACACTTCTCATGATATGAACGTCATCAGTCACCCAGAATGAAGTGACACGTGAGTGTCCTAAGACCTGGATCTTAACACATAGCAGCTGTGTGACCTGACTGAGGCTGTCAGACCTCTCTGAGCCCCTAAACTCATTGCTGCCAGTACAGCCCATATTGGAGCTGGCCTGTGAGTCACCTCTGACATGGCCTCAGGCCTCCCAGACCTCTGAATAGAGCAGGTGGGGACAAGGGCACTCCTTGGGCAGTGCTGTCCCAGTGTCTCTCCCCTGAATCCTAGTGGCAGCACCGTGATGCCCTCAGCAGATATCTGTGCTTTTCCAAGCCCCAAGGAGAAAATCAAGGTTCACGGCGGCTATCCATCTCCTATGTTGTCACCGTCCCATGGCTAGTGAGTGGCAACCTGACCTCATGGCTCACCCTGTTCCTCCAACCCTCACCCACTCTTCTGTCCCTCCCTGGACTCATGAGCAGTAATTCCTCCTAAACCACGAGAATCGCTGTCACCTGTGCTTGGTGGCACCTGGTGCTTCCCTAGGAAGAGCCTGTGCCCTCATGGAGTGGCCTCCCCCTGCCTCAGCAGCCCACAGCCCTGGGGAGCCGCCCACAGATCTCAATGTGGCCTCGCCCTGGCATTGTGTGGGACGGGACAGGAGAGGACCTGGCCAGCTGCCACCTGAGGGTTCAGGGGAGGGAAGGGGGGAAGAATCCAGAGCCTCTGACCTTTGACCCCATCTTTTAAATTCTAAACCTGCCTGTCACTAAAGGAGGCAGGACTCTACTTGGGAGATATTCTAGCCCCAGAGGGGACTTTAGCAGCTTGGTGGGAACCAGGAGGGACCCGCTGGATGTGGGCAGAGCTCTGGCTATTATAGTGTCAAGTAGGACAGAAGGTAACGGACTTTGTAGCCTCTGCCTTGATGTCCTCATCAAAAATTAAGACAGAAATCTCCATTCTGCAGTGTCTCCATGAAAACACAGTGACAGGGCCCTTTATCTAGAGCCCCTGTCCTGGCCATGCCCGCCCCAGACAGCCTCCTGGGGCCCTGAGCTGGGCGGGGTGGGGCTCACCCACCTGTGTTGAGGGGGCGCAGCACTGGAAGCCCAGAGCCCTCGAGCATAACCACATGCCCACACTGCAATAAAACCTGAAGTGCTCCATGTTGGTCCTTTCCCTCTAGTGGCTGTCCCCAGGCAGGGCACAGGGCTGTCAGTGGAGCTCAAAGGTGCCCACACAGACTCTAGATGTCTGGAGCTCCCACAGCCGTTGTTGGTATCACAGCAGTGACGGGTGCCGTGGCATCAGGAATGCCCAGAGGACCCACAGTGAGGAGGTCCCAGGCAGGGACAGAGCTGACGAAGCCTCTTCACCTCCTTAAGGGGTACAACTCCCCATAGGAGCCCACACAGGTGGGGGTACTCAGGTGGCAAGTGACCAGAGACCTGTGCACAGATCTGGGCCAACAGGCAGATTCAGCATCAAACGTGGTCTCAGGAGTGGCCTGGGCTGTGGGCGCACAGACACTTTCAGGCCCTCTTGTGGATACTGGCCATGGTTCCTAGGTCTGTTCCGAGCAGAGAGAGGCCTTGGGTCCCAGAGCAGGAAGCACTGACTGAGAGCCACCTGGTCTAAGGTGGCTTCTCCCTGCCCCTGGCCCCAGCTTCCTGGGCTTCTCCTCTGTGGGCTCCTCTCTGGGCACACAAAAGGGGCTGGAACCCTGCTCATGCCCAAGTACAGGAGGCTGATGTGACATCATGGGGCCCCCCCAAGGCAGGCAGAGGGCCGTCCTAATGACCCCGCCACAGGGGCTGAGGTGCTCATAACTCTTCCCCACTCACCAGGTCCCTCTCGGCAGGGGAGGCCGGGCAGGCAGTATCCTTTCTTCATGTGTGGGAACCTGGGGCTCAGAGAGAGACACAGAGGTCAGGGAGCTCAGGGACTGCTGGGGAGACAGACTGGGGTCAGTTCTGAGGGAGGGCCTGGCCTGGGCCTGAAAGCAGGCTGGATGCTGTGGCCTTGCAGGAAAGAGGACAAGTCACTCTCATGATCCTTGCTGCCCTCCCTAGCAACATGAGGAGAGAATCTCCATCTTCACCCTGTGCAGAGCACCCCGTCACCAGGTCATGGCTGGCTTCTCCTGTCCAGCCCCAGTCTCGGAAGACCATTTGGTGTGGCCTCTCGTGGTGCTTGTGCGGCCTGGTGAGACAGGACAGAGTGTGCTGTCGTGTGTCTACGTGTTCCTGTGTGTGTGTCTCCACATGTGTGTGTCTGAGTGTGTTTTTCAAGTGTGAACCAAAATCAAGGAAGGCCCTAAGGCTCTCAAGCCTTATTTGAGTGATAACTGGAAATTTCACAAGATATTTTCCAAAGCACATCTCACTTCATGGGTCAACAGGGACAGGGTCCTGGGCACTGGAGCTCTTCCCTGGCTCTGCGACCACGGCTGCTGACTCTGCCATGACCTTAGACAACCTTCACTGGGTCACACAGCCCCTGGGTCCTCCTGAAGCTCCCTGGGCCTCAAGGCTCCTGTGGCCCCCAGGGAAGGTGGTTCCCCTTTCCAAGGCCCCATGCACTGCAGGACACTCATTGTTTCCTAAGACATTGGGAACAGATGTAGAGATTAAGGAGGAGGGCTCAGGAACTCCTGAGGATTTGTGGGACTGTAAAGTTGATCCTTCCCCAGTTGAACCCTGGGGCCTCTGTGCCACCTGGCACTGGGCTGTTATCTCCTCCTATGGCTTTAGATCCTAGGACACAGGAAGCTGGGGCAGGAGCACCGCAAGGTCAAGGCCAGCCTCAGCATCTTAGTGAGACGCTGTCTCAAAATAAAAAGTTAAAAGGTCTGGGGTTGTGGATCAGTGAGAGAACATCCCTGGATTCAAACCCTGGTACTAAAAAATAAGAAAGGAAAGAGCCCTGCAACTTCAGATGAGTAAATAGGTGAATGTCGACACGGATCAGGTGCAGGACAACACTGATTTTTTTCTTTCTTTTTTTTTGTACCAGCGATTGAGCCCAGAGCAATTTAACTACTGAGCCACACCCCACCCCCACCCCAGCCTTTGTATGTTTTATTTAGACACTGGGTCTTGCTACGTTGCTTAGAGTCTTCCTAAGTTGCTGAGACTGATTTTGAACTTGCAATCCCCCTGCCTCCGCCTCTTCGGCTGCTGGGATTACAGGCGTGTGCCAGCGGCCCAGCAGGACATGACTCTGAGCAGGACGTATCTGCTGCTTTCCCACACCTCTGAGGTGTGTCTCAGCAGAGGGGACCCCCAGGTCAGGGAGGGCCACTAGGCTCCTCCCACCTCCCCCTCCTGATGGCCTGGCACCAGCTGGTTCTACTGCACTGCTCAGTCAGGGAGGACAGCAAGGCCTCAGGTGACAGGGGCACCTTGCAGGCAGACACCTGGTCAGCTTCAGGAGGTGCCCCAGGCTGATGTCCAGCACAGAAGGCTCCTGCTCCCACAGGAACTCAGTGTCCCCACACTCCTAAGATGGACTATAAGTCCCCGAGGGGTTTGTGTGAGTGAGGGACAGCTCCTGGTGCAGGGCAGCCAGTAAGTCTCCCTGTGGCTCTCCAGGCCTGCACAGTAAGTCCTCCCCCATCACCTGCTGAGCTGACTCGGGAAGTGCTCGCGGCCTCCTGCCTGCTCCAGCATCCGGGGTCCACCCAGGAGAAGGCGAGGCAGGCACAGCTCAGGACCATGGGCAGGTCTCATCTGAGCCCAGGTGCCTGGCCTTGGCCCTGCTGCTGGGAGACTCGGGGAGGGTGAGGGCCTGGCTCTGCCGCCCCAGCACACAGTGGGTCTCGGGGTGAACGCTGGGGCTGCAGCTGACCTGGTGACTTCTCCTGTGGCCCCTCCACACGTGCACTGGCTCTGAGCCTCCTGTCCTTGCTGGTCTCTGCCCTCAGAGGGTGGAGGAGGCGACCTGGGCAGCCCCTGCCCTCTTCTCCAGCTGGGCCTCTGCCCCGTCCCCTTACCCTGCTGCTTTGGGAATCCAGCCTGAGCCAGAGACCCAGACCGTGGCTCCTGCACTGCATGTCCCCAACCCCTTCATGGAGAAAGGGGGCCCTTGGAGCTCAGCCCATCAAGCTGGCTCCTCAGACTCCGAGGAGGTCCAGGGTCCTGTCCCCTGCACTCACTGACCCACCCTCCGGCCCCAGTGGCCTCTGCCCTTCATCTCCTGCTGGAGACCCAGGAGCGGTGTGTACCTATCTCCTCGGTGACCTGCCTGCCCTTTCAGCCCTCTCCTTGCTCTTTCTCACTAGGTTCATGGCTTTGTGTCCCATGCTCCAGCCCCTCGCCATTCTGAAGGCTGTGGGTTCACAAAGCCCACCACCTCTGCCCCCAGGAGCTGCCCTCCCAGGTCCTATCTGGATGTAAGTTTGGTATCGACCTTTATATCATTTAATTGTCCCCGTCCTTTTTGAAAGATGAGTTTCAGAGAGGTTCCACTGTGCCATGTGGGTGGCACAGCTGCTCTTGGCAACCTGGATTAGAACTCGGGTCTGTTTAACTCTCTTCCTGCCCCAAATGCTGATCTTCCAGAAAGAAAGCCTCATCATGTCCACAAAAGTTCTGCGACAACATTGGTGGCCAGGACAGAGCATTGGGCTGTTGATAGGACCTTGGCTATGTATATGCAGGGCCCTGACCCCTGGAGACAGGAGCAGCAGGTTAGTCCAAGGATACTGCCCCAGCCGGGGGCATCGCACTCTCATGAACTGTGGACCCTGCGGCTCTGAGGTGCACCTTGATGTGTGGGAGACCAGCTATAGTGTCCTGGAGGGTGGGCACAGCAGCCTCAGAGGAATCCTGGGACCCCACACAGCCCTCAGGTCAGGAAGGAGAAACATCCCAAATGCCTGCGTCCTGGGCACACTTTGGCTCCAATGTGGCAGATTGAACCCACATTGCAAAGGAGAGCTTCTGTCCAGTCCAGAAAGAGGACAAACTGGCTGGGGTGCTCGAAGCTCTTCAGCAATGGTGCTCCGCAGGGGACACTCAGCAATGTCTGGAGATTATTTTATTGCCACACCTGGGGGCCGCAGCGTCATGACAGACATCTGGTGTTCTCTCGGCTGCCACAAATCCTGCAGCAGTCCACCATGGCAAAGCATCCCCCAGCTCAATATGTCCACACTGCCAGGACCCGGAACTCTGCCATCCTGGGTGCTCAGCCTGAACAGTAGCCACACTCCCAACCTCAGAGGACTCAGAACGATAGGAACGGCCCCAGCTGCCCACAGAGCACCACAGCAGACTGCAGACCTGTCTGGCTCCAGCTCAGTCTGAACTACCATGTAGTCTTAAGTGAGTTACTAGAACCACTCTAAGCCTTGCTTTCCCCCACCCTGTAAAGTAGAATAAGACATGCTTTGAGACCAAAGCCAGTGTCTGTAAGTGTCAAGGACCAGGGTGATCCCATAGGCTCTTTATCAGTGGCAATTCCCAGGTTAGGAATGTCATGGGACTCAGAAAAATATCAAATTCAAGTGGCTTACAAAGTGAGGGCTGTCGTAGTTGCGAGAAGAGGGAAATGCCTGAAGTGTTCGGGATCTGGGGAGCATGGGCTGGAATCAGGCAGCTGTGGATGACCACAGCTGCTCTGTGTTTTGGCTGTGGGTCTTGGCAAGAGATCCTGCCCTCTCTGGGCAGCAACTGCTCTGTCTATTGTATAATGGGATCAGTGGGAACCTGCAGAAGTATTTCGGATGCTTCAAAGTCCTCCCTAATCTGATAGAATCCATTTGCTGGGTAACTCTCAGGCTTCCTGTGCCTCAGGTTTTTCATTGTAGAATGGGGTCTGGGGCACCTGCACCTCAAGGTCACTGCAGGGGCTCAGGACCCAGCCTGCCTGCTGCCTGAGTTGGTTCTGCCATTTTACTTGCTGGCTGACTTTGGACATCTATGTGCCTTAACCTCTCTGGGCTTCAGCTTCCTTAGTAACAGAAAGTAGTCACAATTCTCCCCTCAGCACTGTGACAAGAAAGCCAAGTGTGAACACGGGTGATAGCTGGGCCGAGGTCACCAGAGGGACAGCATCATGTTCATTTTGATATTTGTCTGATTCTTTTCCGTGATGAGGACTGAGTGCATTCTGTGTTGGGTCGATCCTGGTGAGGAGAGGTTTATTGGGACTCACGGCTCAGGTTCATGGCCAAGGGTCCATATCTGCTGAGGGCTATCTTGACGGCCAGATGTCATAGGGCGGCACGGGGGTCATGTGGTCAGACTCAGGGAGCAGGTGTGTGTCTCCCCTGGTGTCTCATCTAATTAGACCCCCAGATTCAATCGTGGGGCTGCACCCTGGTGGCCTTATCTAGACCTGCTCACCTCCCCAGGGCCTGGTCCAGGCTCTACTCTCTTGATAGCTCACCTTGGGGGTTAGACCCTGCTGTGCCTTTCAGGTGCACCATCATCACTGCTGATGAAGATGTAGGCAGCACCTGTGTGGGCTGGGCACCTGGCACACGGGCAGTCAGCTGACTCTTTTGCTTGGTGTCCATCACTGGTCAGGGGAGTCGTCTTGGCATGTGCTCAGGACATGGCCCTCCCTTGTCTGTCTTGCAGGACGATGCCATCCTCCGTCTCATGGGGCCTCCTCTTGCTGGTAGGCCTGTGCTGCCTGGCCCCAGGCTCCCAGGTTCAAGATCCCCAGGAGGCCCAATCATCTGATCATGGCCACGAGCATGAGGAACATTCAACCTGCCACAATGTCTCCTCCAAGGTCATTGACATGGCCTTCACCTTATACAGGGAGCCAGCCACATGGTCAAGACACAGCAATATCTTATTCTCCCCAGTGAGCATCGCGATGGCCTTTGCCATGCTCTCCCTGGGGACCAAGAGTGACACTCACACCCAGATCCTGGAGGGCCTGAAGCTGAATCTCAGGGAGACTCCGGAGGCTAAGATCCATGAGTGCTTCCAGCATCTCCTCCAGACCTTCCAGCAGTCCAGCCAACAGCGCCAGCTGACCACGGGCAGCAGCCTCTTCATCCACAGCAGCCTAAAGCTCGTGGATCAATTTGTCCAAGACACCAAGAATCTGTACCACTCAGAGATCGTCCCCGTCGACTTCAGGAACACCCACGAACCCAAGAAACAGATCAATAGTCACGTGCAGCAGAAAACCCAGAGGACAGCACCACCTCCTCCTGCCCAATGAGATATCGGGGCTCAGGCTTCCCTGTGGCACCTGCCAATCTGCTGCTTGTGAGGGTCAGGCACTGTTGTCCAGCACAGGGGGAGCTCTGGGCTTCACATGGGTCCAGGACGAGGACTTAGGGGTGTCCTGAATACAGACAAAACCATGTATCCACGAGGGACAGGGAACCGTTGGGAAAGAAGCACCCAGGGGCGATCCTGCCATCAGTGTTCTTAGCACCTCCGGGTACTATTAAATCCACATAAAATCCACCTAGAGCCATGTCTCTTTGGAGTCGGGTTTTCACATTAAGCCTGACTCTATCCAAATCCTAAAACCCCCTCCGGCTTTCCATTATTTCCACATAAACCTGCAGCAGCCTGTTTCCATCTTCATCCCATTTGACAGACACTGAAACTGAGGCTCAGAGAGGAGCTTCACAGGAAGGGGGCTCAGGGCGCCCCGGTGGCTGCCTAGTGCCCAACCTACATCTCACCCCCTCCCTCCCTGCCTCCCTCCCTCCCTCCAGGCAAATGGAATGAGGAGCCCAATGCTGAGCGGCACATCGTAGAGAACTTTCATGTGAACAGGAAGATGACCATCAAGGTGCCCATGATCCACTGCCTGGGCAACTTCTTCCTGCACCGCGACAAGGAGCTGTCCAGCTGGGTGCTGGTTCAGCACTACCTGCGTGACACCACCACCTTCGCCATCCTGCCGGACCCAGGGAGGATGCTGCAGGTGGAGAAAATCTGACCCCCAAGCACTTTGAAGATATCCTGAGAAAGATCGACATCAGGTGATGCCCCGTCCAGGTGCCCACACAGGAGCTGCCAGTGATGGCTGGAGGGGGGGGCCTGTCCCCTGCGCAGGGCCCTGTGCTACAGGCTCAGCAGCTGTGCTTCCCATCAGTGTGAGCCAGGCTCAGGGAAGGGAGAGTGACAGGGGAGTGCGCCCAGAGACTGGCCTGAGGACTTCACTGCCCTCCAAGGTCAGCTCCCTGCCCTTCACCTGGGGGCATAACAGCAATGCCAGCACATTGTGTCAGGACCAAGGACAAAGGCCTGGGCCTTCAGGCTAGGGCAGCACGAGAGAGGACTTCCCCGAGGACCAGCCGAGATGCACAGGGGAAGTGCCTGCATGGAAAGGCCCAGAACAGGAACAGGCAGCGCTGGGAGCTCAGGGCACGTTCCCACAGGCTCTGTTTCTCTGTCGCATCTCAGGCTGCTTCATTGGCCCCAGAAGCCACAGAGCTGGGGCATGTGGCACAGAGCAGGGCACAGGGGCACGGTAATGAGCCCAGCCCTGGCGCAGATGCAGGAGGCACTGCAGGCAGACGTGACACCCGAACCTGCAGGTTAACAGCCCCTGGGTGGTCACCACCGCTGGCCCACCCCGCCCTCCTGAAGCCACCACACCCAGGCTGGGAACAGAGCACAAGGCAGCCTGGCACTGGTCCCTGAGCTCAGGTGCCAGTGTGTGGCCTCAGCACAGTCCCTGGGCATCACCCCATCCCTGGGGACAGGAGCTGAGCCTGCAGCACAGCAGGGGTCCAGGAAGCTAAAGCACACAAGCCAGTGACTTCCTGTTCTGCTGAGGGTGGGGACAGGGCACTAAGTGGGAGAACCAATCAGGAGAGGAAACACTTTCACAGCACGGTGGGGCCCAGCAGAAGCCAGAAACCCTAAGAAACGCCCTCATTTCCCACCTTCATACCAGGACAGCCAATTTACACTTCCCCAAACTGTCCATCTCTGGAACCATCGACCTGAAGCCCGTCCTGAGAAGTCTGGGCATCACCAAGGTCTTCAGCCATGAGGCTGACCTGTCTGGGATCACGGAGGACGCTCCCCTGAGGCTCTCCCAGGTGAGGATGGCCATGGTCCAGGGGTCTGCAGGCCAGAGTGGTGGGGGCCTGCTCAGGCCTGAGGCTGAGGGAGGGGCCAAGGGACACAGCAAGGGCCAGGTGGGTCCTCCTGAGGATGCAGAGATTCACTAGCTCTGACAGGGGACGAGGACAGGGCCAGGGAGGTGGCCTCCGGTAGAGCTGGCCTTGCAGGGACCTCCCCTGAGGGGCCCCTTGACCCTTGGCCTCTTCCTTTCCCAGGGCCATTGAGTCCTTGGGCTTCTGTTTACTCACATTTACTCAGAGAGGCTTAGGCTCAGTATCTTCAGAGAATCTTCCATTTGTGACATTTATAGCTACTTGTGATCTAGCAAATCTGAATTATTACTGAGTTAAGGCAAATGGGCCACTTGTTCAGGAAAACAGGAGGGGACCAAGGGAAACTGCAGGTCCTTGTGGGTGGCTCCCACTTGGGTATCTGTGCACTGGGAAGGTCACCACCAGTGTCCCTGTGCCAAGGAGCTCCTACCCCTACAGGGGGAAGGGGATACATGTGGAGGTGACATGGAGGCCGATGGTCTTCCTCTTGGGCCCCTGAGGTCACATCCAAGGGCAGAAGAGATGGAGGTCAGGAAAGGAGGGGGAGGGGAGCAGGCTGAGTCAGGCAGAGGCTGAGATGGGGTTGGGGGAACCTGAGTGACCCACATGGAGCCTAGGACAGGACAGGCTGGTCCAGCAGGAAGGCCCTGGTGAGGTCCTGTTGGTAGGAGGCTCCCACGTGGGGCCTTGCTGCAGCCTGGGGTGGGGCAGCAGGACCTCAGAGCCCCTCTGCTTCTCTCCCCTCCAGGCCCTGCATAAGGCTGTGCTGACCTTCGACAAGGAAGAGACAGTGGCCACAGGGGATGCCAAATGGGAAGAAAACACATTGTTTGAGGTCCCCACTGTCCAGTTCAACAGGCCCTTCTTGCCCATCATTAGGGATGAGTACACCAACTTTCCCCTCTTTGGTGGCAAAATAGTGAATCCCATAGAGAAATAGCTGGTCTCAGGCTTAGGCCCCTCCCCTCCTGGCCAAGCCACCTACTTGGTGACATTAAACAGGCTGGTCTGGGCAATGTCTGCAGGTGGCCTACAAATTCTGCACCTGTGGTCTCTGTGTCTATCCCTGTGTCCTGAGGTGCCGTGAGGACTCCATGTCACAGCATCTCTCAGTGACACTGTGCCAGCTGTGTGACTGGCTGAGGCCATGACCTGTGAGCCCTGGGAACGTCCATGCCTCAGATTTCCAGTCCTGTCTGGGAATCCTGAGGGGGTCTGTGGCTCAACAGCAGTCCAAGGCCCAGGGTTCACCCAGCACCCCATGCCCCCTCCCACTATGTGGTGGCCACACTCACCCAACAAGCCTCTTCCTGTTGGTCAGCCTTTGTGCTCCTCTGACTAAAGACCCGACCAGGACAATTCAGAGGAGGAAACGTTTACTTGGGGCTCACAGTGGCAGAGGTCGCAGTCCACACACAGCCAGGTCCATTCCTCAGGGCCCAAGGTGAGGCTGACCCCCATGGAGGAAGAGTGGGGGGGAGGGAAGCAGCTCAGGTGGTGACAAGGAAGCACCGAGAGACTCCACTGGCCAGACACAAACATAACCCCAGAGCCATGTCCCCAGTGCCCTCCTCCAGCCACACCCACCTCCCTCAGTGACCCCCAGGTAACCCCCTCAGGGAGGACTCACTGATCGGCTTTAGGTCCTCACAACCCTCACTTCTCCTCTGAACCTTCTGCAGTGTCTCCCTCGTGAGCTTTGGGGACACCTCACATCCAACCATGACCCTCTGTGCCCCAGACCTGGCCACTCACACCCTGGCTTTGAGTAGCTGTGACTACAGCCACAGCAGGGAGGTGACCATGACCCCTCTCATCACACTGTCCCCTCCCCAGACCTGGCCGCTGGCCTCACAGGGCATGTCCTAGGGGGGTTGGAGGGGGTGGTGAGGAGCCTTCCTCAATGGGCTGGGCCAGGACCTGACCTCTGTCCTTGTCTTTCCATAGCTGCCCAGGAGGCTCACATGTCCCCTCTTGGAAGAGCCCCTGTCCCCAGTGAGCAGGAGGGGCTCTGTGTCACTGTCTCCCCCTCAAGCCCACCAGGCCCCCAGGCCACTTACCCTGTGTCCCCTCTCCCTAGTCCTGTGCCATGGCCCCAGGGATGGCTCCTAAAGGTCACGGCAGGCTGCGTTGGCTGTGGCAGGGCAAGGACAGCCCCCTGGAACCCCAGCCCTCCTCCCTGCCTGGGTTCTCACTGGGGCAGTGCACCTGGCCCTTCCTCCAGGGTCCCCCCGGGTCCTCAGGACAGCAGGAGGTCTGGTGGGTGGCCCAGGCTGTCCTGGAGCAGCCCTGCCATGGGGCGCCCTGGCCCCTTCCACCCTCAAGGCTCTGGGCTGAAGTAGCTGGGAGCCCACAGGTCCCTAGCCAAAGGCTCCTGTTGCCTGGGCCCTCCCAGGATGTTCTTTTCCTGTGGACCCTAATCTTGGAATAATGTCCTGTCCACTCAGAGGGTAAATGCAGACAGAAAACTCAAGGTTGAATCATATTTAATTGTTATATTTAGTTCAAAATGGTGAAATACCATCAAGCTCACATAATCATTCTAATCAATTATTACATCTGGTCCCCAAACAAGTATTCAGTCTCCGATTGGCTCACAAGAAGACTTCCAGCCTCTTGAAATGCCACTGGCTAAATGAATCTCATGGATCACAGAGGGTGACTTCAGAAGTCCTAAAGACCTGGCTGGAGGTCCACTCTCATCCTGTCCCTGCTGTGTGATCTGGGTAACGTGAGCAATGTTCTCTGAGCCACATGTCTTCATCTTGGTTACTAAAAACTACTTAGAGTTGGTGTGAGGTTAAACCAGAGAGTGAAATCAGCTTTTCCATGGTGGCTCGGCAGCTGCCTGTGTGGAGATGTAGTTCTGCACCATGAGCTCTCCCCGGGGTCCTGCACCAGGAGATGCTGTCAATCACTCTCCTGCTTCCTCCCCGTGGAAGCTCTGTGCTGCTCCACCTGCAGCCACTATGCTCTCACACCCTGGTTCTGCAAATAGACAGGTTCAGAGAAGGAGCTGTCTTGCTCAAGATCACCTAACTAACAAGGGCCTGATCCGGCTTCAGGGGCCCTGTTTGAGTCTACACCTCACTCCTCTCTTCCTCCCAGAGGGCCATGCTGCACCAATGCATAATGCATTTCCTCCTCGGGTCACAAGGGATACTGCCCGTGTCCCTATGATTCCAGGGATGAGAACCACGAGGACACTGGCTCACCTGTATCAGATGAGCCCTACCAGCCAGGGCCTCTTGAGCCAGTTGTCCCCTGCAGTGACTGCATCTAGTGTGAAGTCACAGACCTCCAATTCCACTCATGGTGTGTCCTGAGCCCTCTGGGTGTCTCAGCAGACTCTCCTCTCCCCTCAACTTTGATTAATTGGACTCAGCTAGGGAAGACTGGGCACTTGCCTCTGTCAAATAGCACTGAAGTGGCTTCATAGATGAATCAAATTCAATAGTTAACTGAATTGGGTTCAGCTAAGGACGTCAGGTAAGTGTTTTAAGTCTTTTACTTTAGGTTTTGAACCCAGGTTTTTGTGTCATGATGAAGCACACCACCTGTGGTGTCACAACAGAAACAGGACTGCATCTTGTAGGGGGCCCAGTCAGAATGGGTCAGACAGAACTGGACTTGGGCCAGAGGATAGGTGAGACTGTCCTTTGTTCCTTAGCAAAGGAAACCCAGAGTTACAGCAGCTATATTGTGCCGCGTCCGGCTAACGGAGCCGAGTCCGGCGAGGGACGGCGGGGTTAAAAATACACAGGACACCAAGGTTCTTCATCCAGGAGGGAGCATGTGTGGCCTTATTGCCAAATTTGTTCCCCTTATATATCTTTTTAACAGCTGCGGGAAATTACTCAAAAGTGAGGAGGGGAGAGTAATAACTGCGTCCTTGGGTTACCGTCACGTCACCGTCCCCTGTCACTGTCCCCTATCAGGAGGCTCGAACAGGTCAAGATGTTCCCGAGAGACACATATGTGTGAGGCAGATAAACAGGGAACTGCAAGCCCGCGTCATGGCCTTGTGAGCTGGCCACATTGACATGCATAACAAAGAACTGGGGGTTGAGTCCCCAGGGGCCAGGGCGGGCCTGCTATCAGCAAGTCCCCCTTTTTTGTTTTTTGCATGTCAATGGGAATCAAGTAGCCCCTGTCTTAGGTCGTCCACCGCCCTTGCATTGCTTACCCGTCTCTGGGGAGGCCCTATTCCCCTGGCTTAGGTTGCAGTGCAAGCGTGGAAGTTGCCCGTCACTGGGTATTACAAGATCAGTTCTTGTCCTACGTAAACGGACACTTTTCAGTAAGGATGTCATGGCCAGCAGGACACAACTGCGGATCCCAGTCATCATCTTTGCCAGTGGGATAGCTATGACCAGGGAGCTTTCTGAACGTAAGGGTCTGGGATGACGGCACCAAGTCGGCAGGGTAATTAGGGACCTGGGCAAAAGCAGGCATACGTAGGAGGGCTTGGGTATTGGCTCTTGTCCAGTTACATCTCATCTCCGGATGGGTCGTAAGTACACCTCGTGGGCGGAGTCGTCCATCTCCAGGCGTTGGTAGTGAACCTGTATTGGCTTGGAGGTTAAAATATTAATCTGGTCCTTAATGAATTGAGTTATCCTATTTGCAATACAAGGTCCCAAGGTTGCAATCAAAAGACCCAGTAAGGGCCCCAGGAGGGGAAGAAGGTAGGGCAGGAACCCATTCATCCCAGTCCAAAGAGGGTTCTCAAATAATTTTTTTCTCCTTTTCTTTAGGTCTTCTTGAAGCTCCTTGATTTTAGTGTGAACTATGCCTGATTTATTGGCATAGAAGTAGCACCTTTCTCCTAAGGCTAAACAGATTCCCCCGTGATTGGCAGTCAGTAAGTCTAGGCCTCACCTATTTTGGAGGACCATTTCTGCCAAAGAGTCAATTTGGTCTTGTAGGTCCCTAATAGTGCCAGATAGGGTCTGCACATCATCTATAAGCTGCTGAGATAGACTGCGATAAGAATGTATAGCCGTACCCAGTCCCGCCATGCCTGTGCCCATAGCAGCGGTTATTCCAAGGCCAACAAGGAGTGGTAAGGCCTGAACAGCTCTCTTGTGTCTTCTAACTAGGGTGTCTAGGCTAGGAATGGGTAGGGGTTCATCTCCTGAAATAATCGTGATATCAGGAAGCAGTAATGCCAGAACGCAACCACCAGTCCAATTTGCTGGGAGCCTGGGAAAAGCTAAATTTCCACCACACATAAAAACTGTACCATTAGGGGGACAAATGGGCGGAGTAGGTGAAGAATAATTCTTTACTAATGAGCAGTTCCCAAAGGAAGAGACTCCAACATCAACATCATAGGTATTATTTTGCATCATGCCCAGAAGGCAAGACATAAAACCACCTAGAGGCTGCACCTTAAAGGGTAGCCCAGATTGACATGTGTTGTCATCATCAATGGTATAATTAATGGGGACTGCCAATGGCATGACTGCACCTGCCGTCATGTAGAGCCAGCAGTCACTAGCAAGGGTAGGATTAGAACTGTTAAGTAAGAAAAGGGTGGTTTCTAGGATATCTAATGTATTGGCATCTAAATCAGGAAGCTGGGATTTGGGCAATATCAAGGGGTGGTATGTAGGCTTAGGGATCTCCGGCTTTAAAAGCTTAATCACCTGAAGGTGTTTGATAGCATCAATGGGTCCCCCTCCATCAGAGACTCTGATGGGGGCCTGCATGGGCCAGCAGGAGGGTTTACCCATGACGCCCTCATATCTTGCCTCCGTTAACCGAGTCGTGATGCCTTTTCCTCCCCGGTCACCAAGAAAAGGAATAAAATTATAAGTGGTCCCCCCTTCTCCACAGGTGTTAGTTAGGACGGCCTCAAAATACTGTTTTCCTTGATTATTAACACAAATTGAGGCCGATGTATAACAGGAGATGTGCATCGCCGGGGTGTAATGACAAGTGGCGGAACAGCTTCCAAGAGTCTCGGTCAAACTGGGGACATTAAGTCCGGGCTTATTGACACATACCCATTTTGGTTGCTCAAATCCTCCGATGTTTTGATTGAGTTCAGCCGCCATGTAGGCTACTTTAGTCCCACAATTAATGCTCTGGGTATAACCAGAGGGGGCCGAGTGCTGGGGCCCTCCCTTACACTCACAAGGGGCTCCAAAAAGATATTCATGAATATTCCCAGGTGGGGGGTCAAGCCCTCCTTCAATAAACCTGTCCAGAAGGAATGCCACAAGCGGTGTCCAGCTCATGAGGTATGTCTTGGCACTCACTTGAAGGGGTGAGAACAACAGCGGCAGGATCAGCCATCTTGGGAACTTCATTTTGTCTTGAATTTTCATTCACCGGTCTGGTGTAGCGCTCTGGGATCCAAATGGGTTTTTCCGTTCCTGGAGGGAAGACACATATAGCTCCTCTCACTCTAGCCAAGAGTGGAGCAGGGGGTTGCCACTTCCCTGTAGCCAGATCCTTCCATCTTATCTGTGCTTTTTGTATGGTGGGAGGGGAAAAGTGACGCTGCGCCGCTGTACGGCCTTTGGCGTCAGTGAGCAAAAAATTTAAAGTGAATAGAGTTATGCTTAGGAGTGCTTGTGGTCCCTGACAATTCTGGTATATTTCCCCCTCTTTTGTTTTTTGCAAATAGGTTTTAAGATGTTGATGGGCCCGTTCAACAATGGCCTGTCCTTGGGGGTTATATGGGATTCCTGTTTTGTGTATAATATCCCACTGTGAGCAAAATTTTTGGAAGGTTTGACTAATATAAGTTGGGCCATTATCTGTTTTTATACATCGAGGGGTTTCCATAAAGGAAAAGGTTTTAACATAGTGCTGTATCACGTCCTTAGCCTTTTCTCCTGAATGTAAAGTAGCGGAGATAAAACCAGAGAACGTGTCTATACTGACATGCACAAAAGACAGCTTTCCAAAACTAGGAATATGAGTTACATCAGTTTGCCAGATGTTGTTTGGCTGAAGGTCCCTTGGGTTGACTCCCAGAGAAGGGGAATGGATAAAAGGTGCACAAGTAGGACATAGGGAGACAATTTTTAAAGCTTGATCCCGGGAACATCCTGAGCGGAAACGCAAAGTTTGTGCGTTTAGGTGAAATTTATTATGAAGTTGTAGGGCCTTATTATATTCAGTTATTGTATATATAAAATTAGTGGCATGTGTGGCAGCGTCTGCCATGGCGTTGCCTGCTGCCAGAGGACCTGGAAGTCCGGAATGACTTCTAATGTGACCTATGAAGAGGGGGTCTGCCCTAGCCCATATAAGAAGCTGCACTGTTTGTAGTTGATCCATGATAGTGGATTGTTTTCCAATATAAGGTGCCGTCTCAATCGCAGAGGCGAGCCTGGCGATATAGAGACTGTCTGTGAAAACATTAAGGGGCACCGAGCTATAGGTCTGTAAGGCCAATATTAAGGCTGCAACCTCCGCTTTTTGGGCCGAACAATTGGCCACTCTCTTGTGGATGACTTGGGTTCCATCTGAAATGACAGCAAACCCATTTTTGGCCCCGTCAGTGAAGACGGTTTGTGCCCCCGGAAGAGGATCCTTTTTTAGGATCTTTGGGAAAATTATTGGACATGTCTTTAGACTTTCAAGGAGCCTGCTTTTAGGGTAGTGATTGTCAACTTGTCCCATGAAACTACAGAAGAAAAGACACCAGAGATCATGTTCCTGTCTTAATTTATAAAGAATGTCTTAATTATATGGTAATATGAGAACATCAAAGGTTTTCCCAAACAAGGCATCTCCTAGATATTTTGCTTTTCAAATTAATTGTATTACCAGATCAAATTAATTGTATTACCAGATCCCCGGGAGGGGGATGCAGGTAAGTGAACCCAATAAATAGGACCAGTCTGCCAAAAGACTTTAGTCGGGGTGAGTTTTGATGGCAGAACAATGAATAACAAGGACTGGGAGTAGTCCACCTGCATCACCTGCATCTCTTGTAAGGCTGTCTCTATCAATCTAAGCGCCTTCAAGGCTTCTGGAGTAGGTTTTCGCGGGGAGGTGGGTGAGGGGTCTCCTCTCAAAAGGTCATACAGGGGTTTAAGTTCACCAGTAGGGACATGGAGGGAAGGCCGCAGCCATTGGATTTCCCCCAGAAATGTCTGCCATTGGTGCAGGGTTTTGAGCTGGTTCACCTGAAATTGAGGCCTCTGGGGAGTGATCCCTACCTTGTTAATAGTATATCCTAGGTAGTTATAAGGATACTGAATTTGCACCTTCTCTGGGGCTATAATCAGTCCGACCCCCTTTAACAGGGACTGGAGGACTTCATAAGACCGGAAAAGTACTTTCCTATCAGGGCCTGCCAACAAAATATCATCCATATAATGGACGAGGTAAAAGTTTGGGAATTGTTGCCTAAAGGGTTGCAGAATTTTTGCTATAAAGTACTGACACATAGTAGGGCTATTGGCCATTCCTTGAGGTAAGACAGTCCATTCAAACCGCTGATAGGGTTCCCTAAAATTTATTGAAGGTAAAGAGAAAGCAAAACGTTTACAATCCTGGGGGCCAGGGGAATAGAAAAGAAGCAATCTTTTAGGCCCAAAATAATAAGATGCCAATCTTTAGGGATAGCCGTGGGGAAGGGTAGTCCTGGCTGTAAAGGTCCCATGGGTTGCATGGTATTATTAATAGCCCGAAGGTCTTGGAGAAGCCTCCATTTTATAGACCCCTTTCTTATGACAAAAATAGGAGTGTTCCAGGGGGAAGTGGAAGGCACTATATGCCCCACCCTAAGCTGTTCCTGAACCAGAAGGGTCGTGGCCTGCAATTTGTCCTTAGTTAGGGGCCACTGTTCTATCCACACAGGGTCATCTGATAACCAAGTAATAGATAGAGGACGTGGCCGCATTTCAGTGGCCCCTAGGATAAATTTCTTAGCCCCCTCTGATCTCCTCCACTTCTGGTAATTTCTTCTGTAGGGTCCACAGGCGTTGCCTTTTCCTCATGTCTTTTCCCCAGTCCTTTTCTGGGAAGCCATCCCATATCTAACATCATGTCATTAACAAATTTATTACTCCCTTTTAGGGTCTGAGTGGTGAGGATAGCTCCCATTTGTTGAAGTAGGTCCCTTCCCCAAAGGTTTGTGGGGAGTCCAGCCACTACGTAAGGCTGAAAATAACCACTGTGTCCTTCCTCATCTCTCCATTTTAGAAAGGAGGCACTTTTTTCTGGTCTTGTTTGCCCAATCCCCTGTAATACAGCTGAGGGATCTTGGAGAGGCCAAGCAGATGGCCATTGTTTCTTAGAGATAACAGAGACATCAGCTCTTGAATCTAATATCCCCTTGAAGATTTTATCCTGTATTTTAATGGTTAACTGTGGTCGGGAGTCCAAGTGTGCTACCCAAAAGGTTTGAGGGGTGCCGGTGGAACCAAAACTGCCATTACCCCGGGCTGCCTGTAGGGCGCGGCTGTGTAGGGACGCCGCCGGCAGCAGCAATAATTGTGCTATGCGTTCTCCAGGAGGAATAATAACGATCCCTTGGGTAGCCTCGGCAACAATTTTTAACTCCCCGTGGTAATCACCATCAACCACACCTGTAAGAATTCTGAGCCCTTTATGCAGAGTGCTGCTTCTTCCCAGTATCAGTCCTACAATTCCCTCCAGCAAAGGGCCAAAGGCTCCAGTTGGCAGGGTCTGGGGACCCATCTGCGGAGTCAGTACTGCTCAGGAGGTGGAACTGAGGTCCAATCCTGCACTTCGTGGTGTTCCCCTGGGGAGTTCCCAGATAGAAAGGGGTTGGTCAGTGGGAGGCGGCGGAGACGCCCACTCCCCAGGGCACTGTTTCGTCCTTGCATTGCCCCGTACACTTTGGCTTCTGGAGCCCGGGGCGGGCCTTTGCTCCCATTTCCCGACGGTATTGGGTTACCCTGGATGTCAAATTTTGACTTGCATTCACTACTCCAATGATTTCCTTTATGACATCGAGGACAAATTCCAAGCATCCCTCTGCCAGTACCCTCGCTCCTTTCTGGGCAGTTTCTCCTTATATGTCCCTCTTTCCCACACTTAAAACACCCCTTAGAGCAGGTTCCCCTGTTATCAGATTTTTGCATTCCAGTCTTAAGGGCAGCAGCCAAAACCTGACCAGTAATATGAGGCCCATCTATATCTTTGCATGCTCAAATCATGTCATCTATACTTTTGGCCCGGGAGGACTTAATAGCATTTTGGCAGTAAGTGTTAGCGTTTTCATATGCCAGTTGTCTAATAAGTGGCATAGCCTGTTCCAGATTAGGGAATATTTTTCTAGCCGCCTGCATTAGGCGGGCTATAAAGTCCGAATAAGGTTCAGAGGGTCCTTGAGCAATTTTTGAAATTTTTGCTTCAGTCTTAGAAACAGGCAGGGCCTTCCAGGCATGGACCGCAGCTGAGGCTATCTGAGCATAGACCCCCAGGATCATAATTAATTAGCTGATTTATGACAGCATATTGTCCTGAGCCTGTTAACATTTCGAGGTTACGCCGTGGGAAGCCGGCGTCCTGATTGACTCGGGCTAGCTCACGACACCTCTCTTGATTTTCACTTTTCCACAATAAAAAATCCCCTCCGGACAACATAGCCCTGCGAAGCTGTTGCTTAACTAAATCCCAATCATTGTTATTGAGAAAGCCTCCTGTCAGAAACCAAGGACAAGCCTGGGCGATAACTTCAACGAATTCGGTTGCAGTCTTAGTTTTTATTCCTGTTCCTTGTGTATTTAACAGCTCTTTTAGTTCGTTGGCCAGACGAACCTTCGCTGTTGAGTTACCCATGGTATGTACCCTGTCTCTTTAAATTACCTTTAAACCAATCCTCCCCCTTCTACCTTTAGAAGGTGAGCCCCGTATGCTTACCCCTACTTTCCGGATCTCGGTGGGAGCCTCCAGATGCCGCGTCCGGCTAACGGAGCCGAGTCCGGCGAGGGACGGCGGGGTTAAAAATACACAGGACACCAAGGTTCTTCATCCAGGAGGGAGCGTGTGCGCGCGCTTTATTGCCAAATTTGTTCCCCTTATATATCTTTTTAACAGCTGTGGGAAATTACTCAAAAGTGAGGAGGGGAGAGTAATAACTGCGTCCTTGGGTTACCGTCACGTCACCATCCCCTATCAGGAGGCTCGAACAGGTCAAGATGTTCCCGAGAGACACATATGCTCTAGGCAGATAAACAGGGAACCGCAAGCCCGTGTCATGGCCTTGTGAGCTGGCCACATTGACATGCATAACAAAGAACTGGGGGTTGAGTCCCCAGGGGCCAGGGCGGGCCTGCTATCAGCAATATTGGGAGGGTTTAATTTGGGTAAAAGTACTTATTCAAGGGGTACATTGGAAAGATAGGGCTAAAGAACCCACAAAAAGCAATACTATGCAAACTGAGATACAATCTGTCAAAATCTCTCCAACAGTATGAAAGAAGTTCTAAGAAAAATGTTTACAGCACCAAGTGCCTATGTTAAGAAAATATAAAAATTCCAAATAAATACTTTAATGTTGTACCTCAAGTCCCTAGAAAAGCAAGAACAAAAGACTTCCTAAACCACTAGAAGACAGGAAATAAAATCAGAGCTGAAATTAGTAAAATTGAAAATGAGAAAACAATATAAAGGATCCATGCAAAAAGAACTGGTACTTTGAAAAGATAAATGTGTTTGATTTTTTAAAAATTAACCAAACTAACAAACAAAAGAGCAGAACTAAATTTAAAGAGAGAGAGAGAGAGAGAGAGAGAGAGAGAGAGAGAGAGAGAGGTGATAAAGGAGATATCACCACAGACCTTTCTGAAATCCAGAAAATCATTAGGAAGTATTTTGAAATTTTTTAAACCAAAGTGTTTTTATTTCTAAACCAAGCATATTCCTAGGAATATGGAAGTATTAATTAAAAATTAGAAATGTATAAAAACCTTAAGCAATAGTTACTGAAAATGCCATAGACTATTTAACAAAAATATTTGAAGCTTTGTATTAGAAGACACATTTTTGTAATTACATATTTTTGATGCTCTTCTGAAATCATGAAAATACAACCAGTTTCCTATGTATAATCTTAGTCCATAATTGCTAACTTTTCCAAACTTTCATATAGATTCTCAAGGATAGGGTTCATCTACCATTGCAAACAATCATTTATTAAATAATAAAGTAGAAATCCATGCTATATAAATAAGAATTTCTCACAGAGAAATCAAGAAAAAAATATTTCCTATCACAGACAGTTATCATTAACCTATAAGTCTTCAAAGCAGTATCTCTTTGAAGAAATTAAGTGGGAGCTGAATTTACAGGAGATGCCTGTGCTTTGGCCATTCTTTGAGCCATTGCTTCTTCTTTTTCTCTGAATTTCTTCAGAGGAATATTTCCTATTTTTTTCTTCTTCCTCTTTTGAAGATTGTTTCAAAGATTCAGAAATTTTCACCAAAGACTTCTGCTGATCAGCTTCCCCAAGTATTGAGTTCACAGTTTTCTTTTTCTCCAAACCCTGTGTAATTTGGGTAGTAGACATACTTGTTTCTATACAAATCTGATTAAGCTGACAAGTAATCTGAGGATTTTTTGTCTTTGCAAAAGTATACTTTGAAAATCTAACAGCTTTGTTAAACTCACTTTGTGCTTCATCTGTTTGTGGCCTATGGGAAAGTTGCTGAGTGTTCAGTTTCTTATTACCAGCAATTACTGGGCTCACGTGATTTGAATTCACATTCTGACTTGAACTTCCTGCAAAATTGATTAGGAACTGGGCACTTGCATTGGAACATCACTTTTGTTCCTATACACATGCAGATTATTCATCTGACAATTGAGTTCTTACAGTACATAGTCAAGTTTGTTGTAGTACCCGAAAATTCTGAAGAATTTCCACTCATTTCCCTTTTCTCCATCTTCACTGATTTATTTATTTGTGTGCCAACTGTCAAGGAGGACGTCTGCACCGTAATGCTGCCCAGATTTAAATGATTTGATTGTGCCAACCGACTTCCTTCTTAAGATGTAGTAGATATATTTTTCACTCCATGTTTGGAACTATCATTGATCTCAAGTAAACTTTCTGATGTTTTGTTGTCCTTTAAAATGTCCGGTTGTTGAGTTAGTCTTTCAATATCATCACATGCTTGATATAACAAATCATCATCTACATTATCTGCTTCCCAAGAAGTCTCCAATCAATGACATGTTTCCAAAATTTCATTGGCAAGTGATGGATCATTTCAGTCATCAAAGAAAGAACCTGACTTTGATGCATTAGTCTGATCTGGTTTATTAACAACTGCTTCACAGTCCAAAGTTGAAGAGCCAAAGGGATCAATATTAACAGGTGCTTTGAAAGACTGATCAAAAATGGGCTTATTTTTTGTTCACTAGAATGTTTTGTGTTCAAAGCAGACTTCTTTTCAGAAGTATTTACATTAGAAGTAAAATTGATACAGATATCTTCTTTTCCTTTTGTCAGATTAGATGTAACTGCACAATCTTGAGTTTTGTCTTGAAAAACCATTTTACTTGAAGATTTCATTTTATTTCTAGTGGATGATAATTTGCTTGATTTATCATTTGGATTTGATGAAAATCTGTATTTTCCAGCATCTTTTAGTTCTCTGTTATGTGTTTTGGTAATACTTCTGAATCTCCTAACTTGGCATCTAGACTTTTATTTGTTCTTGATGTACTTCCACCATATTCACTAGTAAAGGTATAAATTCCTTTATGATCAGTAACCTGGGCAGTTTTAGAAGGGCAAAGTTCAGCTTCAACATTTTGCATAACAAAAGGTTCATTACTTAGTAGTTTTTCTCAATCGTCCTCAAAATCACTGGTGGTAAATGTACCAATGGGCTTACTAGAAGCTTCTGGCTCTTTACTATAGGGAGTCACGCATGATTTTGTCATTATGGGAGGATCCACCTGTAGATAAAGTGAATCTTGGGTTTTACTGTAAGGGTCCCGCGAAACGTCGGAGAAAGAGACCACCAAGTGACCACTCATGCAATTGGCAGAAGGGGGATTTATTGAACCAGCATGCTGGGGCTCCGTGCCCACTCAAGAAGGGAAAGCAGCCCAGAGCCCCGAGCAGGGGCTGAGGATTGCTTAAGTACACTTTTTGGGGAGGGCGGAGGGCTTTGTATACATCAGAACAAATCATCATTAGGCGCGGGAAAATTGAACAACAACTCCTAAACATGATTGGTTCATTCATTGACGGGAACAGGTCAGGCTGGAGTGATAGGTCATTCCTAAGGAGGGGGTTACATTTAAACTGATTGGTCCAGGCCCTGCAATGCCTGCGTGCAACCACACAGACCCCTTCAGTTATTAAACAACCAGACAATCGGGGGAAATGTTTACTGGGCAGTTCTAAGCATTGTCTTAACAGCTAACTCAGACCTTGCAGCTTAGAAACTTTTACAACACCCGATCTTTTACCCTTTAACTTTTACGCTTTAACTTCAATTTCTTTTACCCTTACATTACTTGGCAGTTTTTCAGTGACCAGAGTACCATTAATAAAGATTTTCTCTTCTTTCAAAGCATTTTTTCTAGTGTTCAAAAGAGCATCTGCCAGATCTTGGCTTAACCGTTCACTATATTTCTGGGTAGAACCATCAAAAAGGGCATTAAAGGCTGCTTCAGCATTTTGGTCAAATGGTTTCTGACTGCTGCTTTGATCTTTTGCCACAGATATTCTGGTGTTTCCTTTCATTTCTTTCACATTTTGCCGTATTTTGAAATTTTATATTGCAATAAATTGGAAAATATAGAAGTCATTGATGACTTTCTAGATACACGTGACCTACCCAAATTGAACTGAGAAGCCTAAACAGATCTGTATCAAGCAAGAAGACTGAAGCTGCAATTAAAAGTCTTCCAATGAAGGAAAGCCCAGGACCAGATGGAGTCTCAGCTGAATTTTACCTGATCTTTAAAGAACTAATGGCAATCTTCTTCAAAATATGCCATGAAACAGAAAGGGAAGGAACACTCCCAGATTCATCCTATGAAGCCAGTTTCACTCTGACACCAAAGCCAGACAAAGAAACATGACAAAAGGAAACTACAGACCAATATCCCTGATGAACATAGATGCAAAAGTAATTTGGATGTTTAGCGTTCCATTCTGAATTGTCCAGGAAAGTTTAAGAAGCAACTCTGAGCACCAGTTGGGATAGTTTCCCTGGAGCCAGCTCAGGTTGGTGGAACCACCTTATTATGGAAGGAGATGGAATTCACCAGGCAAGAAGCTGTGTCTTTCCCCAGACGTCTTGCATAAATATTTCTCTTGCATGCTTCGGAGCATCGAAGGCCTGGGTTCATCCTGCCTCCACTTCTTAGCTCTTCTATTGGACCTGCCTTCTCACCTCCTTGAAGTGCTACTCCCTTATCTAATTATGGAGAAAACAATACCATATAGCTAGGTTTCAAAGGCATAGCCAACTTACACAGAGCTTGGGACTGTGGGGGCAAGTCACATCACAGCCAAGCAGAGGGTGTGGGTACTCTGCCTGCCCACCTGCCAGGTCATAGATATCATCTCCTGCAATCTCTGGAGCTTCTCACTCATGCTCCCTAGCAGCCTGATGCTTTCAGCCTCATCCCATTTTGCAGACGTTGAAGATGAGGCTTAGAGAGGAGCCTCGAGGGACACTTACTCAGGCCTTACTTGCTCACTTACCTGAACCTTCACTTTGCCCCTGGCTGATGGGCCCCCTTCCCTCTCTGCAGGCCAATGGAATGAGGAATTCCAGGCCGAGCACTTGAGGTCCCCAAGATCTCTCGCCTGGGTGGACACGTGCACTGGGACAGCAGCTTGCCAGCTGGATGCTGGGGGAGCACTGTGTGAATGACATCATCGCCTTCTTCATCCTGCTGACCCAGAGAAGAGGCAGCAGCTGGAGGAACAACTGACCCACAAACACCCCAACAGCATCTAGAAGAGCATTGATGTAAGGAGATTCCCAGACCAGGACCCCCCCAGCAGCTGCCCAGATCTCTGAGTCACATTAGGACCAAGGCCTCACCAAGACTGGCCAATGTCTAGTGAGGATGGATCCTATCCCTTGGGCCAGAGCTACTGGGCATGACCTTGCGTATCCACAGAGTGCTCACTGCTCAGTCCCTCTGCTATTGTCCAGGTCCTGTGAGGTCCAGTGCTCAGCCCAGCGAGGCAGAGATCACATCCTTGGAGACTTCCCTCTTCAGCACATTCTCTTCCATAGATAAGTGCCCAGGCAGGGACAGCCACACCAGCACTTCCTATGGCATAGCCAAGAATGAGGGTGTGGACTTTCAGGCAAAAAGTTTCATGAGAGTTCAAGAACAGATTGTCCATGGATGAAGCCACCTCAAATAACAACCCGAGATTCTCCAAAGAACAGTGGTAACTTCGAGAATAGCACAACACTGCAGCCACAGGATGCTCGACATGTTCATCTATGGGCTTCTTCAAGGAGGTTGAGGAAAGGGCAAGTTTTCAAGGGTCACAGCCTTGACTGACATAAGCTTCTTGGACACAGAAAATGGAGGAGGCCTGAGGCAGGTGTTGGCGGTGGATGCATCCTTGCTGGGACAGTGTTCTGTGGAGAGCACCTTGTCTTGATTGTTATAGTCTTAGAAATGCTAAAGACCTTTGTTTCGACGTGTGTGCATCCACGGGAGGCCCGCAGGCACCGTGGAGAGAGGAGGAACATCCTGTGGTCTTTCTGAAGCAGGCAGGAGCCCTCCCTCTCCATCCCTTGCCAGCCCTAATTTTCTCTGGGCCTGAGAACGATTTCATCTTGGTCTCATGAATATGAACAGAGGAGTTGAGGGAGCTCTGGTAGAAAGGCCCAGAATAGGAATGGGCCAGCACTGGAAGCTCAGGGCACGTTCCCGCAGGCTCCATTTCTCTGTCACATCTCAGGCTGGTTCACTGGGACCCAGGAGCCACACAGCTGGGGCACGTGGCACAGAGTAGGACACGCTTGCACTATAATGAGCCCAGCCCTGGGCGCTGGTGCAGGAGGCACACTGCAGACACATGTGACACACCCTTGCACCTGTGTCACCACCCTGGCCCACCCAGCCCTCATGAGATCCCTGCACCCGGGCTAGGAACAGAGCACAAGGCAGCCTGGGACTGGTCCCTGAGCCTGGGTGCAAGTGGGGCCTCAGCACAGGCCCCTGGGCCTCACCCCATCCCTGGGGACATGGAGCTGAGCCTGCAGCACAGCAGGGGTCCAGGAAGCAGAATGGATATTTCCAGTTTTTGAAGAGGACTTTTAGGCAGAGGCATCAAAGTCAAACTGAAAGGCTCCTATACCTTCTGTCCTATGTGACACTGCAATAGTCACCTGCCCTCTGGCAACTTGTGACCTTGCTGGGCAGTGGTCTGGCCATGGGGAGAGCAGTTTCCTCTGACTCCTGTACTAAAGACCCACCAAGCGACCTCCAGGAAGCCACTCAGGTCCACACAGAGGCCACCCTGGCTGCGTGTCTGTGCGCTGGACGGGCTGTGGGGCCCGTGGACACTGACCCAGGTCGACAGCAAGAGTCCTCAGCTGGGTGCTGGGGTTGGTGTGGTCTCTTGGTGATGGACTTGTTGTAGGGACAAACGAGGCAAGGCACCGAAGACACCAGGAAACCCTTTTATTTGGCTGCAGTCAGGTTCAGAGGGCACAGCTTTGGCTGTAATCAATAAATCCCCCGAACCCCGAGTTCAGGGAGTCTCAGAGTTTTACACCCAGCAATTAAGGGGAGGGGCTCAGAAGTTCACAGTCTGCAGAAGTTCACATAAAAGCAGCTTTTTCTCTCACTGTTCTGAGCAAGTTAACCCTTCAAGGACCACACCTGAGAAGGGGGGAACTTCTTCTCCCCTTTCTTTCTTCCCCTGCCAGCTGTTACCAGGGAGCCCAATTGTAACTTATCTTCAAAATGTAGACATATCTGTGAAGCCCAGCCCCAGGCCAGAGGACTTGTTTGCACATTTCTACAAACCATTATACTGGATATGTTTGTGAAATCTAGTAAGCAGAAGTCGAACACCCGGAGTGCTGGTTATCTTCCCGGCCAGTGGCCAAGAAAAACAGGGCAACACAAAAATAGGAAGTTTATCTACATTGAACTCTTTTTCAGAGACTCTTTTGCTAAGAATCCCCAAATAAGCCATGGTGAAGACTTCTGGAGAAATCCACGTTAGTCTTTTCTGTGGAGAAAGGGGGTGTCATTATAATTTCCCCCTTTAATGATGCTCCCCATAATTTTATCCAACAAATTTAGAGCATTATTACCATTATCTTGGCTTACAGCCTTATATAATGCCAAAACCTTAGTTGTTGTCATCCTTTCAACAGCAGCTTCTATAGTGGACCCAATAGTTTTAATGCACAGTGGAGCCAAACATGGGAGCAATAAACAGGTTAACAGCAGAATACCCACTACACCAGTTAAGCTTTTAAATCCACCAAGAGTTGAAAACCTTCTCTGGTAAAGCATGGTTGGGACCCAAACTTTAATGCCCTTCTAGGTATGAACTAGCACGTGTGCTAGTTGCTAGTTTTCTTGTGTTGTTGGCTATATCCTTAACTGTTGTCTATTGTCATCATTTGGATGCAACAATCTGTGCTGTTGAACTCTCTCTCTCTCTCTCTCTCTCTCTCTCTCTCTCTCTCTATATATATATATATATATATATATATATATATATATATATGTATATATATATATATATATATATATCTATCTCAGCCAGTAGGTAATCTAATGCCAAGCAATTTTGATAGCCAGCCACTCATATCTGGGTCTGTTGTGTGGTTAGGAGGTCAAAGTCTGTGGCATTCTGATTACTAATAATTTCTAGTGCAGCTTGTAAGTGAATAATTCTGTTTAGCATGTAAATAGAAGTTTCATAGCTCCAACTGCCATTTTGTGCCCAGGTAGCAGGATCATAAATGGCAATATTCCTCTGGGGTGGTCATTTACCTTCATCTCAAGTTTGGTGACCTTCTAAATTATGTTCCTTCCCAATGGACCTCTTTTTTCTTTCCAAATAGTCATCCATCTATAGCATTCCTCTGGCAGGACAGTCCTAAATATATGTCTTACCACCTCTTGGTTACAGTAGATTGTCTTGACACATGGTCACATGATCTCCGTGGATGGAATAGGAGTAGGGCAGAACCCCTTAAGGTTGTCAAAGGAAATCAAACTGAGTAATAGACTACCATTTTGGTTAGCATAGGTTAAACAGCATAAATCAACAAATCCAAACTAATAACATCCAACAAATCCTAGAAAACTTATATAAGATAAAAAAATAAGTATAAATAAAATTTTGTTACACAGAGTCCAGTCAGTACAAGATACTGTTATCAAACCAGTAGCAAAAACAAAACAGACAACTGTGTATATATTAGAAGCAAGGGGTGGCCATGCATTAGCGTGTAAGAAGTATCTTAGAGGTTGAAAGAGTCCATTAGTCCTGGTGGGAAATTGATCTTTCACCATGCATTGATCATGTATTGAAGGCTAAAATGGAGGTGGATCGAGGCCACCATCTTGGTCGATTTCCTCCCCTGCCACGTGGTCTCTAGCCCTATAATGGCAATGATGTGAAGCAGGAAGAACCCCGGCCTTATAATGCTGGGTTTCGTAGTCTTGTGCAAAATGACCATTTCTCCCAGAATTAAAACACTGTCCGTAGGATTAGCATACTGGCTACTGCAGTTGAAATGCTTGTTTCAAGGCGGCCCCAAGGGAAAAATCTTGTAATTGAGCTGGGCCAATATCTGAACACAAGCGAATAAATTCTGAACTGTTCCTTTTTCCTCTGGGATCTCAGAACATCCTGACAAAGTTTATTTGCATTTTCAAATGCTAACTGTTTAACGATAAATTCACAAGCACCTGGGTCTCGGATTGATCTGTTAGCCATTTGATATAGTCTGTCTATAAAGTCTGAGTTTAACTCGTCTGCACCCTTTTTAACCTTAGTTATAACTAAACTAGACTAGTGCCTGGAGTTAATTTGACGGCATGTGCGCTTAGCACATGCAGTTATTTGATTGTAGACTGCAAATTCGTAATTCAACTGTCTTTACAAATCCACAAATTCACCTGTCCCCAAAAACATGTTTATGGTGTTGTAGGGACAAACGAGGCAAGGCACCGAAGGAAACAGTTTTATTTGGCTGCAGCCAGGTTCAGAGGGTACAGCCTTTGCTGTAATCAATCAATCCCCTGAACCCCGAGTTCAGGGAGTTTCAGAGTTTTATACCCAGCATATAAGGGGAGGGGCTCAGAAGTTCACAGTCTGCAGAAGTTCGCATAAAAGCAGGTTTTTCTTTCACTGTTCTGGATGTTAATTCTTCAATGACAACACCTGAGAAGGGGCGGGGGGAGATTCTTTCTATCCTCCCCCTGCCAGCTGTTACCATGGAGCCCATTTGTAACTTATCTTAAAAATGTAGACATCTCTGTGAAGCCCAGATCAAGGCTAGAGGCCTTGTTTGCACATTTCTTCAAAGTACTATACTGGATACGTTTGTGAAAAACTAGTGAGGGGGTGTCCAGCACCTGGAGTGCTGGTATCTTCTCTGCCAGTGGCCAAGTAAACAGGGTGACATGAAAATAGAAAGTTTATCTACAATGGACTCTTTTGCTGACAGACCTAAAATTAGCCATGGTGAAGAGGGCTTTTCTGTGGAGAAAGGGGGTGCCACTTCAGTGGGGGTTTGAATAACCTGCCTTTGATTTCTTTCTGCTTGCTCTGAACAATAATTGGACCAACATGACCTCCAAAGCAAAAAATCTCCACTGCTTAAACAAGAGCTCGTGATAGACACCCAGTCACTGGTAGGAAGTGGCTGATGACAGATTGTTTTGAGTAAGCTTTGCACAAATGGCTAATTAGGTCCATATATATCACAAGCATTTTTTAACTCCTTAATAGTGTTAAATGGAATTACAGCATGGAAGCAGACATGCTGGTCTTGGTCGTTAACCTGTACAAAAAATGGGAAAAACTGAAATCCACTAAAGTCCTCCTTGGCTTCCTGAGCCTTCCTAAATCTGCATTGTAATGGTGTGAGAAAAGTCATTGCTAGCTCAGAGTACGTGTTAAAATTTGTCCTCCTAACTGGAAGTGGCCAGATTTGAATGGCTGAAGCAGGTCCTGCTAGACGTAATCTGTTAAAATTTCCTGGTAATTCCTGGATTTCAATGTCATCTCCCTCGGTCTGAGACTCATCCAGGTGTCCTTCCTCGCCTCCATCTTGGCTTGGTTTCCCAAAGCCTCTAGGAGGAGGAGGACTCTCTACCTCTCCATGAATTTCCTCTGGATTCTCCTCTCTATGAGGGGGATTATCTACCCCTCTAGAGGCTTCTTCTCCATGGTTTTCCTCCTGACTAATCCAGTCGGGTTCAGGTGGAGTTAATCTCTCAGTTCTGGGTCTGGCTCCAAGGTTACCCGCCTGGTGGGTAATTTGAATGGAATTTGATTCTGCTGTCAACCTCAGCAATGAAAGAGAGACTCTTTTAGCCTCAGGCAATTTTTCCATTTGTATAGATTTGATGGCTCTCTGAATACCTTTCAATAGATCTTCTGGGGGCCAAGGACTCTGACCCAAGTTATCAAAAAGGCAAATTTCTAATGCAGTCCAAACCCTCTGAATATTATCAATAGTACTGTTAGGCAACTCATAGAAAGACAAGCTTTATGTAATTTTCTTCCTAATCTCTCCCAAGAACATAAATCCTTAAATCTGGTAAATCTTGATCACAAAACCTTGGACAAAACTTGCCCAGCATCTTTAAGAACTGTGCTAGCTTGGTCCTTTTGACCTGTTTTCCCTTTGATTAATTACAGTCTCTAAAATATTTAAATATATGTCCTTATCTGTAGAAGTTGAATTTCCCATTATGAATCTTTAACGTCCTTGGCTCCAAATCATCTGCTACCTCCGTGACCCTACAAATATGTCATGATCCACTAAATTTATATAGTGCATATACAAATATGTCATGATCCACTAAATTTATATAAATCCTCAACCTAGAGGATTTTACCCATGTGCCCCTCCTTCAAAGGGGCCACATTTAGTCCACAGCCAGTGCAGACAGTATAAACAGTTTGGCAATGTGGGAAAATTCCAAAGGAGTTTAAATTAAAGGCATAGGACAGAAAAGGCCCAGTGGCCCGCGGCAGGACAGAGCTTCCAATCACTCCTGCAAGGTAGGCGGGCCTGCGACCCACCAGAAGAAGAGGAGCAGCGGCCTGCTGAGAGGCAGAGCCGCCCCCCACCCTCCGCGCCTGCCAGGTAGGCGGAACTGTGACCACCGACAGAAAAGGCCCAGTGGCCTGCGGCGGGACAGAGCTTCCAATCACTCCTGCAAGGTAGGCGGGCCTGAGACCCACCGGCAGAAGAGGAGCATCGGCCTGCTGAGAGGCAGAGCCGCCCCCTCCCCCTGCGCCGGCAAGGTAGAGGGAACTGTGACCACCCACAGAGCAGGCCCAGCGGCCTGCTGAGGGGCACAGCCGCCCCCCACCCCCCGCGCCTGCCAGGTAGGTGGAACTGTGACCACCGACAGAAAAGGCCCAGTGGCCCGCGGCAGGACAGAGCTTCCAATCACTCCTGCAAGGTAGGCGGGCCTGTGACCCACCGGCAGAAGAGGAGCATCGGCCTGCTGAGAGGCAGAGCTGCCCCCTCCCCCCGCGCCTGCAAGGTGACGGAACTGTGACCACCATCAGAACAGGCCAGACCTGCAACCGACAGACAGAACAGGCCCAGTGGCCTGAGGAAGGGTAGAGCTGCCCCCCCCCCCCCGTGCCTGCAAGGTAGGCGGACCTGCGACCCACTGGCAGAACAGCCCCAGAGGCCTGCAGAGGGGCAGTGCCGCTGCCTGCACCTGCAAAGTAGGCAGAACTGCGACCACTGACAGAACAAGCCTAGCGGCCCGCAGAGGGACAGAGCCGCTGCCCGCGCCTGCAAGGTAGGCGGACCTGCTACCGACCGGCAGAGCAGGCCCAGCGGCCTGCTGGTGTGGTACGCACATTGCCCCAATTGGAGGAGGGGCAGAGCCGCCGCCCGCGCCTGCGAGGGAGACTTTGCAACTATACAAGACCAATATAAATATATAGGGGGAAAATTCAATAGCACAACAGTTTCACCAAGTAGAAAGGAATGCGAACAGTATGAAGAGACAAGGAAAGAAAGGACCACAAGCAATGCAGGTCAACTCAACGTTGGAAGAGGTAATAGCTGCAGCAGATGGAATGTCAGATAAAGAATTCAGGATACACATGCTTCAGTTGATCTGGAGTCTCAAGGAAGACATCAGACAGCAAAATCAGACAATGAAAGATCACTTCAACAATGAATTACATAAACAAATTCAAGAAGCAAAAGATCAACTATACAGGGAGATAGAGGTTATAAAAAACAAACAAACAGAAATCCTAGAAATGCAGGAAGCAATAAACCAACTTAAAAATTCAATTGAGAATACTACCAGCAGAGTAGAACACTTAGAAGATAGAACATCAGACAATGAAGATAAAGTATTTCAACTTGAAAAGAACATAGACAGCTCAGCAAGACTGTTAAGAAACCATGAGCAGAACATCCAAGAAATATGGGATAACATCAAGAGACCAAATTTAAGAGTCATTGGGATACAGGAAGGGACAGAGTTTCAAACCAAAGGAATGAGCAATCTATTCAATGAAATAATACGAGAAAACTTCCCAGACTTGAAGAATGAGACAGAATCCCAAATCCTAGAAGCCTACAGGACGCCGAATGTGCAAAATCATAAGAGACCCACACCTAGACACATTATAATGAAGATGCCCAACATACAGAATAAGGAGAGAATTTTAAAAGCTACAAGAGAAAGGAAGCAGATCACATTTAGGGGTAAGCCAATCAGGATAACAGCTGATCTTTCAACACAGACTCTGAAAGCTAGAAGATCCTGGAATAACATATTTCAAACACTGAAAGAAAATGGGTTCCAACCAAGAATTGTGTTTCCAGCGAAATTAAGCTTCAGAATGGAAGATGAAATTAAAACCTTCCACGATAAACAAAAGTTAAAAGAATTTGCAGCTAGAAAACCATCTCTTCAAAACATCCTCGGCAAAACATTACAGGAAGAGGAAATGGAAAATAACAATGAAAACCAACAGTGGGAGGTAGGACAGTAAAGGGGGGAAAATAATCAAAGAGGAAAACAAACCATTTTTAGTAACATAAATAAACAAATATGGCTGGAAGAACAACCCATATCTCAATAATAACCCTAAATGTTAATGGCTTAAACTCACCAATCAAGAGACACAGGCTAGCAGAATGGATCACAAAACAAGACCCAACAATATGCTGCCTACAGGAGACGCATTTGATAGGAAAAGACATACATAGGCTGAAGGTGAAAGGTTGGGAAAAATCATATCACTCATATGGACTTCGGAAACAAGCAGGAGTGTCCATACTCATATCAAATAAAATAGATTTCAAGCCCAAGTTAATCAAAAGGGATAAAGAGGGACACTACATACTGCTCAAGGGAACCATACACCAACAAGACATAACAATCATAAATATATATGCCCCTAACAATGGTGCAGCTATGTTCATCAAACAAACTCTTCTCAAGTTCAAGAGTCTAATAGACCACCATACAATAATCATGGGAGACTTCAACACACCTCTCTCGCCACTGGACAGATCTTCCAAACAAAAGTTGAAAAAGGAAACTATAGAACTCAATAACACAATTAATAACCTAGACTTAATTGACATATATAGAATATACCACCCAACATCAAGCAGTTACACTTTTTTCTCAGCAGCACATGGATCCTTCTCAAAAATAGATCATATATTATGTCACACTGAAACTCTTAGACAAGATAAAGGAGTAGAGATAATGCCATGCATCCTATCTGATCATAATGGAATGGAACTGAAAATCAATGATAAAAGAAGGAAGGAAAAAGAATACATCACTTGGAGAATGAACAATAGGTTACTGAATGATCAATGGGTTATAGAAGACATCAAGGAGGAAATTAAAAAATTCTTAGAGATTAATGAAAACACAGAACAACATATCGGAATCTATGGGACACATTGAAAGCAGTTCTAAGAGGAAAATTCATTGCTTGGAGTTCATTCCTTAAAAAAAGAAAAAACCAACAAATAAATGATCTCATACTTCATCTCAAAATCCTAGAAAAAGAAGAGCAAAACAACAGCAAAAGAAGTAGAAGGCAAGAAATAATTAAAATCAGAGCTGAAATTAATGAAACCGAAACAAAAGAAACAATTGAAAAAATTGACAAAACTAAAAGTTGGTTCTTTGAAAAAATAAACAAAATCGACAGACCCTTAGCCATGCTAGCGAAGAGAAGAAGAGAGAGAACTCAAATTACTAGCATACGGGATGAAAAAGGCAATATCACAACAGACACTTCAGAAATACAGAAGATAATCAAAAATTATTTTGAATCCTTATACTCCAATAAATTAGAAGATAGTGAAGGCATAGATAAATTTCTTAAGTCATATGATCTGCCCAGATTGAGTCAGGAGGATATAGACAACCTAAACAGACCAATATCAATTGAGGAAATAGAAGAAACCATCAAAAGACTACCAACTAAGAAAAGCCCAGGACCGGATGGGTATACAGCAGAGTTTTACAAAACCTTTAAAGAGGAACTAATACCAATACTTTTCAAGCTACTTCAGGAAATAGAAAAAGAGGGAGAACTTCCAAATTCATTCTACGAGGCCATCACCCTGATACCTAAACCAGACAAAGACACCTCAAAGAAAGAAAACTACAGACCAATATCTCTAATGAACCTAGATGCAAAAATCCTCAATAAAATTCTGGCGAATCGGATACAAAAACATATCAAAAAAAACTGTGCACCATGATCAAGTAGGATTCATCCCTGGGATGCAAGGCTGGTTCAATATACGGAAATCAATAAATGTTATTCACCACATCAATAGGCTTAAAAATAAGAACCATATGATCATCTCGATAGATGCGGAAAAAGCATTCGACAAAGTACAGCATCCCTTTATGTTCAAAACTCTAGAAAAACTAGGGATAACAGGAACATACCTCAATATTGTAAAAGCAATCTATGCTAAGCCTCAGGCTAGCATCATTCTGAATGGAGAAAAATTGAAGGCATTCCCTCTAAAATCTGGAACAAGACAGGGATGCCCTCTCTCACCACTTCTGTTCAACATAGTTCTCGAAACACTGGCCAGAGCAATTAGACAGATGAAAGAAATTAAAGGCATAAAAATAGGAAAAGAAGAACTTAAATTATCACTATTTGCAGATGACATGATTCTATACCTAGCAGACCCAAAAGGGTATACAAAGAAACTATTAGAGCTAATAAATGAATTCAGCAAAGTGGCAGGATATAAAATCAACATGCATAAATCAAGGGCATTCCTGTATATCAGTGACAAATCCTCTGAAATGGAAATGAGGACAACCACTCCATTCACAATATCTTCAAAAAAAAATAAAATACTTGGGAATCAACCTAACAAAAGAGGTGAAAGACTTATACAATGAAAACTACAGAACCCTAAAGAGAGAAATAGAAGAAGATCTTAGAAGATGGAAAAATATACCCTGTTCATGGATAGGCAGAACTAACATCATCAAAATGGCGATATTACCAAAAGTTCTCTATAGGTTTAATGCAATGCCAATCAAAATCCCAACGGCATTTCTTGTAGAAATAGAGAAAGCAATCATGAAATTCATATGGAAAAATAAACGACCCAGAATAGCAAAAACAATGCTAAGCAGGAAGTGTGAATCAGGCGGTATAGCGATACGAGACTTCAAACTATACTACAGAGCAATAGTAACAAAAACAGCATGGTACTGGTACCAAAACAGGCAGGTGGACCAATGGTACAGAATAGAGGACACAGAAACCAATCCACAAAACTACAACTACCTTATATTTGATAAAGGGGCTAAAAGCATGCAATGGAGGAAGGATAGCATCTTCAACAAATGGTGCTGGGAAAACTGGAAATCCATATGCAACAAAATGAAACTGAATCCCTTTCTCTCGCCATGCACAAAAGTTAATTCAAAATGGATCAAGGAGCTTGATATCAAATCAGAGACACGCCGTCTGATAGAAGAAAAAGTTGGCTACGATCTACATATTGTGGGGTCGGGCTCCAAATTCCTCAATAGGACACCCATAGCACAAAAGTTAATAACTAGAATCAACAAATGGGACTTACTTAAACTAAAAAGTTTTTTCTCAGCAAAAGAAACAATAAGAGAGGTAAATAGAAAGCCTACATCCTGGGAACAAATCTTTACTCCTCACACTTCAGATAGAGCCCTAATATCCAGAGTATACAAAGAACTCAAAAAATTAGACAATAATAGAACAAACAACCCAATCAACAAATGGGCCAAGGACCTGAACAGACACTTCTCAGAGGAGGACATACAATCAATCAACAAGTACATGAAAAAATGCTCACCATCTCTAGAAGTCAGAGAAATGCAAATCAAAACCACCCTAAGTTACCATCTCACTCCAGTTAGATTGGCAGCCATTCTGAAGTCAAACAACAACAAGTGCTGTCAAGGATGTGGGGAAAAGGGTACACTTGTACATTGCTGGTGGGACTGCAAATTGGTGCAGCCAATTTGGAAAGCAGTATGGAGATTTCTTGGAAAGCTGGGAATGGAGCCACCATTTGACCCAGCTATTCCCCTTCTCGGTCTATTCCATAAGGACCTAAAAAGAGCATGCTACAGGGACACTGCTACATCGATGTTCATAGCAGCACAATTCACAATAGCAAGACTGTGGAACCAACCTAGATGCCCTTCAATAGATGAATGGATAAAAAAAATGTGGCATTTATACACAATGGAGTATTACTCTGCATTAAAAAATGACAAAATCATAGAATTTACAGGGAAATGGATGGCATTAGAGCAGATTATGCTAAGTGAAGCTAGCCAATCCCTAAAAAACAAATGCCAAATGTCTTCTTTGATATAAGGAGAGTAACTAAGAACAGAGTAGGGTCGAAGAGCATGAGAAGAAGACTAACATTAAACAGGGATGAGAGGTGGGAGGGAAAGGGAGAGAGAAGGGAAATTGCATGGAAATGGAAGGAGACCCTCAGAGTTATACAAAAGTACATACAAGAGGAAGTGAGGGGAAGGGGAAAAATAATACAAGGGGGACAAATGAATGTCAGTAGAGGGGGCAGAGAAGGAAGAGGGGAGGGGAGGGGAGGGGAGGGGGGATAGTAGAGGATAGGAAAGGCAGCAGAACACAACAGACACGAGTATGGCAATATGTAAATCAATGGATGTGTAACTGATGTGATTCTGCAATCTGTATATGGGGTAAAAATGGGAGCTCATAACCCACTTGAATCAAATTGTGAAATATGATATATCAAGAACTACGTAAAGTTTTGAACAGCCAACAATAAAAAATTAAAAAAAATAATAAAAAAAAGAAAAGAAAAAAAAATAAATAAAAAATAAAGGCATAGACTTCAATTACCTTTAAACCAGCTCCAGGATGGCTCCTCCAGCCCCCAGCCTCAAGCTACCCAGGGATATAGTGAGGTTTACTGAAGAGGCTATAGAGAGAGTAAGCACACCAGGGAGAGGGCTTTTATTAGGGAACAAAGAATTCTGGGGGAAATACCATCTAATGAAGGTCAAGAGGGGCAGTGTGGCAAGGTCAGGTGTGATGATCTTCAGGGGCAGTGGTGAGACACAGACAAGCCCTTGGACCCGTGAAGGGTGGAGAAAGCTCCAACACCTAATAAAAGTGTCTGAGCACCTCATACCCAGCCAGGGAGGTAACTCAATCACGTGCAAGGATGGCCTCCCACACCTGAGGGGCTGGTCTGCCAGGTCTGGTCTGCTAGAGAACATTCCATCCATGATTTCAATGCAGTTGTGATCAGGTTGTCCAGGTCCTATGGGCAGCAAGGTTGCTGAGTTCAGAGTCCGGATGACTTCAACATGGATACATGTGTTTTCACATAACATGCCTTGGTATTACCCAATCTCTCATTAGTCAACCAATATTTCTTTTGTACTCTAAAAATGTCAAAATTAAATGAGGAACCCTGAAAATCAATTTTTGTCCCATAGCCAGTTTATCAGCTTCCAACACCTGAAGATCTATGGCTGCAAGGACCTGTAAACAAGGTGGCCAATCTTGGGCTGCAGAGTCCAGCTGTTTGCATAGATGTCCATGTCCCCAGCACCTGAGTCAAGACTCCTTCAGTCACTTCAGACTATTCATGGATGTACAGAAATAAAAGTTCTGTGAGGTCAGGGAGCCCTAGTCCAGATGCACTAGGAGTGCTTATTTAATGTCTTCAAAGGCCTTTTGCTTAGTTGGCCCCATATTAGAGGATCCCATTCTCTCCCTCCCTGTAAGGAATGGTGGAAAAAGCTCCATAAACTCAACAAACCAAAACAATTGTTTACCTGTCTGAGATTTTATTAGCAGGACTGTAGCGGGCAGTCGCAGAAGAGAAGGGGGGGGGAGAGAGAGAGAGAGAGAGAGAGAGAAGGGAGAGAGGGAGAGAAGAGGGGGAGAGTGAGAGGGAGGGGGAGAGTGAGAGGGAGGGGGGAGTGAGAGGAAGGGGGAGAGTGAGAGAGAGGGAGAGTAAGCTCTACCCCACCATTGCCAAAGAAATAAGCCCTTGGTTTTCAGCTTTATATGTTCTAACCTGCCTTCTCCTGGGCATAGGCCTTTTTTCTACCAGCCCTACAGACTGGACAACATGCCAGAAATTAATGCTGTTTCTTTTCATAGTTGCAGGGCACATTCATGGATTTCTCCCCAGAGGAAATCCATGCCTTCAGCGCATGGATATGGGGCCTCCTGGCCCTCCTTCTCCAACCAACTGACCTCCCTTCTTCCCTCTAAATGACGCCCCTACTCAGCAGGAAGTAGCCAGATTGTGTATGGCACCACCCAACAAAAACAAAAAGATGGCGCCTGGAGCGCTTCTCTTCTGGGAGCTCAGGTCCATGCGCACTGAATGGCTCGCGAACCATCACCTCCAACACCTGTGAATGGCACAAACTTTGAATGGTGCACCTCCAATACCTGAAGTGGCTCGAACTCTCGGCCAATGATGAAGTAACAACCCACTCGCCTTGCTCCTCCTCATCCTGCATTGAGCCCATAAATATCAACATCCTGTTCATGTGCTCTCTCTTACTCTCTCCCTCTCACCCTCTCTCTCTCCTCTCTCTCTCCCCCCTCCCCACCCCCGCTTTCTCTTCTGTGACTGGCTGCTAGAGTCTTGCTAATAAAATCTCAGATAGGTAAACGGTTGTTTTGGCTTGTTGAGTTTATGGAGCTTTTCCACCATTCCTTACACTCCCCTTTGTGGCTTCACGGAGGGGTTTTGCCATTGAAAGTTGGGGATCTGTATATGGCTGAATCCAGTAGCCCCCAAGAATTCTCTGTCTGATGGCAGGTTGAAGGGACTGGAATTGAGCAGATCTCCTGTTTCTTTTGAGGCCATTTGGTGTTGTCTGTTCTGTTGCTGAGTCAGATGGTAACCAAGGTATTTGACTTTTTCCTTGATAGATGTGGGCTTTTAAGTCAGAGTCCAGTGCTGTCCCAAGAATGGTGGACTCAAGCCCCTGGGAGGAACTGTCATTTAGGAAAGCGAAGTGCACATAGAGCCTCTGGCCCTTTAAGATGCAGGAATTTTTTTGTTGTTGTTGTTATCTCCTGGTGCAGGATCTTGGCTGCTGGGATTCTCCAACTCTTAAATCTAGTGTAAGTCTTAGCAGAGACTGATGACCTGGGACATCATTTGTATAAAAGGCACCTATGTGAATCTCACCCTGGGCTGTCTGCTGAGGTTGGAGGGCAGCAGTGTGGTCACTGCAGGTCCTGGTGAGGCAGCCCCATTGTGCCCACCTAGGTGTTGCTCTTTGTCTGTGTGGCTTCCTCCTCCTGCCAGGTGGGAGCCTGCTCTAATTGTCTATAGTAGCTGCCCCTCTTGTGTTTTTGTTCACTATGCCTGGGTGCATGGGACTCTGTGGCCCTTCCTGTTGGTGGCTCATGGCGTGTGGCTTGGAGCCAGGGTGGCATGTCCTTTTGGAGTGAGCATCCTATGGTCCACTAGTGGCTGTTAACATAAACATTTTTCTGGTTATTTTTTTGGGGGGAGGAGTTGCAGCAGCTGAGTCCTCCTGAGGCCCTGGGTCCCCTGCATCAGATAGAGCTGTGTGTCTATGGGACCCCTACAATATCTGTTAATCAACAACTTCTGAGCAAGTGGGAAGAAACTGAAAAGAGGGTGAAAAGTAGGGCTGGGGCCAAAGGCTGGGGGGAAAGGTTTCGCTCCTTCTCTGCGCAAGTCCTAGCTTCTGAGCATGGCAGTGGATACTTGCCCAACAGGACGACTGGAGCCTTCCCCTTTTGTCTGGCCACACTTTTTTTTCCTTATAAACATTTGGACCATTGGCTTTGTTCTAGTGAGACCCCCCCTTTGAGACCCATCCTCCTTTTTATCCTTTTGAGTCTGCCTGTCTTTGAGCCTCTGGGTCTCAATTGATGAAAACCGTGATGGCCCCCTAATCAGCTCTTTGACACACTTCTCAGTTAAGCTTCTAGGTTTGTAATTTTTAGCACATGTCACTCTGAGCCTGTCCCATAAAGGCTGCATTGGTCACCTGTTGCTTCTCTTCACTGACAAACTTGCATTGTGGCTGCTATGCTGGTATGTGCCCCTCTTCCCCTGGATGCCTCTGGGCAGGGAGAGGGGTGGCAGCAGCAGTGGCCCAGACACTCAGCTCTGAGTCAGTTGGGCACAGCTCTTTTGATCATTGCTGCCAGTTTCATAGGGCAGAGGGGCCTTAGGCAGATGTGGGGCTGAGAGAAATGTTCAGGGCTATGCAGGGTGTGAGAGGGAGGTGCTGGAGCAGTGGGAGGCTTACTGGGCTCTGTTTGCCTGCAGATGAGCTCTGGTTAGGCTAGGGCTCAGGGCTGGCTCTGATTCCTTCTAACTCTTGGGCACAGTTTTTTTTTTTTTTCTCTTAGACTTCCGAGGAGGGCTTCTTGATATCTTTTACCTTTAGATTATCTTCTTCATTGGGGCCCATCCTAGGTCTGGATAGTGGGCTACATCAGATCAGTCATGGCCCAGGGTTTCTCCGTGTAGGAGGGAGTATGATTATTCCAGCTTATGAGCTCAATGGTGGATAGAGGCTGGCACTCAAAACTGCCTGGTCTCCCTCAGGTGTTTCCCTCTGGTCAACATGGGCAGGTCCTTTAGTCCCTTGCAGGGGCATCTGGAAGGCTCTCATCTGGGTTGTGGCTCTGGTCTTGAGACAAATCTCCCACCTTAATCTTGGGAGGTAAACAGTCTGGTCCTAGAAAGCCTTTGGCTCTGAGGCCATCAAGGGGGAAGGAAGAGCCAGTACTGGGGGCCATCATTTGTTGCCTCTGAGGACTGGGGGTCTGAGGGGACAGTCTGCTGTCCCAGTGGTCTTGGCCAAGTTGGGTGGAGTGGCACATAGGTGGCGGGTCTTCTTCTGGCTCAAGGGGAAAACTGTTTCCCTTCCTGTCTTTTGTCTGTCAGGTTCTCTTTTTAGCTGCTTTCCGGTGGGTCTTAGAGACCACTATGCTCCTGACTAACATCAGCTTGGACTGTCCATCTAGACAGGCTCTCAACCAAGGGGGCTGTTTCTTGCTACCAATCAATATAAGAGAATTGGTTCAGGCGTTCCAACAACAATCAAAAGGACCTCAGCAATGACTCTCTCATCTAAAGATCCTTTTGGTGGCCAGCCCATATCTTGATGAGCCGCTCTAATTCACAGAGCATGCAACCTTTGTGGCGTGAGACTCACCCCACAGTTACCAGGAAAACCTTCCTAAAGGTTTCTAACACACATTTCAGACGGCTCAGTTTCCTTAGTGTGCCTCCCATGTTCCACCTTGCATCTGTGTCGCACATTTAGGACAAGACTGGCTTCATCCATCTCTGGCCACTCCCCTCAAAGGGACTTAGGGCCCTCTTAGCCTTGCGAGTCGGTATCAACCCCCAACCTAGAGCTTTCCCCTAGACGTTGGTTGGTGAAATTCCGCCATAGACTGTCTGAGGTGCCAGGGAACCGAGGATCAGGACTCTGCACTCGCTCTGGCCCTCGGGTTGGGTTGGAACCCTTCCCTTTGTCCATGTCAGTCACACACTTTCACACACTTTCCCACAGACATGGCCAGAACCAAATTTCTGTACCGCCCAAATTCCAACAATTCCAAACCAAACAAAAAGGGAGTCCCAGCTTCCCTTGTGCTCAATGACCCTGAAAGGAGACTACTTGGGTAACTCCCTGGGTCTGTTTCAGCTCCAGCCACTTCAGAGGTTGATCAAACCTCTCTTTCACCTGCTTAGGTCTCTAAGGAGAAGTCAGGTGGGCTGCCAAGACAAATGGACCCAGGTCCTACCTGTTTAGCTGGGCGGTGCTCCAAGACCCTAATTTGGTTCCTGCTGCTGGTGGGTTCCCTTGTGCTCCATGTTGGCAGCCCCAGGGCGCTGGCTGAGTGGATCCTCCTTCAGGCCAAGAGTAGCCTGGGCATGCCAAGAGGAACACTGTCCCCCATCACCCCAGGGAAGGTGGTCCCTGGAGACAAGAGCAGAAGAACAGCCATCCCTACCTCCTCGGTCCCATCTGGGTGGCCAAAAATGTTGTAGGGACAGACGAAGCAAGGCACCGAAGACAGCAGGCAACTGTTTCATTTGGCTGCAGCCAGGTTCAGAGGGCACAGCTTTCAGGTAGTTTCAGAGTGTTATGCCCCCAGCATGTAAGGGGAGGGGCTCAGAGTTCACAGTCTGCAGAAGTTCACATAAAAGCAGCTTTTTCTTTCACTGGTTTGGGCAATTAACCCTTCAAGGACCACACCTGAGAAGTGGGGAGCTTCTTCTCCCCTTTCTTTCCTCCCCTGCCAGCTGTTACCATGGAGCCCAGTTAGAAACTTCTCTTATCTTAGGAATGTGGACATCTCTGTGATCCCAGCTCCAGGCCAGAGGCCTTGTTTGCACATTTACAAACTGCTATACTGGATCATTTGTGAAAAACTAGTAAGGGGTGTCCAGCACCTGGAGTGCTGGTATCTTCTCCGCCAGTGGCCAAGTTAACAGGGCGACACGAAAATAGGAAGTTTATCTACATTGGACTCTTTTGCAGAGACTCTTTGGCTGACAGTCCCAAAATCAGCCATGGTGGAGATTCCTGGAGAGGCCCAGTTAAGACTTTTCTGTGGAGAAAGGGGGTGCCACTACAGAGTCTAGGGCTCTGGAGGGCTCTGTGTTGCCCACTGTCCCCATGGCAGCCTCCTCACCTACCGATGTCCACCAACACTGAGCAACACATCCAGGGTGAGACCAGCCTCATTCCCTGTCCCCAGAGGGGCATGTGTGTGTGTGCGTTGTTTCAACAGCCCCCCAACCACACCAACCCCAGCTTGAGGGGTGGATTATTAGACAACAATTAAGGAGACAGTTGTTCTGGGCTGAGCTCCTGCAGCAGGTCCCAAGAGGCCACAGAATAGATGCCACATAATCAGAAGAACTTTAAAGAAGCAGATAAATACCCACAGAGCAGCATTTCCTGAGAACAGACCCTAGTCCACCAGAGTCAGCTGAAGAAGGAAGGACCATCTGTCTCAACCCTGAAAAAGAAAGGGGACTGAGTAACCTGATCCCACCCAACCCGGGTCCCCAGGGGTCCTGCTTCCTGGGTGGCATGTGAGTCTGCAGGGCATGGACTGGGTGGTGCCAGCCTCAGAGTGGCCAGGCCACCAGGGAGGAGCCCTGCCCTCTAGGCCCAGCTGGGCTGGCACGTTAAGCCGGGACCCAGTTCCTTCTGTAATTTGGGAAAGTGTCCCAGCCTGAGTCCTTCAAGCACTGGCTTTAGGCCCCTGTTGTCTGTGACAGGCAGAGCCAGAGCCCAGGACTGAGGCCATCATGCTCCTCTGCAGGACCGCCCAGAAGCTCTGCCCACACCCAGCAGGTCCCTCCTGGTTCCCACCAAGCTGGTGAAGTCCCCTCTGGGGCTAATTCTCCCAAATAGAGTCATAAGCCCTTTAATGACAGTTTTTAGAATTTAAAAGATGGGGTCAGAGGTCAGAGGCTCTGGCTTCTTCCTCCCCTTCCCTCCCCTGAACCCTCAGGTGGCAGCTGACTAGGTCCTCTCCTGTCCCCTCCCACACAATGCCAGGGCGAGGCCACATTGAGATCTGTGGGTGGCTTCCCAGGGCTGTGGGCTGCAGAGGCAGGAGGAGGCCACTCCATGAGGGCACAGGCTCTTCCTAGGGAAGCACCAGGTGCCACCAACCACAGGTGCCAGCGATTCTCGTGGTTTAGGAGGAATTACTGCTCATGAGTCCAGAGAGGGACAGAAGAGTGGGTGAGGGGTTGGAGGAACAGGGTGAGCCATGAGGTCAGGTTGCCACCCACTAGCCATGGGACAGTGACAACATAGGAGATGGGTAGCAGCCGTGAACCTCGATCTTCTCCTTGGGGCTTGGAAAAGCACAGATATCTGCTGAGGGCATCACGGTGCTGCCACTAGGATTCAGGGGAGAGACACTGGGACAGCACTGCCCAAGGAGTGCCCTTGTCCCCACCTGCTCTATTCAGGGAGGCCTAAGGCCTTGTGTGAGATGACTCCCAGGCCAGCTCCAATGTGGGCTGTACTGGCAGCAATGAGTTCAGGGGCTCAGAGAGGTCTTACAACCTCACTCAGGTCACACAGTTGCTATGTGTTAAGATCCAGGTCTTAGGACACTCACGTGTCACTTCATTCTGGGTGAATGATGACATTCATATCATTGGAAGTGTATGTGCAGGTTGGAGGTCCCTATGTAGAAACCTAGAGATCCTGTTTCTTCTTCAGGGAGAGTTCAGACCCACTGACAGGTGGTGCCATGTGATGGCAGAGATGTGACTGTTCAGACTGTAAAGAGGACCCTGTGTCAGGACCCCACCTAGGGCGTCATGTCCACCCTCCTCCCATGAGAGGTGAGGGGTGATGCTGAGATGGCCCTGAGGTGTCAGTGTGGCCACAGGAGAAGGGGACCCCGAGCCCTGGGCTCCCAGCTACTTCAGCCCAGCAGCCTTGAGGGTGGAAGGGGCCACGGCGCCCCATGGCAGGGCTGCTCCAGGACAGCCTGGGCCACCCACCAGACCTCCTGCTGTCCTGAGGACCCGGGGGGACCCTGGAGGAAGGGCCAGGTGCACGTGCCCCAGTGAGAGCCCAGGCAGGGCAGGAGGGCTGGGGTTCCAGGAGGGCTGTGCTTGCCCTGCCACAGCCAACGCAGCCTGCCGTGACCTTTAGGAGCCATCCCTGGGGCCATGGCACAGGACTAGGGAGAGGGGACATAGGGTAAGTGGCCTGGGGGCCTGGGGGCCTGGGGGCCTGGTGGGCTTGAGGGAGAGACAGTGACACAGAGCCCCTCCTGCTCACTGGGGACAGGGGCTCTTCCAAGAGGGGACATGTGAGCCTCCTGGGCAGCTATGGAAAGACAAGGACAGAGGTCAGGTCCTGGCCCAGCCCATTGAGGAAGGCTCCTCACCACCTCCTCCAACCCCCCTAGGACATGCCCTGTGAGGCCAGCGGCCAGGTCTGGTGAGGGACAGTGTGGAGAGAGGGGTCATGGTCACCTCCCTGCTGTGGCTGTAGTCACAGCTACTCAAAGCCAGGGTGTGAGTGGCCAGGTCTGGGGGCACAGAGGGTCATGGTTGGATGTGAGGTGTCCCCAAAGTTCATGAGGGAGACACTGCAGAAGGTTCAGAGGAGAAATGAGGGTTGTGAGGACCTAAAGCCGATCAGTGAGTCCTCCCTGAGGGGGTTACCTGGGGGTCACTGAGGCAGGTGGGTGTGGCTGGAGGGGAAGGGCACTGGGGACATGGGGTGTGGCTGGAGGGGGAGGGCACTGGGGACATGGGGTGTGGCTGGAGGGGGAGGGCACTGGGGACGTGGCTCTGGGGTTATGTTTGTGTCTGGTCAGTGGAGTCTCTCTGTGCTTCCTGATCACCACCTGAGCCTCTTCCCTCCCCCCCACTCTTCCTCCATGGGGGTCAGCCTCACCTTGGGCCCTGAGGAATGGACCTGGCTGTGTGTGCACTATGACCTCTGCCTCTGTGAGCCCCAAGTAAACGTTTCCTCCTCTGAAATTGTCCTGGTAGGTCTTAGTCAGAGGAGCACAAAGGCTGACTAACAGGTGGGGCTTCTTGGGTGGGTGTGGCCAGCGATGGGTGGGAGGGGGCATGAGGTGCTGAGTGGACCCCAGGCTTCGGGCAGCTGTTGGGCCACAGACCCCCTCAGAATTCCCAGACAGGACTTAAGTTCTCAGGATGGACATGCCCAGGGCCCAAAGGACATGGTTTCAGCCAGTCACCATTGAACAGCACACACCTGACACAGTGTCACTGAGAGGTGCTGTGACCTGGAGTCCTCTCATGACCTCAGGACACACAGGGAGACACAGAGACAACAGCGTCAGGGTTGACCAGGCCAACCATTGTTTAATGTCATCTGGGAGGGGCCCAGCAAGGCAGGGACCAGGGTCTGGCACCCAAGGTGGCTAATGTTGTGTGGGGTTCACCACCTTCCCCACAAAGAGGGGGCTCTTGGTGGAGTGCTCAATGATGACCATGAGGAAGGGCCTGTCGAATTTCACCTCAGGGGGAATAGAGTGTGGTGTTATTTCCATAATGGTGGCCCCCGCAGCCTCTGTGCCTCTCTCATCAATGGTCAGCTCAGCCTTATGCAGGGCCTGGAGGGGAGAGAAGCAGAGGGGCTTTGAGGTCCTGCTGCCCCACCCCAGGCTGCAGCAAGGCCCCACGTGGGAGCCTCCTACCAACAGGACCTCACCAGGGCCTTCCTGCTGGACCAGCCTGTCCTGTCCTAGGCCTCCCTGTGGGTCACTCAGGTCCCCACAACCCCATCTCAGCCTCTGCCTGACTCAGCCTGCTGCCCTCCCCCTCCTTTCCTGACCTCCATCTCTCTGGGCATTCAATGTGACCTCAGGGCACAAGAGGAAGGCCATCAGCCTCCATGTCACCTCCACATGTATCCCCTCCCCCTGTAGGGCTAGGAGCTCCACAGCACAAGGACTTTGGTGGTGATATTCCCAGTGCCCAGACCCCTATAGGAAGCCACCCACATGAACCTGCAGTTGCCCTTGGTCCCCTCCTGTTTTCCCCAGCAAGTGGCCCACTGGACTCAGGAATGGTTCAGATTACTGGTTCACAAGTAGCTCTAATGTCACAGATGGAAGATTCCAGAACATTCTATGAAGACACTGAGCCTAAGCCTCTGTGTTAATGTGGGTAAACAGAAGCACAAGGACTCCATGGCCCTGGGAAAGGAAGAGGCCAAGGGTGACTGGGCCCCTCAGAGGAAGTCCTTAAAAGCACAGGAGGCCACATCCACGGCTCTGTCCTCCTCCCCTGTCAGAGCTAGTGAAGCTCTGCATCCTCAGGAGGACCCACCTGGCCCTTGCTGTGTCCCTTGGCCCCTCCCTCAGCCTCAGGCCTGAGCAGGCCCCCACCACTCTGGCCTGCAGACCCCTGGACTATGGCCATCCTCACCTGGGAGACCCTCAGGGCAGCGTCCTCCGTGATCCCAGACAGGTCAGCCTTATAGCTGAAGACATTGGTGATGCCCAGACTTGTCAGGACAAGCTTCAGATCGATGGTTCCAGAGATGCTCAGTTTGGGGAAGTGTAAATTGATGGAGCTAGTATGCAGATAGGAAATGAGGGGTTCACAGAGTCTCTGGGGTTCTGCTGGACCCATGGTGCTCTGAAAGTGTTTCTATTCTGATTGGTTATCTTGCTTAATGCCCTGTCCCCACCCACAGCCATCGAAGTCCTTTGACTTTTACCTTTAAAGTAAGAAGTCCTTTTACCTTTAGCTTCCTGGACACTTGGCATGGAGAATGTTCCCGTCAGTGGGAACATCTTGTCCTGTAGCCCCTGCTCACCCCCTCCACCAAGGAGCCTTCCAGGCAGACAGTTTCAGAGTGTCCTCCCAGAAGCAGGTGTCATCCTGTAGCCCATGGTCACACCAGCCTGCCCAGCCAGAGCCTCCCTGGGGACTGTGGCCCAGGGCATCATGGGTCAGTGCTGCAGGACTGAGGGACACAGGCTCCATGAGGGAGAGGATTGTCACCTCCAAAACCCAAGGATGCAGGCTCATCTGCTTGTCCCCAGGGACCTGTGCAAAGCCCAGGGGCCTGTGCTGAGGCTGCACACTGGCACCGAGATTCAGGGACCAGTCCCAGGATGCACTGCACTCTGTTCCCATCCCAGGTACAGGGACCTCAGGAGGCTGGGTGGGCCAGCAATGGTGACCATTCAAGTGCAGCTTAACCTGCACATGTGTGTCACATCTGTCTGCAGTGTGCCGCCTCCGCCAGTGGCTGGGCTCAGGACAGTGCACCTGCTCTGTGTCACATACCCAGCTGTGTGGCTCCTGGGACAAGTGGAGGAGCCTGAGATGCAACAGAGAAACAGAGCCTGTGGGAACGTGCCCTGAGCTCCCAGCGCTGCCTGCTCCTGTTCTGGGCCTTTCCATGCAGGTGCTTCCCCTGTGCACCTCGGCCGATCCTTCAGGAAGTCCTCCCTCTTGCTGCCCTAACCTGCAGGCCCAGGCCTTTGTCCTTGATTCTGCCACAACATGTGCTAGTGAAAAACCAGCCTCTACCTCAGAGCAAAGCCTGTCCAAGAAAGGGGGTGTGACCCTTGTCCTTGGAAAGACCCACAGAGCTCTCCTAGGCACATACCCACCCTGCTGAGTTGTTTATCTACAAATAGCAGGAGAGATCTGCTGAGCCAGGTGTCCCTAAGTCAGTCAGGCTAGGTGGGGATCCATAGCAACCCCCTAGCAGCCACCAATCAGCATGAGTCAGGGAAATACCTGGGATGCCAGATGACCCTCCTAGTAGTTTATGGTGTTTGATAACGTGTTGGAAAACCATGTAGTTCAGCACGTACACCCCTCTTGGCTTAAACCAATCATTTCAAACGAATCCTCCTTTTGTACTAGCCAGTCACCCCTACCCAACTTGTTGCTGTCAGTGAATGTGCTAATCATATTTTAGAGTTGTTGTTTGATTTTCCCGCGGTGTGTGATGATTTGCTAAGAGATGCTGTGATGTATGTGGGGGGGTCCCTGCCTTCACCAAAGAATGTATAAAACTGCTGCAAACCCTAGGCTTGGGACCTCTCAGCATCACCAGTTGATGTGTGCACGCGGAGCACTGAGATAGCTCGCAATAAATGCCTCTTACATCTTGTTGCTGTCATCGATCTTGGTCTCTGGTGGTCTTTTGGGGATCCCAAATTCAAGCATAACACTAGTGTCAGTGCCCCAGTGAGGCCCTGGATATTGGGAGGGGACCATGTACATTCTTGGGAAGAAAGTCTCCCCTCCAGCTGGATCTGTGTCCTGCTCTTTGACCACTGTCCCTTCTCAGCTGCTACCTGAGCTGAGCCCTGGCATTTCCTGTAGCACAGGGTCATTCACTGTAGCTGTGGCCCCAGGGATGGTCCCCCCTGCTGCCCATGCTGTCTTCTGATGCATTGGTCCTGAGGGACCTTGAGCCTGTGCCTGTGCTGTCCAGCGGGTCCCTGCCTGGACTCACCTGCTGTGCCTGTTCTTCAGGAACTTGGCGAGGATTTCCTTGGTGATGGTGTCCTCCAGGTGCTGCAGTTTCCCCTCGTCGGGCAGGAGGAAGATGGCGGTGGCGTTGCCCAGGTAGTCCATCTGCAGCACCCAGCTGGCCAGTGTGGGGCAGTAATGCAGATCGAACATGCCCTCGCGGTTCATCATGGGCACCCTCACGGTGGTGGTCTCGTCCACATGGAAGTCTTCTTCCTTGGTGTGATCTACCTCGAAGGGTTTCTCCCATGTGCCTGGACAGAGGCAAGGTGGACGGCAGCGGGTGGGATGGAGGCTTAGGTGTGAGAGGAGAGCAGAGGCACCCTCAGCCTGCCCGGGGGGAAGCTCCTCACCCACCTCTGCTCCATCCTGGGCAGGAGGGCCTCCAACCCCTCAAGGATGGGGATAGAGAGAGGGGTGTTCAGGACTAGAGGATCAGCCGGGATTTCTAGATCCTGCAGGCTGCCATGGAGACGCCTCCTGACTGTGCCCAGTGAGCATTTGATTAAAGTTATATTTTTATTGAAGGGCGGCTTGGGATTAAGTGAAAGCTCTGGTCCTAGTCCTACAGTGGGTCCTCTTCTCCTGGACCTCAGGATCCTTGTTGATTGGCAGTTCAGTTGTCACTCAGGGCAAACATTCAGTGCACCCTAAATCTGTGTCCTGGACCATGTGAGTAGCCCAGACAGCGCCACAACCCACCACTGCTGGGTAACAGCTCCTCACCCTCTGGGCCAGCAGACTGTGGGTAGGGGACCCTGAGCCCACATGTCTCAATGGTGCTGGGAGGACTGAGACCTGCCCTAAGTCCAGCAGAGCTGGCCCTTCAGTTGTGCTGATGGTGGCCTGGGGCTCTGCATTGTAGAACTCTGCCCAGGAACAAAGGAGCCAGAGTGGGTAGGAAGTCACCTGGTCTTGTGCTATTGTTTAGGTGTGGTGTCCCCCATGATTGGGCCACAGCCTTAACCTAATCAGTAAATGAATCCCTGATGAGATTAACCCAGTGGTAACTAGAGGCAGGTGGGCTCTGGCAGGAGGTGGTGGGTGGTTCGGGGGTCCTTGGGGGTGTGGCTATGGGGTGTATATGTTGTCTCTGAAGAATGGAGTCTCTCTCTGCTTTCTGATCACCATGTGAGCTTCTTTGCTCTGCCACACTCCTCTGTCATGATGTCCTGCCTCACCCGGAGCCTGAAGGAATGGAGCCGGTCTTCTATGGACTGAGACCTCTGCAACTGTGAGTCCCATATAAACTTTTGCTCTTCTAAAACTATCCTGGTTGGGTTTTTAATTCACAGTGATGAAAAGCCCAATAAAACACCTTGACTTCTCAGGAATCCCTGAGGCCATTGTCCTGGGGCAGTGGAAGCTGCCTTAGGACCTGGGTCCTGTGGAGTCCTAGCAGGTGGGCAGGCTGAGGGTCCATGGCAGCTGCTCAGCTCAGACGGTCCTAAACAATCCGATGTGTGACTTGGGTACTCCTTTCAGACCTCACAACATTGTCCACGACAAGATAGGACAGTCACATCCCAAAGAGGTGAGATGGCTCATTCAATGACAAGGCCATTGAGTGGGGTAGGCAGGATGTGGACCCAGGTCCTGCACACCCCCAGCTGCCACACTCCACATCAAGAGTTGTTCCAAGGACTTTCCATGAAAGGCCACTCCCTCCCACCACCTGCCACAATGTGCATCAGTGGCTCTCTAGTTAGGAAACATTACACGTGCCCCTCCCTTCTGGGGTCCCCAGTGAGCAGGAGGACAGTCAGGACTCTGATGCGTCTTGTAGAAAAGTCAATGATTTTGATGGTTTTATCAACTCTTCCCTAACTTAACTGAAGGTGGAAGACATTTCAGGGCTTTGGCATGGAAGATTGAGGAGCCACTGTGAGAGGCCCTGCCACAGCACAGACAGTGCTGCCAAGGAAAGTTCCAGAACTGGTGGATGTAAAACAGCTTTGGGGTTTCCATGGGAACCCACTCAGGCTGATTGACTCATCTTACCTTTAAAGAAAATGTAGTTCACCAGGGCGAGAACTGAGCCTCTGTCCAGATCTTTCACCAAATCCACAATTTTCCCTTGGGTCCCTTTCTCCACATAAGTGTTGATCTGCCTCTTGGCCTCTTCGGTGTTTGTGAAGTTGGTGGAGAAGGCCTCTGAGTGGTACAGGTTCTTGACATCCTCCAAGAACTTGTCCAGCAGCTTCAGATTGTGGTCAATGAAGAGGCCGCTGCCAGTGGTCAGCTGGAGCTGGCTGTTGGGCCTATTGAGGGTTTGGAGAAGATTCTGGAAGCCCTGGTGGATGTCAGCCTCTGAGGTCTCCGTGAGGTTGAAGCCCAGACCCTCCAGGATCTGGGTGTGAGTGTCAGCCTTGGTGCCCAGCGAGAGTGAGGCCAAGGCCGTGGCGATGCTCACAGGGGAGAAGAAGATGTTGGTGGTGTTGGACTCATGGGCCAGCACCCGGTAGAGGCTGAAGGCAAACTCGGCCAGGTTTGGGGCAATCCTGTGGGAGGCTGGGTGCTCCTGGTCGGGCTTGGATGCATCTGTCTCCTGAGCATCTTCAGCCAGGGAGCCAGCAGCCAGGCAGCTGAGGCCGGCCAGCAGCAGGAGGCCCCACGAGATAGAGGACGGCATCGTCCTGCAAGGCAGAGGAGATCAGAGGCCTGAGTTAGGCCACAGTGACTCTCTCTGGCTTGGACGGACACCATGCAGAGCCACCAGGGTGTAGTGAGCTCCAAGACGGCCCAGCCTGTGCCAAGCCCTTCCTCCACCTGCATCACTGCAAACCCCCAGGGAGACGCAGAGCTGCCCTGAGCCCTAAAGGGTGTGAATTCTCTGCTTCCTTCACAGTCCTGTGGGGACAACTGCTCTCCTCCAAAGCCTAGAGGGGTTCAGGTACATGTCCAGGGTTGGCCAGCAAGTGGACTGGGGGACCAGCTCAGGCACTGGCCGGTAGGGTCCTGAGCCCACCCCCTTGTCCCGTCCACTTGGCAGCTGCAATGAACTTGAGGCCACGTCTTGTGGGGAACATGCTGCCTGCAGAGGAAGCACCTTGCACTTGGACCCCTTGAGGACATGTGGAGCTGTATTAGAGCCCCCAGGGGCTGTCCCCACCTGACCCTGACAAGCCTCAGCCCTGAGTGAAGAGGGGCACGCCTAGGCTGCTCTGTGACCTCAGCCCCAAGGTGGGCGGGCATCCTGTGTGGTTCACCTGCTGACACTGGGGGAGCTAGAGGGCCCTGTCCCTCCGCAGCTGTGTGGGCCAGGACAGGTTATTTGAACTCTCTGCTCCTTGTGTTGCCCCACATATAAAGTGGGGGTTCTTGGGACAATTCAAGAAGTCTCAACCCCAAAAGTGCACTGAAGGGCTCCGAGGGAGTGTCCCCTTGAGGGAGGGGCTGGCAGGTGTTTCCACCTCAAAGCCTTTGGGTGACAGGCTGTGAGGGTCTGTGATTCATGGCTGAGGATGAGGCAGTAGCAAGGGGCAGGGCCTGTGGCTGGACCAGGAGGAGGAGGCTCTGCCTAGAGGTGGTGGAGGGCAGTGTCACCCTCAGCCACACGTGGACAGCCATGGAGCCCTGACCCCAGAGCTCCCAAGGCTCCAGCTCTGCCCAAGCCATGACCCTCCAGCTCTGTGGGGAGAACTGCCCTCCTGCAGCCCCTCAGTTCAACCTGCTCTCCATACAGTCGGGGAACCCGAGGGCTGAGCTGCAGAGAAGCCATGAGCAGCCCTTTAGCTAATAGGGTGGAGAGACCTGCACCCCTGACTTTGAGCCAGGAAAACCTACGGAGAAGGAGTTGGGAATGAGAAACCCTGAGCTTCACTCGTTGCCGTGACCTTTGAAAATGCTTCTTTCTACCCAGACATCAAAGGGAAGTGAAAGCTGTTTTTCCACCACCTCTTTTCCTGGCCTTCATGTCTAAATAATCCAGAGAGAGCCAGCCACACGCTGTGGAACACACCTTTGTCTTTTTCGTTAACTAGCTGGATGTCAGCACTAAAGATGGTGCTAAAAGGGGTTGTACGTGTCCCTGTGCTGCCCGGCTGGGCTTGGCTGAGCCTTCATGGTGGTGGAAGTCACATCTTTCAGAGCCTGAGGTCAGGAGGTGGGTGGGTCTCAGCAGGGTAGGGACATGTGATGAATGGCCTCAGGGCCAGAGGCTGTGGTGTCAGGCCTGGGCAGGGCCAGTGCTGTACCATTGGCCTTGAGCAAGGGTCTGAGCAAGCACCGGCCCATAACCTCACTCTCAAGTTGGATGAAGGGGAGTTGGGAGAGACCCAAATGAATGATGTCCTCTGTGCACAAACCTTGGGCTCTAAATTACAGGGGTGTCTGTCAGGAGGTGAGAGGGTGCAGGGGGGACGTGGGGGAAGGTTTCCAGCCCTGGTGAGCACCTCCGTCCACCTCCCATGTCACCTAACCTCCTCTGATTTCTTCCTTTTAGAGTGAGGGTCTGAGGCCCAGAGAGGGTCAGGGCCTGGCCAAGGCTGCACAGAGAAGCTGAGGAAAGGTGGAACAAGCCTTGGTTTTCTCCTCTGGGAACAGGGGCTGAGACAGTCCTGCCCTTGGGTTCCAGGCTTCATGGATGTCAGACCCAGGCCCTGACAGTGACCCCAAGCTTCCTGCTGGGTTCCCTCTATTTCCTGGCCTGTTCCTGAAAGCCTCAGGGCCCAAGACCTGCTCCCCCTGGGCTGCTACTGCAAGCAGCACCCTGCACCCCCAAAGCCTTGAGCTGGGCAGGCCAGCTGCAGAGGGTGGACTGGAGCCCTCAGGTACAGACACGGAGGCCAAGCCTTCAGGAAAGGACTGGAGGCGGCACCCTGATGGTTCTCGAAGGGGGTGTGGGTGGGAGCAGTCAGTGTGAGGCAGGGAGAGGGAGGACCCCCATCCCAGCTCATCTCACACCATTTTGTTGTTGACCCAGAGCAAGGAGGCTGGGTCTAGGAAGGAGCCCTGACCTCAGGTCACAACCCATGGAAAGCACCAAAGCCCAGCATGAGCCAGCCCTGCCCCCTGGTGACAGTGGCCTTGGTAAATGACTTCCACTCTTTGTCCTTACAGTGGGGAGGAGAACCTCTGAAGGAAGAAGTGAGGCACAAACAAGGTGACCAGAGGTGGCACTGGCCCTGGGGAAGCGCCCACTCCTGCAGGGTGCCTGCTGGTGGTCACTTGCCCCAGGGCAGGCAGGGGCTCTGCTCAGCAGTGAGCTGCTTCTGAGGGGGCATTTGCACCTGTCCCCACCTGTCTGCACATCGCCTGCCTGCTCATCACTCTATGGCAGAGCAGACATCAGACAGGATCACTATCATTGTCACATTTACTAAATGTCATAGTTTTTGTTGCTTTGTTTTTGGTGTGTGTGTGGGGGGGGGGGGGGTTGGTGCTGGGGACAGAACCCAGGACCCTTGCTTGCTAGGTACATGCTCTACCATGGAGCAGGTCCCACCCAGCAGCATGTGTTCCCAGGTTCTGAGCCATCTACTCCTCCCTCAGAGCTGACCCTGGCAGGAGGAAGTTAGGGGAATTCCCATTTCATAGGTGGAAGATTTGAGGCCTAAACTTGTCAGGCAGCATACCAAAATCCACAGAATCAGTTGCTCACAGAACTGGGATTTGTTCCTAGATGTATTGACTCCAGACCAGATATTTTAACCCTTTCTCTATGTATAAAATTGAAACCAGAAGGAGAAACAGAAAACTTCAGGATGGCATGGTCATGAAGACAGGAAGGTCCTGTGGCTAAAATGAGAGCCCTGAGGCCAGATGCTAGAATTCCACCGTATATTCACTACGTGACCTTGGATATGTTACTTCACTTCTCTGAAACTCAGTCTCCTGCAGATGATAAGGAAGCACTTCTTCATAGAGCTTTTGTACAAATTAAACATGCATAGAGTGTTCAGAAATACTGTTACACTTAAGATGTCCCATTGGGCTGGGTATAGTAACACATGCCTATAATCCCAGTGGCTCAGGAGGCTGGGACAGGAGGATCACAAGTTCAAAGTCAGCTTCAGCTACAGAGTGAGGCCCTAGGCATCCTAGTGAGACCCTGTTTCAAAATAATTTTGTTTTAGAAAAAAGGCTGGGAATATGGCTCAGTGGTCGAGTGCCTTGGGGTCAATCCTCTTAACTAAAGAAATGCAGAATCTGATTAATTTGGTGTGGCTCTTTCCCAGGCATTGTATGGCAATGTGGCCTCCTTGATACTGGTCATCTTCCCAGCCCCCATCTCCAAAATCCAGTGGCAGAAAAGCCTAACCAAACACTCAGGCTGGTGACAATGAGGTAAGAGGAAGAAAACAGTTTTCTAGGCTTTGCTCCATGGCTCCAGAGGCTGAGCTACAGTCCAAGGTCACAGAGCAGCTGAGAGGCCTCCAGGCCAGACCAGGCTTCCTATTCTCCAACTAGGGCCTGAGCCACGAGAAAAGCATTCAACACTAGGCCCAGGTCAGCAGCATGGGCTCTGGAGCCCAGTGCCTGAGTTTGAGTACTGGGCACTGAGTGATCTGGAGCAAGTTTTCCACCTCTGAGTTCCCAGTTTCCTCATCTGTAAATGGGAATGACCACAGAACCACCTCAGAGGGGCTGTGAGGCTGAAATGTGTTCTTATGTGCCCTGAGCTCAGCGGCGGCTGGCTCAGAGTGGTCACTGGGGAAGGTTAGCTCTAACCCCATGAAGGTGACCTTCCCAGGGCTCCCATTCCCCTGGGTGCACAAGGTGGGCTCAGAACCACGGCCCGGGGGGGGGCTTGTTCTGGTTCTGTCCCTGGGCGCATCTGGAGGGGATGGAAGGTGCCAGCCGGCTCCTGGCTGCCCTGTCTGGCCTTCTGCAAAAGGGGAGGAAGGTCCTCACCCAGGCAAAGGGGCTGTAGGTGCTGCTGAGAGATAGTGGCGGGAAAGGCCAGGTCACCAGAGCCACTGTTCCGCGGCTGCTGTCTGCATCTTGGCTCCCCAGGGCTGTGAGCTAGATGCCCTCTGCCACTGCTCAGGAGGGCTGGTGACCCTGACCCACCAGAGGTACTGCCTGGCTCTGGGGTGGCTGGGAGAGAAGGAGGGGACCTTTGGGGCCGCTGTGGCTAAGACAAGAGGAGGCCCAGCTATAGCCTGCACCGTCCACCCTGCCTGGGTCCTGCCTCTCCCTTCCCAGGACCCAGAGGCTCCCACAGGCTGTTCCCAAGGAAAGGCATAATCACCACTCACCGTCCCAGGACCAGTGTGGTGACGGGGGCTGAGGAGGCAGAGCCCTGTCCTTGTCTGTATTTAAGCAATGGACACAGAGGGGCGATGGGGGAGGCTGCAGTGGACATGAGCCAAGGTCACCCTGGTTATCGGAGAAGCAAACAGTCAGGGACTAAGTCCATCGGCCAGATCCCCAGCTGCCACCCACGCTGCCATCGGTGCTGCCTAGTGGGTGCATAGCCTCTGCAGTGTGACCACCTCTTGGCCATAGCGCCATGAAACATGTCTCTCAGGCTCCTGAAGCACAGAAGGGAGGTGACAGCCCAGGCCAGGTGGCACAGGTGCCCGTGGGTTCAACTGGGGAAGGATCAACTTAAGAGTCCCACGAATTCTTAGGGGATCCTGAGCCTCGTCGTTAATCTTACATCTGTTCCCAGTGTCCACCAAAAGGCCGAACGGACACTCTTAGGAAACAATGAGTGTCCTGCAGTGCATGGGGCCGTGGAAAGGCGAACCAACTTCCCTGGGGGCCACAAGAGCCTTGAGGCCCAGGGAGCTTCAGGAGGACCCAGGGGCTGTCTGACCCAGTGAAGATTGTCTAAGGTCATGGCAGAGTCAGCAGCCGTGGTCGCAGAGCCAGGGAAGAGCCCCAGTGCCCAGGACCCTGTCCCTGTTGACCCATGAAGTGAGATGTGCTTTGGAAAATATCTTGTGATATTTCTAGTTATCAGTCAAATAAGACTTGAGAGCCTTAGGGCCTTCCTTGATTTTGGTTCACACTTGTAAACCACACTCAGACACACACATGTGGAGACACACACACAGGAACACGTAGACACACGACAGCACACTCTGTCCTGTCTCACCAGGCCGCACAAGCACCACGAGAGGCCACACCTAATGGTCTTCCGAGACTGGGGCTGGACAGGAGAAGCCAGCCATGACCTGGTGACGGGGTGCTCTGCACAGGGTGAAGATGGAGATTCTCTCCTCATGTTGCTAGAGAGGGCAGCAAGGATCATGAGAGTGACTTGTCCTCTTTCCTGCAAGGCCACAGCATCATGACTACTTTCAGGCCCAGGCCAGGCCCTCCCTCAGAACTGACCCCAGTCTGCCTCCCCAGCAGTCCCTGAGCTCCCTGACCTCTGTGTCTCTCTCTGAGCCCCAGGTTCCCACACATGAAGGAAGGCTACTGCCTGCCCGGCCTCCCCTGCCGAGAGGGACCTGGTGAGTGGGGAAGAGTTATGAGCACATCAGCCTCTGTGCAGGGTCATTAGGACGGCCCTCTGCCTGCCTTGGGGGGGCCCCATGATGTCACATCAGCCTCCTGTACTTGGGCATGAGCAGGTTCCAGCCCCTTTTGTGGGTCCAGAGAGGAGCCCACAGAGGAGAAGCCCAGGAAGCTGGGGCCAGGGGCAGGGAGAAGCCACCTTAGACCAGGTGGCTCTCAGTCAGCGCTTCCTGCTCTGGGACCCCAGGCCTCTCTCCGCTCAGAACAGACCTAGGAACCATGGCCAGTGTCCACAAGAGGGCCTGAAAGTGTCTGTGCGCCCACAGCCCAGGCCGCTCCTGAGACCACGTTTGATGCTGAATCTGCCTGTTGGCCCAGGTCTGTGCACAGGTCTCTGGTCACCTGCCACCTGAGTACCCCCAACTGTGTGGGCTCCCTATGGAGAGTTGTAACCCTCAAGGAGGTGAACCTGCCCTCCAGGTGTAATGGCCTCTCTATGCCCACTTCCAGAATAAAGACCAAGTCATTTCTCCCCATCCCTGGTGACCAGGCTCCTCAGACACCAGCTCATCAGGTCACTCAGGAATGTGTGCAGCTCAGGGGGTTAGTTCTGAGCTGGTTTGCTCCCGAGTAACCAGAGACAGGGAGCAGGCCAGGGCCAGACCCTTTCTCAGGGACGCCTCTGTCTTGATGGCAGTTTCGTGGTTGGCTAAGTGATAAGAAGACAGAGCACATTGAGGACACCTGACAGGTGGGTCTCCTGCTTCCATCCTGCCATTGGGAGGCTGGGAAGGGGAGGCCTTGGGCTCCTCAGTGTCCTGGTCAGTGGGAGGCAGAGTTGGGGCTCTGGGGTCCCAGCCCTGTCACACCTCACTTAGTGACTTCCTCCTGAAAACATAATGCTCAAGGTCACCTTGGAAATCCAGGCAATTACATTAATAACTCTCAGGGTTTATTCTGAGAAGACTGGCTGTGGACTCAGCAAGAGGTTTTTACTTATTATGTGCCTCTAACTCCTGTTCCCTGGGTTCTTTGTTCCAGTAGCACAAGGAAATCTCTATGACAAAGGTCTGTTATCTCTGATCACTATGTTGATTCTCAGTGTTCCCAGATGATACTGAGTAATTAGCAGCCCCAGAACTATTGGTCACGGACAGGAGGGTGAGGGACATATCCTGCTTCTCTTTCCTGCTCTGTGCCTGTGTCCCCCACATCTTCCTGGCACCTTCTCTCCAGGGGCCCAGGAGCATGTGCTGAGCCCGTGTCACCAGCCTTTCCTAGAGCAGTGCCTCCTGCAGCCTGTCCTCCCTGCCTCTTGTGCCTCTCAGGTCCCAGGCTCATTCCAGGCCACTGTGGGAGGTGAAGATTGAGTGACGTTCACGAACTCTGGCTGCACTGGTCAGAATTGGAGGGACATGCTGCAACCACCAAGAAGCCCACAGCTAAAGGCCTGACCCATCCAAGGTGGACTTCTCCTCTCTCAATCTGCTCCTGTGGGAGGGACAGTGGCCTGTGCCATCCTGGTGACCCGCCGACCAGGCTGAGAGAGGCTTCGTCAGCTCCGTCCCTGACTGGGACCTCCTCACTGTGGGTCCTCTGGGCATTCCTGATGCCACAGCACCCGTCACTGCTGTGATGCCAACAACGGCTGTGGGAGCTCCAGACATCTAGGGCCTGTGTGGGCACCTTTGAGCTCCACTGACCAGCCCTGTGCCCTGCCTGGGGACAGCACTAGAGGGAAAGGACCAACATGGAGCACTTCAGGTTTTATTGCAGTGTGGGCATGTGGTTATGCCCCAGGGGCTCTGTGCTTCCAGTGCTGCACCTCCTCAACGCAGGTGGGTGAGCCCCACCCCGCCCAGCTCAGGGCCCCAGGAGGCTGTCTGGGCTGGGCATGACCAGGATAGGGACTCTAGAGAAAGGGGTCCTGTTACTGTGTTTTCATGGAGACACTGCAGAATGGAGATTTCCAGTTTTTGATGAGGACTTTTAGGCAGAAGAATCAAGTCAAACTCGTGGTCACTGACCCAGGACGACAGTAAGAGTCCTCAGCTGGGTGCTAGGGGTATGTGCAGTCTCTTGGTGATGGACTTGTTGTAGGGTTAGACGAGTAAAGGCACTGTAGCCAGGTTCAGAAGGCACAGCCTTTGCTGTAATCAATCAATCCCCTGAACTTCAAGTTCAGGGAGTTTCAGAGTTTTATACCCAGCATGTAAGGGAAGGGGCTCAGAAGTTCACAGTCTGCAGAAGTTCACATAAAAGCAGCTTTTTCTCTCACTGTTCTGGGCAAGTTAACCTTCAAGGACAACACCTGAGAAGGGAGGAGCGTCTTCTCCCCTTTCTTTCCTCCCCTGCCAGCTGTTACCGTAGAGACCAGTTGTAACTTATCTTAAAAATGTAGACATCTCTGTGAATCCTTGGTGAAGCCCAGAGGTCTTGCTTGCACATTTCTAGAAACTACTATACTGGAAATGTTTGTGAAATCTAGTAAATGCGTGTTCAGCACCTGGAGTGCTGCTAACTTCTCGGCCTGTGTCCAAGTAAAACGGGGCGAAACGAAAATAGGACATTTATCTACATTGGACTCTTTTGCAGAGACTCTTGCTAACAGTCCCAAAATCAGCCATGGTGAAGATTTCTGCAGAAGTCCTGTTTAGACTTTTCTGTGGAGAAAGGGGGTACCACTATATTCCCCCCCTTTAATGATGCTCCCCATAATATAATCCATTAAATTTACAGCATCATTACATGATCTTGGCTTAACGCCTTATATAATGCAAAAATCCTTAGTTGTTGTCATCCTTTTAACAGCAGCTTCTACAGTGGACCCAATAGTTTTAATGCACAGTGGAGCCAAACACTGGACAATAAACAGGTTAACAGCAGAATACCCACTACACCAGTTAAGCTTTTAAATCCACCAAGAGTTGAAAACCATCTTCCAGAAGCATGGTTGGTACCCAAACTTTAATGCCCTTCTAGGTATGAAGTAGCACGTGTGCTAGTTGCTAGTTTTCTTGTGTTGTTGGCTATATCCTTAACTGTTGTCTATTGTCATCATTTGGATGCAACAATCTGAGCTGTTGAACTCTCTCTCTCTCTCTCTCTCTCTCTCTCTCTCTCTATATATATATATATATATATATATATATATATATATATTTTTTTTTTTTTTTTTCCTCAACCAGTCGGTAATCTAATACTCAGTGGTTTTGATAGTTAGCCACTTGCATCTGGGTCTATTGTGTGGTTAGGAGGTCAAAGGCTGTTGTGTTCTGATTAATAATAATTTCCAGTATAGCTTGTAAGTGAATAATTCTGTTTAGCATGTAAATACGAGTTTTATAGCTCCAACTGCCATTTTGTGCCCAGGTAGCAGAACCATAAGTGGCGATATTCCTCTGGGGTGGCCAGTTACCTTCACCCCAAGATTGGTGACCTTCTAAATCAAGTTTCTTCCCAATGGACTTCTATTTTCTTTCCAAATAGTCATCCAACTATAGCATTCCTCTGGCAGGAAAGTCCTAAATATATGTCTTACCACCTCTTGGTTACTGTAGATGGTCTTGACACATGGTCACATGATCTCCGTGGATGGAATAGGAATAGGGCAGAACCCCTTAAGGTTGTCAAAGGAAACCAAACTGAGTAATAGACTACCATTTTGGTTAGTATGAATTAACAAAGCCAAACTAATAACATCCAATAAATCCTAGAAAACTTATATAAGCAAGATAAAAAAATAAGTATAAATAAAATGTTGTTACCCAGAGTCCAGTAGGTAGAAATTACTGTTATCAAGCCAGGAGCAAAAACCAAACAAAGAACTGTATACACACACACACACACACACACACATATACATACATACACAAGGGGTAGCCATGCCTTATGTGGTAAGAACTATCTTAGAGGTTGAAAGAGTCCATTAGTCCTGGTGGGAAGTTGATCTTTCACCATGTGTTGATCAGCCAGTCCCTCCTGTGTGGCTGAAACAGGGCCATAGTCTCTTAAAGCTTTGGCCTTGTGTAGACCAGTCAGCTTCCTGAGTGACTGGAGTAGGGCTGTTGTCCTTCTGATCCCCGAGCTTCTCCACTGCTCCTTTTTCTGGATGGTCAGTGTCCAAGGCGTAGCAGCATCTGGAGAGCACTCCCAGTCCTCAGCTGCAGGCATGAGTCTGGTGTAAGGAACCCAGGGACCTGTCTCTGCAACCTTACCTCCATTGGGGTGGATAAAATAACAGTGAAAGGACCCTTCCAAAGAAATTCAGGGGTTGAATATTCCATTCTTTGACCCAGACTCAATCTCCAGGCTTGAAGGGGTGTGCAGCTGTGGTCAAACATAGTGGCAATCTTCTCTAACCCATTGTTTGAGAACCTGTTAATTTTACCCTAAGGCCTGAAGCTGCAGTCTCAGGGTAAGTTCTCCTATCTCTCTTAAGTCTCCCTGTAGTCCCCTAGTAAGAGGGAGTGACCTCCCATACATTATCTCAAAAGGACACAATCCGTCCTCCTAGTAGGAGTGGATCTAATCCTCAGCAGTGTAATATTGAGAAGATCATCACAATGTAAGTGAGTCTCCTGACACAGCTTACCCAATGGAGCCTTAAAGTCCTGCTCATCCTTTCAACTTTACCAGAACTCTGCAGCCTATAGGCTGTATGTAACTTCCATCCCATAGTTAAACTCTTAGTCAGTAATCATATCACCTCTGCCCAAAAGTTGGCCCATTTTTTGAGCCAATAGTTATTGGGACACCAAATCTCAGAATAATTTCCCAGGGAAGCATTTTGGTTACCTTCTGAGCCTTTTCAGTGTGGGTGGGAAAGGCCTCCACCCAGTCAGAGTAGGAGCACACAAAAACAAAAAGTTACTTATAGCCCTGTGAGCCATAGCCAAGTAGGAAAGATGCATGGCATTTTTGGTTGAAAGGTGATGCCAGCAAGCCATTGAGATGATAATGATTATGTTAAGATGTGCATTCAATTGGAGATTAGACCCCTGCTGTCCGCCTAGGCCTGCTACTTTGGAGCTCTCCCAGGGAATCCCGGAGAGTTCCCATTGTTTGGGAAAGTGCGGTAGGAGGGATTTCCGGTTGGTGTGTGTGTCCCCAGAGAAGGCCTTGTACGTGGCGTTCACAGGAGTTTTGGAAATAAAGTTTGTTCCTGCTTGAGTGGCTCATGTTTTTGTGCCCAGCCATACTGCGGCCTTTGGTGGCCCGTGCGGGTAATGCTTGAATCTTGAGGGTAAGTGAAATTGCTCGCCCCTGAGGGAGAGCGAGAGAATGGGTGACCATTTCAAAAAACAATGTGTTCTTGTTTTGATCCATTTTGTTTTTGTTTCAAGTTGCCTATCCCTAGAACTTTCTCAGACAAACTGGGAAAAATGGTTGGCTCCAGGTTTGAAGTTGTTCGGCCCTGAAGAAGAGAAAATTGATACAATGATTTTTTGTTCCGTTTTTGTTTCATTTTGCTTTGGTTTTGTTTTGAGTTATCTGTTTGAGTTGCGTTATCCTTGTAGCAGAAATATGGGGTTAGAAATTAGCAAAAAACAAACCGAAAGAATGTTAAGTAAATTGTTAGAGGAAGGAGGCACCCCAGTAAAACCAAAAAGAGTCAGGGCATATGTTGATACAATACAAAAAGGTAGCCCATGGCTTTTTAAGGAGAAATTGTTGAATATATCACAATGGGACCATCATGGTGAAGATTTAAGGGACAGGGAAAAGAAAAACCCAGGAACTCTGCCAGTTGGCACATTGTCATTGTGGATGATGATACAATTTTGTTTGCCTAGTGCAAACCTTTCAGTTCAGATTATGGTAGAAGACATATTAGATCAGGAAGAAGAGGAGGCCTCTGGAGATAGTCAGAAAGAGGAAGAAAGTTTAGGGCAGAAAAAGCCATCAGGGGAAAAGTTACAACAGAAGGCTGCTACTAACACCTTTCTATCACCAGAGGGCAGAAGTGTTCAACCAACAGTGCTGCCTATGGGACCCTCAACCCCCGTAGTTGATAGATGGGATCCTGAGACAGGACCTCAAAGATTAGCATGCCCTGTATTTGAGGCGGCAGGAGGGCAGCAAATTCACCATGTTTTAGATTTCAAAACAGTGAAGCAGCTAAAAGAGGCTGTAACAACCTATGGTCCCCAAGCACCCTTCACAGTAAGCATGGTCGAACACATCACCAACTTGAACATGACGCCAGCCAGATTGGGCTAGCATGTGTAAAGCTGTGCTAAATGGAGGACAATACCTGTTATGGAAGGTTGCCAATGAGGAATTTTGCATGGAGACGGCTAGGCAAAATGCAGCAGCTGGTTACCCTCAGAGAAATCTAGATATGTTGTTAGGAAAAGGACCTTATGAAGGTCAGCTGCAACAAATTGCATATGATCCTGCTGCATATTCACAGATTGCTGCAGATGCGGTTAGGGCATGGAAGACTTTACAAGGACATGGAGATTTACAAGGTCAATTATCTAACGTAATACAAGGAGCTAATGAACCTTACACTGAATTTGTAGATAGGGTTATTCAAACAGTTACCAGAGTTTTGGGGGATACAGAGCAAGCAATGCCATTAATTAAACAGCTAGCCTTTGAACAAGCAAACAGATAGTGCAAGGAGGCCATTAGACCATGGAAACATGGAGATTTAAACACATATATCAAATTATGTAGAGACATTAATGAACAAGGGCAAGTCCTGGCAGCTGCAGTACAACAGGCTTTAGATGCCAGGCAAAAAACATGCTACAATTGTGAACAAACAGGACATTTTAAAAGGAGTTGCCCCATAGGAGGAGGGTTTAACAAAGCTAGGTATCAAAGGGGTAGAATACTGGGTATTTGCCCACAATGCTGTAAAGGGAGACATTGGGCTAATGAATGCCATTCGCAAACCACCATAGAGGGTACTCCATTATCAAAAAACGGACAAGAACCAGGTGTTTACCCACGATATCATGGAGAAAAACATCGGGCTCCATTGCCAAAAAACCGACTGGGGGGCCCAATGCTCCAGGGCCCACAACCACAAATATACAGGGCAATGGAGCAACCCAGCAACACCATCAGGGTAGTGCCCAGGACACATTATCCATTAGATATCTCATCAGACAAACCAGAGGGAGCACAGGGTTGGACATCTGTGCCTCCACCAGAGCAGTACTAACTCCAGAGATGGGAGTTCAAATCATTCCCACAGGAGTAAAAGGACCTCTTCCCCAAGGAACAGTAGGCTTATTATTGGGACGCAGTTCTTCTACACTAAAAGGACTTATGATAAGTCCTGGGGTAATTGATCCTGATTATGAAGGTGAAATAAAAATTATAGCTAGTTCTCCAAGAGGTATATCAGTAATTTCACCAGGAGATAGAATAGCACAGTTATTAATAATACCCAGCCTGCATGATAAATTTTCCAGTTGTACTGTAGAAAGAGGTTCCAGGGGATTAGGCTCCACAGGTGTAGATTGGGCTATGCTGTCTTTAAATTTAGATTCTCATCCAATGCTAAAACTAAATATTCAAGGACACGAATTTAATGGGCTACTGGATACAGGTGCAGACCTTAGCATCATATCTCGTCAAGAATGACCAAAACATTGGCCGTTAAAACATGCCACTCAAACGCTTCGAGGCCTAGGAGTGGCGACTAATCCCCATAGAAGTGCAATGGTATTAGATTGGAAGGATCCTGAAGGATGTGAAGGAACTATAGAGCCATATATATTGGATCATCTTCCTATAAATTTATGGGGACGAGATATCCTAGATCAATTAGGTTTGACATTAACAAATAACATCAATCCTAATGTGCCCACTACTAGGGCTAGACAAGGTTTTAGGAAAGAAAAAAGATTAGGAGAACAGGAACAAGGTATAGCAGCACCAATTCAAATAGATCAAGGAATAAATAGACATGGATTGGGTTTTCAGAAGGGGTCACTGAGACAATAAAAATTATTTGGAAATCAGAAAGACCAATATGGGTTTCTCAGTGGCCCCTGACTAAAGAAAAGATTCAAGTAGCCCATGACCTGGTCAAACAACAATTAGCGGAGGGACATATACAACCTTCTGTATCTCCCCATAATACTCCCATTTTTGTCATCAAAAAGAAATCTGGTAAATGGAGATTATTGCAAGATTTAAGAGCCATTAATAATGAGATGGTTATTATGGGACCTGCTCAATCGGGGATTCCCCAATTGTCTGCTTTGCCAAAAACCTGGTATGTTTTAGCTATAGATATTAAAGATTGTGGGTTTTTTTGTCAATTCCAATTCATCCTGAGGATAGTCCAAGTTTTGCATTTACTATCCCTGCACTGAATCATGAAGGTCCTGATCAGAGATATGAATGGAAAGTACTCCCTCAAGGGATGGCTAACAGCTCAACTATGTGTCAAATTTATGTTAACAAAGCAATCCAGCCACTTAGAAATCAAAATCCTGAACTACAAATATTTCACTATATGGATGATGTATTATTAGCACATAAAGATAAAAACACATTGCTAGAATGTTATGCCACACTTACAAATTTATTAAAAAAATATAATCTAGAGATAGCAATAGATAAAGTACAATTAAATCTTCCAATTAATTATTTAGGAGTTCTATTATCCTCAACCATGGTCCATCCACCAAAAATTCAAATATGAGTAGATCAACTCAAATCACTTAACGACTTTCACAAGTTATTAGGAGACATAAATTGGATAAGACCTTATCTAGGCATACCAACAGGAGAGTTGGGACCTTTATTTGATATCCTAAAAGGTCCATCAGATCCAAATTCACCCCGCGTGTTAACACCTGAAGCAAGAAAGGTATTGAAAATTATTGAAACATATATGGAAAATATGCATTTGAATAGAATTGATATAAGTTTGCCTTTATTATTTATTGTAATACCAACAAAAAATATTCCTACAGGAGTATTTTGGCAAGAAGGTCCATTATTGTGGATACATTTATCTTATTCTCCTAATACTATTCTTACTAGGTATCCTGAGGCTGTAGGACAATTAATACTCAAAGGAATAAAAGCAGCAAAGGGAGTGTTTGGAATTTCTCCTAATAAAATTATTACTCCATATATAATGGATCAAATTGATGAGTTAGCTAATGAGTTAAATACTTGGGCAATAATCATGTGTAAATCTAATATTTCATTTGATAACCACTTACCATCTAATCCATTATTGTCTTTTTGGTCTTCTCATCCTGTAGTTTTTCCAAAAATGACAAGAAAAACACCTATCATGAATGCTCCAAATATATTCACTGATGGGTCAAATAACGGTACAGCAGCAGTAGTTACCCCTGATCAAACTTTTACATTTTTAGTACCCAAACAATCAGCTCAAAAGGTAGAGCTTAATGCAGTATTACAAGCTTTTGTGATGTTTAAAGATTCTGTATTTAATTTATTTTCTGATAGTCAGTATATAGTTAATGCTATAGTATCCCTTGAAGATGCTTGTAGGATTTCCCCTTCCTTTACTGTTTTCTCTTTGTTTTCCACTATAAAAAGTCTAATCTGGGACAGATAAGATCCATTCTTTATAGGACATACCAGGGCACATACAGGATTGCCTGGAGCCCTTAGTTTGGGCAATGATTTAGCAGATAAAACTACACATGACATACATATTTTCTCCACAATAGAAGAAGCTATAAATTTTCATAAAAGGTTCCATATCAATGCTGATACTTTACAAAAGCATTTAAAAATAACTAAGGAACAAGCCAGACATACAATAAAACAATGTCAAAATTGTGTGACCTTTTTACCACAAGTTAATCTTGGAGTCAATCCTAGAGGATTGATACCTAACCATATTTGGCAGATGGATGTCACACACTTGCCAGAATTTGGAAAATTAAAATATTTGCATGTTACAGTTGATACTTTTTTTTTTTTAAATTTTTTATTGTTGGCTGTTCAAAACATTACATAGTTCTTGATATATCATATTTCACAATTTGATTCAAGTGGGTACAGTTGATACTTCTTGTGGAGTTTTGATGGGCTCCTTTCATGCTGGAGAAAAAACTAAAGATGTTATAGCTCATTGCTTACAAAATTTTACCACTGTGGGTGTTTCAAAACAGTTAAAAACAGATAATGGTTCTGGTTATACTTCTACCTCTTTTAAACAATTTTGCTCATCATTTGGCATTACTCATATAACAGGAATCCCATACAATCCACAGGGACAAGGCATAGTTGAAAGAGCTCATCAAACTATTAAAATGTACTTATTAAAACAAAAAGAGGAAATTGGAAAGGGGTATATATCCCCCAAAGATAAACTTAAAACAACCCTTTTTACTCTAAACATTTTAAATTTGGATTCATCAGGGCTTAGTGCTGCAGAAAGGCATATGTGCCCAAAAAATGTACATAAGCCTAAGGTACTTTGGAAGGATATTCTAACGGGCAATGGAAAGGTCCTGACCCAGTGATTGTCTGGAGTCGGGGTTCTGTTTGTGTGTTTCCACAGAGAGAACAACAGCCAATTTGGATTTCAGAGAGACTAACCAAAGCGATTTCCACAGACCAAAAAGAAGATGATTTGACTCAAATCCATAACAGCTGATATCCAGAGCTCCAGCTTGGCTATTCTTGATCTGCAACAGTGGTTCTCCCACACCTGGAGGCTAATGAATAATGAACACCATTAAAGCCTATTTCAAATGTAAAAAACCTTGGGGCTTGCTTGTGGGAATACCTTCAGACCCATTATGCAAGTTACAGGAAAAAGGATGGGATATCCAAATAAGAGTCAAACCCAGGTGGTAACCAGGATGCTTTTTTCAATATCTATTTTATTATTGCCCTTTCCCACATCATAAAGTTCTATTTTATTTTTTGAGCTCATTCAGACCTAGGTTAATGTTTTTCCGATCAGTTTTATTTTTTGACTGTGGAGTTTTTAAACATTGCAATGGAGATTTCACCTGTGTAAAGCTACAAGGCCTTTACTATTGTCTTATGTGTTGTATGTTATGTGTGCACACCTGTGTTTTGTGTTGTATGTCTGTATGTGCATATGTCCATAGATCATATATGAGGTGTGCTCATGAAAAAATGGATCCAAATATTTTTATTATTCACGTGATTTAAATGGTTTAATTTAAATTGGGTAAACAGCTGTTGAGGATTGTTTTAAATGTGAACAAATAAGGAGGTTAACAGATCTGTTTGTTTACTTTCACCTTTCCTTTTCATTATATTTAATAATTCTGTTCAGGATAATGTAAATTGTTCAGAAAATTGTTTTCTTAGTAACTATTGGAATGTTACATATTTTTTTAGCCATCATTGCCAGAATTCCTATCTTCATCCCAGTACTGGTGAAGACAAAGATAAAACTAAACTACAGCTTCTTTGATAGCTATCTCAGTAAACTGTATAAACTGATGCATCAATGAATAATAAAAAAAAACTCAACAAGTAATGCTCAATCAAGGAGTCTATTTACTTTGGGAGGAAATGAACATATTGATAGATTCCTCTGCTTTGAACTGCTTGCAGAACTTGCCTGGACTATGTATCACTTGTATACATTGTGAACTATCTGTTGGTGCAGCGAATTGTGGTAATGCTGGAGTATCTTTGTTGATGGTGTCACTGGTGGTACAATTTTTCAAAGGAGCCGTCAATTGGCTTAGTGTTGTGGCATTTCTGTATCCTCCTCCCTTCTGCTAATGATGGTCTAAAATTTGGGGGCCAACAGAGGTGAGGCAAAGAACCTCACCCCCCCACTGGCACCAAGACCAAATTTGGGGGCCAACAGATGTGAGGCAAAGAACCTCACCCCCCCACTGGTACCAAGGCCAAATTTGGGGGCCAACAGAGGTGAGACAAAGAACCTCACCCCCCCCACTGGTGCATGGCCTATCCACAAGTATGGCTGTATGCTGGACCGGTAGTCAGTGACGGGTATGATCCAATTGCAGTGGTACCAACCTAAGACAGGAGGCTGACGCCTTGAGGTCAGCTCATCCAATGACGGGTAAGGACCATATGTAGTATTGGACAGCCTAACAGGCAGGGTCCCTAAGCCACATGATTGGTGCTTAATTAAACAGAAGGGGGAAGATGCTGAGAGCCATAGCCAAGTAGGAATGATGCATGGCATTTTTGGTTGAAAGGTGACCCCAGCAAGCCATTGAGATGATAATGATTATGTTAAGATGTGCATTCAATTGGAGATTAGACGCCTGCTGTCCACCTAGGCCTGCTACTTTGGAGCTCTCACAGGGACTCCCGGAGAGGAGAGTTCCCATTAGTTGGGGAAGTGCGGTAGGAGGGATTTTCGGTTGGTGTGTGTGTCCTGGGAGAAGGCCGCGTGTGTGGCGTTTGCGGGAGTTTTGGGAAATAAAGTTTGTTCCTGCTTGAGTGGCTCTTGATTTTGTGCCCAGCCAGACTGCAGCAGTAGTTCAGTGAAGTCTACTTCCAAGTCTTCAAAAGGTGCTCCTCCTATAGTTTGGACTCCTGGTGGGAGCTCTGGCCCCTGACAAGGATTGTTGTGAGCACACACCTCACATTGTTTGCTGATCATCTGGCTGTTGCTTGTGAGCCAGGGGACATAGAAATGTTGACACAGAACTGTCTCAAGTGCTGTATGTTCAAAGTGCTCTCCTGGGGAACTGTCGGATAAAGGCTGGGGCTAGACTCTCCCGGTTGGCTTTGCAGCCATCAGAAAATCTCCACCGTCCACCTTGGAGAAAATTCTCTTTTTCAGTCTTGTATCACTTCCTTTAATGCTGGGAATAGGTTGGTTCCCATTCTGTTAGACAGTCGGTCAGGCAGAAGGGCAGCATTTAAACCTGGGACTGGATTTTCTTCTTATTTCTGGCAGTCAGCTAACCTGGCCTCTGTCAGGTCTCCAGTTGCCCTGAGCAACCACAGTGTTTCCCTTTTGATGACCTTGGCAATACATAATCACAGCCTTCCTGGGAGCCCATACTGCGTCCAAATGTTAAGAATTTCTTGCCCATCCATTATGTTTTTTTTTTCCTCCTGAGTTAATTAGCCCCGTTTCCTTACATAAGGCCCTATGAACATGAAGGGTAGTGAACACATATTTTGAGTCTGTGTAAATATCCACACAGACTCCTGCTGTCAACTGAAGTACTTGAGTGAAAGCAATAAGCTTTGCTTTTTGTGCTGAAGTTCCCTGAGGAAGAGGTTCTGCCTTGACAGTGGAGTCCAGAGTGACCACTACCTATCTAGGAAAACACACCCAATCTTTTATAAACCTGCTTCCATCTGTGAAGAACTGCACATCAGGGTCCCTGAGGGCTGGTCTGCCAGGTGTGGTCTGGAGAACACTTCATCCATGACTTCAATTCAGTTTTGATCAGGTTGTCCAGGTCAGAGGGATAGCAAGGTTGCTGGGTTTAGAGTCCAGATGACTTCAACATGGATATGTGGGTTTTCATATAACATGCCTTGGTATTGACCATTCTCTCATTAGTAACCAATAGTGTCCTTTGTACTCTATCAATGTGAAAATTGAATGAGGAACCCTGAAAACCAATTTTTGTCCCATAGTCAGTTTATCAGCTTCCAACACCAGAAGATCTATGGCTGCAAGGACCTGTAAACAAGGTGGCCAATCTTGGGCTGCAGAGTCCAGCTGTTTGGATAGATGTCCATGTCCCCAGCACCTGAGTCAAGACTCCTACAGTCACTCCAGACTGTTCATGGATGTACAGAAAGAAAAGTTCTGTGAGGTCAGGGAGCCCTAGTCCAGATGCACTGGGAGTGCTTATTTAATGTCCTCAAAGGCCTCTTGCTTATTTGGCCCCATATTAGAGGATCCCATTCTCCTCTCTTTGTGGCTTCATAGAGGGGTTTTGCCACTGAAAGTTGGGGGTCTATATATGGCTGAATCGAGTAGCCCCAGAGAATTCTCTGGTCTGATGGCAGGTTGAAGGGACTGGAATTGAGCAGATCTCCTGTTTCTTTTGAGGCCAGTTGGTGTTGTCTGTTCTGTTGCTGAGTCAGATGGTAACCAAGGTCTTTGATATTTTCTTGATAGATGTGGGCTTTTAAGTCAGTGTCCAGTTCTGACCCAAGGATGGTGTACTCAAGCCCCTGGGAGGAGCTGTCATTTAGGGAAGTGAAGTGTACACAGAGCCTCTGGCCCTTTAAGTTGCAGGAATTTTTTTGTTATCTCCTGGTGCAGGATCTTGGCTGCTGGGATTATCCAACTCTAAAATCTAGTGTAAGTCTTAGCAGAGATTGATGACCTGGGACATCATTTGTATAAGAGGCACCTATGTGAATCTCACCCTGGGCTGTCTGCCGAGGTTGGAGGGCAGTGGTGTGGTCACTGCAGGTCCTGGTGAGGCAGCCCCATTGTGCCCACCTAGGTGTTGCTCTTTGTCTGCATGGCTTCCTCCTCCTGCCAGGTGGGAGCCTGCTCTAAGTGTCTATAGTAGCTGCCCCGCTTGTGTTCTTGTTCACTATTCCTGGGTGCATGGGGCTCTGACGCCCTTCCTGTTGGTGTCTCACAGTGTGTGGCTTGGAGCCAGGGTGGCATGTCCTTTTGGAGTGTGCGCCCTATGGCCCACTCATGGCTGTTAACATGAACTTATTCCCAGTGTATTCTTGGGCTTGCAGCAGCTGAGCCCTCCTGAGGCCCTGGGTCCCGTGCATCAGATGCATCTGTGTGTGTCTATGGGACCCCTGCAATTTTCTTCAGTCATCAACTTCCTAGCAAGTGGGAAGAGACTGAAAGGAGGGGCTGGGGCCAAAGTCTGGGGGGAAACCATTCGCTCCTTCTCTGCTCAAGTCATAGCTTTTGAGCGTGGCAGTGGGTACTTGCCCGCCGGCGCCATTGGAGGCTTCCCCTTTTGTCTGGCCACATTTTTTTTTTCCTTTAGAAACTTTTGGACCACAGGCTTTATTCTAGTGAGACCCTCCCCCTCCCCATGAGTGACCTCTAGGTTTGTGGTGAGGGCAGCTGTAACGGCATCCATCTTCCTCTTTATCTTTTTGGTCAGCCTGCCTTTGAACCTCTGGGTCTGGATTGATGAAAACTGTGGTGGCCGCCTTAGTTTACGGGCACACACCTCAGTATAGCCCACTAGTTTTGTAATTTTTAGCACATGTTACTCTGAGCCTGTCCCACAAAGGCTGCATTGGTCACCTGTTGCTTCCATTCACTGACAAACTTGCATTGTGGCTGCTCTGTTGGTATGTGCCCCTCTTCCCCGGATGCCTCTGGGCAGGGAGAGGGGTGGCAGCAGCAGTGGCCCAGACACTCAGCTCTGAGTCAGTTGGGCACAGCTCTTTTGATCATTGCTGCCAGTTTCATAGGGCAGAGGGGCCTTAGGCAGATGTGGGGCTGAGAGAAATGTTCAGGGCTATGCAGGGTGTGAGAGGGAGGTGCTGGAGCAGTGGGAGGCTTACTGGGCTCTGTTTGCCTGCAGATGAGCTCTGGTTAGGCTAGGGCTCAGGGCTGGCTCCGATTCCTTCTAACTCTTGGGCACAATTTTTTTTTTCTCTTCGACTTCCGAGGAGGGCTTCTTGATATCTTTTACCTTTAGATTCTCTTCTTCATTGGGGCCCGTCCTAGGTCTGGATAATGGGCTGCATCAGATCAGTCATGGCCCAGGGTTTCTCCGTGTAGGAGGGAGACTGATTGTTCCAGCTTATGAGCTCAATGGTGGAGAGAGGCTGGCACTCAAAACTGCCTTGTCTCCCTCAGGTGTTTCCCTCTGGTCAACATGGGCAGGTCCTTTAGTCCCCAGACTTGTGGCTCTAGTCTTGGGACAAATCTCCCACCTTAATCTTGGGAGGTGAAAGAGTCTTTGGTCCTAGGAAGCCTTTGGCTCTGAGGACATCACAGAGGAAGGAAGAGCCAGTACTGGGGGCCATCATTTGTTGCCTCTGAGGACTAGGGGGCTAGGGGACAGTCTGTTGTCCCCTTGGCAAAGTTGGGTAGAGTGGCACATAAGGTGGTGGGTCCTCTTCTGTCTCATGGGGAAAACTGTTTCCCTTCCTGTCTTTTTGAGTCAGTTTTCTATTTAGCTGCTTTCTGCTGGGTTTTAGAGACCACCATGCTCCTGGCTAACATCAGCTTGGACTGTCCATCTAGACAGGCTTTCAACCAAGGGGGCTGTTTCAGTACTATCTCTTGCCAGCAATCACTATAAGAGAATTGGTTCAGGGGTTCCAACAACAATCAAAAGGACCTCAGCTATGACTCTCTCATGTAACAATCCGTCTGGTGGCCATCCCACATCTTGGGTGAACCATTCTAATTCACAGAGTATGCAACTTTGTGGAGTGAGTCTCACCCACAGTCACCAGGAAAACCTTCCTAAAGGTTTCTAATACACATTTCAGAAGACTCAGTTTCCTTATTGTGCCACCCATGTTCCACCCTGCATCGGTGTCGCACACTTAGAACAAATCACACTTAGGACAAGACTCGCTTCGTCCATCTCCGGCAGCTCCCCTCGCGGGGACTTAGGGCCCTCTTAGCCTTGCGGGTCGGTATCAACCCCCAACCTGGAGCTTTCCCCTAGACGTTGGTTGGTGAAATTCCACCATAGACTGTATGAAGGGCCACGGAACCACGAATCAGGACTCTGCACTCGCTTCGGCCCTCATGTTGGGTGGGAACCCTTCCCTTTGTCCGTCTCATTCTCACACTTTCATACACTTTCCCACAGACATGGCCAGGACAGAATTTCTATACCGCCCAAATTCCAACAATTCCAAACCAAACAGAAAGGGAGTCTCAGTTTCCCCTCTGCTCGCTGACCCCAAACTGAGACTACTCGGGCGACTCCCTGGGTCCCTTTCAGCTCCAACCACTTTGGAGGGAATTCAGGACCCAACAGAGGGTGATCAAGCCTCTCTTCCACCCGCTTAGGCCTCGAAGGGGAAGTCAGGTGGGCTGCAAAACCAAATGGACCTGGGTACTACCTATTCAGTTGGGCGGTGCTCCAAAACCCTAATTTGGTTCCTGCTGCCTGTGGGTTCCCTTGTGCTCCATGGTGGCAGCCCCAGGGCGCTGGGTGAGTGGATCCTCCTTCAGGCCAAAAGTGGCCTGGGTGCGCCAAGGGGAACACTGTGCCCCATCACCCCAGGGAAGCCGGTCCCCGGAGACAAGAGCAGCAGAACAGCCATCCCTACCTCCTTGGTCCCATCTGGGTGGCTAAAATGATGTAGGCACAGATGAAGCAAGGCACCGAAGACAGCAGAAAACAGTTGTGTGTGGCTGCAGCCAGGTGCAGAGGGCACAGCTTTTGCTGTAATCAACCAATCCCCTGAACCCCGAGGTCAGGGAGTTTCAGAGTTTTATACCCAGCATGTCAGGGGAGGGGCTCAGAAGTTCACAGTCTGCAGAAGTTCACATAAAAGCAGCTTTTTCTCTCACTGTTGTGGGCAAGTTAACCCTTCAAGGACCACGCCTGAGAAGGAGGGAGCTTCTTCTCCCCTTTCTTTCCTCCCCTGCCAGCTGTTTCCATGGAGCCCAGTTGGAAACTTCTCTTATCTTAGGAATGTAGACATCTCTGTGAAGCCCAGCTCCAGGCCAGAGGCCTTGTTTGCACATTTCTACAAACTACTATACTGGATACATTTGTGAAAAACTAGTAAGGGGGTGTCCAGCACCTGGAGTGCTCGTTATCTTCCTGGCCAGTGGCCAAGTAAAACAGGGTGACAGGAAAATAGGAAGTTTATCTACATTGAACTCTTTTGCAGAGACTCTTTGGCTGACAGTCCCAAAATCAGCCATGGTGGAGATTCCTGGAGAAGCCCAGTTAAGACTTTTCTGTGGAGAAAGGGGGTGCCACTACAGAGTCTAGGGCTCTGGAGGGCTCTGTGTTGCCCACTGTCCCTGTGGCAGCCTCCTCACCTACCGACGTCCACCAACACTGAGCAACACGTCCAGGGTGACACCAGCCTCATTCCCTGTCCCCAGAGGGGCATGTGTGTGTGTGTGTTGTTTCAACAGCCCCCCAACCACACCAACCCCAGCTTGAGGGGTGGATTATTAGACAACAATTAAGGAGACAGTTGTTCTGGGCTGAGCTCCTGCACCAGGTCCCAAGAGGCCACAGAATAGATGCCACATAATCAGAAGAACTTTACAGAAACAGATAAATACCCACAGAGCAGTATTTCCTGAGAACAGACCCTAGTCCACCAGAGTCAGCTGAAGAAGGAAGGACCCTCTGCCTCAAGCTTTAAAACAAAAGGGGACTGAGTAACCTGATCCCACCCAACCCGGGTCCCCAGGGGTTCTGCTTCCTGGGTGGCATGTGACACTGCAGGGCGTGGACTGTGTGGTGCGAGCCTCGGGGTGGCCAGGCCACCAGGGACGAGCCCTGCCCTCTAGGCCCAGCTGGGCAGGCGCATTAAGCTGGGGACCCAGTTCCTTCTGTAATTTGGGAAAGCGTCCCAGCCTGAGTCCTTCAAGCGCTGGCTTTAGGCCCCTGTTGTCTGTGACAGGCAGAGCCAGAGCCCAGGACTAAGGCCATAATGTTCCTCAGCAGGACCGCCCAGAAGCTCTGCCCACACCCAGCGGGTCCCTCCTGGTTCCCATCAAGCTGCTGAAGTCCCCTCTGGGACTTTACTCTCCCAAGTAGAGTCCTGCCTCCTTTAGAGACAGGCAGGTTTAGAATTTAAAAGATGGGGTCAAAGGTCAGAGGCTCTGGCTTCTTCCCCCCTTCCCTCCCCTGAACCCTCAGGTGGCAGCTGGCCAGGTCCTCTCCTGTCCCCTCCCACACAAACCCAGGGCGAGGCCACATTGAGATCTGTGGGCGGCTCCCCAGGGCTGTGGGCTGCTGAGGTGTCAGGGGGTGGGGTGTGTCCACTCCATGAGGGCACAGGCTCTTTCTCTGGAAGCACTGGGTGCCACCAAGCACAGGTGCCAGCGATTCTCATGGTTTAGGAGGAATTACTGCTCATGAGCCCAGGGAGGGACAGAAGAGTGGGTGAGGGGTTGGAGGAACAGGGTGAGCCATGAGGTCAGGTTGCCACTCACTAGCCATGGGACGGTGACAACACAGGCAACGGGTAGCCGCCGGGAACCTTGATTTTCTCCTTGGGGCTTGGAAAAGCCCGGAAATCTGCTGAGGGCATCACGGTGCTGCCACTAGGATTCAGGGGGAGAGACGCTGGGACATCACTGCCCAAGGAGTGCCCTTGTCCCCACCTGCTCTATTCAGAGGTCTGGGAGGCCTGAGGCCATGTCTGAGGTGACTCTCAGGCCACCTCCAATGTGGGCTGTACCATTAGCAATGAGGATAGGGGCTCAGAGAGGTCTGACAACCTCAGGTCACACAGTTGCTATGTGTTAAGAACCAGGTCTTGGGACACTCATATATCATATTCTGGGTGAATGATGACGTTCATATCATTGGAAGTGTATGTGCAGGTTGGAGGTCCCTATGTGAAACCTAGAGATCCTGTTTCTTCTTCAGGGAGAGTTCAGACCCATTGACAGGTGGTGCCATGTGATGGCAGAGATGTGACTGTTCTGACTGTAAAGGGGACCCTGTGTCAGGACCCCACCTAGGGCGTCATGTCCACCCTCCTCCCATGAGAGGTGAGGGGTGATGCTGAGATGGCCCTGAGGTGTCAGTGTGGCCACAGGAGAAGGAGACCCCGAGCCCTGGGCTCCCAGCTACTTCAGCCCAGCAGCCTTGAGGGTGGAAGGGGCCAGGGCGCCCCATGGCAGGGCTGCTCCAGGACAGCCTGGGCCACCCACCAGAACTCCTGCTGTCCTGAGGACCCGGGGGAACCTGGAGGAGGGGCCAGGTGCACTGCCCCAGTGAGAGCCCAGGCAGGGAGGAGGGCTGGGGTTCCAGGGGGCTGTCCTTGCCCTGCCACAGCCAACGCAGCCTGCCGTGACCATTAGGAGCCATCCCTGGGACCATGGCACAGGACTAGGGAGAGGGGACATAGGGTAAGTGGCCTGGGGACCTGGGGGCCTGGGGGTCTGGTGGGCTTGAGGGAGGGACAGTGACACAGAGCCCCTCCTGCTCACTGGGGACAGGGGGCTCTTCCAAGAGGGGACGTGTGAGCCTCCTGGGCAGCTATGGAAAGACAAGGACAGAGGTCAGGTCCTGGCCCAGCCCATTGAGGAAGGCTCCTCACCACCTCCTCCAACCCCCCTAGGACATGCCCTGTGAGGCCATCAGTCAGGTCTGGTGAGGGACAGTGTGATGAGAGGGGTCATGGTCACCTCCCTGCTGTGGCTGTAGTCACAGCTACTCAAAGCCAGGGTGTGAGTGGCCAGGTCTGGGGGCACAGAGGGTCATGGTTGGATGTGAGGTGTCCCCAAAGCTCAGGAGGGAGACACTGCAGAAGGTTCAGAGGAGAAATGAGGGTTGTGAGGACCTAAAGCCAATCAGTGAGTCCTCCCTGAGGGGGTTACCTGGGGGTCACTGAGGGAGGTGGGGGTGGCTGGAGGGGAGGGCACTGGGGACATTGCTCTGGGGTTATATTTGTATCTGGCCAGTGGAGTCTCTCTGTGCTTCCTGATCCCCACGTGACCGCTTCCCTCCCCCACCCTTCCTCCATGGGGGTCAGCCTCACCTTGGGCCCTGAGGAATGGCCCTGGCTGTGTGTGGACTGCGACCTCTGCCACTGTGAGCCCCAAGTAAACTTTTTCTCCTCTGAAATTGTCCTGGTTGAGTCTTTTATTCAGAGGAGCAGAGGAAAACCAGAGGGTCAACGTTGAGTGGGCATGGCCAGCGTTGGGATGGGGGTTGTTGCAGGGGGCAGTATGAGTGGTGAGGAAGGGGTTCTGGGTGGACCCTTGACCTCGGGCTGCTGTTGAGCCATAGACACCCTCAGGATTTGCATACAGCACTAGAGTTCTCAGGCATAGATATGTCCAGGCTGTACAAGATGTGGCCTCAGCCTGTGACCATTGACCAGCACACACCTGACACAGTGTCACTGTGAGGTGCAGTGACCTGGAGTCTTCACAGAACTTAAGGACACAGAGGGAGACACAGAGACTACAGGGTCATGGTTGACCAGGCCAACAATTGTTTAATGTCATCTGGGAGGGGCCCAACAGGGCAGGAACCAGGGTCTGGCGCCCGAAGTGGCTAATGTAGTGTGGGGTTCACCACCTTCCCCACAAAGAGGGGGCTCTTGGTGGAGTGCTCATAGATGACCATGAGGAAGGGCCTGTCGAATTTCACCTCAGGGGGAAGTGACACGGGCATGATTCCCATAACTGTGGCCCCCTCAGCCTCTGTGCCTCTCTCATCGATGGTCAGCACAGCCTTATGCAGGGCCTGGAGGGGAGAGAAGCAGAGGGGCTCTGAGGTCCTGCTGCCCCACCCCAGGCTGCAGCAAGGCCCCACGTGGGAGCCACTGGACTCAGTAATGGTTCAGATTACTGGTTCACAAGTAGCTCTAATGTCACAGACGGAAGATTCCAGATATTCTCTGAAGGCTCTGAGCCTAAGCCTTTCCTTGTTAATGTGGGTAAAAAGAAGCCCAAGGCCTCAATGGCCCTGGGAAAGGAACAGGCCAAGGGTCAGTGGGCCCCTGAGGAGAGGTCCCTGGAAGGCCAGCAGCACAGGAGGCCACTCCCCGGCTCTGTGGTCCCCCACCCCATCAGAGCTAGTGAATGTCTGCATCCTCAGGAGGACTCAACTGCCCTTGTTGTGTCCCTTGGCCCTTCCCTCAGCCTCAGGCCTGAGCAGGTGTCCCCCACTCACTCTGGCCTGCAGACCCCTGGACCATGGCCATTCTCACCTTGGAGACCCTCAGGGGACCGTCCTCTGTGATCCCAGACAGGTCAGCTGCGTTGCTGAAGACCTTGGTGATGCCCAGACTTGTCAGGACGGGCTTCAGATGGATGGTTTCAGAGATGTTCACTTTGGGGAAGTGCAAATCGACTCTCCTGGTGTGAAGATAGGTGATGAGGGGGTTTCACAGCATCTTTGAGGTCCTGTTGGGCCCCATGGTTCTGTGAAAGTGTTTTATCTCCTGATTGGTTCTCTGGTTAGTGCCCTGTCCCCACCCACTGTATTGGAGAAGTCCTTTGGCTGGTTTTACTTTAGCTTCCTGGACACCTGGTGTGGACATCATTCCTACCAGTGGGCACATCTTGTCCTGTGGCCCCTGCACATCCCTGCCCCCAAGGAGCCTTCCAGGCAGTTTCAGAGTGTCCTCCTGGAAACAGATGACATCCCCCTTGGTCACACCAGCCTGCCCAGCCAGAGCCTTCCGGGGCCTGTGTCCCAGGGTACTTTGGTGAGTTTGGCAGGACTGAGGGATAGAGGCTCAGTGAGGGAGAGGATTGTCACCTCCATAACCCCAGGCTGCAAGCTTAGCTCCATGTCCCCAGGGATGGGGCGAGGCCCAGGAGACTGTGCTGAGGCCACATACTGGGTCCAGGGCTAAGGGACTGTGCTTTGCCTGTGCTCTATTTGGAACAAGGGTGAGGAGATCGCAGGAGGCTGCGTGAGCAAGTACTGGTGACCCAGGTTCAGCCTAACCTGGACGTGTGTCACATCTGTCCGCAATGTGCCGCCTCCACCAGTGGCTGGGCTCAGGACAGTGCACCTGCTCTGTGTCACATACCCAGCTGTGTGGCTCCTGGGACAAGTGAACCAGCCTGAGATGCGACAGAGAAACAGAGCCTGTGGGAACGTGCCCTGAGCTCCCAGCGCTGCCTGCTCCTGTTCTGGGCCTTTCCATGCAGGCGCTTCCCCTGTGCACCTCGGCCGGTCCTTCAGGAAGTCCTCCCTCTTGCTGCCCTAACCTGCAGGCCCAGGCCTTTGTCCTTGATTCTGCCACAACATGTGCTAGTGTCAGTGCCCTGGTGAGGCCCTGGATATTGGGAGGGGACCATGTACATTCTTGGAGGGAAGTCCCCCTCCAGCTGGATCTGTGTCCTGCTCTTTGACCACTGTCCCTTCTCAGCTGCTACCTGAGCTGAGCCCTGGCATTTCCTGTAGCACAGGGTCATTCACTGTAGCTGTGGCCCCAGGGATGGTCCCCCCTGCTGCCCGTGCTGTCTTCGGATGCATTGCTCCTGAAGGACCTTGAGCCTGTGCCTGTGCTGTCCAGCAGGTCCCTGCCTGGACTCACCTGCTCTCCCTGTTCTTCAGGAACTTGGCGAGGATTTCCTTAGTGATGGTGTCCTCCAGGTGCTGCAGTTTCCCCTCGTCGGGCAGGAGGAAGATGGCGGTGGCGTTGCCCAGGTAGTCCATCTGCAGCACCCAGCTGGCCAGTGTGGGGCAGTAGTGCAGGTCGAACATGCCCACACGGTTCATCATGGGCACCCTCACGGTGGTGGCCTCGTCCACGTGGAAGTCTTGCTCCCTGGTGAGAACTTCCTCGAAGGGTTCCTCCCATTTGGCTGGACAGAGGGAAGGTGGATGGCAGTGGGTGGGATGGAGGCTTAGGTGTGAGAGGAGAGCAGAGGCACCCTTAGCCTGCCTGGGGGGAAGCTCCTCACCCACCTCTGCTCCATCCTGGGCAGGAGGGCCTCCAACCCCTCAAGGATGGGGATAGAGAGAGGGGTGTTCAGGACTAGAGGATCAGCCAGGATTTCTAGATCCTGCAGGCTGCCATGGAGACGCCTCCTGACTGTGCCCAGTGAGCATTTGATTAAAGTTATATTTTTATTGAAGGGCGGCTTGGGATTAAGTGAAAGCTCTGGTCCCAGTCTACAGTGGGACCTCTTCTCCTGGACCTCAGGATGCTTGTTGATTGGCAGTTCAGTTGCCACTCAGGGCAAACATTCAGTGCACCCTAAATCCGTGTCCTAGTCTATGTGAGAAGCCCAGATGTTGAGGCAACCCCCTCTGTGGGTAACAGCTCCTCACCCTCTGGGCCAGCTGACTGGGGGTAGGGGACCCTGAGCCCACATGTCTCAATGGTGCGGGGAGGAATGAGACCTGCCCTAAGTCCAGCATAATTGTGCTGATGGTGGCCTGGGGTCTGCACTACAGGACTCTGCCCAGGAACAAGGGATCCAGGGTGGGTAGGAAGTCACCCTGGCCTTGTGCTATTGTTTGGATGTGGTGTCCCCCATGATTGGGGCACAGCCTTAACCTAATCAGTAAAGGAATCCCTGATGGAATTAACCAGTGGTGGCTGGAAGTAGTTGGGCTGTGGCTACAGGAGGTGAGTCCTTAGGATTAATTTGGAGCTTGGCTATGGGGTATAGATTGTCTCTGCAGAGTGGAGTCCCTCTCTGCATTCTGTTCACCATGTGAGCTGATCCCTCCCCGACACTCTTCTGCCATGATGTCCTGCCTCACCCTGAGCCCCAAGGAGTGGAGCTGGCCTTCCATGGACTGAGACCTCTGCAACTGTGAGGCCCAAATAAACGTTTCATCCTCTAAACTATTCTGGTTGGTCTTTAAGTGACAGTGGTGAAAAGCTCAGTAAAACACCTTGACTTCTCAGGACACCCTAGGCCATTGCCCTGGGGCAGTGAAAGGTGCCTTAGGTCCTGGGTCCTGTGGAGTCCAGGCAGGTGGACAGGCTGAGGGTCCATGGCAGCTGCTCAGCTGTGACAGATCCCCACAATCCCATGTGTGATTTGGGTACTCCTTTCAGACCTCACAACATTGTCCATGACAAGATAGGACAGTCACATCCGAAAGAGGTGAGATGGCTAGTCCAATGTCAAGGCCATTGAGTGGGGGAGGCAGGATGTGGACCCAGGTCCTGCACACCCCCAGCTGCCACACTCCACATCAAGAGTTGTTCCAAGGACTTACCATGAAAGGCCACTCCCTCCCACCACCTGCCACAATGTGCATCAGTGGCTCTCTAGTCAGGAAACATTACAGGTGCCCCTCCCTGCTGGGGTCCCCAGTGAGCAGGAGGACAGTCAGGACTCTGATGCGTCCTGCAGAAAAGTCAATGATTTTGATGGTTTTATCAGCTCTTCCCTAATTTAACTGATGGTGGAAGACATTTCAGGGCTTAGGCATGAAAGATTGAGGAGCCACTGTGAGAGGCCCTGCCACAGCACAGACAGTGCTGCCAAGGAAAGTTCCAGAACTGGTGGATGGAAAACAGCTTTGGGGTTGCCATGGGAACCCACTCAGGCTGATTGACTCATCTTACCTTTAAAGAAAATGTAGTTCACCAGGGCGAGAACTGAGCCTCTGTCCAGATCTTTCACCAAATCCACAATTTTCCCTTGGGTCCCTTTCTCCACATAAGTGTTGATCTGCCTCTTGGCCTCTTCGGTGTTTGTGAAGTTGGTGGAGAAGGCCTCTGAGTGGTACAGGTTCTTGACATCCTCCAAGAACTTGTCCAGCAGCTTCAGATTGTGGTCAATGAAGAGGCCGCTGCCGGTGGTCAGCTGGAGCTGGCGGTTGGGTTTGTTGAGGGTTTGGAGAAGATTCTGGAAGCCCTGGTGGATGTCAGCCTCTGAGGTCTCCGTGAGGTTGAAGCCCAGACCCTCCAGGATCTGGGTGTGAGTGTCAGCCTTGGTGCCCAGCGAGAGCGAGGCCAAGGCAATGGCGATGCTCACAGGGGAGAAGAAGATGTTGGTGGTGTTGGACTCATGGGCCAGCACCCGGTAGAGGCTGAAGGCAAACTCAGCCAGGTTCGGGGCAATCCTGTGGGAGGCTGGGTGCTCCTGGTCATTCTTGGATGCATCTGTCTCCTGAGCATCTTCAGCCAGGGAGCCAGCAGCCAGGCAGCTGAGGCCGGCCAGCAGCAGGAGGCCCAATGAGATAGAGGACAGCATTGTCCTGCAAGGCAGAGGAGGTCAGAGGCCTGAGTTAGGCCACAGTGACTCTCTCTGGCTTGGACGGACACCATGCAGAGCCACCAGGGTGTAGTGAGCTCCAAGACGGCCCAGCCTGTGCCAAGCCCTTCCTCCACCTGCATCACTGCAAACCCCCAGGGAGACGCAGAGCTGCCCTGAGCCCTAAAGGGTGTGAATTCTCTGCTTCCTTCACAGTCCTGTGGGGACAACTGCTCTCCTCCAAAGCCTAGAGGGGTTCAGGTGCACGTACAGGGTTGGCCAGCAAGTGTTGTAGGGGAGTAGCTTAGGCACGGGCCAGGGTGGTCCTGAGCCCACCCCCTTGTCCCATCCACTTGGCAGCTGCAGTGACCTTGAGGCCACGTCTTGTGGGGAACATGCTGCCTGCAGAGGAAGCACCTTGCACTTGGACCCCTTGAGGACATGTGGAGCTGTACTAGAGCCCCCAGGAGCTGTCCCCAAGTGACCCTGATGGAGCCTCAGCCCTGAGTGAAGAGGGGCATGCCTAGGCTGCTCTGTGACCTCAGCCCCAAGGTGGGCGGGCATCCTGTGTGGTTCACCTGCTGACACTGGGGGAGCTAGAGGGCCCTGTCCCTCCCCAGCTGTGTGGGCCAGGACAGGTTATTTGAACTCTCTGCTCCTTGTGTTGCCCCACTTATAAAGTGGGGGTTCTTGGGACAATTCAAGAAGTCTCAACCCCAAAAGTGCACTGAAGGGCTCCGAGGGAGTGTCCCCTTGAGGGAGGGGCTGGCAGGTGTTTCCACCTCAAAGCCTTTGGGTGACAGGCTGTGAGGGTCTGTGATTCATGGCTGAGGATGAGGCAGTAGCAAGGGGCAGGGCCTGTGGCTGGACCAGGGGGAGGAGGCTCTGCCTAGAGGTGGTGGAGGGCAGTGTCACCCTCAGCCACACGTGGACAGCCATGGAGCCCTGACCCCAGAGCTCCCAAGGCTCTTCTGCCCTCATCTGCCCTGTCTGGCCTTCTGTCGTCATCTGCAGAAGGGGAACCCGATGGCTGAGCTCAGAGAAGCCAAGGGCAGCCCTTAACTAAAGTCACCATCTGAACATGGTTGAGAGAAACGTGTGTCCCTGACTTTAGGCAGGAAAACCTGGTGGGAAGGAGTTGGGAATGAGAAACCCTGAGCTTCACTCGTTGCTGTGACCTTTGGAAATATTTCTTTCCACCCAGACATGAAAGGGTAATGAAAGCTGTTTTTCCACCACCTCTTTTCCTGGCCTTCATGTCTAAATAATCCAGAGAGTGCCAGCCACACGCTGTGGAACACACCTTTGTCTTTTTCGTTAACTAGCTGGATGTCAGCGCTAAAGATGGTGCTAAAAGGAGTTTGTATGTGTCCCTGGCTGTCCCTGTGCTGCCCGGCTGGGCTTGGCTGAGCCTTCATGGTGGTGGAAGTCACCATCTTTCAGAGCCTGAGGTCAGGAGGTGGGTGGGTCTCAGCAGGGTGGGGACATGTGGTGAGAGGCCTCAGGGCCAGAGGCTGTGGTGTCAGGCCTGGGCAGGGCCACTGCTGTACCCTTGGCCTTGAGCAAGGATCTGAGCAAGCAGTGACCTAAGACTAGACTCTCAAGTTGAATGAAGGGGTGTTGGGAGAGACTTAAATGAATGACGTCCTCTGTGCACAAACTTGGACTCTAAATTACGGGGTGTCTGTCAGGAGGTGAGGGGATGCAGGGGGGGAGGTGGGAGAAGGTTTCCAGCCCAGGTGAGCACCTCCATCCACCTCCCATGTCACCTAACCTCCTCTGATTTCTTCCCTTTAGAGTGAGGATCTGAGGCCCCGAGAGGGTCAGGGCCTGGCCAAGGCTGCACAGAGAAGCTGAGGCAAAGGTGGAACAAGCCTTGGTTTTCTCCTCTGGGTCCAGGGACTGAGACAGTCCTGCCCTTGGGTTCCAGGCTTCATGGATGTCAGACCCAGGCCCTGATGGTGACCCCAAGCTTCCTGCTGGGTTCCCTCTATTTCCTGGCCTGTTCCTGAAAGCCTCAGGTGCCCAAGACCTGCTCCCCCTGGGCTGCTACTGCAAGCAGCACCCTGCACCCCCAAAGCCTTGAGCTGGGCAGGCCAGCTGCAGAGGGTGGACTGGAGCCCTCAGGTACAGACACGGAGGCCAAGCCTTCAGGAAAGGACTGGAGGTGGCACCCTGATGGTTCTCGAAGGGGGTGTGGGTGGGAGCAGTCAGTGTGAGTCAGGGAGAGGGAGGACCCCCAACCCAGCTCATCCCACACCATTTCTGCTCCTCCTAGTTAACCAAGAGCAAAGAGGCGGGGTCCAGGAATAACCCTGACCTGAGGTCACAACCCATGGAAAGCACCAAAGCCCAGCAGGAGCCAGCCCTGCCCCTGGTGACAGTGGCCTTGGTAAATGACTCCCCCTCTTTGTCCTTACAGTGGGGAGGAGAACCTCTGAAGGAAGAAGTGAGGCACAAACAAGGTGACCAGCAGGTGGTGGCATTGGCCCTGGGGAAGCATCCACACCTGCACGGTCCCTCTGGTGGCCACTTGCCCCAGGGCAAGCAGGGGCTCTGCTCAGCAGTGAGCTCCTTCTGAGGGGGCATTTCTACCTGTCCCCATGTGTCTGCCTGCCTACTCCTCACTCTATGCCAGAGCAGACATCAGCCCAGGGTCAACATCATTGTCACATTTACTAAATGTCATAGTTTTTTTTTTTTTTTTTTTTTTTTTTTTGGTGCTGGGGACAGAACCCATTACTCAAAAAAAGCATCAGTTGATTGATTTGGTGTGGCTCTTTCCCAGGCATTGTATGGCAATGTGGCCTCCTTGACCCTGGTCATCTTCCCAGCCCCCATCTCCAATCCAGTGGAAGAAAAATCTAACCCAACACTCAGGCTGGTGACAATGAGGTAAGAGGAAGAAAACCAAGAATTTTCTAGGCTTTGCTCCATGGCTCCAGAGGCTGAGCTACAGACCAAGGTCACAGAGCAGCTGAGAGGCCTCCAGGCCAGACCAGGCTTCCTATTCTCCAACTAGGGCCCGAGCCCCGAGAGAAGCATTCACCAGTAGGCCCAGGTCAGCAGCATGGGCTCTGGAGCCCAGTGCCCGAGTTTGAGTACTGGGCACTGAGTGATCTGGAGCAAGTTTTCCACCTCTGAGTTCCCAGTTTCCTCATCTGTAAATGGGAATGACCACAGAACCACCTCAGAGGGGCTGTGAGGCTGAAATGTGTTCTCATGTGCACTGAGCTCAGCGGCCGCTGGCTCAGAGTGGTCACTGGGGAAGGTCAGCTCTAACCACGTGAAGGTGGCCTTCCAAAGGCTCCCATTCCCCTGGGTGCACAAGGTGGGCTCAGAACCATGGCCCGTGGGAGGGTTGTCCCGGTTCTGTCCCTGGGCGCATCTGGAGGGGATGGAAGGTGCCAGCCGGCTCCTGACTTCCCTCTGTGGCCTTCTGTCCCCATCTGCAGAAGGGGAGGAAGGTCCTCACCCAGGCAAAGGGGCTGCAGGTGCTGCTGAGAGACAGTGGCAGGAAAGACCAGGCCACCAGAGTCACTATCCCCGCGGCTGTTGTGTCCACACATCAGCTCCCCAGGACTATGAGCTAGATGCCCTCTGCCACTGCTCAGGAGGGCTAGTCACGCATCAGAGGTACTGCCAGGCTCTGGGGTGGCTGGGGGAGAAGGAGGGGACCTCTGTGGCTACTGTGGCTAAGATGAGAGGAGGCCCAGCTGCAGCCTGCCCTGTCCACCCTGCCTATGGTCCTGCCTGTCCCTTCCCAGGACCCAGAGGCTCCCAGAGGCTGTCCCCAGGGAAAGGCATACTCACCACTCACTGTCCCAGGACCGGTGTGGTGACGGGGGCTGAGGAGGCAGAGTCCTGTCCTTGTCTGTATTTAAGCAGTGGACACAGATAGGCGATGGGGGAGGCTGTAGTGGACATTAGCCAAGGTCACCCTGGTTATCGGGGAAGCAAACAGACAGGGACTAAGTCCATTGGCCAGATCCCTAGCTCTGTGCACCTGCTCTGCCTAGGGGGTGCACAGCCTTTGCAGTGTGACCACTTCTTGGCCACAGTGCCATGAAACATGTCTCTCAGGCTCCTGAAGCATAGGAGGGAGGTGACAGCCTAGGCCAGGTGGCACAGGGGCCCGTGGGTTCGACTGGGGAAGGATCAACTTAAGAGTCCCATGAATTCTTAGGGGATCCTGAGCCTCGTCCTTAATCTGTACATCTGTTTCCAGTGTCCACTTAAAGGCCGAACGGACGCTCTTAGGAAACAATGAGTGTCCTGCAGTGCACGGGGCCTTGGAAAGGGGAACCGCCTTCCCTGGGGGCCACAGGAGCCTTGAGGCCCAGGGAGCTTCAGGAGGACCCAGGGGCTGTCTGACCCAGTGAAGGTTGTCTAAGGTCATGGCAGAGTCAGCAGCCGTGGTCGCAGAGCCAGGGAAGAGCCCCAGTGCCCAGGACCCTGTCCCTGTTGACCCATGAAGTGAGATGTGCTTTGGAAAATATCTTGTGAAATTTCCAGTTATCACTCAAATAAGGCTTGAGAGCTGTAGGGCCTTCCTTGATTTTGGTTCACACTTGAAAAACACACTTAGACACACACATGTGGAGACACAAGCACTGGTGACACATAATGGTCTTCCAACTCTGGGACCTGGCCAGGGGGCACAGAAATGCTACAAAGTCCATACATAATGGGCTTCCAAGGCTGGGGCTGGACGGGGGAAGCCAGCCATGACCTGGGAACGGGGTGCTCTGCACAGGGTGAAAATGGGGATTCTCTCCTCATGTTGCTAGGGGGTGCTGCAAGGTTCATAAGAGTGACTTGTCCTCCTGCCTGCAAGGCCACAGCATTGAGCCTGCTTGCAGGCCTGGGTCAGGCCCTCCCTCAGAACTGACCCCAGTCTGCCTCCCCAGCAGTCCCTGAGCTCCCTGACCTCTGTGTCTCTCTCTGAGCCCCAGGTTCCCACACATGAAGAAAGGATACTGCCTGCCCGGCCTCCCCTGCCGAGAGGGACCTGGTGAGTGGAGAAGAGTTATGAGCGCGTCAGCCCCTGTGGCGGGGTCATTAGGACGGCCCTCTGCCTGCCTTGGGGGGGCCCCATGATGTCACATCAGCCTCCTGTACTTGGGCATGAGCAGGGTTCCAGCCCCTTTTGTGTGTCCAGAGAGGAGCCCACAGAGGAGAAGCCCAGGAAGCTGGGGCCAGGGGCAGGGAGAAGCCACATTAGACCAGGTGGCTCTCAGTCAGTGCTTCCTGCTCTGGGACCCCAGGCCTCTCTCTGCTCGGAACAGACCTAGGAACCATGGCCAGTGTCCACAAGAGGGCCTGAAAGTGTCTGTGCGCCCACAGCCCAGGCCAACTCCTGAGACCATGTTTGATGCTGAATCTGCCTGTTGGCCCAGGTCTGTGCACAGGTCTCTGGTCACCTGCCACCTGAGTACCCCCACCTGTGTGGGCTCCTATGGGGAGTTGTACCTCTCAAGGAGGTGAACCTGCCCTCTGTGCTCACTCCCAGAATAAAGACCGAGTCATTTCTCCCCATCCCTGGTGACCAGGCTCCTCAGACACCTGCTCATCAGGTCACTCAGGAATGTTTGCAGCTCAGGGGGTTATTTCTGAGCTGGTTTGCTCCCGAGTAACCAGAGACAGGGAGCAGGCCAGGGCCAGACCCTTTCTCAGGGACGCCTCTGTCTGGATGACAGTTTCGTAGTTGGCTAAGTGATAAGAAGACAGAGCACATTGAGGACACCTGACAGGTGGGTCTCCTGCTTCCATCCTGCCATTGGGAGGCTGGGCAGGGGAGGCCTTGGGCTCCTCAGTGTCCTGGTCAGTGGGAGGCAGAGTTGGGGCTCTGGGGTCCCAGCCCTGTCACACCTCACTTAGTGACTTCCTCCTGAAAACATAATGCTCAAGGTCACCTTGGAAATCCAGGCAATTACATGAATAACTCTCAGGGTTTATTCTGAGAAGACTGGCTGTGGACTCAGCAAGAGGTTTTTACTTATTATGTGCCTCTAACTCCTGTTCCCTGGGTTCTTTGTTCCAGTAGCACAAGGAAATCTCTATGACAAAGGTCTGTTATCTCTGATCATTATGCTGATTCATGGTGTTCTCAGATGATACTGAGTAATTAGCAGCTTTGACTCTGGAGAGCATAGGGCTCTGGAAACTATTGTACAAGGCCAGGATGTTGTAGGGACAAAGGAGGCAAGGCACCAAAGACAGCAGGAAACAGTTTTGTTTGGCTGCAGCCAGGTTCAGAGGGCACAGCTTTTGCTGTAATCAATCAATCCCCTGAACCCCGAGTTCAGGGAGTTTCAGAGTTTTATACCCAGCATGTAAGGGGAGGGGCTCAGAAGTTCAGAGTCTGCAGAAGTTCACATAAAAGCAGCTTTTTCTTTCACTGTTTTGGGCAAGTTAACTCTTCAAGGACAACACCTGAGAAGGGGAGAGCTTCTTCTCCCCTTTCTTTCCTCCCCTGCCAGCTGTTACCATGGAGAACAATTGGTAACTTCTCTTATCTTAGGAATGTAGACATCTCTGTGAAGCCCAGCTCAAGGACAGTGGCCTTGTTTGCACATTTCGGCAAAGTCCTATACTGGAAATGTTTGTGAAATCTAGTAAGGGGGTGTCCAGCACCTGGAGTGCTGGTATCTTCTCGGCCAGTGGCCAAATAAAACAGGGCCACATGAAAATAGGAAGTTTATCTACATTGTATTCTTTTGCAGAGACTCTGTTGCTAACAGTCCTAAAATCAGCCATGGTGAAGATTTATGGAGAAGCCCAGTTAAGTCTTTTCTGTGGTGAAAAGGGGTGTCACTTCAATTCCCCCCTTTAATGATGCTCTCCATAATTTAATCATTTAAATTTAAGAGCATCATTACCATTTTATTGGCTTAAAGACTTACATAATGCCAAAACCTTAGTTGTTGTCATCCTTTCAACAGCAGCTTTTCTAGTGGACCCATTAGTTTTAATGCACTATGGAGCCAAATATGGGAACAATAAACAGGTTAACAGCAGAATACCCACTACACCAGTTAAGCCTTTAAATCTACCAAGGGTTGAAAACCATCTCCCCAAAGCATGTTTGGGATCCAAACTTTAATGCCCTTCTAGGTATGAAGGAGCACATGTGCTAGTTTTCTTGTGTTGTTGGCTATATTCTTAACTGTTGTCTATTGTCATCCATTTGGATGCAACAATCTGAGCTGTTGAACTGTCCACATATATTTTTTCCTCAGCCAGTTTGTAATCTAATGCCAAGTGGTTTGATAGTTAGCCACTTGCATCTGGTCTGTTGTGTGGCCAGGAGGTCAAAGGCTATGGCAGTCTGATTATTATTAATTTCTAGTGTAGCTTATAAGTGAATAATTCTGTTTAACATGTAAATAGGAGTTGTATAACTCCAACTGCCATTTTGTGCCCAGGTAGCAGGAGCAAAAGTGGCAATAAATCCTCTGGGGTGGCCAGTTACCTTTACCCCAAGATTGGTGACCTCCTAAATCATGTTCCTTCCCAATGGACCTCTTTTTCCTTTCCAAACAGTCATCCATCTATAGCATTCCTCTGGTGGGACAGGTCCTAAATATATGTATTACCACCTCTTAGTGGATTGTCTTGACACATGGTTCACATGATCTCCATGGTTGGAATAGGAGTGGGACAGAATCCCTTAAGGTTATCAAAGGAAACCAAACTAAATAATAGACTAACATTTTTGGTTAGCATAGGTTAAACAGCATAAAATAACAAAGCCAAACTAATAACACCAAACAAATCCTAGAAAACTTATATAGGCAAGATAAAAAAGTATAAGTGAAATTTTGTTACCCAGAGTCCAGTCAGTAGGAGTTACTGTTATCAAACCAGTAGCAAAAACCAAACAGAGAACTATGTATATATCTAGAAGCAAGGGGTGGCCATGCATTACAGTGCAAGAACTATCTCAGAGGTTTAAAGAGTCCATTAGCCTGGTGGGAAGTTTATCTTTCACCATGCGTTGATCAGCCAGTCCCTCCTGTGTGGCTGAAACAGAGCCGTAGTCTCCTCAATCTTCGGCTGTGCATAGACCAGTCAGCTTCCGGTGTGACTGGAGCAGGGCTTCTGTCCTTCTGATCCTCGAGCTTCTCTGGTGCTCCTTTTTCTTCAGGATGGTCAGCTTCAAGGACGTAGCAACATCTGGAGAGCATTCGCAGTCTGCAGCTGCAGGTGTTGAGTCTGGTGTAGTGAATCCAGGGACCTGTCTCTGCAAACTTAACTGCAGTTGGGGTGGATAAAATAAGTTCAGGGGTTGAATATTCCATTCTTTGACCAAGACTCAATTTCCAGTCTTGAAGGAGTGTGCACCAGGGTCAAACTTAGTGGCAATCTTTCTCTAACCCATTGGTTGAGAACCTGTAAACTTTTCCCTAAGACCTGAAGCTGTCGACTCAGGGTTAATTCTCCTATCTCTCTTAAGTCTCCCTGTAGTCTCCTAATAAGAGGGGGCCTCCCATACATTATCTCAAAAGAAAAGAATCCAGTCCTCCTAGTGGGAGTAGATCTAATCCTCAGCAGTGTATTAGGGAGAAGTTCATCACAATGTAAGTGAGTCTCCTGACACAGCTCACCCAATTGAGCCTTAAAGTACTGTTCATCCTTTGAACTTTAGCAGAACTCTGCAGCCTATAGTCAGCAGTAACTTCCATCTGATGTTTACACTCTTGGGCAGTAATCATATCACCTCTGCCCAAAAGCTGGCCTATTGTCTGAGCCAATAATTATTGGGACACCAAATCATGGAACAACTGTCTCATGGCCAGTTAATCAGCTTCCAACACCAGGAAACCATGCTGGTTATCTCCCTTGCCTTTTTAGTGCAGGTAGGAAAGGCTTCCACCCAGTCAGAGTAGGAGCACACAAAAACCAAAGTTATTTATAGCCCCGTGAGCATGGTAGATCAGTGAAGTCTACTTCCAAGTCTTCAAAAGGTGCTCCTCCTATAGTTTGGATTCCTGGTGGGAGCTCTGGCTCCTGACAAGGATTGTTGTAAGCACAAACCTCACATTGTTTACAATCATCCCAGTGTTGCTTGTGAGCCAGGGGACATAGAAATGTTGACTCTGAACTGTCTCAAGTGTTGTATGTCCAACATACAACATGCAAAGCTTTCTGATAAAGGCTGAGGCTAGAATCTCTGGAATAGCTAAGCGGCCATCAGAAAATCTCCACCATCCAACTGGGAGAAAGTTTCTTTTTGCCGCAGTCTGGCTGGGCACAAATCACGAGCCACTCAAGCAGGAACAAACTTTATTTCCAAACTCATGAGAACACCAACCACGCGGCCCATCCAGGAACCCCACACACCAACCGGAACTCCCTCCACCAGAACTTTTCCAACCAACAAGAACTCTCCAGGAATCCCCGTGAGAGCTCAACCGGAACTCAATGGGAACTCCGCAAGAACTCAAAATAGTGGGCACCAGAGGCAGCAGGAGCCTCCCTATTGCCGGACAGCAGGGATCTAATATACAACTGAATACACAGCCTGTTTCAATCCAGCATCATCCAGTCACAGCAATTATACACAGCTTAATTATCATCATCTTAATGGCTCCCTGGCATCTCCTCTCAACCATTACTTCTGGCAAAATGCCAGGGGCTATTCCAACTCGGCTGTGGCTCTCATTATCGCCCCCCTTCTGTTTAATTAAACAACAAGCATGTGGCTTAGGGACCTTGCCTGCCTTAGGTTGTCCAATACTACATATGGTCCTTACCCGTCATCAGATGAGCTGACCTCAAGGTGTCAGCCTCCTGTCTTAGGTTGATACCATTGCAATTGGATCTTACCCATCATTGACTACTGGTCCAGCATACAGCCACACCTGTGCATAGGCCTTTGCACCCGTGGGGGGGTGAGGTTCTTTGCCTCACCTCTGTTGGCCCCCAGATTTGGCCTTTGAACCAGTGGGGGGGTGAGGTTCTTTGCCTCACCTCTGTTGGCCCCCAAATTTTAGCTGAATGACCATCAAAAGCAGAAGGGAGGGGGATACAAAAATGCCACGACACCAAGCCAATTGACGGCTCCTTTTGGAAAAATTGTACCATTGATGACACCATCAGCAAGGATACCCTGGCACTACCACAATTCGCTGCACCAACAGATAGTTCACAATGCATACAAGTAATATATAGACCAGGCAAGTTCTGCAAGCAGTTCAAAGCAGAGGAATCTATTAATATGTCCATTTCCTCCCAAAGCAAATCGACTTCTTGATTGAGCATCACTTGTTGAGTTACATTATTCATTGATGCATCAGTTTATGCAGTTTGTTGTGATAGCTATTGAAGAAGCTGGAGTTTGATTTTATCTTTGTCTTCACCGGCACTGGGATGAAGATAGGAATTCTGGCAATGATGGCTAAAGAGAAATTATGTAACATTCCAGCAGTCACTAAGAAAACAATTTTCTAAACAATTTAGTATCTTGAATAGAATTAGATATAATGAAAAGGAAAGGTAAAAGTAATCAAACAGATCTGTTAACCTCCTTTTTTGTTCACATATTAAAACAATCAACAGCTGTTTACCCAATTTAAGCTAAATCATTTAAATCACATGAAAAATAAAAAAAAAATATTTGGATCCATTTTTTATGAGTGTTCCTCATATATGATTTATGACATACACACATACACACATACAACACAAAACAGAAGTGTGCACACATAATATACAACACATAAGACAATAGTAAAGGCCTTGTAGCTTTTCACAGGTGAAATCTCCAATGCAATGCTCAAAAACTCCACAGTAAAAAAATAGAACTGGTCAGAAAAACATTAACCTAGGTCTGTATGAGCTCAAAAAATAAAATAGAACTTCATGATGTGGGAAAAGGCAATAATAAAACAGATATTGAAAAAGACATCCTGATTACCACCTGGGTTTGACTCTTTTTGGGATATCCCATCCTTTTTCCTGTAACTTGCATAATGGGTCTGAAGGTATTCCCACAAGCAAGCCCCAAGGTTTTTTACATTTGAAATAAGCCTTAATGGTGTTCATTATTCATTAGCCTCCAGGTGTGGGAGAACAACTGTAGCAGATGTAAGAATAGCTAAACTGAAGTTCTGGATATCAGCTGTTATGGAGTTAAGCCAAGTCATCTTCTTTTTGGTCTGTAGAAATTGCTTTAGTTAGTCTCTCTGGAACCCAAACCGGCTGCTATTCTCCCTGTGGAAACACACAAACAGACCCCCGACTCCAGACAATCACTGGGTCAGGATCTTTCCATTGTCCTGTTAGAATATCCTTCCAAAGTACCTTGGGCTTATGTACATTTTTTGGACACATGTGCCTTTCCGCAGCACTAAGCCCTGATGAATCCAAATTTTAAAAGTTTAGAGTAAAAAGGGTTATTTTAAGTTTATCTTTGGGGGATATATACTCCTTTCCAATTCCCTCTTTTTGCTTTAATAAGTACAGTTTAATAGTTTGATGAGCTCTTTCAACTATGCCTTGTCCCTGTGGATTGTATGGGATTCCTGTTATATGAGTAATGCCAAATGATGAGCAAAATTGCTTAAAAGATGTAGAAGTATAGCCAGGGCCATTATCTGTTTTTAACTGTTTTGGAACACCCACAGTGGCAAAATTTTGAAAGCAATGAGCTATAATATCTTTAGTTTTTTTCCAGCATGAAGGGAGCCCATCAAAAATCCGGAAGAAGTATCAACTGTAACATGCAAATATCTTAATTTTCCAAATTCTGGCAAGTGTGTGACGTCCATCTGCCATATATCGTTAGGTATCAGTCCTCTAGGATTGACTCCAAGATTAACTTGTGGTAAAAAGGTCTCACAATGTTGACATTGTTTTATTATTTGTCTAGCTTGTTCCTTAGTTATTTTAAAACACTTTTTTTAAAGTATTTGCATTGGCATGGAAGGATTTATGAAAATGTGTAGCTTCTACTAGCGTGGAAAAAATATGTATGTTATATGTAGTTTTATCTGCTAAATCATTGCCCAAACTAAGGGCTCCAGGCAATCCTGTATGTGCCCTGATATGTCCTATAAACAATGGATCTTTTCTGTCCCAGATTAGACTTTGTATAGTGGAACACAAAGAGAAAACAGTAGAGGAAGGGGAAATCCTACCAGCATCTTCAAGGGATACTATAGCATTAACTATATACTGACTATCAGAAAATAAATTAAATACAGAACTTTAAACATCACAAAAGCTTGTAATACTGCATTAAGCTCTACCTTTTGAGCTGATTGTTTGGGTACCAAAAATGTAAAAGTTTGATCAGGGGTAACTACTGCTGCTGTACCATTATTTGACCCATCAGTGTATATATTTGGAGCATTCATGATAGGTGTTTTTCTTGTCATTTTTGGAAAAATTACAGGATGCGAAGACCAAAAAGACAACAAAGGATTAGATGGTAAGTGGATATCAAATGAAACATTAGATTTACACATGATTATTGCCCAAGTATTTAACTCATTAGCTAACTCATCAATTTGATCCATTGTATATGGAGAAATAATTTTATTGGGAGAAAATCCAAACACTCCCTTTGCTGCTTTTATTCCTTTGAGTATTAATTGTCCTACAGCTTCAGGATACCTAGTAAGAATAGTGTTAGTTGGTCTGGGGACGTGGCTCAAGAGGGTAGCACGCTCGCCTGGCATGCGTGCGGCCTGGGTTTGATCCTCAGCACCACATACAAACAAAGATGTTGTGTCCGCCGGAAACTAAAAAATAAATATTAAAAAATTCTCTCTCTCTCTCTCTCTCTCTCTCTCTCTCTCTCTCTCTCTAAAAAAAAAAAAAAGAATAGTGTTAGGAGAATAAGATAAATGTATCCATAAAAATGGGCCTTAGTGCCAAAATACTCCTGTAGGAATATTTTTTGTTGGTACCACAATAAATAATAAATGCAAACTTATATCAATTCTATTCAAATGCATATTTTCCATATATGTTTCAATGATTTTTATTGTCATTCTTGCTTCAGGCGTTAACATGCGGGGTGAATTTGGGTCTGATGGACCTTTTAGGATATCAAGTAAAGGTCCCAACTCTCCTGTGGGTATGCCTAGATAAGGCCTTATCCAATTTATGTCTCCTAATAACTTTTGAAAGTCGTTAAGTGATTTGAGTTGATCTACTCGTATTTGAATTTTTGGTGCATGGACCATGGTTGAGGATAATAGAACTCCTAAATAATTAATTGGAAAATTTAATTGTACTTTATCTATTGCTATCTCTAGATTATAATTTTTAATGTTTGTAAGTGTGGCATAACATTCTAGCAATGTGTTTTTATCTTTGTGTGCTAATAATACATCGTCCATATAGTGAAATATTTGTAGTTCAGGATTTTGATTTCTAAGTGGCTGGATTGCTTTGTTAACATAACTTTGACACATAGTTGGGCTGTTAGCCATCCCTTGAGGGAGTACTTTCCATTCATATCTCTGATCAGGACCTTTATGATTCAACGCAGGGACAGTAAATACAAAACATGGACAATCCTGAGGATGAATTGGAATTGAAAAAAAAAAACAATCTTTAATATCTGTAACTAAAACACACCAGGTTTTTGGCAAAGCAGACAACTGAGGAATCCCCGATTGAGCAGGTCCCATAATAACCATCTCATTATTAATGGTTCTTAAATCTTGCAATAATCTCCATTTACCAGATTTATTTTTGATGACAAAAATGAGAGTATTATGTGGAGATACGGAAGGTTGTACATGGCCCTCCACTAATTGTTGTTTGACCAGGTCATGGGCTGCTTGCACCTTTTCTTTAGACAGGAGCCACTGAGGAACCCATACTGGCCTTTCTGATTTCCAAGTAATTTTTGTTGTCTCAGTGACCCCTCCTGAAAACCCAATCCATGTCTCTCTGTTCCTTTATCTACTTGTATTGGTGGTGCTATACCTTGTTCTTGTTCTCCTAATCTTTCTCCTTTCCTAAAACCTTATCTATCCATAATAGTGGGCACATTTGGATTGATGTTATTTGTTAATGTTAGTCCTAATTGATCTAGGACATCTTGTCCCCATAAATTTATAGGAAGATGATCCAATACATATGGCTGTATATTTCCTTCACATCCTTCAGGATCCTTTCAATCTAATACCATTGCACTTCTATGGGGATTAGTCGCCACTCCAAGGCCTTGAAGCATTTGAGTGGCTTGTTGTAACAGCCAATGTTTTGGCCATTCTTGACGAGAGATGATGCTAAGGTCTGCACCTGTATCCAGTAGCCCATTAAATTCATGTCCTTGAATATTTAGTTTTAGCATGGTGCGAGAATCTAAATTTAAAGACAGCATAGCCCAATCTACACCTGTGGAGCCTAATCCCCTGGAACCTCTTTCTACAGTATGACTGGAAAATTTATCATGCAGGCTGGATATAATTAATAACTCTGCCATTCTATCTCCTGGTGAAATTACTGATATACCCCTTGGAGAACTGGCTCTAATTTTTATTTCACCTTCATAATCTGGATCAATTACCCCGGGACTTATCATACGTCCTTTTAGAGTAGAAAACTGTGTCCCAATAATAAGCCTACTGTTCTTTGGAGAAGAGGTCCTTTTACCCCTGTGGGAATGATTTGAACTCCCATCTCTGGAGTTAGTACTGCTCTGGCGGAGGGGCAGATGTCCAGCCCTGCGCTCCCTCTGGTTTGTCTGATGAGAGATCTAATAGATAAGGTGTCCTGGGCACTACCCTGATGGTGTTTCTGGGTTCCTCCAATGCCCCATATATTTGTGGTCGTGGCCCCGGAGCATTGGGCCCCCCTGTCCGTTTTTTGGCAATGGAGCCTGATGCTTTTCTCCATGATATCGTGGGTAAACACCTGGTCCTTGTCCGTTTTTTGATAATGGAGTACCCTCTATGGTGGTTTGAGAACAGCATTCATTAGCCCAATGACTCCCTCTACGGCATCATGGGCAATTAGCCAATATTCTACCCCTTTGATCATAGCCAGTTTTCTTAAACCCTCCTCCTATGGAGCAACTCCTTCTAATATGTCCTGTTTGTCCACAATTGTATCATGTTTTTGGCCTGGTACCTAAAGCCTGTTGTACTGCAGCTACCAAGACTTGCCCTTGTTCATTAATGTCTCTACATAATTTAATATATGTGTTTAAATCTTCATGTTTCCATGGTCTAATGACCTCTCTGTACCATTTGTTTGCTTGCTCATAGGCTAGCTGTTTAATTAATGGCTTTGCTTGTTCTGTATCCCCCAAAACTCTGTAGCTGTTTGAATAAGCCTATGGACAAATTCAGCATAAGGTTCATTAGCTCCTTGTATTACCTTAGATAATTGACCTTGTAAATTTCCATGCCCCTGTAAAGTTTTCCATGCCCTAATCGCAGCTGAAGCGATTTGTGAGTATATGGCAGGATCATATCCAACTTGTTGCAGCTGACCCTCATAAGGTCCCTCTCCTAGCAACATATCTAGATTTCTCTGAGGATAACCTGCTGCTGCATTTTGCCTAGCCATCTCCATGCAAAATTCCTGATTGGCAATCTTCCATAACAGATATTGTCCTCCATTTAGCACAGCTTTGCACATACTAGTCCAATCTGCTGGCGTCATGTTCAAGTTGGTAATGGATTCGACCATGCTTACAGTGAAGGGTGCTTGGGGACCATAGGTTGTTACAGCCTCTTTTAGCTGCTTCACTGTTTTGAAATCTAAAGCATGGTGAATTCGCTGCCCTCCTGCCTGCTTAAATACAGGGCATGCTAATCTTTGAGGTCCTGTCTCAGGATCCCATCTATCAACTATGGGGGTTGGGGGCCACCCAGCATATGTTGTCTCCATAGATGGAGCTGTTGATTGGACACTTACGCCCTCTGGTGATAGAAAGGTGTTAGTAGCAGCCTCCTGTTGTAACTTTTCCCCTGATAGCCCTTCCTCCTTTAAATTTTCTTCCTCTGTCTGACTAGCTTGAGAGACCTTCTCTTTTACTTGATCTAAAATGTCTTCTCCTTGACTAAGCAAACAAGATTGTAGCAACGTTCATAACAGTAATGTGCTAACTGGCAGAGTCCCTGGGCTTTCCTTTTCTTTCCTTTTTAAATCTTCAATGTATGTCCTAACTGTTCTTGATTTTACTGGGGTGCCTCCTTCCTCTAACAATTTACTTAACACTTTTTCGGTTTGTTTTTTACTAATTTTTAATTCCATATTTCTGCTATAAAAATAACGCAACCCAATAAGATAACACAAAACAAAACCAAAGCAAGATGAAACAAAAATGGAACAAAAAATCATTGCATCAGTTTTTCTATTTTCTTGATATGTGTATCCATGGTTTATCTCTGTCTCTTCCTCAGGGCTGAACAACTTCAAACCCTGAGCCAACCCCTTTCCCCAGTTTGCCTGAGAAAGTTCTAGGGACAGGAAACTTTCAATAAAAACAAAATAAATCAAAACAATAAATAAATAAAAAGAACACATTGTTTTTTGAAATGGTCACCCATTCTCTCGCCCTGCCCTCAGGGGCGAGCAATTTCACTTACCCCAAGCTTCAGGCATCCCCTGCACGGGCCACCAAATGCAGCAGTCTGGCTGGGCACAAATCAGGAGCCACTCAAGCAGGAACAAACTTTATTTCCGAACTCACGCAAACGCCACCCATGCGGCCCTCCCAGGAACCCCACACACCAACCGGAACTCCCTCCACCAGAACTTTTCCAACCAATGAGAACTCTCCAGGAATCCCTGCGAGAGCTCAACCGAAACTCAACGGGAACTCCAGGAGAACTCAAAAGCAGTGGGCACCAGAGGCAGCAGGAGCCGCCCTATTTCTGGACAGCAGGGGTCTAATATACAACTGAATACACAGCCTGTTTCAATCCAGCATCATCCAGTGACTGCAATTATACACAGCTTAACTTGATCATCATCATCTTAATGGCTCTCTGGTATCACCTCTCAATCATTACTTCTGGCAAAATGCCAGGGGCCATTCCAACTCAGCTGTGGCTCTCAACACTTTTTATGTCTTAAGCCATTTACCTTCATGTTGGGAGTGTGTTGGCTCCCATTCTGTTAGCTAGTCAGCCAGGCAGACCTGGGACTGGATTTTCTTCCTGTTTCTTGCAGACAGCTAACCTGGCCTCTCTGTCAGCTCTCCAGTTGCCCTGAGAAACCACAGTGTTTCCCTTTCAATGACCTTGGCAATATATAATCACAACCTTCCTGGGAGCCCATAGTAAAAGTTTAAGATTTTCTTGCCCATACATCATGCCCCCCCTTTTTTCTCTCCTGAGTTAATTAGCCTACATAAGGCCCTATGAACATGAAGGGTACCGAACACATATTTTGAGTATATGTAAATATGCACACAGACTCCTGCTGTCAACTGAGGTGCTTGAGTCAAAGCAATAAGTTTTACTTTTTGTGCTGAAGTTCCCTGAGGAAGAGGTTCTTCCTCGACAGTGGAGTCCAGAGTGACCATTGCATATCCAGCAAAACATACCTCATCTTTTATAAAACTGCTTCCATCTGTCAAGTACTCCACATCTGGGTCCCTGAGGGCTGGTCTGCCAGGTGTGGTCTGCTGGAGAACATTTCATCTATGACTTCAATACAGTTGTGATTGGGTTGTCCAGGTCTGAGGGGCAGCAAAGTTTAGAGTCCGGAGTCCTCAATGCAGATAAGTGTGTTTTCACATAACATGCCCTGATATTTGACCATTCTTTCATTAGTCAACCAATAATGTCCTTTATATTCTAACAATGTCAAAATTGAATGAGGAACTCTGACAACCAGTTCTTGTCCCACGGCTACTTTATCAACTCCCAACACCAGAAGAGCTGTGGCTGCAAGGGCCCGTAAACAAGGTGGCCAGCCCTGGGACCCAGATGTGGAGTACTTCACAGATGTATTTCACAGATATTTGGACAAATATGCCACTGGATGGTGCCATGTCCCCAGCATCTGAGTCAAAACTCCCACAGCCACTCCAGACCGGTCATGGACATTCAAAAAGAAAGGCTTTGTGAGGTCAGGGAGCCCTAATCCAGACGTACTGGGGAGTGCTTGTTTAATGTCCTCAAAGGCGTTTTGTTGTATTGGCCCCCACATCAGAGGATCCCATTCTCCCCCCTTTGTGGCTTAATAGAGGGGTTTTGCCATAACTGAAAGTTGGGGATCTGTATATGGTTGAACCCAGTAGCCCCCGAGAGTTCTCTGGTCTTTTGGCAGGTTGAAGGGACTGGAATGGAGCAGATCTCCTGTTTCTTTGAGGCCCAGTGGTTGTACTGTTCTGTTGCTATCGTGTTCTATTGCAGATGGTAACCAAGGTATTTGACTTTTTCTTGATAGACGTGGACTTTAAGTTAGAGTCCAGTGCTGTCCCAAGGATGATGTACTCAAGCCCCTGGGAGGAACTGTCATTTAAGGATGGGAGACATACATAGAGCCTCTGGCAATTTAAGATGCAGGAAATTTTTTGTTATCTCCCAGTGCAGGATCTTGGCTGCTGGATTCTCCAACTCTTAAATCTAATGTAAATCTTAGCAGAGATTATGACCTGGGGCATCATTTGTATAAAAGGCACCTATGTCAATCTCGCCCTGGGACATCTGCCATGGTTGGAAGGCAGAGGTGTGGTCCCATGCAGCTCCCATATGGCAGCCCCATTGTGCCCACCTAGGTGTTGCTCTTTGTCTGCATGGCTTCCTCCTCCTGCCAGGTGGGAGCCTGGTCTAATTGTATATAGCGGCTGCCCCTCTTGTGTTTTTGTTCACTATGTCTGGGTGCATGGGGCTCTCTGGCCCTTCCTGCTGGTGGCTCACAGCTTGTGGCTTGGAGCCAGGGTGGTCTGTCCTTTTGGAGTGAGCACCCTGTGGCTCACTACTGTCTGTTAACATGAACATATTCCTGGTTCATTTTTGGGCAGGGGCTTGCTGCAGCTGAGCCCTCCTGAGGCGCTAGGTCCCGTGCATCAGATATAGCTGTGTGTGTCTATGGGACCCCTGCCATATTCATCAATCACAGACTTCCAAGCAAGTGGGAAGACACTGAAAGGAGGGGCTGGGGCCAAAGGCTGGGGGAAAAGCATTCACTCCTTCTCTGCTCAAGTCCTAGCTTTTGAGCGTGGCAGTGGGTACTTGTCTGCCTGGGCCACTGGAGCCTTCCCCTTTTGTCTGGCCACACTTTTTTTCCTTATAAACATTTGGACCACTGGCTTTGTTCTAATGAGACCCCCCCACCTTTCAGATCCATCCTCCTTTTTATCCTTTTGGGTCCACCTGTCTTTGGACCTCTGGGTCTCAATTGATGAAAACCGTGATGGCCACCTTAATCAGCTCTTTGACACACTTCTCAGTAGAGCTTCTAGGTTTGTAATTTTTGGCAAAAGTTGCTCTGAGCCTGTCCCACAAAGGCTGCATTGGTCACCTGTTGCTTCTCTTCACTGACAAACTTGCATTGTGGCTGCTATGCTGGTATGTGCCCCTCTTCCCCTGGATGCCTCTGGTCAGGGAGAGGGTGGCAGCAGCAGTGGCCTGGACACTCAGCTCTGAGTCAGTTGGGCACAGCTCTTTTGATTATTGCTGCCACTTTCATAGGGCAGAGGGGCCTTAGGCAGATGTGGGGCTGAGAGAAATGTTCCGGGCTATGCAGGGTGTGAGAGGGAGTTGCTGGAGCAGTGGGAGGCTTACTGGGCTCTGTTTGCCTGCAGATGAGCTCTGGTTAGGCTAGGGCTCAGGGCTGGCTCTGATTCCTTCTAACTCTTGGGCACAGTTTTTTTTTTTTTTCTCTTCGACTTCCGAGGAGGGCTTCTTGATATCTTTTACCTTTAGATTCTCTTCTTCATTGGGGCCCGTCCTAGGTCTGGATAGTGGGCTGCATCAGATCAGTCATGGCCCAGGGTTTCTCCGTGTAGGAGGGAGTATGATTATTCCAGCTTATGAGCTCAATGGTGGAGAGAGGCTGGCACTCAAAACTGCCTGGTCTCCCTCAGACGTCTCCCTTCTGGTCAACATAGGCAGGTCCTTAAGTCCCTTGCAGGGGCATCTGGAGGGTTCTCATCTGGGTTGTGGCTCTAGTCTTGGGTCAAATCTCCCACCTTAATCTTGGGATGTGAAAGAGTCTTTGGTCCTAGGAAGCCTTTGGCTCTGAGGACATCACACAGGAAAGAAGAGCCATTACTGGGGGCCATCATTTGTCACCTCTGAGGAAAAGGGGGCTGAGGGGACAGTTTATTTCCTCCCCTTCTCTTCCCTAAATTCTCAGGGCTGCAGCTGGCCTGGTCCTCTCCTGTCCTCTCCCACAGAATACTATGGGCAAGGTCAGTGGAGCTCTGTGGGCGGCTTCCCAGGGTTGTGGGCTGCCCAGAAGGGCTGGGAACTGCAGGGACACTCCATGCTGGGCACAGGCTCTTCCTAGGGAAGCACCAGGTGCCACCAAGCACAGGTGCCAGCGATTCTCATGGTTTAGGAGGAATTACTGCTCATGAGTCCAGGGAGGGACAGAAGAGTGGGTGAGGGTTGGAGGAACAGGGTGAGCCATGAGGTCAGGTTGCCACTCACTAGCCATGGGACGGTGACAACATAGGAGACGGGTAGCCGCCGGGAACCTCGGTTTTCTCCTTGGGGCTTGGAAAAGCACAGATATCTGATGAGGGCATCACGGTGCTGCCACTAGGATTCAGAGGAGAGAAACTGGGACAGCACTTCCCAAGGAGTGCCCTTGTCCCCACCTGCTCTATTCAGAGGTCTGGGAGGCCTGAGGCCATGTCTGAGGTGACTCTCAGGCCAGCTCCAATGTGGGCTGTACTGGCAGCAATGAGTTTAGGGGCTCAGACAGGTCTGACAGCCTCAGTCAGGTCACACAGCTGCTATATGTTAAGATCCAGGTCTTGGGACACTCACGTGTCACTTTATTCTGGGTGACTGATGACGTTCATATCATGAGAAGTGTATGTGCAGGTTGGAGGTCCCTATGTGAAACCTAGAGATCCTGTTTCTTCTTCAGGGAGAGTTCAGACCCATTGACAGGTGGTGCCATGTGATGGCAGAAATGTGACTGTTCAGACTGTAAAGAGGACCCTGTGTCAGGACTCCACCTAGGGTGTCATGTCCACCCTCCTCCCATGAGAGGTGAGGGGTGATGCTGAGATGGCCCTGAGGTGTCAGTGTGGCCACAGGAGAAGGAGACCCCGAGCCCTGGGCTCCCAGCTACTTTAGCCCAGAGCCTTGAGGGTGGAAGGGGCCAGGGCGCCCCATGGCAGGGCTGCTCCAGGACAGCCTGGGCCACCCACCAGACCTCCTGCTGTCCTGAGGATCCGGGGGCACCCTGGAGGAGGTGCCAGGTGCACGCGCCCCAGTGAGAGCCCAGGCAGGGAGGAGGGCTGGGGTTCCAGGGGGCTGTCCTTGCCCTGCCACAGCCAACGCAGCCTGCCGTGACCTTTAGGAGCCATCCCCGGGGCCATGGCACAGGACTAGGGAGAGGGGACATAGGGTAAGTGGCCTGGGGGCCTGGGGGCCTGGGGCCTGGTGGGCTTGAGGGGGAGACAGTGACACAGAGCCCCTCCTGCTCACTGGGGACAGGGGCTCTTCCAAGAGGGGACATGTGAGCCTCCTGGGCAGCTATGGAAAGACAAGGACAGAGGTCAGTGCCCTGGCCCAGCCCATTGAGGAAGGCTCCTCACCACCTCCTCCAACCCCCCCCCAGGACATTCCCTGTGAGGCCAGCGGCCAGGTCTGGTGAGGGGACAGTGTGATGAGAGGGGTCATGGTCACCTCCCTGCTGTGGCTGTAGTCACAGCTACTCAAAGCCAGGGTGTGAGTGGCCAGGTCTGGGGGCTCAGAGGGTCATGGTTGGATGTGAGGTGTCCCCAAAGCTCAGGAGGGAGACACTGCAGAATGTTCAGAGGAGAAGTGAGGGTTGTGAGGACCTAAAGCCAATCAGTGAGTCCTCCCTGAGGGGGTTACCTGGGGGTCACTGAGGGAGGTGGGTGTGGCTGGAGGGGAGGGCACTGGGGACATGGCTCTGGGGTTATGTTTGTATCTGGTCAGTGGAGTCTCTCTGTGCTTCCTGATCACCACAGCCGTTTCCCTCCCCCCCACTCTTCCCCCATGGGGGTCAGCCTCACCTTGGGCCCTGAGGAATGGACCTGGCTGTGTGTGCACTATGACCTCTGTCACCGTGAGCCCCAAGTAAACGTTTCCTGCTCTGAAATTGTCCTGGTCGGGTCTTAGAGGAGCACAAAGGCTGACTAACAGGTGGGGCTTCTTGGGTGTGTGTGGCCAGCGATGGGTGGGAGGGGGCATGGGGTGCTGGGTGTACCCTGGGCCTCTGGCTGCTGTTGGGCTACAGACCCCCTCAGGATTCCCAGTCAGGACTGGAGATCTCAGAATGGACATGCTCAGGTCCCGTAGGACGTGGCCTCAGCCAGTCACCATTGACCAGCACACACCTGACACAGTGTCACTGAGAGGTGCTGTGACCTGGAGTCCTCTCATGACCTCAGGACACAGAGGGATTCACCAGAACCACAGGATCAGGGTTGGCCAGACCACCCATTGTTTAATGTCATCTGGGAGGGCCCAGCAGGCAGGAGGGCAGATTCTAGCACCCGAGGTGGCTATGGTTGTGTGGGGTTCACCACCTTCCCCACAAAGAGGGGGCTCTTGGTGTAGTGCTCAATGATGACCAGGAGGAAGGGCCTGTCGAATTTCACGTCAGGGGGAAGAGACATGGGCATCATTTCCAAAAATGTGGCCCCCGCAGCCTCTATGCCTTTCTCATCGATGGTCAGCACAGCCTTATGCAGGGCCTGGAGTGGAGAGAAGCAGAGGGGCTCTGAGGTCCTGCTGCCCCACCCCAGGCTGCAGCAAGGCCCCACGTGGGAGCCTCCTACCAACAGGACCTCACCAGGGCCTTCCTGCTGGACCAGCCTGTCCTGTCCTAGGCCTCCCTGTGGGTCACTCAGGTCTCCCCAACCCCATCTCAGCCTCTGCCTGACTCAGCCTGCTCCCCTCCCCCTCCTTTCCTGACCTCCATCTCTCTGGGCATTCAATGTGACCTCAGGGCACAAGAGCCTCCATGTCACCTCCACATATATCCCCTCCCCCTGTAGGGCTAGGAGGTCCTCAGCACAGGGACACTGGTGGTGACCTTCCTAGCGCCCAGACCCCTATAGAAAGCCACCCACATGGACCTGCAGTTGCTTTTGGTCCCCTCCACCTTTTTCTAGCAAGTGGCCCACTGGACTCAGGAATGATTCAGATTTGCTGGTTCACAAGTAGCTCTAATGTCACAGATGGAAGATTCCAGAACATTCCCTGAAGTCACTGAGCCTAATTCTCTCAGTGTTAATGTGGGTAAACAGAATCCCAAGGACTCCATGGCCCTGGGGAAGGAAAAGGCCAAGGGTCAGTGAGCTCCTCAGGGGAAGTCCCTAGAACAACTGCAGCACAGGAGGCCACCTCCCTGGCTCTGTCCTCCTCCCGGTCAGAGCTAGTGAATCTCTGCATCCTCAGGAGGACCCACCTGGCCCTTGCTGTGTCCCTTGGCCCCTCCCTCAGCCTCAGGCCTAAGCAGGCCCCCACCACTCTGGCCTGCAGACCCCTGGACTATGGCCATCCTCACCTGGGAGACCCTCAGGGCAGCGTCCTCCGTGATCCCAGACAGGTCAGCCTTATAGCTGAAGACCTTGGTGATGCCCAGACTTGTCAGGACAGGCTTCAGATCGATGGTTCCAGAGATGTTCAGTTTGGGGAAGTATAAATTGACGGAGCTAGTATGCAGATAGGAAATGAGGGGTTCACAGAGTCTCTGAGGTTCCACTGGACCCAACGTGCTCTGAAAGTGTTTTCTCTCCTAATTGGTTATCTTGCTTAATGCCCTGTCCCCACCCACGGCCATCGAAGTCCTTTGGCTTGTTTACCTTTAGCTTCCTGGACACTTGGCATGGAGAATGTTCCCGTCAGTGGGAACATCTTGTCCTGTGGCCCCTGCACACCCCCTCCCCCTAGGAGTCATCCAGGCAGTGTCCTCCCAGAAGCAGGGGTCATCCTGTAGCCCGTGGTCACACTAGCCTGCCCAGCCAGGGGCCTCCCTGGAGACTGTGGCCAGGGCATCATGGGTCAGTGCAGCAGGACCGAGGGACACAGGCTCACTGAGGGAGAGGTTTGTCACCTCCAAAACCCAAGGCTGCAGGCTCATCTGGTGTCTCCAGGGACAGTGACAAGACCAGGGACCTGTGCTGAGGCTGCACACTGGCACCGAGCCTCAGGGATCAGTCCCAGGATGCATTGCACTCTGTTCCCAGCCCGAGTGCGGGGACCTTAGGAGGCTGGGTGGGCCAGCAATGGTGACCATTCAAGTGCAGCTTAACCTACACATGTGTGTCACATCTGTCTGCAGTGTGTCTCCGTCACCAGTGGCCAAGCCTGGGCTCAGGACAGTGCACCTGCTCTGTGTCACATACCCAGCTGTGTGGCTCCTGGGACAAGTGAACCAGCCTGAGATGCGACAGAGAAACGGAGCCTGTGGGAACGTGCCCTGAGCTCCCAGCTCTGCCTGTTCCTGTTCTGGGCCTTTCCATGCAGGTGCTTCCCCTGTGCACCTCGGCCGGTCCTACAGCAAGTCCTCCCTCTTGCTGCCCTAACCTGCAGGCCCAGGCCTTTGTCCTTGATTCTGCCACAACATGTGCTAGTGTCAGTGCCCTGGTGAGGCCCTGGATATTGGGAGGGGACCATGTACATTCTTGGAGGGAAGTCCCCCTAAAGCTGGATCTGTGTCCTGCTCTTTGACCACTGTCCCTTCTCAGCTGCTACCTGACCTGAGCCCTGGCATTTCCTGTAGCACAGGGTCATTCACTGTAGCTGTGGCCCCAGGGATGGTCCCCCCTGCTGCCCGTGCTGTCTTCTGATGCATTGGTCCTGAGGGACCTTGAGCCTGTGCCTGTGCCGTCCAGCGGGTCCCTGCCTGGACTCACCTGCTCTCCCTGTTCTTCAGGAACTTGGCGAGGATTTCCTTAGTGATGGTGTCCTCCAGGTGCTGCAGTTTCCCCTCGTCGGGCAGGAGGAAGATGGCGGTGGCGTTGCCCAGGTAGTCCATCTGCAGCACCCAGCTGGCCAGAGTGGAGCAGTAGTGCAGGTCGAACATGCCCAGGCGGTTCATCATGGGCACCCTCACGGTGGTGGCCTGGTCCACGTGGAAGTCTTCTTCCTTGGTGTGATCTACCTCGAAGGGTTTCTTCCATTTGCCTGGACAGAGGGAAGGTGGACGGCAGCGGGTGGGATGGAGGCTTAGGTGTGAGAGGAGAGCAGAGGCGCCCTCAGCCTGCCTGGGGGGAAGCTCCTCACCCACCTCTGCTGCATCCTGGGCAGGAGGGCCTCCAACCCCTTCAGGCTGGGGATAGAGAGACAGGCGTTCAGGACTAGAGGATCAGCTGGGATTTCTAGATCCTGCAGGCTGCCATGGAGACGCCTCCTGACTGTGCCCAGTGAGCATTTCTGTTACAATTACATTTTTTATTGAAGGGAAGTTTGGGATTAAGTGAAAAGCTCTGGTCCCAGTCCTACAGTGGGATCCTTATTGATTGACAGTTCAGTTGTCACTCAGGTCAAACATTCAGTGCACCCTAAATCCTTGTCCTGGACTCACATGAGAAGCACAGATGTCCAGGCAGCCTGACTCTTCTAGGCAAGAGCTCCTCACCCTCTAGGCCACCAAATTGGGAGGGTAGTGCAGGGAACCCTGAGCCCACATGTCTCAATGGAGTTTGGAGGAATGAGACCTGCCCTAGGTGCAGCAGAGCTGGCCCCTCAGTCATGTTGATGGTGGCCTGGGGCTCTGTACGGTAAGACTCTGCCCAGGAACAAGAAAGCCAGGGTTCAGAGGAACTCACCCTGGCCTTGTGCTATTGTTTGGATGTGGTGTCCCCCAAAAGCTCACTTGTGAGACAATGCAGGGTGCTTAGGAGGAGAAATGACTGGGCCATAGCCTTTACCTAATCAGTGAATTAATCCCTGATGGTAACAGGAGGCAGGTGGGCTGAGGCTGGAGGAGGTGTGTATTTGGGGGTCGTTGGGGGCGTGGTTATGGGGTATACATGTTGTCTCTGCAGAGTGGAGTCTCTCTCTGCTTCCTGATCACCATGTGAGCTGCTACCCTCCCCCACACTCCTCTGCCATGATGTTCTGCCTCACCCTGAGCCCCAAGGTATGGAGCTAGACATATATAGACTGAGACCTCTGCAACTGTGAAGCACAAATAAACGTTTCCTCCTCTAAAACTGTTCTGGTTGGGTCTTTAAGTGACAGTGGTGAAAAGCTCAGTAAAACACCTTGACTTCTCAGGACACCCTAGGCCATTGCCCTGGGGCAGTGGAAGCTGCCTTAGGTCCTGGGTCCTGTGGAGCCCTGGCAGGTGGGCAGGCTGAGGGTCCCTGCCAGCTACTCAGCTGTGACAGATCCCCACAATCCCATGTGTGACTTGGGTACTCCTTTCAGACCTCACAACATTGTCCAAGACAAGATAGGACAATCATATCCCAAAGAGGTGAAATGGCTCATTCAATGACAAGGCCATTGAGTGGGGTAGGCAGGATGTAGACCCAGGCCTTGCACACCCCCAGCTGCCACACTCCACAACAAGAGTTGTTCCAAGGACTTTCCATGAAAGGCCACTCCCTCCCACCACCTGCCACAATGTGCATCAGTGGCTCTCTAGTTAGGAAACATTACAGGTGCCCCTCCCTGCTGGGGTCCCCAGTGAGCAGGAGGACAGTCAGGACTCTGATGCGTCCTGCAGAAAAGTCAATGCTTTTGACAGTTTTATCAACTCTTCCCTAACTTAACTGATGGTGGAAGACATTTCAGGGCTTAGACATGGAAGATTGAGGAGCCACTGTGAGAGGCCCTGCCACAGTGCAGACAGTGCTGCCAAGGAAAGTTCCAGAACTGGTGGATGGAAAACAGCTTTGGGGTTTCCATGGGAACCCACTCAGGCTGATTGACTCATCTTACCTTTAAAGAAAATGTAGTTCACCAGGGCAAGAACTGAGTCTCTGTTCAGATCTTTCACCAAATCCACAATTTTCCCTTGGGTCCCTTTCTCCACATAAGTGTTGATCTGCCTCTTGGCCTCTTCGGTGTTTGTGAAGTTGGTGGAGAAGGCCTCTGAGTGGTACAGGTTCTTGACATCCTCCAAGAACTTGTCCAGCAGCTTCAGATTGTGGTCAATGAAGAGGCCGCTGCCAGTGGTCAGCTGGAGCTGGCTGTTGGGCCTATTGAGGGTTTGGAGAAGATTCTGGAAGCCCTGGTGGATTTCAGCCTCCGGGATATCCGTGTTGTTGAAGCCAAGACCCTCCAGGATCTGGGTGTGAGTGTCAGCCTTGGTGCCCAGCGAGAGCGAGGCCAAGGCCGTGGCGATGCTCACAGGGGAGAAGAAGATGTTGGTGGTGTTGGACTCATGGGCCAGCACCCGATAGAGGCTGAAGGCAAACTCCGCCAGATTCGGAGCAATCTTGTGGCAGGCTGGATGCTCCTGGTCGGGCTTGGATGCATCTGTCTCCTGAGCATCTTCAGCCAGGGAGCCAGCAGCCAGGCAGCTGAGGCCAGCCAGCAGCAGGAGGCCCCACGAGATAGAGGACGGCATTGTCCTGCAAGGCAGAGGAGGTCAGAGGCCTGAGTTAGGCCACAGTGACTCTCTCTGGCTTGGACGGACACCATGCAGAGCCACCAGGGTGTAGTGAGCTCCAAGACGGCCCAGCCTATGCCAAGCCCTTCCTCCACCTGCATCACTGCAAACCCCCAGGGAGACGCAGAGCTGCCCTGAGCCCTAAAGGGTGTGAATTCTCTGCTTCCTTCACAGTCCTGTGGGGACAACTGCTCTCCTCCAAAGCCTAGAGGGGTTCAGGTGCACATCCAGGGTTGGCCAGCAAGTGTTGTAGGGGACCAGCTCAGGCACTGGCTGGTAGGGTCCTGAGCCCACCCTTTGGCCCGTCCACTTGGCAGCTGCAGTGACCTGGGTGCTGCATCCTGTGGGGAATGTGCTCCCTGGAGAGGAAGCACCTTGCACTTGGACCCCTTGAGGACATGTGGAGATGTATTAGAGCCCCCAGGGGCTGTCCCCACCTGACCCTGACGAGCCTCAGCCCTGAGTGAAGAGGGGCACGCGTAGGCTGCTCTGTGACCTCAGCCCCAAGGTGGGCGGGCATCCTGTGTGGTTCACCTGCTGACACTGGGGGAGCTAGAGGGCCCTGTCCCTCCGCAGCTGTGTGGGCCAGGACAGGTTATTTGAACTCTCTGCTCCTTGTGTTGCCCCACATATAAAGTGGGGGGTTCTTGGGACAATTCAAGAAGTCTCAACCCCAAAAGTGCACTGAAGGGCTCCGAGGGAATGTCCCCTTGAGGGAGGGGCTGGCAGGTGTTTCCACCTCAAAGCCTTTGGGTGACAGGCTGTGAGGGTCTGTGATTCATGGCTGAGGATGAGGCAGTAGCAAGGGGCAGGGCCTGTGGCTGGACCAGGGGCAGGAAGCTCTGCCTAGAGGTGGTGGAGGGCAGTGTCATCATCAGCCACACGTGGACAGCCATGGAGCCCTGACCCCAGAGCACCCTAGGCTCCAGCTGTGCCCAGGAGACGAACCACCAGTTCTGTGGGGAGAACTGCCCTCCAGCAGCCCCTCAGTTCAACCTGCTCTCCATACAGTCGGGGAACCCGAGGGCTGAGCTACAGAGAAGCCATGAGCAGCCCTTAACTAATAGGGTGGAGAGACCTGTACCCCTGACTTTGAGCCAGGAAAACCTACGGAGAAGGAGTTGGGAATGAGAAACCCTGAGCTTCACTCGTTGCCGTGACCTTTGAAAATGCTTCTTTCCACCCAGACATCAAAGGGAAGTGAAAGCTGTTTTTCCACCACCTATTTTCCTGGCCTTCATGTCTAAATAATCCAGAGAGAGCCAGCCACACGCTGTGGAACACGCCTTTGTCTTTTTCTTTAACTAGCTGCGTGTCAGCACTAAAGATGGTGCTTAAAGGGGTTGTACGTGTCCCTGGCTGTCCCTGTGCTGCCCGGCTGGGCTTGGCTGAGCCTTCATGGTGGTGGAAGTCACCATCTTTCAGAGCCTGAGGTCAGGAGGTGGGTGGGTCTCAGCAGGGTAGGGACATGTGGTGAGTGGCCTCAGGGCCAGAGATTGAGGCATCAGGCCTGAGCAGGGCCACTGCTGTACCCTTGGCCTTGAGTAAGAGTCTGAGCAAGCACTGACTGGGACACGACTCTCATGTTGGATGAAGGGGAGTTGGGAGAGACTCAAATGAATGACGTCCTCTGTGCACAAACCTTGGGCTCTAAATTACAGGGGTGTCGGTCAGGAGGTGAGAGGGTGCAGGGGGGACGTAGGGGAAGGTTTCCAGCCCTGGTGAGCACCTCCGTCCACCTCCCATGTCACCAAACCTCCTCTGATTTCTTCCCTTTAGAGTGAGGGTCTGAGGCCCAGAGAGGGTCAGGGCCTGGCCAAGGCTGCACAGAGAAGCTGAGGCAAAGGTGGAACAAGCCTTGGTTTTCCTCCTCTGGGACCAGGGACTGAGACAGTCCTGCCCGAGGGTTCCAGGCTTCATGGGGGCCCTGACAGTGACCCCAAGCTTCCTGCTGGGTTCCCTCTATTTCCTGGCCTGTTCCTGAAAGCCTCAGGGCCCAAGACCTGCTCCCCCTGGGCTGCTACTGCAAGCAGCACCCTGCAGCCCCAAAGCCTTGAGCTGGGCAGGCCAGCTGCAGAGGGTGGACTGGAGCCCTCAGGTACAGACACGGAGGCCAAGCCTTCAGGAAAGGACTGGAGGTGGCACCCTGATGGTTCTCGAAGGGGGTGTGGGTGGGAGCAGTCAGTGTGAGGCAGGGAGAGGGAGGACCCCCCAACCCAGCTCATCCCACACCATTTCTGCTCCTCGTTGTTGACCCAGAGCAACGAGGCGGGGTCCAGGAATAACCCTGACCTGAGGTCACAACCCATGGAAAGCACCAAAGCCCAGCATGAGCCAGCCCTGCCCCCTGGTGACAGTGGCCTTGGTAAATGACTTCCCCTCTTTGAGTGTCACTTCCTGTCCTTACAGTAGAGAGGAGAACCTGTGAAGGAAGAAGTGAGGCACAAACAAGGTGACCACCAGGTGGCACTGGCCCTGGGGAAGCGCCCACACCTGCAGGATGCCTGCTGGTGGCCACTTGCCCCAGGCCAGACAGGGGCTCTGCTCAGCAGTGACCTGCTTCTGAGGGGCCATTTCCACCTGTCCCCACGTGTCTGCCTGCCTACTTCTCACTCTATGCCAGAGCAGACATCAGCCCAGGGTCACAATCATTGTCACCAACACTCCAGAAACCCAGGCTAGTGACGATGAGGTAAGAGAAGAAAACCAAGAATTTTCTAGGCCTTGCTCAATGGTCCAGAGTCTGAGCTACAGTCCAAGGTCACAGAGCAGCTGAGAGGCCTCCAGGCCAGACCAGGCTTCCTATTCTCCAACTAGGGCCCGAGCCCCGAGAGAAGCATTCAACAGTAGGCCAAGGTCAGCAGCATGGGCTCTGGAGCCCAGTGCCTGAGTTTGAGTACTGGGCACTGAGTGATTTGGAGCAAGTTTTCCACCTCTGGGTTCCCAATTTCCCATCTGTAAATGGGAATGACCACAGAACCACCTCAGAGGGGCTGTGAGGCTGAAATGTGTTCTCATGTGCCCTGAGCTCAGCGGCGGCTGGCTCAGAGTGGTCACTGGAGAAGGTCAGCTCGAACCCCATGAAGGTGGCCTTCCCAGGGCTCCCCTTCCCCTGGGTGCACAAGGTGGGCTCAGAACCACGGCCCATGGGGGGGAGTTGCCCTGGTTCTGTGGCTGGGCGCATCTGGAGGGGATGGAAGGTGCCAGCCGGCTCCTGGCTGCCCTTTCTGGCCTTCTGTCCTCATCTGCAGAAGGGGAGGAAGGTCCTCACCCAGGCAAAGGGGCTGCAGAGGCTGCCGAGACACAGTGGCAGGAAAGACCAGGCCACCAGAGCCACTGTCCCCGCGGCTGCTGTGGCCGCACCTCGGCTCCCCAGGGCTGTGAGCTAGCTGCCCTCTGCCACTGCTCAGGAGGGCTGGTGACCCACCAGAGGTACTGCCAGGCTCTGGGGTGGCTGGGGGAGATGGAGGGGACCTTCAGGGTTACTGTGGCTAAGACGACAGGAGGGCCAGCTGCAGCCTGCCCCGTCCACCCTGCCTGCGTCCTGCCTGTCCCTTCCCAGGACCCAGAGGCTCCCAGAGGCTGTCCCCAGGGAAAGGCATACTCACCACTCACTGTCCCAGGACCGGTGTGGTGACGGGGGCTGAGGAGGCAGAGCCCTGTCCTTGTCTGTATTTAAGCAGTGGACACAGAGGGGCGATGGGGGAGGCTGCAGTGGACATTAGCCAAGGTCACTCTGGTTATCGGAGAAGCAAACAGACAGGGACTAAGTCCATCGGCCAGATCCCAGCTGCCACCCACGCTGCCATCGGCGCTGCCTAAGGGGTGCACAGCCTCTGCAGTGTGACCACCTCTTGGCCACAGCGCCATGTGTCGGAGGGTTGTGAGTCACTACTGTGAGTCTGGGACAGCACCATGGAGTTGTCCGGTGTCGCCACAGGGATTCTCGGGGTTGTCCGGCTGTTTATTGAGCCAGCTGCTTGGACATGCCTGGTGCTGGAACCCGGATGCCCTGGCAGTCAGAGCAGCATGAGCCCACCTGACGGATGGGGAACCTGAGGACCAAAGTAGTGAGGCAGCTCCTGCAGTCACCCCTCCAGCCTTACATGCAGACACTCTCTTGACTTCCCTGAAGGATGAATGGGGCATGACTGAGGGGGGACACAGTCGTGATACCCTGGCCATGGTGCCCGTCAGCCCGGCCAAGGGCTGCAGTGTCAAGAAGAGCTGTTCCGTCTGAGGCAGGCCTCTTCACCTCTCTGACCAAGGAGGCATTGTCAGTACGGGCTGGGAAGCCCCGATGCCCAATGAGGTTGTCAGGACAGACCTTGGTCCAGTGGTGGAACACAGTAGGCTTGTGGCTTGGATCTCTCTGGCCCTCTGTCCAGCCTGCCAACCAGTGGCCCTGAGCAGAAGGAGGTCAATCTCTGGCTGGTCCCAGGCCTGATTCTGCTTCTGGCTCCCAGAACACCTGAGTGACCCATAGAATTCACTTGAATTTTCCTGGGGAACTGCCCCTCACAGGTGGGCTGGGGGGTGCAGGGTTGAGGCTAATAGGGTCCCTCTTGATTGCAATCCCTTTCAAAACTTCGTCCAACCCTGAATCTCACACACCGCCCTCTGCAGGCTCTGAGAGAATGGTGGGTGCCCTCTGGCCCCCCTGTTGGTGTCCAGAGGACCCACAGGACTGTCTGGTACACTCAGGTCCAGGCCAGGGAGCCCATTCAAGTCCTTTAGCCTCTCTGTGACTCAGTTTCCCCACCTCTAACATGGGGACCCCACCTCTCTGGCTGCCTTGAGGACTAGATGTGGCAGTCCCAGGTAAGCTCACAGCCTGGCCCTGGGGCTGCCCCTCGCCAGTGGGTCTCCCTGATGTCACTGGGCCCGAGGGGGCATTTCAGGAACTTTCCTCCTGGCGTTCTCAGTGACACTGTGAGGGAACATGCACCCCATCCCCCTGCAGGAAAGGGAAGCTGAGCTCAGCCCTCCTCCACCCTCGGGCCCTGGCCTCTCCTGAGGGTGCCGTGGCTGAGGGGGAGGCCTCCGTACTCCCTGGGCCTGTTTCCCCTTCCTGGGCCTCAGTGTTGGTGTCTCATCTGTACAATGGCCTCCCTCCAAGCCCAGCTGTCCCTCCCATCTGTCACTGTGCCAGATGCCCCACCTTCCCTGCTGCCCCTCTGCCCCCTCAGGTAGGTAAGGGTGTCAGCGAGAGGTGGTTGCCCCTCTCCCTGGGACTCCTGGCAGTGCCACCCTCCTGTGCCTGCGACTCCCTGGTGTGTTGGCAGGAGCTCCTGTCTCTGCCCCAAGGGAGGACGCTCCCGTGGTGGGGGTGCCACATCCAGCAGGGGCGAAGAGCCAGGGCAGGAAGGGGCCTTGCTCTGCGCCAGGGGGCCCAGGCCGTCCAGGGGGCCCAGGCAGTGCTGCGGGTCACCCACTCTGCTTCTGGGTCTAGGCCCTGTGATCCAGGATGTGTCACCCGCACTTGGAAGAGGAATGGTCCCCTGTACCTCTGTAGAGGGCACAGTCTCGCAGGCTGAGAGGGTTACGGGAACAGACAGGCCTCACTCACTGGCCCCAAGCCTGGCACCGACATCTCGGCAGATTTCTGAGGCAGCTGCAGAAGGGAGGGAGCAAAGTGCTCTGAAAGGCCCATCTGTGCCCCACGATGTCACAGGTCCCAGAAGGGACCCCAGGTGTGTGTCGTAGGTCCCAGAAGGTGTGTCGCAGGTCCCAGAAGGGACCCCAGGGGGCCACTGTGGCAGTTGGAGGAGGAATGAAGAAAGTGGGGGGCCGTCAGGGCCTGCAAGGGGCTCAGATCTAGGGGTCGGGCCCTTGGGGTCAAGGGCTCAGCCCTCGCCCTGTTCTGGACACCATGGTAGGAAGGAGGGGCTGGGAGGATCTGGGGAAACAGGCCAGAATTCCTAGGGGGTGTGGGGACCATGACCATTTTTGAAGAAACAGCTCCACAGATGCCAGGCTGCAGTGGGGGGAAGTCTTGTCCACTGGTCACACCTGGAGTTAGCTGCTGAGCCTCCGATTGTCTCCCTGGGGGTGAATGCACCATGGGCCGTCCCAGGGCTGGTTGTAGACGGGGCTCCATAAGGCTGGGGGTGGGGGCTCCCTGTGGGGTGGAGTCCTCATCAAGGAAGGCTGTGGAAGGGCCCTCAGGCCAAGTGGATCAAGGAGACGCAGCGGGCCTGGTGGCCCTCGGGGGAGCTGACCAGTCGTCAGAGCTCTAGTGCAGACCCAGCCTGTGCCCCCACCCCCTACCCCGTGCACACATGTGGACACGCCCATGCCACGCTCACCCTCCCAGGCCTTGGCTCCCTTCTGGGAAGCAGGGGACAGTGTAGGTCAGTGGTGGTGGCGTGTCAGGGGTGTGCATAGGGGTGCAGGCCTTCCTGCCACCACTCCCTCCTTGTGAGATCTTGGGCCATGTAACCCTGGAGCCTCCGTTTCCTCATCTGTGGAACAGGGCTGACCCGTCACTTCCTCCAGGACTGGGAAGCGAAAATGCCATAGCATGCAGACACTCAAGCAGCCCGGGCACACGCAGGCCCCACGTTGCTGCTAACCACTGTGGGCCATGGGTGTGACCTTTCAGGGGGTCCCAGGCTCCGAGAGGGAGTGACGGCTCTGTTCGGCCCAAGTTAACAGGATAGCCCTCTGTGCCCAGGGAAAATGCCTCAGATTGCAGCTTCTGCTTATCCAGAAAGGCTGCCATCCACCTCTTGGTAGCTGGTGTTCATTTTGCTTCCTAAAGGGAGGGGGCCAGGTATATTTAGCATCTGTCTGAGCATCTGAGAGGGGCTGAGGAGGTAGTGGGGTGCCTGAAACCCCAGGCAGCCTGGGGATTTGGGGCAGGGCTCTTGTACACTTCTCTGACCCTCAGTTTCCCCATCTGTAAAATGGAGATGAGTCCTTTTTGCACACAGTTCTTGCAAGGGTTTAGCGAGGTGATGTCTGTGAGGCGTTCCACACAGCCCTGCTGGGTTGGCAGAGCCGGCACTTGGATCTGTCTTCTCCTAATTTGTTTATACCTAGTTATTCCAGAATTTATACCCCAGGAGATGAATCAAAGCACCATCTCTTCACCCCCACCCTCACACCTTGCAAATCAACCAATTTGCAACCTACAAGGACGAGTGGACACTTTTGTCTTCTGTGCCCAACCTCCAAGCCTGCTGCCCACACAAGGGTAAATTCTGCTTTCTCTGGAGCCAGTGGCCTCATGGCTTCTTGTTTTCGCTTCTCATCCACCCTCAGAGGAGAGAAGCAAGGCAAATCTGCACAACGTGACCCACTGTGTAGTTAACAGAAGAATCAAAGACACGTCCATAGCGTGGCCTTCTTGTTAAAATGAATGGGAGTGATGTTTGACCACAACTTTAGTTTAACTTCACTCTTTTCAAGCTCTAATGGCCATAACGGACTGGTGGCTCTTAGGAGATGCAATCTGTCCCATTTAACTAACAATTTTTTTTTTTTTTTTAATGATCAACTTGTCATGTTTTGGTCCAAGAAGTCCTTTTAGATCTCTTTTCTCCCCGCAGCAATCTGGACGTGACACCATGTCCAGGCCCATCTTCATTGTCTCTGGTTCCAAGACATGAAGAGGGTGACAGCCTTCCTTCTGGAAGCTGCAGGCGGGGCTGTGTGTGCAGGGCTGGCCTTGCGTGGGGTGTTCAGCTATCTGCTCTGTGTGGGCCGCTGGTGCTCAGAACTTGCTCAACTCAACCTTGGCTCCGAGTGTCCATCTGCCCTGTTGACTTTTCCTTGTTGACATTGGGAATTTTCCATTTGACCCGTTTTACTGAGTCTCTCTTGCTGCACACCCCTGCACTGGCTTGAGGCAGGGCGCGACCTCTTGCGTCAGGCTTGCTCTTTCCTGAGCACCTACTTCCTGCCAGGCTCTGCTTTAGACACATCCTGTCTATTAACTCCCCTGGTCCAGGGCAGTGGGTGCCGTTCTTCCCTCCTGTGAGCCAAAAAGTCATAACTGAGATTCAAATAAAGCAGACGTATTTGATCAGGGTCAGGAGAGGTGATGGATGTGCAAGTCGGGAAAACACGGGCGCAGTTTAGAAAAGGTTAATGCTCTGCCAAGGTTAAGCAAGAATTTTACAACCCACAGGAACATTCCTCCGTAGGGCAGGCAGGAAGGGCAGAAGTCCAGTGACAGCACACTGACGGGCACCAGGGCGCTGGTGGGTTCTGTAAGCTCTTTGGAGTGCCGGGCAGGCTGAGGCTCCTCAGACCTTGCCAGGTAGTGTCGATTCTGCAAACACTTCCCTCTGCCAGATTCTGCTCGGGATATGTCTTGCTGTCTTTCTGATCATTCTGTATCCATTTCTTTTTTCTTTTTTGGGGGATGGTGGTGTTTACTGGGGGTTGAACTCAGGGGCACTTACCCACTGGCCAGGTGCCCAGCCCTTTTTTGTGTTTTATTTGGAGACAGGGTCTCACGGAACTGCCTAGGGCCTTGCTAAGTTGCTGAGGCTGGTTTGAACTCGTGACCCGCCTGCCTCAGTCTTCAAGTCGCCGGGGTCACAGGCGTACTGCCACTGCGCCCGTCTCTGCATCCATCTTGATGTTGGCGCCATTGCTCCCCAGAGCAGGAAGGACGCTGGGGCACCAGAGGTCAGCACCATGCTGTGGATACACGCTCCCTCCCGCCTCCCCTCCTCTCCCCTGTTCTCTGCTGCCACACACCTTGCACAGAGCCCTGTCTCCCTCCAACCTGTGAGGTCTGCACATCAGCCACCTCCCATCCAAACCAACCAACCCAAAACTCAACCAGTTGATTTGTGACTTAAGCTAAAAGGAAAGACTGGGAGAGCAGCAGCCAGGGTGCCACCCTGGGATGGCCGCGGCTGGGATCCCATGACACCCAAGGCTGGGCCTCCCCCTCCCCCTCCGTCTACCCCAGGAGAAGAGAGGGACAGTCCTGGTAGGGAAGCAGGATGGGCGGAAGTCCAGTGGCAGGAAACTGACAGGCACCAGGGCTGCGTCAGGGCCTGGCCCCTCCTCCCAGGCTCCACCTGGCCTGTGCAGAGTCCGCTCACCTTGACCTCCCTGCCCACGAGCTGACAGGCATAATCCCAGCAAAAGCAGCCTGTTTCCTGATTGGCTACCAGGCATCCTGTTGGCCCATCTAACAGCAGCTCTCATGTCCCCGACGTCTGTGCAAGGTGGGCTTTGTCACAGCTGCTGAGGTGAGGTGAGGTGCAGGGGGCCAGGGATGGTGGCCGGCCGGCCTCTCCTGCGTCCTGCCCTCCCTCTGGCCACCCTCATCCCTGCCAATGCCTAACCTGCCTTCACTTTTGATGGATTTATTTTTACTGAGGTGTTTGCATGTAGTAAAAGCATAAATCCTAAATGCATAGCTCAGTACATTTTTACATTTGGGTACACCTGTGTGACCACCACCCTGAGCCAGACAGAACAAGCCCAGGGAGTCCTTCCTGTCCCTTCTGTCAACCCCTGAAGACAATGACTGTCCTGACTCCTCTCCTCTGAGACTGGATCTGCCTCTTCCGGGACTGCATATAAATGGGATGGTGATCACACACCTTTCAGCATCTGGATTGTTTATTTTACCTGGGACTTTTATTTATTTTATCTGGATTTTTCTTTATTGGGATTCTTTAAATGAATCTGGAGATTCATCTAACCTGCTACGTGAATGGGTGCTTTGCTCGGGCTTTGTGCTGAGCTCGTCCCTTTGCAGGAGAGCACCATACAGGGTCCCTCCACTGATGGACATCTGGGTGGTTCCTAATTTGTGGCGTTAGGAGCGAATTCCCACGAGTGTGAAAGCACAGTGTAGTCTTCACATGAAGAAGCTTTCACTCCTCCTGGGTGCGGAGGCTGGTGAGAGGCCAGAGTATGACAACCTTTAAAAAGAGGGGCTGCCTGTCCTCTGCAGCCTCGCCTCCTCCTGCTGGCTTTGAAGGCCTGGGGGAATAGAGTGGGGAGGGTCCCAGACCTGCCTTGACAGCTGAGAACCCGGAGCCAGACACTGCCCTTCTTATCCATGGGATGGAGACGGGGGTCCTGACGCCCTGGGGCTGCAGCGAGGATCCAGGAGGCAGTGATCCCCAACTTCCTGGCTCAGTAAATGCAGCTTCCCTTTCCGTCCCCCTGAATGACTGTGTGACTCATTTTAATGGCAGATGAGTAGAAATCCAGTCATTCAGTGGAAGGCCTGGGACGGTGGAACAAAATGGCTCCAGGAATTGGGTGAGAACTCCTCGATGACGTGCGTGCCATGGGCCGTTCTCAGGGCCCGCTCCTCACTCCTCGCCTGGTCACAGAGTTGGGCAAGCGGGCAAACACCACAGGTCCACAGCACCGCCAGGAAGGTCCAGGCTGAGCAAACAGCGAGGACGTGCTCTCCGTGCTCTCCGGCCCTCCCTGCAGCCCGCCCTCCCTGGGGGCTAGGTGGGAGCAGGCTGCTCAACAGGGGGGAAAAATGTATATATATTATATATATGTATATTTATATAAATACATATTAAATATATGTGTGTGTATATATATATAATACTAAAGTGTATGCATAGAAGGTTCTGGAAGGAGGCACACCAGAGATTATCCAGGAATTTACTAGCTGGGGAGACGTTTGCTTTGTTCTTTATGTTCCCGTGTGCTGTTCGTGTCTCCACAAGGACAGATGGCCTTTATAAGGAAGGGAAATTTGGTCCGTTTTAGCTGAACCCAGGGGAAGGATGCTGTGTTTGAATACAGCTTCTTTCAGGTCTTCTTAGGAAGGTGGCTTTCTGGGTGCTCTCTGTGATGGCTCTGGCTTTCCTCCAAACGCCCTCAGTTGGGAAACAGCCTGACAGTGTGGAAAGGCCTCTGTGGGGAGGTCAGCCAGGGCTCAGGTCCTGATCAGCTGCTTATTTACTGAGCGTTCCCTCAGGGAAGCTTAGTCACTGTGATCCCAGCAATAAGGTGGGGATCATGCCTACTTTGGGGTGCTTGGGGAGAGTGGAGATACCCCGTATGGTCTGAGCAAAGAGCACTTCCTTGGCACGTTTCCTCCGGGTGTCGGATGTGGTGCTGAGTCATCTCCAGGGTGGCTGCCTCCCAACGTCCTGGACACGAGTCACAGCCCTGTCATTCTCCTCTGCCATGAGCATCTGAGGCAGAGAAGTGAAGTATCTGGGGCAGCGTTTGGCCCTGGAGAGCCAGCCGGGTTCCTTATTCTCTTGCTTACGTTGCAATACATCCATGGCCTGTGCGATAGGCACGCCACATTTTGGCTTTGGCCCTGGTGCCTGGAGAGGTGGTTAAGTCTCTGTCATTCACTGTCCTCCTGCAGTTTGTACCAGGTGTGTAACCCAGAAGCTTCCCTGAGGATGGGACCCCCTGGGCCTGGACTTTAAGGATTAACCCGCTGGCCTCATTAGCATGGAAAGACCTTAGGGAATCCCATACTTCTGCCTCCAAGGACGTTTTCACATGCAGAAACAGCACCGCCAACATCCCCCTTTGGATCTTTGTGCAGAACTCTGAAACTGTGACTTTTTACCATTAGGAACCAGACCTCCAGGCGTGACTTGCTAAACCACGACTCCAGATCAAGCGGGCACACCTGCACCCATGGCTGCTAGCCTGTGTCCCCTGCGACCTCAAGCTCGGTGTACGAACCTGCACACAGAGGGGAGAGCTGTCCATGGGCCCCCTGGACTGTGTCAGGTTGGGTCCCTTGGAGTCCTGGGATTGCAAAGTTTTAACTGAAGAGGTTTCTGAATAAACCTCTTCATCCCACACAGTTTGCTGTGGCTTCTCTCCTCTTTCGTTGGACTTTGGCCTCAGCAGGAAGCCAGCTGACGGTCTTTGCCCTGTGTCCACCACACCGGGCAGGAAGCCTGACTGGTAAACCTCTCTCGTGTCTTTGTTGGTAGATTTTCCTAGAGTGCCACCCTCCATGTACACGAACACGGGGTCTCCATTTCTCCTAGGTCTGTGGGTCCATACCTTCCTGCAACGGGCTGTGACATTGCAGTCAGCTTTATACCTTCAGCGTGTGTGGGGGAAGGCATGCACAGACACCCACATGAACATAGCCCTCGGCATTTACGTGTCGTGGAAATCACTCCTCCCTGCCTTTGTAGCGGGGAAAATGGTTTTGCCTTCCTTTTCCAGCTTCTCGGGGAGAGCAGTAGATACGTGTGCATCTGTGAGAAAAAGAACGAGGACATATTGTTCTCCTCAACTCCCTGTGTCTGGTCTGGAGGCCAACAAGCCTAGAGATGGCTAGAGCTAACTGAGAATCCCTGTTTCCTAGGTTCAGCCAACATCTGTTCCCACTGTCCTTTCCTGCCAGCGCCTGGGGAACGCACGTCAAAGGCTCCTACTGAGCAGGGTGCAGGGTCCAGGCCATTTCAGGTGACGGTTTGCCCCCTGCAGGCCATAAACTGACCCTCATGAAGAAACTGTGGGGCTCTGAAAACCAGATGCCAGGGCACAGTTGGCTGAGTAGAAGTTTCTGGAAGGGAGGGCTGAGTAGGGTAGACATTGCTTGTGCTTGCCAATGTCTGCTTCTCCTTTCTTTGAGGGCAAACAGGAGGCAATGCTTACCCAGTTGCCCATGTTCCAGCTCAGGAAATGCAGGAAGCAAGGTTGGGTGCCACACCTGGACTGAAGCAGGGAAGAGCCTTTGAGGACTCCAGTCTAACTTACCTCACAATGGTCAGTATGGCGGCCCTGTGCTGAGAAGTGAAGCCTTAAGAATGGGTACCTCAGACCACTGTGTTGCTTCACACATGATGCCCTGAAGGATGGATGCTCGGAGAGTTATTCTATCCAGTGGCCAACGGGCACGAGAGAGACATTCTGTTGTGAAATCACTAAGATCGTAAGGGATGTTTGTTACTGAGGCAAAACTTAACCTACCCTGACTAAAACAATTAGACATTGACATTTTCAGGTCGTCTCATGGCCATAGAATTGCTATTATATTATAAGGATCCTTTTAGTTAAAACAATAAATCTGTTTGCCTTGACGTGATTAAAGTTATTATTTTGGTTGCTACAAGCTAAAAATTGAACTAATGATTCCATATGTTTGAAGTAAGTCTAGACCCTAAGTCTTATTGTCCTATTCTGCTTTCAGATAAAATTTCTCAAAATTATTGCACCTGTGGGCGAGACAGTTTTACTGTCCTGTGTGCTAGGAAACTGGAAACCTGTTTATTTCCCTGTGTGCATCCTGGAGGACCTGACATGGGGTCCTGCAGGAAAAGCCTATTTGTTAGCGGAGAGTGATGGCAGGGAGTGGGCAGGGTGAGGGTGTGGGAGGGGAGAAGGTCCCCGGGGATTACAGTGATTGCAGATCTAAACTGTGGCTAATTATGGTGACGGTGCCTCTCCATCTCCTGCTGTTGCAGGGTCCATATGGAGTACACTGCGAGGAGGACTCAGCCGGGGTGGCCTCTGCCAGTACAATCAGGGGAAAAGGAGCACGTGGGTCCATGAGTATAGTGAAGGGTCACAGTCTTGGCAACTACAGCAGAAAGGGTGTGGCCACGGAGAGCGTGGCTTCAGTGGGACGAGGAGCTCTGGACTGGGGAGGTCTCTCTATGTGCATATGGAAACTACAAAGAACTGGAACAGGACGGGTGATGGAGCCTGAGGATAAGCCAGTAGCTAAAGTCTTCAAGGAAGATGAGCAAGTAAGTAACAGAAATGCTGTGATCTGGAGGAAATTTAGAAGGAGCCATGACAGAAAATAAAATTGTGTGTGGGGACCCATCTTAGGGAGGTGATCAGGGAAATCATCTGTGAAGAGGGAACCAAATCACTGACAGATGGAGATACATGCTGGATAGGGGGAAAGGGCAGGTGTAAAGGCCCTGAGGCAGGAAAGAATTGATTCCTGGCCCTACAGGAGGATTCTAGAAAGTTCTAGGAAATGATAACAAGTAAGAAAATAGTGTTAGGTGTTTGTTAGATGGAGGAAAAACAGAAGAGAACAGCACTTATTGTGCACCAGGAGTACCAGACGGATTCCTTTAACTTGTCAAATAAGCCCAGTGAGCACTGAGCCTCTTTGGGGGTGGCCAGGGAAGAACGGTGCAGCAGCTTGTCCTTGGAAAGACCTCGAGCCACAGCCCTGACCACACATCCCCTGGGAACCTCCTCTGTGAGGCCACCGGCCCCTGAACTTGGGCACGCTCACAAGGGCACCCTTATCAAAGACGTCAAAGCACTCACTGTGGCCAGACGTGATGGCAATGGGCACAGTGTCCTTGTTGCTGTGGGCCCGAGGGACTGTTGGCAGTAGTCCAAGGTCATTCTCCAAATCCACTCGGCTCCTGCACCGTCCTAAAGGGTGGGTTAAGTGAGACCCCCCGAGAAGACGGCCGCTCACGTCCCCCTCTTCCCAGTTTCTCTTCCTCTCTTATCACACATGTGAGAAATGTCCAGCACTTCCGGGTTCGTCAAGCCGACACCCCTATTCTGAGTTTTAAGGATTCCATTTTTGTTCCAATGTCCTCATTAACAGGGGCCACTTGTGGGGACTCTGAATTCAACGTCACTGCTGTTTGGCAACCCACTGGATTAAATTTTGTGGTTGACTTTCAGCCACGTCAGTCCTGTGGGGACAAGAAACAGTTCTGAGGCCACCAGACAAGTGTCTGCTTCTCAGATGGACTTGAACAGAGAGGCCCTGGAACTGGCCTTCGCCCTCACCCTCTAAGTGCTCGCGGGCACTCAGAAGGCCCTTTGCTTTTGCTGACAGTCATCTTGATTGTCACAACAACTAGCACGGGTGAAGCCTTGACTGACTTCGATGCCACCATGTGCCCACACTACCAATGTGGCCGAGGAGCCCGGTGCTGGGTCAAGCTCACGGACACAACCGGGTGAATTCCAAAACCCCAGGTCCTCCGTCTTCTGGGTCCACTCTTAGTGATGATTTCCTGTCAGTCTGGGTCCAATCATGAGGGATAACAGGCAGTGACTTTAACAGGGATTGTCTAACGCACAAAAGATACCGACTGCAGAGAGCAATTGGAATAACGGGACACTGGCTTGTAAAAAGTCAAGGGGATTTTAAAGAAAAAGAGAGCAGGTAAAAGAAAGAGCACTACCTCTAGGACTGAGATAAAACACCAAGAAGGGCCCCCAAGCCCCAGAGCTGAGATGCCGGGCTCACTGGAGAGGGTCAGCCATGAGTTCCTGAACCTCAGAGGAGTCACTGTGGCCTTGTGTTGGCAGACAGTTCTTGAAGCCTACTATCCAGAACTTGCTAGAAAGCTACTTTCTAGGGTTGCTGGGAAAGCCATTTACGGGGAGGCATCTCACTAGAGCCACTCAGTCCTCAAAGCAGCCCAAGTGGTGCCAGGGGAGCCGCTGGTGGCTGGCGGTGGAGGCCTGAGCCTGCAGGAGGCTGTCCAGGGAGGACACTGGAGAGGGGCAGCGGCCTCCTCCCCTCCTGCCAGGGCTCTCTGGTTCTCTGCACTCACAGAGCTCCAGATGGGCCAGCCGCCAGAGGACAGGCTTTTAAAGGACCTAGGTCCACTGTTCTCAGAGGTCACAGGGAGCTAAGGGACACTGAGCGGATAACCTGCAGTAGATGACGGCTCCCTTCTCCTACCTGCCCAAGAGGAAGCCCTTGGGATGACCTTCCCACCACTTTCTCGTCCCACGTCTGATGGGTCAGCAAATCCCACCAGCCCTACCTTCAGAATGACTCGGGACAAGCTTGCCCTCTCCACAGCTGTGGCCTGGCCAGGTCCGGCCTCCTTCGTCCCTGGCTGGGGTTATTGCGTGTCAGGTGGTTCGTCTCCCGAGCCTTTGTGTGTTGGAGGCTGGCTCCTCAGCGCACCAGTGTTGAGGTGGTGGGACCCTTAAGGGGGGGGGGGGGCGAATGGGAGGTCCTTGGTACCTGGAAGGGATCCAGGTAGCTCTGGTGGCCCCCTAGGTGAGTTCTCAGAGAGGCACGTTATTAAAGAATAATCCCGGCCACTCTGCAACCCCGTTGGCTTCCCATCTGGCAAATGATCTCTCCCTCTTGCATGTGCTTCTGCCATCGTGACACCAACTGCCATGAAGTCCTCACCAGAGCCACACTGATGCCGGCACCCTGCCTTTGAATCTCCAGAACTGAGCTAAATACGCCTTTTTAAAAAATAAAGCTACCCAGCCTCAGGCATTTTATTTGGGTAATAAAATACAGACTGACGCATTGCCACAGCATCCTTATTCATACTTCTGTCTGGGACCCCCTGAAGTCCCTACTCGACACAGTCATCAGATCATGCTACTGTTCTTTGAGAAACATCTTCAGTAATTTGGAGTCAACGATGAAGTTTTTACAAAGACTAACTTGCTAACTGCAGGTTAGTGCTGAGTCCAATTTTAATCAACCAAACTAGTGTTGTAGGGACAAACGAGGCAAGGCACCGAAGACAGCAGGAAACAATTTTATTTGGCTGCAGCCAGGTTCAGAGGGCACAGCTTTTGCTGTAATCAATCAATCCCCTGAACCCCGAGTTCAGGGAGTTTCAGAGTTTTATACCCAGCATGTAAGGGGGGGGGGCTCAGAAGTTCACAGTCTGCAGAAGTTCACATAAAAGCAGCTTTTTCTCTCACTGTTCTGGGCAAGTTAACCCTCCAAGGACAGCACCTAAGAAGGGGGGAGCTTCTTCTCCCCTTCCTTTCCTCCCCCTGCCAGCTGTTACCATGGGCCCATTTGTAACTTATCTTAAAAATAGAGACATCTCTGTGAACCCCAGCTCCAGGCCAGAGGCCTTGTTTGCACATTTCTACAAACTACTATACTGGATATTTTTGTGAAAAACTAGTAAGGGGGTGTCCAGCACCTGGAGTGCTGGTATCTTCTCGGCCAGTGGCCAAGTAAACAGGGCAACACGAAAATAGGAAGTTTATCTACATTGGACTCTTTTGCAGAGACTCTTCTGCTGACAGTCTTAAAATCAGCCATGGTGAAGAGGGCTTTTCTGTGGAGAAAGGGGGTGCCACTTCACTAGGGAGCAGGGACAGCCAACTGCAGCTGCTCCCCAGTTTCTTGTTCTTCTCTGACCTCATCCTGCATGACCCCTGCAGCCCATCCCACTCCTCTCCAGCTGTCCTGGCTTCTATTGTTTTCCTGAAATATGCCCCAGGGTCTTTGCACTGGTTCTCTCAGTCTAGAGTTCTGTTCCCTTGAAGACCATTTGATTACCTTTCTTGTATCCTTCAGGGCTTCCTCAAACATCTTATCAGTAAGAGCTCCTCTGGCCACTCTTTCTTAAAATGTAAGCCCCTGCCCTTGATGTTCCTCGGTCCCCTTCCCAGTTCTTTGTTCCTCTCCTTAGCACTCTTCCCCACCTAGCCTGCTAGAATGCCACTTTCTGACCTTTTTTACAGTCTCTCACCACAAGAGCAGGCTGCAGTGTGTCTCGAGTATCACCGAAGCCTCAATGCAGGTTGTTTGTGACACAGAAACACTAACGGCACAGGTCTTTGCTTGAGGAAGCCCCAGGGCCTGGAATCGGGAGCCCAGTGTCTCCACTCAGCCCTCGGCTAGTTCCAAGGGTCACAAGGCTTTGCCATGTGGTGGCCTCAGATCAGACGTGGCCGTGGCCTCTGTGGTACTCTCCCTCTTTGCCTGTAAGGAAGAGATTCAGGGAACAGAAAGCAAAATGCTGCAGGAAACGGCTGAATTTCAGCAAGTCAAAGAGGACACCGGGTGCTCTCCCAAGTTCTGCCTTTTTCGGAAGGGACCTCTGTCCCAGTCCCGCCCTTTTGCCATGGGCCCCAGGATTCCTGCCCCTCCCACGGTGACGCCTGTTCTCTTGTCAGAATCTGTTTTAACCAGCCTGTTATGACCAGAACAATTTTAGAGGAGGGAAAGTTCATTTGGGGGCTCACAGTCGCAGAGGTCTCCGTCCATGGACAGCTGGCTCCGTTCCTCGGGCTCCAGGTGAGGCTGGACATCACGGGGGAAGAGTGGGGTGGAGGGAAGCAGAGAGAGACTCCACTCTCCAGATACAAAATGTAGACCCCAAAGCCACGCCCCAGTTCCCACCTCCTCCAGCCACACCCCCCCTCCTCCAGGCACCACTCATTAATCCCATCAGGGACGGATCCACGGATACGGTTAAGGCTGTGGCCCCCCGTCGTTTCTCCTCCAAGCCTTCTTGCACTGAGTCACTCAGGAGCTTTGGGGGGACACCTCACACCCAAACCACAACAAAATCTGTGTGATGGGTCACCTGCTGCCAAGACCCCTCCCCTAGTCCTGCTTCCCTCCGGTGGTAGAGTGTCCGACATTGGTGACAAGCCAGGGGCCATGTGAGCAATATTTCTCACCCCAGGTCTTCTTAATTCCCATCAGAAAATGGTGAGTGGTAACTTTATGTTCACTCCTCTTAACTGTGTGTGTGTGTGTGTGTGTGTGAGTGTATGTGTGTGCACGTGCACACGGTGGGGGATCCAGAGCCCCTAAGAGGAGCCCAGTGGACAACACGGCTCCTGTATCTGTGGACAGGAGGGCTCAGGAGCCATCCATGTCAGCGGGGGCGTTTCTGCCCCTGGAGGGCTGGCCCAGCATCGCAGGAGCAGCTGCCTTTGTAAGACCAGGGCCGCCCTCGGGGAAGAAGCAGCTTCTGCCTCGCTTGCCCCCGGGTTCTTGGTTTCTTCTACTTCTCATCTTGTAATTAATGTCACTTTTAGGAACTTTTTAAAATCTAGATTTTTTTCTAGCACAGGTGATTCTAACAAACTGGCCATGACCGGAAACAGTGATTTGTTTCTTTCCTTTTTCACCTCAGGACTTGGAGCCTCTGCTTTGGACAGTCGTCCAGGCAGCCCTGCTCAGTTGTCACCCACAGGGAGGAGTGCATGTGCTCACCAGCTGCTCTCCAGGCTGCTCTCCCTGAGGGGCGACCTGGGGCTGGGAATGTGAGAGCAGAGGCGCTGAGCTGGTTGCTGCTGTCATTTTGGGGTATCCCAACCATCTTACTCCCACCATCTATTTGGGTCCTCTGTCACCTCCAGTCGCAGACTGGAAAGCCCCTGACCTAAAGAACATCTGTTGGCACCCCTGGCACAAGAGCCACACCTGGTCCTTCCCCACAAGAGGAGGCCAGGCCTGCAGCCCACCATCAGCCCCAAAGACCTCCAGTGTCCACAGAGTCTGGACACAGATGAGTCTGACCCGAATGCTTCTCTGTCCTCTGAGCCTTCTAAGTCCTCTGACATCAGGGACATTTCAGCAGCCCAAGTCCCCTGGATGAGCTTTGTTCCCCTCTTCTGGGCAGAATGTCCAGCACTGGGCCTGGATAAACGAGAACGTTCAGAAGAGTCTCTTTGGATTCTCATCAATCCACCCTCAAACTGTTGCAATGTGGAGGAAAGACGGATGTCAGAGAGCCAGAAGACACTGGCTGAATCCAGACTGTGTCATTTATTATTTATGGATTTTCCTTTCCCCATCTTTCTCGGTTCCCTTGCTATAATGAGAACAGTGGCTTGATCATTTCTAGCAGGACTGACACCTACTTTCCCTGTCAGGTAAGGAGAAATGGCAAATACATGATTTAATTTTCTCCCAAACCACACTGAGATCCCTTCCATGTGGCCCGCTAGTCATGGAGGTGACAGAGGACCCAACCCTAGTCAGTGCTTTGTCCAAAGGAGAAGCAGGCGTGGCATTCGCCCGTCAGAACGTCCTCCGGGTGTGGCTGGGCGCTGTAAGCTGGTCTTTGAGGGCAGCTGCTGACCTCTCACAGCGGCCAGGAGGAGATCTGAGCTTTCTTTTTGCAGACTCAGGTAGGCCACGGGGTCGGCCTGTTCTGCTAAGGCTGTGCTGCTTCTGAGTTCCATGCGTGTTCCTTGCCATCTAGGTAGAATGGGGAAAATAGGAAACATTCCGGAGGAGAGACAGAAACTGCGCCAGGAACAGGGAGGATGTGCGGGACAAGTGGTCACGAAGAATTACCAGGCGGCAGAGTCCAAGAGTGCGCCGATAGACAGAGCCAGCCAAGGGTCCCCAAGGGGATCTCAGCAGCGTGCCCTCCATCCTTCATCTCATGGTGGACAGCAGCTCTGGGCAGCCCCACCGGCTTAGGAGGGGGAAAGTAGAGGAGGCCACTAAATCAGGAGGTAACTGTGAACAAGAGCAGAGCGAAAAGAAAAGGACGTGTGTGACAGTTGGTGTCTCTGGGTGTCTGTGAGCCAGCCCCCCTGCCATGGTGATAAGCTCACTGCCGGCAGTGACTCCCCTCCAAGGGTTCCCAGGTTCCAAACAAATGTGCAGAGACACATGTTTCCTTCTTCACTAGGAATGTGGAGTGCCCAGCAATTGTGCCCAGTGACCTGGTCAGCCGTGGATTGTTCTAGCTCAAAACAGACAGCACCATGCAGCAGAGGACTAGCCCTGGGGCCTGTGGGCACATGATGGCTTTTGGACCCTCTCGTGGAATTTCTCCAAGCTCCGGGGAGGAGTAGTTTTATATTCCCTGGGAGCTGGAGCAGATAGGTTCCTTTGAAGCATGGGTTCTTTTGAAAACTTGACAAAGTTTCACCTTTTGCTCGATGGTAAATCTGTTTGTTTTGACATGAAAACAATGTTTTTAATGAGTTACTATTGAATAAACTGAAACTCTGGTTATGTCAAGGTTGGGGTAGGTTCTGGCATACATTGTGGGCCACAGGCCAAGCGTGTTGATCTTCTGTCTGGGTACAAACTCTGTCTCTTTCTAGGGAGACTTTGGTTACTTCCACAGAGAGTTAATAGGATAAGAGGGATGTCTTAGTTCAGGCTAATGTTGTCTCCACACTCCAGATTCACAGGTTGATACCTAATCCCCAATTGGGGGAGGCCACACCATGTGACCAGCATTTTCCTTTCCTGATTGTTCGAGGCTCTGTTGGTCACTTCCCATGATCTGGCCACATCAAAGTGGCCCTAGATGGCTGCCCCGATCTTGGAAGTCCCATAATGTCACAAAATGTGTCTTCATGTGTAGGCGTGCCTTCCTGCATCCCCATGGGTGGAGCTACGCTCACCTGTCCCTTTGTGATATTACCCCCTTGCCCTGTTTGGGATGGAATGTTCCATGAAAAGGCCCTTTGTGTGTCCCCTTCTCTTGCTCTGCCCTTGGGTGTGGCCTTCCTAGATGTCAGTCAACATGCCCACAGCAGACATCAGGAAGCTAGACTCAGCCCCTTGAAACCTGACCCCTTGACTCATTTGAACGGCTTCTTCTCAATAAAAGGGGTCCTTCGCGCTCTCTCTCTCTTTCTGCGGACCCTTAAGGTCAGAGGAGCCATCACAGGAAATAGGAAAAAGGTATCTCTGTCTCTTGTGTGGTTATTTCACTCAGCCCAGTTCCCCTGGAGTGACCCTGAGAGTTTTGTCGCCGTGAATGCGACCCCCAGTGAGGTGGTGTTAAGAGAATGGACCTCGGAGGTCGTTAGGTCATGAAGGACTCAAGAATGGAATCAGTACCCCTAAAAAGAGGCGCCAGTTGGCTTCTTCACCTTTTCCAGCAACAGAGGACATATGCTGGAGCAGACACCAAATCAGCCTTGACCTTCCCAGTTTTTAGGGCCGTGAGCCACACATTTCTATTGTTTACAAATTACCCCGTCTAGGTTATTTTGTTATAGCAGCTGGACCAGGTGGAGACAGACTGCTTTAACAAGTCACCGTAGATGGGTGGCTTAACCAGCAAACACTCATGGCTACAGTTCTGGAGGACTGACCCCCAGGATCAAGGTGCCTGCAGACCTGAGGTCCTGCTTCCTGGTTGGCAGGGGGCTGTCTTCTCAGGTGTTGAGGACAGAGGCAGGGAGCCAGCTCTTGCATCTTCTCTTCCAAGGGCACTAGTCCTATTTGTGAGGCTCCACCCTCATGACCTTGTCCCCACGCATGGCCCCTCCTCCTAACACCATTGCATGAGGGGATGGAACTTCAACACATGCCTTGGTGGTGGCGGAGGGTTACAGTCTACGACAGCGAGGAAGACCTTCCTGGGTGGCTAGACTTGAAGAATATTTCTGAGTGAAAGTCTTGATGGTGAAGTGCTGCCTTCCATTAAAAGCACAAGTCCTGAACACCCAGGGCCACAACATATTCCAGTCCCGAGCCCTGACCGCCAGCCAGTCGCCCACAGCCTTCCTCGGCCACCCTTGAACACTCTGTCCCCAGCTCTCCTGTCTCCCTGTTGGTCTCAGTTACCCACACCTTTCCCTCATCACCATAGCAACAGCTGCCGGAGCTGGGGTCCAACAGCAAAGGTTGCCTCTGTGCAGAGCCTGCAGGGACTCTGGGGGGAGGGGAAGAAGGATGGGACTGGGAAAGTCAACACAATGGGCCAGACGTCACTTTCCCGTGTCGTATCTGAGTACACGACCAGCGTGACTCCACGTCACGTTCAACCACAAGAGTGGGAAGTTACACTCCATGTATGTAGGATATGTGGAAATGCATTCCACCGTCACCAATAACTAAAAAGACCAAATAAAAAAAAGAATTAAAACAGTCCCAAGAATAAGGTCACAAAACTCTTTAGTCCGGGGAACATGAGGCCTGAGTCTGCAGTCCCCTGGGTTATCCTGACCTCCACGACAGGACTCTGCCGACTCCCTGACCCCATGAGGATAATGAGCAGCTCTGCTCCTAGCTGTCCCCTTTCTTTGCCTGGAACCGCCAACTCACTGTGACTCCTTCTTGTTCTTTCTATACAGCCAGAAGCTGCTGATGTCATTCTGGAGCACTTGGGTGGGCAATGGGGACACGGTTCTCCTGTGGCCATCCTCACTTTAGCTCCATACCTTGCTCTGACCTCGGTGTGTCTCCACCTGACTTTCAGGTGAACGATGGTGAGTTGAGCTGTCTGACGTCAGGGGCCATCTGTACTTGGTGACCTATCTTGCCAAGTTACAAACTTCTCTGTGCCCCAGGACTCTTGTCGCTGTGAGATAATGTATTACTTCTGAGTTGATGTGAAGATGGGCTGGGAGGTCGAGCCGAGCCGACATCCAGCAGGGAGGGCCTGGGAAACGGCAAAGCCCCTCCGCCTGGGTAGCTGTTGGGGCCACTGCAACCTCTTTGCCTCCCACCCAAGCCTCCTCCAGCCTCTCTCAAAAATGCATACCGCCCACATACCACCATCTCAAATCTTCACAGTTAAATTTCCTTGAAAGTATGGAGTCTAAGACTCTCACCACAACAGCACAAAGGGTGTAAAGGTAACTGCCCCACCCACAAGGCTGGATCCCCCATTTTCCACGTGGCCAGGCAGCCACTGATCTGCTCTGGGTCCCCCTGGCTTCCAGGTTTTTTTCAAATATAACGGCACAGATGGTCTCCTTGCGTTTGGTTGGTTTCTTCCCCTCGGCACCTGGGTATCTTCTTTAGTGAAATGTCTGTTCGCATTTTTGCCCCTATTTCGAATTGAGGAGTTTGTTTCCTATTGTCCGGGGCCGAGGGTTCCTCATAAGCGCCGCTGTCTCTTTCAGATCAGCAAACACTGGCCTGGTGACGGTGGCCCAGCTTGTCTTCCTGGGTTTTCATCCTTTCCTGGATCCTGGCTCGGTGAATCTCATTATCCTGCCGGGTTTCCACTGCTGTAAGGAAGACAGTTGAAGAGTATGGAATTCAGCTATTTTCACTGTCTTTGGTGGAGAGTGAGTTCAAATTACTTGTTCTAACGTTATCAGGAAAAGAAGTCGGGTGGTTATTTTTTTTTCCCTTAATTTGTTTGCTTTTGTTTTGGTTTGTTTTTGTTTTCCTTATTCAGTTATCTTTAGCCAAACAGTTAAGGCTGGTTTTTCCTGAAAGGTGAGGTTGTAGGGCAAACGAAACTTCTCTTTATGATTTTGCCTATATACCCCTGTGAATCACTCTTACAATTCAAAAAAGTACAGCTGAAAAATACAAAGACACAGTATTTCACGGAGGAGCACGGTGTTGGGCACACGGCATTACTGTGACCTTCTCCTTGGCTGGTTTCCTCTTAGGTTTGTTGCCCTGTCACCACCAGGATGACTCTGCCATTCCGTGTCTTGCTTCCTGGGGCTGCAAACCCTCCTCTGTCACAAGAGCCCCACACCCACTCTCCTTTCTCACTGTGCAGCCCCAGATTTAGGTGTGGCTCAGGTCTGGTCCTTACCAGGGTGGGAAGGAATCTGTCCATCCCTGGGAAGAGCAGAAGTGACAGGAAACTGAGACACGTGGGGGTGCCCCGGCTACTCACCGTGGACGGACCCCACAGCTGTGGGGCAGCTAGGAGTCAGGTGGGTTCAGTCACGTGCCAGATCTTGGCCCATTCTCCTGGAGTGGGATCTACCAAATGCCACATCTGTCATCTCCCTGTAAGCATGACCGTGGCAGAACCTGAGACACTGGAGAGTCCTTGCTCCTGAGAGTCTCAGAGAAACCAGCTCCTAAGCACCAACCCTTTAGCTGTCTGTGGAAGGTGTGCAGGAGATACCCCCAGCTTTCCCGTGGGCCGCCCTCCCTCCTGCGTCTCCCTGAGGCCTCCTTCGCGCATCCTCCAGGATCCCGATTTTCTGCTCCCCTTTCCATTCAGTTTCGAGTTTCGTCCTGTTTGACATTTGTTTTTACATTGAAAAAAACAACTTGAAGCTAAGTGTGGAAGCCAGAGAGAAAGCCTAAATCATGACAAGGGGACACAAGTGCTTCTGTGACATCCTCTGCCAAAGCAGGGACCCATTCTGGGTGCATTTCATAGGGGATGTGGCAACCTCCAGGGAATGCCCTTACCCAAGCACAGCAGGCACCTACTTTCATGTACCTAACATTTATTCAGCACCTGCTGTATGCCAGGAACGTTGTACAGCATTAGCACATTAGCTGAAATATTCCCTCCCGAGGGGAGCGCTGTGTGGTGGGTGGAGTGGAGGGAAAGCCCAGGGCATAATGATTTGCAGATTTGTGTGTGTGTGTGTGTGTGCATGTGTGTGTGTTGATCTAGGTTTTTATTCATTTATTTTTTATTAACAATTGAGTTTCTTCATTATTTTGACTTCTTTAAAAAATTGATCTATGATTATGTTTCTTATGCCAGTTAACCATTTATAGTCTTTCCCCTACAGATTCACACTTAAATACACGCTCTGAGGTCACGGAAGGGATCTCTCAACATTTCTCCTTTACACTGAGCGTGATGCCAAGCTTTCTCAACAGGGGGCGCTGGGGAGGCATTGAGGGGCATTGGAATAGGGCTGTGTCTGTGAGAGGACACCTGCTGGTGCCATCCCGAGCACACCAAGGCCCAGCGCAGCTACCTGGACATCACAACTTCCTCAACATTGACTCCATGAGCTTCAGACTTCCTGTCCTTGGCACTTGTGTCCCATGTCCCTCCATTTGCCGTCCCATTCTAAGTTTTGCCTCCCATGACCCTTCTGATGCCATGGCTCTCCCATATGGTCACCACACGTCCTCCTCCAGAGTCCTCCTCTCTCTGGATGTTTTCCTAGGAAACCCGGCAAACCTCTCTGACATCCAATGTGCGGCAGCAGCACCTTCTCCAGTGAAGCCCGACGTCTGGGGAGGAGACCCTCCCTCCCAAGTTTATCTTCCTCCGTCGCCCTGGTGCCCTGCAGAGTTCTCGTACATACTGTGGTCACTCTTGCATCAGAACTTAATCTCTTCATGTGAAACTTGCCCTGTTTAAGTCACACTGTGGCTTCTGTCTCCTGATTGGACCTCGATTGGTACAGAAATCAACATCCAATTAGCGCTGTCTGTTCCATGAAGTTCACGTGGGTTATTTCACAAAGACAAGTGTGATGTGGCAGAGTGTATCAGAGCGGATGAGACTGGGCTTTGGGACAAGGTGGATCTGTGTTTCAGTTCTGACTCCGGCACTCATTATCCCTGGGCCACCTATGTAGAGTGTGCTGTGGTATGGGGGATCCCCCTTCCAGACTAAGATTCCCATTCATTCCACTGCCCACAGGGTTGGCCGCTGTCAGCTTGTGACTTGTTCCTTTATGACAATTGTTCTGCACTGAAGGGAGTTGTCTTGCCCATTTTACAACCTCTTGGGAGGGATCCATACCAGCGATGGCTTGATGTGGGGGTTCCCAGGCCCAGTCCCTTTGACTTCATCTGGCATGTCTCCACTCAGGGTGCCCTGTGGGGTTCAAGGTGACTATGGCAACTGCATTGAAATTCTCCTTCTGTCCAAACCCACTTCTCTTACTTCTTCCTCGCAGTTGCTCCTGAGAGCATTCCTTAAGTAAACTTCTTTTTTTTTTTTTTTTTTTTTTTTTTTTTATTTTATTTTTTTTTATTGTTGGTTGTTCAAAACATTACATAGTTCTTGATATATCATCTTTCACACTTTTCTTCAAGTGGGTTATGAACTCCCATTTTTAGCCCATATACAGATTGCAGAATCACATCAATTACACATCCATTGATTTACATATTGCCATACTAGTGTCTGTTGTATTCTGCTACATTTCCTATCCTCTACTATCCCCCCTCCCCTCCCCTCCCCACCCCTCTTCTCTCTCTACCCCCTCTACTGACCTTCATTTCTCCCCCTTGTATTATTTTTCCCTCTCCCCTCATTTCCTCTTGTATGTTCTTTTGTATAACCCTGAGGGTCTCCTTCCATTTCCATGCAATTTCCTTTTTCTCTCCCTTTCCCTCCCACCTCTCATCTCTGTTTAATGTTAATCTTCTTCTCATGCTCTTCGTCCCTATTCTGTTCTTAGTTACTCTCCTTATATCAAAGAAGACATTTGGCATTTGTTTTTTAGGGATTGGCTAGCTTCACTCAGCATAATCTGCTCTAGTGCCATCCATTTCCCTGCAAATTCTATGATTTTGTCATTTTTTAATGCAGAGTAATACTCCATTGTGTATAAATGCCACATTTTTTTAATCCATTCGTCTATTGAAGGGCATCTGGGTTGGTTCCACAGTCTTGCTATTGTGAATTGAGCTGCTATGAACATCGATGTAGCAGTGTCCCTGTAGCATGCTCTTTTTAGGTCTTTAGGGAATAGACCAAGAAGGGGAATAGCTGGGTCAAATGGTGGCTCCATTCCCAGCTTTCCAAGACATCTCCATACTGCTTTCCAAATTGGCTGCACCAATTTGCAGTCCCACCAGCAATGTACAAGTGTACCCTTTTCCCCACATCCTCGCCAGCACTTGTTGTTGTTTGACTTCATAATGGCTGCCAATCTTACTGGAGTGAGATGGTATCTTAGGGTGGTTTTGATTTGCATTTCTCTGACTGCTAGAGATGGTGAGCATTTTTTCATGTACTTGTTGATTGATTGTATGTCCTCCTCTGAGAAGTGTCTGTTCAGGTCCTTGGCCCATTTGTTGATTGGGTTGTTAGTTATCTTATTGTCTAATTTTTGGAGTTCTTTGTATACTCTGGATATTAGGGCTCTGTCTGAAGTGTGAGGAGTAAAGATTTGTTCCCAGGATGTAGGCTCTCTATTTACCTCTCTTATTGTTTCTTTAGCTGAGAAAAAACTTTTTAGTTTGAGTAAGTCCCATTTGTTGATTCTAGTTATTAACTTTTGTGCTATGGGTGTCCTATTGAGGAATTTGGAGCCCGACCCCACAGTATGTAGATCGTAGCCAACTTTTTCTTCTATCAGACGGCGTGTCTCTGATTTGATATCAAGCTCCTTGATCCATTTTGAATTAACTTTTGTGCATGGTGAGAGAAAGGGATTCAGTTTCATTTTGTTGCATATGGATTTCCAGTTTTCCCAGCACCATTTGTTGAAGATGCTATCCTTCCTCCATTGCATGCTTTTAGCCCCTTTATCAAATATAAGATAGTTGTAGTTTTGTGGATTGGTTTCTGTGTCCTCTATTCTGTACCATTGGTCCACCCGCCTGTTTTGGTACCAGTACCATGCTGTTTTTGTTACTATTGCTCTGTAGTATAGTTTGAAGTCTGGTATCGCTATACCGCCTGATTCACACTTCCTGCTTAGCATTGTTTTTGCTATTCTAGGTCTTTTATTTTTCCATATGAATTTCATGATTGCTTTCTCTATTTCTACAAGAAATGCCTTTGGGATTTTGATTGGCATTGCATTAAACCTATAGAGAACTTTTGGTAATATCGCCATTTTGATGATGTTAGTTCTGCCTATCCATGAACAGGGTATATTTTTCCATCTTCTAAGATCTTCTTCTATTTCTCTCTTTAGGGTTCTGTAGTTTTCATTGTATAAGTCTTTCACCTCTTTTGTTAGGTTGATTCCCAAGTATTTTATTTTTTTTGAAGATATTGTGAATGGAGTGGTTGTCCTCATTTCCATTTCAGAGGATTTGTCGCTGATATACAGGAATGCCTTTGATTTATGCGTGTTGATTTTATATCCTGCCACTTTGCTGAATTCATTTATTAGCTCTAATAGTTTCTTTGTAGAGCCTTTTGGGTCTCCTAGGTATAGAATCATATCATCTGCAAATAGTGATAATTTAAGTTCTTCTTTTCCTATTTTTATGCCTTTAATTTCTTTCGTCTGTCTAATTGCTGTGGCCAGTGTTTCGAGAACTATGTTGAACAGAAGTGGTGAGAGAGGGCATCCCTGTCTTGTTCCAGATTTTAGAGGGAATGCCTTCAATTTTTCTCCATTCAGAATGATGCTAGCCTGAGGCTTAGCATAGATTGCTTTTACAATATTGAGGTATGTTCCTGTTATCCCTAGTTTTTCTAGAGTTTTGAACATAAAGGGATGCTGTACTTTGTCGAATGCTTTTTCCGCATCTATCGAGATGATCATATGGTTCTTAATTTTAAGTCTATTGATGTGGTGAATAACATTTATTGATTTCCGTATATTGAACCAGCCTTGCATCCCAGGGATGAATCCTACTTGATCATGGTGCACAATTTTTTTGATATGTTTTTGTATCCGATTCGCCAGAATTTTATTGAGGATTTTTGCATCTAGGTTCATTAGAGATATTGGTCTGAAGTTTTCTTTCTTTGAAGTGTCTTTGTCTGGTTTAGGTATCAGGGTGATGTTGGCCTCGTAGAATGAATTTGGAAGTTCTCCCTCTTTTTCTATTTCCTGAAGTAGCTTGAAAAGTATTGGTATTAGTTCCTCTTTAAAGGTTTTGTAAAATTCTGCTGTATACCCATCCGGTCCCGGGCTTTTCTTAGTTGGTAGTCTTTTGATGGTTTCTTCTATTTCCTCAATTGATATTGGTCTGTTTAGGTTGTCTATATCCTCCTGACTCAAACTGGGCAGATCATATGACTTCAGAAATTTATCGATGCCTTCACTATCTTCTAATTTATTGGAGTATAAGGATTCAAAATAATTTTTGATTATCTTCTGTATTTCTGAAGTGTCTGTTGTGATATTGCCTTTTTCATCCCGTATGCTAGTAATTTGAGTTCTCTCTCTTCTTCTCTTCGCTAGCATGGCTAAGGGTCTGTCGATTTTGTTTATTTTTTCAAAGAACCAACTTTTAGTTTTGTCAATTTTTTCAATTGTTTCTTTTGTTTCGATTTCATTAATTTCAGCTCTGATTTTAATTATTTCTTGCCTTCTACTTCTTTTGCTGTTGTTTTGCTCTTCTTTTTCTAGGATTTTGAGATGAAGCATGAGATCATTTATTTGTTGGTTTTTTCTTTTTTTAAGGAATGAACTCCAGGCAATGAATTTTCCTCTTAGAACTGCTTTCAATGTGTCCCACAGATTCCGATATGTTGTGTCTGTGTTTTCATTAATCTCTAAGAATTTTTTAATTTCCTCCTTGATGTCTTCTATAACCCATTGATCATTCAGTAACCTATTGTTCATTCTCCAAGTGATGTATGCTTTTTCCTTCCTTCTTTTATCGTTGATTTTCAGTTTCATTCCATTATGATCAGATAGGATGCATGGTATTATCTCTACTCCTTTATATTGTCTAGGAGTTGCCCTGTGACATAATATATGATCTATTTTTGAGAAGGATCCATGTGCTGCTGAGAAAAAAGTGTAACTGCTTGATGTTGGGTGGTATATTCTATATATGTCAATTAAGTCTAGGTTGTTAATTGTGTTATTGAGTTCTATAGTTTCCTTATTCAACTTTTGTTTGGAAGATCTGTCCAGTGGCGAGAGAGGTGTGTTGAAGTCTCCCATGATTATTGTATGGTGGTCTATTAGACTCTTGAACTTGAGAAGAGTTTGTTTGATGAACATAGCTGCACCATTGTTTGGGGCATATATATTTATGATTGTTATGTCTTGTTGGTGTATGGTTCCCTTAAGCAGTATGTAGTGTCCCTCTTTATCCCTTTTGATTAACTTTGGCTTGAAATCTATTTTATTTGATATGAGTATGGACACTCCTGCTTGTTTCCGAAGTCCATATGAGTGATATGATTTTTCCCAACCTTTCACCTTCAGCCTATGTATGTCTTTTCCTATCAAATGCGTCTCCTGTAGGCAGCATATTGTTGGGTCTTGTTTTGTGATCCATTCTACTAGCCTGTGTCTCTTAATTGGTGAGTTTAAGCCATTAACATTTAGGGTTATTATTGAGATATGGGTTGTTGTTCCAGCCATATTTGTTTATTTATGTTACTAAACATGGTTTGTTTTCCTCTTTGATTATCCCCCCCCCTTTACTGTCCTACCTCCCACTGTTGGTTTTCATTGTTATTTTCCATTTCCTCTTCCTGTAATGTTTTGCTGAGGATGTTTTGAAGAGATGGTTTTCTAGCTGCATATTCTTTTAACTTTTGTTTGTCGTGGAAGGTTTTAATTTCATCTTCCATCCTGAAGCTTAATTTCGCTGGATACACAATTCTTGGTTGGAACCCATTTTCTTTCAGTGTTTGAAATATGTTATTCCAGGATCTTCTAGCTTTCAGAGTCTGTGTTGAAAGATCAGCTGTTATCCTAATTGGCTTGCCCCTAAATGTAATCTGCTTCCTTTCTCTTGTAGCTTTTAAAATTCTCTCCTTATTCTGTATGTTGGGCATCTTCATTATAATGTGTCTAGGTGTGGATCTCTTATAATTTTGCACATTCGGCGTCCTGTAGGCTTCTAGAATTTGGGATTCTGTCTCATTCTTCAAGTCTGGGAAGTTTTCTCGTATTATTTCCTTGAATAAATTGCTCATTCCTTTGGTATGGAGTTCTATACCTTCCTGTATCCCAATGACTCTTAAGTTTGGTCTCTTAATGTTATCCCATATTTCTTGGATGTTCTGCTCATGGTTTCTTAACAATCTTGCTGAGCTGTCTATGTTCTTTTCAAGTTCAAATACTTTGTCTTCATTGTCTGATGTTCTATCTTCTAAGTGTTCTACTCTGCTGGTAGTACTCTCAATTGAGTTTTTAAGTTGGTTTATTGCTTCCTGCATTTCTAGGATTTCTGTTTGTTTGTTTTTTATAACCTCTATCTCCCTGTATAGTTGATCCTTTGCTTCCTGGATTTGTTTGTGTAATTCCTTGTCGAAGTGATCTTTCATTGTCTGATTTTGCTGTCTAATTTCTTCCTTGATACTCCATATCATCTGAAGCATATATATCCTGAATTCTTTATCTGACATTCCATCTGCTGCAGCTGTTACCTCTTCTAAAGTTGAGCTGACCTGCATTGCTTGTAGTCCTTTCTTTCCTTGTCTTTTCATACTGCTTGCGTTTCTTTCTTCTTGGTGAAACTGTTGTGTTTTTGAAAGTTTTTCCCCCCCTATATATTTATATTGCTCTTGTATAGTTGAAAAGTCTCCCTTGCAGGTGCGGGCAGGGGCTCAGCTCTGCCCCTCCTCCAATTGGTGTGAGGTGTCTACCACGCCCGCGGACCCCTGGGCCTGATCCCCCGTTCTGTCGCAGGTCTGCCTACCTTGCAGGTGGGGGCGGAGGCTCTGCCCTACCCCTCCTACCACGCCCAGGGACCGCTAGGCCTGATCTGCAGGTTGGTCGCAGGTCTGCCCACCTTGCGGGCTGGGTGTCAGTTCCGCTCCGCCCCCACTCCAATTGGGGTCACTTGACCACCACACAGGCGGGCTGCTGGGCCTGATCTGGGCGCGGGCGAAGGCTCTGCTCTGCCCCTACTCCAGTTGGGATGAAGTGTGTACCACGCTGGCAGGCCGCTGGGCCTGATCCACCGGTCTGTCGCAGGTCTGCTTACCTTGCCGGCGCGGGCGGCGGCTCTGCCCTGCCCCTCCTACCACGCCTGCAGACTGCTGGGCCTGATCTGCAGGTTGGTTGGTCGCAGGTCTGCCTACTTTGCGGGTGCGGGCGGCAGCCCCTCTCCTCCCCTCTGGCTCGACGACAAAGCGAGAGAGACTCGGGTATCTGTGACTCACCCTCCCTACCAGGGGACCAACTGTTTCCGTCGCCGCTGGCACCGATGAAGTTTTCACCTCGGCCGCTCTCCGATGACATCAGATCTCTGCCATGCTGGCATCCCCTGTTCTATGGCTGAATTCCATTTTCTTCTCTTCCAATAGGCGGAGCTGTGCCCTCTGAGCCGAGCTTCTGCCCTCTATGTGCTGACAGAAATCCCTGTACGGTGGCTCCTGGGAGCCTCTCAATCTTGTTAGTCCATAGCCCTTTCACTTATCCGGCCCCTCCCCCTGTTCCTCCTCCCAGCCAGCCAGCCAGGTCCTGTTCACCAGAGGCGGTTCCCCAAGGATCTGATTACACTTGCAACCCCACCGCGTGTCCTATATCCCAAACGATGAACACCCTCTCTGTCATTCAATTAAGCCCCAGTGCTGTGGTGGGGTGATCTGGGAACCAACAGTTTAATTTTTCCGGACCCCTTTGGTGGGCACGCCCCCAGAAACTGGCGGCTAAGATCTTGGGTGTCGCCGCTGGTGTTAAGGGGAGGTGGGGATCTGGAATCCCCTCTGCTTCCCTACAGACACGCCCCCGGTGGTTTCCTGGCTGCTTGTATCTGGAGGGGGTGGGAGTCACACACCTGCTAATGTGGATTCCGCTGGGAAGGAATTCTGTCGGCGGAACTCTGGTGATGTCACCACTCTGCTATGGCGGGCCCCAGGCTCCTTGCCGGAGTGTCCGAAGGGAGGGGTGGGAATGGTCTGTCTGGTTGGTTTCAGCTCCCGGTTTGCTATTTCATGAAGGCTTGGCGAGAGACCTCTTCCTAGAGTCCCTGCACTGCTCCTGCTGCGCTGCACCTCGGAGGCTATCCGCCCTGACGCGGGGGCCGCGTGCAGGCAGCCGACAGTCGCCGAGTCGCGCGGGCAGCGGCTGGCGGGTCTGGACCTCTGCGCTGCGTGGCGGAGATTCACTCGTCTAGCGCAGACTGTCACCTCCAAAAATCCTTCCAATTCCCGGCCGGTCTCTCTTTAGTGGAATTTTGCTAGGAGTTTCTCAGCAGGTCGAATCTAAGCGTATCCATGCGTCTCTCTGACCCCGTTGTTGAGGAGGTACCGAAAGCACTGCCTCCCCTCTCGCCGCCATGTTGGATCCATTAAGTAAACTTCTTGCATGCGAACCTCACAGCGTGTTTTCCAGGAACCTGAATTGTAACGGTAAGTCATTGAACCGCTCTGAGCTGCTTTCCTTTATGCAAAGTGCTTGGCAAAGTACCAGACAGATAGCACTCAACAGAGGTTGGTATTAAGAACATCAATAAATCAGAGGCATTATTATCCCCATTGTACACACAGGACCACCGAGGCTTAGAAAGTTTAAGTACCTTGCCAATGCCACATAGTACACAGTGCAGCTTGGATTTCTGTTTCTGCTACTGCTTTCTATTGCCTCTTGTTCTTTGATGGAGCTGGCAGAAGTTTTGAGAGAAGTTTTCGTTAGAGCTTGTGGAGGCCATTGGGAAGGCATGTAGTCGCTTGTCTAAGGCTGATTGAAAACTTATGGTGATGAGCTTTAAAGACCCACAGGAACAATGGCTCCATGTTAAACTTCTATGGGATGGAACCAAAGAACAATCCAGCAAATATTTAAAGAAGTTCTGAATCAGTTGTTGCTTGGATGTGCCAATCAGGGGCAGGAAGTGAGAAGCTGAAGCAACGCACTTCCAAGAAATTTTAATGCTTCTCAGAATTATTTCTACCTGCTTGCCAAATCCTTACAGCGGGAGGAAGAACCCATGAGCATTTTTACAATCCACAGGCAGTTTTTCCTTTTCTTTTTCCACTTCAGGACAATGGAATTTCCTTTGTGAAGGACTCTCCTGAGCCCCTGTGGTTGAAAGTAGAGGGACATAAAATAAAGAACAAAATGATAAGAAATGCTTGCTGAAGATTGGGACTCTAGCTCAGGGGTGAAGCACTTGCCCAGCATGCAGGAGACCCTGAGTTCCATCCCCAGCACCTGGGGTGGGCGTGGGGGGGACTCACAGGAAGTGACAGACGAGGTAACAATCAGAACACGTCAGTGAGCCATGAGGATGGGTCGAGCTATCAGCTCTCAGCAGCTGTGCCTCTGGTGTTATTGTCCCCAGGACACTACTATGGGCTGAAATCCAGCCATCTGTCTTCAGGCAGGGCCAGACCATGGAGGGAATCAATGCACCCCCAGCCTTTTCCCTGCCTGCTCTCAGACCCTGCTCAGAGCCACGCTGTCACCCAGGTGGCTCTGTCTGCCATCTTGCATCCCACCAGCAGGAAGAGGGTTCTCGCCTCTCTGCATCTGCCCCAGTGTGGGGCCTGGACAGTGTGCTGGACCTGGGCCATTCTCAGGGGTGCACTGTTATATTCCACAGCTCCTTGCTGTGGTGTGCATTTCCCTGAGGACACATGACATGGGTCTTCTTTTTATATGCCTGCCGGTCATCTGTACACCTTCTTTGGTGTGGTGTCTGTCAAGGTCTTTGTCCCTTTTTGAACACTGGGTTCCCTGTGTCCTTGTTGAGCTGTGAGAGTTCTTTGTGTACGCTGCATGACAACCCTTTATCAGATAAGCCAGTATTTTCTCCAGTCTGTGGCTTGGGTTCTCGTCCTCGTGGTCTTGCCTTTCACAGAGCAGCAGGTTTAGTTTTCATAAAATCCAGCTTGTCAATAACTCCAGGGGTGTGACATGCCCTTGGTGTTCTAAAAAGTCATCTCTGTATTTAAGGCACCTACATATTTTTCTAGTTCGTCTTCTAGAAGTTTCATAATTTCATGTTTTACATGTAGGGCTGTGATCCATTTTGAGTTAACTTTTTGATGATTTTAAGGTCTCTGTCTAGTTTTTGTTGTTGTTGTTGTTGTTTGCATTTGGATGTCTGTTGTTCTAGGACCTTTTGTTGTAAATACTCTCTTTGCTTGATTGTGTTGCTTCGCTCCTTTGTCAGAGACCAGTTGGCTATGATGAGTGTTTACTTGTGGGCTCTCTATTTTTCACATATTCCCACCATGATATGCTCCCTCACCACAGGCCTCAAACAACAAAGGCAGCTGATCATGGACTGGGACTTCCCAAATTGTGAGCCAAATAAACCCCTTATCTCTATAAGCTGATTATCTCAGGTATTTTGTTACAATGACGGAAAGTGAACACAGCATTTTTCCTTCACTGTTGAAATCAGTGTTCAGAATTCTAAGTGTAGTGTGGGGAGGGGGCACTTTTTCTCTCAGTATTTCCAATGTCTTTAAATGTTTTATTCCACCATTTTTGCTTGCATGATTTCTAAGGAGAAGTTAGAAATAACTTCTATCTTTGTTCATTGATAGGTAACTGTTTTCTTTTGACTTTGGTGAGTTTTTCTTTACCTTTGATTTCCTAGAGTTTGAAAATGACATGTCTAGGTGTAGACTGGAGTGGCATTTATTCTGCTTGGTGCCCACTGAGTTTACTGAGTTTCCCGGCTAGGTGTCTGGCATTAATTGGGGACATTCTCAGTCACCCCTGTTTCTATGGTTCTTTCCCTCCTCCTTCTCTGTCTGCTGTTCCCACTCTGCATGGTCACGCGTTCATGGTCATCTCAACATCACTGGGTATTCTACTCTTGTGTGAGTCCTCTCTGCTTTTCAGCCTTAGAAGGTTCTGTTGATGCCTCCTCAAGCTCAGAGACTCTTTCCTCAGCCCTGACCTGCCTAGGGTCAGCGCATTGAAGAGCACCCTCATTCTGTCGCCGTGTTTTTGATTGCAGCGTTTCTCTTGGGCTCTTAGCACCGCCACCTTTCTGCCTGGTTGGCATCTGTTCCTGGTCGCTGCCTCCTTGTTAGAACTCTGAGCATATTAGACTGATTCTTTAGATGCCTGATTCTGATCAATCCTGCCATGCCTGTTTCAGATGCTGGCTCTGCCTCCTAATTCCATGGTTTTTGCTCTCAGCATAACTTTCATTTTTTCTCAGTAGCTGGACATGACACACCAGGAAATAGAACCATGAATGGGCCTTCAGGGGTGTGGCAGCAGGAGAGGTCTGGGGGCCCCGTGATGATGGCCCCGTCTTTCAACCAGCTGGTGCTCCGGACTGTGGACTTCCCAGGGGCTTCAGGGGTCCTCCCTCCTCCTCGGTGGGTGGGACAGGTGGATGGCCAGAGCCAGCTGGAGTTGAGCCTCCTTCCCCAGGCAGACGAGGCTCTGGTTCCCTGGCCTCCCCTGGACCCTGAGGGTCAGGACGAGGAGTGGTTTTTCACAACTTCCCCCTCCCCCTGCTGGAAGCGCAGGGGATCTTCAATATTCACCGTGAGAACTCGTCAAGCTCCCGGAGGTAAAATCATAAAAGTGTGGGATCCCCGAGGTGATCCCCCCAGTATTTAACACTCGAGAGTCATTGCACGGAGCCTCCGGGACTCCACAGCTACGGGTCAGGTTTCCCGACCCCCATAGCTTCTGCTCAGGGACTCAGCTGAGGTCAGTCGTGCGTCCCTGCACCGCCCGCCGGTCTTTCCAGCCTCCCTGTGTCCTCCCCATCTCACAGATCCCAGAGGCGCTCTGGATCTCTCGGTCGGTTCAGCTTTTGACTGTATTTCCTAGGAGGGGGTGGAGCCTTTCCATCTCCTTATGTGTCCAGCTGGACGACCAAGGTCCTTCTTGGTGTTTAAAAATATAAAAACAACTGAAAAGTCCATCGAAGGAGAATTTCAAAGGAAAAACACATGCCACCCCTAAAACAATGGAATGTGAAAGTCATTAAAATAATATGACAAAGAAAGTCAAAAGCATTTATCACAACAGGATCCCGTCTGGTTAAGTATTTGTGTATTTTTAAAGCATCACTTGTATTTCTATAAGAAAAAATATGTAACCAAGAGCCGGTCAGATGCATTCCTAGGTGTGCATTTTTGGATGACTACAGTTTACTTTTCACGTTGCTGTCGTGGCTTGTACAAGTAAGTACGATGGTCACGTGTGACTCGTGATTAGACATCCACAAAGGCAGCTTTTGTCGAGCTGAAAAGCCCTCACTGCCCAGTGGCTGTGTCTCATTCCTGAGCCACACAATGGGTGGCACCACACCCATGATGTCACTAGCCTGGCACCCACTGCTCCTCGGGGACAGCTCTCTGAGGGACGGCAGCTTCCTATTTCTCTTGCTTGCCTGAAGCCTTAGTCCCAAACTCAGAAGCCACTTGTTCAAGTCACTTTGTCAACTTGGCCAATGAAGTTGGATATCCTGGCACATACTTGACCTTCAAAGAGCCATTGGGAGCATCGATCGTGAAGACAGGACTTCTGCACCCTTCCACAGCAGAGCAGAAGGGACTGTGTGAATACAAACCCAACTGGCCTTAGATTCTAAGAAGGGGGAAAATGCATCTCTAGGTGCACCCGGAGCTCCGCTGTCTCCTGTCCCTGAAAGCTCTGGGTAGCTTAGAACTTTTTCTCTTTGCATCAAAAGCCAAGAACTGAGATCTGAGCTCAGGACACACAGGCAGGAGTGATTGATGATATCCATTTCTGCATTTTAAAATACTTCTTTTAATGTTTTTGTTTTTTTTTTTTTTTTTGGTGCATTCTCATCTTGTGTTAAATTCTTCCAAATTCTTTCTAGGGATTCATGCAGGTCTCCTGCAGTAATGTGGAGCCCTGTAGACAGATCCCATCCACCTGTGCAGGTAGAGCTGCCGGAAGGATAACTGGCATTGAGATGGAGGCCACTGGGGTGGGGTGGGAGAGACACTGAGAGCTGTTGGATGACTCACCAGTTTCCACCTTTCCACAAATGCTGGTATGTCCTGCAGCTGGGCTCCTGTGAGCAGCCCTGTGTTTTGAGAACACAGCTCTGCCTGCACCAGCCTGAAAATGTGTCAGCTCCCTGGACCCTGATGGCCCCCTGCAAAGCCCCAGGCCAGTGCTGAGGGTGGGAACTAAGCTCTCCCTCCCAAGGTCTCTCTGCATCTGCTCCATTTTCTTTTGAACATTTCACATGTGTCCTTGAATGACTGATCCGTGACTTTTTGGCTGTAGTTCTACAGCTCTGTGACGACATCCACAAGCCCCCAATTCCAAATTGCCAGGAAAGGTGTCGAATGGCCCAGCCATCTTCAGAGCAGGACACACAGCTCAGGTGGTGAACCAATGGGTGGTTACCCTCGATCAAGCCCCACCCCTGGCTCCCTGCCCCCGCTCAAGGGCCTTCAGGCTGGCAGGGTCCCTGTACTGGGGACTGGATACGTCCAAGACTCGCTGCTCAGTCCTTGGAGAGAACAGTGGACCTGACAGGATGTGGCCCTTGGGTGCTATGATTCATCATGTTGCCTTCTCAGGCTACACTGCCCAAAGCCCATCCTCAGGACCCCTTTCTTTTCTCTGGTATCAATTATTGTTTGCTGCATAACAAACAACCCCAAAATGTATCGGGTCAAAGCGATGGACATTTGAGGACATATTGAGCTCATGAACCTGCAGTCCAGCTAAGCAGTCCTGGCCTGGCTATGGACTGTGGTGGTCAGCTGGAGTCACTGGTGGAGGATGGCCTCATCCCCAGTGTGGCAAGAGGCTGGGGGTGGGGGCAGCTGAGCTTCGTGCCATTCCTCAGCAAGCCAACCTGGATTTGTTCACAGCAGAAGCAAGGGTCCTGCCCTGGCTCCTCCTCACAGCTCTGTCCTCTGGATTCTCTTTTCTCTGTCCAGATGCCTGGGCCAGTCTACCCTTAGCATCCTCAGAGTTTCTTTCCTTCCAACACACTCAAGAGTGTTGACCATATGCATGATTTTCTAGGGTTCCAGATTTAGTAAATAAAATTACAGGACATCGTGATATTCAAATATTAAATAAACAACAGCAGAAACGTTTTAAGTATAAGTAAAGCTCAAATATTGTATGGGACATACTTATACTAGATTATTTGCTGTTAACTAAAATTCAGGTTTAACTGGATGCTCTATATTTTATCTGGCGACTGTACCCTCTTATGACCCTCCTCAATCCAGCCTAACAAGAGGAGGGGGTCACTGACTCTTCCAGGGCAGTGACCCTCTGCAACCAGCAGGGGGCAGGGCTCGCCTTTGGTGGTGGGCCGTGGGTTTGGGACCAGCATCTCTCAGTACACTGGCTCTCTCCAGGAAAAGGGTGTGCGATCAAAAGTGGGCTGCAGCTTCCTGCTATCTGAAGGCCTCGAGTTACTCTGAGAATCAGCCCCCTCCCACACAGAGCTCCACAACTCACTCAGGCGATTCAGGGTTGCACTGTTCATCTTGCTGGAGATGCTGTTGAAGTCGGGGGACCTCCCAGCCCAGGCTCTCTGGGTGTTACTTAATCACTCAGGAACCTGAATGTTTTGCAGACACTCCCACTGGGAGCCCGCAAGCTGAATCTGGGGCTTGGACTTGGGAACGTTGCCTGAGCTTGCTGACCCGCAGACCTGTGGGTTGAACTGGATGTGTTCTGTTCTCGTCTCTGGCTGTCCCTACCAGGAAGAGGTCGACTGTCCCCTTGCTAACACCTCCATATACTACCACAGTGGGTCAAGCTGGCCAGGGCTGGCAGGATCGCCCTTCTCTACCTCTGGGGGATGGCTTGCTTTCTTACCCGGGTCACTTCCCACATTCAGCGTGGGCACAGGGTAAACATATTCCTCTCTCTCTCTCTCTCTCTCTCTCTGCTTTCTGTTTACGTCTCCACCCACCTTCCTTCACCCACCTGCTCCTTGCTTCCCATTTTGGCTCATCAGAGTGGAAAGACCCAAGATTTGGGTCAATGGAGGAGGGTTTTGTAAATGATCTTGGTTCAGAGGCACAGCCCGGGGTTTAATGAACCTTGCACTTCCACTTTCCTTCTGCATATTGCTCCTACATGACCACTGGGACACTGCTGGAGAGCCAGGGCTGGGGACTGCAGTGGGACAGGGTGTTTCCAGACCCCACCCCTCTTTTGGTCTTAGAGCAGACTGGTTTCTAATACCCTGTAAATAAAGACGAACACACTGCTCTTCAATGCTAAAAGATCCAGAAAAGAGGTCAGAACATATCTTGGTGCCTGGGGTCCCCTCTCACAGTGGAGAGCTCTGGTGGATAAGTGGACACCCCATTCTTGCTTCCTCCGCTGGGTTCAGATGGTGCTTCTGAGGGGCACACCTGGGATGGGGGTTGAGCTTCCATCTCTAGGGGATGCTCTGTCTCCACTGGACACAGCCCCCCACTCTCCCTGGACACAGCCCCCCACTCTCCCCCACCCTGTCTGCATTGTCGTCCTGCCATGTTGACCGTCCTGCTTCCCTGGGCCTGGGGCTGCCCCTGGGCTCCTCTTGTCTCCTTGCTGCTTGTGTTTGGCCTCCCCCAGGCTCACCACCACTGCACGGCCCCCTCCTCTCCCCGATCCATGGCATGTAGCGGGGAGCCCTCTCCGGGGCCAGCCTTCCCTCCAGGTGAGACAACTCCTGAGCAGTGACAGCTCAGAGCACGTCACGTGGCTGATAGCGCAGAACAGCCACTGTGAAGGGGGAGGTGTCTTCCTTCCTCCTGTGTCCTCTGGGCCTTTTATTGTGACCCTTTCCCAAAGGACACTTGGAAAGTGCCTGGCATGGCGGTGGCAACTTCTCCTGGAGGCCACAACATGAGCGCTATCGTCATTTCCAACCTTCCAGCCACAGTTAACCCCGGAGCTGAGCAGATCGGAGGGTGAGTGGCTCGGGCTGCTCACGGACTTGGCCTCCCTCCTCAGCAGGGCTCCTCGGGGTTCGTGACACCCAGGGCCAACTTTATTAGCACCTTTGCACACCCACAAGCTGGTCTGCCCTCCCACAGTGCAGGGGGCACAGCCTTCCTGTTTGGTGGGGAGAGAGGACCCCTGGGACCTCCCACCCCTGTCACCCTGCCACTGGGTTCACGACTTTTCCCAGAAAGAGCAAACTCTGGGTGGTCACCTCCCAAAGCAGCAGCAGGAAGGGCCTGTTGAAATGGGCGTGAGGGGCCGACGTCGTGTTCAGGGGCGGGGGCTGGGAGAGGAGGCCAGAGGCGGCCCCTGCCTGGGTTCCCTTCTCATTCATGTCCACGGCGGCCTTGTGTGACACCTAGAAGGAGAGAAGAGTCAGAGACGGCTCAATTCAGTAGCCTTTTTGGCAGAGGCTGCCTGCTGGACACTGGGGAGGAAGCCACCTGATCAGGCCCCAGGGCCCTGCCTGCCTAGGAAGCTGCTCCAGCCTTGGCTTCATTCCCTTCTCTCTCCATTTTCTCTCTCCTGAGGGTCCCCCCCACCCCCACCCCCCGCCCACAAGTGACGTCACCCTCAGGCAGAAAGACAAATGGGCCTGAGCCTGACTGGGGCCACCTGTGTTCTCCCGGCTGCAAAGCCTCAGGCCCAGGCCTGGAGGTCCCCGCCCAGCCTACCTCAGGTGTCTAAAGAGCTCAGGGTCTCCCAGCCCCCCACTGGCTTCCATGAGAGGAACTTCTTTTCTAACCTCATTTCACACAACTTCTCAGGAAGAAAGGGTTCTGAGCCTTTAAAAGAAGCTAGATAAAAAAAAAAAAAAATGGCCTTGATGTTCCCTTTTATTTCCAAAAGGTTCTAGGAAAAGACAAGCTCTTAAAGGTACTGTACAAAAGCCTCTTTACGACATTTGACTAGTTCTTTTCCTTCTTCTTCACCCTCCTGCTGCACAACGAGGTGCATGTGCGTGCACACACACACACACACGCACGCACGCACACACACGCACACACCCACTCCATGCCCCTAACCAAAGCTCAGAGAGAGGCCTTGACTGTCTCCCCATCCCACGGACCGTGATCATGGAAGTGGAACCTAATCTAGCTTCCTCCCCAGTGTCCAGCAGGCAGCCTCTGCCCTCAAAGACCACTGCAGTCTTATTAACCTGCATTCTTATTCCCAAATATCAGCTCTCCCCTCCTGTTGGAGGGTTGTCAACCTTTGCCCATTCCATGTGTTTTGTGGGGCCACCTGTAGTGCAGAACATGGCCCATCCCCATGGACTGGGGTCATGAAAGTGGAACCCAATCTAGCAAATGGCCTGGGCACTGCCATGACAGAGGCCAGGCATGGGGACAAGTGTTAATGAGCTGTTGCACTTTTTCTCTTGCTTTCCTCCTCTTCTGTGAGAACAGAAGAGGACAGGGGCTTCTCCTTTACCCTATATCCCTGAGGGAAGCAGTCATGGGAAGCAGATATGTAGCTGATATAGGGGTTGTTTGTTACCGCAGCAAAGCTGAATGATATACCTCCTGTTTTTGTCCCACTATTACCCATAGCCATAACTAAGGCAGGTAGAGTCCCACAGCTGCCCCAGTAAGAGGACATACTAGGAATCAAAACAAAGCTATCCCACACCTGGGAAAATTATGGTCCCATGAATCACCTCTAATGAGTACCTGCTCTATGCAGAACACTATTCCTGCACAGAAAACAAAGATCTAGGAGAAGGGGAGGTGGGAAGGGAGTTGTCCATGAAAGGAAGCTATAAAGATTTCAATTTTGCAGGCCCTGCATAGGAAACAGACTGGAGGACTTGATTTCCCAGCATGTGAGAAGGGAGCGGCCCTGCATCTACCCGTGCACCTCCACTGCCTTACCCTGGAGATGGTCTTGTTGAGCCGCCCAGTGATCCCCGAGAGGTCTGCTTCCAAGCTGAATATGCTGCCGAGCCCGATTTGGGGAAGAATCTCTTCCAGGTTATATGTGGAGGAAACGGAAAACCTCGGCAGGTGCAAGTCGAGCAGGCTGCAGAGAGAATCAGAGAAATGTACCATCTTGTAAGTGTTGCCCTTGTCCGTCTGTCGGCAGCCTGCTCCGTGGAGGGACAAGCGTTTCCTAGTGTGGGGGGCGAGCAGTCCCCCGTGACACACCTGCTGTGGGGGACACTCCACCTCCCTAGCCAGAGCTCCCTCGCTGCAGCCCTCGTGGAGTGTCTGGGGCTGGACCTGCGACGGCGCCTGACATGGCCCCCTGTCCTCCTCTCCATCCCCTTGTGGAAGGCTCTCCGGAGTGGGCTTTTGAATGGCTTCACTGATGGGATCCACAGATGGCTGTGCGAAGTCAGTGCTGGTAACATTTCCCACCCCCGCATCTCATTCACCTGCGATTTCTGCGGCTCAATCTCCAAACTGTGTCCTCACTCCATCTCTTGGCCTTCCCCTCGCCCAGGCCACCACCATCTCCCCGCTGTCTGAGCTGTGAAATGGCGCAGAGATGCCCACTCCACGGGCTGCTGTGAGGATCCCGTGGCACAGCAGGTGTGCAAAATGTGAGTCACAAATGAACAGGTCACTCCCTCCTGCAACTGGGCCTCCTGGGCTGTCAGATGGCCACACTTCCTGGGGTCAACTCAGAAGATTCTTCCCACCCACAGTAAATCCATCCTTTTCTCCTTGGGATTATTCTTTTCTTAATCATTGGTCGATGATTGCCAGGGCACCTACGGATTTGACTAGTTAATAACTAATTTGGAAACTTATGTCTCTGGAAGATCAAACTTGGGTTTATCATTATTGTTACCAGTTTAATCCCTAGGCCATAGGAGGGTCCAGGGGCTAACTGAAGTGGAAGGACATCTTGGCCTTCTTGACACATTTTTCACAGGGAGATCTTGGGTGGGCAAGCCCCAGGCCACTGGTGGGGGAGAGGAGGAGGGGGAGGGGGACAATGAGTAGAGTTTTACTCATTTCGAGAAGTCAAAGCAAACCCTTTTTGAGGGAAAATCTACTCAATCCAGAAGATTCTATGGTACTCCCTCCTGCAGTGGGAGACAGGGGCAGGCTCACCCTGCGGGAACCTAAAACTATGGGGCTGGAATCCGGGTTTGACTGGAGCTTTACAGGTTCAGAAAATTCCTTAAATCCTGGCCTTTCCCCTTGACCGCATCTCTTTTACTGGGTGCTTTAATTTCTGCCCAAATATAAAATGCCTCTCTCTACTCTGATGCCTCGGTGTGGGTGGGGCTCTGAGAGAAGACACCAGTAGCACAAGGAGGGGCTGGCAGCCACTGGGTCATGTGGGACTGCCACCCTGAGATGGTGGGTATGAGCCCTCCCCTTGAATCTGGGTGGGATTCGTGACCCTCCGGCCAGTGCAATACGGCAGGAGGGACACTGCTAACTTATGGACCTAACCCTTCAGAGGGTACGAGCCTTCACTTCCTTTTAGGGCCCTTCCCTTGGAGCCGCGAGGGGCCACACAGTGTCACACTGAGCTGCTCCGCTCAGGCTAGCCTGGGGGACACATTGCAGGAAGAGAAGCCGGCCCCTGCCCGGATCCCCTCCAGCCAACCCAGCCCAATCCAGACACACACGAAGGAGGCTTCGATGGCTCCAGCCCAGCCCCCATCTTCCCCAGGAGTGGGAAACAGGCGACTGGCCCTATCAACCCCGGCCGTGAGAGACAACAGCTGGCCTTCGGGCTGCTTAGTTTGGGGCTGGTTTCTTTGCAGCTAAGGTATCTAGATTTCAGGACCAGATTCCATCCCAGGTCACTCCATAAAGGAAGACGCATCCTGAGAAGGGTGGGCCAGGGAGGGGGACCTCGGGAATCAGAAGACGCTGCAACCGCAGTGAGGAAAACACAATCTAAAAGCAAGTGAGAGGGGACAGGATTCCCCTTTCCCATCCCTCCTTCCTCCCCTCGGTCGCCTTTCTCTATTCCAATATTCTCCCTCTTCCTAAGATTCCCGAGGTGCCAGATGCTCTCTGTGCCACTGGTGTCTTCTTGGTCTTTCTCTCCAGCTTCTGCATGTCAGAGAGAACCTTTGACCCTTGACTTTCTGAGGCTTAGTTCACTCAGCGTCCTCTTCTCTGGTTCCATCCATCTGCCAGCAAATGCCGTAACTTCATTCTTCATGGCCGAGTACAACTCCACTGTGGATATATACCATATTTTCTTTACCTAATGATTGTTCTTAATAATCGTCCTTTATCTGGTATTTTGGTGACACTTTGTTACCGTGTGATATTAAATTACTATGTGAAGAAGGAGGAAAGCCAGGGGAAATGAGATTGGGGTCAGGACACCCGGTGGGGGGATCATGGTCCACACCTAGTGAGCACTTAGGTTCCAGGTATCAGTCTAACTATGGACTCAGTTAATCCTCCAAGCAGTGCAATTCAGGAGGAATCAAGGCCTCAGAGGAAACCTGAGGCCCAAGGAGGAGAGAAAATTGCCCAGGATCCCAGAGTCAGTAAAGGGCAAGACAGAGTCAAACTTGGAGTTTAGCCTTCGGGGACAGGAGTTGACCAAGACCTGCTCCGCTCTTGAGCAAAGATTGCTGGAACCCTTCCATGTGGCACCTACCTGGGCAGGAACAGCTGTCCCCACTTTCTCAGGGTCTCTGGCTGCAGAGCGGCCTCCACCTGCCTCATCCTGCCGGGGTCAGGGAGCACCAGCAGCAGCCAAGCATTGCCACTGTACTCTATCTGCAGCACGGTGCACGCCACCTCCTGGTCATAGAGGAACCTGTGCATCTCCCTCTGCTGCATCATGGGGACACGGAGAGAGGTCCTGTCATCCACGGAGAAGCTTTCCTGCTTCCGGGTCTGGTAGCGATCGAAAGGATGCTTCCACTTGGCTGAGGACACAAGACCCATAACACATGAGCACACGTCCCAGGAGAGAGATTCTGGGCGGCTGTCTACAAAGCCACACTGGCCTGGTGACTTTCTCCTGGGTATGTAAGTGTGAGGTGAAGAAAGAGCTTGGAGGCAGAGCCAGGAGGCCAGAATCCAGGCCAGGGCTTAGCCACTAGCGTGTCAGCAGAGTCTGAGCTCCAGGGCCTATGGTTGGGCTTCCTTTCAGAGGAATTTAGTTCTCGAGACCACAGTGCATTCCCATCCACAAAGCACCTTCCATGGGTGAGGCATTGTCTCTAAATCATCACAAAAATTAACAAGAAACAGTGTCATCAACCCCTATTAGGGAATGGGGAAACTGAGGCTTGTGAATTTCTGTAAACATGCCATTTACAAAGCCAGGAAGTATCTGAGCTGAGATCAGTGGCCTGATTCTGACGGCACAGCTCAGGTTATTTCCAAGCCACTTGAATAGGCCCTCAGCCCAGCGACCCCTATATGACCAGCTTATGCAGAGACACTCAATCAGTGACCAAATACTGCAGATTCTACTTCCAAAGCTACAGGTTTATCAAGGTTAGCGTCACCCGGATTTGGTCCACTTTGAGAAACGCCTAACATGTCTTTCCCCTCCCATCCTTACTCCAAACCATTTCCACACTGTATCCAGGCTCGTCTTGCTCCTTTGTTTTTTTAAATCTGGGTCTCACTGTCCTGCCTGAGCTAGTCTCAAAACTCCTGCTTCCTATCTCAGTCAAGTAGCTGGGTCAGGTCCCACCTTTACGCCCAGCCACACTTGCTCTTTCTAAACAGACGTGATCATGTCACTCTACTGTTAAGACTGGAATTCCTGGTCTTTCTTTTCTCTGAAACTTTACCTGAGCAGATCCAATTCACTCTTCAGATCTCCACTCAGAGGCCTGCATTTCTGGGGAGCCTCCCCTTGCTCCCCAAGTCTGCATGGATGCTCATCTCCTCCGAGAGCTCCAGGGCACCTACACCCGCCTGAAAGCACGAATCCCTCTGAGCTCTGTTGCCGCTACTTGCTTCCAACCCACGTGGGACATGAGCTACCCAAGGGTAGGAAAGCTGTCATTCACAGATTTTCCCAAGAGGCTAATAGCATCGCCCAAGGCTGGCAAAAAATGTTTGGTCACCTCTGTGCGGTGACAGTGTCTACTCACGGAGGAGGAGGCAGTCATTGTGTCTGAGCGAGCCCTCACCTTTGAAGAAGATGTAGTTCGAGAGAACCATGAGTGTGTCGTGGCTGAACTGAGGCAGGCCGTCCGTGACGTGCCCGTACGTCTGCTTTCTCACGTACTCACTGATCTGCCTCCAGGTTGTAGCCGGATCCGAGAAGTTGGCAGAAAAAGCAAAAGCGCCATACAGCTCCTTGGTGCTGTCCAAAAAGTGCTGCAGAGGCTTGAGCCGCTTGTCTAGGAACAAGGAGCTCCCTACTTTTAGTTCAAGTTTGGCGCTGGGCAGGTCAAGGGTGCGGAGGAGGCTCTGGAAGCCCCGGTGGACGTCGGCTGCTGGGGTCTCTGTGAGGTTGAAGCCCAGGCCCTCCAGGATCTGTGTTGAGGTGTCACCTTGGGCCCCAAGGGAGAGCAGGGCCAGGGTGCTGGAGAGGCTCACGGGCGAGAAGAGGATATTTCCTGGGGTGCCCACCGCCAGCCGCTTGTACAGGCGCAAGGCAAAGCTGGTAATGGTGGGTGTGACTTTGTGGTAGGCAGGAGCTGGCTCTGAGAGCTGATGGCCGGGGGGTTGATGTGCCCCTGGGCTCTTATCTCCATGGGCAGGAAAGGGCTGACAGTGGACAGAGGCCAGGATCCCGGCTCCCAGCAGCCACAGCCTAGCCGGCCCCATCCTCTGAAAGCAAGACGCGAACACGTCAGTCCTCCCCTTCACAAGTGACTTCATCTGCCCCCCTGCTTGCCCATCAACCCCACCATTCAGACTGTCCCACAAGGGTGCCATTGGCACACTGCAGAGGACAGTGGTAGATGACAGTCCTCCCAGGCTTGGGTAAGACCAGCAGCCCTCTCTTTGCTCCACGTGCGATAGAGGTTTTTGAGTAAAGGACTCCGGGCTACAAAAAAGTCTTCCATAGTTTATCCTGCTCCCCTCCCTGCCTCCCTCCCTTCCTATCTCCTCTACCTTCCCCCCCTCTTTCCTTCCTCCTTCCTTCTTTCCATTTCCTCTCAAGGATCTATCTGACTCAGGAAATAAACCCGGTATTGAATATCGAGTGGGGAGAAGAAAAAAAAAATCCCAATTCCCGACCCCACAAGCTTCAGGTCCAGTTGGAGTGGCCTGCACTAGTTAAATGAGCAAATGTATATGTTACTATAAATGGAGAAGAGGGCTGTGGAACAAGTGGTCAGGACACTGTGACAATGAGTGACACTGGGCCTGCCTCACACCTACGCACAGCCTTAACCTGGAATTTCATCTTCCAGAAGGAAAAGGATGATGTGCAGAGCCTCGTGTCAGCCCCACGGGAAAGAGGGGTCCCTGGGCCCTCCTGATCCTTCCTTAGCTGGATGTGAGGGTCACCCACCGGGTGGCGCAGATGAGAGGGGCCCCTGGGCGAGGACAAAGCGACAGGACTGATGGGTCCTGGGAGGAGAGGAGGGGGCATGGATCTGTCTCCACATCTCCATCAAGACTCTGCTGTCTGTCATGTGCAGTGGCTGGAGCCTCCGTCTTTGATTGATGTGGAGGTTTAGGAACCATCTGTCATGGGTAGACTTGCTTTTGCTCCAAATTTATAAGCTGAACCTTCAGCTGCTAGGACCCCTGAAGGGGATCTTGTTTGAAAATAGGATCATCACAGATATATTTTGTTAAGATGGGGTCATTAGAGTAGGCTCTCAATCCAGTATGACTGGGATCCTTATAAAACAAGAGCTTTAGGCACAGAGACACACGGACAAGACAGACTGCAGGTGATATCCTACCAACTGAGCAAAGCCAAAGACGGCCAGTAACCACCAGGAGCTGGGGAGAGGCCTGGAGCCGACTCTTCCCAATGGCCTCAGGAGGAGTCAGCTCTACCCACCCCTTGATCTTGGACTTCAGCTTCCAGAGCTGCTAGGCAAAAGCTTCTGTGGTTTAAATGCAGCACTTTAACAGCTTGTTAAAGCAGCCCCTGCAGATGAGTACGACACCTCTTGGTTATAAGACATGCCGGAAGAAACGCTGGTCCACCTCTAGGGGATACGGTGGTGCAGGAACAGGAAGACCCCTGGCTTCCAGGCAGGATGTGCAGGGGAGGGGCACCGTGTTGCGCTGTGTCTAAAACCTTCCTTTCCCTCTCATGTCCCCCTGCCCTTGCACAGACCCCTGGATCCTGCAGACCCTGATGTCCTCCTGCTCCACTTGAAACCACCCTTTCCATTGTTCCTTCAGTGGGGGCCAAATTCTGACCCCCTGGTGCCTTGTGGTAGATTGTCCTGAAAACACTGGTGATTTAATCAGCACTTTGAATACTCTTTGCCCAAACTAATGACCTCTGGACAAATTACAGCTGTAGTGGCAGTGCTGGGGAGGGTAGCGTTCCAGGTGGCATTCGGCCCTGGTGTCCTGAACGCTCTGCCCAACCACTATTCAAAGCCCAGCTGCCGGGAGGCACGGATGCTGTCTCCTCTGTTAATGTCGAAACGCGTTTGCTGGTCAAAGTGTGATGGGCACTTTTCCAAGGTCATGTCCTCCCTCCCTCCGCACAGCTCAGTGGGGGAGGCTCAATGACATTTCCTGTACATTTCAGATTTGCCTTCTGATGGGAAATTTGTAAGATGCAGAACAAATTAAAACTTGGGGGCTGGGGATGTGGCTCAAGTGGTAGCAAGCTCGCCTGGCATGCGTGCGACCAGGGTTCGATCCTCAGCACCACATACAAACAAAGATGTTGTGTCCACCGAAAACTAAAAAAAATAAATTAAAAAAAAAATTAAAACTTGGTCTGTCCCGGGTAAAATCAGAAGCACAGCAGTGACCAAACTACTTCTCATTTATTCCTTCTATGCCATTGAACTCAGCACCGTTTTCTGCCCCCGTGGCACCCCAAGAACTTCCTGACCTGCAAAACGACGTCTACTTCCCAGTGGGGCCTGGGTTGCAACCAAGGCTCTGCAGGAACTCACTGCTGCGCAAAGAAACCTCCTTCACACGGTGTCAGTTTTTGAAAAATGCAGGCAAAGTCCCCTCCCGGGCAGGGCAGGTGAAGGCTTATGCGACAGACACGCAGAGCATCTAACATAGAAAGAACGTCATGGGGTTTTCTTCCCGTCCACCAAGGCTGAGTGCAATGACATCCAGTTCATTTCATAGCTCCTTTTCTAGAAAGATCCCAGAGGAAAACGAAGAACCCTACCCATTCATTATAACATTTCATTTATTAAGTGTTTAGAGGGCTGGGGATATTAGGTATGTTGTATCGCTGTTTTTCAGACAGATGTGTTTGTAAATTACAGAGGAGGGATGGGAGAGGTGGGGGTGAGTGGTGTTTTTGGTCATATCGACCACAAGAAATGGGGGTGCTCTTGGCACTCAGTGGGTGAGATTTGGGCACATGGAAGCTTTAAACTGCCCAGAAGGGTCGCATGCAGTGAAGAATGGTCCTTCCCAAATGCAGGTAGCACCTGCTTTGTGTCAGATTCAATCCTTCTGAGAACCCTGAGGCACAAGGATTCCTAGCCCAGTTGTCCATTTGGGGAAACTGAGGCTCAGGGCAGGACAAACACTTGGTAAGAGGCAGGAGAAAGACTCGGGTCCAGCTCAGGGCTTCCAAGCATGCCTCTTTTCCCATCACAAGATTTCTAGTAAGTTTTGTCCTTTGCTGTGGTCTTATCTGCCAGGAATATTCGGAGCTCCTCTGTCCAAAGTCTTGGATGCCAAAGGTCATTGAAAACCTGAAATTCTAACTTGGAGACTCAGAAGCAGTGCTCATTCCATTCTAACTCGAGGGGACTCACTTCTCCCACCCCTACCTGTGAAGCCAGAGATGGAGAAACAGAGAACTAGAGAGGAGGAGGGGGATAGAGCGGTGACAGCCGCCTGCCTTCCTTCCCGGCAGAGCCCAGTACTCACAGAGCCTTATCACCAAGCCGGGCCCAGGTCCTCAGCCCGCGCGTCCTCCTGCCACAGAAAAATGGTGTTGGAGACTCAGCAGCCTGGTCAATATTTGCCAGGTCAATTCCTGGAACTAGTGTGAAGACAAGCACAGCAGGCGGGAAGGGCTCTTCTGTTGATAGCTCCCATCTGGCTGCCTGTCCTCAGACAAGCGGGTGGTCTGGGGCCCAGGTGGGTCTGAGGTGCTCTGATGTTGGTGAGGTTGGTGGGGCCTTTGCTGCTGAACCCTGTGCCTATCCTTTGAATTAGCCAATCGCCCTCACCAGAAGACAGGGAGTCCATCCTCCACCACCACACCAAACTGTTCTGGTATTTTACCAACATTTTAAAGAAGGATCACACACAGAGTGGGGTTGGGAGAGGACTAGAGTGAAATTCAGTAAACAGAGCAAGGTCTTCCCTCCTGCTGGGCTGAAAGCCCCATAAAGTGGGACCATGGACGCTGCTTACTGGTGTATCCCAGTATCCACCAGGAACTAAAGGAGTGTTTCTTAGAGATGCTCTTAATGATAGAATGGAGGTGCCTTTTGTGTTCTTTATTTGAAAGATTTTTTTAATCTCCAAATTGCTGACAAAGAGCACGTCTTGTTCATTACCAGAAAACAATAAGACATTATTTTTAAGAAGTAGAATTAGTGGGCTGGGGTTGTGGCTCAGCAGTAGTGCACTTGTCTGGCATGTGTGAGGCACTGGGTTCGATTCTCAGCATCACATATAAATAGATAAAGGTCTATCAACGGGTAAAAAAAAAAAGAAAAAAAAATTTCATAAAAAAGAAGTAGAATTATTTAATTGTGCAAGAAATCTTGTTATTCAAGAAAACCTTGTTATTCATTTTTCAAGTGTGAAGTTTCCCAGGAGACTGAGCCTGATTCTCTGAGAGACGGAGAGGAGGTGTCGGAGTTTATGTTTGTAAAACTCCCTGATCAAATGCAGCTTCCTCATGCAGCTGCACTGGAAGTAGCCAATCCTGTCTGGTCCTAATCTGATGCTGAATCTCCTCCGCTTGGTGGTCTCTGAGAGGCTCCCAAGGTGATTGACATCTTGACTAATATCGCACAAGAGACCTGAAGCCGTCTCAAAGGCCCCATGCACAGAAACAGCTTGTTGTCCTAAGCTACTATCAAATTTGGGGGTGATTTGTTATGCAAGAAGAGGTAAATAATAGAATTTGTTAACGTGGGTCTTCAGGAAGATGTTAATAGGAGGTGGTAGAGATCATCATCCATTCTCTGAGGAAAAAAAAAAAAATTGTGAGTAGTTTTCTATGCAGAGGCCCCAACCAGCACTTCCAAACATCCGATTTCTCCCGTTCACTAAGTGGAGGTGATCCCTAGATGACGTGACAGGGAGAATCACCCCAGCACAGCCTTTGTCCCCTCCTGTGAGGCTGTGACAGCTCCTGCCACACCGTTTACATTAGGGAGACTCTTTCTTCCCTCCAGCCCCTTTGACTAGCTCCTGCCTCCTGTGCTCACCCGCAGGCTCTGTCACTGGAGAGGTGTCTGCAGGCTGGCAGGTGTAGGCTGAGCTCACTCAGGTGACAGTGCTTCTGCTCCTGGTGTCTCTCACCGCTCTCCTGAGGCCAGTGGGATGATCTCTCTGGGCGTGATGCCCGAGAGTGCAAAGTTCAAAAGAGCACACAAACATGCAGGGTCGGCCACAGCTAACGGGTGACAGAGAGAGGTGCCCTCACTCCAGAGCACTCTCACTTGTCAAGCTAATGCCACTGGACTAAAAGGCTTTCATCCAAGATGTCATTGCCATTCCAACCTCTTCTGCCATGGTTTGGATTTGGAATGCCTCCCAGAATCCCAAGCGTGAAAGACTCGGTTCCCAGTGCAGCAGTGTGAGGCTTTGGAAAATGATTAGCTTAAGAGGGCTGTGGCTTTATCAGTAGATGAATCAATTTGATGGATTATAATCTGGATGGACTACTGGCAGGTGGTGGGAACTATAGGCAGGTGGGGCGTGGTTGGAGGAAGTAAGGTCACTCGAGGTGGATCCTTGGGGACCACTTCTCATCGTGACCCTTGCTTCTTTCTCTTGCTTCCTGGCCATCAGGGGCTGAGTAGCTTTCCTCTGCCATGATATTCTGCCTCCCCTCCCCTCAGACCCAAAGCAATGAATGGGCTGAAGCTTCTGGAACTGTAGGGTCAGGCAGCAGCCACCAAAAGGAGGCAGATTTAAAAAGGCTGTAGAACGAGGCTTTATTGAGATTTCACTCCTGGTGAGACCCTCCAGACCAACAGGGTGGGTTGGGGAGAAGCGCGTGGTGGGGCTCAGCCGGACTGGAGTTTTTATTGGGTTTAGGGCAAGAAGGGAGGGATTGGGACAAGAAAGGAGGGTTTTTAGAGTCCCTTGTCTTACTGGGGTTGGTTGGGGGAGCTTGCTGAGATCCAGGATTGGTCAGGAGACCCCGCTGATTGACAGGCAGTTCTGTCCACACCTGATTGGTGGCTCTTTTGACGGAATAGGGGTTTTGCTGTGACTATACCCAACTATGTAGTTCAGAAGCCTTTGGAATCAGTTTATGGAAGAAATTTGGAAAAGTTTGAAGATGCAGGCTGGAGAAGTCTCAGAACATGGAGCACTTAAATGGGTGATTCTGGTGTAAGTTTTGAAAGAATCCTCCACGCAAGACAATTCGCCGGGGAGAGTTCCACTTTATTGCAAAAGGCTGTGGGCTTATATAGATCTAGGGAGAGATGGCAGGGCTTAGATAAATGGCGGGCCACCCGTTTATTGGCAAGTTCTTCCAGATATCAGTTCCGGAGCCCAGGAATTAGTTCTTATTGGGGCTAAGGTTCCCCGCCAGCGAGATTTGAAATTGGCGCCGGCGGGAGAGTTCACACCCGCGGGAACATTTCGCGCCAGTGGAAAAAGGGGAAAGTACGAAGAGAAGGTCCTTAGGTGCCATGTTGAGGTTTTTTTTTTTCTCTGGGGTGCGGCTGCCTTTATACTTTTCCCAACAAGTTTGGAAGACCACAATGCTGATAACCACATGGACAGTAAAGACTGTGCTGAGGTTTCAGATGGGAAAGAGGACCCTATTGGGAACTGCACTTGAGGCTATTCAAGTTGTTACAAAGAACTTGCCTACATTTTGCCAATGTCCTGACACTTTGTGTCAGGCTGAATTTAAAGGTGATGGACCAATTAATGTGATGGAGAAAATTTTAAGGCAGCATAGCGTTAAAGCTGTGACATGGATATCGCTGGTGACTTAGCCAGGATTCCTGTTAGAAATGGGACCAAAAAGCAGAGCATAAGGATGTAGCCATTTAGCTAGAAAAGTGTCTATATAATTTGGACCAAGGAAGTTGTCTTGCTGATGAGATTTGTGCCATTTTAAGAGAGGCCAAGGACAAAAGGGAAACATGCCTTAAGGACATCTCAGTAAGCAGCAGGATTATCCCTGTCACAGACTCAATGGCATAAAAGTAAAAACTTTTTTGAAAGACTTAGCTTTATAAAGAGATTTCTGGGGTGACCTGGTCCCACAGGGCTGCCTAAGAAGTTGGTTTCCCACGATTAGTTTCACTGAGCTCAGCCGCCCAGGTACTCAAAGGCCACTGCAACCATGGTCCAAGGGGACATGGCTACTGCTTCTGCTAGTGGCAGTTCTTGGCCTCATCTGCATGGTGATGGTTTTACAGACATAAAGAATGCAAGAGAAGGGGCTGGGGTTGTGGCTCAGTGGAAGAGCATTTGCCTAGCATGTGTGAGGCACTGGGTTTGAGTCTCAGCACTGCATATAAGCAAATAAATAGAGATCCCTCAATAGCTAATACAAATATTTTAAAAAAAAGAATGCAAGAGATACAGGGACACTGCCCCCCCCCCAAGAAAAATAATTCTCCATTTTTTCTCAAAAGTCTTTCCTGATTAAGATGGTAATGTGCCCTAACTCACTCCAGCCATACATTCCTGTACTTAGGAGGAAAACCAAGAAAGACCCTCCTAAGCTCCCTGCCCTGAAAGTTTATTTCCAGAGATGGTCAAACAAGGTGTCCCACCCCCACACCTTCTTGCAGTGCAACTTGTCTTTCCATATCAAAAGTTGGAGTCTCTCTCTTTTCCTCTCAAATCTGGGCTTGGCCCTAAGACTTGTTTTGATGACTAGAATGTCATGAAAGTGACACCGTATAACCTCTGAAGTTAGTCTGAAGGGCATGGGGCTCCTGTTTTTGCCCATTTGGAACACTTCTTGGTGGAAGTCAGCCACCAGGTATGAGACCTGACTGCCTGGCTACCTCATGTCACTGTGAGGAGCTCATATGAAGAAGTGGATATTAGGAGGAGCAAAGATGTGCCAGACATGGGGGAGCGTGCATCAGACTTTTGACTGCAGCCCACCCCCCACCCAGCTGAAAACAAATCCACATGGCAGCATGTGGACCAAAGAAGCCAACCAGTTGAGCCCTGCCCTGATTCCTGACCCAGTGTTTTGAAGCCACTATGTTTTGGGGGCATTTTAAGGCAACAATGCAGCAATAAATAACCAAAACAGAAACTGCTACCCCAAACTAGCATACTGTCAAAACAAAACCCAGGAGCTAGTAGAGGCCTACAGGAGTCTGTTAGGGGTGGCTAGACAGGCAGTGAATGTTCTGTCTGGGTGGTTGGAAAAAAGGCAGTTCATATTATGTAGTTATGGGATTTGGGCAACATTGCCATCTTTGTAACTTGGAAGAAAGAAAATTACTGAGTTAACTTGTGAATCTAACCAATGAAATTCCCTGGTAGATCTCTGAAAGTGTGATTTACCTCTTTCATCTGTATTTGATTAAATATGATATGAGAATAAAAGATTCTCAATGCAAGAAAGAGCTTGAGATCAAACATCAAACCCCCAAAACAGTTTGTGAACTGTGTGCTCAGACTCAAAGTCAAGTTATGAATGTGGTCCCAAGACTCTGTTAAGATCTCACAAATAGGGCTGGGGATGTGGCTCAAGCGGTAGTGCGCTTGCCTGGCATGCATGTGGCCTGGGTTCGATCCTCAGCACCACATACAAATAACGATGTTGTATCCGCCGAAAACTAAAAAATAAATAAATAAATATTAAAATTCTCTTTCTCTCTCTCTCTCTCCCTCCCTCCCTCTCCCTCTCCCTCTCTCTTTTTTTAAAAAAAGATCTCACAAATATTAAAAATGGAGCCTTCTGTATCTTCTCATATAGATAAAAGGACTCCTAATAATGTGATGGGTATTGTCCCATGACACCTTATTTACAACCTGAGAGGAATTTTCACAAAGATATTTGTAGGTATACCTTTTCTCTAATGAAATAGATTATTATTTGATACATAGAAAACACATACGGGTTTTAGAAGAGCTGTATCGGGACTAAAATGGACAGAGAAGTTTTAAAATGCAAAAGAGGTCTTTGGTTCTCCAATTCCCTATTGGCAGAAAGTGGAAAGAAGTATGATAAGCCACCTTAGGTGCAATATGGGCCATTTCTTATGGAGAAGAAAGGATGATATAGAAGGTGGAGCCATGAAGCACCACTTCTAGAAAGCAGAATGGGAGTCTGATCAGGAAGCTTTTCTTGTCCACAGATGAGAGGAAATTGAAGGTCTGTGCCTGGCTGGATTTCAGAATTGTGTGGATCAGGGACTACCAAATGCCTACAGGGTGGTTCCTTCCTTCCTTCCTTCCTTCCTTCCTTCCTTCCTTCCTTCCTTTCTTCCTTTCCACCTTGCAATCCAGTAGCTTATTTTTTATTTGTTATTTCTAGATACACATGACAGTAGAGTGTATTTTGACATATTATACATACATGGAATATAACTTATTCTAATTAGGATCCCATTCCTGCAATTGTCCATGATGTGGAGCTTCACTGGTCAGGCGTTCATTTATGAACTTAGGAAAGTGATGTCCAATATATCCTACTTTCTTGTGTTCATATACGAATACAGTTTTCTCTTTTTAAATGAGATATCTCTTGAGATATTCTGTCCCTGAGTCCCCATTGTGTGTGTGGGGTGGAGCAATAACTTATCTTCTTATTTTATAGGTCCCTGTACCCAAGAAAACACATCCAAGTGGCACCAGGTAAGTAATCACATCCAAGGAGCCTCATCTATACCTGGAACCAATTTACATGTTAAAGTCCTTGACTTTGAGCTGATCCTGATGTTGTGATAGGATGAGACTTGTGGGGGTTGGTGAGCGTGTTTGGACATTTTATATATGAGAAGGATGTAACTGTTGTCAACACTAATAAGACTAATGGATGGTTAAAAAAAAAGAAAGACTCTCTACTGATGAACTGATGGTGTGCAAGAGGCCTGGACTGGCTAGAAAGACTGTACCGAGGCCTCTGTCTTTCAACAGGCCATGGCCTGGTACCCTGGACTCAGGATTATGAATCCATTTTGTTTGGTTGGTTGGTTGTGTGGATGTTCTTTGAAGATTTTCCACCTGGCTTTAATTAGGTTAACCAAACCTGCCTTTAGAATATTGTCACTCACTTTGAGTGAAACATTCATACCAAGCTGTGATAGTCATTCTCAATATTCTGTCACAGGTTTATTTTGTTTTTCGTCTTGAAATCATGGATCACACTAATGGCCATGCTGTTTCCCTCTACACCATCTCTGTTTTCAGGAGCACGAGAGAGTCCTTTTACAAACCCTCCAACCAAAGCCCCAACCTCTGTGCTCCACTTCCTGTCCAACAGGGGACAACCTCACTGAAGTCCTCCCCACCGCTGGGGTTTTCCCTACCTTCTGCCTCCTGACCAAGCCTGCTGCTCCCACCAGCCCAGTGTGGGGTGGTGCGCACCAACCCCTTGGCATCCTACCATGCCTGATTAAAATGAAGTCCAAACCAAACGCAGATACATTTAAAACATGCGAACAACAAGTATCTCAAACAACAGAAAGCCGAGCCCTCCCCCAGCTGACAGAATCCCGGTTGTGACTATTCTAGCATCTTCTGACACACGTCTGGGAGACTTCTGAGAGCTACTAGAAAGGACTCTTTGTAAACAAAAGTGCCATCAGCCAGCTCTTCATAGCAGCCATTCCCTTTGCATGACTGTGGAACATGCTCCCTGCTCTTGGAACAACGGACCTGCACGGAGCCACAGCTGGGGACGCATTCCCCATCGCCTTTAGAGAGCACCCAAGGGCAGAGCACCCAAGGGCAGAGCACCCAAGGGCAGAGCACCCAAGGGCAGAGCACCCAAGGGCAGAGCACCCAAGGGCAGAGCACCCAAGGGCAGAGCACCCAAGGGCAGAGCACCCAAGGGCAGAGCACCCAAGGGCAGAGCACCCAAGGGCAGAGCACCCAAGGGCAGAGCACTGGGGGGACAGAAGCTCAGCACAGGCAGCAGTAGGGAGGCCGCAGGGCCAGAGCCTCCAACACCTGGGCTTCGGTCCTGGGCTCCTTCTGCCCGGGAAGACCTCTGGGCCTGGGTCAGTTGTTTTCCCGCCTAGAGCCACTGCCCACCTAGGTGGAAAGCGCAGTGGGAGAATGGGGCGGGGACTCAGTGCCCCGGGAGCTCTGCCAGCTCCCAGCGTAACTCCCGTTCATTTCTTCCCACGAAGGAGAGTGTAGGAGAGCCCGCATGAGGTTCCCCAAGGGCACGTCCAACGTGGGAGACCCTGGAGTCCCCCGGAAGGGATTGGGGGGGGGGGGGCTCCTCTGGAGTTGCAGGAGGCACACCCCGCCCCCTGACGAGGGGGAGAGGCTGGTGTCTGCAGAGGCCACCCTGAAGACTTGCGGAGAGGATGGTGGAGACCACCCAGTGGGCTGCCCCTGCCGTGGTGCCACTGTGGCCCACATCATCACGTGTGACTCTGACATGCAGAGAAAAGGAGCCGGCTGACGTCACTTCAAACCAGCAGGGAGGAGGCTGAGCACCCAGAGGACCATGCGCACGTGTGCTTGTGCGCATGTGCCCAAGTGTGCACCTGCGCACCACGCCAGGGCAGCAGGGCGCCTGCCCCTGGGGAGGGCTTCGCCAGCCACCCACCAGCCCTGGCCATTCTCTGGCCTGAGGAGCCCAGCTGGCTTTCTGCAACCTGCCCCGGAGCGCAGACCTCCTCCCTTGGCCAACGCGCCCCTCCTATACGATCCAACCTGGTTCAGCAGTGTCCTGCTTTCTCCCATTCCATCTGTGACAGACGAAGGCTGCGGGCCTCCCGTCACCCCCGTCTCACTCCTGACTTACAGCATTGCCCTCCTGTTTCTCGAGCTTTCCGGGAACACCTTCAGGCACTCCTCACAGGCTGCTATAATCCTGCTTATGATAGGCTCCATTCTACTGTTTTGGGGTGAAATGTCTCATTTAAGTCCAACCTTGCAGGAACCTTGCCAGTCTGATTGACTCCTAGCACACATTATCAATAATGTTTGCTGGACCAGTGAGGAAGGAATTCGTGCAGCCCCTGAAATGTCCCCAGATGACCACCCAGTGCTCTGAGTCAGCCCATGCATCATGTTTAGATCAGGACCCTGCAGCTCTGGAGCTCTGTTGCCACTGAATTCACATTTTAGGTTTATGGAATTTATTACTGTAATTCTGCAATAAAGGTGCCTGACCTATGTGCTGTCATTCCCAGGAGCTCAGAGGGATGGAAATGGCAAGCAAGGCAATACTCCTTGGAGCTAGTTTCCAGGAGGACTCGTGGAAAGGGGCACTGTCCAGGGTCACTGGGTTTGGTTCATCACCACGATCCGATTGTCAGTTTGATGCTGAGCCTCAGCACCCCTCCATGAACACAGCTCTGCTGGGGTCTGGTGGACCCTCAGAACAGGAGGCAGCAAATCTCAGTGACCCTCTAGGAGCATCAGGAAACATTTCCTGTGCATTCTCAGTGTGCAAGAAATCAACAGGGTATTTCCCACTTGGGCTTTAGTGGTACTTTCAACTTTCCCTAGAGAGAGAATAGGGTCTGTGGCTTTGTTCATAATCACCAGCAGGAAAGGCCTGTTGCAGGAGAAGACAGGATAAGAAGGGTCATCCCTCCACCAGACCACAAGGTTGTTGGTGGTGGTTGCTTCCGCCTATGTACCCTCCTCAATAGGCAGCCTTGTGAATGCCTGCCAAGAGGAAAACAAACTTAAGTGGCTCCCAGGGAGACCTGGTGACATGGCCTGGTATTGCCAAAGGTAGTGCTTTATTGGTCTTCTAGAAAGTTGGCTCTTGACCTGAGGTTCATGTGCTCCTAAGCTTCAGAGAGGCTGAGAATGCCCCCGGGTCATGGTCATGATTTTTCAGAGGTGCACTTAAGTGCTTCCCTTGGGAAAAGGCCTGTTATGCTGATCATATTCCAGAGGGAGCTCTCTGCTTTCCTTCCCTGGATACCAATGACAAGCAACCCCTTCAGTGGCTCCAGGACCACTTCGGACCATTATAATCTATTCTTTAATTAAAATTTTATGTCAGATATCAGAAGGGCTGGCAGGTACCAAATGGGATGAGATTCCTGCAGGGATGGGGAGTGGTCCACCTGAGGGTGCCAACGGCCAAAGGGTCACACGTGGCTCAACCCCAGCCTTGACCACTACATAGGGTTTTGGCTCACTGTTGCCACAGGGGAGTTGAGATAAGCGATTGCTATCAAGAAGTTTAGGAAACTGGGACTTTTATATCCAATACACTAGATCTCGATCTCTCTCTCTCTCTCTCTCTCTCTCTCTCTCTCTCTCTCTCTCTCTCTCCCAAAACTTTAGGCAAAGCACAATATTAAGAGTACAGATGGCTCATGGGCAGCCCCACTGTGACATCTGTGTGGGACCTAAACCACAGGGAGGAAGGAAGTTCAGACACCTGGGAGGCAGGCGCCTGCTCGTTCCAGCCAGTCTTGGGTCAATTTTCAAGGGGCTGGAGTTGAACCTTCTGAACATTCATTTGAAGAGGACAACAGGTGCCTGTGGTGAGGGGAATGGTGACCACATAGTCACAGATGTGGCAGCCATGAGACTTGGCCTTTCTCTGGCCATAGAGAAATCATTTCACATCTCAGCCTTCTGTTTCCCTGTCAATGAAGAGGGGGCTCCGCTGGCTGGTCTCTGCAGCACTCCCAGCACAGACTTCTTAGAATAACCTCTCCAATCAACTTATTTTAGAAACCTCTCTTTGTAATTCCAGAAAAATCAGTGTTTTTGTCAAGATATCACAGACACCCATCTTCAGGAGGAGGCAGAAATGGAAAATTGGGGAATGAACACCTTTATCTACCTGTGGAGAAGGGACAGGGAAGGGTGAGGGCACAAGCCCATGCTGTCTCCATCTCTGCCTCTAGGTGGCAGTGCAGGAGACTCTTCTTCCTCCGGGAGCTGTTGGTTGTGGCTAAGGAGCTCCAACCAGCACAACCCCAAATCACCAGGTTGCTCTGGAAGGAAGCCCCCAGCTAAGCAAGCCCAGCACTGAAGATAAGCAGAAAGATAAATGGACCCCTAATGAGGTAGGGAGCAGAGGTGAGAGGGCCCACAGGAGAGACTGTGGAAGGGACCAGCTAACGGGAGGCACCAGATGGTGATGGACACTCCTCTGCAACCTCTATCCAGAGGCCTCCCCAGGATCCCTGAGACAAGCCCTCCTACTCCCCTAGAGCAGCAAAGTCCAAAGAAATGTTTGGCAATGTGGGGAATATATATCTGTACCTGCACCATCCAATATGACCATGAGCCTCATGCAGCTACAGAGCACCTTGAAATGTGGCTAGTGCAAACGAGGAACTTTTAATTTTACTTGATTTTTATTAATTTAAACTTGAATAAGCACACAGGGCCACTGGCTACTGTATCAAACAGACCCTTAGAGTTTGGTGAGATGTGTTTTTCCCCCCCTTTCTTGCACCAGTTACCCTGAATCAAGAGTAAAAAAAAAATCTTCATTTATTGAAGGTTTAGTATTGCCATCTATCCTAGATGGTGACCTAATTCTGGGTTCACAAAACCTGACTATCCCAGGAACTTAAGAAAACGTCAAAGAAAGCACACAAACATACAGAAGTACCTTTTTAATAATCTGGGGACAGCTCTGAGACCTTAGAGGTCTGTGTAAAGAGAGCAAGCCACTGGAATTCTTTATTCTTATATAGGGGACACACAAGGGGCAGTTCTGTGGGACAATCTATCCCTAAAAGGGCAAAAGAGTAGGATTACAATGGAACAGGTGGGTGTAACTCAACCCCAGCGGGTGACACCTACACCTGGAGCCATGCCTTATTATCCGAGCTGGGGTAACGCCCAAGTTACTGCGACCTGGCACTGCTGTGCTAGAAGGAAGGCAATAATTGTTTAGAACCTGGTGCATCAGGACTTAAAGGTGTGTTCATCCAGGGCAGCTCCCGACAGTTCAGAATGTGCCAGGCATTGTCCCAGGCACTTTCAGCAATGATTCTCCCAATTTGAGATGGCAAGTCTTTTAAAAATTTTTTCTCAATGATCTTAAAATGCTGTTACTGTGAAATCTCCTTTGGTATTTTCCATATTATTGTTTACGATTTTAGTTTTACCATGAATTCAATCCCCCCAATTTTAGTCATCATCCTTTTTATCTATAGTCAATTCTTAGTCAAGTTTACTAAAAACACATCCATTTCTTAATGCTGTATCTTCTGCATTTCAAAGAGGAGCACTTAAAGACTCCTTTAGCTAATTTGATAGCATTCTGTGTTAGGAGTAATCTTCCCTTAGCATTCTGAAGATATTATTTATGTCTTCCGAGATCTACTGTTACTCAAGCTCTCTGAGGAACCAGTTATCATTTCCTTGTAAATGTTTTCTATTTTTTTAATTTCTTTTAAGATTTTCTTCATAGTTTAGATATCGCATTGTTGTGCTGCAGTTGTATCTCGGTGTGAATTTGTTTTGATTTATTTGGCCACTGCAGTCTGAAGGACTGGTCCAGGGTGTTACAGGTTAAGGGAAGAGAATACACTCAGGTGCATTACAGGTCGATGCTCTAATTAGCCAATGATATGACATTTACAGGAAGCCAGAAACCAGATCCAACCTGTGCCTCCGTAGGTAGGGCCATCATGGTCCATTTCCGGTCAGGCCAGTGCTGGGGTGATTCCACACTCACTCGACACCCTTCTGATCCCTGGACTTGTTCTCTTCTAGGGTGACAAGGTACTGAAGAGACTGGAGAAAACACAGGCCCAGCCAATGGGAGGCACCAGGTGGTGATGGACACTCATCTGCAACCCCTTCCCAGAGGCCCCTGGAGCATGGACCAGAGGCCCACTAACCCTCCAGTAGAGAGGTACGTTATGTCCCGGGAAGAAAGACCAGGACAGCATGGAGTTCTTGGGGCAGCAGTTATTTATCAAAGCTGTAGAATGACACCAACATTTAGGGCCACTTTACTGGCGTTCACTCCCTGAAAGATGGCGAGTCGTAGCTGTAGCATGCTGCCCGAAGGTCATGTGCTTAGTGATACAGAAACAAGCACGTGAGTGTTGGGGGGACACTTTTTAACCCTCAGTGACAAATCTCCAGCAACCCCCATCTGGTGGACAGCTCCCTGCCCCTCTTCCCTGTCCCCTGGGCTGGCCTGGCGGTTGCCATCTTCTCTCATTTCCCCCTGCTGCTCTGTGCTCCCCTCCCCCAGCCCCCTGCTGCTCCTCTTCGCCCACCCCACCCTGGTGCCATCTCGGAGGGAGCCTCTGACACAGCCCGCGGCACCTCTCCACCCGTGGCTTCCCATCTTTACCTCTGTTCTTTCCTCCACCTACGATGCCTTTCCACGTCTCTGTGTGTGCCTGTCTTCACCTGTGGCTCCAAAGCCACCACCTCCTCCTTGAAGCCATCTGCCATCCTAGATGAAGTGATCTCTCTGCTCCTTGGCATGTTACCTGCCCGCCCCTGGGACAGGGATCAGTATCTTTTTTGAAGGCTCTTCTTGCTGTTGTCACCCTTTGGATTGTTGAGAAGCACCCCCCACCCCGCTGGGACATGCAGTCCCCATGGGCCTGCTTCATGGGGAAGTGCTCTCCAGAGCTCCCCACACCTCTCCCCCTGCACCGTGGCTCATGTCTTAGCCTGCCCCGTGGGGTCACCTGACTTGGACAAACCTGAGCCAGGACCCCAGGGCTGGGGAGTTTTGTCTGTTAATTTGTTGTTGTCTTTTCCCCCCCAGCATCATGGGGCACCTGGGATTCCTGTTCCAGAAAGGACTTTTATCCTGGAGATCCTTCACCTAGCACAGGAGTCTGTGAATCTTTTGTTCCCATCATGGCAGAGAAAACAAGAGTCAAATCGTCAAGCAGCCCCGGGCAGAACCTTCCCTACACTGGATGGCGATGCTGCTCCGATGAGTGTCCAGCAGGCACTAAAATAGGCACCTGGGAGATCAATAGTATGAGGCCCACTTCACAGAAAGGAAAAGCTAAGGCAGCCATGTGACATGTCTAAAGTCACAAACTAACTAGAGGGCACAGCCGTGAACTCAACTTCTGTCCATCTGACTCTGGGTCCTCCTGTCCACCTTTACTCTGGTCCCTTGAAGCCCCTGTCAAAGTCCTTAAAATGAAGGGTCTCTACATAAAGCGTATCCTGGATTGGATCCTGGGAAGAAAGAATGCTAATGAAACCTTAGTGGGATCTGAGTCCACAGTTCAGCTACAGCAAGGTCCCGGCATCAGCTCCCAGTTGTGACACGTGCCCCGTCGTTATGGGATATGATAAATAAATATGAAATGTGAATATAAAACTGGGAGCTAGCGAAGGGTACGTGGAAACTGTTACCATCTTCACAACTTCCCTGCAAGTCTAAAATGATTCCAAAATTCTAAAGGGGATTTAAAAATAAAGAAGAGACAAAAGCTGAAGCAGTCAAGCACATAAACCAGGAACACACCTGAACCTGGTGTAAGACCCCGGGGGGGGGGGGGGTGCAGTGACCTCTCTGAGCTCACAGAGGAGCAATCTCAGGTGGTTTCTGAGCACAGCATGGAATCCCTGAGTGGCAAAGCCCTTCCTTTTCTAGTTTCTTTTGAACTTCCTGCTTTCCTCAAGGAGAAAGTCTCATCTGGGTGCCCGCCCGTCTTGGCCACCACCGCAGACTCACTAGCTTTCCTTCATAAGGAAGAACAGGCTTCAGGTGTGGAGCCTGCTGCAAGCCGCAGTCTTGGTGGAATTCAACACCTGAATGATTCTGTTAGGTGTATTTTTACTTTGTATTTGTGATGAGTTAGGTTTTCTATGCGTGATTGTGATATTAATTGTTCTGTTTTTATTAAACTTATTAGTGCATATTAATTATACCAGATAATGGGTTTCATTGTGGCAATTTCATACATGCATGTAATATAGTTTGATCAAATTCACCTCCCTATTTTCCTCTTTCCCCTCTCCCCCTGGTATCTATTCCCTTCCTTGGTCATCTCTCTTCTACTTTCATGTCATCTTTTGTTCCCCGAAATTCCACATATGAAAGGAAATGTGATACTTGTCTTTCTGACTTATTTTGCTTAACATATTGATCTGCAATTCCATCCATTTTCCTGAAAATGACATGATTTTGTTCTTCTTTATGGCTGAATAGTACTCCTGTGTGTGTGTGTGTGTGTGTGTGTGTGTGCAGATAGATTGAGACAGATGATAAATATTACATTTTCTTTATCCACGCATCGGCTGATGGGCATCAAGGCGGATCCCATAACTCAGCTACTGTGAATAGTGTTGCCATGATATGGCACACAGTATCTCTATAATATTCTGACTATGATTCCTTTGGATATGTACCAGGGAGTGGCATGGCCGCATTATCTGGTGGCTCTGATTTTAGTTTATTGAGGACTTCCCCACTGTTTTCAATAGGGCTTGTCCTTATTAACATTCCCACCAACAATACACAAGTGTGCCTTTTTCTCTGTATCCTCCCTATTTTATTATTTTTTTTTCTTGATAATAGCCATTCTGACTGCATGAGATGGAATCTCATTGTCGTTTCAATTTGTATTTCCCTGATCTCTAAAGATTATGAGCATTTTATATGTCTATCGCCCCTTTTGCTGCTTCTTTTTGAGAAGTGTCTGTTCTATTCATTTGCCCACTTATCAACTGGATTTCCTGTCTTTTTCCTGGGGTTACATAGTTTGGCTTCTTTATATTTTCTGGACGTTAATCCTTTGTCCGATGAAGAGTGGCAAGACTTTTCCCGTCCTGTAGGTTTCCTCCTCACTTTGGTGCCTATTTCCTTTCTCACACAGAAGTATCTAATTTGATGGAATCCCATTTGTCAATTTTTGCCGCTATTTCCTGCACTACTTGGGACACGCTCAGGACATCAGTTCCTATACCCATATCTTCAAGTGTTTCCCTTATGTTTTCCTTTAATAGTTTCAAATTTTTCCAGTCCTACTGAAAGTCTTCAATCCGTTTTGAGTTGATTTTTGTGCAGGGTGAGGGTTAGGGGCTGAGTTTCCATCTTCTACCAGTAGAAGCCCCATGTTCCCAGCACCGTGTGTTAAAGAGGCTCTCTTTTCTCTAAGACAAGAAGCAGATGGCTGAAGAGGCATGTGTTTATTCCGGGGTCATCTATGCTGCTCCATGGTCTCATGTCTGTTTTTATGCCGGTGCCATGCTGCTTGTCACAGTGGCTCTGGACGATGTTTTGAAACCAGATACTGTGATGCTCCCAGCAGGGATCTTTTGCTCAGGATTGCTTTAGCAACTCAGGGCCACTCATATTTCCATGTGAATTTTAGGATGGCTTTTTCTAGTTTTGTGAAATAGGTCATTGCTATTTTTTTTTTATAAAGAGAGAGAGGGAGAGAGAGAATTTTTTTAATATTTTTTTTTTTTTTTTTTTAGTTTTCGGCAGACACGACATCTTTGTTTGTATGTGGTGCTGAGGATCGAACCCGGGCTGCACGCATGCCAGGCGAGCGCACTACCGCTTGAGCCACATCCCCAGCCAGGTCATTGCTATTTTAATGGGAATTGCATTGAATCTGTAGATTGCTTTCAGAAGTATGGCACTTAATAATATTAGTTATCTTAACCCAGGAACATGGAATGTCTTACCATCTTCAAACATCTTCTCTAATTTCTTTCTTCAGTGTTATAATTCTCATTGTAGAGGTCTTTCATTCCATATGTGTCTAGAAATCTATCCGTTTCTTCTAGATCTTCAAACTTATTGGCATATAACTTTTGATAATATTCCTCAATGATCCTCTGGATTCAATATCTTATTTTTCACCTCTAGTTTTATTTATTTGGATCTTTTCTCGCTCTTTTGATTAATTTGGCTGAGAGGTTGTCAATTTTGTTTATCTTTAAGTGTCAGTGATCCTTTGTATTACTGTTTTATTCTCTATTTCACTTATTTCTATTCTTATCTTTATTATTTCTTTCCTTCTCTTGATTTAGGGTTTAATTTGTTCTTGTTTTTCTAAGGACTTAAGATGCATCATTAAGTTATTTTGTTTGATTTCTCTGCTTTTCTAATGTAGATGTCATAGCTATGAACCTTCCTCTTGAACTGCTTTTGCTGTGTCCCACAGACTCTGTTGTATTTCACCCTTCCTTTAATTATAGAAATGTTTGATATCCCCCAATTTTTTGAATGACCCATTGCTTGTTCAAAAGTGTACTACTGTTCAGTCTACATGTGTTTGTATAAGTTCTGCAATTTTTTTTGCTGTTGATTTCTAATTTCGTTCCATTATGTTCTAATAAGATGAAAGAAATTGTTTCAAGATTTTTTTTTTTTGATATTTGTTAAACTGTACTCTGTAACTTAAAGTGTGATCTATTGTAGAGAAAATTCGGTGTGCTGATGAAAATTATGTACCTTCTGTGTCCATTGGATAAAATATTCTATAGATCTATTAAATTCATTTGATTTATATTGTAATTTAAATCATATTTCTTTGGTTTTGTTTTGGTTTGTCTGAAAGCTCCATCTATTATTGTATTGGGGTCTGTCTCTTCCTTTAAGTCCTGAGTGTTTGTTTCATAAAACTGGTTGCTCCAATGTCCAGTGTATGTATTTTTATAATCATTATATCTTCTTAACATATTGTTCCCTTTATCAATAAAGGACCTTTTTTATCTGTTCTGACTGATTTTGGCTTGAAATCTATTTTATCAGATATGAGCATGGTTATTTGTGCTTTCTTTTGGGTTTCATTTGACGGAATATCATTCTCTATCTTTTCACTTTCACTTGCATATGTCTGCCAGTGAGGTGAATTTCTTGTAAACAGCAAACAATTAAGTCTTGTTTTTAAGTCTTTTTAATTGGAGAATTTGGGCTATTTGTTCAGGATTATCATTGAAAGAAAGGTATAATTCCCATTATTTTTCTGTTTAAACAAATTTATTTTTAACATAAATTAATTTAAAGATGGGTCTTTACTAAATAATATCAACATTATTGATTTAACATTGGTTCAACTGAAAATTTGTGACTTTATGATGGTGCAAAATGATACACATTCAGTAGAAACCATACTCCGAATTCCAACTTTTGATCTTTTCCCAAACTGTACTTTAAATTTTGAGTTTCCATGTTTTCCCAGGTTAGCAATATATGATGTCAATGCTCTCTTACAATGCTGGATTATAGCAAAACCCATAGCCTTTGGTTAGCCATGCATTCCAAAGGAGAAACAACAAACACCTTTCAGGATACAATGCTGCTACACTTTCATATTCAGCTGGTCAGGTAGGAGATATTTTTCATTCATGGTGAACTCATCAGGGCATACCCCCATCATAAATTGAGGAACATTTGTAGTACAAAAGAGATGAGGATTAAGCCACAATCGAGAACGTGGTTCAGGCATGAATAAAATTTGGTGAACTGAGTGATAGTGGGCAATAGATCTCCCAGAGGAAAAGAGAGAGAGGGAGAGAGAGAATTTTTTGGTTTTCCACTGCTGTTGTATGATGGTTGGTGAGTCCGTGGGCTGATGGGAGCACTCACACAAGGAAGGCTGTGGTAGTTATCAAAGTCAAACCCACTGATTTATTTGCTTATTCACTTACAAGATCAGCCAGTCCACAAATGTGTGATCTGGGAAGACTTCTAGAAGTAGGAGTTAACCTTTCCTAGAAGGCTGAGTAATACCTGAGTAACTTCCTGGAGAGGCAGTGTGGGAGTGGACGGAATGTGAGATGTCATGAGCATATTTAGGGAAGTGGATAACGCAGACCCCATGGAGAAGTGAGCATGGCCACAACCCCACAGGCAGGCCTGCCATGTCAAGGCACATGACTTATCTCCTGGGGAATAGGGGACATCTGGAGGGACCTGGCTTTGTCCAGGAAAGGGAGGTTAACATGGTTGCTTTTTTCAGCAAATACTTGCTGAGCACACAACTTGTGGCACATACTGGCTGGGGCACTTGGATGCAAGGACACCTGCTCTACTTACAACACCTGAGCTTGCCTGAGTCATTCTTCAACTAAACATCCACACAATAGCTCACAGTAGTTCTTCAGCCATAAACCAGTGTCCCCTTTGGGGCCCATGAGGCCCCACCTACCTCTCCAGCCACAACACCCACCTCTCCTGTCTTATTTGGTTGCTCTAGCAAGAGGAATCTCATTTCACTTCCTCATCCATGCCAACTCTCCACCGAAGGGACTTTTCACATGCTGTTCCTGTTGCTTGACAGACTCCTTCTTCTCCCACCCCAACTACTTTCTCTTTTTTGTTTCTTTTTAAAAATAGAATCAACTTTTCAACTTTTTCTACTGAAGAATGAAAATATGGCTCTGAAGGTAAAATCAAATTGAAAAATACTTAGGACATGCAACAGTCATTTTAAAACAGTAATTAAAAGGAAATGTGTGAAACAATAGAACTTATACCCAATTTTTTTCTTTTTTATTTTTATAGGTGCATTATGATTATACAGATTCATGGAATTTGTTGTTACTTGTGTGTACACACACAGTATAAAACAACATAATTTGGTCAATTTTATTCCCAAGTACCTCCCCTTTCCATTCCTCCCTCCTCCCCCGGCCCTCTTCTTTTATTCTATTTATCTCCCTTCTATTTTCATGAGATCTCCCAACACACACACACACACACACACACACACACACACACACACCTTTATTCCCCTTTTTTCCTCTCTCATTTACACATATGAGAGAAAACAAACATACCAACATTGACTTTATGAATTTGGTTCATTTCACTGAACATAATGCTCTCAAGTTACATCAATTTTCCTATAAATGGTACAATTTGATTCTTCCTTATGGCTAAATAAAACTCCATAGTGTGTATGTACCACATTTTCATGATCCATTCACCCATTGACTGACACCTAAGCTGGTTCCATGATTTGGCTATTGTGAATGGTGTTGCTGTAAACATGGGCATGTAGGTATCACTGCAATACGCTGACTTTAATTCTGTATTCTAAATACACAAGGAGTAGTGTAGCTGGTTCATATGGTGGTTCCATTTCTAGCTTTTTGAGGAACCTCCATACTGATTTCCATGGTGGTCGTACTAATTCACAGTTTCAGCAACAATGTGAAACTCTTCCTTTTTCTCTACATCCTCTCCAGCATTTATTATTCTTTGTATTGTTGATGGCTGTCATTCTGATTGGAATAAGATGACCTCTTGATTTGCATTTCCCTAATTATTAATGATATTTGTTAGCCATTTGTGTTTCTTCTTTTACAACATATCTGTTTAATTTACTCCCCATTTATTGATTAGGGAGATGGTGTTAAGTTTTTTGAGTACTTTATATATTCTGGATACTAATACTGTGTCAGAACAATAGCTAGAATAGATTGTCTCCTATTCTGTAGGTTCTTTCTTCACATTCTCAATTATTTTCTTTACTGTGTAGAAGCTCTTTATACAATGCCACCCTGTTCGTTGATTGCCTGAGCTTTGGGGATTCTACTGAGGAAATTGTGCCTACACTTAGATGTTGGAGTATCGACCCCATGTTTTCTCTAGTAGTTGCAAAGCTTCTTGTCTAATTCCTAGATCTTTGATCCATTGGGGTTGACTTTCATGCACTTGAGAGACAAGGATCTAGTCTCATTCTTGTACTTAGGTAATAACCAGTTTCCCAGCATGGTTTGTTTAAAAGGGTGGTTCCCCCCCCACACACACTCCAAATGTATGTTTTTTGGCACTTTTTACAAGGATTAGATGACTGTAGACGTGTGGGTTTGTCTCTGTGTCTTCTCTTTTGTGCCACTGTGTCTGTTTCTGTGCCAGCACTGTGTGTTTTATTACTGTAGCTCTGTAGTATAATTTGAAGTCAGATATTATGATCCCCCAGCCTTGCTTTTTTGGCTTAGAATTGCTTAGGCTGTTCCAGGTCTTTTATTCTTCCAAATGAATATCAGGACTTTTTTTTCCCCTAGTTCTATGAAGAACATCATTGGTATTTTTATGGGATTGAATTGAATGTGTGTATTCAGTGTAATGAAAGGAATGTGTTGAATATACAATGTATATTCCTTTGGGGAATATGGCCGTTTTAACAATATTAATTCTGCCTGTCCATGAACATGGGCAATCTTTCCATCTTTAAGTGTCTTCTTCAACTTTCTTCAGGGTGCTCTAACTTTCATTGTAGAAGTCTTTCACCTACATAGTTAGATTTATTACTGGAGTTGTTATTTTCTTTTTAGACTATTGTGAGTGGGACTGTTTTCCTGATTCTTTTCCAGTGAATTCCTTATTGGTGTTTAAGAAAGCTGTTGATTTTTATATGCAGATTTTGTATTCTGCTGCTTTATTGAAACTGTGTATCAGCTCTGGCAGTCAGGTGGAGCATTCTGGACCTTCTAAGCATAGGATCATATCATCGGCATTGATAACTTTGCTTCTTCCTTTCCTATTTGTATTCCTGTCATTTCTTCTCTTGCCGAGCTGCTCGGGCCAGAATTTCAAGTGCTGTATTAAATATGAGTGGTGAGAGTGGACATCCTTTCTGGTTCTTGATTTTAGAGGAAATGACTTCAGCTTTTCCTCACTCACTCTATGATTATGGCTTTAGGTTTGTGGTCCATAACCTTTATGACATTGAGGTAGGTTCCTTCTATCCTTAGTTTCTTCAGTGTTTTTATTATGAATGGATGCTGAATTTTGTTGAAAGCTTTCTCTGTATCTATTGAGATAATAATGCAATTTTTGTCCTTGATATGATTTATGTGGTGAATCACATCTATTGATTTTCATATGTCAAACTATGCACAATTTCTATTTGAAAAATGAATTGGTATTTTATATACCACTAATCACCCTGGAAAACACACCTATATGCAGTTGTAATTAATCGTACAGCATAAAAACACATGAGATCTCAGCATTTGGAACTCTCTCCAAATGTCACATCCCTGTGAAAGCCTTTCTTCAATCCCCAGACGTAATGAGATCCTGCTGTCCCATTCTCTCAAGGGCCCAGATCAGCCTTTATTATGCTCTCTGGAACTGTGATCACAAATTTACAGTTGTAGTCACAGTCAAGTAACCACACACCAAAGATTTCTGAGTGCTTCTGTTTCTCCCACTGGATATGAACACCAGGAAGACAGGAACCAAGTCTGCTTGTATCAGCAGCGAGCCCAGAGATCGCAGACCATGAATCCTGGCTCGCTGCAGGATGGACTGCAGCCTAGGTAGGTTGAAGGGACATGCAGAGCCACTAGGCATCCTCATACATGGAGGTGAGAGATGATGCTTGGAAGGTGGAGGAAGGTTCATGAAGAGAGAATTAAAGGATGAGTGGGAGCTTGTAAGGCAGGAGGAGGGGATTCCCATGGATTGGGCAGATGCAAATGTCTGCAGGGTAGCTTTTAGAAAACAGTGGGTCACCTTAGGGGCTCGAGGGAGGTTTGGCTGAAGACTATGACTGCTCTCCACAGAACGACTGTGTGCCAGGAACTCTCAGTGCAGTCTCACATGATTCTCAGAGCTCCTCAGCCTTGGGAGGTCCCTATTGTGGGTTCTCTTCCAACAAATGAAGAAACTGAGGCTCAGAGCAGTTAAGTAACCTACCAAGGCCACCGGTCACTAGATGACTTTCCTGGTAGTACTATGTCCCCAGTTACATGCCTGAGATGAACCCTGATGGTTTTTGTGGCCCTCTAGTGTCTTCTCACACCCACCCTTGGCTGGGTCAGGGGAAATGTGACGACGTGAAGAGCTCATATAGAGTCCTGGCCTGGGCTCCAGGGCCCGTGGGTGCCCAGGACAGAGCTGCTTTCTGGCTCCACAGGTGCTGGAACAAACTCTGGGAGGAGCTGCTCTGTTAGGGTGGGCTCCTCCCCTTCCGGCCCATACACACACACTGGCACACCTGACAGACAAAGCTGCACTGAGTCCTGGCTGCTACGCCGGGTCACTGTCCTCATGCTGCCCAAGAGCTGGGCCACTCCCGATGTTTTGCTGTCCACCTGGAAGCCTGGTCCCCCGTGACTGCTCTGGATGTACAGTCGTGTAGCAGATATAACAATGACTCACATTCACGACTCTCCAAGGGGAACTGACGCAGGGTGCTGTCCTTCTTAGAGCCCCACAGGGGAAGGTCATGATCCTTCTCTCAGAAAAGGGAAAGAGAAGCTCAGAGGGGGTGTGGCTTTCACAAAGACAGCTTATCCAGGATGTGAACTCGGGTCACTCTCATGCCAACCCCTAGGCACTTGCTGTGGCTCACACCTTCCCCCAAATACCCACCTCAACCCACAGACTTGGCATAGGGAGGATCGTTTGTTGATTGAAAAACAAAGGCCCTTTGCCTGCCAGGGAGGGGACACTGGCAAGTGGGTGCAGTGTGGTGCAGGGTCCCCAAGTCTGAGAGGGCGAGGAGGGATCTCCAGGACGTGATGGAGCACAGGAGTCCCAAAAGCCCACAGTGGCGCTCACTGGGCACCCTTGGGACATAGTGACCATAGGGACTGACTTAGAATGTGCCTGGGGCCTCCAGCCCAAGGAGGTTCAGCCTCAGGCCATGGTTGAGTGCTGCAGGCAGCAGGAAGACCCTTTATTTACCAGAAGGGTTAACAATCTTTGCCAAGAAGATCATGGAAGGTGTGAGTTTCTCATAGACCATCAACATGAAGGGTCTGTTCAACTTGACATTTTGTGGAGTCTCCATGGGCAGTGTCTGCGCTCCAGAGCCTGCGGCCCCTTCTGTCCCCTTCTCGTCCATCTTCAGCTCAGCCTTGTGCACAGCCTGTGGGAATCAAAAGCAAGGTCAGTGCCTGCCAAGACACTCAGAGGCCATGATGGGCAGAAGCAAGAGACCAGAGAGGGAGACAACTTAGCCAAAGTTACTCAGCACAGCTGTAATGTGCCAAGGTTCCCGGCTTTTCTGCTGTCATTGTGGAATGATATTTGACAAACAGATGCAGCCTGAAGACGGTGTATATGTGTGTGTGGGGGGGTCAGTGATAACAGGGAGACAAGGGGCTAATTACCCTTCCCATAAATTTCAGGGGACCTTCAATCATGATGGTGGCAGAAAGGGTCTATGGAGTCTTAGCTCAACCTGATGGATGATTGAGAGGGAGCCAGATTCCAGATTAGCCTCTGGAGATGTCTCAGCCCCAGATCTACCCCAGTGGCCTCAGCATCTAAGACCAGGTGACAGGTTCTGGAGAATGGATGGTCCCTTGTGAGACACTGACAAACTTCTTTCTTGTCTACAAAATTCCAACAGTTTTCCTTGCAGGAAACTGGCCAGTATCCTCTGCTAGCGTCAGGGGTGCCTGGATACCTCACTAGAGAAGAGAAAGGAGCCGTGGAACTCAGTGAAGGCCCATGGGAAGGGGAAGCCGGCGGCCTTCAACATTTGGGAACTCTCCAAACTAAAGTAGAAAAACTAACAGCTAGAAAATTCTATCGGCTACGTGTTTCTTTCTTTTTGCTAGCTGGAAGATAAAGCTGAATCTGTCTTTGGATTCAAAACGGTCGGCTCAGCTTGGTCACCCATATTGCTCCGGCAGTGGCTGGAGCCCCCTTCACCCACAGGTACCAGCCCTCACCTGCTGCCTTTGGCCACGCCCCTCCCTCCCATGGACCATCCCCCACACTCTTCTCCCACTCTCAAATCCTTCCCCTTGCCGTGCCCTTTTCACCCCAAAGTAGGTCTGCTGGACAATACACAGGACATTCAGTCAATTTTGAATTCAAGATGTCATGAATACATTTAACCAAAAATATGTCTCATGCAATAATTTTTATGCTAAAAAAACCCCATTATTTATCTGAATATCGAATTTAACTGAGTGTCTCCTATTGCCCCTGCTAAATCTGGTGCCCCACCTGCCCCGTGCTCTAGGCCTGGTAAATATTCCAGGACCTCATCAGTTTGTGGCATTGAATCAGCTTTCAACATAGCACCAAGAGAGTGGCAGTTCCAGTGCTAAAGACTGGAATCAAAGGCTTGAGGAGGCCTTAGGGGTTTCCCTGGACCACAGAGCTGGTCGGGGGAGAGCCAGACTCCAGCCCGGCCGGTGTGGCAGGTGGCAAGGCTGCTTCCTCCCTGGCCTGGCCCCTGTGCGGTGCCTCTGCCAGGCAGTGTGGCGCGCCCTCTGCTGGAGGGCAGCGGCAGGGCAGCCTTACCTCGCTCACTTTGAGGCTGCGGTAGGGGGAGATTCGGGTGAGGTCACCGTTCTCCTCAAAGATTTTACTGATGCCCAGTTGGGAGAGAGTGTTCTTCAGGTTATAGGTACCAGAGATGTGGAGCCTGGGCACGAACACATTGACAACCCTGGGGAGGTAAAAGTGACAGGCGTGAGCAGGAAAGTCCTACTTGGGCAAAAAGAAAGATGACAGTCATCGCACACAGGACCAGGTCCTCTCTTCTTCTCTGCCTGCCCTCTGTCCCTCCCCCTGGAATCTCATTCAGTCCTAGGACCTGGAATACCAAGAGCTGGCCAGACGACTCCCAAGTCTACCTTTCCACTCATTCATTCATTCAATCATTCAGCAAATACTTATTAAGTGCCTGCTGAATACCAGATGCTGTTCTAGGTGCTTGAGATGAACCTGTGAACAGAACAGGCAAAGATCCCTGCCCCTGACCCGTGTTCCAGCAGGGAGAACAGATCATGGAATGGACACAGCGAAAAGCACTGAGGGCATATTCGCAAATGCGGGAGGCGGCAAGTGCTACAGGAAAAAAATGAAATATAAACCAAATTTCAGGGATGCTGGGCAAATCTTGAAGGAGGCAGGGACCCAGGCGAATGGGCCTTTTTGCTGAAGGGAACCTGGAAACCCAGTAGAGTTTCCACTGGAGGAGTGACGTGGTCCCTTCAGGGTTTAGAGGGACCCTCCGTCCACTCCATTAAGAGCACCCTCGTGGTATTGGGGTGGGGGTGAGTGAGGAGGTGATGCGGGGTGACCCCCCTCCATGGCAGTCAGGTGTTGGGGTCACAGTGGTGGAGGCGAGAGGCCAGGTTCCAGAGTCAGTTTACAGCAGGGCCAGCCGAGATTCCTGACAGGCTGATGGAAGGGCTCAGGGGAAGCCATAGATGGAGGACGACTCCCGGGTTTTAAATTGGGCGGGTCATCCTGGGAAGGCCCTGCAGCGGGGCTCAGTATGGCAGTCTAGACAGGGCAGGCTAAGATCCTATTAGACTCCCCCGGAAAGTGGGGGGATGCTGGGGAAACAGGCAGAGTCAGGACCCTGGAGTTCAGGTGAGAGATCTGGCAGCCTGGGCCTGGGGGTGGCGGGATGGTGCTGAAGCCCAGGGCGCTGCTCGCTGAGGGGAAAATCCCAACAGGAATGGGCGGAGGCCGGAGGCCATGGCACTGAGTCCAGCACAGGAGAGGAGGAGGAGGAGCCCACGGGGAGGCAGAGCTGGTGCCGTGGGAGGAGCCCACGGGAGACAGAGCTGGTGCCGTGGGAGGAGCCCACGGGAGACAGAGCTGGTGCCGTGGGAGGAGCCCACGGGGAGACAGAGCTGTGCCGTGGGAGGAGCCCACGGGGAGACAGATGTAGTGCCGTGGGAGGAGCCCACGGGGAGACAGAGCTGTGCCGTGGGAGGAGCCCACGGGGAGACAGAGCTGTGCCGTGGGAGGAGCCCACGGGGAGACAGAGGTAGTGCCGTGGGAGGAGCCAATGGGAGACAAAGCTGGTGCCGTGGGAGGAGCCCAAGGGGAGACAGAGCTGTGCCGTGGGAGGAGCCCAAGGGGAGACAGAGGTAGTGCTGTGGTAGTGCTGTGGCGTTTTTGGCAAGTGGGGAAGGAGGAGCCCCAAACTGACCCTGGACCCCCCAACATGGGCACCCTGAGTAATGATGAGAAGGCGCTGTGAGGATGAAAGGATAGGAGATGGGGACAGTGACTCAAGGGGACAGTGACTCGAGGCAAAGCTTCAGGCTTTTACCTGCAGAGGGGAGATCAGAGTGGAGTGATACCTAACAGGGAAACAACAGCATTTGGGGCTCCCTGCAGGCCAGCGCCAGGGTGACAGGCCCGCCTCACACCTGCTCTGCGTTTCCTGCACAGAAGCCACTCTGTGAGCTGTGAGCCATCCCTGGGCCCCTGATCCAAAAACTAATGGCATCTGGACCTCTGATGGAGATAACTCAGTAGGGATCAGAAGCGTTGGCTGCTGCAGAGAAGCAAGGAGAGAATTTCCAGGGCGACATCACTGAGCAGTCAGAGGACACAGGATCCCAGGTGCTAGTGGGGAGATCAGCTTTAGTGACTTCCAAGTGAAGCCAGAAAACGTGAACCAATGCTGGAAGGTAAAATGAGATTTTTAGTCTGGGGTGAGACTCTCAAATTTTATTATAAGTAAAAAGGGCAAATTCAAAGCCCCAGCAGCTCTGTGCCTAGTGAAGTTGAAGCTTTGTTTCCCCTGGGAAAACAAAAACTGAGTTTTTGCTCTGGGGAGTCAGAGCAGCAGGATTTGTAGGCTAAACTCCAACCTGTAATTTGTGGGTGTATTTTAGTTGTGCATCTGTTGATGTGGTTACTTCTCTTTTGGAGAAAGGGGTGGGTTTTTTTCCCTTTGGCCACTCTTAGGCTGTCCAGTCTGGAGGGGACTTCAGACAAAACTCACTGGAATAGCCCACCTGCTCTCTGCTCCCGTAGAGGACAACCAGAGGTCTGGGCTGCTCCTGCCTGCACTTTAAGATAACCCGACAACCTGACAGCCAGACTGAAAGAGTTCAGAAGGTAGGAACACTGCCTGTCGGGTTCTGATGACATGCAATCCCCCCTGGAGACCTCAGGCAAGTCCCCTAGCCGGTAAGAAGCTCTGGGGTTTCCTATGGAGGAGGGGGCATTATTGCCACTGGTCATTCCAGGCCACAGAGCTTAGGAGGCAGGATGTATCTGGTGAAAGGGATCCTCCTCTCATGGCCTTCTGCCAGGGAGGTCCCATCTCAAGTCATGGGGATGCTGGGAACAGTCTCATGGGGTGGGGGAGGCAGACCAGGTCCTAGGATATGGAGGGGGGCCCTGGAAGAGACCCTGAGGGCAGGGTGCACATGGATTTCATGAGAAGTTATTTAAGTTATTCCTGTCCTGTGAGGAGCTTTGTTTCCCCTGTCCCCAGGCCTCTGAGAAGGCTGGTGCCAACCTGCAGGAAATCTCAAAACATCTTTCCCACACCTGGGCAGGAATCAAAGGGAGGGCTGTGGGCCTCATTCTGAAGGCAGAGACATGGCAGCAGTTTCCAGGAGCCTCTGTGTGCAGTTAGGGGTGGCTCAATGGTCACAGTATACAAGCTGCAGAGGGCCAGGGAGAGGGAACTTGCAGTCCCAGTGCTAGCACCAGAATGGCAGCCCTGTGAGAAATTGTCACAAATAACTTGGAGATGCTCTGGGGCATCAGCAAAACTGTAGTGGACCCAGCCACTGTGCTTTCAACACTGATGGCAATAGGACCACAGTCTCTGTCACAAAGCCAGAAAGTACGGGTGAACTGAGGGCCAAGGGCCTGACATTCTTCCCATATCTCACCTCCTTTCACTTTCCACACCTCTCAGGCCCCTAGAGAGGCCCCCAAGACACCCCTGTGAACTCTACAACTCTGTGGGGCACAGGCTGGAAGCTGCCCATCCCTTTGGGGCACCCCGTGTTAACAGAAGCCTGCATTTTATGTCAGGGGGTGAGCTGCCATGCGGGGTTCCCCCTGAGGATGGAGACCACGCTGCAGGACACCTGTCATTCAATAATCCTGGGGTTCCAAGGATCTGCTGAGAGTTTTAGAGCCCTCCTCTTCAACCAATCAGAAGGAAGGGAAAAGAAGTCACATTGGTGCATGGCCTCTTCGAAGGTCCTACAAGGCTGGCACTGCTAAGGCCAAATCACAGAAGAGAACCCAAGCCTCACCCAAACCCCTATTTTTTCTCCAGCTCCCACAGCAGGGAGGAAAGGCAGGGGTGGCAGAGCCCTCCTGGGGTGACCTGCCACTCAGCTCCACCTCCCCCAACACTGGCGTGATCAGAAGCATCTGGAGCCAGAATTTCCCTGTCAGGAGCTTTCAGGTAACTAGATAGCAAAGCTGTGTTCTGCAGTTCCTTAAGGGCGCCTTGCCCCATGGATGCCCAGTCCACCCTAGCATCGTCTCTTTCTCTCTTGGTGCCTCCTCCTGGTGCCCAGGTCCCACAATCATCATAGCAGAGGCTCAGTAAAGACATCCATTGCTTCTCTCCCTTCCACACACAGCCTTAAAGTCTTAGCTCAAATTTCACCTCCCCTGGGAAGCCCTCCCTGACCTCTACCACACTCCCAGTTTTACTGCCTCTCCAAGGTCAAGTGTTTTTATGTTCTTACACTTCTCCAGTCTACCTCCTACCCTAATAGAAGTGTCTCAAAGAGGCCAGAAGAGGGCTTGGCTGTGTGGTAAGAGCTTCATAAATTCGGGATGAAAGAAATAAAGAGTGGGGGGGGGGGAGCAAGACACTCCTTACACCAGGCTCCCTCTTTACCTTTTTGACATTAATCTTTTCCATCTGCCAAAAATATTCGCCTGCAAGCCCTCCTCCAATTGCTTCATTTTGCCCTCCTCGGGAAGAACGAAGGTGGCCGTGATGTTCCCACAGTAGGGGATCTCCAGGAGCGTGCAGGACAGCTGGTCGTCATAGCCCACGTCATACATGCCTCCGTGGAACATCATGGGCACCTTCACTGTTTTGCTTTTGTCCACAAAGAAATTTTCCTCTTTAGTTTCTTTTGGATCAAATCTATGTTGCCACCTGGCTTAGGATTGAAAGGCAAAGTGAGATGAGTGTCCAGAGAGAAAGGAGGCGTCCAGATCCAAATAATCACCAGCCTCTGTCCACGAAGATTCAGAGAAAGAGGTCTGGGTATTCTAGGGCACCAGGGAAGAACTCCAGGAGGCTGCCCTCTTCCTGTGCCCCGGATACTTCCTGTGAGATGGACTCAGGTCCGGTGACATGTTCTCAAAGAAATGAGGATTAGGGATGAGGAGGTGATGAGAGCAGTAAACTGTCCTGAGCAAAGGTTCTCCTGAGGCTGAGAAAGCCTGGAGATCATGTCCCAATGTTGGGGACTGGATTGAATTAGTGGGGCTCTTTGGGAGTGACTTGAATGAAGATGCCTGGCTCTATTTCAAGTCATCCCTGAAAAAGCCACTCTCACCTGGGGCCAAGAAAACTAATGGGACACGCTGCCCTTGGGAGCTGGCTGAAGAGGAATGAACGCTCAATTCTGGGTGTTTGATCTCTCTTTCTTGATCCTGAGGATGCTTTGACCCCATCACACGTAAACTCAGATCTGTGTCTTTTCTAACCTGCTACCCTCACAGATCTCAGAATAGGTCCCTGGGAGCCAATCCCTGGGTTCAAATCCTGGCCTCACTGCTCTAAAAGCATAACCTTGATCAGTGTCTCAATCTCCCTGGGCTTCAGTGTCCTTAATTTGAAGAATAAGGATATTGACAGATACCTCATAGGTTCACTTGGAGATTTGGTGGGATAAAGCAGCCAAGCTCAATAGCTGGATATAGTGATCATTGAGTGGATGGTGGTCACCATCAGCATTATTGGTGTCACTGTTGTTCCTGAGGTGATGTAGGGGATATAAGCCCTTTGAGAAATCCCAAATTCATTTTTCTTTCCCTCTGGCTTGGACAGACTGTGATTTTGGATTTTCCCCCCTCAGTAACCATCAATTTCCTTGTGAAATTTTGGAGAACTGAACCATGGTATTGACAGCCCTGTAGAGATCTTGTCTAAACTGAGGGGTGTTGGCCTCTGTGATTTTCACCTATTTTGGCCAACCTCTGCGTGTGCACATGGTATGTGAGTGGTCGTGTGCAGAGGGGGGAACGAAGGTCTATTTCAGGTTTTCTCTTAGACACGGGGAAGTTAGGCAATCTGATGAGGAGAATAAGGTACCCCCCAAACTCATCATCTCCACCACCAAAACACAATCACCATCCTGGGCGAATACTTGGTGTAGTGGAAAAATACCCAGCCCAAGGCCAAGAGAGAGGGGTTCCAATCCTGACTGTCACTGACTGGCTCTGAAACATGGATGAGTAATTAATCTGTCCCTGATTTTCATTTTTTTTCCTCATCTAAGAAATGAAGATGAGAATGTCACTCCAACCACATCAACTAGTGTCATGTTAGGATAATCAGTGATAATGAAAATGGACATATAGAGAACAATTTAGACTTCATGAAGCACTTTTCACAAACATTTTCACCTCGATTCCCAAACACAACCAGATGGGTTATATGTAAATGGTATTCAATTTAAAGACAAAGAAAATGACTACAATGTTTATGATGACTAGCATCCACTCGATATTCACTATACCACTGAAACTTATCTAACTGCGTCTTTAAAAAGCCCTATATGGTATCTATCAATATCCTCATTCTATGAAGTGAGATATTCATTACGTAGAAATTCAAGGTCAAGAGCAAGCAAGAGGCCAACCCAGGTTTTTAATCCATGCCTCTTGGCCATCCCCTCCTCTCCACACCAGCATGTCTCAAACCTTACCTTGAAAGTAAATGAAGTTTGCCAGAATCAGCACAGTGCCAGGGTCTATACTCCTGATCAGGTTGTTGATCAACCCCTGGGTTTTCTGACTGACATAGTTGTTGATCTGCTTCTGAGTATATTCCAAGTCCTGGAAGTTGGTGGGCACGGTTTCTGCTTCATACATATTCTTGGTCTCTCTCAGGAAGTTCCGTTGTAGCTTCAGCGTCTGATCCAGGAACAGAACGTTTCCGACCGCCAGCTTGGTGCCCTGCTTCTCCTGGTTCAGCTTGCGGATGAGGTAATAGAACCCTTGGTGAAGGTCTCTGGCGGGCATCTCCCTGAAGCTGAAACCCTGCTTAATCTCTTCCAGGGTGGAGTCCTGGGCGCCCAGGGACAGCATGGAGAAGGCAGTGGAGATGCTCAGTGGGGAGAAGAAGATGTTCTGCCTGGAGCCTCTGGAGGCCAGCTTCTTGAGCAGCTTGAAGCCAAACTCCATGTTACGCTTTGCCAGCTCATGGGCTATCCTCTTTGCTCTCAACCCTTGGGTCTGGCTCAGCTCTCCATAGCTGAGTCGAGAGACATTGGGCAAGAGAAGCCCTTCTGTGGCGAGGAGGCCAGCCAGAAACAGGGCCAGGCCCAGTGGGAGGTTCATTGTCCTTGGGGATTGTCCTGTTGAGTAGTAGATCTCGGGTTAGCAGAGAAAATCAAAGGAGATCCACTGTCCCACCTTATCCACGTGGAAGACCAGGTGGAAGAAGAAACGCAGTGCCTAACAGGGGCTGTGTGTAGAGGCTGCTGAGTGCTTTGACATCCAGGATGACATTTATAGCCTCCCTATATCTCCATTTTATAAGTGAGAGACCTGGGTGTTCCCTGGCACTGCACCCTTGCTCTGTCCCTTGTCTTCCTGGTCCTGGGCCCCTCAAGAGTGATAGCTCTTGTTCACTTCCCTCCCCATCTTATGGTGGCAGCGAATCCATTCCTTTGAGGAACATCTACTCTCCACCTCATCATAAGAATGCCTCACAGTGTGGGCATGGGACCCAGAACACGCCATCAAAATTCATCCTTTATGTCACACTGATTAAGAAATCAGATTAATAGGTGTCTTTCCTGGAGAATGCAAAGTTCTCTTAATTATGGGGTGATTGGCTTAATGATAAAGCCCCCAAAACTGAATGTGGTCCTGACTTCTACATGGAGAGAAGACAGGGAGAGATGGAAAGAGAAATAGACAGTGGCACATCATGACATCTTTGGAGTCCTTGGATCAACCTTTACCGGATGCCCACCCACCTTCATTTTTCTAAGTTATAAGAGCCAATGGATTTTGATTTTAGGGTTGGATGATTTGAGTTGGACTTTTTTTTTTCCTTATAACCAAAAGGAGTGTGACTAATTTGCAGAATTGGTGCTCTTTGTGTAAGATCACGTGACCTCTAGGTGATGGACATCCTCTACAGGAGAAAGAACTCTGCCTCCAGTAAACCTCCTCCCAAGGAAGGGAAGGGGTGGTGGCATGGAGAGGAAAAGCCACATCTTCCTGGCTGCAGGAGGGCTCTCTCATCAAAAGCCTCTCAGCTCTGATACCTCCCAATGGCACTGTGAGCTTTCTGGGGACAAGAATTTTGTTGGATGTTTTCCTTCCATCTATCTCTCTCCTAAGGCTACGGAGAGCCACCAAAGCCTGATGTCTACAACGTGTGTTGATTTTTCTGGTCGAGTACACTGCTTCCATTGGCTTTTACTAATTTACATGGAAAGCGAAGGCAGATCTCTTTGCTGGGTCCTCTGTTACATCACTTACTGTGTAACCCTAACTGACATCTCCAGGAGTCTGTAATCCCCAGGAAAGGATGAGCTCCTCAGCAGGGAAGCTGTCCCTGGTTGCTTCAGACTGGTTTCCCTGGAAGCAGGTGCATGTCAGGGATTGACAGCTGTCTTAGGAGGAGGCTGCAGGAAGTGAGGGGACCAGGACCAGAAAGAGAAGGAGTAGACCCAGGATGCAGACCTGGTAACATCCAGCTCTGCTCCAATCCTCGGGTCAGGATTCTGGAGAGCTCCCTTTTGGAGTGCATCAGACAGCTGGTGACTGTGATCAGTCCCCAGGGTGCAGGACATGGCATATATAATTTCCTGGGACATTAACCACTATCAACTCCTCCTTCAGGCCGCCCAGGTGCCTCTACTTTTAGCTCCAAGGCAGGACCTGATTGGTGGAGGGCAATCTCCTTATCCTGCTACTGATTGGTCCAGGCGATCGGCCTAATCCAATGAGGGCAAGTTCAGGGAGGGGCATGTGACTCGAGTGGTCCAATGAGGGTGAGCTTTAGAATTGTTTAGTGGTTTGCTGGGAGTGCGCCCTCAGTCGTCCCTGGATGTTCTGGGCTGCAGACTGTGGCATCTAGGGAGGGGACTCTACACTGCCCCAGGGGGAAGGGAAAACAAGCCAGAGCACAAAGAGGACGCATGGCAGGGCTTTGCAGAGAAACTGGGGCCAGCACCCACCCTCCCTGCACGCTGGCAGTGAGGTTGAGTTACGTGGTCAAGGTCCTGAAGCCAGAAGCATCTTGACAAGTATTATGCGCATATATTTCAATGCCAGAACCATCAAGTGGGGGCTCCATGCTCTGGCCTAACGTCCTCTGGAGTTTGTGGCATTCTGGAAAGAATCTCCTGAGCCCAGGAGTTCTCTAAGCACCTTCCACTCTCCAGGACGATGTTTTGGTAAAAATTAAAAATAATTGGTGATGAGCCCAGACTCCATGGGTGATCTGAAAATAGATTGTAGGTGAGAAATGGGTAGAATCCTTAATTATGCTTCAGATAAACAAAAGAAAATAGATAATGGAAAGGAGCCAATCTCAGGAGTTCCCGGGGCTGAACTGTGTTTTCCAAAGGCTGCCTGGATTAAAAATAGAAATTTCTGTTTATTCCCAGTGGATTGCCAGCCATGCCGTGTGCTGTTTCCCAATGCCTAGGAGTAGAGAGGCTTGGACATGTCACTCAGTAGCTGGAAGGAGGGTTGCCAGCCACCTGAGGGGCAAAGCCTGGCAGCAACAGGGTAGGAGCTGGGCGTGTAAGGCAGGATGGGGCAGGCAGAAAGGCTCGGCATGACATGAGCTGACTGGCTGTGCAGTGGAACTTCCGTGCTGACCCCCATCAAGTTGTACCTACTACAGTTTCAGAAGTGAGAACTGATCCGAGAATTAAAGTCCAGGCATTGGTCTTCTCCCACATACACATTGGGGCACCAGGCAAATCTCTTTACCCTCTAGGTTGTCTGTAAGTATCTTTGCCTATTAACTTGAGGGTACTGTGGAGTTTGGCCTCTTCCCACTAGACGCTGCTGCTCAGCTAGTTGCCCTACCCCAGGGGACGCAGTGCACTTGCTGGCTGGGTCTCAGCCTCCCTTACCTCTACAAGCCTGTATCCTAGCGGTCTCTGGGCATCCCTTCCAGCAACCCCCAAGTGTGAAGGGCCTGGCCTTGCTCCCCACCAGCCCACACTAGTCCCACTGTGGGCCTTTCCATGTCATCACAGATGCTAAAGTGACCCACATTTGCCAGATGCCTGAGCAGGCTCAATTTTTTGTTCCATCAATTAAAATAGCTGAGCAACTGGTTATTACCCAATGAATTGATAGGTTACTCTCCTACGTTGAGCAATTCTTGGTTGGGTTTTAATTTGGAATGTGTGTGTGTGTGTGTGTGTGTGTGTGTGTGTGTGTGTGTTTGGTTGTCACCTGAACTAAATAAAATCAAGAGGAAAAAGAACAAGATAGAAACAGAACCCTGTGGGACACCAAGGGGCACAGAGGGCTACTAAAGTAAGTGTCTCCATTCCCTGACTATTCTACCCCATGTTCCCTTTTCATTTAGAAAAATAATTTCCTTCTTCTGTGACTAGATGAAACAGTGTCTCACTGACCCACAAGACAGACCCCACCCAAGTGAGAAGCCATCTGCTCTGGCAGCACAGGTGCTGCAAATCCCCACCCTGCAGAAAGGGGTCCCCATAGGAGGGATAGGGACACCACCCCTACTTCCCTCTGCCCCTCTAAATTCCCCTCTAAATGAGGTATGATAGTGGGCTTAATAATCCATCCCTCGGTGTCCATGGGGGGGTGAGTTTCAGGATCCCCCAAGGACCCCAAAATCCTTGGATGTTTAAGTCCTTCCATAAAACAGCACAGTTTTTCCACGTAGCCTACATGCACCCTCCCTTTAAATCACCTCTACATTTCTGATAATGCCTAATGTGACATGTTACATAAGTAGTTGTCATACTCTATCGATTAGGGAATAGGCAAGAAAAAAAAAATCTGAACATTTCAGACTTGCCCCAAATATTTTTGATCTGAGATTGGCTGGATCCCTGGGTGTGGCTACAGAGGGGTCACTGGTGAGATTTGTGATTTTACAAAGTGCTTCCTCATTTATCGCCAGCAGGTTGGGGAAACAAGATTGGGGAGCCACCAGGGGATATATTGGCTGCTAAGGTCTGCTCATGCACAGAGGTGGGACCCCTCACTTCAGGGGAAAGGCCTCCCCTGCCTCCCCCGACCCTTGCTAATGTCTAGTCTCCTACCTCTCTCCTCTGTGATGAAGCTGGCTGGCCAGGAAAAGTTGTGTGACATCCTTCCTCAAGCCAATGGGACAATGTATAGAAAGCTCAGACAAGTTCCCATCCCCAAAGTCTTCAGCCCAACAGAGCGAGCATCAAGCAACCAGAATGTTCCCTTGGACACGTCAGTCATTCCTTCCTACACCGAGGAAGGAACCCCAAGCCCTCCGAGACCCCAGCTTATCTCAGACTCTTTCTGGAGTCCCTGATAAAGTGCGTAGAACTTGGGTACACTCATTGTCCTCCCTGGGGCTCAAAGAAGTGAAGGGACTTTCCTAGAGGTGTGCCTTGGCCTCTCAAAATAAGACTGAACCCAAGCCCTGAACTTGAAGAGACATCCCAGGTATGGTCTGTGGTCTACCCATTTTAAAAGATTGAAATTGTTTTAAGATGAAAATTGTTCTACACATTTTAGAGATTAAATAATTATTTTTCAAAGCAAGTTTAGAGCTAAGTAGTGCTACGGTCCCTCCTCTTCCCTCTGTGGGAAGTGGGAGAAGCCCCATAAAAGAATTCTACTGACCATCGCCATATCTTTTATATTCCTTCCTGGGAAACACAGGATAGAGCCTCCCCACTTATTAATTTGCCCCGAGGATTTCTGTCTTTTTAGGAAATACTTTATGTGCTGTCACTGGAGCCAGGTAGTGGGACCCTGTGACAATGCCCAAGGAATGGCCCACATAGATGCTGCAGAATAAGCAAACAGGGAGCTCTCACACCTGAGAAGAGAAGCCCAGACCAGCCCCACAGACTCCTCCAAACCCTCAAGAACTTTCCACCTCTTTGCCTGGCTGGTCCTCCTCCCCTGCAGTGACTTCATTCTAGAATGAGGGAATACAGGGGCTGAAAAGTCTGAGTGGCCATTAACTTCAGGCCCACTTGTGCTATAAAGGGGCAGCCCAGGCCCAGCGTGAACAGAGACTAGCGTCACAGTGTGTTGCAGCCGCGGGTCAGCATGGAATCCAGTTAGTGGAGGCAATTCCTCAAAAACACTCTAAACAGGCAGCTTAGCCTCACTTTCCATGATCTGGTGGGTTGATGGATACAGCCTGTGTCCTGGGAAGAGCTGAAGGTACACAGACAGCTCACGTACAAGGCTGACCATGGCCAGAGCCAGAGGTCAGAGGTGGACTCCAGTTGGAAGGGCCGCCTCACCTCTCAAGACCACCTCCGTCCTCACACCCCTCAGGCTGTCCCTAGAAGCCCATGGGAATGCATCTGGGCCTCCATGGAGGCTGCCCTGCAAACTCCCCCAGGGGAGTTCCCCAACTGTGGGAACTCCCCTAGAATTTTCTTCAAGACACCCTCCTTGGACAGTACCATCCATCCCCTCAATCTGAGCCAACTTCCTGAGGAATACACAGGAATCCCTGGCTTTTTCCACAGGGAAGGTTTCATACTCACAGCCTCCAGGAGGAATCTGCTGGGCTGGCCAAATGGATCTGCCCTTCTTGCTTTATTATTTATACTTCCATGGCCTCCTGGAAAGATCAAGTGCAGGCCAATAGAATTAGCTGGCCTGAGTGGGCAGGTGGTGGGGTTCCAGGAGCAATGGCCACACCACTTCCCCGGGGGCTTCTCCTAGCACAGGAGGCTGCGACCACGCCCACTGGGCTGGGGCTTTCTGAAGGAGTCCATTCAGGTCTTTTGCAACCACTCTGTTTCCCAACCGCCGTCTGGGTCTGGAGACTGGAGTATTCTACAGGTGGAGCAGGCTGTCGTCCTGACAATGACTCTACAACCCCCAGATCACCTTTGTCATCCAGGGAAGTGTGACACCTGGGGGTCCTTCTCCCTCATCCCTTGTTGCTGCTTGTGTGATTTCTCTTGGGCTTCAAACTCTCAGCTCTGTCACTGTAGCTCATGGGGAGTCGTTCTGGGAAGAAGACTGAGGAGCAACGAACAGAGGGTTAGGGGCATGGTTTCCCTCAGGGGCAACAGGAATCCAAGTGCATCAATGCTAGTGATCATTCCAGAAATCCAGGAAGTCTCTGCCTATTGTGTTTTTTGTTGTGCTGAAGTGATGAGGCCACGGTTGGGTTTTGTTTCCTTCCCTGGCTTCTCTGCATTTTCCAACTTGTCCTTAAGGAGCAGGTACTACATAGAGCTAATTTTCAAGCATTTAAAATGAAATGAAATTCTTATGTTTAGTTGTATCGCCTACAGAGGCACATGTGGACGGTGCTAGAACCTCCCAGGCCCACTGATCCTGCGGTGGAATCACAGTGCCTCCGTGGGCCGATTTTCAGTTGTTTTCATAATGAACTCCAGTGAGCAGAGAAACCACTCAGGTTCTCCTGTCCCGGAGCTGTCTCAGGACCCAGCACCACGAGGCCCCAGAAGAGGTGTACGCGTGGTTTTCCTCTCTTTGGAATGCTGCTTTTAGCCAACACCTAACTCTCACCCCAAAAGCCATATAGAAAAGGTGATCCAGTGAGGACTTCTTGGAAGGAGGTGGCCCTGGCTCAGGCCATACCTGGTTCAGCTTTGAACCGAAGAACCTGTGATCCAGACCAAAGAGGTTGTGTGCATGAGGGGCTCCAGAGCCCCCAGGATCTGAGAGAGACTGGAGGCCCCTGAGCACCCCTTCCTCACTCAGGGAGCAAGGCTCGCCTGTCACAGTGTGTAGGGGTCACATGTGACCAGACTAGCTGAGCAACCTCAGTGCCCAGGCTGCGGATGGGCCCCAGGTGGAAGGATGGGCTGAAGCCAGGGCAGGTGGTCCCATCGCGGCAGAGGCTGCCAAGGTAGAGGACAAGGGACAGCCAGGTGGATGCTGACCCAGAATCTGGGCTGCACTCTTGGCTTGGGAGGAAGAGTCCTGCCTGCTAATGACAGGGTGAGGCCTGTGTGAGTCCTGTGGTCCCCGCCCGCCAGCCTGTCTCAAACCCTCTCACAGCTCCAGGACAACTCCTACAGGAGGCATGCAGCGGCTGTCCCAGGCAAGGATGCCACTGGGTGACACAGGTGGCACTGAGGATGGCTGAATCCAGACAATGCTCAAAGGCCAGTAGGCTGCAGGCAGAGGGCAGCCCCAGGTGGACTGCAGGCCACACAGGAGCTAAGTCTTGGTGAGGAGCTGCCCACCCAGGCAGGCAGAGGAGCTTTGCAGGATGGGAGGGGTGGAGAGATGGCCATGGGAGGCCCAGCCCCCTCCCAGGGCCCATCAGGGGACCTTGGCCTAGACTTGAGGCCAATACCTGTAGATGGGAAGATCAGAGCCCCATGGGTGTGGGCCTGGTGTCTGTGGGGGCTAGGAGGGTGCAGGTGACTGTCCAGCCTGGGGTTCTGCTATAAATTGTGGATCAGAGACACTGGCCTGAGGCCCAGGAGGGGCCTGATGTTTCTCTTACATCACTGCCTTGTGTGGGGTGAGAGGAGAGCTAGGAATCTTCAGTCTCACCCTTCCTCCTCGTTTCTCCCAGGTACAGAACCTATGCGTAAACTAGGGACATGTTCATATGCCCCAGATTGGCTCCGAGAGCCTGGATCTGGTGGAACACAGGAGAACAGGATATAAGCCGTACCTGGTAAAAGAAAACCGCTGATCTCACCTGGGAAGCCTTCGTAGATGCGGCTCTGCTGAGGGAGCTCTCGCCCTCGGTTCTGACCCGCAGAACTCCTCGCTGCACAGACCAGCGAGTCCGAGAACCGCAGCCCAGAGGAAGCCAGAGAATGGTGCCTGCTGAAACCTGGTGAGGGAGCTCTAATGAGCTTCTCTGGAGGATTCTGGTGAACATCAGAGTTGGGAATCTCTGCTCTAAAGCAAGGAAGTCCCACAGATGCTTATGGAACCACCCAGTACATCTTTAAAGCACTGAGCTTCTCCCCCCTCCAGGTAGCAAGACAGGCTGGAGAGCCGTGGTGATGGAGACCATGAGGTGCTGGCGGGAGTGGACCAGGGAACACTCTGAGAATCCAGGACAGACCACCCCGGAGGAGCCCCCTCATGCTGGCCACAGCACCACTGCAGCTCAGCGGGGAGAGGCTGGTCCTCTCAACGAACAGTGCTGGAACCCCTGGATGTCCACTGGGGGGAACTCACCGTGACCTTTTCACTCTCTATATAGAAATCAATGTAAGAAAGTACAAGCCTGAGTGTGAATGGCCTTGGATTGGCCCATGCAAAACCAATGACATTCATCGTTTTTTTTGTTTGTTTGTTTTTTTTTTTTTTACCGAAAGCCCCAAGATTATCAAAACAGTCAACTTCTAGGAGAAAATATAGTAGACTATTTTCTTGACCTTGATATGGGCAAAAACTTCCTAAATAGCACAAAAGAAGTACTAACCATAAAAAAAAATGTATCAGTTGAACTTTATTAAGAATTTTCTTCATCAGAGTGCCCCCAAGAGCCAGGCACACACTTATAATCCCAGCTACTTGGGAGGTTGAGGCAGGAGGATTGCAAGTTTGAGGTTAGTCTCAGCGACTTAGCAAGACCCTGTCTCAAAATTTAAAAAATCAAAAGGACTGGGCATGTAGCTCAGTGGTACAGCACCCCTGGATTCAGTCCCCAGTGGGAAAAAGAAAGGAAAGAAAAGAAACTAAGAGAGGTCAAAGGTAAGTCAGAGACTGCGGATGGTACTTACACCTTGTGATAAAGGACTCAGGCCTGATTTTAGATCAATAAGAAAAAGACAATGTTAAAAATAGGCAAAGATTTGAATAGCTCCTTCACAAAAGAAGGGATCCCAGTGACCGTGAAAAGGTGCTTGACGTCGTCAGTCATCAGGAACATGCAAAATAAAACCACAACAAGATACCATGACACACCTAGGAAAATAGCTGAAATTAAAAGGGCTGACGGGGCGGGGTGGAGCAAGCGTGCCCTGTTCTTGTACAGCAGGTGGGGGCGTGGCCCGGCACAAATGCTTTGGAAAATTGCTTGGCAGGAACCACAAACACAGTTGCTTGCCCTTTAACCCATTCCTCACACCCCAGGGCCCATCCCAATTAAAATTGTGCTTGTGGGTTCCTGGAGACCCTTCCTTTGTTGAATTAAGCTCCAACTGGGGAGCTTAACCGATACATAATGCTAATGAACAAATGATTGATTTTAAGAGAAAATTAACATCAGCAACAAGTTCCTGGTGACCTGCAAGAAATTTTAGTACAAAAATAATGAAAACCTTTCCAAACAAAAATCTAAGCTAATAAGAAAAAAGGAAGAGAAATATAATAATAGATCATGACAATTTAGGAAGCATTTTGTAAACAGAAAAAGCAAAATCAAAAAGGAACTCACAGGGCTGGGGTTGTGGCTAATGGTAGAACGCTTACCTGGCATGTGTGAGGCAGGGGTTCGATCCCCAGCAGCACATAAAAATAGAAAACAAATAAAATAAAGGTATTGCGTCCATCTGCAACTAAAAATAAAATCATATATTAAAAAAAGGAACTCACACCCAAGCCAGCCTTTCAAAAGGTGAACAATATTATAAATGTTATGGGAAACAAATGGCTCCAAAAATAAAATTGGGAAATAAAACTTAAAAGAATTGGAGGAAATCTGCTTATAATGTTAAATGAGAAAGAACTTCATAAATACAAACACACAAGCCAGAAATCAAAGAAAACATGCACATATTGTTCTTACAGAATGTCTTAAACTCTACAGCGTGCACAAGATCAAGACGCATGGGAAACTGGAGCACATGTGCAAGATAAGGCACTAATGTTCTCAGCAATGCAAATGCTTACACGCAGTGATGCTACCGCATTCTCAGAGCAAAGGGGAAGAGTGTGGGAAATACACTTCAATTTTCTTCCTCCTCCTCCTCCTCCTCCTTCTCCACCTCCTCCTCCTGCTCCTCCTCCTCTTCTTCTTTTTCATTCCCTTTATCTTGTTTTCTCCTTCCTTTTGGAAGTCATGTTGCAGTGCACTTTCCTACATAGTTAGTAGATACATTTACTGATGGATTTTATGTGTTTTTCACAGTGACTCTTCTTCTGATTCTGCGCTTCTAGATCCATTTTGCATATGAGAAAACTGAGGTTCTGACAACCATATTTATTAGCAGACCTAGGACTTGGAAAGCAGGTCTCCTGGCTCTGGAATGCTCGTTCAAGCATGGCTCTCCAAGGCCATAAGGCAAGCTGTGGCCGTGGCATTTTGACAGTCAACACTGACTCATACAACTGCTGCCCAGATTGGCGCTCCAGGCCCTGGGCCAGGCTGGAAGGGACACAGGCTGTCTGTCTGTCTGAGTGATCTCCTGGGCCCTTGGTTGTCTCTCCTAAGACAGAACACTCCCTCCACCCTCTCTCAACTTGGGCTGACCCCACAGACCCTCTTTTCTCCTCGGGTTGCTTCCTTGACCTCCCCAGATCCTGGAGCTCCCTTCTCCTGGTCCTCTTTCTGCCCCAGTCCTGCAGCCTCCGGGTTCTGCTGTGTTCCCCTCGACTCCCAGCCCCACATGCCTCCTCCACAAACTGGGTGGGCTTCTGCCACACCTGCTGACCCTGCCTCTGCGGTCTCCTTCCACCCTCACCCCCACTGGCTCAGTAGAGGCCTTGTGGACTCCACACCCAGATGGCCACACCCTGGACTTCACTTCCTCACCCTTGGAAGGCTCAGCCCTGCTTTTTTCCTCCCGTCCCACCCAAATGCCTGGGCACCATGCTAGATACAGGTGGGTGCTGTGTAAAACCTTTGAAGGGGGCTTGGCTTGCAGAACCCCAAGTGCTTGGCACCCAGTATACCTCTCGGAGTTAGATGAAGTGCACTGCTCAGGAAACAGGTGACACCCTCTAGTCCACCCCCGATTCCGTGGACTGATCCCTGTGATGTCTTTGGGTGGAATCATACCTCCCGCATTCCTTCCTGGGGGCAAGGGAGGAGTAGGTATGAGTCCCTAGCACTGCTGTGTTATACCAGCTGCCTGGCACAGATGTTCACATGGCACCAGCCCCTCCTCCCAGGAGCAGGCTGACAGCAGGCAGTTGGCCCCCAACCCCAAGCTCTGACAGGTCCCCGCACAGGGGGCCTGGGTTAGGATTCAGAAGACCTATAATGTACCAAGTGACTGGGGAAACCATACTTTGCTCTAGTTCTCAGTTTATCCACCTGCATAATGGGCAACAGGAAATTGCATTGGCTCTATGGCTTTCTGAGGGGGCCGACCTTTTGGAAGTCATGCTGTCAATCAATTTCACTTAAACTAATACAGACCCAAGTCTGGGCTAAATGTCATTCTAGCCAGGGCTAGATTCTGGGATAATAACAGAATATGTAAGAATAGAACACTCCAGGAAAATAATATGGGAGGAAATTTAAATTGAAAATTTAATTAATTGAAATTGCAAAATAAAAAGTCCTTGTTTGACTACAGTTTTGAGTTAAGACCATCAATTTGATTTTAGCAGTGTGCATGGTTACGTGTGCACACATACACATACACAAACTCATACACACACGCACACGCACACACACACACACACATACACATACCTGTGCAGGCACTGTGCAAAAATCTAACTTTTAGTCAAAGCAGATTGCACAACTGAAGTCTGGGATAGTGAGTGGGATGTTGACTAGCACATGGCTATCCAGTGGAGGCACATCCTCTTGAGAATATCTTAATGTAAAAAAATTAAATGTGGATACCTCTAGTGGAAAAAACTTGGGAGAAGTTAGAGGGAAAACTGGGGTTGTCCCCACAAGCCCACCTAAAGCCATCACCTAGCTTCGGGAGGGCTCGGCCTGATCCGATGGTTCGTGCAGCTTGGCACGGAGCGGGGCTGGCCCCATCTCTGAGCCACTTGGCTGCCCGGAAACCACACCCATCTCCCTCACGTGCCCTCCCCTTCCGCCTCTTCTGCTTCCTTCCAAGTTGGCAAAACTAGAGTTGAAACATGGATCAAGTGTCTAGAACATGCCAGAAGTCAGCCACATGTGGGGCAGAGAAAAAGAGCCCCAGGTCCCCTCCCTCATGAGCTCATGGACCAGGAAGGGACAGACTGCTGCTGGTTCTGGGCACCAGTTCCCCGTCAGACGCCCAGAAGTCCCTGGGGAGCGATGCTCCTTAGTGACCCAGGAGGGAAGGAGGACTTCCTGGAGCAGGCCAGGTCAGTCTGTCTGAAGGGAAGGCTGAGCTTCCCTGCTCGGTTCCAGCAGCCCAGCATGCTGGAGAGGTGGCCTTGGCAAAGCCACAAAGGCTACAGGAAGTCGCGGGCAGGGTCAGCCTTTGGTGTCCTCCCTCTCTAAGACCCTGAGCGAACCTAGGAATGTTCCAGCACAGATACAGCCAGCGCAGGCTGGTTCCCTCCAGTCTTCCTCCCGGAGCCTTGGCGGCCCCCTGCCAAATGCCACATGCACATTCCACCTGCCTGGAAACTGGGCCAGCAGCAAGGTGGAGCCCTCCGGTGTCACAGACAGAGGAACAGACATTCCACGGCGTTCCTGGCCACATCCCTCACTTCTTGGCAAACTCTCCTATCACACTGACCCAGGGCCAGAGAGGGGAGAAGAGGAGCAGGTCAGAGACGAGGCGGGGGAGAGGACTGGACAGGGAGGGGCAGGGCTCACGCCGGACCCCGATGCAGGGACACGTGGAGTTCAGCAAGGCCCTCCAACCTGGCCCAGGCAGCTGCCTCAGAGGGACTGAGCGGGGAGGGAGGTCCCACCGTCACAGCAGGCTTACTGCTGCATCAGTGCATCTGCTGAGCCACCCCACCCAGGCGATGTCACCTCTCTGTGCCCCACTGTTCCCCTCTGTCTGATGGGATTACTGAGGTGCTCATGTCACCCCCTTTCCCAGGTGCTAACGATGCTATCAAGCACAGTGGCTGATTCGAAGGAAGCAAATTAAAAATAATTAGTAATAATCCTCGTAATAGTGATATTGGTGAGTGATTAATAGTGGTAGTCATGATGATGCGGGCAGTGAGCTGTATGGAGCTGTATGTCCCCTCCTGTACGTAGTCCGTGTATGTGTTCTGAATCCTGCCACAGGCCCTGGAGAAGACCATCAAAAAGATGTGCGCTTTAAACACATAACCAGACTGCAGGAGGAGAAGCTAAGAGAGCTGAGATTGGCAGAGGAAAAGAGGTTCCTATTTCCTGCACTACAAGTCAGTTAAGGGTGGGGAAAGCTCATTTCTGAGTTTTCAGGAAAACAGAAGGGCCCATCCCAGGGCTGGGAAGCCAAGCAGCCTGGGGAGAAGGGTAAAGAAAAGTGCAGACGGATGTGTCTGTTCCCCAGGATGCTCCATGCACTCTCAGACGGGCTCAAGACCAGCCACCAGCCAGTAGCACAAGAGTAAGGAACAGCACCCAGGGCACTCGGGATGCAGTCATCAAATAGCTCACCCTGCAGGTAGGAGGGAAGATTCCCTTCACCCGTCCTTGTTTCCAAGACTGTCCAGGATGCGAGGAAGCTGGCTGGCGAAACCAAGCAGCGCAGCTAAGTAGGTCACATTTATTGCAAAGCTCTTCTCTGAGCTGCCAAAGCTCACTGATACCAGACGGCCCTTTCAGAGAGGCCTGCCTCTGTGACCTGGGACTAAACAAAGATGAGTGCTTTGGAGAAAGAATATACGGATTGAAAATTATTCTTGCTAAAATGTAAATGACTGATATCAGGAAAGCAATGGGAGATACCAGAAATCGGAGGGAAAGATTACGGAGCAGACAAATGGAGAGGTGCAGACCAGAGAATTCTATCTGGAATCAGAAAACCAGATGTGCTACTTCCCAGCCTCCTTCGTCTCCCAGGATCTTGATCTCCTCACCTGTGGAGCTGGGGAAATGCTTGTAAACTGAGTGATGGAACTGATGACAATAAAGGAACAATATAAACCACCACCATTCACGCACAGGCTGCTCTGTGATTTGGGGATTTCACCAGGTCCCCAACAACTGGACCAGGGCTTTCATTTATTTCCCTTTTAAAAAAAAGTAATGGATGATCAGATGGAAATCTGTGATGTAGGATTGAAGTCGCGTCCTCCAGTGAGGTTTTCGGGGGTCGGGTGAGCTGGCTGGTGGGGACTGCAGCCGTGCACCAAGTTTCTGATGTGCCTTGAGTCCAGGGGTGATTCTCCCCCTTGAGGGAGCAGCCCACAGGCCATTTGGTGGCTCCCAGGTCCTGGCTGCTGAACGGTGGTGTGGCTTGAGAAGGGTAGCCTGGTGCAGAGCCGTCATGTCTCAGTGCCCAGCCTGCTCACCTGCAAGAAGGGCTGGGTGACATAATCACCGTCAAGCCCGGGGGCTGTGCTGGGCACACAGTGCTCCACGGCGGTTGATTTTGTTATTATTGTCATTATCATTTTATTATCATCACACATAATTTGAATTATTGCTCTGAGATGACACGGATGATGGAATGGGTTGTTTGGGGCAGTGCCTCTGGAGCTCTGGAAAGCAGAGTGTCTCCACAGATGGGGCCACATCACCGCCCCATACCTCCCCGCTCCCGGCCCCACACCTCCCTGCTCCCAGCCCCAGCTGGCTCCGCCCGGCAGGCTCTGGCAGCCTGGAGCACGCGGGCTCAGGTGACAGGCATGTGCCGCAGGAGTGTGGGCAGAGCTGGACGCCAGAACCCCAGGCGGGCACCTCCAGCCCAGCCCTTGACCTCAGTGACTCACATGCCAGGCATGATGGCGGAGGTGGCATGAGGTCCAGAGCTCCACAGGAGGGGCACAGTGGGCAGGCAGGGTGGCCGGGGACCCCGTGGGGGCTTACAGGTAGCTAGCTCTCAAGGGCTTGATTTGGACATCAGGACTTGGGTGGGGTCCTCACAATTTGAGTCCATACAGCGTCCAGGATCGGGGTCTGCAGGTGGGACCAGATGTTCTCTGAGCCCTCAGGTCTATTTCCAGGAACTCGATCTTGACCAACATAGATGTCTAGAGGGCCGGCAGGAAGTACAGGGCAGGGTGAGTCCTGGTTGGTAGCAGTTGGTGATGGAGACATGCCTAAGTGGTGAAGTGTTTTTTTTTTTAACTTTATAAAAAATTTTATTTGTTCTTTTTAGTTATACATGGCAGTAGGGTGCGTTTTGACATATCATACATGCAGTATAACTTCCCATTCTTGTGGATGTGCATGAGGTGGAGTTACACTGGTCATGTATTCATATATGAACACAGGAAAGTGACGTCCAATTCATTCTACTATCTTTCCCATTCCCTTCCCCCTACTCCCCCCCTCTCTAATCTGGTGAACCTCCACTCCTCCCTCCCTCACCCCAACACCTCCTGCCTGTTGTGGGTCATTATCTGCATATGAGAGAGAACACTGGCCTTTGATTTGGGGGGACTGCCTATTTCACTTAGCATAATAGTCCCCAGGTCCATCCATTTACTGGCAAATGACATAACTTCATTCTTCTTTATGGATGAATAACATTCCATTGTGTCTATATGCTACATTTTCTTTATCCATTCATCTGTTGAAGGGCACTAGGTTGGTTCCACAGTTTAGCTCTTGCGAATTGAGCTGCTATAAACATTGATGTGGCTGTGTCCCTGTAGTAGGCTGATTTTAAGTTCTGTGAGTATAGACCAAGAAATGGGATAACTGGGTTAAATGGTGATTCGATTCCAAGTTTTCTGAGGAATCTCCATACTGCTTTCCAGAGTGGTTGCACCAACTTGAAGTTCCACCAACAATAGATGGTGAAGTTTTGAATCCACATTCATTGGGGTCAGGACTTTTGAGGCTGCTGGATGGACCTCAGCCCACAGAGTAGGGCGAGACAAGGGCGTGGAGAAGAGTTTGACTGAATGTCAGGACCAGGATGTGACCCCAGAGAGGCAGAGGCCAGGTTGAATGGGTGTAGGGTACTCTCTGTGGCCAAGGAAATGGGACTTAGGTTGGCAGCCACCTTGGACACCTGAGTTGGGTTCAGCTCAGATTGGAGTGATCTGTAACGCAGAGCAGGCTGAGGGTGACCCCCTGGTGGATACGCGAAGTGTGTGTGTGTTCCTGCAGGAGAAGCAGAGGACCAAGTGGAGGTGACAGCCACAAGCAGAAGGAGAGCCCAAAGCCACCTGGGTGGCCCCAGGATGGCTTCCCAGAAGAGGCTACCAGTTCCACCTGTGTGCCCCAACCCTGCCCCTGCCCTGAGGTCCAGAGGGGCACCCAGGGAGGGCCTCCACAGGTCCTGTTCCTCCTTTCTGAGTGACTGCCTTAAAATAGCATTCTCATGGCCATTTGTCCACCCCCAGTTCCTTCCTTCTCTGATTTCCACTTTTACACCACACCAGGAGTTTTTCTGTGAACACACTCCTATTTGATTATTCTCCAGCTCAGAAGCCTTCCATGGCTCCCTACTGCTCATGGAAGGAATCTTCTTAACTTTTCATCTAAGGTTCCCTGCAATATGACCTCTGCTTGAAGACCCTCTTCAAGCTTCGACCCATGCTGAAAATAGTGGAGAATTGGCCATTTATCCTAAATTCTACAAAGATCCTGCCCTGTGCTTTGGATTAGGCTCTGCCAGGAAGCTTTGGTGTCTTTGCCTTCCTTCTGAAGCCAGGCCTGGCCTCCCAGGGCCTGCTCACATGCCCTTCACCCGCCTATCGAGGGCTTCCTGCCTGCAGGGGGTTCTTCCTCCCCCTCACCAGGCTATTGCCTTGTCCTGGGTGCTACATTAGTATGTATTCTTAACAGTTTTGTTCATTATTCTCTCTCCCTAAACAGAATGCAAGGGAGCTAAATCTAAGATGGAGAGTGTCCTGCCCCGCCTTGCTCTTCCCCCACACGAGGACCTTGTCCTCCTCCCTTCATGTTCTCATTCTGGCTGGGGGACTTGTCCAGCTATTCTCTGCCCGGTGAACCCCAGAGAAGCTCCCCCAGGGTTTCAAGAGGCACCCAAGCTCTCTCGATGGCGCTGTCTCACCCACAGCTCTCTGCACGTCTGAACTGGCCCTCTCCTGGCTGCTGGTCTTCCTGCCGGGCCCTTGGCTCCCATGTGCAGAGCCTGGGGCTTCCAGCTGCTGTAGCCCTGCTGCCCAGGAAGGACCATGCAGGAGGCCCCAGATGTGTTTGCTGAAGGCAAACCCAGAGCTTGGGAGATGGGGGCAAAGCTGCATACACCTCCATCCACAGCCACTGGGCGCTGGTGGGCGGAGGGCAGTGTGTGGGAAGGTGCATGGTGCAAGGTCGGGCAGCCATGGCTGAACACCAGCTCTGCTCCCAGCCAGTTAGCTCAGCCCTGGAAAATCACCACAGTGTCCTCATTCTGCAGAGTTTGGATAAGACTCCAGGGATCAGGGGGAAGAGGAGAAGAGGGGCGTGCAGGCCAGCTCCATCCCATCTCCCAGTGGGGAATCCATCAGCTCACAGCCACCGAGTCGGAGGCCCGCAGCAGGTCACAGCTGGAGATGGCAGTGCCTCAGAAAGACCTTGGCTGTGGGTGCCAGGATGCGATGCTTCCAGAACTCTCTGTGTGCCCTCATCTCTGCCAATTCACAGCCCGGCTTTACTGTCCCCTGCACACTGACTTTCTCCATGGCAGCCAGACCACAATGTGAGGTTCCTGCAGGGAGGAGGCCCCCGGGGTGGGAGCGGGTGAGGATTTTGGGGAAGGCTGCCAGCCCAGGTCTGGTGGTCAGCCCCAGCCACTGCTGGTCAGCAGGGCATTTGAGGGGGCAGGGGCTGGGTCTCCCTGCAGTCCTATGATGCAACAACCCCTGGAAGGTGCGGCAGCTCTTCCCCTGGCTTGGGAAGTGGAAAATCCCAGGGAGGAGCCACGGAGGCACGGATGCTGCTTGGTGAACACAGGTGTGCCGGCAGGGGCAGAAACAGCCCCCAGGCCCCGGCGCCAGCAGAGAGCGCCAGGCTGTGCCTTGCAGTCCCGTTGCCCACTTCCCTGGTGGCTGGTCTTGATCTGGAGCTGTGCAAGGGATGAGAATCCTGAGGAGCGTCAGCCCTTCCTGGCTAAGTGGACACCTCCTGGAGCTGCCACTTGAGCTCTTCCAAGGTCCACACCTTACAGCCTCTGCCTGACCCGTGTCCCTACTCCCACAGCCCACGTGGTCTCTGTCTGGGTCGGGTGTCCCTCCCTGGACCACATGCCTCTGGACCCAGAGTCAGGCAGGAAGGTGATAAAAGAGCAGCTTCTGCAAGCACCTGAGCCGAGGTGGTTTCTTGGGACAGGAAGGCTACGACGGTGTCACCTCAATCATCATTCACACGTTATCCATTAAAGTGATAAAGTGGGGGAAACGTGGGCGAGGACCTTGTATCAAAGAGAAGAACGCCAAACCTGTGGGTCACGAGCAACCGTGAACTTGTCCTTCTGGGGCACGGCACATGGCTCTCTGGGTCCCAAGGACCACAGCCAGTCCTATATCCTCAGTGTGAACGTGAGCGCCTGCCACCCCCACACTCCGCCACAGGCTTCAGGTAGGGGACCATGTCCAGTACAGCCCTGCCCCCAGGTGTGCCTGTCACAGCAAGAGTGCCCACGCACACTGGGGCTGTGTGTGAGCAGCACCCCTCCTGGGTCCCCCCTCCGTCTCCTCCGGGCAATCAGGGCAGCTGTCCCCGTCCCTACGGCAGACATCTTCCACGCTTCTGGCTACGGTGCTCTTTAAATCCACTCACAAACCTCTCTCTGGCACCAGCCGTGTGCCAGCACCGTGCCTGCCCCTGCGGAGCTGAGTCTGGAGTGAGGGAGAATAGAAAGTCACCACATTGTCCCTGTGAGGCTAAGTATTTGGATACTGGATGCTGGGAGGTGCCTACATCCCTCTGAGGGCTTCTCCTTGGCCTTCCCATACATTGGATGGCTCTTCTTTTCCAGTCTCCCACATCCCCTTTCCCAGTGTTGGAGTGTGTGCCTTCCCCCCAGGGCTGAATTCTTTCCAGACTTTGGGAGAACCTGGGCATCCTGGCTTGGGCCTTCTGCTCTGACCTGGAGCTGCTCCGTTTTGGACGAAGGAACTGGTTCCCAGAGCTGCCAGCTGGCTATTCCTCACACCTGCCCGCCCCCTGCCCCCTCCCATACCAGAGGACACCAGGCAGGAGTCTGGCAAGAACGACCCGCCCAGACACCCCAGGGCCTCTGTGATCACCCAGAGAGCTCCGCCCGTGACGCCCGAGTCCTCCAGAGGCAGGTCAGGCTGCAAAGCTGCTTGGAAATGTGTGGGTGGGGAGGGGCCCGCTTGGTTCTCCCAAGCCTCCATGGCCCTGCTTGGGAGAGGAGGGGGGAGTCTAAATAAATGGTGTCCCCAGAGCAAATCGAGTTAAATGTTAGAAACATCCCCAGGTCCTGAAACACCCCAGGCCTGGCTGCAGCTGCAGCTGTGTTTCTCTTAGACGGTGCCAGGAAAGCAAAAATCCTGAGGCTTGATGCCACACCAACCCGGCTGTGAGTCCTGGCTGCAGTCCTGATTGGCTGGATGTGTCTGAACAGCATGTTTAGCTTCTCCTCAACCGTCAGCCTTCCTGAAAATGGACACCATGTACCCTACAGGGCTGCCAGGAAGAGTGATTATGTAAATATTGAGTTGAAGGCTCCAAGGCTATTTTTACCAATAATAGCCAAGTGGATTCTCACCGCCTCTTAGGCTTGTTGTGGAGATCAATGAGGCCATTTGAATGTATTCGGTGGTTTTGTTCTTGGCTTGTATCCCTTGAATCTTGTACATGATGGTAAATAATTATCTGTTGAATAAATGAATGAGTAAGTATCATTTCCTTTGCTAAAATCGCTTGCCTATGACAGAAAAGCCAAGTTTGTTAAATAGCAACAGTCAGAAGGGCTATAATTGCAAGGTCAATACCTGCCACTCCTGATTCTCCAACTACCAACCTGTTCAGTTTCTTCTCCCCTGTTCACACTCGGAAAGAGCCAGAATCCTTAGCCTTCACCCTAACAATCCTGTCCTTTCTTTATACACTCTGGGACTTATAACACCTGCTTCTTACCCACCTGGCCAGTTGTTATCCAGCTTCAAAATCCAGTTTAGATATCACTTTTTCCAAGTGGTATAATGGTGGTGATGGTGTCAAAGTAATGGTGGTTAGGGTGATAATGGCGATGGTGATGGTGGAGATAACGGGTATGGTGGGCGGTGATGGTGATGATGGAGATGGTGGTAGTGGTGGTGGTGGTGGCAGTATTGATGGTGATGATGGTGATGGTGGTGATGGAGATGGTGGTTGTGGTGGTGATAGTGGTGGTATGTTGATAATAATGCTTGTGGTGATGGTGTCAATGATGCAGACACTAAATGAATCCTGACCCTAATAATTATTTAATTGTGATCAAAAAGATAAAGTACTATATTATATTCTCTTTCTTTCTTCTAAAATGCAACACATTTTAATCTCTATGCATTTCATCTTTGACCTGTTCCCAATCCTCTCTCTGAGTGAGAATAAAGGCATTGAAGGTCCCTTTGATAGTTGGATAAGAGGAAACAGCAGAGCATCCCAGACAGGAACAGAGCTTTAAAAAATGGGGCTCAGGTACTGGAGAAGGAATTTCCTCCTTTATGCTGTCCTTCAAACCAGCCATCTGTTCACTCATTTATCCATTTCTAAATTTTCATGACCACCTTCTTTATGCCTGGCTCTGTGGGGAGCGCTGGGAATCAGTGCTAAGCAAAACTCCCCTGGGGTCGCCCCACATGCAGGATTCCCTTGGGGAAGTACAACCGCTCCCCGTCCTTCTATCTGGAATCCAGTGATGGAAATGTCTGCAATCCAACACTGGCTTGCATGTCTGACAGTCTGATGACCTAGATAATTAGTGCCCCCAAATAGATATTTAATAAAAGGGAAAAAAAACAGAACACACAACTCCTCAACTGAACTCTGTTTTGTTTTAAGAGACAAGGTTTTGTTCTATCACCCAGGTTGGCCTCAGACTCCTGCCTCAGCCCCCTGAGCAGCTGGGACTACAGGCATGTGCCACCAGGCTGGCTTTTCAGCGGCTGTCTTAAGTGGTAGGAATCGTGGTGACAATCCAGGGTGCAGAAATCTGGGGGTCTTTGAGATTTTAGACTTGGCCCTTGAAGGAGGTGAAAGGGCAGGGAGAAGCAGGCAGGGGCAGCTGGGGGTCCTGGAGGACAGAAGCCCCTCTGGAATGAGACGGAGGCCCAATGCTCAGCATAGGCAGGCCAGTGGGGACAGGAGGTGCTAGTGTGGCATGTGCACTTCAAGTTGGTATGTGCCATCGCATGGCTCCATCTCTGATCCTGGGGACAGAATGTGCCAGCAGCTCCATCGTCTGGAGGACTAGGGTAGAAAACAGATGTTTTTGTCACCTCTTGAGTGACTGATCCTTTCCATCCTTCCCAGTGGTTTCTAAACAGACTCCCCAGGTCCACATTCTCTTGAACTCTGCTTTCCTTTCCTGTAAGTGGGATTTTAGTTTGGGGACACTTGGGTAAGATGGCTTTCTGCCAAAGCCTGGCCTCCTGGCTCCCCAGTCCGGTTCCAGTTTCCCAGGCAGCCCCTGCCTCGCTCTGGTTCCCTGCTGGATCCAAAAAGAGAACAAAAAGGCCTTGATCCTTGCTTGCAAGAGCCTTTGGGAAAGAGCCTGTTTTCTCAGCAGAGCAGATCAGCAAGTAGCCGCCCTTGGCCACTCACCAGGGCCCACCCGCTGCCTTCCCAGAAGCACCCAGGCTGCAGCTGAGCTCTGGCCCCTTCCCATCAGGGTCCAGAGGCTCCTGGCTGGGGCTGCCCTTGTTCTACAGCCCCCTCCAGCCCAGCTGGAGAAGGGCACAGAAAGAAACTCCTCAACCCAGTTCCACCCCCCACAGCCTCCCCAACTTCCACCCGTCAGAAGAGGCTGCACCCTTCTCTCCCGCACGCTGCCTGTGACAGGGACCCCAGATGGCACTCACCAGCTGCCCGCCTTCCTGGTTTCCATCAGAACTGCCACAGCCCCATGGCCCTGGTGTCCAGCCTGGAGCTGGTGGGGTGTGGGGGTCACCGTGTCTTGGGGACAGGGCTCAACAGACAGCCTCCAGCTCTCGGCTTCTCAGAGGTTGCCCTTCCCAGGACAGGTGGCATCTAGGGACTGAACAAGATGGACATTTAAAGGTCTGGCCATTTTAGGCCAACAGGGGACTCAACTCGGTGATGGTCCCTCCACAGCTCAGGGGGTGGCAGGACTTGGTGAGGTGGGATTGCAGACCCTTTTCGTGAGACTCCATCTCTAATGATGTCTCTAATGGTGTCTTCCTCTTCTGCGGCTGTAGCCACAGACCAGGGCTGTGCAGTTTAGAAGCAATAGAACTTCATTTGGCTCTCAGTCCTGGGAGCTGGGAAGTGTAAGAACACGGTGCGCCATCTGGGGAGGGGCTCGTGCTGCTGTGACCTGACACGGCATGTGACACAGAGGGAGTGGGAGGGTGTGACGCATGACAGACCAGCCCACCCTGTGATGACCACCCACTCCTGTGGACGGCCTGTTACCTTCATGGCAGGTTAGTCCACATGTTTGTGCACAGAAAGGACAAAGTCGCGAGTTTAAGTGACGAGACAGACGAGGACACACAGCTTTTGTAAACAGAACGTTTCTGCTTTTATTTTAAGAGAACATTACACTAAAAAGTGGAGTCATTTGTGTATGTTGACACCTTAAGAAGTGACATGAAATGTTGTCATTGAACAAAACTTTGCAAATTCATCAAATATAAAAAAATTAAGCAGGTACCGGAGACACCCTTGTTTTCATTAGCTAGAAACCCTTCATCTGGAAACTCCCCACTTCCCATCCGCTGGCTCTTTATCATCAGCGTGGCAGCTGCCACACAGTAGTGTCCCCAACCTGTATGCAGTTGGTTCAGGGTGAGTTCTAGACCAGGTGAGTTCTAGTTTAGAATAAACTATTTAAGAAAGAGTCTCATGTATGAGAATTTGTAATGAATCAAATATAAGGAAACCCTAACTTCCCCGGTTGCAAGGAAGAGCATCCTGTGTCCCTAGAGGGTCGGATCCAGGACCCCTGCAGGTGCCAACCCATGGATGCTCGTGACCCTTACGCAAAACGGCGTATGATTGCACAGAACCCCACAATTCTTCTGTACCCTTTAAATCATTCCAGATGACTGACAATATGATATGTGAATATCGCAGTTGTTTTGCTGTATTATTTTTATTTGTGTTTTTAAGAGTTTTGTTTCCACTAATCACTTGAGATAATCACTTTTGAGGCAAAAAAAAAAAAAATAGGAATTTGGAAAACGTATTTCTGGCCTTATTGTAGATTGAATAGGGGGGAAGGTACACGGGCAACTAAAAAATAAATAAATAAATAATTTTTTTCAAGTATTTTTGATCCATAGTTGGTTGAGCCCCCGATGTGGAGACTGTGGATACCGAGAACTTCCCCAGGAGCCAGTGGCAGATGAGGTACATGCAGTTACCTCGCTCCCTTCTCACTCCCTCCAGGATGTGACCAGGTTGTGGGTCACTCTGCCCATTTTAGAGAGAAGGGCACTGAGGCTCAGAGGTTAAGTGACTTGCCCAAGGTCATGAGCTGATTAATCAAAAAGCCTGGACCCCCTCAGGCCCCTTGGACTCCACCCCTCTGCCCTCTCCTGCCCTTTGGGGGTCACAGAGAGCAGATTTCATGCACACCAGGGTCTTACAGAGCTTGCAGCCTTGGCCACACTGGGGGACTGAATTCTCTCCCATGTTGGTGTGAAAGATCATGTTAGGTGCTGACTTTTGAACCATGGGCCCTGCTCCTCACCTTGGATCAGCCTCTGGAACCAAGAGGGCTGGCCTTGCAGAGAGGACCTGGGAGAGCAAAGCCTTATAGAAAAAGCCCGTGGAAACCCCTCCTCATCTGGCACAGCTGAGTTCCCCAGGGACACAGCACGTCTCACAGGCACCAGGTAACTCTACCCAGAAAACTAAAGAGACAGGGCTTCGTGGAAGGGCAGCTGGGGGGAGGCCACACCCTCATTAATGACAGTGCTTGGCTGAACTGAAATCTAGGTGGGGGCTCGTTCCATTTATTTGCTCATGATACAACCACCTATCCCAGTTCTTGATCTTCGTTCTAGAGACCACAGAACTGACCAGTGTCAATAAAAGAGACAGATTCAAAGTGTCCAAGATGCTCTTGAAAGTGCTTTGGAGATAATAAAATTATAACAGCCCTTTGATAATGTCATCTGATGCAGTTTTCTCAATAACCCCAAGAGGTGGCTATTCACCTATCTTATAGTAGGGATCATGAGTCACCTTGGAGCACAAATCAGAGATTATACAGATATAAGGAATAAATGTTCATGTCAGCCACTAATCCAGATGCCCCGACTCCAGACCAACCTCTGCACCACTGTTTGGTACAAAGGCTCTGCAAATGCCCATTCAAATACATAGAGTCATGAAGGATGAAGACAGCTGATCAAAGATGAAGTAGTCTGCACATATTCGTTCATTCTCCAAACATGAATCTAGCAATGTGTTTTTTTGGCTATCTGTGTGTCAAACTCTAGAACAGCAAAGATGAGTTAGATATCTCTAAGCTCTGGATGATCCCCCTAAGAGACTGGGAAACACACCTGCCAATAATAAGATAAGAGACTGGTTGGTTTTGTTGATAATCTAGAATTGATGTCAGCTGTATTTGAAAACAAATTAGCGATTGGTGAATTTTTATATTTTTAACAAATGAGTCAGGATGGATGAGGGTATGCTGCAATAACAAATGAACCCAGCATTTCAGGGGCCTTCAATAACAATGGTTGGTTTGTTACAGGGCTCCTTTCAAATTAAAAGCCCTGAATTGTTTTCTTTCCCTCTCCATTTCCTGGTCACCTGTATTTTCTCCATCCCAGCTTCCACATTCTGAGAATGGAAACAGAAGCTGTCCCCGCTGGTCCAGGCAGGTGTCAAGGAAGGAGGAATCGTAATGTACCCCTAGGCTAGCACAGCCTAGCTAAATCAATATATGTGTATTTCTTAACCCTTGTTCCTATAAACTGTAACCTTTCTGTAGAAGGGGAGAAGACAGATTAGCTATCTTCCCATTTTAGGCCAAACTGTGACTAAATTAATTTTCCTTTTTATGTCATTTCCTCTTATTTCAGATGAGGGTGGGTGACCAAATCCAGTTATCTGGGACCCCAGCAGCCTCTGGCCTGGGCCAGGGTAAGAGGTTCTTGATGAGGCCACAGGTCGGTCATAGACAGACTGCTGGCCTGCATCTTCACTCTGGATCCAATGCTTTCCTAAGTCAGCAGTATCTGCTCAGTGGTGAGAAAATTGTCACAGGCTATGGGTGGCACATGACGTCTACTCCCAGAGGTGACATGTGTCACTCTGTGTGCATTTCATTGTCCAGCGTCAGAGCCTGATCTTTTCCGGGGGGTTGGGGATGGGGGTGGGGGGTGAGCAAGCAACAGGTTCCAAAGCACTGAAATTCTTTGGGAAAAAAATGAAATAGTTCAGAAAATTCTTGTGGCTGCATGTTTTTAAGTTTACAGATACAAGAATTTTTCAGGCAGCAGGTTTACGTGGCTTTCAGCAACACTCCAAATACCTGTTTTCAAGAGATGAGATTATTTTTCCTCCTTTGAGAAATGCTACTTTTTCCCTCATAATGAAAAGCTACCGTTCACATTAAAAAGAGATTCTTTACTGGGAATAAATCCACATGGAAATGAGATCCACTCATTTTCATTGTAAAAAAAAAAAATGAAGTCAACACTTTTGGAAAAAAAAAAAAACTTGTAGGTGAAAGAAGTGTGGGATTCAAACTTTCCTGGACTTGGTGCAAGATAGGCAGAAATTTTCCATGTGGTATCAGGGCTTTCCACATAATCCCTCATTTGTGAGGATTCAAGTTAAGGCATTCTTTTAAAAAAATCACCATATTAATAATACCTTCTCAAATCAGGACTTTAAAATAACCCCTTCTATCATCATAAAGAATTTAAAAAGACCTCTTTTTAACAAAGTCACACACACCAATGATGTCACGTACCTTGCTCGCAGACGCCATATGAAGGAGCCTCACGGGTCCTGCTTCTTCCATAAACCCACCCACTCCTCTGGACATTTCAGTCTCAACAAATGTGCATCTGCGTCTACCTTATTTTTTTCCCATAAAGACTGTTTTGTCTTTTTTTTTTAAGAGAGAGAGAATTTTTTAATATTTATTTTTTAGTTTTTTTTTCGGTGGACACAACATCTTTGTTTGTATGTGGTGCTGAGGATCGAACCCGGGCCGCACACATGCCAGGCAAGCGTGCTACTGCTTGAGCCACATCCCCAGCCCCCCATAAAGATTGTTTTGACTTGAGAAGTAATGTAGTGTTAAAAAATACATATCCCCCAGTACATCTTTCTTTTAGAGTTTTCCCCCAAAATAATAGTTATTTAGGCCTCGTGCTGAAACAGAATCCGAGAATCTAGCAAATGTCATAACATGAGGCGTCTCGGACTCTGTGACACAGAAAGCCACCCACGGGCAAGCTTCTCATGCAGTCTCCGGTTGATTCTTAAGCAGCTGTTCTCTGAGTTGTGTTGAGCTGTTCTTGCCAAAAAAAAAAAAAAAATGGGTGCAGATTGGCTGGTGGCTGTGTCATTTTCCCCATTTCACCCATTTTTAAAGAGACCAACAGGACGTGGACTTTGCATTCACTATTAAGAAAATTCCCCAAGATGCCTCCTGCGAATCTGGTCACCTCCCAGCCATTAAATGGCTGCTAATTGTCCTGGTTCCAGGTGAAATTTAAAGGAACAACATTTGCTGAGTAGGAGGGAATCTTAAAATTGTTACCCAGTCTCAAGCATCAGGAAACCTGACCAAGCAATAGCTTGAACGAATCCGAGGCTTGCCTTTTCTCCAGTAACAGAAAGGTGACGTCATTTCGGCAGTTCAAACATCCGGGGACCAGTCTTCACTATTGTCTTTCCCTTTGTCTCCAGATCACAATATAGATGCCACGTGCCTGCCCAGTTATCACATCCTCATTCCAGAAAAAGTAGAAAGAGGAGGCCAGAGGAGGAGAGGTAGTATTTCTTACATTAGAAAAAGAAAGGTTCCCCCATATCCTTGGAAGACATCCTCTAAAGTCTCTTCAGCCAGATTTCTGTTACCTGACCACCCTATTAATAAGGGAGGGTAGCCCGCGTAGCTGTTTCCTGGGCATGCAGCTATGGCACAGTAAACGGGAATTCTGTTAGCGGGAAGGAAGGAGAAGCGGCCAGCAAGCCAGGAGTGACTGACGGTGATTTTAAGCACGATTCTCAAGGGGCGTTCAAGTCCCCTTGGGCACTTTGCCTGGCTTCTGGTCCTGAGCGCTGGAACCCCGATGATGGGCAGATGAGGAGCCAGGGGAGCCAGGACCTGGGGTAGGATGGGCCTTGGGGAGCCCACGCCAGCCTCCGCGAAGGTGGGAAGACGTTCACCACCTCTCCGCTCCTCTGCAGGAGCCTGTTAAATGGGTGGTCCAGTGGAGAGGGTCTGTTTGGTGACCCCTGGAAAGACGCTCTGTGAGAAGTGCACCTCGAAGGGCCCTGGACCTGCTGAGAACCCACAGCCAGAGGCTGAACTGCCCACCCAGGCGCCCGCCTTGCCACCAACGCTCCTTGGACTCACAGTGTGGACCCCAGCAGGGGTGACAGCAGCAACCCGTTTATTAATTTCTTTCCTTTTCCTTAGGAGAGTGAAAATGCTAATACCCGCCCCCCTGATGAGCCATCTGGCCTGCTCCTGTGAAGTTGATGGCCAGTGAGGCCGGACAGTCAGCGAGCAGATAAACGGGCACGAGACTGCAGGGAGAGAGGGAAGCTTCTAGGGAATTAAACAGGACCATCTGATGGGGAAGGACTCTGGGCAGAGAGTGAATGAAGCTCATTCCCCAGGTGCCACCGAACACCTCCTGGAGATCACACTTGCATAGAATCTGAGTGACAAGAAGGCCATAGCCTGGAGCAGTGCTCCTAGAAGGAGAAATGGGATGTGCAAAGGCCCTGCGGTATGGCCAAGCCTGGCATTGAGTCTCCAGAACCCACACATGTGCAATAGAGGCAGATGCAGCAAATGCCCCAGTCACATCACAACGCAGACACCACCTTCTTAGGCAGGCTCTAAGACACAGGCTGAAAGAGCCTGCTTCCTCCTCATCTGTATTTCCTGGCCATGTTCTCATTGTCCATGCCTGAAGGAGGGGACCTTTAATGGGACCCTTTGGTTCAGGCAGTTTTAGAAATGGGCGGAGATGGTGACTTCCACCTGCCCTCTTCCAGACTCCGTTTGTTCCCAATGCACCTTATGGGTATAACATTAACTGAGCACCTACTGAGCCAGGAAGTTCATGATATTATCTAATGTGCTCCAGCATCAGTGCTAAGGGGTGGGCATCCCCACTTCTGAAGAAGAAATCAGAGAGGAAAGTGTCTTCCATTGTCACCAGCTATTTAGAAACAGAGTTGGGACACATCTCCTGTCCTGAGACCTCTGAGGACTTCATCCTCCCTAAAGACACTGGCTAGCTTCAGAGGTGCCTGTCCAAATGCCTCCCCCAGAGGGGACGGTCCCCTCTCTGATTCTGCTTCCTTGGTGGTTCCCCTTCTCTGGGCAGGGACTCTGGCTGCCTTAAGCCATCTTCTGTCACTCCCTTTGCCATCCTTGTCCCCAATTTCCCACCTCCCTGTCGCCTCTTGGCCAACGATGACTCCTGGGTGTGATTCCTAGGGAGAGAGCAGAGGGATTGGACTCTCACCCCCAGCTGTGCTCAGCACCCCTCCCCCTGCATCCCCAGACCTGCTGGGCCTCAGTCTCCCCATAGCGTTGGGGTCAGCCGCTGTTCTTTACTTTGGGGTGAGCAGCCCTTTGAGAGCAAATGAGGGCTAAGGGGGAGGCAGAGGCTCAGACCAGACGAGTGGGTGATGACAGCGACTCTGGTTTGCAATGCTCTTAGCCTGCCGCCTTTATCTGGTGGAAATGTAACAGAGACAAGGGAGGAGAACAGAGAGGCTGAGATTCACCAGCCTCAACCTCCCAAGGATAAGAGAACAAAACAACACCCCAGCCCTGCGCTGGGCTGCCCACCCTCTCCTGACTGAGCCCTGGCAGGTGGTCAGCTCTCTGAAGTTCCCAGCGCTCCCTTATCTCAGGAGAATGCACCAATCCTCAAGGCTGTTCCCTGAGATCCATCCTGGTGAGCAGCTGGTGTTCTCTGCCTCCTTAAAACGCAACATAATGTAACCAAAAATCACTCATGAAACCCCTCCACTAGCTATTGTTTTTCTGAGCCTCATTTCATTGTTTTCTGTCACTCTAAATGTATCCCTTTTCTCTTTCCACACTTTTATTGGTGCACTGTAGTTGCACATAAGGATGGGGTTTGGACACGCACACAAGATAGCGATATAATTTGGCCAATATCGCTCCCAGCACCCCCGCCTCCCTCCCCTCTCCCACCCCGGTCCCTTTCTTCCACTGATCTCCCTTTCTTGGTGTTTATCTGTTTTACAGCGAGGGCATTTATAAGAAAGCTCCTCTTTTACGATATTTTCTTCCCAGTATTTCTATCATCCATTCTAGGATCAGCAAACAGGCTGAATTTCCCATCCTGAGATTCCATACCCACAGCAGACATCACTGCTTGATCCTGGGACTCTTGCCTACTGAGCGCAGCACTCCAGGCAGCCGTGTAAACAGCTGGTGGAGGTGGTGCTGAACTATGTGATTACAGATGTGCCCGGCTGAGATTCAGCCCAGCCCAGCCTCCCCCTGAGCACTCCTGCTGGACATGGGAGAGATGGACAAAGAAAGAAGACCCTCTGCCCTCAAGCAGCCTGCAGCCCAGAGCAAGGGAGAAACTGAGGCAGGAGATGTGCCGGGAGCACCCAAGTGGCCACAGCCAGGGCCGGGGGCTGGTGGAGGCCGGGGGCTGGTGGAGGCCTGGGGCAAGGTGCCGTGAGCCCCAGGGAAGGGGGGTGGGGCAAAGGGATACCGTCTTCCTGGGAGGTGATACTGGGAAGGGGTTGGGGACAAGAGAGGGTCATTGTCCCCTCTTGGCTCCAATTCATTGCATCTGCACTCTGGGAACATCCTTCTCATTCCCCTGGGAAGAGGGTGCTAGATTGGGAGAGCCTGGTGCCACTGAAGAGGAACCGTCTGCCTCCCAGCCCTGTCCCCTGTCTGCTGCGTGTCCAGGGCCACCTTGCTTCACCCAGGTCTCGGTTTCTTCACCTACAGAATGGTGGGTCTTGATGCAGTTTCAACAGGACAAAATATGCACAGTGCCTAGCAGAAGCCCAGGCGTTAGGTCGAGACCCTGAATTAGAAATGTGCGAAGTCATCACAGAGTGGCCGGTCCTGAGACTCCGCAGTGCATCTAAACACTGAATGTGTGCGAGAGCCTCCCGGGACCTGACCCCAAGCTCCCCAGGGCTTGTGTGGAGCTGGAGCCTTCTGCAGGGCGAGGGGTACGAGCTGGGAATGGAGAGAAAGGATGAGACCCAGGGACTCGGCTCCCAAGTCTTGCCACCCTTTGTCCCACCTGTCCTGTCCTTCCTGCTTCCTGCTTCCTGCTTCTCCCCCAACTCAGCCCTTCCCCTGCTCTCCTTGGTTCAGATCCTGCAGCTTCCACACAGTAGGGCCACAATGAAGGGTAGCACAGAGTGGGAGCTGGGCAGGGGCAGGGCCAGTAGTTAGGAAAGGATTCCCAGAGGCAGCCAGGTCAGGGGAAGGGGGGATCTAGCCAGTGAGCGGGGGAGGCGGTCAGGCTGCAGGGTGAGCGGACAGCGTAAGGTGCAGAGGTATGGGGCCTCCGCACATCCAGGGAGTGGCCAGGAGGGTCCTTGACTGACCAATGTATTTCAGCATCTCTGACAGGCCTTGGCCCCACCTGCCTCACAACTATAAAGAAGAGCATGAGGCGTTGTGGAATGGGGGGGTGTCCTCAACAAGGGGGGGTCCAGCCCATAGCAAGGCACCCTGTGTAGAGGACAGCACATGGGGGCTTCATGGCCTCTCCACAGCGCACACCTTCCTCAGCCAGGCTATGTAATCATGGGGGACACCTAGACAGTGAAGCCTTCTGTCCTCAGTTTACCCATCCACAAGCCAGAATTTCTAACCCAGGGTCCACTGACAATTTGGGCTCCACATTCTAGAATGTTTAACAGCTTTCCGGGCACTGCTTTACCAAATGCATCTCTCTCCAGTCTGGACACCAGAAATGTCCCTGGGGAAGACCACCCTTGGTGGAGAGAGCCCCAGCTGTAATGCCCCTCTCAGCCCTGCTGTTCTTTGACTCTTAGGGCACACCTGAAGTGCAGGAGAGAAATTGGCCTCTGCAGAGGCCTGCGCTGTGTTTCTGTGCTGCCCGCTGCTGCCCTGCTTGGTCCTCCCAGATGTGTACATATCTAGAAGAGGCCCCCACACAGAGAAATGGGTGGGGAAACAAAGAACAGCAATAATGTGAGACTCCTGTGTGTGCTTTGTGGAAGATTCACACATCAGGGGAGAATCGGGCTGTTTGGGGCCAACATGGTCCTGATGGAAAGCTACAGGCTGCTCGGTACCAGGATCTCCCAGTGGGGGTGATTTTGATGCATATTTTTCCCTGTTGAAATTGCATTAAGACCCTCAAGTTTGGGGGCTGGGGGTTCCATTCTGTAGGTGAAGAAACAGAGACATGACAATGTCTGGAGAGATTTGGGTTGTCGACACTTGGAGAGGGGGTTCTAATGGCATCTGGCGGGTGAAGAAGAGGGGTGCTGCTAAACACCCCACAATGCCTGGGACGGTTTCCACCACCCAACATAGAACTATCCAGCTCGGATGTCAGTGGCACCTGGCTGTACCCTAAATTAAGCGCCAACCTTCCCATGATGCTCTTGCCTCCCGGGGACAGATCCTGGCCTCGGTGCACAGAGGTGCGTTTGGATACACTCAAGGAGCCTGCAGGGATGCCTCGGGCTTTAGAGAAAATGATTGTGAAATAATTATTAATCACAGGACCAGGTGGGAGGGGGAGAGGGGAAGTCTTGCTCTCAGCCCCTCTAGAAGATCAGTTTCTTTCCTTGTGAATCGAGCAGCTCACCAGCAGCCTACATTTAAGCCATGACTTCCGGAGCCCCAGCCCTGGGCCGAGTGCAAAAGGAAGTCTGTCCCTGGAGCCCTGAATCTGGGGTCAGGCCAAATTTGAACGCTGGCCCCACCACTTTCTCTGGGAGTGGCCTGGGGAAGTTAATGCCAGGAAACCCCAGTTCCCTCATCTGTAAAATGGGCAGAATACCAGTCGTACTGAACTTAAAGGGTAGCTGGGCTGACTCATCGGGACAATTTTAGGCTGCCGCGCAGTGGGTGCCCAACCGAGGCCAGCTTGCCTTGAACGAGACCCTTCTCATTGTCCTCTGTCTAGATCCCCGTGAGATGGCTGTGTAGCAGGGGCTCTGGGATGGCCTCCGATATATCTGACAGCAGGCAGCATAGCCCAGGGCCAGCTGGTAGCAGGCCTGGCTGCCCCAAGGTCCTGAGCATGTGGGAGGAGAGGAGATGGCCCCTCCGAGGCCTGGCATTCCTCTGTACTGTCCTGTCAACCTCAAGGGCAAACAGGGGCGCTCTTCAAGATGGTAGGCCTGTTGAGGGACCGCCGTCCTAACAGCACTATGTGTCCATTCGGGGAGGGTGAGGCCGGGGGAGATCCTAAAGGCAACAGGAGGAGAGTTACACAAGACATCCGGAACAATTGTCTTTGGTTACGAGAATCACTGGCAAGGGCGGCGTCAGCCCAAGGTCACCCTGCAGATGTCCTTGTGCAAGTATGTTCATGTGCGATTGCAGGGGCCTTTGAGCAAGGCCGTGGTTCTGTCCGACTTTGGTGGTACCTCTTGTTGTCAGGGGTGAGGTCCCCTCTTTCAGCTCCTCCTGGCTTCATTTAATGTTTTTGCTGGGATTTGACAAAAGTGATTCCTTGTTGGTTCTAGCAATTTTCACAACCCAGCGCTCCCACCAGTTATCAGACAGCGAGTGCCATCACTGGGCTGAGAAGGGTCTCCAGCTGCAAGGAGGAGCATTGTCACAGTGGCTCTGGGGGCAGGGTTAAAGCATCTCTGTCCCCAGGGGCCTCCACGTTGGACCCCTGTGTGACTGTGGATTGTCGAGGAATACACTTTGTCCAGTGCTTCTGGGCACACAGACAGGATTAAATCCCTCCATTAATTAAATTAGCCGAGTCTTGCTCCCTGTGCCTGCTCCTCCACAAAGAACGGGAGCTCCCAGTTCCAGGTGCATGCTGAGAGCCCCAGATCCAAGGTCTGCCAACAGAGAGGCACCGTCAGGTTCTGAAAATGGCTTCCTGGAGAAAGGTGGCCTTCCATGGCCCTCTGTCCCCAGGGAGACATCCACCCCTCCTCTAAGAACAACCCGTGTGGCACTGTATTGTCTCACAGAACACGTGGGCCTGGAAGGCCAGCAGTGTCCACGGCATGTCTGCTGTCACAGCCTGCACCTCCAGGCTGGAAACTGCAGCGGGTGCCGGTGACTGTGTCAGTGTCACCTTTGCATCAGGGTGCCCTAGGGAAGCTCCTGGAACATGATATGGTGTAGGTCACACTGCATCAGGCCCTAATTCAATGCCCCATCAAGAGGTCTGATGGACACTCTCAGGGGCCCACTTACCAGCTGCTCACCTTGTGGGAAAGGTGTTAGCACTTTGGATTCGTCTCTATGAGGTCCTAAGTCCCTGCATCCCCTCTCCCTGTGTGTATGTGTGTGTGTGTGTGTGTGTTCACACAGAACTCTTTCTGTGCATATCTATCTATGTGCAGTATGAATCATCCACGTGTAGCGAGAGACTGAGTGACTACAGAGACTTACATGTACAGAGACCTCCATGCAGCCAGGCACACACATGTGTGAACACATGTAGAGGAGGGAGTTGAGATGGAGGGTCTGAGTGCCCTGCTCTAACACAGTTGCTCCTCAGTGTGCGAGGGGCATGGGTTCCAGACAGATCCCGTGGGTACCCCAATCTGTGGTGCTCATGTTGCTTATGTAGAATGTAAGGCACCCAGTTTCCCAAAGCTCGAAATAATTCCTAGTTACTTATAATACCTAATACAGTGTAAATGCTACAGAAACGCTCATGTTATGTTGTATTAGATCATATTGCTATTGTATATTGTACTGGGAATAATAACTGTCCATACATGCTCAGTAGAGACACATTTTTAACAAACATTTTCTGTGGTTGGTGGAAGTCCTAGATGAGGAACCTGCAGAGAGGGCAGCCCACTGTATGGATCTAAATTTTTTAAATCCCTAGAAACCAGAGCATTGGGCTTCTTTGGGCCAGTCTGCCACCCTGGGGACTTCCTGGTGTCCTGAGGGTGCTCTCTACTCCCCTAGGGGAGCAGCTGGGTTGGCCCCTCTAGCTGTCCTGGAACCGAATCCCCAAACCATGTTGTCCCTAAGACCTGTCCACTGGCGGCCCCTCCAGGTGGAGTCCCAGGCCTCTGGGTGATCCTGACGAGGTCACAGTGAACCGATCAGGGGATTCTGGCAGGTGAGTCATGGTGGGAAGGAGCCCCATGTCTTATTTAACCCTTGATCTCCCTGGGCCCTCTGAGAACCTGGGATTATGATCCCCAATCAACAGAGGGGAAACTCGGCTCAGAGAAGCTAAGGCTTTCCCAAGGCCACTGACAGGAGGCAACAGAAAGAGGCTCTCTGGTCAGCACGTGAAGGCTGGGGAAGGGTCCTCCAGGGAGGGCCATCAGCCAGGGATCTGGTGTGGGTTGATGGCTGTCCTCCCCAAAGTGTGTCCACATCCTCACTCTGGGACCTGTGCTTGTGGTCTTATTTGGAAAAAACCTTGTAGACATAATTAAGGACTCAAGACAAGATTATCAGAGAGACGTACAGGAGAGGGCCCCGTGGACAGGACGGCTGGTACTGCAGTGACATGGCCACAAGCCGAGGAATGCCTGGAGGGCACCTTCTGTGGTTTCAACACTTTATGTGGTAGCCCTGGGAATCTAACACAGGGTCAAAGCCCAATTCCAGGACCTTGATCTGAGGAAGAAGTCGGGGTGGTCATGCTGTGGACGTCCCCCTGGCACTGTCTTCTGAGGCTGAAAAGGTGTTCACGAGTGAATGGGGAACCCAGCGGTACGGGACCGTCCAAGCACAGCACGGCTGTTCCCACAGAGGGGATCTCAGGATGTCTGGAAGGGTCTGTTAAGTGGAGGGGTGCTCATAGTCCAATGGGGTGGGTCAGCAGGGCGGGATGCTGCCAGAATGACACCGAATCGTATGAAAAAGCAGGCACTCAGCTGTGTTTGACCCACAGCATCCAGAGTGATCTGAAGCCCTGGGAAGGCCCATCTCCCACTGTGTGTGTGTGGCGGAGGGGGGGGGTGGTCAGGGATGATGGGGGGGGGGACAGTGTCCTAATTAGCAGAAGCAGGAGGCAGCTTCCCAGGCAGGGGGAAGGACAGGAGTGAGGCCAAGCAAGCCAAGCCACTGTTCTAGGTGCCAGCCCTGCGTCCCCAGCTGCCCCAGACCCTGGCCTCGCCTGGATGCCCTGGGCAGGACACAGCAATCTGGAGGCTCCCCCTGGAGTGGCGCCCACCCAGCTAGGCCTGGGACACGGCTGCTTTCCTTCTCACTAGCCCTGACGGAGGGACACTACCTTGGGTGATGCACACCCAGCCAGGGACTCTGCCCCAAGGAAGGAGCTGTCCCTGAGGAAGAAGTCGGGGTGGTCATGCTGTGGTCCCCTGCTCTGTCCTTCCCAAGTGTGTCCACCCCAGAAGCAGGAGGTGGGTGTGCAGCCAGTAGGACCACACACATCCACAGAGAGAAGCTCCTTCCATTTCCCACGTGAACAGTGAGAACGACCCTTTTGACTTTGATCTCTAGAAGCTTAGAGGCCAATGGCCTCGTGACACCTTGAAGCTCGTAGCTACACCCCCTGTACCCCCGCTGTACACACAGCCTTCCAGCGGCCACTTTCCGGCTTGGTGACGTGGCTGTGGCTTCACAGTGAGATCTGAAGTCAGGAGGAGAAACTCCTCAACTTTGTTCTTCTTTTTAATAATTGCTTTGATCAGCATTCTGGTTTAATTTACATTTTTCCTGATTGCTTGAGTCTGATGTTTAAATGTAAAACTTTGAAATTTAAATGAGGGGAGGTCCCAAGCCATTTCGTATTCTTTATGGCACCACAGCAGTTGGGTCCTCCCAAGAAGGCAGAGCTGGGAAAGATCGTGAAGGTCTTTTATAGCCAAATCTATACAAAAAATCACTGCCTGACGTGTACATGTTTTTAAAAACCTTATTTGAAATTAAGGGTTCATATTTAGAAATTGGGATATTTTGTATTTTAAACAATTTTAATTTCTGACTTCCTCAGGACAATCAGGAGACGGCTGGAGTTGTTAGAGCAGGCACAGGGGTTCATCCTCACCTCGGGTATCCACCGTCTACCACCCAGCTAGCACGGCCCCTAGTGCTGTGGATACACTTGGTCCTGGGGAGGTGACAGTCTGGTGGCTGGCCTCACAGTCCTGTTAACAACCTGCTCCTAAGATGGTCCCGTTGCAACTTCTCCAACCAATTCCATTCACAGAAAGGGACACTGAGGTCCAGCACAGGAGAGTAAGTTGCTGATGGCCACTCGATGACCCGTGGCAGACACAAAAGGGGAGCCCCGGCCTCCTGATCTCCACTCCTAGGTCAGTGGTCTGAGCAAGGCTCCCGGCCTTGGTGACTGTGGAGCGTTAGCCCCTCCTGTCCCCCAACCATGATCCTCTTTAGCATCCTGCCCTCCCCGTGGACCCCACCTCTCTCAGGGTTGCCAGGACCCCCTTGTCCCCACAAAGTGGGGGATAGTGTCCAGGTTGGGCTGCAATCAGCCAGGCTGTGAGGAGGGTCCCCTCCTGCCTCCTGCTGAGAGGGACGCACATGGTGAGCAGCTGCTGTCCCCTGATGAATCAATCACAACCCGTGGAGCCCAACTTCACCATCTGAGTGACCCTCCTTAAGTTGGTGGCTGTTTTTGGAAATCTGATCCAATGACGCTCTCAGCAGGAGCAGCCACTGCCATCTTCTCCATCTCGTGGTGGCACAGTCGTTTCAGCTATGCACGATGGTCGCTCAGCATCCCTCGGCATCCCACCCGTTGGAGGTTACCAGCCTCCCTGCCTCTCCTCCCTGGCCGGTCTCCTCTCTGGGGTTCCCCTCTTCCGGCAGAGTGAGGAAGAGGGACCAGAGCTTTCTTTGCCAGGTTTCCATGGCAACAGGAGCTGTGGCTTCCAGTGAGGCTGTGGCTGCCTCTGCTCATCTCCCTGGCGTCCCTCAAGTGCTTCGGCCCTGACTTCCTGTGTGGCCTGGACAACTGGCATCTCCCCGGCCTGCAGCGTTTGGCCACACTGGTGTGTAGAGCTTGTCTCTCATGCGGGCCTTGGTTCAAATGCCACCTGCTCTGATTGGACTTCCCTGACTGGCTGTCCCCGTCACTCTTTATCCCCTTTCCTCCTGGCTCTCACCACAAGCAGAAACCCTGTTATTTGTTTACCGCCATCATCCTGCCGAGAAAGTCCCATGAAGGCAGAGACTGCCCTGCTCAGTGCTCAGCTTCCAGAGACTCGCACAGTCCCTGCCACATGGTGGGCACCGTCAATGGCTAGTGATGAGGTCAATGGCCCTATGCTTCATCCACAGATCTCAGCCTCCTCTTCCGTCCACGGGAACATCATTTACCCAGGTGTGACACTGGGCTGCTCAGCATCTGCCAGGTGGATTGCTTTGGAGTTCTTCACAAACAAAAGGGAAACAGAACAGCCTTTTAAAAAGATTCTTCAGTCTGGGACTGAAGGCCAAATCCATTGCTTATAACAAATGACCCCAAACCTCAGTGCCTGAAAGCAGTGACCTTATGTGCTCAGGATCAGGGCTCGGGGGCTCAGGCAGGGCTCAGCCAGGTCTCCTCCACCTGGGCTGCCTGCCGTCATGCACTGGCTAATCAGGGGGCTGGCTGAGTGGGCTGTGTGAAGGCTCCTCTGTGTGTCCGGCTCTTTCTCCATTTGGTCAGCTTGGGCTTCCTCCCAATGTGGTGGCCCCAGGGGACTCAGACTTCTTGAGTAGCAGCTGACTTCCAAGAAGAGTTCCAGCATGTAGAAGCAGAAGCTGCATATCTCAGGCTCAGCCTGGGACTTGACCCAGCGTTCCTTCTGCCCCCTATCAGTACAACAAGCCTAGGGGCCCCAGACTCCGAGGGAGGAGCAGCAAGCCTTGTGGACATAGTTCATCCACCACAGAGACCAGGCCCCAGTGGAAGGAGCCAGGGCACGTGGGCGGGACCTCGGCTGGTGCCACTAATTGGAGGATTACAACTATTCACAGGAAGTCTAAACCTGATGATGGGCCAAGAGGTCAAGGACGGTTTTGCTGAGCAAATAAATGCTAAGGAGGGGCACCTCAGCCCAACTTGGTTTCATTATTTGTAAACTGTGCTGGACACTAGGCTCGTCACACTCCTTGTGGTCACAAACAGAGTTGACGACACACTTTGAATTGCTTAAATAAATGAGCAAGAAGAATGTGTAGTATGGCTACTGGGGAGACTCACAGAACGTGAAACAGCTGGATCCCAGGGAAGACAGCGGGGGACCAGCTGTGGGAGTCTGTGGACCACCTCTCCAGGTTCCGCCACAGCCGTGGCTCAGCACATAAGGCTGCTGCTCATCCCGCCTCCCAATTCCACTTCCCAGGAGAGGGACTCATTTTCCTCCTGTTCAGCTGAATCACCGGCTCTAGCCTGGGATGAAGGGCCAGTCCTGGTCAGCACTCAGGGACTGACCACTGTATCAGGCGCAGATGCTGGAAAGGGAGATGGTTGAATTGAGACAAGAGAGACTCCTCTCAAAGTTGGGTTTGAATGTCAAGATGGGTGACACCACGCAAGCACCCAGAGGGTTTGATAAAGCCTCACACCCATATTGGGGGGTTTCCGGGGCGAGCAGGCCTGGCTGCTGGGGCTGGTTCAAAAGTGGATCAAGAGAGCCAGGAAAGGCGACCAGGTGGGGGTTTATGTTGGTTTTGGGTGACATGGGGGTGAGGATTCCTAAGCATGGTTTGAACCAGTCGCAGCACCAAAGGAAGGGGTCCTGGGCCTTCTCTCAGCAGACCCAGGTTGAGGACACAGGGACCAGGGAGGGATGAGGCAAAGACCTGTCCGCGGTCAGAATCAAAACACAGAATCAGTCTGTGTGGCAAGAGCCTGCTGTGACCCTTGGTGTCTCTGCATAGCTTATAAGACTGTTCCTCCCCTGTTCCCCCGGCCCACTCTGCTCCAGATGCTCACAGGCGGGAGGCTCTGGGCTGAGGGCAGAGGCGGCAGGAGGCAGGTGTTCTGCTGCACTGAGCTGCAGTGGCTCTGAACCCACGGAGCCCCCAGCAGAGCCTGGGAGGGAGGGAAGCAGGGTGGGTATGCAGAGCTGGCAGGACGTGGCTGCCCTGGGAGCAGAGATCCCCAGCCCGCCCTGCACTGCAGTTCAGGGAGTTCTACCCTCTCAAATAACCTGCCTGGATCAGACAGAATACGCCCATGGTCAAGGTGTCACGTGCTCTGCATGGACAGAATCGATGTCCTTCAAGCAAATCACACTGGAACCAACCAAAGGCCACCTCCTCCAGGAAGCTGCTCCTGTCCTCCCTTTCCGCCCCCTGCTCCATGGCTGCTGGCCTTCCCTGGGGTGACCTCAGTTGCCACCTCTGCTCCCTGGGGTCCAGGGGCTTCCACTTGGTCTCACACCTGCTCGGCGTTGCATCTGGGTTACCAAGGCCAGGCAATGGCCTTCTTCATTCTTCTTGACCCAGGCAAGATGGAGCCGCTGGAGAGGCACTGACTCTAGAGGTGCCAACAAGGTGGAGCCACTTCTGCAGAAGAGGTAAGGAGCGTGTGATTGGGGCTGAATCCACAGAGCCACCACAAAGGTACCTCGTCCTAAGAGCCAAGGCCAGAGGAAGGGGCAATGAGCACATCGTGAAAGACCCCCTGCCCATTCTCTAAGACTCCCTCTGGGTCGTCTAGCTATTGAACACTCCTGCTGTAGGATTTCACCCTCATTGGTGAAGGGAACCACACCAGGAGTTAGGCCACCTGGGTTCTGGACAAAGCTCTTCTGTTACAAAAGAACAAAGCCTTGGGTCAAGTGGCTTTGCCTCTCTGAAGAGTGGCCAGTGTACAGTGGGCATAGATACCTCCAAGCAGATAGGGCCAAGCGGGCCTAAGTCCATCTACCCACCCAAGGTCATAGCAAGACAGCTTCCCTTCACCCTGGGAACCAGGTGGAAAAGGTTCCAACAACATGTAGAAAAGGCCCAGCTGAGGCCACGGGCAGGTGGAAGAGTCACCCAGTGCAGTGGTGGAGGGAACCCCACCCATGGAACTCAGCTGCCCCAGAGCATGAGCCACCCACAGGACCCCCACAGAGGCCCAGGCCTCCTGTTCCAGGGAGACACCTACACCCATCTCCTGTGCACCCCAGAATGCAGCCTCTGCAGAAGATGAGATTCCGTGTAGGCGCTCCTGGAGGGCAGCCCCGGGGGCAGAGGAGCCCCCCACAGCCTCTATGGCACCCTCATTTGAGGGGCAGCAGGAGCCACAGGTGTCTGTGGGAGCAGACTTGCAGTAGAGGCAGTCCCCAGTGGCTTTGCAATTCTAACGGTGAACCCAACGCCCATCAGGCATTTCTGCAGGAAGCTGGAGCTTCGCGTCCTTGGATTCTCCATCTGGGGCTCTCGTGACCTGGGTCAGATTCTGCCCAAGCTGGGCTTCAGGGACCTGTTCCCCCAGTCAGCTAACCTCTGTGGCATCTCCAAACAGCAGAAACTGTGGGTGTCCAAAGTCAGTCAACCCTGGAGACCTCTGTGGGGACCTCTGTCCCTTGGAAGCAAACAGGTGGTGGGTACACTCCCTACCACTAGGTGGCATCAAAGAGCCTGGGTCTGTTTGGTCATTCACAGCCTCCAGATCCAAAACACAACCCGCCATGTGCTGGCCATGCGGTGTCTCCATCCGTCCCTTGAGAGATGGCTCCAGTCAGGTCTGGGAGATGGCATCTGCATAGATCATGGTGACAGAGAGCTGTGAATGCAATGATGGAGATGGCAGGACAAGCCCAGGCCAGGCCGGTGTGCGTGGGAGCGATGTTTTAGAGGAAGGAGACCTTGACTTCCACTGAGGGGTGCAGACACGCACCAGAGGGTACAGTCCGAGCGATGACTCTGGGGGCCCCTGGTTCCAGCTTTACTTGTCCTCAGCTGCACAAAGGACATACTACTGCTGACCTCACAGGATGGCTGTGAGGGTTACATGAGACTCCCTCAAACACATACCCACGGGACACTGGGGGCTCCGTTCATGACAGCTGTCATTACTGTGCATTACTGTGCCAGCAGCCACCCAATGTGTAGAGTCCCAGCAGGTGGCTTTGGGAGCCTGGCACAGCGGTGCTGATCACCTGCAGCTCCAGCCTCCCACCCTGGCCCTGCCCAGCCACCCTGCCATCCTGTCTGGGAGATGACACCGGTGGTTTCTCTCTCAGAGCTTCACAAGGCCACCCTGGGAGTGAGTGAAGTCCGCAGGGAGGCAGCAGCCACCACGGCACCTCTGTCAACACCACGGGCTCTGCTTCCTGTCGGCCAGGAGCAGCCAGCGGGTCCTCTGTCTCAATTGGCCCTTCCCCGGGCGGCCTATTTCACCAGCACCCAGGGTGTCCCCTCTGGGCAAGATGGTCAACCCCAGAGAACGATAGCCCCCCACCCCAGGAGAGGCCTGTCTGTCCCCCGCAGGCTGACGTGGCCGGGAGCACTGAGGGTGAGCAGCTGTGTTCAGAGTTGGGGATGAGCAAAGAAGGGGCCTGGAGGGCAGGGCCGAGGCGTGGGTAAGGGAAGGTGGCCGGTAGTGGGGAGCCCTCCCAGGTGGGCACTCGAGTAAACCACGTGCTGACCGTGAGTCCTGAAATAGGGGACTGTCAACAAACGCGCCCTTCTCCTGTCCCTCCGGGGCTTGCCCTGCACCCTAGAGCCCTGCTCCTTTAGGTGGGCATGGGGAGCACCAGGTTGCAGGGGGTCATCCAGGCGTGGGGGGAGGGGAAGCCAGCTGCCCCGTGGGGTTGGTGCCTTGTTCCAGAGCAGGGCTGGGAGGCCGTGGAGGCTGGATGGAGGCCTGGAAGGTGGGATAAGAGACTCCCCTGCCTGTGGCCATGGGGTGTGACTGGAGACTCCCAGGACAGAGGGCTGTGTATGCGACAGAGACACGAGTCGGCAGCCTGGTTCACACCTGGGCTCTGCAGAGATGGGCTCTGGGACCTCCAGCACATCCCCCCTCTTGGGCCTCAGTTTCCCCCTGGGTACTGAAGCCTGCCCCCGGTGACACAGCTCAGAGCTCTTCAGTGTGCCAGTGCACGGGGTGAGTTCTCCCAGGAAGGTCCCCGCTGCTGCAGGAGGAGGCAGGGTAGCCGGAAGTGGCTTTGTTTACAGCCAACCTCAGTAGTTTCTGGCAAAAGCATTCCCTGGGTATCGTCCCTGGATTTACTTGGGCCAGTGGGTCAGAGGGAGCCTGGCCTCTCTGAATGTGGACATGGAGTTCCAGGGACAGTTAGAGCAGAGACCAACCAGCCAGCAGGCCCCTCTCCTGTCTTTCTGGGCCTAACTCACCTTCTGCTCTGAGGTCCAGAGGAAGAATGCCCACAGCGCTTTACCATCAGCTGCTCAGCCTCTGAACACGAGCCAATGGGCCATTCTACTCCCCCTTTGCACAGTCAACACCATGGGCTCAAATCCCAGCTCGGCTGCTACAGAGCTGTGTGATCAGAGGAAGTTATCCAACCTCTCTGGGCCTCAATATCTCCATCTACAAGATAGAGATGACGATGGTTCCCTGCCTCTGGGAACCACTGCAAAACTATACATTTAATATGCGTGTGACATCCTGAGACGATGCTCTGGGAGCATCAGCTCCACAATTCTCACCACGATCCTGTGGCCCCGGAGCTGCCGCCTCTGAGTGGTAATCTCTTCCCATCAAGCCAGCTGCCCTGGGACCCCAATCCTTCTCATTTGGCACTTTTCCTACTCAAAATATTCATGTAGGATCCCAGCAGGAGTTTCCCCAAACTGGAGATGTTCTGAGGGCCCTTCTCCTGACACTGGTCCCAGAAGTTCCTACTTGAGCTTCAGAAGGTTCTAGATCAGCACCCACTTCTCCATTTCCCTCCTTTTCTCCTGGTAGATCCCGTAGGGACACAGTCCCTCGTGTCCTGTGATACCAGCTGCAGAATGTCCTGCTGTCTTCTCAGGTTGCCTGCAGCTTCTGTCCTCCAGGGCTCTCTCATGTGGGTCCCCGTCTCCGTCTCCCAAGGTCCCACACAACCGCTCCCTCTCCTCCTTGTGTCAGGCTGTCATCCTGCCATAAACACGGCTGGCCTGTCAATCACGCTGCCCACTAGATGAGGCCTCTCAGAGGCAGTCCCTGAGCTCGCTGCTGGACGTCGGAAGCGCTGGGCTGAGTGCAAGGTCACCGGCTCTTTGCTCTGCATCAGTACCCGTGACACCCCTTGGCCTGGAATTGATTGGGCAAATATTTGGCCCAGCTCCTCAGATTTCAAAATGACCTTTTAGAGAATTAAAATAAGTAAATGAAGACTCCGTGCAGGAGAACCTGTTCCTCCAGAGCAACGGGGCCCTCTTGTGTCTGTGGCCGCCTGTGGGGTGTCTGATCTGCGTGGCCCTCGCTGTGCGCCCAGGGCGGCCGACTCTTGGGAGTCTGCAGTCAGCACGCAGAGGAGCGGACGTGCCTGTGAGCACGTGGCCCTCCTCCAGCAGGAGAGCAGAGGCTCTGCACTGTGCAGAGGGAGGTCATCTGCCAAGGTGAGTGGCAGTGGTGCCCTTTGTCAGGCACGAAAGCCCTGGATTCCAGCAGAGGGTGCCGGCGTGCACGCGTCTTGTGAGCAGTGCACAGAGGCACGCAGCATGGCTTCCTCCTGGGCCTCACGCTCGGGTTCAGCCAGCAGTGAGGACTGGGGCCGGCGAGCTCCAGACAGGAGGACAAATGTCTTTCCCGCTCTGACACTCTTTATCCCCGGCCACCAAGATGTGTGGGGCTTCTCCACCTTCTTCAGCCGCACCCCTGGGGCGTCTGCTGTTCAGCTCATTCACAACTTTCCACCAGGAGTCAGGGTCCCACCCATGGGCAGGGGTCTCAGTCCCTTAAGGCCAGTTCCAAGCAGGAGGCTGTCACCTAAGCTCTGGCCAGATGGCTGCAAACTGGGGTCCTATAACCCCTTTGCCAGGTTCAGGGAATTAGCTGGGAGGGCTCACAGGGCTGGGGGACACACTTACTTATGTCCTCAGAATACAATATTAATAAAGGACAGAGATGAAGAGCCGGATGAGACAGACAGAAACACACAGGGCGAGGAATGGGGAAGAGGCTGGAGCCTCCATGCCTCCCTGGCTCTTCCTCTCCAGGCATCTCCGCCTGTCCCGTTGTCCCAGGTTCCCAGTCCCTGTCCCTTCATGAGGGCTTCACGGAGGCTCCCTTGCAGAGGCAGATCAAGGACATGTTGGCCACTGGCAACCAACGCAACCTGCAGCCCTCTCCCCTCCCGGAGGCCCAGGCTGGGGAGGAGGTGGCCCACTCTGCCAATCCTCCATCCCCAGCTTGGTTTCCCTGGTAACCAGACACCAGGCTTCCCCTTCTAGAGTCAGAAGCCCTTCACACCCAGGAACCCCAAGGGATTTCAGAGCTCCACCCCAGAGCTCCCGTCACTCAGGAAATGGCCAAGTTCTCGGGAGCTCTGAGTCAGGAGCAGGCATCAAAGGCAAATGTTAGAGCAGAGGATTCTCCAGCTCCGCGGTGACAGGTGTGTAAAGACCTGATGGGGACAGAGTACGAATATGTATTTCTTACTGTGTCACAACTCCCAGGCTGCCACCCGGACAGCTAGAGGGACCTCTCCAGGGCAGGAGTGGAGCCTGGTGTTTGCGGTCAGAGGAGCTCTGTGGCTGGCCACCTGGGCCCCTGTCTGAGATGGGCAGATGCAGAACGGACAGTCCAGGCTCTGCACACCTGCCATGCACGAGGTCAGCTGGGGCCATGGAGCCCAGAGCACAAAGCCTGCACCTGGCCAATCCACGGCCATTTCTTCTCTCACACTCTGGAGGCCCCAAGTCTGTGCTCCAGGGTTGGCATAAGGAGGATATGGGCCATGACTCTCCCTAGCTCCCAGGTCGCTGGCAATCAGGCCCTGACAGGGTCTGCACGGGCTCCTCCATCCCCACTCTTACCTTATTTTAACTTATCTCCCTCGGTTCAAATTTTCCTATTTAAAAATAACAGAGGCATATGGGGTCAGGGGCCCACCCTGCTCCACCGTGACCCCATCTTAACTAACCCTATCCCCCAGGGACCCCATTTCCAAGTAAGGCCACCTTCTGAGGTCCTGGGAGCTAGGACTTCCACATAAGAGGGGGCAGATTCAGCACAGGACACTGGGTGTGGCACTTGGTTCTTCTCTGTGCCTCAGCCTCAGCTGTGAAGGAAGGCAGCTGCTCCCTCCTGCCCACTGAGCCCACCCTGTGGCCTCTGGGGACCCTGACTCCTCACTTCCTGACTAAAGATCCTGCTGTATCCGACCCTGACCGTGGCCTCCTGCCTCCTTCCTTGGAGTCAGCCGCTCCTTCCCCTGCATCTCTGTCCATCCGTGAGCCCTCCTTCCTCTATGCAGGGCCTTTGCCAGGGCCCACAGTTCCCTCCCTGGTCCCCTCTCTGGTCCTCTTCATCTCTCCCTTCACCCTTGTCCCCACTTCCACTCCTGCCTCCCACACCTCCTCTATACCTACTCACCTGCTGCCCACCCACCCCTCCACCAGCAGGTACCACAGCCCATGTTCACCAGGCCCAAAGCTGGACTCATGAGCCCCCAAGGCTGCCTGCCCTCCGCTCACAGCGCCCACGCTCCCCCCTCCTCAGGCCTCCTCCTTACATCTGCCACTATCTGCAGGTCCAGGCCAGGCTCTCCCACCTAGAGAAGCCAGCACTTCCCCTTGGTCCTCTCAAGCAAATGACAGCCAAAGAGGTCTGTCCGTCACCCCTGCCTCCTTCTCTGGTGTGTGGGTGAAGTCCAGCCTGCCTCTGGCCAGCAGGACTCCCAGGCCTCTGCTCCTGAGGGGCCCCCTCTTCTCTGGGATCCTCCCACCCCCTCCTCCTGGCTGGCTCTGGGCCTGCACCGCCCCCTCTGCACCTCTGGTGCTGCTGCCCTGACTCCTGCAGCTGCCAGCCTGAAGCCCAGTGCCACCGCCTGGGGGTCCCCATTGCCCTCTCCAGCCCGTGAGAAGGGCCTTCCTCCCGGGGTCGCTGTGGTGCTGGTTAGAGCGTCGGGCTCCGTGCTCTCATTTGCCTCTTTAGATCAACATCTTCTGGAATCCAGGGTAACTTCTGGAACATGGTCAGCACTCAGCAAATACTGGATCAGATGGAGGTTCTGAAGGACAGAGGATGGACGGAAGGGAGGATGAGAGGCAGGAAAGAAGGAAGGATTAGTAGGAAGGGCCAGGGGTACTGACCCAGGCAGGCAGGCAGGTGACAGGCAGGGGCCCACAGCAGGATCAGAGCAGATGCTGCAGGCAGGAAGGTCAGCCCCTCAGTGTGAGAAGACGAGACAGGGACCACGGCTAGATCAGGAGCTTGGCCAAGCCACATCCCAAATTAGCCAAGAACCAGGAAACCGGGGGTCCACCCCTCCTGGCTTGACAGGGTCGTGGCCTGGTTTAGTGCTGATTGTCCCACATCCTGGGAAATTCCTCAGTCCCAAGCAAAGTGGGCTGAGTGGCCCCCTACTAGGACCAAGACTAGTGTCCAGTTCATAGCAGGAAGGGCCCCCAAGCTCCTGGGCTGATGTTCCTCAACCCTCCAAGGCCAGAGTGGGCCCAGGCCAGTACGGGGAGCAGAGGGCAAGCAGAGCCAGCCTCCTCCGACTGAGCAGAACGGCAAAGGCCACCCACGCTCCTTGGCTCTGCTCCCAAGGACCCTTCCACTGCCAGCCCTCCCCAGGCTCTAGGAGCCCATCCTGGCCACTGGCCCTCCCTATTCACTGTCCCTAGGTGCTGTGGATGGAACCGTGTCCTCCCAAAGTTCGTGTGAGCCCTAATCTCCAGGTGACAGGATTTGGAGAAGCCCTTAGGAGGTACGAGGGGCAAAGGAGGTTGTGAGGGTCCAGCCTCCAGAACCGCAGAGAAACTTCTTTCTGTGATCTAAGCTGCCCAGTGGGATGCTGGGTTAGGCAGCCCCGGTGTGCTGAGCCCTGAGACCCCCAACCCCCCCTTCAAAATTGACCCGCCATCAGCCCCATTTTCTCAGGCCCTTTCTGAGGGGCCGTGGGGAGTTCTGGGTTACCACAGGTTGCTCCCAGTTTCCCACGGTATTCCTTCAGAGGTTGGCTTGGAAAATCGTACCCGTGGCATCGCTCAGCCTTGGACGGTCACAGCGTGAGCAGCGCCCCAGGGTGCTGCATGGCCCCCTCTTTCCCAAAGCAGTTTCAGCTGGGAACTGTCTGGACTCCTTCTCGCTCCCTGTTGCTAGTGTGACCAAATGTCACAAAGGCAGAGGATTACACAGGACATTTATCCTCTTATTGCTGGGAGGCCAAAGTAGATCTCGCTGGGCCACAGTCCAGATTTGGGCAGGGACGCTTCCTTCTAGAGGTTCCAGGGGAGGGTCCTCTTCTTCTTCAATTTCCAAAAGCTTCCTCACTACTTAGAGAGAGACCTCCGTGACCCCTGGTTCCTCCCCCTGCCCTCGTCACCACACCACCTGCTTCTAACTCCACCTCCTGCATCTCTTTCTCTAAAGACCCAGTGATTACGTTTAGGACCCACCTGGGTGACCATGACACTCTCCCCATTCCTAGATCTTTACCCTAATCACACCTGGAAAGTCCCTCTGGTCGTAGCAGGTGTCACACACAGGTTGGAGCATGGAGGGCGCTGTGCACAGGTCACCAGGTGGGGCCTGCTCTCTCCACAGTGAGCCTGAGGTCAGGGCTCCCAGGGCTGCCGAGAAAGAGAGAGAACCCACAGGACTCCGGGAGGAACTTGACTCTGGCTTAAAGTGTCCACACGGCCAGCCCTGCAGTCCCGCTACTCAGGAGGCTGGAGCAGGACTCCATGCTAAAGCCCAGCCCAGACAATTTAATGAGACCCTTCCTCAAAATAATAAAAGTGTAAAACATAAAATGGGCGGGGTGGTGGCCGAGCGGTGGCGCGCTCCTCTAGCAGGCTCGAGGCCCTGGTTTGGATCCATAGTACTTCAAAGAAGGAAAAAAAAATCTAAAAAGTGCCCATGAATACGAGTTCTTAACACTGTAGAGTGCCCTAACTGGCCTCAGAACCATGGTGTGTAGGAAAGGAAACGTCTTGCAGGGTGTGGGGACCGGCTGGCTGAACATGCAGGTCATATGTCCCAGGTGCCTCCTGTCCTCTGCTTTACTGGGCCCTCTCGACACCCGCCTGTACCCACCTTCCTGGTGGTGGTCACACGCAGGGCCCTATGGTGAGAGGAAGCCCCAGGCCTGCAGACCTGGAAGCATCACGGCCTGAGCCAGCACCCTGCATGGACATCTTGGGAACACTGGTCAAAGAGAGGGGCAGAGAGGGCCCCAATTTCAAGGTAGAAAAGGACAGATCAGCTGAGCCACAGGAATCCCTGCTTCAGCCCTTTTCTGAGCAAACAGCAGGGTCCTTGAAGTCAGCCTGGGCACTGGGCCCTTCATTCCCTAATTTGGTACATGCCCTTGAACAATTCCTCTGTCCTTCTGATCCTGTGGAGGTGTTGATGCAATTGGGTGGATACAATGACCACAGCATCACAGCCATTGTGAGACTCTCATTGCCACCAGAATGGGGACTGTCCCTGATCAGTAAGTATAGCAGGCTAGTGGGGAGGTGGCTCAAGCCAGTCCCCTGGGTCCACAGGCAATGGCTGCAGAAAACAAAGAAATGGAGCCTGGCCAGGGGAGGGTGGCCAGCGGAGGACTTTTCCCTGCTCTGGAGTACAGCAGCTGATGACCCAACATTACTGTCCCTCCAGGTTTATGGTGGCCCCAGTAGGCTTGGTGACACTGGGTGGGTGGCCTGGTAGGAGCTTCTGTGCAGGCCGCTTCCCTGTGGCCAGAGTGTTGGCTGGAAGCCTTCTAGGGTAGGATAGGCAGGACCTGGGCGGCGCCAGGGGAGGGGACAGGGCTGCTGTGGTCAGTGACAAATGCGGGCTGCAGTCCTGCCTGACCTCTGCCCTGTCCTGAGCCCTAAGGACTGCCACCCTGCTGTGTGCACACTAAGCTGCAAGACAGAGTGAGTACGGACACTGTGGCTGTGGTCTCGCGGGCCTGAGGCTGCGGGGAGGGACCCAGGGGCACTCTAGAGTATCGGGTCTGGAGGGCTCAACATCTCTCGGGAGTCTCAGAGGGACGGGAAGGGCCCTCCACAGTGCTGAGAACAAGAGGGGGCCACCCGAGCCGCAGGGGAAATCCTCCCAGTGGCGCGACCTTGGGCTGCACCCTGAAGCTGGCCGAGCCTCCGTGTCCCCACAGGTGGGAGGGAGGTAGTCACAGCCCTTGCCCGTGTGACTGAGGCACAGCCCCAGGGGCAGTGCCCACCAGCCACACCTGGCTGGAACGTAGATCAGTGTGGTTGTCACCTTTGGAGGGGCCACTCGGGTCAACCGCTAGGTTTCTGCTCACCCTGCGATGCCCAGGACAACACCCCCACCCCCACACACAGAATGCTCCTGCTCTGAGTGTCAACAGGACAAGATTGAGAAACCCTGACCCAAAAGGCAGTGGCGACAAGCTGTCTGCTGGATGGGGGCCGCTCCCTCACGTCGGAGAGCCTCAGGAAAAGTTGCTTCCCTAGATAAGGCGCCTGGTGGAGGCAGCCTTGAGGAGGGCGGGCGGAGGCTCGGGAGCTCCAGGAGCCTTGGAAGTTTGCTGAAGAACCCAAGCCGAGCCAGGTGAGCGGGGTGTCCGGGTTTTCTAAGGATGGGCTCTCGGCAAGGAATGCCACAGTGAGGGGCCGCAGCTCCCTGGGCCGGTGTCCTCATTCATCGGTTGGAGCCCGAAGCGTGGAGCGTGAAGAGGCTGGGACACCTGGGGGTGGAGGACGTGTTCATGACATTGACCAAGGTGACGCACACGGCATCTTTGGTCTCCAGGCTCCGGCCCTGTTCTCTAGGGATGCAGGGCTGTTGGTCAGTTAGACCTCAAAAGAGAGGGTGTTAAAATATAAGGCCCAGCTGAGCCACGGGGAGGGAGTTACTTGGGGTCGCATGGCTGGAGAGCCTGGAGCTGGGGTGGGCCCAGCAGCAGCTCCCAGCCTGGCTGTGTCCACCCCAGTGTCCAGCTGGCATCTGCTACCTCTGAGGAGGAGGGGGGTCCAGGCTTGTATTCCTTCATTTATTCCACAGTGGCACATGGGGTCCCTCCAGATAACTGGTGGAGCTCTGGGAGAAACATGAAGAGCCATTATGGGAAATAACAGGGGGAGGGAGAGGTTCAGGCGTGGGGGGAATGTCACCAAGGGTGACATGAAAGCAGAGCGTGAACCTGTGCAGAAGTGGCCTTGGGGGGGACGGTCAGAAGGGAACTCTAGAAGAGAGTGGTGTGGGGGAGGGCCCAGGGCAGGACAGAGACTGCTGGGGTGGGGGAGTCTGGAAGGGAAGCATTAGGCCTGGGGACTCACGTGACCCAGGCAGAGCAGGGCAAGGTGAGGTTGACGGGGGCCAGCGCAGCCAGGACACACAGGGATCCTCAGGCCACATACAGTGGGCAGCAGTGGTCTTCTGTGGCCGGGGGAGCTGGGCCAAGGCCGTCAGGGAAGGAGCTTCTGTCCCATGCCGTGTGTACAGTGGCCCCCGGCACAGAGGGGAGGCCACTAGTGGTCCAGGTGGAAGCAGGGTCTCCCCTTAGGGTGGTGGGGAGAGTGGAGAGAGGCAGGGAGGTCGGAGGCCTATGTGGAAATAGAAATCCACAAGCCTTGCTCATGGGCTGCAGACGGAAAGGTCAAGGTTGCTTCTCCCATGAAGCCCTACCCAGGTCTTCAGGGTCTGGACGAAGCGCCGTCCTCGTCAGATCCACGCCCTTGTCCCTTCGTGATTAGCAGATGCTGGAAAGACCCTCCTCACCTGCACACTTCTCTCGGCTGAGTCTGGAACCAGACCAGGTGGGACCTTGTTGCCCAATTTGGAATGAAAGCCAGCAGATTTGACGTCCACGTATCGTAGGGGACCAGTGGAAAACAGGGCAGAGCCTCCTCCCCTTCCCCCTGCACTGCCACATACCTCAAGCTTGAAATTGCAGGTGAACTTGAGTGGTCTCCTCTCTTCCTCCTGCAGGAATGTTAATGTCAGGGTCCGGGCTCTCCCGGCACATAGCGGGGCTGGTCTGCGGCCAGGGAGGCTCCCTGGGCCCGCTCAGAGGACCCAAAAGGCTATCAAAGCCACGTATTTCCACCAGAGGCCCAGGAGCTTGATGGCGAAACCCAGGCTTTATAACCATGAAGCTCAAACACACCCTGAGGCCTCCACTTACAGAGAGACTTCTCTTCACACCACATTGCAGGGGACGAGCCCTTGAGAGGGGACATTGGGAGTGAACACGTCCGTTCCACTAAGCCTCAGTTAATTCACTGTAAGATTGGGGCTAATAACACTTAATTTTGGAGAATATTTTATGTAGTAATTGTAGTGCTTCATAAATAGTGGCCTTAATAAAAGGGTGGGCCCAAATGGAGCAAGACTTCTGGGTCCCAATCCTGTGGCCCAAGGGAACCTGAGTGAACCTGGGACCCTCCACCCCATGAGCAGACCTTGCTCTCCCAGGAGACCTAGGGACTTCTCACTCTCAGGTCTCTGGTGTTCAGGGGTTTGGGGACATGGTGGGGGCAGCTGTTGGCCACAGCACCTTCCAGTCCTGGTGTTGCTGATGAAGAATGCAAGGGTTGGGTTGGGTGGCCTGGCCAGCTGCCTAGCAGCCTCACGAGGGCTCTGCCCACACAGGATGTCCCCTGCTCCTGGCTGCTCCAGCCATGGGGTTATCAGCTCTGTGCTGATCTGCAGGGGACTCAGCCAAATGGTTTCTCTAGGGCAACTCGATCTGCAGGAGAGGGCACACTGTACTATAGATAGACTAGTTTAAAGGACACACAGTAGTACACGGCCACCTGGTCCCTCACAGAGCTCCAGAGATGGCCGTCACTGTGGGAACAGGGAGGGAGAACAGCCTAGAATTTGGGAGTATGTTCCTGAATTATCTGCAGATTAGGGCTGTCGCAGAGGCTGCTGAACCAGGATCAAAGATGCAGGAGGCTGAGACTCCAAGACACAATCAGGGTCAGAACTGGTCTAAGTCCACCCCTTGCCAGTCAGCAGGAGGCTCCTCCTTGGACCTTGGATTACCCCTCTGTAAGATGTAGAGAGAGCCCACCTCCCTGGGGGGGGGGGGTGGTTGAAGGAGTTGATGACAGCAGAGCACCTAGCAGAGGGTGGGCAATGCCCCCACCCCCCACCCCGTGGCCCATGACTGCAGAGGCTGCTGCATTGGGCTCCCCACGGCCAGACATTCTGCAGGCAGAACATTCTTCTCTGAGCCCAGGTGCAAATGGGAGAGGAGGGCTGGTCAGGATGACCTACCTGAGCCCTTCAGCCTTGTTCAAAGACGGGCCTGTGGTCCTGGTCCGCCTGATGCCCCAACCTATTCTTGTCCCAAGGTCTCCCCAAGTGGGCCACTCGGTAGCAGTTTCCAAAGCTGCAGTTTGGGTTCCTTTAGGGTTTGGCTTTGTCTGGGTCCTGTGACTGGCCGGCTGTCTCTGCTCACCCTGGCTCTAGGGGACCTGATGACCTGCTGTTTGGAGAATAAACCTAGCAGGGAAGGACTTGCTCCAAGAACAGTGTGCAGGATGTAGATGCTCCCCAGGGCTGGCCGAGCTGCCTCCAGGCACAGCTGAGGACATGGGGTGCCAGGTGTCAGGTGTCAGGTGGAGCTTTGGCCAGACAAGCCATTCAGATGCCTCATATTTGCATAGCACTTGCTCCCTGGGAGGCTCTGCTCCCAGAACCCCGTGGGCCAGTGCTGCTTCTACCCTGACTCACAGTGGGGAGGGTGGCTTGGGGAGCACTGGCCACCCAGAGTCACAGTGTGAAGTCCTAGTAGGCTGAGAGGTGAACCAGGCAGCTGGCTCCAGAGCGGGGCTCCTCACCACTATGGAGGTAGAAGGAGGACTTGGGGCCACAGCCAGATGGGGGGCACAGGCAGGAGGGAGGACACGAGCAGAGACAGAAGGCCTGTGAGCAGGACCAGTGGACCACCCTGCAGGACTTCACTCTTGGTGTGTCTGTGTCCTGACTTCCCTATCCTCACCTTTTTAAAAAAAAAAAAAAAAAAAAGAACACAGTCTTGTTGGCTTGGGGCACACTCCAGTGACTTCATTTTAATGCCATGAGCTCTTTAAAGATCCTTTCTCCAAATACAGTCACATTGTGAGGTGTCCAGGGTCAGGAATTTTATGGGCACTTTTCAGATGCTGATGAAAGACGGGGAGGTCGGAGGCTCACAGTAAGAGTGCGGAGTTTTTCAGGAGGAGACGCGGCTCTCTAGGGACAAAGGTGGCCTGTAGCAGCCCTGGCAGACGGATCAGTACCATGATACCCTGACCACCGGGCTCAGGGGACATGCAGTGGCCAAGCCAGCAGGGCAGAGGCCCAGCGGGAGGAGCTGGTCTGAGCTCTCAGAGGGACCGGAGCCTTGCCAAGCGCTGGGCCATGATACCCCAGGGAAGGTCAGGGGCTTCTCACCCCTGGAAACCTCCCCGATGCCCACCACCGACGGGAGCCTTGATGTGAACGAGAGGCCAGGCGTCCCGCGCTGGCAGGCCCCTGCCTGTCCTCGGGTCTGCACTTGCTCTGCCTTCTCCTTCCTGGCCCTATCGTAGATGTCCACATCCCCGGTCCAGCCCCTCCAGCCATAGCGCCCTCCACAGGCCCTCACCCCTGACCTCATGGGTACTGTCACTCCTCTTTGAGGCCACATGGACCCAACCGGAGGCTGGGTGATGAGTGGTGACAACTCTCTAGAGCGTCAGCTTCACCTGTCTCTCTGCCCACAGCTCCAAGGACTGCTGCCGGCGCCCTCGCTGAGAACACCCTCCCACATCCCCTCCAGGACAGCGGCAGCCGCCATGAAGCTGGTCCTCCTCTTGTGCCTGACGCTGATCAGCCCTCAGCTGGCCTCCCTCCGACGCCACAACTCTCGTGAGACAAAGAAGAAAATCAAGGAACCCGCTGTCCATGACACAGTGGCCCCCAGCACCAGGGAGTTCACCTTTGACCTCTACAGAGCCTTGGCTTCCAATGCCCCTGGACAGAACATCTTCTTCTCCCCCCTGAGCATCTCCATGAGCCTGGCCATGCTCACCCTGGGGGCCCGCTCCAACACCAAGGCGCAGATCCTGGAGGGCCTGGGCCACAGCCTGCAGCCCGGCTCGGAAGAGGAACTCCACAACACCTTCCAGAAGCTTCTGCAGGAGCTCAGTCAGCCCAGAGAGGGCCTCGAGCTCAGCCTCGGCAACGCCCTCTTCATGGACCCTATAGTGAGCGTTCAGGAGGGCTTTCTGAGGGCCATGAAGACTATGTACCAGGCGGACATTTTCCCCACCAACTTTGGGGACTCCACAGAAGCCCAGAAGCAGATCAATGACTACGTGGCAAAGAAAACCAAGGGCAAGATTGTGGACTTGATCCAGAACCTCGACAGCACCCACATCATAGTGATGGTGAATTACATTTTCTTTAAAGGTGAGGTTACAAGTTCCGGAGAGGTAGAGCCGTTATCTCCCTGGATTCCCTGAAAACGCCCCTGCTCTCCAACGGCTCATCTGCTCCTCTTTGCAGATGCTGAGCCCTGTGACCTGCAGGGGAAGGGGGACAGACAGAGTAGGGGAAGAGGGGAGAAGAGGGGGGAATCAAACTGTCAACCCCCAGAGTCACAAATAGTGTCTCAGAGCCTTTGGGTTACTACAGCAAAACACCACACACTGGGTGGCTTATAAGCAACAGAACTTTATTTCTCACATTTTTAGAGAACAGGAAGCCTGAGATGGAGCTTCGACTCAGTGTCTGCCGAAGCCAGGATCCCCACAGCTAGCACATTCACACAGCGGGAGGGGCGCGTGGGTCCCTGGGTCCCTCCCACAACGGCACTGACCTCACTTACGAGGACTCTGCTTTGGCAACCTAACGGCCTCACAGAGGCCCTGCCTCCTGGCACCATCACCTTGGGGTCTAGGGTTTCAACAAATGGATGTGGGGAGAGGGAACAAATTCAGAGCAAGGAATACCAGGCTTGGATTCTGAGTTTCTTGTCCCTCAGTCCAGGACTGGTCCCCTTATAGCAACTGTGAAATAAGCTAAGCATTGGTTCTGGGGCAGGGCCCACCTTGAGAACTATTAAGAAGTCAGAAGCGGTCATTTGCCATCCTTGATTAGCAGTGCCCATGGGAAGCAGCCAGAGAAGGAGCCCAGGGAAGGCCTCCCAACAGGGATGATCATGTCCTTCCAGGACCCCTTACACCTCTGTGCAAAACCCAGATCAAAATGCAACATCAGGAAAAGAGTAAAACACAGAGCACCTCCCCTAGACATCAGGGAGCACCTCAGGCATCAGAAAATCAAAGGGCTTCCAAAGACATGAAAGCCAACCTTCTTGTTTTTCAAATATGGAAGGAGAGGCACCATGACAAGTGGAGACATACCCTAGGGTTATAAAGGGACCTGCCTTCATAGTCCAGGGTGCAGGTTCTGCTACACTACAGTGAAGGCTCTATACAAGGAGACGCTCTGCGACTCTGCTTCCTGAATCCACTCTTCCTTTGCAGCACAGAATGCCTCACCCTTACCCAGTTCTCTTCCCTCCCTGTCGCCCCCCATCTTTAGCTAAGTGGGAGACAGGCTTCAGCCCCGAAAACACCAAAGAGCAAGATTTCCACGTGAACTGGGACACCACCGTGAAGGTGTCCATGATGAACCGTGAGGATCAATATTACTACTTCCTGGACCGCAACCTCTCCTGCGAGGTGGTGGGGGTCCCCTACGAAGGCAACGCCACTGCCCTTCTCATCCTCCCCAGCGAGGGCAAGATGGTGCAGGTGGAGAACGGCCTGACCGGGAAAAGGCTGGGGAAGTGGCTTCACTTGCTCACCAAGAGGTACTCTTCAGACCACTCCAGGGCCGGCCTGACCCTGCCCGAGCCCAGGGACATCCTTGGTCCCCAGGACCACACAGTGGTGGTGGGAAGGACCCACCCAGCTTTGGAGCTCCTTCCAAACCCAAAGTCACCCAGCAAAGTCCTAGGCCAGCTGGAGGGACCCGGGCAGGAAGCTGGGTTCGCTGGGGAGGTGCCAGAGTGGGGCAGCCCAAGTCCAAGTCCAGACCCAGGGGAGGTCTGTCCGAGATGAAGGGCAGAGAAGCCCAAGAAGCTGAGGGGCGTGCCTGGAACACAAGGTCAGGGAGTCCCGGTTCGGGCTGAGGACGGCTCTTTTCTTTCTCTAGGCAGCTGGACCTTTACCTTCCCAAGTTCTCCATCGAGGGCTCCTATCAGCTGGAGAAAATCCTGCCCAAGATAGGGATCAGCCAAATCTTCACCTCCCAGGCCGACCTGAGCGGCCTCACCAACCACTCCAACATCCAGGTGTCCGAGGTGAGTCCAGAAGTCCCCGAGCCACCGCCTTCAGGAATGGCCTGCCCTGCCCTGAGATCGCCCCGCCCCCTCCTCTTTTCCACAAAGATGTTACTTTGGGCTTCTTGCCCCTTGCCATAGGAAGCCATCGTGCCTGGGGGGATGGAGTGCAGTCATAACTGGTCAAAACTCAGAATCCTGTGCAAGCCCCTTCCCTTCCTAGCTGCGTGAGCTCCAGCAAATACCTGAGACTCTGAGCCTCCTCTCTCTCGTCTGTCAAACGGGGAAGTCACACCTCACTGTGAGGTGTCACGAGGATTCAGTGACTTGACACACGTGCAGTCTCCTCTGGGCACAGCGGCTGGCACAGTGGCTGTTCAGATGTTCCACTTCCTCCCTCTCCCAGGCTCAGGTGCACAGACGCCTGTGTTGGAGCCGTAGGTGGCTTTGCCATTTCCCCGCGAACCCTTCTCCCAGCCCTGGGTGGCCAGATAATGCCTGCTGTCTCCCTGCAGATGGTGCACCGCGCCGTGGTGGAGGTGGACGAGTCAGGAACCAAAGCAGCTGCAGCCACAGGGACAGTCTTCATGTTCAGGTCGGCCCGACTGAGTTCTCAGAGGGTCGTGTTCAACAAACCCTTTCTGCTGGCCATCGTGGAAAACACGGACTTCCTCTTCTTTGGCAAAGTGACCCAACCCTGAGGGCAGTTTTCTCCTGGGATTCACAGGCTCCACAGTGGGAGACAGGGGTGAGCATGGCCCATCTATCTGCTAGTAGCTGGTGATGAACATAGGTTTAGCTGACTATCGGGATATCACAAATAATAATAAGATCAATATACTGGTGATTACTTCTTACACAATTGCAAGACATGGGTGCTTGGAGAAACCTGGAGAACATTTGGTCTTGACCTTGCTATCCATCAGTAGAGATTGGCACTGAAGCTTAGAAAGACCAGTTGACTCATCCAAGCTCCCACAACATTAGTACCCCAGACAGGCCCAGAGTTCAGGCCACTGATGCTCAGATCAGTGGTACAAACGCATTTGGAAGACACTTCCGGTTGCTGAGAGACACCAGGAGGCAAATTTTTAAGTTTTGTCCCCCATCTGGATGGGGCTACCCACCCTGCTTTAACCAGCTGTGTGACAGTGGATTCACACTGGCCCCCTCTGGACTTCAGGATCCTCATGTCTCCAGTGAAAGGATCCCAATAAAGGACCCTTGAAATATTTAAAAGGTTGGACTGTCCCATGTCAGCCTTGGTTGATTTCAGCACATTTGAGTGTTAGGTAAAACAGAGGCCAGGGTGGAAATGTCCCAATGCAGGATTGTACTAACCGGTGAATAGTTATCCTTTCATGGGCCTGGCTGGGGAAGACAGAACTGAGGTCTATTGCAAAGGGGAGAGGAGCGGCTGCAGACCCTGACGACTAACCTTGTGAATTTTATGTCAGCAATAATAATAAAGCATTTTTCAAATACTGGGCCTCGTTGTCTTTGTGGCGGCAGCTCTAGGAACGGTGACACCGACAACTTGCCATGCTCTAGACTTGGTGCTGGGCACTTGCCTGCATGCTCCCATTCACTCCTCACGGCACCCCCAAGGCAAGGTGCCACCTTCATCCCCAGTTTAAAGACAGGAGGTGAGTCTTGGTGAGGCTGGGTGGTATACCCAGGTACAGAGCCCAGATGACTGGATGTCCCCAGAGCCACCGGCTCAGTCCCATGCTCCGCCGTGGAGGAGAGATGATGAGACAAGGGGAAGTCCCGTGAGTGGCCCAGGAAAGCTCCTTTTCTGCCTTTCCCAAGTCAACAAGCTCCCTTCACTGTCAAATGAAGGGGACCAGACACCAGAATTGAAGGGTGAGCACGTGAGTGCATCTTCCTCACTCGGCCTCTTACTGTCCCCAAGTTAGCTGCCCCCAGAGCCCCTGCCCACCCGACGTGCATGTTCTTATCCTGATTTCCTTGAGGCTGTGCCCACTGCTGTGACCTCAGGGCCTGGACTGTATTAAAGCTGGCACCCACGGGAGGTACCAAGGCCAGAAGCCTGGGTTTTGACAATCCTCCATAGAACTGAGCACCTGCTGTGTGCCAGCCTGTGCCGGATGCTTTGCATGCGTGATCTCATTCGTTCCCTGACAACCCACCAAGATTTGTCATTGTCCTCATTTTATAGGGGAAAATAGCTAGTGACAGTGAGGGCCAGACTCCAAGATCCCAGGTGGCCCACCGGTTGACCATGGCAGGGTGTGTGGCTGCAATCAGACCCAGACCTCTTGTTTGTGTTTATGCCTAGAGCTCAGGGCAGCTGGCCAGGACTGGACCTCCTCATGGGGTCACCCTGCCCCTGTGTGCCTTTCCCTTGCATAATGTCTAGTCTCTCTTGGCAAATATTTCTCCCCCTGTTTACCCAGCCTGTCCAAGGTCAGAGGGGGGCCCTGCCCATGTGTCATGGATAAGGACATGGTCCAGTGCCGTCCAAAGTTCACTGGGCAAACAGGCCCAAAGCAGGAGCCGTGGGGAGTCTGGGGTGGGGTTTGGTGCACTGAGCCTCTGCCGCCTGTCACACACCAAAGCACTGCTGTCAGGGTCCTCACAGGCCATTTAGCTCAATCATCACACGGTCCTGGGGTGCACAGAATGATATAGCAGCTCAGAGAGGGAGAGAGATAAACTTTTAAGGAGCCAGGAAAGGCTTTGCAGAAGGGAGACAGAGCTGGTCTCGAAGAGTGAGTAGAAGGCTTGGGAACATGTAGGAGACCTGCAGGCCAATGGAATGTCTGGGGCAGAGCATGATGTGGGCGAGCTGTGGTGTGCGGGAAAATCATGGAGACTCTCTGGACCAGTGTTGGAAGTGTGAAGGGGGACGAGGAGGAAGGAGGGGACCATGCTGGTGGTTCAGGGACAAGGACCCTGGATACAGGGTCCACCACTATTTCTTTCATTGCTATCACTTTACCTTGGGGTTCATTGCACATCTTGAGTCTCCTGCACCCCTTCTTCCATCTGCAGCTCAGCCAATGCCTCCACTCCCCCTCTAGGGGGCGCTCACACCCTCTCCAAGGCTCCACCAGCCCCTTCTGAGGACTGGCCTCTGCCATTGAGTAAACTAAGGTAATGTCCTGTAGGGTCCCTGTTCATACAGGCCTGACCTTTCCCCTCAGGACCCTCTTTCTTAGCCATGGTACTGGCTTCCTAAGGCTGTCATAACAAAGAGCCACAGTCAGGGTGGCTTAAGCAACAGAAATTGGCTTGCTCACAGTTCTGGAGGCTACTAGCCCAAGACCAAGATGCCAGCAGGATTGGCTTCCTCTCCTGTTGGCTTGGAGGCACCATGTCCCTGTGTCTTCCCTCTGTGCGTGTCTGTGTCTAAATTTTCTCTTCTTTTTTTTTAAATAATTTATTCTATTTATTTTTTTTAAAGAGAGAGAGAATTTTTTAATATTTATTTATTTTAGTTTTCGGCGGACACAACATCTTTGTTTGTATGTGGTGCTGAGGATCAAACCCGGGCTGCACGCATGCCAGGCGAGCACGCTACCACTTGAGCCACATCCCCAGCCCTAAATTTTCTCTTCTTATCAAGATACTAGCTATATTGGGCTAGATCCACCTAATGACCTTATTTTAACTCCATCATTTCTTTAAAGGTCCAATTTCCAATTGTCACATTCTGAGATATCGGGGATCAGGACATTAGCATGTGAGTTTTGAGGGGGACACCATTCAACCCATAGGCCACCTCACCTTTCAAGTTCCTGATGCTCCTTGTGGAGCTCACCCTTTGGAAAGTACACATTATTCCCCTCTCTACCCACGGGGACTCTGGGGCCACCTCTCGGGAGTGTAACCTGATGCAGAAGAACCACACTGTGCTGAAGACCAGAACTGGTTCCACCATCTGTCCCCACAGAGACCCGGGTGAGACGGTGACTTTGGTCTCCAGGGTAAACACTTCCCACCCCAGTGATGAGCCATGCCAGCCAGTACCCCATTTCCAGGCTTGTTGAGCTCATTAATCAAAGGCTACCTGTGGGTGCCACTAGGAGTCTACCCTGGAGCTGGTGCAAGGGTAAGCCCAGCAGCCATGGACCTGGCAATAACCAGGGAAGCAAATAGATTAGTCACAAACTGTGATGAGAGCGACTCATTTGTCCTCAGATAGTTACCGAGTGTCCACTGTGTGCCTGGCACTGTTCCAAGTGCTGGAGGAAAATTTTAAATTTCCAAAACCCTAAAATCCCTATCCTTGGGGAGCTGATATTCTAACATGGAGCAAGAGCAAATTAAAAAATACTTTTTTAAAAAAAGCAGAAAAATAGAATTCATTGCATGTGTGTTGAGGAGGGGGAGGGCTGCAGAGGGTGACACACACCTCAGAGCGTGGCATGGGAAGTGGGGGACAGTCCAGTGACAGCAGAGAACTAGTAGGATCCACCTTGGCTGAGGGATGGAAGTGGTGTCACCAGCAACGAGCCGTATTGACATCTCCTGTCCCTGACACCGTGTGAGGAGCCAGGGATCAGTGACATCTTTCCCCAAACCCGTGCCTCAGTCCATCATGGAAAACAGCGGTCGCACCCAAGCAAAGGGACGTTCAAAAAGATGCCACCAGCCTTCTGCAAAGTACTAATTCAGGAACAGAAAGGAGATCCTGAGGACCACCGGGGACCTAAGGAGACTAAGGAGACCTGTGACCAAGTACAGCGTGGGAGTCGTGAACGGGCAGTGGGTGGCGTCCTGCTAAGGCTGGGCTCTCCAAGGTTCGCTTCCAGGTGTTGACAAATCCGCTGTGGTTCCACGGGCTGCTTATGTTAGGGGAGAAGCAAAGCTGGAGCCCTCCGTACGGTTTCCACGACTTTTCTGTAAATCCCAAAGTGTCTCAAGTTTAAAAAAAAAAAAAACATTTTTTAAAAAAATACAATGTTCCAGAAGAAAAACCAAAAAAAATCCAGAAAGGGAAGAGCAGTGGGGTTGAGAGTCCCAAAGGCCAAAGAAGGTGACTAGGTAAGGAAGAGGATGGGTGCTAGGAGAGGATCTGGGGCCTTCTGGAGTCAGGGCACACAGGGTGTCTCCAGGGTGATGGCATTGAAGCCAAGACCCAAGGGGACAGAGGAGCAAACGAGGCAGAGGCTCAGTGTGGCTTTGTGAGCAAAGTCCCAGAGGTGGGCACCGGTGTGAAGAGGGCGCCTGTGGCTGGAGCAGGTGGTGGAAGGGGAGTAGAGCAGAGGCTCCCTCCTCCACCGTCACCAGGACACCGGGCAGGGTTCTGAGCAGAGTCACAGTGATACCAAGGCTACGTCCGGGTGCCTGGCACTTGTCTGAGCCTTTGTATATATTGACTCAGTTAATGAAGAGGCACCTTCAAAGGGCTGGGCACGGTAAGCAGATGACATCACTGGCCCTCTCCAGCTTCCTGTGGTCACTCCACAGCACTGACCACCCCCTACCTCCCCAAGATCGTGTAGGAGGAAATAAGGGGGCACCAAGGTGACTGTGCCAATCATGATCCCAAAAGACAATCCCTAACACCACGATCTTCCCGATTCAAAATTTCTAAAGTCTATAATTCCTAAAGATCAAAATTTCAAGCATCACAATCCTGAAAGATTAAAATCTTGAGTGTGGATATTATGAAAGCAGAAAATCCCAGAAAACCCACAATCCCCCTTGAGAAATGGAGGCCATTATAAGAGGGCAGGGGAAAACGGAAATCTGGAAAGGGACAATTGAAATGAGTCTGTTGGCCACATGTTCCTCCAACTGGTGGGCTCCTGGGGCAACTATTTGCAGAGGTGACCCATTGCAGGTTTTGATCCATCTCTTCAAAACATCAGCTATCCCTTGCAGTATTCCAGATGACCAGTTATCCAGCTGGGTGGACACTGTGGGTGTACTCACCTGTAATCCCAGCTACTCAGGAGGCTGAGGCAGGACAATTGCAAGTCTGAGGCCAGCTGGGCAATTTAGAAACACCATCTCAAAATAAAACTAAAGAGTCTGCGGATGTAGCTCAGAAATACAGCACCCATTGGTTCAATCCCTAGTATTGCCCCCCTCCAAAAAAAAACAACTAAGTGTACACCTTTACCAACCACAGTGATAAGTATTTATGCAATTCACTCTTTGAAAGAAAAGTGACCACAACACTCAGAGCAACCAAGAGATCTTTATTGCAGCAGTGCAACAGAGAAGAGAGAGAAAGAGACAGAGAGAGAGAGAGAGAGAGAGAGAGAGAGAGAGAGAGAGAGAGAAGAGAACACGCACGCAAAGGAGACAGAGAGAGCAAGAGAGAAGAAAGAGAGGGGCCTGGCAGAAGGGAGTTTTTATAGCCCAAATCTAATGGGGTCTCTGGGTCTGCAAGCTGCCTTGTTGGCACACAAGGGGGTTAAGTGCTCGGCCTTGAGCAGGGGGTTGAGTGTTCAGCCTTCAGCAGGGGGCGAAGCTCTCAGCCTTGAGCGGGGGCTTGGGCGTTTGGGCTTGAAGCAAACAGGTGATTAAGAACCAGATGCAGGGTTTGAGAGGCCAGGTCATCCTGCAGCTAACTTTGTTTGGCAAGCCCTGCAGACAGCTTACTCAGCCTGTCCTGCACCTAACACTCTTCACCTATTTCTTTTTGAATATGACCTGCTCATAACTGTTACAGCCTGTGGCTATTGACAATATTCCTGAGGTTTATGCAAAGATATATGCTGTGATTGTCTGTTTTATTGTTCAAAGTGGCCTTGGGAGCATTCTGTTGGGTACTTTGTTGTTATTGTTTTTCTCAAATAAATGCCCTTTCAAAATGTAAATAAATGTCCCCAAAAGGCTTGTTTTGTTTGGGTACCAGGGATTGAACCCAGGAGTACTTAACCACTGAGCCATGTCCCCCAGAATCTTGCTAAATTGCTTAGGGCCTCACTAAGTTAAAATCATTTTTTAATTTTAACTTAATCTTAAAATCATTTTTTTTTTCTAGAATATGTTTTGGGAATTTTGATCTTTTGGGATTTCAGACTTTAGGGACTTTGATCTTTGGGGATTTTGATCTTTTGGGATTTCAACATTTAGAATTGACATTTAGGATTATCTGGATGATGGCCCAAATCCATTGGAAGGATGTCTGGATCCTGTGGTTGTTTGAAGGCTTAGAGGAGGTAGGCAAGGGAACAGGCGGTGACCTTCCGAAGGTTGTGGAGGAAAGCTTGTTTTTCCAATGTGTTTTTCTGGCCCACCCAGGAATAAGAGTTGAGATGAGGGCCTTTAGGCTCCCCTTGGAACGGGGACACACACAGGGTTTTTCTCTCTACTGCTTTCATTCCTGAGAGGCAGAGTTCTTCAATCAGCTCACCGTGCCACCCTGACACCCTAACACTGGGGATTCCTGACTTTCTGCTCCCTGCAGTACCACCCACCCACCTCCGTGTCCACGATGACCCTTGCACCCCTCGGTTGTGCAGGCCTCAGAGTCCTTGCTTCTTAAGCCACTTGAGTTGCCAGGGCACCTGCCATGTAACAATCACAAATCCAAGTGACTCCCCTGTGCTCCCAACCACACTGATGTTTTCCACTCTGAAAGTCCCCAAGATAGTGCCTAGGGGCTCCTGGTCCTTAAGCCTAGGACCACCTCTCACAGGCACTGTCCACAGGTGAGTTGACCATTCATTGGGACCCAGAGAAGTGTGAACTTCATATAAGGAAAAAATTTTACTGCAAGTCTGTCCTGCGAAGTTAGTGGTGTTTTTGTTTGTCAAATCAGGCCACTCTGTCTGAGGGTACAGCAATGAGCAGGAGGTGGCCGCCTCGATGGCCAGAAGCCAGCAGTTCTCTGCAGAGATGTGGGGGAGTCACTGACCACATGCAAAGACTGCTCACCACAGTGGGTGTGGGAACCAGGCCTGGAAAACCAGGAGCAGACCCTGGGAGGCCTCCTGCTCTGTGACATACAGCCAGAAGTATAACAAAGCCTTACTCACGCAGGACTGGGAGGTGGAAGCCCGAGACAGAACCTTCCCTGAGGTTCTGTGGGCTACAGCAGAGTTGCTAACTCAACCAGGGCAAGTTGACACCCCCTGGGACTACGACCGGCCTGTGGTATCAAAGATGCCTTTCTGCAGCAATTTCCCCTGGGATTCGAGCCCTCTCCATATTTCCCCCTGGGAGAGCTCAGGTCTAGGGAGCATTGTGGGACTACCAGAGGCAGCAGTGGGTGGGGCCAGATCACCTCCAGTGGGAGTGGGAGGAGCTGGGGGCTGGTGGAAGGGGGAGGATGGAGGCTTGGGTCTCTGGGTCTCGGGAGGCCTGCTGAAGGCTTGAAACCAGCGAATGATGCAAAGGCCTCGTATTCTTGAAGATATTCTGGTGACCGTGTAGAAAACCAGCTGGCGGGGCAGGCGTGGAAGTGTGGGACAGCCTAGGGTCATTGCAGCGGGACAGTGAGAGTGGCTGGGAGTGGGCGTGTGCAGCAGAGGGTAAGCAGAGGAAGGGTGTCTGCCCGCTTCACCCGGAGATTGGAGGAGGAGGGTGCTGCCCGGGTTGCTGGCTGCCAGGGAAGAAGCAGCACTTTTCTGGGATGAGGACCCTGGGAACGGAGGGGATTCTGTTCAGGCGTGCTCTGGGTGGCTCAGGGCCATGCCTGCATCAAGATCCTCGGTCAGAACCCTGGTTACCAGAGGGTGAGAGGCGTGGAAGGAGCTGCGGAAACCCAGGTAAAAAGTGGGACCTGGATCTCCACCTAAAACTCTGGCGGGACCTCTCATCCGGCCACTCAGAGGCTCCCAGTGTCTTGAGAGGAGAGAGGCTTGATTCCTCATCCATGCTGCCCGGCCCAAGCCCTTGCTTTCTGACCCAAATCCCAGGATTCTTCCTCAGGCCGCCACCGCTGGAGGACCGCAGCAGGTGACTCCTCTCTTCTGAGGTCACTGTGTCCCCAAGGCCAGTCTGGACACCGGTCAGCTGGGAGAGGAGTGCTGTTGGCCTGAGAGGGAGAGGGTGGACCCCTCGCAGCAGCTGACCTGCTTCAGAATCCCAGCTCCCTCAGCGCTGATGGTGACGTGGCCTTGGGAACTCGCTTTACCTCTCTGTGCCAAGGTCTCCTCCGTCTGGTGTGTAAAGGAGAGGAATCAAACCGGCCTCCACTGGTGTTTGTTAGGCTTCAATGAGCCCCTCAGCATAAAAACCAGGGCACCGGCAATGACCTCCATCAGTGACCCTGGGCCTCTGTGGAGTGAAGGGGGGAACGGTGTCAGCTGCGGCACACGCTGTCCTGAGGCCAGCCTGCTTTCTCACACCATCTCTAATCCATGTAATCCTAGCAGCTTGGGAGGCTAAGGCAGGAGGATCAAAATTTCAAAGCCAGCCTCAGCAACTTGGCCAGGCCCTAAGCAACTTAGCAAGACCCTGTCTCAAAATAAAAAATAAAAAAAATAGGCTGGGAATGTGGCTCAATTATTAAGCACTGCTGGGTTCAATTCCTGGCACCAAAAAAAAAGTAATTTTGTCTAAATTCAAGAATTTTATAAGGATTGTTTCAAATTGTCAGTTTTAAAAAATGCTAAAGCAAAAGAAAACCACTAAATAAAAACTCATGAGAGTTATAGGTATGGGAATAGTTTAGGTGAGGAAAGTTGAAAGGAGAAGGAAATACTTTGGTAAAAGAAAGAATTTCATACGGTAAAGTAAGATTTTTGTCCTAAAATAAAATATCTAGATTGCTCAAAGATGGGGAAAAGAAAGGACAAGAAACATAAGGATGTAAACAAATTATCTAGTGATTAGGTAGTTATAGAATGCCTATGAAGGATGAATATTAGTACAGTTATGTGTGATTAATTGAACATAATTTGAAAGATTATTTGAGTGACTTTCTAAGGTAAAAATTTAAGACATTTATGTAAAGCCAGAATTAATTCTCTATGTTTAAAATTTTCTGCTTTTAGTAACATTTATGAAGGAAAAACTGACTTAATGAACAAAGATTTTTGTGTTTTATCGAAATCAACTCTTGCATTTGCTGTCTATTTATGTTTTTAATTACTCAGGAAATTCTCTTATCAAAGTCAGGGCTTATTTAAGTGTCTATGTTTTAATGAACACTTTATAACTCTAAAAAAAATAAACAACTATGATTATGGTTACTATAGTGTACTTGAGACCCAACATATCTGAGATTAGAGATGTGTATATACCTGAGAGCTAAATATGCTGTGTCTAAATATTATGAGCTTTGCCTGAGCTTTTTCTAAATATTATGCATAATTTTGTAGTGCTAAAGTTATATAAGTTTAAGGCATGCAAGGTAACCAAGAACTACTCTTTTATACAATTTACATTGTATCTGCATGTTTCATATAAGCATATAAAACAAACAGTGGAACTTTTGGAATTTCTGTCATTTGTATTTAGTACCATTTAGATTTAAAAAAAAAAAAACTCTGCCATTTAAAACCCAATTTACATCTATTTGCTTTAAATAGGTGTTTTCTTACTGTATATATGAGATGCACTTATACATGAGGCTATAAGTCTATCTGTGGTAATTGGCACTAGGTATTAAACTTATAAGATATCTAAAGCTACTCTTTATTTTTTGCCAGCATTAGTTACCTGCATAAAGCTGTTAAAGGGAGAGCAACATCATTATAATTTCCTACCTAGCCATGTCTTGTAACCGCTAATTATTACTGACTTCTTGTGTTAAAATGTATCTGTATTCCCCAAATACAAAAGCCTGCTGACATGCAAGTTGAAGGAAACACTTTACCAAATTGGTATCCCCCCAACTAACATGTTAATAACAATAGCCTTTTTCAGGCTCACATTTATGTGTTCTTGGTTATATTCTGGCCATCATCTTTGATCAAAGATAATTGAATATGCTCAACACTTGTCTTTCAAAACCTTGACACTCTGATAATTAAAGGATTGGGCATGGATCACCTAGGAAATACATCAGGAAAAAGTATGCTCTACTTTATTTTCAAGACATTTCATTTATTTATAAGACAAAAAAAATGCTGAATGTTTTCTCTGATATAAGGAGACTGACTCATAGTGGGGTAGGGAGGGGGAGCATGGGAGGAATAGATGAATTCTAGATAGGGCAGAAGGGTGGGAGGAAAAAGGGGGAGGCAGGGGATTAGCAAGGATGGTGGATGTGATGGACATCATTATCCAAAGTACATGTATGAAGACACGAATTGGGTGTCAACATATTTTATATACAAACAGAGATATGAAAAATTGTGGCATATATGTGTAATAAGAACTGTAATGCAAAAAATCACAAAGTACATGTATGAAGAGATCAATTGGTGTGAACATACTTTATATACAAAGATATGAAAAACTGTGCTCTATATGTGTAATGCATTCTGCTGTCGTGTTTTTAAAAAAATGAAATCAATTTAAAAAGACAAAAAATATAAAAATAACAAAAATATAAAAATAGCAAATTTTATGTATATCATTCAATATTTATTAACAGATGAAGTAACCTATTGGTAAAAGGTACGTATGTGTGTGTGTGTGTGTTTCTTCATTTAAAATTTTATATAAACTGAATTCTTAATAATGTTCCTTTGTATTTTCCTTACAACTTTGTAACTGTTGTCTGTTAATATTTTGCAGAAGTAGAACTTATAACAGAACATAAGCAATATTTTGATATAACAGTCATCACCTACAGGACAGATATTAACCCCTGTTCATTAAAAAGGACAGGCAGGAGTAGCCTTCTCACTGTTCATCAGCTGAAATTTGAAGGCCGAAATCAAGAAATAAAAGGATGCAAAAAAAAAAAAAATAGCTAATATTTTGGCCCTCAGCATCCAAGGTCTCCTAGGACTCAGGGAGCAGTGGGAATCCTCTAAGGGCCCTGCAATTCTGACAAGTCACCCAGAATCCCAATCAGGGGGCTTGCAAAGACTCCCTGAGACTAAGAGCCAACCGATTGTCAATTCTGCAAAGAGGAGGTTCACTGGAGATGGGATGTCCCTAACGCTCCCAAGGGAAGCCACGGAGTCAGTAAGATCCCGAACCATCCTAGCAGACGGAAAGACCAGGAAAGGGGGAAAGACTAAAGGAGCCAGGATGTTCCTTACAAAGTCCCTAAGAGTAACCCCGGAGGGGCCCTGATGGACCTGAATAGGAACAGAAAAGAAAGGAAGAGAAGGAGGTTCACTTTTGGCTAAGAAAGGGTCCTGCTTAGCCCTGAACACCCAGCTGGGAAGAATAACCGAGGCAGGTGTGCTACTGAGGGCACAAGGAGGGCCACACTCATGGCGCCATTTAAAAAAATTTACCCCCACCCCCCACCCTAGTTAGACATCTGACTTTGGACCCCTTTGTATTCTGCTTTACCATGTATCTTGGCACTTTCACTTTTAGGCTTACAGGGTAGGGTAGAGTCTTTCTCCAACCCTGTCCTTACAAGATTCTATACAGAGACCTTTTCTGATCTCAGACCTTGCCACTATCCTAAAACACAAAGAAATTGTTAGTAAACACATTCTCAGATTGGGGGCAGTTATGAAGGACCCAGCTGGAATACAGAAATCGAGGACCTCCAGCACCTGCCCCATCACCCCACAAGTTGAGTCAAGGAAATTTGTTCTATTAAAACCTTGAAAAAGGTGCTCACCCACTGGCTAGCTACTCCCCGTCTCCTTAAGCACCCTGGTGGCTGTCAAAATCCACGGCCAAACATTGTGGAGCCATTTATGAAAACTTAAACCTGCCCGTCTTGAGGTCTTACAGGACCAGGACCGTAAGCCACCAGAGAGAGGAGAAAAGGACTCCTCTTCATCTGAGCCACTGGAGGATCCAAAGGTCCTGTTCAAAGCAATGAAAAGCCCTGTTTAAGCCAAGTCCCCTGTGTTCTAGGTCCCAGGAGCCTCACTCCTTTCTGCTGACATAGAACCTTTTTTTAATTTTTTTTTTTTTTTTTTTTTTGGTGATTGGAACTTCTCTGCTCTACCAGAAACCAGTCCCTTGGGCAGGATCTGCTTTCTCTTTGAGGCCCTCTTCCCCTCCTCATGAGAGCCTACCCTGACTGCAAAGCAGGGCCTAGACCAAGAGCAGATCTGTGGGCCTTCTAGCCTGACCCCCGTTGGCTGTTACGACCGTCAGGACATTTGGCTGCCGTGATCCTCCTGTTGTTGGCCTCTTACCTTCTTTATGTTCCAAGAGCATCACATCTCCCAGACTGTGACAATTCCACGTTGGGAGGATGGCAGTGCACGATTCCAACCCATCCCCGAAGCACAGATCACTTTCTGGGGCTCCTTTAGATCAGGTAGGATGAGATTTTCCATCCCTGGCTAGGCAGGGCCATTGTCCCTTGCCAGCTTGAAGCAGTTCTGGAGGACAGACCCCTTGCCCTTCATTAGCCCCTAAGAATAAGGGAACAGAGGTGGGTGGGGTAGGATTAGAAAGTGGTTGAAAGGAGAAAAAAAAAAAGAAAGAAAGAAAAAGGAGACTGTTACTTTGCTAAAGTTTCTCATACCTTCTTCCTACCCAGTTTTTCTCCCACGACTTCCCCAAATTTCTGAGAAATCTACAAATCTTAATGTTACTGTAAATTCCTTCACAACCCTGAAGTTACTGGAAATATACTCACTTATGAAAATTGCCCTGTGCAAAATTGCCCTGCAAAACATGCATTTTTAGAATAGATTAAACAAAGGGAGATACAACATTTTAAGAAACCTATAATAAGCTGGGTGTGGTGGTACATACTCTCAGGTACTTGGGAGGCTAAGGCTGGAGGATCACATGTTTGAGACCAGCCTGGCATTTAGCGAGAACCTGTCTCCAAAAAAAAAAAATATATATATATATATATATGGGCTGGAGTTGTAGCTCATTGCCAGAGCACCCCTGGAGTCAATCTCTAGTACCAAGAAAGAAAAGAAGAAAGAAAGCAAGAAGGCAGCAGGGGCTATAACAGAAGGTACATTCCAAATGTTATGTATTCATCAGAAAATAGAGACTATGTCAACCTCAAGATCCTGGGGGAACAGACGGACATAAAGCATCTCGAATCACCAGACTGACATATTCTCCACACACCTGCCCATGCCCACTTCTCACAAAGTGTCCTTTAAAAGAACAGCCTAAGACCCCAAAAGCACCTCTCACCCTCGAGACAGCTCCTAATCTGCTCCTAGTGCCTACCTTCACTTCCTTTAATAATTTTTTTTTCTTTGCTACTGAGACCTGACTTGTCCTTAAATTATTTTCGGTGATGTGTCAGGAACCTGGAAGTTCCAAGTAGGTCTTCTCTGCCTCTAGAAAGACCTCGTTGAACCCCCTCCCAATGACACCCTCCTAGGAGGTTCTTAATTTTAAAAATGGATGAGCTCACAGAATGAGAAAATGAGAGGGTGAGCATGGAGGGTGAGCAGTGAGGGTGCCCCGGGTTCACCTCACACAGGCAAAAGGAGCAGACTTAGAAAGATCGGGTGCCCGCAAGGCCGTCCAGTTGGTAAGGGCAGGCGCCAGGCTGGTCTGATTCCTTTACAGTCATTTCCAATGGCATGTCACCCAGGAAGCGGTTGTGAAATAGAAGCCGGTGATAGCAATTTGCAGTAGCCATGCCCTGCCCAGAGGAAAAGAAGACACAGCCCAGAGAAGAAAGGTCAGACTAAGCCGCATTCAAATGAGAACCAGGAACTCCCTGCCTGCTCCTGCCAAATCCTTCTGCAGGTGCCTTGTGCTCCCTGTGGGGACAAAGCTGGGGTGGCTATGCTGAAGGAAATCTGCAAATTCTACCTCAAATCTGCAGCCAGGATCTTCCCCAACAAAACCAGGTCAGTCCAGAGAAAACCAGGCCTGAATGTGGAGCAAAACAGGCTCCCTCCTGATCTAGCTACAGCAGGGGCCATTTGTAGCAAACAAGGCTGGACCTTCTCGGGGGTTTCTTGATATTGCCATTTCGGAATCTCATTTCTTCCTCCTAAGAATCCTTGGAAGAGCTCTGAGACAACAGAGGTTCAGAGAGGTGGAGAGGTAACTGGTCTAAGGTCCCCAGCTCATGGATGTGTCAGAGTTGCCACCCAAGCCTGGGACAGTGAGGCCCTTCCCGTGAGAAGGAACCAGCTCTGTCACGCACGGCCTCATCCTTTATATGGAAGTGGGGCTCCCTCTTGCTTGAATTCCTGCTGATACCCCTGTGAAGCCCCAAGTGCACCCTTCCCCATTCACCTCCCAGCCCAGATTGGACACTGCCCATTTCCTACGGTTTTCCTCAGCCCATCGTAGCCAAATCTGCATTGAAGAATCGCGAGTAGCACCTCAAAGCCAACGACTCGGAAACAGGGGACAGCATCAACAACCCAACCTGAGACACCCAAGGCTCTGAGTGACTCCCTACCACAGTGTCTCCAGGCTGAAGGCAGTAAGGGTACTTGTCCCTCCAAATGAACACCTGCTGGTCACAGCTCCTGGGACACTTTCAGGCAGGTGCTACAGCCACACTCACAGGCACCTAAGGCTGGTGCCACTTGGGGTCCCCATCTCTCTCCATTCCTTTCAATAGGCTTGTGGAGGCTTGGCCTTGGCCTCACCGAGGCCAGGGTGACCTTCAGCTCCCTACCACCATGGCTTCCTAGCTGGATCCATGTTAGGTCAGAGGGTTAAACCATCCCCTGGGAGGACAGTGACTGGGAGGGACAAAGCTCTTCTTCAGCTGAGACCCCAACCCACAGGAAGAAGTCAGGCTTCTCCACACAGACCGTGGATCCTTGACGACTCATCCAGCCCAACATTCACCCCAACACCTGGGAGACAATCACTTGCTGTTCTGTATCCAGAAGGAAAATTTCTTCCTTTTTTTCGGGGGGTGGGGGGTGTGGGGAGGGGAGGCTGCTGCTGTTGTTTGTGTTTTTTGGGATTGAGTTCTGGGTTGGCCTTGGACAGGTTTTACCTAAGTTCTGCCAGCTCCACCACCTAACGGCTTGCGGTTGGCCAAACCACAGGGCTAAACATTGGAAGATTTTCCCTCTCTCCGAACCCCTCTTCCTAGAATGGACCCAAGCTAAAGCCTGGTAATAATCCACAGGGTAAAAGATGGGGTGGAGGTTTGTTTCAACATAGTCAGAGACAGGAGCTTTACAAAAAGGCAGTCATTCCCCCCCTGGGAAAAGACAATATTGAAATAAGACGGCCTGGTAGGTGTTCTCCCTGTGAAACAGCTGCCCCGGCCCGGAGCCACCCAGTGCGGAGGCTGGTGGGGACTGAATGAGTGACTGGCCACCTGACAACCTGCCAGGGGCTGAGAAGAAGAGGGTGGGAGAAGAGGTGGGAGAAGGAGGAAGCCAAGCAGGATGGAGGTGCCGGAAGCCAAGTCTACAGCCTGCAACACCAGTGCTCAGCAATACATGATCCCCCACATAAAACCCAGAGCAGAGCGCTTTCCGGCTCCTCAGCTGTGATTCAGCCTTGGACCTTGCAATGAGACTCCATCTGCCCTGGTGTTTTCCTGAGCTTATCAGGGGTCTTAGGCTTCTGTTATTCCTGCCACCTATCTGTGAGTGATAAAGTTGATCTGGGTGACTTGTGCAACCCTTTTGTCTCAGTGTTTTCCTTCTTGGGCAGCTGGATTTAGGCAAAAAACCTCCTGCCAGATCTAGAAACCGGAGCAGAAGCTCTCAAGGCGTTGAGCCTCCTCCCGTGCGAGGGCCCCAGGTGCGTGGCATCCATTCACACACAGTAGATCCCAATTAGAAAGGGACTCCCTGAAGTTGCATGCAGGGTGCCTGGAGCTGGGAGGAAGGAGCGGAAGCTACAATTTTCACTGCAGTTCCCAATCTCCGTGGGCGATGCCTGCTGTGGGCCTGAACTAAAATAAAGAGGAAAAGTGTTCACGTTCCTGGACTCCAAGTGCCTTGCTTTACTTTACAGGAAAGCTGTTTAAAGGGGTTATCTAGGGGTTGACCAATTAGGTCCACTGGCCAAATCCAGGCCTCAGACTGTTTTTACATATTGTATTGGTCAGTTTTCTGTTGCTACAACAGAATATCTGTGTCGAGGTACTTTATAAATAAAAGAAGTTTACTTAGCTCACACTTTTGGAGGCTGAGAATCCAATATCAGGTGGGCCCATTTCTTTGGCCCCTGGTGAGGCCCTCATGGTGGGCTATATCACAAGAGAGTGGGTGACAAAGAGATCACACAGTGACACAGGAAGCCAGAGAGGCTCAGGAATGAGATGTGCTCTTTTTTTATAACAACTCTCACTAATGGGAACTGACAGAGGCCCCATGAGAACTGCATTAATCCCCTCTGAGCGTGGTATCCAGGTCCCACCCTCCCCAGGTCCCACCTCTCGATGGCCCTACCACCTCAGCCCACCATACTGGGAACATGCTCAGAACAGACAATCCACAGAAGTAGCTCACAGGCTAAGGGTGGCTTTACAGATTTGTAAAAGATGGAGAAGAAGGAGAAGACTGGGAAGGAGGAGGAGCAAGGAGAGAAAAGGAGGAAGAGAAGAGTAGATAGTGGGAGGGAGGGAGAGACGGGAAGAGCAGAGGGGAAGGAGACCCAGACCATCTGTGGCCCTTAAAGTCTAAAATCCTATAGGCCTCCCCTTATAGCAAGGGCACTCTTCCAGAACAGCTGAGACGGTGTCCCCTTCAGAGCAGGGTCACTATGTATTTCCTTTACTGTTGGACACCCAATGCCTGGGAAAATGCCTGGCACACAGAATCCATCTGTCAATATTTGTGAAATAAAGGAAGGATTAAATGAACAGAAGGTTTACAGGAAGGATCTTGGTAACCGCTGAGTCTCAAGGCCTTGAGAGCTTCTTCTCCGGTTTCTAGATCTGGCAGGAGGTTTTTGCCTAAATCCAGCTGCCCAAGAAGGAAAACAGTGAGACAAAAGGGTTGCACAAGTCACCCAGATCAACTTTATCACTCACAGATAGGTGGCAGGAATAACAGAAGCCTAAGACCCCTGATAAGCTCAGGAAAACACCAGGGCAAATAGAGTCTCATTGCAAGGTCCAAGGCTGAATCATAGCCGAGGAGCCGGAAAGCAAGCGTTCTGCTCTGGGTTTTATGTGGGGGATCATGGATTGCTGAGCACTGGTGTTGCGGTTACCAGGAGCTTTCCTATAAAGCTCTTTGAACCGCAGGAACAAAAACATACGTGCTATTTGAAGTTCAGTTCACCTGCTCATTCTGAGGGGAGGCTGACACCCAGTCCTGGCCCATGGAGCACAAGTGGAAAGGACATAGTGACATATGACATATGATACATTGCCCTTCCTGTTGGCTGGAAAGTAGGCATGGCGCTGCACCATCTTGCAGAGCCAACCACACCTGGATGGCAGAGCAAAGCAGAGGAGCCTGGGGTCCTGACAATGTGGAGCTGCCCTTCACCCCACCGTCTCCATCTGGACTTACACAAGACAGAAATAAACTTTCGGCTCATGAAGCGCCCATGCTTAGCACCGGGGAGGGCCTGGGTTCACTCCCCAACTTAAATAAGATTCAATATGTCTTCAACAGAAAATCTGGGGAGCCTGAAAAGGTGTAAATCATCACATAAGGAAGGGTGGGACCAACTCCTACTATCGATGACTGATCTTCACAACCAACACTTGCTCATCAAGTACTCAAGGGATGTAGCTCTGCAGAAAGCCCAGTCCTCAGAGAGCTTAGTTACAATCGTGCACTGCCTAACGATGTTTCAGTCCACAACAGGCAGGATGTACGGCGTGGTTCCATAGGATCTTAATGGAACTGAAGAACTTCTGCTCCTGGTGATGGGCAGGCAGAGTGTCACCGCACAACTCTGTCCTCGTATTTGCAGAGATGCTGATGTGAGCTGGCCCAGTGAGCAGACCTGCTGCGCTGCCAGTCTATCAAAGTACAATATGTACAATTCCCTTCAGTGCGTGAGGTTTGATAATGACCCTGGACCCCTGTGCTGCTGATTCCTGTTTACCACGCTAGACTTTTTTACCATTTTAGAGTGAACTTCTATTTATAAAAATACAGTGGACTGTAAAGCCACCTTACATGTATAACAGCAGCCACCAATGTCTTGTTTACCTGCGTCTTGACTGCATCGGGGGCCACATGAAGCAACTGACCTGCAGCAGCCAGGTTTGTGACAGTACACTCCATGATGTTTGTGCAATGACAAAGCCACACGATAACACATTTCTTAGAACACATCTCCGTCATTAAGCAATGCTGGACTGTATTTTACCTAATTTTTATAAGCACCTGACAGGGAAATGTGGTGATCTATGTCTTAGACATGAGAAGATGGAGGGTTAGGGATTTCCAGTGATTTGCTTGTGATGGAGGTCATGACTAGCACCTCAGGATTTGAATCAGACCTACATCATGCCACTAATCAGCGGTTTCCAAATTGTGCTCTGTGGAACCCCAAGGGTTACACTGAATTTTTTTCAGAGGCCATTGTGGATAGGGGTGGGTGATTTTGTGGAATGCCGGGATCACTTCCCCACCCCAAGATAGATTAAGTAAGAGAGAGACCTGAGGGGAACCAAAGGCCAGGGATGAGGGACAACGAGCTGTTGGGGGTGAACCAATGACAGAGGTGCAGAAGGATTGGTAACGCCGGTTACCAGTGACGAGTCCTGCTCCCTCACGTGTCGAAGCTTAACGTTAGAGAAACGCGCAGAGGCATGAAATATGAAGCAAAGTTATTTAAAAAGGGGGAACATAGACTTCTCCTGGGAGGGAGAGGGGGCCATAGCTGGTGTCCTAAGAAGCAGGTCTTCGGCTTCCTTTTTCTGCTCTCTTCCCCTTCTCTGTCTCCTTCCTGGGTTCCTGACTAGCCCAGGAGATGCTCAGAGGGTGAGAAGCAGGTGGGCTGGAGGGGCCAAGTTGGAGTGACCTGGGCAGGAAGGGGGACAATCCCTGAGATAGGTTACTTTAGTAACAGGTTGGAGCAGGGGCAGATTATCTTGATAAGGTGGAGGAAGGGCTCTGAAGGAATTAACATTTCAATTCCTCCAATCTCTGGATCTGACCCTTGCCTTTCTGCCTAATTCTGGCTTCAGGATCAGGTCGTGGCCAGAGGAGGCCCCCATGACACATAGTACCTGGGGACAAGGACTCCACAGTGATTGTGCTCAGATGAGGTCCCTGCTACCCTATTTCTTGGTATACTTCTGGGGGGGGGGGGGGGTGGGCAGAGCCCTGAGGATTGCTCAAAATGCAAATGGAGATCTAGAAAAATAAAGTCCTATATTTTTAAACACTACATCTGAGTTTGCATGGAGATTCATATCACACCCCCACAAAGATACACAAACACAGATAGGAAAGAAATGACTTAGAAATATACCGAAATGTTAGCTAGGTCCCTCTCTGGGCGATAAACATCTGGGGGATATTTTTGATGTCTTCTTATTTTCTGGTTTTCTCCATGTTTCTCAGTGAGCATTTCATAAACAGAAATCACACTAATGAGACCATGGTTTTATTTTTTTTATTTTTTTTTTTTAAAGAAAGAGTGAGAGAGGGGAGAGAGAGAGAGAGAGAGAGAGAGAGAGAGAGAATTTTTAATATTTTTATTTTTTTTTTTTTTTAGTTATCAGCGGACACAACATCTTTGTTTGTATGTGGTGCTGAGGATCGAACCCGGGCCGCACGCATGCCAGGCGAGCGTGCTACCGCTTGAGCCACATCCCCAGCCCGAGACCATGGTTTTAATGTTGCTTTTTGATGTTAGCAAAAGTTAGGGGCTATTCCTGTAACTAGGTTGTTCTGCAAGATCTTATAAATCCATGTTACCAGAAATCGGTGTCAGGGCATTTCCAGTCTGAAAACAGAGCCTCTCTGCTGCGCCCCTCCCCTGACTCAGGCATTGGCAAGGCCCTACTGAGGTGGATGGCGCAAGGCGTCCATCCTCTGGAGGAGCGCGGTATATTTCTGGGAATGGGCTGGTTTGTTTTTGTATTCCTTTAATAAGTATAGTGGCGACTTCTCATATGACCATTAAGTATGAAGGAAAAAACATGACTTTCCCAATTAATGCAACTACTTCTAAAGAATAAATCTGTTTGCTCTAAATGCAATGATTCAGTTGTGGAGCGTAAATTGTTAATGTCTAATGAAAAACCCCCTGAAGGAAAAACAGTCAAGGAAGTTTTTGAGAAATTAAATTAAAATCTAGTGAAGAAGAATTAATGTTAAGAAGACAGATTAGTGCTTGGTATTGGGCAACTTGTTCTTTCTTGTTCCTGTGCACAGTGGTTTGTGCTCTTACTCTTGTTTGATTAAAATTAATAACAAGTTAACCACTTGCCGTAACCATGGCACCGGCTCCAGACAGTAAGTCAAGAAAGAATAGTCAAGGTATAGGCCAATAGTCTGGGACATTTCTAACTATTACTAAAAGCTAACTAAGCCGAAACAGCTCAAAGCAAAACGGGAACTGAAAGTAAAAATGCTTGCTTATGCATAAGCCAAGATACATTCTTCTATTCTAATTGTAGCTGCGTAACACTTTGCTTCTTTGAATAATGATTCCTGTGGCCTTTGGTTCCCCTCAGGTCTCTCTCTTACTTAATCTATCTTGGGGTGGGGAAGTGATCCCGGCATTCCACAAAATCACCCACCCCTATCCAAAGTACTGTGAGCCTGCCAGAATGAAAAGTATATATGACTAACTTCACAAGTAAAGGTTGGGATTCAGCACCTTCACTTTGGTGTCTGTTGTTTCTCCACCCCCCTTTCGCCGACTCCTCACCATCCGTTGGTCTCCTGAGACCCCCTGTTGGAGCTGGACTCTGACAGCCCTCCCTTGTCCTGGTCACCATTTCCTAAGCAGGAGGAGGAGTCCTAGAGGATAAATAGGCTTGGGCCTTGGGGAGAACACTGCACTCTGCACTCCGGGGCCCCGGCTTTGGAACCTCCTCTGAGTCCAGCCAGCCAGCGCTCCTGCCAGGTAATCCTGATGCCTCAGCCTTCTGTCTGGGAGCCAAGGGCTCCATTTCTCCAGGATGGGGCTATACCAGGCCTGGAACGTGTGGGGCGGGAGGGGGCCGGGAGTCCTGCAGGTAGCTGCTCGGTGGCAAGGGGGCAGCGCTGGGGCCGCCACTTCTTCTCCCAGGGGAGCCCTCTCCTCCCCCGGGACTGTGTTTTCAAGCCCACAAAGGGTGGAGGTGCTTCTGGGCAACACTGGTAGATCCTTTGTGCGGAGCCAGCTGGAGTCTGGCCCTCAGGGGGAGGAGGTGCCCTCTCCTGGCACAGGGTGTCCTCTCAGAACCAGAACAAAGGACAGCTATGATCATTGCAGTGAGTCCCTCTGGGCAGAGGCAGCAGACCCAGGGGTGATTTTAGGGTCCCTATGAGAGCTGCCTTGGGGTGGGGACTTCACTTCCCACCAAGGCCCCAGGGCCAAGCAGACGGACAGGCTGCATCTCTGTCCTGAAACAGCTCAGAAACAGCCAGACCTCCCGCATGCCCAGACTCACCATCCTTCCCCTCCTGAAATGATTTGTGTGTAAAATATTATTTGATGCTTTTCCTCGGCCTGAGAGTACGGTCAACAAAAAGCTGACCAGTATGGTCAACCAAGTTGCCACAGTCCCTGGGCCTGTCTGAAGCCACTTTCATTTCCCTGGTGACAGCAGCTCAGTAACCCTCCTCCCCCTCCTGTTCCCTCTCCTTCTCCCTCTTGGCTCTTCCTCTTCCTCCCTCCACTCAAGCTGTCCCCTTCTCCCTGAATGCTGGGATAGAGTGGGCAGGAGCTGAAGGTGAGCTCCCTGTTTGCTTTGAGCTCGGCCCTCTCAGTCCCTGGTCCCTAGCTCAGGGAGTGTGGGGAGGTGGCCCTCTGGAACACATTTTATGAGCCAGAGGCCACGCCTTCATCATGGACCTTCCCCAAGCCACTTCACATGTAGAGGCAGAGACAGAGGCCAGATTGGGTTAGTCACTTGTGTGCTGCTGTAGGAGACAGGAAGCAGGTTTAGGGGCTGTAGTCAGGCTCAGAGGGCAAAACTTTTGCTGTAACCAATTAATCCCCCTGAATCCAGAATTCAGGCAGTTTCAGAACTTTATACCTGGTGTGTAATTGGAGGGGCTCAGAAGTTCACAATCTGCAGAAGTTCACACAAAAGCAGTTTTTCTTTCACTGGGCAAGTTAATCCTCTAAGGGCAGCTCCTGAGGAGGGGAGATCTTCTTCTCCCCTTTCTCCCCTCCCCTGCCAGCTGTTATCACAGAGCTCAATTAGTAACCTCTTCTCTTTGAAATGTAAACATCTCTGGCCCAAGGCCAGCAGCCTAGTTAAAAGAATCTGTTTTTCTCTTCACTCTCTGCATTTGCAAACACACTTTTACAAACTATTCTGTATGTTGTTATTTATATGAGACAGTCCATAAATGTTTGTGCAAAACTAGTAAAGAGTGTTGAGCACCTGGAGTGCTGATCTCTTCCAGCCCAGTGGCCAAGTAAAATAGAGCAACAGGAAACAGGAAGTTTAACTACATTGAACTCTTTTGTAGAGACTCTTCTGCCGATAGTCCTAAGATCAATTATGGGGAAGATTTCTGGTGAAGCTTAATTAGGATTTCCTGTGGAGGAGGGGGTGCCACTACCCTGCCACACAGCAATCACCCAAATGAAATCCAGCCCAGGTCAGAAATTCTGATGCATGTTCTGCTCTTCCTCCAACAAGAGGTCTTCCCAGGCCTGTGGTGGAAACCACCACGTGGTAACCTGGCAGAGGCTGAAAAGAGCAACCTACCTGCTGTTGGCTTTTACAATCACCATTTCCAGGGCCACCAGCCTCCAGGCACCACTCCGGCTATCTTCTGAGTCTCCTCCCAACTAACCCTGGCTAAACCGGGCACCATGCAGTGGAGGGTTTGCCCAGGGTCATACAATTGTCATCTAAGGGAGGTTCCAAGGGAGAGATCCTGCCTTCCATCCCCTCTGCCTGGGGCCTGCCGGGTGACAGGAGGAGGGGCATTCTGAGTGTCTCACCTTGTTCCTGAAAGAAGCCTCCACGCAAGACAACTCACCGGGGAGAGTTCCACTTTATTGCAAAAGGCTGTGGGCTTATATAGATCTAGGGAGAGATGGCAGGGCTTAAATAAATGGCGGGCCACCCGTTTATTGGCAAGTTCTTCCAGATATCAGTTCCGGAGCCCAGGAATTAGTTCTTATTGGGGCTAAGGTTCCCCGCCAGCGAGATTTGAAATTGGCTCCGGCGGGAGAGTTCACACCCGCGGGAACTTTTCGCGCCAGTGGAAAAAGGGGAAAATAGGAAGAGAAGGTCCTTAGGCGCCATGTTGGGTTTTTTTTCTGGGGTGCAGCTGCTGTTACACTTTTCCCAACAGTTCCCACCTGCATGCCTCCACCTGCTGGTGCCACCCTGGCACAACCCTACCTCTCTGCCCAGTTTCTCCACTGGGAAAAATGACCAAGTGACTGTAATTACCTTATGGGCGAAAGGTAATTACACTGGGCAAGTTAACCCTTCAAGGGCAGCTCCTGAGTGCACACTGGGTGCCCAGACAGCACCTACAGGGAGCGGGGGTCACAGCGCCGGCAAGGGACAGCAGAGCAGGGACAGAGTACAGGCAGGGGAGGCTGTCAGGGTGCCACCTGGCCCTCTCAGACTTAAAAGATCTTTGCTTTTCAGAGTGGAGAGAATGTCCCCCCTCCTGGCTCTAGGGCTCTTGGTGGCAGGGTTCTGCCCTGCCGTCCTTTGCCACTCACCTGGCACACCGACTCCGGAGACTCTGACCCAGGAGGCCACGGACAACCTGAGATTTGCCTCCAACAATGCTGACTTCACCTTCAGCCTCTACAAACAGTTGGCTTCCAGGAATCCCCAAGAGAATATCGTCTTCTCCCCACTGAGCATCTCTACCGCCCTGGCCTTCCTGGCCCTGGGGGCCCACAACACCACCCTGATGGAGCTTCTCCAGGGCCTCAAATTCAACCTCACGGCGACCACAGAGGCGGAAATCCACCAGGGCTTCCAGCATCTCCTGCGCACTCTCAGCCAGCCCAGTGACCAGCTGCAGCTCAGCATAGGCAATGCCATGTTCGTCAATGACAATCTGAAGCTGCTGACCAAGTTCACCGATGATGCCCAGAGCCTATATGAGGCCCAGACCTTCACCACCAACTTCCAGGACCTTGAAGCTGCAGAGAAGAGCATCAATGACTATGTGAAGGAAAAAACCCAGGGGAAAATCGTTGACCTGGTCAAAGGGCTGGACCCCCAGACAGTGATGGTCCTGTTAAATTACATCTTCTTTAAAGGTAAGTGCCGGCCTAGGCTCAGAGGAAATGGACTCCAACTCTGAGCTGTCTGTCCTGGCTTGGAGAACCAGCCAGCACTAGAGAGGAGGTGTCCGTGGTTTGGGGGACTTGGGCACCAGATCCCACTCTGTCCGTAGGCCTCATCTTCTCCCCTGTGGCTTTGTGAATCACCGTCTGTCCTTCCAGCACGCGACCTCCACGCATCCCATTAACCTAGGTGAAACTCACTCAGCCGACGAAGGAAGGGGTCCTCCTTCCAAATTCCGTCGGGGTAGGCAGGAACCACAGCTTTGTCCTTGTCCCCATGCTGCTGAATGTGGACAGGAAGACTCTCTGCCTGTGCCCTCCTGGGCATCTCTGACCTACCCACCCAGGGTAGTCCTTATCCTGGCTCGGCCTCTGTCTCTAGAGGGAGTCCAGGCAGGCCTGGGGCCATTTCTCAGGGGAAGACAAAGATGGCCCTGTGGGGCCTGGCAGCCCTGAGGGTCCAGGACTCTGGCCCGCCCCCAGGGAAGAGGCTCTGGCAAGGGCACTATGCCAGGCGGGACCCTTTCTCAGGTTCTAATTGGTCTAGTGCCACATCCCATTGATGGGAACCCAGCTAGGCCAACCTCAGCCTGTAGTTCTGAAGGACAGAGGATAGGCAGGGAGATCCTACCAGTGGCCCAGATACAAGTAAAAGAAGAGATGGGGACACGGAAAAGGACCACTGAGTCAGGGAGCTGGTGGACTAGGCAGAGCTCTGGGGAGCGCTGTCCCCGGGCCTGCAGGTGCGTCTGTAGAGGAAGGCCGGGACCAAGCCTCCCTCCTCTACTGGTCCTGGCCTGATGTGCTCTGTTGATCTTCGAATCTCCTTGTTGCTCCTCCTAACACCTGTCCCTTTGTTAGGACCCTTTCCTTCCCAGCCACACGCCAACCACCCCTGCCTTCCTATCGTCCCCTCTTCCTGGCAGGGCTGGTAACCAAGTGGTCCGTGGAGTGCCCCGGAGCTGGGTGTGCTCCTCCTCCTGGTGGGGATGGAGACCTGTGCCGCCCCTGCCCCACCTCTTCACCCCTCCCATCCTCCTGACTGACAGACAAGACCTGGAGAGTGTGGGATGGGCCTGGTCGTTGCTGGGGCTGCAGTGTGGACAGCGGGGACAGGCTCAGAACAGCTGATGAGCCCTGGCCCCTCCCCCTCCGCGTAAAGTGGGGGCCACTGGGTCCCGAGCCCAAGGAATCCTTGCAGTTCCAAGTTCTGTGGGTTGGGATGGGAGGGGGACTAGAGACTCAGAACCCAGGGCAGGTCTGAGCTGGATGCCCGTGGTCCATGCAGATGGACATGACCCACGTGTATGTCAGGGAACCACAAACTACACTTCCTAGCCATGGCCTTGGGATGTCCAGTACTCCTGACCACTGAGATCTCACAAGTGCCCACGAGCTTTATTCTTTGGTCACTCTTGGCCCTGAGTCCTGCCTCCTCACCCCTCCCGCCTGGTTCCCACTGTGAGGCCTTCTCTATCTGCCCCTCAGCAACTCTCAGGGGGCGCCCCATCTTTCCCCTCCTATTTTCACCTCTGTCCAGCATCCCCTCTTCCCAGATGCCTGGCGACCTGTCATCTAGCCCAAGTAACCAGGTCTTTGTTTCAAGGTCCCCTTTCTAATCCAGGCCCGTGGGTCTCCCCTTTCCCCCGTGGCTTTTCCACTTGCCAAGGTATTTTCCCAAACCCAGGCAGGGCCACCCCTGAGAGGGACCCTGAGTGGCTGGGAGCTCTTGCTGCTCAGGGCACGGGGCAGAGCTGGGGGGAGCTCACGTGCCCTGGTGCTCACGGTCTGCGACGGCTTGCTCCCCCTCTAGCCAAGTGGATGACGCCCTTTTACCCCATCGATACCTTCGAGGCCAGGTTCTACTTGAGCGGGGAGAAGTGGATAAAAGTGTCCATGATGAGCACCGAGGACCTGCCCATACCCTACTTCCGGGACAAGGCGCTCTCCTGCACGGTGATTCAGCTGGATTACGCTGGCAATGCGAGTGCACTCTTCATCCTCCCTGACTCAGGCAAGATGCAGAAGGTGGAGGCCATGCTGCTCCCAGACACCCTGAAGAGGTGGAGAAACTCGCTGCAGATGAAGTGCGTATCCCAGGACTGGAGCTGACGGCGCCCTTCCATCCCAGCCCCTAGGGCCCTGTCTCCCTCCACCCCAGGGTCTCATCAGGGCCCAGTGACACAGTGGTGGAAGAACCCATGTGGGGACAGGGGTTATCTGAGGCCACTCTTCCCTTTGCTGCCTGGTGGCTTTAGGCCAGATATTTTAAGAGGACATCAAATGTAACCAGGCTTCTTCTGACTCAGACATGTTCTAAGTCACAAGGCGTCTCCAGCACTGTCCCCGACCCTCACCTGCTTTCTCCTGGCCTCTGCCTCTTGAAGGTGGAGCTCTTGTTCTGTGGTCCTTGTCCTCTTGGGGTGACTTTGAGAATTGGATGGGGGCAATAGACAGGGAAGACACTTACAGAACAGAGAAGGCAAAGATCTGCCTCAACACAGACTTGAGGCCACAGCCCCAGCCCTGAGCACCTCCAGAGTGGCACCTGCTGGGGCTACCTACTCTCAACCCTCCTCACACCAGATCCCTGGAGACCCCAGGACACCTGGGTCCCGCCCTCCCTGTCCACTTATTCTCACCTTCCAAACTCTCCCTTTCCTTCATCTTTGATTAGTACAGAGCAGATCTCAATGAGAAGTTCTGAATATTCATCAAAGACATCCTATTTACAAAACTCTGATGTATCTGTGCACGTGCCCAGCCCACGCTGGGTGCTCAGAGATTTGAATGAGTGAATGAATCCAAAGACAAACAGGATGCACCCATGGAACTCGGAGTTCAATGGGAGACGCAGCCTCATTGTATTGAGCAGCTGTAAGACCAAGCATACAGTGATAAGTGTATTAAGGGTGCCAGCGCAGTGACGCACGCCTGTAATCCCAGCATCTCGGGAGGCTGAGACAGGAGGATCTCGAGTTCAAAGCCAGCCTCAGCAACACTGAGGTGCTAAGCAACTCAGTGAGACCCTGTCTCTAAATAAAATACAAAACAGGGCTGGGAATGTGGCTCAGTGTTTGAGTGCCCCTGAGTTCAATCCTGGGGACCCCTCTCCAAAAAAACCAAACAGTAACAAAAGAAATCAAGGAAGAGAACATTTTTCCTGCAAGAAGGGGTAGTGGTGGAGGAAACTGGGGAATCCAGTGCTGCAGTGGGGGAGGATGGCCACGGAGTCAAGCGATGGTCAGATCTCACTTTTCTCATTCCTTAGGTGGATAGATGAGCTCTATCTGCCCAAGTTCCGCATCTCAAGTGACTTCAATCTGGAAGATGTTCTTCGCCAACTGGGCATCAGGGAGGTCTTCTCCAAGCAGGCTGACCTGTCAGGGGTCACGGGGTACAAGAACCTGATGGTCTCTAAGGTGAGTCTGTGAACTCCGGGCAGTTCATTCTCCACGGCTAAACCTGAATAGTGAAGGCCAGGGTGGGCGTTTGGGGACTCTTGAATTTGTACAAATAACTGTATTTCTCAATGTCCAATCACCCTCCCTGGGTCTCCACCAAACCCTGAATAGCCGAGCTACAGCCCAGCCCCTCCTGCAGGGTTGCGGGCTGGTCACCCACCCCCAAACACACACACATCATGACAAGACACAGGACTTCATGGGGAGGAGCCTGGGCCTGGGATCAGACCGCGGCAGACACTACCCCATGCTAGACACCAGTGAAAAATAAGTTCAGGCTTCCACCATGAGCTTGTCCATCTGTGGGCACAGACTACTCTTAGGTAGTCTGCAGGGCCTGTCAGGACAGTCACGGTAACAGGCAACAGCCATGGTTACATGACAATCGCGACGGAAACCTGTGATGCATCAGTTCCCTAAAAGCCACAAGCAGGCTGCTTCCCTCCTGCCCACTCCTGTCCCCGCAGGTGATCCACAAGGCTCTGCTTGATGTGACTGAGAAGGGGACAGAAGCGGTTGCTGCCACTGGAGTCAGAATGGTCCTCACATCGGCAAAGATGGGCACAAGGACCATTGTGAATTTCAACAGGCCCTTCCTGATGGCCATCATCCATGAAGACGTCATTCTCTTTATGAGCAAAGTCACCAACCCCAAGCAAACCTAGAGCCCTCTGTTGAGTAGTGGGACACCCACTAGGAGCCAGGGATGGAAGTCCAGGCATGGGTCTCTGGACACAGCCTGGCTTTGATGCAGAGCACCCAGAGTTGCCTGGCCCTTTCGCTCATCCTGGGGAAGGTGACGGCAACTGCATGTGTGGCTCCCATATGCACAGAGACTCTGGGGACTGTGGAGCTCTGAGGCTCTGAGGTCTCCTGACAGCAATAAACATCTTCCTGTGCCTGGACTCTTTCCTTGTGTCCTTCTCTGCGACCATCTGAATCCCTGCTCTGCCTATGTCCCAGAGTCGAGCCCCCTGGCCTCTCACACAGTGTCATCCCACCCCAGGGTCTGGGCTGCTTCCTGCATCTTTAGCAGATTGGCCAAACCACACAAGCTTGTGACCAAGGTCACCGGGACCTCAGACCAGGGCAAAGTGGAGACCCTGCTGCCCTCTCTCCCATTCTGGCCTCCAGAGTCACCTGGTCCCAAGGCCCAGTTTCTGCCCACCTACTGCCTCTTGTAGGGACTCCTGGTCCTCTCCACATCTGGGACAACCACTGACCCTTTGCTCCTGCAATTGAGGGGGGTCTTCTTGTGGGATCTCCCCCTTCTGCACCCCAGCATCCCCGATGAGGGGAGAACAGTTATGTTCTGGGTTCCCAGGCTGAGTGCTTCAACTGCCTCCCCAGTTCCAAGAGCTCACCTGACAGGGGGGTTCCCCTCAGCAATCAGAATGCGGGGCTGGGGACCAACCACAGAGGATGCGGTGTGATGACCACACAACGGCACCGCACTCACCATCAAAGGTATTGGTGAGGGCCACCTGACACCAGAGGAGCACCCTCAGCCACCTAGTGATTCTGTGTTAGTGTTTCATAAAAGTGACCAAAATGCCTGACATAAACCAATCAAAGAAGGAGAGGTTTGTTCTGACTCACAGTTTCTGATGTTTCAGGCCACGGTCGGCTGGACCCATTGCTCTGGGTCTCAGATGAAGCAGAACATCATGACAGAGGGTGTGGTGAAAGAAAGCCGCTCAACTCATGGCAGGTGCATGAGTTGAGAGAGGGGAAGGGGCCAGTGACCTACTTCCTCCAACCAGGTTCCACCTGCTACAGTTCCAAATAATGCTTCCAAATTATTAATCTACAGGTGAGATCAGACCCTCCATGATCCAACAACTTTCCAAAGCCTCCCCCCCACCCTGAAGCTGGCTGCACTGGGGACCAAGCCTTCCACACAGGAGACTTTAGGAACATCTCCAGAGCCAAGCTGTGAGCGCTCCCAGAGATGTTCACGGCTCTGGCCCTCACGGGCCTTCAAAGCTGAAGGGGAAATGGATGAAAATAGTAGGCCTGGCCTCGAGGAGAGCACCAAACTCAGCCTGAGAGTCAGGGAGGGCTTCCTAGAGGAAGAGACTTCTGTGCTGAGATCAGAGGAGGACTAGAGGTGGTTAGGTGATCCTAAAAGGGGACGTCACTGGCCGGAGAAAGCAATGGTGGCATTTCAAAGAATCTGAAGAAGGTGGGTGGCTCTGGAGCACAGAACAGCGAGGCTGCGGGGAGAAAGGGACCATGACAGGCACCGGACGGCAGAGGACCAGGATCCTGGTGAGGTTCTGGGATGGGTCCTGAGAGTCAGGAGGAGCTTTGAAGGCATCTGAACAGAGTTTGTGTGAGCAGATTTGTGCCTTGGAAAAGTTACTCCAGATGCTGAACAAGAAAGTGGTCTGGGAACCAAGACAGGAATTCAGGCTGGGATGCAAAGCTATGCAGGAAATCCACAGACTGGCTCCAGCCCAGGGGACTCTATGGGGACTTCCCCCAAAAAAACCCTCTTAAGACGTTTCAGAGATGCTGTCAAGCTGGGTTCTTGGTCCACTTTCTATTTCCATAATGAGTACTGCGCAACTGGATAATTTATAAAGAATAGAGGCTTAGGGAGCACACAGTTCTGGAGGCTGGGAAGTCCAAGACCATGACATCAACAGCTGGTGGGGACCTTCTTGCTGCATCATAACATGGTAGGGGGTGTCGCTTGGCAGGACAGGGCAAGGGCACTAGATTAGTCTCTCTTCTCTTCTAATAAAGCCACCGATGTCATGTGGGACCTCCATGACCTCATTTAATCCTAATTACCTTGCCAAAGCTCCATCTCCAAGTACCATTAACCCATGAATTTGGGGATTAAGTCTCCAACATATGAATCTGGGGGGATATATTCCAACCACAGCAGTGGTGCTGTTCCTTGCTCAGTAAGTTCAACAAACCCAGTTGATCCACAGGTTTTCCTGGTGGTCTTAATGCCATTACTTCAACCTCAGTAAACCTAGAACTTTCTGCAGAGAGATCAGGTCCAGCAAAGAAGACTTGGGGCCTCAGGACTCTAAGTCCAATGAATCCTGCAGTGGTGAGTGACCTTGGAGATGCCTTGTGCCCCCTGATCTCCCACATTCTGTGTGTGCGACTCTATAAACATGTGGAAGTCATGGAACATGGTGGCACATTCCTGTAATCTGAGCTACTCAGGTGGCTGAGGCAGGAGAATCTCAAGTTTGAGGCCAGTCTGGGTCATTTAGCAAGTCTCTGTCTCAAAATAACAATGAAAAAGGCTGGGGATATAGCTCGGTGGCAGAATGCTTGCATGGTATTCTCCAAACCCTGGGTTTCATCCCCAGGTCTGCAAAAGAAAATGTGCATCTTATATGTCCATAGTACCTTTTCAAAATTATTTATTAACAACAAAAACAAAACCTTACAACTGCAACAAAACCTTAAAAACTTCATAAAATTGTTAACAGAACATATTCTCCAAACTTCAATGAAGAAAATTTTAGTGGATTATTGAAAGATCACCAACAAATTATAAAAATAATTAGTAATTTTTTTTAAAAAAATCCTCCTGCTAGCTATAATGGAATAATAATTACTGGACAAATTCTCCTGAAACAATCAGAAAGCTGGACAATATATGTGAGGCAATGATGTTAAAATATTGAGTAATAGGCTTTGGGCAACTATCCTACAGAGAGAAGCCAACACACAACGTGGACTCTACTGTTGCCTCTCTGATGGCCTGGAGGAAGTTTCTAGGCCTTAGGTCAGGAAGAGGAAACCCAAAGAAAGTCTGCCTCCTTGGGCTGAAGAAATAGATCTCAGAACATGAAGAGGCCAAGGTGGTTAGCGTCTGTGAGGTAGAATACCAAAGATGCAGATGCTGACAGCATGCTCCAGAGATCTGCAGAGGGCCAGCTCAGGCCTCAGGCTGGGCACTACTCTGTGTGCGCCTAGGAAATCTACCTGAGATGAGGTGAGGAACCACTACAGAGTAACATGACTGGTGATGCTTCCTATCTGCCAGCAGCCAGAGTGGAAAAATGAGAGTCTTGGGTAGAGCCAACAGAATTAAAAGTAGTGCTGGATAAGTCCACACCAAAGGCCACTCTTAATCTGTCTTTAAAAATCTTAAAAGCAAGATGGAAATCATTCCAGCACTATCTAAAGAAATAGAACAAAATACAATACCCGACAATGTGAAATTCATAAATCAGCAGGCAGCATCAAAACAGGAATGACCTTTCACCACAAGAAAAGAATCAATCAATAGAAACAGACTCAGGACAGACATGGAAATATTAGAAGATAAAAACCTTAAAATAGGTCTGGGGATGAAGCTTGGTGGTAGAATGCTTGTCCTGCATGCACAAAGTCCTGAGTTCAATCCCCAGTACAAAAAAAAAAAAAAAAAAACCTTAAACTAACTCTAATTATATGGCCTACATGTTCAATAAAATATGAGGAAATGGCTATGATTGAAAAGATATTTGGAAAAAAGTCCAAATAGAACTTTTAGAGATTAAAAAGTACAATATCTGAAATTATTTTTTTAAAATATGAACGGCAGATTAGAGAGTGAAAATAAAAAGATCAGTTATTTTAAATACATAGCAAGAGAAATTATAAAAATAAAGAACAGAGAACAAAAAGGCTGAAGTGAGAGAAGGCTGGGAAATCAGGGGCCTGTTGGAAAATTCCAGGCAGTCTTACAAACAAATAGTTACAGTTCTAGAAGAAAAGATTAGGGACAGGAAACATTGAATGAAATTATGGTTGAAATTTTTTGATGTGATTTTTTTTTTAAAAAAATGCTAATCTCAAAGATTCAAAAAATGCTAAGCTCAACAAACTCATAGTAAACATAAAAAATACACAAAGGCTCATCAAAATCATAACACTGGAAGTCAGTGATAAAGAGGAAATCTTAAAATCAGAGGAAAAGACAGAGTGTGCACAGAGGGGAAAAAAATTAAAAGAATGACATTGAACTCCCAATAAGAGACTACGCAGATGGAAGGTCATGGACTCGCCTGGTTAAGCTACTAAAAGAATTAAAGATCAAAGCAAATTGTATATTCAGAAAAGATTTTCTTCAGAACTGAAGGGAAATAAAAATATATCCAGACAAATAAAAGATTTGAAAATTTATTACCAGCAGACTCCCCTAACCACCCCCCAACAAATGTTAAAGCCAATGCTTTGAAGGAAGAAAAATGAGCCAGATGGAAATTGGTATAGGAACCTGAGAATAAACAGTGGCAAATAGGTAGAATCTTCCTCATTTATAGTCTCTTGGAAAGATGATTGAGTGCTTACAGAAAAAATAATTGTGTTGAGGATTTTATTTCATATTCCAAAATAAAAGAATAATAACAGTAGCATAAAGGCCAGAGGGAGAAAAAAGCAAGTTCATTCATAAAAGGCTCTTACACATATCTTGAAGAGATAAAATGTTATTTGAAAGCACACCATAATAAATCAAAAATTTATGTTGTAGGGCTTCAAGAAACTACTGAAAAAAATATAAGACCAAAGTATAAATGAGTCAGAAATTGAGATAAAATGGAAATGTGAAAACGACTCAAATAACCCAAAACAGAAGTTAATAGACTTGAAAAAAAATGAAATGCAGATAGACAAAATAGAAAACAAACATATTGGAAGATCTAAACCCAATGATATCAGTAACCATACCGTATACCAAAAATCATAGCAACTCATTCATTCACTTATTCACTAAATATTGATTATATTCTATGTGCTGATCATTGTCATCTTATTGAGAATATATGGTGAATCAAAGAGTCAAGGTGCAGCATTGAGAGTACTAACAAGTGCAAATAAGAAAGTTTTCAATTAAAAGTCATGTGCTGAGGGGTCATGGGGGTACAAAAGATGGTGGAATGAGATGGACATCATTACCATAGCTACATGTGTGATTGCACAAATGGTGCGTCTCTACACTGTGTATAACCAGAGAATTGAAATGTTGCGCTCCATTTGTGTACGATGAATTGAAATACATTCTGCTGTCATGGACAACTAAGTAGAACAAATAAAAATAATAATAATAAAATATATTACTAATATGATACCAAAAGAAAAAAAAATGTCCTGTGCTGTATTCCTTAGTAAACAGGAGATGTCAGGAGGGACCTCTAACCTCCACCATATATGAAATGGACCAAAGACCTAAATTTTAAGAGCTAAGGTTATCAGACTCTTCAAAGTAAACACAGGGGCAAGTCTTCAAGGTTTTTTATTTGCAACAGATTCTTACATCTGACACCAAAAGCACAAGCAAGAAAAGAAAAATACAGGTAACTGGACTTTATCAAAATTAAAAACTCTGGTGCCTCAAAAGACATTCTCAAGAGAGTCCAAAGTCAACCTACAGAATGGGTAGAGACATCTGCCAATCCTTGATATGATAAGGAAATCATACTTCAACATCTGGAGAACTCTTCCAACTCAATAATAAAATAACACACAGTCCAATCAAAAACAGAAAAGAAACGCATTTGAATACAATGTTTCCAGAGAAGATGAGCAAACTAACAAGCACCTAAATGGATGCTACCATCGTTGGTCATTAGGGAAATGCAAACCCAGACCCCAGTGAGCACCCACATGACATCCAGCAGGACACCCTTAATGTTTTAAAAAGTTGCCTAGTATGTGTAAGCCCCTGGCTTCTATCCCTAGTACCACAATCTACCAATCAAATTTAAAAAGGAAATAGCAAGTGTCATTAAGGATATGGAGAAATTGGAATCCCCCCCCCCACAGTCAGTGGGAATGTAAGATCATGACGCCGTGTCCAGGGGAAACAGTCTCTGTTTGCTCCAAAAGCAAAATGGACCCAGAGGCACTGACAGCGGGGACGTGAATAGACACATGTAGCCTATGTCCACTGCAGTGTTCTTCACAACGGCCCCAAAGCAGGACCAACTCCAGTGTCCACCCACAGATGAACAGACAAACAGAATGGCTACCCACTGATATCTTATGCCATAAAAAGAAGTGAAGTCCTCAGGGGTGATGGAACCAGATAGAGGTGGTGTTTGCACGACATTGTGAGTGTGCTAAATGCCTCCAAACTGACCCCTTTAGAAGGGTAACTTTGTTTATGTGAATTTTACCACAAATAGAGAGAAGAGAGACAAAGAGATTGAGAGAGAGAAGGCCTTGTGTATTAGGGAAACGATGACTTGGTATTTGTGATATTAAGGGATTATTGCTTTTGAGGTGTGATAAGGCTATCAGGTTCTGATGTTCTAAATCTGTGACCATGAAATGATATGTAGGATTTGCTTTAAAGCATTTCACAGGGGGAACATCAGGAGGTACCCCAAAATGGTATTGATCTTTGTTGAAAATAACTAAATCTGCTGATGGAAATACAGGGGCTTATTTGCTACTCTTTCCATTTTTGTACACTTTTGAAATTTTGCATAATAAAAAGCTTGTCTGATCCTCGAGGGCAGGATGGTGTCTTCCTCCCCAGCTCAGCAAGCAGGAGGCTTTGCGTTGCCAAGGAATGAATGAATCTCATGACAGACCCCTGCACGTTCTCCTCCTGGGAACAGAGGGAAGAGAGAAGGAAGGTGTTGGACAGACGTGGGTGTGGACGTCAAGGCAGGTGAGCAACAGAGTCCAGATAAGGTCATGCTCCGCACAACCCAGGGGAGCCCAGGCACAGCAAGGATGACTGACTCCACAAGCTGTCGGGACACTAGATGGGCTTGTCACCAGCCCTGCACACAGAGCACGCTGCTCTGCCTCTGTCTCTGTGCCCCTGTCCCCTGGGCCTGAGCCCACAGAGTGAGCAGGCGTGTGTCACCCCTCTTGCCCCCAGAATATAGCTCTAGTCCTGGCCCATGGGAGACTTGAGTGAGTGAAGGAATTTGGGGGCTGCAAGCACCAGTGTCTCACCAAAGCCACCAAGAGGCTCATCAAGCAGCAAATAGACCATTAGGGTCTGTCTATGACATGACCCCAAAGGCTCGTGTGCGGCAGACTTGGTCCCTAGCGCGGCAATGTCCAGAGACGGGGCTTTGGGTCTTGAGGGCTCTGACCTCGTCAGTGGATTAATCCACTTGCTGAATTAGAGTGGATTATTGAGAGATGATGTGCACTGTAGGAAGTGGGTCTCGTTGGAGGAAGTGGGTGACTGGGGACGTCTCCTGGAAGGTTTTACCTTCCCTAGTCCCTCCTCTGTCTCTGTCTGTCTCTCTGTCTGTCTCTATCTCTGTTTCCCAGCTGCTGTCCTCTCCCAGGCCCTTCCTCAGTGACATGCTGCCTCACCTCGGTGCTAAGCGATGAAGCCAGCCCACCATGAACTGAGCCTCGTGCAGCCGTGAGCCAAAATAAACTCTCTTCCTCTCGGTTGTTCTCACAGGTATTTTTCACAGCCTTCTCACACCGGGCGGACAAGAGCAGACTGGCTGGTTCTGTCAAGAAATAAATGATACAGAACAAACCTGCGCAGACAGACGAGCCTTTCCTAGAGGCTGTGTGCCAGCTGACCCTTCCCTATACAGAGGGGGACCTCAAATTCACTGAGGTCCAAGGCTGCCCAAGGTCACACGGAAAATGGATGGCAGAGCAAGGGAACGTGACGAGGATCGATTCTGTCAATTATTTACCCAAATCCAGAGGGGCCAAGAGGGGCCAAGTGGACTGTCGCAAGGGGAGCTGGGAATGGCCTGGTGCTGGGGGAGAGGTCCCAGAGGGCCAGGGAAGGCCGAAGCCAGAGAATGGGGTTTTGCAGAGGGTAGACCATGATCCCTCTGCTAAGCACACACCCTGCTGAGCACCGGGAATTGAGCAGTGCCTGAGACAGAGTGTCTGCCCTCAGGGGGCTTCCAGTGGGGAGCCAGATAAATACGCCATGTCATTGCAGCAGGACACAGGATAAACAAGGCCAGCAAAAGGTGGCCTCTGAGGAGGGGCCTCTGAGGAGGGATGAAGCAAGCAATCCAGCTGTGGAAGGAACTGGAGAACAGCCGTTCGAGACAGCTGACAGCAAGTGCAAAGGACCCGAGGCAGCGGCAGCGATAAGCCTGGTAAGTTCTAGAATTGCAAGAAGGCTGCAGCAGCTGGAGCCAAGGGAGGGAGGGGAAGGACAATTAGAGGTGAGGTTGGGAGGCCGGTAAGAACCTGACAGGTAGGGCTTCCTCTCCAAGTGGTGGGATGAGGGGCATAGGATTTGTCCCAATGTGAAGGGCCGGGGACATTCAGAGTAGAGGAGCATGTTCCAATTTACCATTCACAGGACCGCGGTGGCTCCTTAGGGGAGGAAAGGCCACCCAGGCCCTTACTAAAATAGATTCCAGGCTCCACCAGGGCCTCGGGTCCCTTTGGACAATAGCATGTGTCACCTCCTAGGTCCCTTTGTGCTCCTACAGCCCTGTGACAAGACGGTTATCAGCACCATCCCACAGAGCAGAAGTCAACGTCCCAAGGGGCAAAGTGATTAACTAAAGTCACTGAGGCCGCCCCTGTCCTCTGGTTCCTCCAGGCACCTCCCCTCCTCCCCTCCCCTCCTCCCCTCCCCTCCTCCCCTCCCCTCCTCCCCTCCCCTCCTCACCTCCCCTCCTCCTCTCCTCACCTCCCCTCCTCACCTCCCCTCCTCACCTCCCCTCCTCACCTCTCCTCCTCCCCTCCCCTCCTCCTCTCCTCACCTCACCTCCCCTCCTCACCTCCCCTCCCCACCTCCTCACCTCCCCTCCTCCCCTCCCCTCCTCCCCTCCTCACCTCCCCTCCTCACCTCCCCTCCTCACCTCCCCTCCTCACCTCTCCTCCTCCCCTCCCCTCCTCCTCTCCTCACCTCACCTCCCCTCCTCACCTCCCCTCCCCACCTCCTCACCTCCCCTCCTCCCCTCCCCTCCTCCTCTCCTCACCTCCCCTCCTCACCTCCCCTCCTCACCTCCCCTCCTCACCTCCCCTCCTCCCCTCCCCTCCTCCTCTCCTCACCTCACCTCCTCACCTCCTCTCCTCACCTCCCCTCCTCACCTCTCCTCCTCCCCTCCCCTCCTCCTCTCCTCACCTCCCCTCCTCACCTCCCCTCCTCACCTCCCCTCCTCACCTCTCCTCCTCCCCTCCCCTCCTCCTCTCCTCACCTCACCTCCCCTCCTCACCTCCCCTCCTCCTCTCCCCTCCTCACCTCCCCTCCTCCCCTCCCCTCCTCCTCTCCTCACCTCACCTCCCCTCCTCCCCTCCCCTCCTCATCTCCTCACCTCCCGTCCTCACCTCCCCTCCTCCTCTCCTCACCTCACCTCCCCTCCTCACCTCCCCTCCTCCCCTCCCCTCCTCACCTCCCCTCCTCATCTCCTCACCTCCCCTCCTCACCTCCCCTCCTCATCTCCTCACCTCCCCTCCTCACCTCCCCTCCTCACCTCCCCTCCTCACCTGCCCTCCTCCCCTCCTCACCTCCCCTCCTCCCCTCCCCTCCTCCTCTCCTCACCTCACCTCCCCTCCTCACCTCCCCTCCTCCCCTCCTCCCCTCCCCTCCTCACCTCCCCTCCTCATCTCCTCACCTCCCCTCCTCACCTCCCCTCCTCATCTCCTCACCTCCCCTCCTCACCTCCCCTCCTCATCTCCTCACCTCCCCTCCTCACCTCCCCTCCTCACCTCCCCTCCTCATCTCCTCACCTCCCCTCCTCACCTCCCCTCCTCATCTCCTCCCCTCCCCTCCTCACCTCCCCTCCTCACCTCCCCTCCTCACCTTCCTCTTCATGGACTCTCTGCAAGTCCAAGACCAGGAGTGAGAATCAGGTCTGGGATTTGGGCTAAGTGGATCCCCCAAGGCACAGATCTGGTATTGCGTGGAACCAGGATTCAAAGAAGGGTCCACTGGGGGAGGCTCCTGAGTTATCAGATGAGCCTGAGCAGGAGGAGGCAGGAGAGGTTGTGGGGGGCTCGTGATAGGAGTCCCCGCCCCCAGGCCACAGGAAGGACGAGAGAAGGGCTCAGCTGTGGCGGAGACCCATGGCCGCTCCCCAGCCCAGGGACGGGCCTGGAGGAGGCAGGAGTGCCCCTAGAGGCCCTAAGTGTCCCCAGTGCAGTGCAACCCGGGCTCCCTGCGGGCGCAGGTGTGGGTGCTTTGTGCAGACAGACGATGGCCGGGTGCAGGCTTCACCCACCAGCGCCACCCCAGGCTGGGTTCAAGTCCTGGCTCCACCGCCCACTGGCTGCTGGACCTCGAGCAAGTTTCCTAACCCTTCTAAATGTGTCTTCTTATCTCTCAAATGGGGGTGTAAAGACAAGGTCTCCCCCACTGGGCCGAGGACGCCTGGCACAGAGCAGAGGTGGCAGAGATGGCGGGTTCTGCCGTCACTGAGGTGCTCATTGCTGTCTTGCAGGTCGCCTCCACTTTCAGACCAAGGACCCTAGAGGATGGCGGCCTCAGGGTGGTGGCCGCTGGTCACTGTGCTCATGGCTGCAACTCCTCTTCTGGCCCAAGGAGACTCAGAGCTCACGAACCCTGGCCCCAAAGACAGCCCTCCCAGGCCGGCCCTGCCCTGCCACAGCATCTCCGTGAGCAACATCGACTTTGCCTTCGGCCTGTACAGACGGCTGGCGCTGGGCGCCCCTGGAGAGAACATCCTCTTCTCCCCGGCGAGCATCTCCCTGGCCTTGGCCACAGTTTCCCTCGGGGCCCCGGCGGCCAGCAGGACCCAGCTCCTGGAGGGCTTGGGGTTCAACCTCACCGTGACGTCCGAGGCCGGGATCCAGGGGGGCTTCCAGGATCTGCCGCTTAGGCTCCCCACGCGGGGGTCCCACCTGCTCCTGACCACAGGCCAGAGAAGCTTCCGCAGCCTGGGCCCCGGAGCCACCCAGAAACACATCAAGGAGTATGTGGAGGAGCAGACCCAGGGGAGACTTGGGGCCTGGGTGGAGGACCTCCGGGAGGAAGCTGCTGAGGTTCTGGTGAATCACGTGGCTCTCAGAGGTAAGTGCGCCTCCCAGGCAAGTCCTTCTGGGCCCCCGGCTCTGGTCATGCCCTCGTCCTGCTCCTCCCAACCAATAGAAGCTTCCTCGGCCTCCCTCGACTTTTGGATAGAAGGCACTCAGCGTCTGTCCACTGAACCCTGGGTGCTTCTGCCTGTTACCTGCAGTGATGGGGCTCCCCACCACTTCTTAATGTTAATTGTTGAGATTGTTTTCAAAGAAGAATCTCCAAACCTTTAATGTGCTTAAGAGCTCCCCGGAGAGCTCATCCCTAGGGATTCTGACTCAGTGGGTGGGCAAGTCCCCAGAGAACCAGACCCCCTTCCTCCACAGGGGACTCTGCTGCAGGGGGCTGGGGTCTTCCCTGTGCGCAGCCCCATGAGCCACCGCTGAATTACAGGGCATGGGTCCCCCTCCTCTGGAAGGTCCCAGGAAATGTGGGTTCACCAAGAGAGTCCTGAAGCAGAGGGTCCTTTATTTTTTTCCAAAAGAGCAAAGAGGCCTGCACTCCCACCAGAGGGGGTCGGTGTCCCTCACTAGCCAGTCCCGACTGATGGGAGGTTTCAGCCCATTGCTTTGGGCCCGAGCTCAGGCAGCGCACCAGGGCCCCTCCCCTGACAGAGCACAGCTGCTCACTCCACAGCCAGGAAGCAAAAGAGAGGACGAGAAAGAGCCTGGGGTCCCACAGTCCCCCCATGACCTGCAGACCTGCAACCAGGCCCCACCCCTTAACATTTTCACCACGTCCCTCTGAACCACCTTGGGGACAAGCCTTCCACACACGGGCCTTGGGGGACATTCAAAATCCCAGGTGTAGCAGGGTGGTAGTACCTTTGCAATTGTAACACTACTAAATTATTGTAAAAACAGAGAGAGAAGCTCACACAGGACGAGGGCTCGGCCCCCTGGGGTCACCTGGGTAATAAGGGCCAGGTCAGGAGCGGGTCGTGGAGCACGGGGGGCTCTGCATCCAGGACTCAGTGCCTCAGCCCCACCCCAGCTGCCACAGGTGACCCCGGGCCCTCCTCTGTTCTCTGCAAGGACAATGTGGCTTTTCCCTCCCCCTCAGCTGAGTGGGCACAGCCCTTCGACCCCGGGGCCACCAGCCTGAAGGCGTTCTTCCTGGACGAGCACAGGGCTGTGCAGGTCCCCATGGTGAAGCAGAAGGCCAGCCACCGCTTCCTCCACGACCCCGAGCTGCAGTGCACCGTGCTGCAGATGGACCACGCGGGGAACGCCACCACCTTCTTCGTCTTCCCCAACCGGGGCAAGCTGGGGCAGGTGGAGGAGGCGCTGCTGCCCGAGACGCTGATCAAGTGGGACAGTCTGCTCAGGACCAGGTGGGCTCCCAGCAGGCCGGAGGCAGGGCCTCACCTCCCTGCCCAGACCCCAGGGCGCTGTCACACCCCACGGCCCTGCCACTCCTGGGCCTGGTCACACCTGGCCCAGACAATGTCACCTCTAGGTGAGGTCCCTGGTCTCCCTGAAAGCACCATCATGGGCCCTGGACCAAGACGCTGGAATCCAGTTCTGGTCCCAGCTCTGCTGCAGACCAGGCAGCGCCCTGGGCAAGGGCCTCCCTCCCAGGATCCGGGTTTCCTCGAGGTGGAAGGCCAGTGACAACCACAGGGACATGTAAACGGTCACTCTGTTCTATGGTAGCACCCTGCCCGTGCTGGGGTCCGGCAGCCTGCACAGCAAGCCCCAGCCCAGCCGTGTCCCTAAGAAAGAAAAGGACCCAAGAGGCCTGGTGAGACAGGGCGTCCAGGAATGAGGAGCGGCCTGGCTGGTCCAGGGAGCCCGAGGGAGACAGGAACAGGGAGGAGTGTGGACAGGTGCACGGGCTGGAGCCCCAGGCCCTGGACATGCAGGCACGAGGCAGACGCTGAGCACAGGAGCTGGGCACCACAGAAAGCTCTCACCCTGCCCACGGCTGGCAGGGGGTAAGTGGGGCAGAGACCAGAGGCAGGGAGAGGCCACAGGGAGAGGCCGCAGGGCTGGTGGAGAGCTGGGGCGGAAGGGGCCCCCTGGGACTCACACAGGCCCTTCCCAGATCTGCTCAGCAAACCAATTTCTGTCTCTCCACAGAGAACTCGACTTCTACTTCCCCAAATTTTCCATTTCCAGCACCACCAGACTAGAGACGCTCCTCCCACGAGTGCCTGTGGGCGGAGGCCTCCCGGGGCAGCCTGGACGGGGCATCTCTAGGGTAAGTCCAGGCGGGGCCCAGTGGGGGCTTCTGACAGTCCCTGGAAGCTGCAGGACCCACTCAAGGTGACATGCTGTCTGCCTTAACCTTCAGGACCATGGCTTCGCCGCCCCTGTTCCACACCACTGCAACCCCCTGTGCCAAGACGCCGGGCTCTCTCTGGAGCTGGCTCAGGTCAGGCCAGGCCCCACAAAGGAATGAAAGGAAACCCACAGAGCCAGCCCCCTGCCAGGGAGGAAGCAGAAGGCAGAGCTGGAGGCTGGGGGAGGGTGACAGCCTCGCCCCCACACCTCCCTGTCCCCTTCTCAAGGACATTCACCAGGCCCAGCCCCAACCAGGTGCCACATCAGCACCCCCCAGTGGACAGATGAGGCAAGTGCTGCCATCCCATTTTGTAGATGAGGATTGAGTTTGCAGTGTATTAGTTCCTGTGCTGCTTCAGTAACAGACTACCAGGGACCAGGTAATCTGCAAAGTGACTACCTCATGGTGCCGGAGGCTGGGGAGCCCGAGGTGAAGGGGCTCCGCCTGGTGAGTACTTCTGGCTGTGTCATAACAAGGAGGAAGTCCAAGCCAAAGCTCAGAGAGAAAATGGGCCCAATCCTCCTTCCTTCAGGAACCCATTGCTGTGGTGACCGGCCCCTCGCCCGTGGTGGCATTAATCCATTTGTGAGATCAGAGCCCCCACAGTCTAATCCCCTCAAAGGCCTGCCTCTTAGTCCTGCTCCTGGCAATGACTCTCCACACGGGCCTTGGAGGGGCCAAGGGAATTACCCCCAGTGACCACGCTAGTTAGTGTCCAGCCAGGATCTGAGCCCGGGCAAGTCGTTGAGCACCGGGACCTGCATTTGTCTCCTCAACCAGCCCTGGGCATCTCCCCATTACCCGCATGTCACACACACCCCAGAGGGGACAGTGGGTTTGAGGCCAGGCAGGCCTAGGCCTGGCTTTGTCTCACCTTAGCTGTGTGGCCTTGGGCTACATCACCTCTCTGGGCGATTGGGACCCTGGACCCTGTCTCAGGGGGAACACCTTGTCCAATGTCACAGCAGCACAGGGTCCTCCAGCTTCAGGCTGGGTGAAGTTTCACACTCAGCAATGGTGATAAAAGAGATGTGATGGTGGAGTGAGGAATTGGTTGGCCCTGGACAGAGCTGGGGTACAAAGATAGAGCCGTGAGCAGAGCAAAGTTAGCACCAGGTGGATGCAGTGGCAGGACAGACCATGAGCACACAAACAGACCTGCAATAGGTCAGGTGGCAATAAACCCACAGATATAGCAGTGTAAGTGGGTGGGGATGGGGTCTGTCCAAGGAACACTAGTCTTGGAGTTCTTGATGGGAAAGTGACCTGAATAAGGGGAGGAAAGGAGTTCTTGGTAGAGTGCTCAATATGTGCAAAGGCCCTGAGGCATGACCACGCCATCCAAAGCCAGTGAGGCTGGAACACAGTAGACAAGAAGAAGTGCCGTGGGAGGTGGAGAGGACAGAACTCTTCAAGATCAATAAGACTTTGATTTCCCCAAGAGTGAGACAGAACTCCACCGAGGGCTTTAACAGAAGAGTGATGTAATGAATTCCCCTAAGTTAGAAAAAGATAATAAACTATACAGGGGTGAGAGCACAGAGCAGCTGAAAGGCGATGGATGAGGGGGAACAGGTGGAGCTGGGATTTGGACCTGGGCAGATAGTTCCCAAGTCCAGGCTTGTACGGGTGTCCACAGTGCCCTCAGGAGGCTGTGACGGCTCTATAAATGAGGGAGATGGTTCCCGTTCAGCTCCTCCCAGTCCCGTTTCTCTTGCACCCAGAACTCGAGGCCCCCTGTGATCTTCTCTCGACCCATCAGCTCACGGGAGGGTGATGTGTGGTCACGGACCTCACCTGTGACTGCCGTACCCATCACCTGCAAGAACTGAGCTGGATCCTAGAGCCAGGACGCGCCCTCATTCCGTGGCCCCGCGCGGTGTCTTGCTGGTCCTCCTTAACCTCTTTCCTCTCTAAGCATTCCTTGGTTTCCATGGAAGCATATCCTTCAGAACTCTCCTGCCAACTCCAGGATGAAGCCCCCTCCTCACTGATCTGCTTCCTCCCTTGTCTCATCCTAGCTACCTGGCCAGCCCTGTCCCCTACTGTCTCTGCCGTACCACTCCACGGAATCTCATGGGGCCATAGATGTCCTCAGCTTCCCCCTCCCTGTCTTGGCTTGGACTTTAAAACATAGGGAAAAAAAACACCTGAAGTGTCTTCACTCATCTCCAAAAATCCAAATTCTACCTCCTTTGTGGAGCTTCCTCTGACCTTATCCCTCACCCTTGCACCCGAAGCAGAACCAGTCTCCCCTGGCAAGCCCCCGCCCTTGGTTTTCGATGTCTTCTCTGCCCTATCAAACAACAAGTGCCTTGCGGGAGTCGTGCCCATAGCCCCCTGCTGTGCTTGGCACTGTGGACCCTATATACTCCATAAATATTTACTGAATCTATTCATGAATGAATTAGGGATGGAATGAATGGAAACGAATGATCAAAATAATGTGAATGAAAGAATCAGTAAAGGATGGGTGGAAGAGTCGTTGTATGGACACGGGAAGAAATGAGTGGAGAAACGGGTGGGTAGATGCCGGCGTGATATTCAAAATACACTGCAACCTGCATAATGCAGATGCCAGCAGTGGAAACTTAAACAGAGGGGCAGAGAGGTGGATCGGGAACAGAGGGGATCATGTAGGGAGGATGGATGGGTGGTGAGTGTATGGGTGATGCGTGGAGGTGGCGGGGGGAAAGATGGACGGATTGTGGATGGATGGATGGATGGATGAGGGATGGATGAGGAATGGATGGTGGATGGATGGATGGATGGATTGTGGATGGATGATTGATGGATGATGGACAAGTGAATGGGTGAGTAGATGGCTATATGAACACATAAGCAGTAGATGAATAAAGTCATAGTTAAGCAGATAGTTGACAGGTTAGGTGGATGGATTATGGTTTGCAACCATAATCCTACGATATGGCCCATGCACCACAACCTCTGTTGCAGAATCAATAAATGGGTCAGTGGATCAATGATTATGGACAGGTGTATTTAAGAGTACTAGGTGGATAGATGAGTGAATTTTTCAAAAGGCAGATGCAAGGATGGGTGATGGGGTAAGTGGATGGATGGACAAGTATGAGGTCATGCAAAGGAAGAGAAAGAAAACTGGGGTTGAGTGATGATTCCAGAATTTTTTGTACAGGTGACTCATAAGGCCACCATGACTCTGGAGGAGGAGGGCTCAGAGGCTGCGGCCGCCACCAGCATCCAGCTCACTCCCAGGCCCCACCCTGACCGTGCGCCCCCCACCCCTCCAGCCACTGGGTTCAGCCGGCCCTTCCTGGTGATGACTTTCCACACAGAAACGGGCAGCGTGCTTTTCCTGGGGAAGGTGGTGAACCCGCTGGGGTAGAGCTCTGCACCTGCTGGGTGACTCGGAGCCAACAGAGAGGAGACACTGACTGGGACACGGAGTCATCCGTGAAGACACCCCGGTGACGTCATCAGGTTGTCTGAGACTGGGTCTCTTTGGAAGTGAAATGGGAGCTATTTTGCCTCAGTGGAGAGGGCGAGACCCCTTGGACAGTTTCACACAGCCACAAAGATAAGCCTGGCCCACGCACCACGACCTCTGTTGCAGAATCAAGTCTCATGAGAAGCGGCGGATGTCCAGCTCACTGGCTCGGTTTTCATGAGTATCCACAGGTGCAAAGAATAAGAGGAATCCAGGCCATGCCCACCATGTGCACACAGGCAGCGACCATGGATGAACTCCCTCTGTGCACCGCTTGCTTTATAGATCATATCTCATTTAAAAATAATATCTCTCAGCAACCCAACGAGTATGAGGTGCGATCATAGGAAAGTGGCTTGTATTTGGCCCATTTTTAAATTTTTTAACCTACAAAAAAAGGGCTCTCTCTTATGGTTGAATCTAATATTATTTCTCCCTTTTCATAGTTGAGGATTAGAGAAGCTGAGAAATAAATCCAAGAGGGCTCAGCAGCAAACAGCAGTCCTGGGATTCGGGCCATTTTATTTCAAAGCCTTGACTGTGTTGTTCTCATCCATTTTGATGAGTTAATGATTCTCAAACTCCACTGTACATACTGACCCCCTGGGGATCTTGTTAAAAAGCAAAACTCTCTTCAACAGGCCAGGGTGGGACCTGAGGGCCTGCATTTCTCAGTGATGCTGAGGCTTCTGCTCTGGTGGCCACATGTTGAGTAGCAGGTCCCAAATGCTCTTGCCCCTGTGACAGCAGGAAGGGTGAACCTTGTGTCACTAGCAAGGCAGAAGAGTGGCATTGGGTCTTTGATCCCCTTATGGAACTGAGCAAAGTTTCTGGCAATATCTGTTTGAAATCTGCAGACAAAGCTTGCTTTAGGGTCACCTATGAATGGGTGTCCTGGGGGAAAACAAGTGTTCTAAATATTTCTCCTGGTTTTAAGCAAACCATGGGTGTGTATCACCCTCCACCTCAGCCCTCGCATCTGAAGGGAGCCACACAGGCCTGGGACCAGACACATGAGAGACCAAATCCCATACCTGGTGCAAAGCAAGTCCACTGAGGACCAGCTTGACTGAGTCCATTGAGACCCATGCAGACAGGTTACACTAAGCCGGTGTATTACAAACAGGCAGGAAAGGGTAACAGAACCCTGGGGTCCACTGTGAGCTGGTCCCCCAAAGCCTGGCAAAGCTGCTTTGTCTGTGCATGGCCCACTTGAAATCCAGGACCTCCAGCCTCATCTGGGTCCTCTACCCCAAGCCCACAGAAGATGTTAAGCCAAAGTGCTTACCATGTTTGCTGGGCGTGGTGGCGCACACCTGTAATCCCAGAGGCTGAGGCAGGAGGATCACGAGTTCAAAGCCAGCCTCAGCAAAAATGAGATGCTAAGCAACTCAGTGAGACCCTGTCTCTAAATAAAATACAAAATAGGGCTGGGGATGCAGCCCTATGGTCGAGTGCCCCCAAGTTCAATCTCCAGTACCCAAAAAGCCAAACAAAACAGAACACCGTGTTTCTAAGGAGAAGTAGAGCAGAGCCCAGTCAGCCCTGGCCAGTCTTTCCCTATCCCAGGCCACTGCTCTCCCTGCACCTTCTAGAGAGATTCTGGAGAATTACAAGTGAGTAGGAGGGGGGAGAACTGGGTCTATGGTGAGGACTGCGATGAGCTGGAGATCCCCTGCCTGATCCAAAGGGGCACCAGTGGTTAGCTGCCTATGAAAGTGGCTTAGACTAGTTTGTATTTGTCCTCACGTGCCAGGGTGGGCTGGCGTGTAGTTCACCCAGGCATCAGGAGCCCTGGCTGGTGGAGCATGTGGGTCTGCCATCCCAGGGGTCTTCTCCACTTGCATGCTCGCAGAGGGCTCACAGCGCCTCCAACTTCCAACCAGCAAGGAGCAGGCAGGAGAAGGGGAAGGACAAACCCATTCCCATGAATGATTCAGCCCACAAGTCACACACGTCTCCAGCTCATACCCCAGTCACATGGTGCACCCCGCTGCAGAGGCAGGAGAGAGAAGGAGCGTCTGTCTCAGATGACCACCTGCAGGACAGACCTCAGGGCTTCTCTTGAGAAGGAAGGATGAATGGCTGCTGGAGAACCCCTGCCTCAGCCTCAGCTCCCGCCAGCCTCCGGAGGTGTCTCCTGCTGACCCTGTGGGGGTGGAGGCTGCAGCAACTGAGGCCTGACAAGAGCCCAGGGCAGCGGAGCCCCGGCTCCTCGGCCCAAGAGAGGCCAAGAGCCAGAGCCAGCAGAGATCCCAGCACAGGATGGGCTGGCTCTCTTGAAGGCCCTTCCATCATTCATTCCACAAGCATCAGCTGAGTGCCTGTGGGAAGCCATTCTCGCACGTGATTAGTTACCTCCCTGGCTGGGTGAGAGGCGCTTAGACAACTGTGTCAGAGCCTTCCCCACCCTGTCCCAGGTACGAGGGCTTGTCTGTGTGGAGGTGTGCCTGGCCACTGACCCGAAGACCAATCACTGACCCTGACCTTGGAATGCTAGCCCCCTCAACCTTCATTGAAGTGCCTGCTGTATGCCAGGCACTGGGCATGTGCTCACAGAACTTAAATGATGGGGGTGAGAATGGAGGTAGGAACCCACCCTGCCAGAGAGCCCATGGAGAAGACAAAATCATTTGGCACCCAACACCCCAGTGAGGAGGGCCCTGATATCCTGATCTCAGCGGCTGCTTTAGGGTAGGGTTTTGGGGCATATGGTGAAGAGTGGAGCTGATTTTATATTTTAAGAGGAAAGAAATTATAAGATCAGGCCAACATAGCATGTTTGGAGGAATGGTCAGAGCCCAGGGGCTGCCATCTTGGACCCCAACACCCCTGGACAATTCAGTCTTTCAGAGAAGAGTCCAGCAAGAAGTCCAGCCTGCACCCATTGGTCCTACCAGAACACCTGTCTTCAGGCCCATGATGTGTAACACCCGGAGGCAACAAGTCCCTAATAGTAGAGGAGCTGGTGACATCTCCATGCCCGCCAGTGACCCACCTCGCCCAGGGGCACAGCCACCTACTAGTTAGGAGCGAGTTCATCTCCCTGCTGGGTCTGTACTTTGTAGCACATTTCACTCCTCCATCTCTGTATAAATGGTCGGGAAGCACCCTCATCATGCACGGGGGTGATGTTAGCACCTGCCCCACAGGGTGTGGAGGTGGAAGGAGTCAATGAAGGTGAGGTGTTTAGAGCTTTCCTCACAACAGGTCAGTGCCAGAGGAGGGCACACTCCTGTCACCACCTGAGTGGTTGGACAGTGGCCCCCAAAACGTGCAATCCCTGGGCCTGTGACCTTGATTAGAAAAAGGGTCACCACCGGGTCTCTGCGAGGACTGAAGCTCGGTGCACCCTACCTCTGCCCATCTCCACTGAAGGGACTCATACTGCTTTGTCCCTCCAGTTTGGCCAGGCTCCTGGCCCAGACCCACACTCTGAGAGATGATGTGGTTCAGACATCTCACAATACCTAGGCCAGGAGGGGCCCTCCAGCTGTCATGGCCCCAGAGTCCTGCAACGAGGAAGCTCAAAGGCCAATATACCTCTGGGACCAACAAGCACAGGTGACATGGGACAGACCATCCTGCCACACTCAGGCTAGCCAGAACTCAAGGAGCTTACGGCAGAGGGGGAAGGACTGTGCTGGCCAGAGGTGAGACAATCGCGCCAGGACGGAGCAGATTCAACCCAGGAAGGACAAGGAGAAGCCAGTGGCACTTTGGAAAGACTGTGGGGGCCAGGGGAGCTAGGAGATGACTGGATGCCAGCCACCAGCTGTGTGACTCTAAGTGGCCTGGTCACTCTGAGCCTCTGTCCCCCCCTTGGTAAATGGAGGCCAAGCACTGTTTCAGAACTTGAGGGGTATTCCCCCGCCCTGGGAACCCTGCCTCAACTAGGGCTCCTCGCATTTGTCAGCCGAGGAAACTCAGGGACAGAGTCTCCCAAACAGAGGTGAAGTCTGCCTCCCTCCAGATCCCATAGCACCCCCCAAGCCTCTTCTGCACCCTGAGCCCCCTGGCCTGTGCATGTCGGCAAGGGTCCACCTCTGGCTCCTACAACAGACGGAACCGCATCTGAGCCAACTCTGGATCTGCGGGCGATCAGGTCTGGCTGGAACCCACAGCAGACCTGGGCGGTCCCAAGAGCACAGAAGGGAGCAGGGGAGAAGAATCCCACCCTCACACGCATGCACACGTGGAGCATGCTGGGGAGAAGGACAGCAGAGCCCTGGACGTGGCTGGCAGAGGGAGGCAACCGGGAGACAGGACAGAAAACTTCACAGACCCCCAAAGCAAAGCAGGAAAAATTGTTTCCAGGGAGCTTGGAGCTGGCCTTCTGCCCCTACAGTGCTGTCACTTCACGGGTCTACAGGTCTCCCTGAAGACAGAGTCAGAGGGGTGGCCCGGGCCACGGGGGCCTGCCGGACAAGATCTCACCAAGCCAGCCTTGGCGTCCCCTGACTGCCCTGCTCCTGGGGAGGGCGACTAAGGAAACTGGTCTAATATGGTCAGCAGCACGAGCCCCAGATGCCCCACTGCTCATTAGGAGAGCCCAGAAGGTGTGGCCCTTAAAACCAGCTGGCTGTGCCCGTCACACGTGGGGCTCTGCCTACTGGACCCAGGGCTGGCTGAGCCCACACACGGAAAGCTCCCGGGCTGCTCAGAAGGAAATGCATTGGCAAGTCAGCTGGGCCTCTGAATTCCTCTTTTCTCCCTTTATTATAAACAAGAAATTTTAGCACGAGATCTACCCTTTATTCAGGGCACAGCACAGTCGTATTAGCTGCAGGCACAAGGTTGTACCGCGGATCTCTAGAACTTATTCATCTTGGATAATTGAGACTTTATGTCCATTGATTGGCTGCTCCCCATTTCCCCTCCCCCACCCCAGCAGTCGCCCTTCTACTCTCTGTGTCTATGGGTTTGACTGTAGTGGAAACCTCACGTAAGTGGCATCACATGGTAGTTGTCCCTCTGTGACTGGAAAGTGGTCTAATAGGGACATTTAGCAAAATGTCCTCCGTGGTCATGCGTGTTGTCACACATTTCAGGATTTCCTATTTTTTTAAAGCTGAATGATATGTTATTATATGTACATGGTGAGTAGGCCACCTCTGGAATGGGAGAAAACATTTACAAACTGCATATCTGACAAGGACTTAATGTGAATAATACATAAGGATCTCCCACCAATCAAAGAGTGGGGAACTAGAGCCTCATCTCTCACCCTGCACAAAAATGAACTAAAAGAGGATCAGAGACCTAGGAATTAGAACAGAAACTGTGCAAATCCTACAAGAACACTCCAGCACATAGGAACAGGCCATGGCTTTCTTAATAGGACCCCTGAAGCTCAGGAAATAATGCCAAGAGTTAGTAAATGGGATGGCATCAAATTAAAGGCTTCTGCAGAGCAAGGGCAAGAGCTAAGGATGTGAAGACAGAGCTACAGAGTGGGGAAAATCGTTGCTATCTATTTCAGATATGAATCCTCTGACAGAGGATTCATATCTGAAATAGATAAAGAGCTCAAAACACTTTACACCAAGAAATCAATCCCATTAATAGATGGGCAAACAAATTAAACAGATACTCCTCAAAAGAAGAAACACAAATGGCTGACAAATCTATGAAAAAAATGTTCAACATCATTAGCAATTAGGGAAATGCAAAACTACACCGAGATTTCATCTCACTCGAGTCAGAATGGCAGTCGTCAAGAAAACAAACAGTAACAGGTGCTGGAGAGGACGTGGAGGGAACACTCTTACACTGTTAGTGGGGCTGTAAATTAGAGCAACCACTGTGGAAATCAGTATGGAGCTTCCTTAAAAGACTCCTCAGTGTTTATCCTGAAGAATTAAATCAACATGCTACAGTGATACACACATACACAGGTTTATAGCAGCATGATTCACAACAGCCAAACTCCGGAACCAGCCTAGGTGTCCATCCATGGATGAATGGATCAAGAAAATAGGGTCTATACACATGATGGAGTTTTATTCAGCCACAAAGAAAAACTAAATTATGTCTTTTGCAGGAACATGAGTGGAACTAGAGACCATTGTATTAAAAGAAATGAGTCAAACTCAGAAGGTCAAGGGTCATGTGTTCACTCTCATATGCTGAAGCTAGAGAGGAAAAAGGAAAAGAAAAGGGGGGTGGAGCTCATGAAGATCAAAGGGAGATGATCAGAGGAAAGTGACCAAGGAGTGGGAGGAGTTAAGGAGGGGGAAACGCTGGGGAGTGATATTGGCCAAGTTACATCCCTACACTATGTACATGTATGAATACGTAACAACAGGTCCCATCTTAAGTACAACTATAATGCACCAATTAAAATGTGGGGAAAAATTGGGGAAAGGACTCCTCTCCAAAAAGACATACAAAAGACAATGGACATATGGAAAGATGCTCAACACCCCTGTCACCAGGAAATGCAAATGAAAACTTCACAGCAAAGCCAGCTCAGTGGTGCACACCTGTAACCCCAGCAGCTTGGGAGGCTGAGTTCAAGGCCAGCCTCAGCAACTTAGCAAGATCCTGTCTCCAAAAAAAAAAAAAAAAAAAAATTCAAAGGGCTGGGATGTAGCTCAGTGGTAGAGCATCCCTGGGTTCAAACCTCAGTACCCCAAAACAAACAAACAAACCCCATGAGGTAGCACCTCCTGTCTGTTGGGATGGCTATTATCAATAAATAAGAGTCGGTGAGTTTGTGGAGAAACCAGAGCACTTGGTGTGCGCTGCTGGTAGCAATGTAAGATGGGGTGACAGCTGTGGCAGGGATGGTGAGTCCTCACAACATCACACACGGACCCACCGTCTGATCCCACAATCCCACTTCTGGGTACAAAAGAATTGGAAGCAGGATCCCAGAGAGGTCTCTGCCCAGGTTCACTGCCACACTCTTCACGTGAGCCCAGAAGTGGGCACAAGCTGCACGTCTTCAGTGGCTCACAATTTTCTGGCTCTTCTTCTCTTTCAGTCTTCACCCACCGCCCTGGCTAGCGGGGGACAACCCCTGCTTCTCCGAGGGACCAGCTTGTGGCCCTTGGCGTCCCCACCCTGCTCCAGGCTGGTTGTTCTGCTCCCTGTCTATTTAGGATCTCAAGTGAGAAGGGGTGGATTGCAGTGCTGAAAATGTTCAAATTTTACACAATACCTCGGGTCACATGATGTAACTTCTTATTTCTATGGGAAGGAGAAATGGCCCTGAGTATCCCCAGGCCCCTAGGTGATGGGGGTGAGAAGCTGGCTGGGGGCTCACGGTTGTCCCCTGAATGCTGCCCTCTAAGCTGTGTGATGTTGGGCAAGTTGCCCGGCGGGTTTCGTACCCCCTCCTTGTGGATCAGGGCACTAAAGCACTGGGTGCACTAGTCACAGGCAGCCTCAGCGGGTCCCGGCTGCTGCTCCCAGGCTGGGGGTCCTGGACGCCTGTTCTGGTCTCAGCCTGGCCGTGGGGGGTTCCTCTCCTGCTCAGTGAGGGTGTTCGTCTAAGGGCTGGTTCTCCACCTGGGCTGTGCAACAAAACCACCTGAGAGGCCTTCTAGTGACCAGGATCCCTGGACCTCATGCCCTCAGTTCTGATGTCATTGGCCTGGGGTGGGCCTAGGAATCTGTGTTCGTTATAATCCCTGGTGATCCTCGTAGGCCGCCAGGGCTGAGAAGCACTGCTCTAGCTAAGTTTAAGTTCCCTTCAGCTCTACCACCCCGGGGCTGGGCTCAGCGATGCCAAAGCTCTCGCACAGAGCACTGGATATTTGGAGCCCTGGGCTAGGTCCCTGGTTCGGGTGACGTTTCTGTTTGCTTCACTGCTTGGGAAGCGCCGTGTTACTTAAGCTGGGAGTTCTCAAAAAGATGCTTTCATGGCCTGATATCAAACTGCCGCCCCCTTGGCAACCTCCCCAACGAAAGAACCTTGGAAATAACAGCCCAAGGTCATCGTCGGTGGCCGTGAGAGACAGGAAGGAAACGGTCCTGGAGCAAGTGGACTGGCCTCAAGCTGATGTGGGCTGGGCCTGTTTCCCGCTCTCTGCCTCCAGCTTAGTGACTTAAAAAGAGTTTGGAGAAATTAATGACTTTCACTGAAAAGGAGCAGGAGAAGGAAAAATAAGGGAAAGGAGATGGAGAAGAGGAGGGAGAAGAAGGAGGAAAAGAAGGAGGCAGGGAGAATGGCCTCTTTCTCTTACAATAACAGTGACAAACCCTCAGGAACAAACCTGCGACGTCAGCGAGCCCGAGGTGAGGAGGAATCTAAAGTGCTGCTCAAGATCATAAAGCCGTGGGCAATCAGAAGGCCCTTGGAGGACTTGGGTAGGAGCACGCAGCACGCACTGAGGACAGGCTGGTTCTAAGAGTCCTGTGAAGCCGGGCCTGGCGGCCCACCCCTGTAACCCCCGACTTGGGAGCCTGAGGCAGGAGGGTCCAAGTTCAAGGCCAGCCTCAGCAACGTAGCAAGACGCTGGCTCAAAATAATAGAATAGGGGTACTGATGTACTTCAGTGCTCAAGTGTCCCGGGGTTCAATCCCCAGTGCCATAAATAAATAAACAAGTAAACAAACAAACAAATAAATAAATTCCTATGAAAAATAAGTCATTAAAAAGTCAGTAAAATTCTGGGGAAAAAAAGGCTTTGGAGGGAGGACTAGCTCTACAAAATACTAAAGCATATTCTAAAACCCTTAACAGTAAAATTATAATCTATTAACCATAAAATATATATAGCTTAACAACAGAGATACATTTTAAGAAATGCATCATGAGGTGATGTCACCAACGTGCGAACATCAGAGTGACAGACCCAAGCCGAGATGCTGCAGCTTCACAAGGTGGTGTATTGTAGGGCCACTGTCGTGTGGACAGCTGGCCATCAAAATGGCGTGCAGTTCATGACTGTGATTAAAACTGTGCCCTCCGTGAGTAGAAAGACTGATCGATAAAACAGAACAGGGAACATGTAAATTGTCCAAATAGGTAATAGAGTGAGAATATAAAAGACACTTCAAATCAGTGGAGAAAAGTGGGTCGGTCATTACGTAGGGCTGAGACGGCAGTTATCATCCGGAAAGAAAACATTGACTCTGTAAGTTTTGTGAGTGATCACTGCTGCTGTTCACAGGTATTCTCATTGCTCTCTCCTCCTGACCTTGGGATTTGCTTCAATCAACCAACGTGACAGAAGCACATCACCTTTGAGTGGAGGCAGTTGGAGCCAGATGTTCACCTCTGTGTGCCTCTGCCCAGTGGCCAACGGTTTATATGAATGATGTCCGGTGCACACAATGGATAGGACGCAGACAAGAAGAATTAATAAACTCTGTGGTCCTCCGTGAAGTGACACGGAAAGATCACCATTGTACACCAAGGACGCAGACCAGTGGGGATATGGGCTTCCCTTTGTGTATGAATAGGTACTCCTAAGTGTTTGCCTTGGGAAAGGGACTTAGGTGCCTGGGAGAGGATTAGGGGAAGACTTTACCTACTCAAAAGCCAACCTGAAATAAAGATGGGAACAAAAACCAAGTACTGTCACCCTAGATGCCTCAGAAATCTCATACCTAGAAGGTTCAAGGCGATGGACCATAATTTCCTGCTGCATTGAGTTTCTTGTATTTCTCAAGCATAAGATGAATTGTCCCTTTGAAAGCCCTAAGTTTATTTTGGTGATCTTCCCATAGAAAAGCTTAAGACCCGGGCTTGGTGTCTCTTAGAAGGTCAGCTCCCATTCCATCTTGGCAGAGAGGTGTGGCTTTGTTTTCTGAGTAAACACCCAGTTCCCCCAGAAAGGCACGCGGACTCTCCAGCCTCTTACCTTAGAAGCTGCCTTTGCCCTAAGAAAGCCGAGAACCATCGTTAACGCTGCAGATGGAGAATTTCCTATTCCCCTAACCTGCTGTCGGTGAATATCACTTTGGGGAATGGCAATGATACATCCAGGACCCTGGAGAGGGTCCCTCCCCCGTGGAAGCATCCCTGCTCCCTGTTGGTCCCTGCCCTTCCCAACCTGCCTTCAGCTCCCCAGAGGCATTCCGGAACCAACACCTCACTCGTCACTCATAGCTGTCCTCCCATTGTCCCTCTCTTTGAAGGCGTGTCCCACGGCCTGCCTGGCCAGGTGCTCTTGATCTGTGTGCTGTCACCAGCCCTCACTGGGAAAGTCCTGGTCTTTTTTGCCAGGACATTGCTATTGACAATGGATGGAGACCCTTCCACAATGTCCCTGTGGAGCGCCTTCCCCCTGCTAAGCCCGAGGCCCACGAGCCGAGGACAGTCATCGACACAGCGTCTTGCCTTTGGGGGGACAGAAAATGGACAGCCTTGCCCAAGATTCCTTAAGAGGAACCACCGAGAGTCAGAGCCTTTAATCACTTCAAATCAATATCACGGATCCTCCCATTAGCAGGCAGCTGGACTGTGGGCTCCTGAAGTCCCTCCCGTCTTCTGAATTCGTGACTCAAAGGATCTTGATTTCTAAACAAGGACCCGCCTTCTCATCATCATCCCACTCAGCTCGTCCACAATGCAGTCCTTGTGCCAAATGACTCCCAAGGACCAGCAGCGTGACATTTTTATCCTACGTGGTTATGGGAAAGTGCCAGCCCTGGTGACGTAAGGCTTTCAAGTGCACACAAAGTTCATTTTCAAATTCTTTGATGCTGTGTCTTGACAGAGAAACCCAACAGGAAGTGGAACAATAAATAAAAAGTCTCCAAGTCAAGGGCAAAACATCCTGTACCCACAGTAATCTGACGGTCCTCGGCACTCTCCAGCACCCTGGGGAATCAGCCCCACTCAGAAGTGCTCGGACCCAGAACCCTGTGCCAAGGAGCCCTGACCACGCAGCCAAGCCACTCAGCCCCTTCTCCAGACGTCTGCCCAGGCTCAGCGGGGTGGCTCTGGTACCCACTTCTGCCTTTGGAGTCCTGGGTTCCCCAGCACCTTGGCAGAGCTTGTCACCCAGCCCTAGCCTTCGGAAGCCAACCCCAAGGCTGGCCAATATCCAGAGAGAAATAACCATATGTGGGCTGGAAGAAACCAGTCCCTGAACCCGAGTCATGCAGACCCTGGGCCAGCAGTAAGGGGTACTCTGCAGACAGACGTGCACTTTGTTCGAACAGCGGGGCCCTCAAGGCCTGAGGAAGCATGTGACAACCCCCAAGTTAGGAAATTATAAAACAGCACTTCAAACTATTAAACTATATTGCATTGGAAATATAATACGTGACCTTTATTGAAAAGAATAAAATGTGGGCCGGGGTTGTGGCTCAGTGGTGGAGCGCTTGCCTACCATGTGTGGTGCACTGGGTTCGATCCCCAGCACCACATAGAAATAAAGAAATAAAATAAAGGTATCGTGTCCATCTACAACTAAAATAAAAAGGAATAAAATGTTAAAATGTTAGACTGAACTCTAAGGAATCACATTTTTGCAGATCAAAAGTGGTTGTTAACAGTTTCAAGTGGTTCCGTCCAACAGCACTAACCCTCTGAGGGTGGGACTTGTTTTACAGATGAGGAAACGGAATCTCAGACAGGCAAAGTGCCTTGTCCAAAGTAGTTTGGAATGAGTTTCTGCCCTTGGCTGCTAATGGCTGACTCTGGAATGTTCAGGAAATTCGCCCTGACTCCTTTGGTTAGCCCTTGATGCAGTCTCCCTCTGATCCCCAGATTCTGTCATGACAAATAACTGACCATCCTTCAAGTGATGCTCGTAGAAGCTGCATCTCCTGCCCTTGGCCACAGCCCACCAACCCCCAGCATCACTCACTCACTCCACCAGCGTCTCCCCTCTTTCAGCCTCCCTCGGCCTTCACTTCCCTCCTCCCCCAGAGCCCAAGTCCGATTTTTATAACCATCCCCTTGCATTTATTTTCAATTCTTTTTTCCTATTCCCCTCCAATGTGCATACCCAGGAAACTCCCAAACCTGCCAATCCCCTAACAGCTACACAGGGAAGAGGTCAATTGTGGGGATGCCCAAAGCCCTGCAAAGACTGGAAGAGCATTAGCTCTGTTAAAGACAAGGTTGAGATCAAAACAATAAGAGGAAAGAAGCAAGCAGGATTTTTAAAATATCAAATACACAGAAAAGTTAAACGAATTGCACAACCAACAGCCGTCTATCTCCTAGATTTACTAGCTAATGATGTCATACCACATTTGTTTTTGTTCCTCTTGATAGATAAATGGTAGATGGATAGACTTGAGAAATATACCTATGTAGGAAAGTATATATATAATGTGTGTATCTCTCTGTGTGTGTATATAGACACATTGGTGGTAGATCCATGTGAAGGTATGTTACAGGAACACACACACACACACACACACACATATATATATATATATGCACATACAAATGAATTGAAGAGCCGGTGGCACCTCTGTCTCTGAGAGTCGGGTGCTCAGCGTTGGCCATACAACCCTAAACACGCATTCTTATCCGCTGACACCGTTCAGGACCCCTAGAAACTGAAACACTCCTCTTGTCTCTCATCCACGTCATCAGAACAAAAGATAAGTGTGTGCCGGAGCCGGGAGGGATTGTGGGTTGTGTTTCTGTTGATTTTGGAGACAGACCCTGCACTGAGCCTGGGAAAGGCAGAGTTCTTGGGAAGAGGGAAGACGAATACGCAGATTTGCCAAACAGTCGCTTCAGACAGCAAAAGTGCAGGAGGCTCTTGAGCAGTGGAGTGTTCTGGGAGTACGGCTGTCCCTCTCTCTGCTTCTTTTTGTGTTACAACAGGTGCTTCTGAAGGTTCTCGTGAATTAGCATATTTCCAGATGCTCACGACAGCTGAGGAATGTTTTTAATGCTAAGAATTCATATTACTCCTAAGTTTGTCTAAACATCAATCCATACAGCCACACATGGCATCTCTGCTAGAACTGCAGATGGTTTTATATTTCCTAAAATATGTAATAAGATCTAATTAAATTTACATTTAAGTTCTGCTTTATTTCAATAATTCTGACTTAAAATTGTACATTAATTATATTTGTATAACCTTATCTAGTAAAAGATAATTTTAATATATTAGAAGAAAAAGATCATGATTCAAAAATAGGAAAATTCTTCTTTTACATTTTTATAAAAATATACTCATATTTTATATGTAGTACTTGGCATTCAATTATATTTTAGCTGGGCATGGTGATGCATGCCTATAATCCCAGAAGCTCAGGAGGCTCAGGCAGGAAGATCGAAAGTCCAAGGCCAGCCTCAGCAGTTTAATAAGACCCTGTCTCAAAATAAATAAATAAATATGATTGATTAATTAATTAATTAATTAATTTAAAAGCTGAGGATGTGGATCAGTTGCAGAGCACCCTTGGGTTCAATTTCTAGCACCAAAAAAAAAAAAAAACAAGTTTATTTTTAATCCTTTAGCTCATTACTATCAATAGAAAATATTGTGTGCTAATATTGATTACAATGACAGGAGATTTTGCTGAAATGTAAGGATTAAAATACTGTTCTTAGGATTTCATGTTAATATATTCTATTATATAACCAGATATTGTCTATCACGAGAGCAGCCAGACATACACACATGGTAATGAGTAAAGTCAATTTTTTAAAAAATATCTTTTTAGCTGTTGATAGGCCTTCATTTTTATTTATTTATATGTGGTGCTGAGAATTGAACCCAGTGCCTTGCACATGCCAGGTAACTACCATTGAGCCACAGCCACAGCCCCTAGAGTCATTTTTTAAAAAATATTTTGCTACAGTGTGGCTATACTAAAAAGTCATAAAAAGTCATAGCTTTATCCATTTTTTTTTTTTTTGGTCATTGGATGAGTATATTTGAGAAGGCAAGATAAAATATGTTATTTAGTGGTTCAGCAGTTTGGTTCGCACCTTTTCGATGCCTAGGCACAGAGAGTGTGGGCTTCTGTCTGTGCTCTGCCCCAAGGGCCATTTTTCATAGCCTCGTTGTCTTAGGTCCCACAGATGTCAGGACTGGCCTGGACTCCAAGCCCTCGGGATTTACACATGCACACCCACCCACACTCATCCCACTTACACAAAATACAAGTGGAAAACCAAGTAAGCATTAGCAAACCCAAAGACCAAATTTGTTGGTGACAGCATCCACCAGGACCAAGTCGAGTCACTTGGAAAGCCAGCTGTCTTATAGCAGCTAATCTACTACATAATGAAAAGCATGTGTGCGGTCTTAACGAATGTCACAAGGGCAGTTAATAAAATTTGGTATTCATCCTTAATCTAAATCTTTAACATTTTTCCTCAATTAGGAAAAGCAAAATGTCAAACTTCATCTCACATTCCGTGGGGAAGCGTCACAGATATGTCCTTAAGCTGGAACAAGAAAAGGATCCGGGGGCCTGTGTCTATTAGGCCACATTGTTCCTGAATTCTCACGCAATGCAACTCTATACAGCGTGCACATAAGAGAGATCTGGGGGAAGAGATGAAATCATGTTACTGTCGGACAGTACGATACATCAACAAAGCCCAGGAGAATCATCAGAAAGCTATTAAAAAATAATGAAATTCAGTCATGGGGCCAGATACAAACTAGTGGGCCAAAATCAATAGCATTTTTTTTTTTTACCAGCTATAACAGATTTGAAGCCATGAGGGGGAAAAGTGACTCCTTCTTCAATAACAACAATAAAAAAAAATCCCTAAGGATGACTCTAAAAAGATAATGGAAGAATCCATACGAAAGCAAAATATAAAACTTTACTGAGGGCTATAAAAGAAGATTTAAGAATATTGAGGGAACATGTTCCCAAACGGGAAGACACTCATGGGAAAAAGATGTCAATTCAACCCAAATTAAATAAAGATTTAATGTAATAACAATTAAGCCAACAGAAGTTTTTCGATTTTTATTTGCTTATTTCTATGTGGTTGCTGAGGATTGAACCCAGTGCCCCTAGAAGTTTTTCAAACTTGACAGAAGCAATTACAGAGTTACTTTTGTAAAAAGTTAGAATAGCTGACATAATTTTTCAAAAAAGAAGAGTAAAGTACAGTTGTTATGCTTCCAGCTACAAAAACCTGTTGTAAGTCCACATCAACTAAAACAGTGTGGTACGCGTGTGAAAATAGACCCATTCAAGGAAAAGCAAACCCTGGTCTGCAGCTCTTTGATGACCTTGTCTTCATCCTCCCCAATTCCTGGCGACCTCCTAAATAACCATTAGCACCAATTCAACCAAAGCACAATCTACACGTGTCCTCAAGAGAGAACTTTATTTAAATTTTATTTTCTGATTATGAAATACATATACTGTTGCTTCTCAAGTTCCAACCAGGTTGTGTCCTGATAAGTCCATTGTAATTTAAAATATCCTAAATTGAAAATGGTTCTTAATACACCTAACTTATCAAGCTTCCCCACTTAGCAGCTCAGCACACCGTAAAGTGGATGGTTTACCCCCTGATCATGCGGTTGACTGGGAGCTGTGACTTACATATCGCATCAGTAGGCTTGGTAAAAAAAAATCCAAAGCTGAATTCAGAATTTTTAATTTTACCATGGTAAAATCAAAATACTGGAAATCCAACTAACACAAGCCAGGGCTTCTATAGTTGAAAAATGTAAAACCTAAAGCAATGAAAATATTTTCCTGGGCTGGAGTTGGGGCTCAGTGGTAGAGCGCTTGCCTAGCACACGTGAGGCACTGGGTTTGATCCCCAGCACCACATAAAAGTAGATAAATAAAGTAGTTATTTCATAAATAAATAAATAAAAACAGACATTTAAAGATATTCTTCGATATCACTTCTTAGAGACAAAACTGATTATGTCTTTTGTAGATTATTTTCATACTTGTTTCAAAGTGAAAAAAAAACACAAGTGACATACCTAGCTATACATAGTGATAATTAGAAGTATAATGTTTATACAGTTTCAGCAGGTTTTTAAATAAAATAATTATTTTACAAGCCCCCATGGTGGTCTATTCTATGGGTTTTATGTAATTTCAAGTGGTAATGTTCTGGCAAATGTTCTCTGGGTGCTGGGGAGGTGACCCCTATTTGCCTCTTCATACCATTTGCCAATTTCCTTGATGCAAATGCTTCCACTGAGGTCAGTTTTATGACATTACCTATGTAATGTCACTGTCACTGAACATTGTACACCATCAGCTCTCTTTTGTGAATACAAGCCAGCTCCAGGATTCAGATTTAAAGTTGACTTTAAAGCTCCTGAATGTTGAAGGATGGACATCATGTTCTTTGAGACATTTTGGTATCACAAATAAATATTGTTGTGTTTTATCCTATTCTACAAATTAATATCTCTGGTTGTTTTTATAAGGTAGATTCCCCAAAACAGAATGATAGATCCAGGAAGAGTACCATTTGGAAGCTTTTTATGGATGTTTCTAAATTTCTTCACCAAGATGTACAGATTTACTTTACTACCAGTAATGTGTCTGCCTCATTAAATTCTCTCTCCCAATATTAACATTTCCAACACAGTACTTGCAGGTAGTATAGGCCCAAAAGAAAGTTTGCTCTTCAATTATTAGTATTTTTTTTCCTATTTTAATCTTGGTATTTTGTCAATGACTCCTCTAGACCTACTTATTTTCATATTCAATTGCCTATATTTATTTATTGGTTGGAGTTCTTTATAGTTTAAATATAATCCTTTGTCCTACTTTGAAAGGCAAAAAGCTTACATTTTTTAATTTTTAAATTTTATATATAGCACATTTCATGTGCAGAAATTTGACATTTACATTGATCTCTACATTGTAGTTTTTCCCACTATTTGTAATATTTTTCCATTATTTTTAGGCTAAAAAAATCCTCTCAATTTCATCTTTGACATTTAAAGAAAGAAAGAAGAATCTTCAATCATTGTCATCAGGATAATGCAACCATGCAGACAATTGATTTTGACTTTCTTATTTGTAATGCAAATACATTCCAGATGAAGTAACAATTTAATGTCAAAAATGAAATGTTTAAAAACTATAAAGATGACAAGATTAATTTTGTATTTATAATATGTATGTACATGTGTGCCTGTGTATGTGTGTGTGTCCTCATCAGGAACTGAAGTCCAAAACCCATAAAAGAAAACGTAATTAATTTGGCTATGAAGCTGGGCGCTGGGCACACGCCTGTGATCTCAGTGACTCAGGAGGCTGAGGCAGGAGGATCCCAAGTGGCCAGTCTGGGCAATTTAGTGACACCCTGACTCAAAATAGAATTTTAAATTTTGGGGGGGTTTACTTCAGTGGTACAGCACTTATCCCATTAAAAGAAAGAGAGAGAGAGAGAGAGAAGTGGTAGGGAGGGAGGGTGGCAAGGAAAGAAAGAAAGAGAGAGAGAGAGGAAGGGAAGGGGGGAGAGAGGGAGGGAGGGAGGGGAAAAAAGGAGGGAGGGAGGGAGGGAGAAAGAGAAAGAGAAACGAAAAAAACTGAATGGGGAGGGAGGGGAAAAGAGGTGTCTTCACAGAGGGGAAGGTACCGGTAGCATTTAAATACACAGCTCATGTTAAACAAAATCTGCAGCTTCAGTGTTTATTCATCTCTCAGGCTGAGAAGGAGCTGATGAGTGAGATAGGTGGCAGTATGTTGTGTAGCCAAGGTAATGAGAAAATAGGCACTTGCAGAAACTTGAGTGAGTATACAAATTTTACAGCATTTGTGGAAAGCTTTTTACTATTTTGCTATTTTTATCAAAATTCATAATGCTCTCATCGACTGTTTTGCTTGTTCCTAAGAATTTATAGGATCAGACGGGTGCAGTGGCACATGCCTGTAATCCCAGTGACTCAGGAGGTTGAGGCAGGAGGATCACAAGTTCAAGGCCAACCTTGGCAATTTAGCAAGGCCCTAAGCAGTTTAGCCAGACCCTGTCTCAAAATAAATAAATAAATAAAAGAGTTGAAGATATGGCTCAGTGGTTAAGTGCCCCTGGGTTCAATCCCCAGTGCCAAAAAGAAAAAGAAGAAAGGAAGGAAGGAAGGAAGGAAGGAGGAGGGAGGGAGGGAGGGAAGGAAGAAAGGAAGGAAGGAAGGAAGGAAGGAAGGAAGGAAGGAAGGAAGGAAGGAAGGAAGGAAGGAAGGAAGGAAGGAAGGAAGGAAGGAAGGAAATTAAATTTATAGGAACACGTTCCAAGAAATCAGTAAAACAAGTATCACACACAAAGAACTTCACATTTGCAGGGCGACAACAAAAGCACACAGATATTCATTAAAGCATGATTTTAGTGCAAACAACTGGAAAGAAGCTAACAATGAGACTGAGGAAATAAATCATGGAATGGTCACTGGATTTGGCCCTGTGCTGCCTGTCTCTCCCAAGACCAGCACTGCCTCCAGCTCACTGAGCAACTACTGAGAAGCAGGTAAAAGAGTGCCCTCTATCCGTGGCTGGAACAAGCAAGGCCGTCTTCCTGCAAATCCACCCAGAAGCAACAGCTACAAAATCCTGAAGCGCGCGCCCTCTGCTGGACAGGGGAAGCAACCGCATGACTAGAGGTGCCTTAGCTCTTGGTGCAATCAGACATGGTCGGAAATCTGCTAAACTTCAGATTTGCACATTTTCCTTCCATTGTCTGGTGTCCAGAGGTGGTTGGCACTTCAAAGCAGAACTGGGCTTCCAGAAAGCAGCTGTTGGTGTTTTTCAGTAGCTGACAGGCTTTATGATCCCAACCTTTTTGCGGACACCAACCTATACACCATCTGTGTCCAACTGTGACAATTTGCAAAAACACACGCAGCTCACCACCTTTCTTGGGGCAGAACATCTTTAAAAAGCCACTTGATAGGAAACACTGCATTTTTAAAAAATGAATCTTTCTCTTCTTCCTGTTATTGGTGGTTCTGAACATCAGGTGTCTTTTTGCCCCTGGGGCCCAAAGGTACCTAAGCACTGTGTGATTGCTGGGCGGCGGGCAGTCATGGAAAACGGGGACAGAAATCAGATCCAGGCAGTTTCCGTTTTCCTTTGTGTGCAAGTGTTAATATAAATGCAGGTCGTACAGCTTTCATGCAATAAGAATGATAGTGAACAAGTTGCAGAAATTCAACTTTTTATAATAATATTTTAAAACCTTGTCAAACTTTTATTGGCAATACCAGAATCTGGATTTAAAAAAAAAAAAAAAAAAAGTAGACTTCTTATTGATGACATCTAAATAGTATGGGAGGCTTCTTCTGTTGTTCCATGCATTTACTGTACTTTTCCGAGATGTCCTACATGCAAATTCAGATTTAAAATCATCTGTCCTCTGTGCTCTTCCTGTAAGCTTGCTATTAAAATACATTAAGAGTTTTAGTCAGCTTTTTCGTTGCTGTGACTAAAGAATCTGACCAGAATGATTTTAGGGGAGGAAAAGTCTATTCGAGGGCTCCCGGTTTCAGAGGTCTTAGTCCATAGGCAGCCGACTTCATTCCTCCAGCTGGAGGTGAGGCTGCACATTATGGAGAAAGACTGTGGTAGCGAGAGCCAGCTCACATGATGATCAGGAAGCAGAGAGAGCTCCGTTCTCCAGACACAAAATATATACCCCATGGCCACGCCCCCAAGGACCCACCTCCTCCAGCCACACCCGCTGCCTCCAGTCCCCACTGTTAATCTCATCAGGGATGAGTTCACTGATTAGGTTAAGGTTGTGGGCCGATCATTTCTCCTAAAAGCGTCTTGCATTGTCTCACACGAGAGCTTTTGGGGGACACCACATCTAAACCACAACATGAATCTATATTTTTTTAAAGAGAGAGGAGAGAGAGAGAGAATTTTTAATATTTATTTTTTAGGGTTTTTTTCGGTGGACACAACATCTTTGTTGGTATGTGATACTGAGGATGGAACCCGGGCCGCACGCATGCCAGGCGAGCGCGCTACCGCTTGAGCCACATCCCCAGCCCCAAATCTATATATTTTTTTTTTAAAAAAAGCAGACCTACACATCCCAATAAGAAATGATCGGTTGCATTTTGTGAAAGGCAAGTATGAAACAGTGAGAGGAATGTACTTTCATGTTAATTTTTTTAAAAAAATACATAGAATCCCTCTAAAAGAATACACCAGAACTGGCAGTGATTACGAAGGTGACCTTGGGCAGGGGCTGGGGAGGTGGAGTCTAGGGGCGGGGCGAAGAGGGAAAAGGCAGTTCTGAGTGACGCACTGGTGCCATTGAACTTCTCAGCACACACGAGTGACCCAAATAAGAGTATGCGAAAGTCTCCCTCCCAGTTCATGTACGCAATCTCTTACGGTTCCTCCCAGCCTTTTACGCTGTTTGCTTGAGTTCACTTTCAGGTGTCCAAGTGGAATTGGTTTGCGGAACTGGTGTGAGATCGTTTGCAACTCTGAGACCCCAGGTTTCCGTGGCGGACCCCGGGGCGAACCAGGGACAGGGTGCTCAGGCAGGCAGGGCCCAGCTGTGCAGAAGGACCCTCCTCCTAGAATCACCGGGAGCCTGGGAGGGAGAATGGAGCTGCCTTCCTCTGGTCTGTAAACCAACCCCCCACCTGGACTCTGCCCTCGGCAGCACAGGTGGAGAGGAGATGTTAGCGGCTGGACTTGATGGTCAGGGGCTCAGAGGCGGGCCAAGTTTAGTGGTGGGAATGTCAGAAGAACTGAGTTCTCCTAGTCACGTGACCCGTGGGAGCAAAATCAGTGAATAAAAACTAAACCCTCAACTTTGGAAAGTCTGACTGTAACTTGGCCTTAGGAAGAAATACACAGAAAGTTCCAGAACATCAGTCTCTTCACAAAGAGTCTGTCACAAGCTGGGGGGAGGCACACATATAACGCTGCTCAGGACATCAGACAGGACGCAGGCCCTCAAGTTTCAGGACTCACATTCTGATAAGGACAGTGACATGCCCCAGGGCCCGGCCAGGTGCGGGCGCAGCAGTGTGGCATCAGCAGAGCTTTGTGGAGCCATGCCCAACCTGGGCAGGATCACCCGGGAGAGACATTCTGAGACCAGCATGAGTCACCCCCAGAGAGGTTCGTCTCCTAAAACTCCGGGGTTCCTGAAGGCGCTGGCCCTCAAGTTTTAAGAACTTCACATTTGCAGGGCGACATGGGACAGGAAGAAAAGAGAAGGAGGGAGAGGGAAAGAGGAAAAAAAGTAAAACCCCAATCAGTCAGACTCCTGCCTTCAGAGGGATGGAGAATGTGGCCCCCTGGGAGGCCAGAGGCAAAGCCGAGAGGAGTCCTAGGGCTTGGCTGGTGGTCACTGTCACTCAGGGTCGGCTCCCCTAGAAAACTGGTAGGATCAGGTTCCCTGCTTTGTAGGATTCAAGGAGGCTGAGTGACACAGCGCCCTCCCCAAGAAAAAGACTAAGTCTGGGCTGGGGTGTCGCTCAGTGGCAGAGCACTTGCCTCGCATGTGTGAGGCACCAGGTTCCATCCTCAGCACCACATAAAATAAAATAAAGATCCTGTGTGTTCATCTACAACTAAATAATTTTTTTAAAGAGAGAGAGAGAATTTTTTTAATATTTTAGTTTTCGGTGGACACAACATCTTTATTTGTATGTGGTGCTGAGGATCAAACCCAGCACCGTGCGCATGCCAGGCGAGCGCACTACCGCTTGAGCCACATCCCCAGCCCACTAAATAAAATTTAAAAAACGAAAAAGAAATAGGAAGAAAGAAAAAGACTGGGTCTTGTCCACCTACTGCCTTAGGACTTCACCAAGACCATGGGTTTAAGCACCTTCCCATGAAAGTCCTGACGGAAAGGCAAATGCATAAGCAATCCTGCAATTCAGTGTAAAAATTTTTTTGAGAGCTTGAAATCAGTGCCTCGTGCATACTAGGAAAGTGCTTTACCATTGAGCACCAGCCTATTTTTAATATTATTTTTAGAACATGTGATCCTCCTGTCTCAGCCTGTCCAGTAGCTGGGATTACAGGCATGGGCCACCATACCTGGAATAAATTAATTTTTAGTATTTTTGTGCCACTCCAAAGGAGCAATGAATAAGGACATCCAGAAGCTAACAGAGCTTAGAATAGGAGCAGGGTAATACTAATTGTAATTTATGCCAAGTGTCCCATCCAAGTTTGATAGCAGGAAGCATAAGACAGTGTTAGTTAGCAAGCCCCCCAAGAGCACTCATTGTGGATGCTGGGTGGGGTGGGGCGGTGTCAGGAGATTAGAGACCAAGTCAAGACACTGAGATTCCTGGGGCTAAGATCTTCAGCAAATTTCTTGACTCTCTAAGCCTCAGTCTCCTCAACTGTAAAACAGGAACAAAATTAACTGCGCTGTATGCATGTCCCCCATGTCAAGGAGACAGGCGTGAGTGGGGTGGCCACGAGTCATCAAGGATGAGCAGGACACCTTGAAGGCTCCAACCTCCCCATACAGGATGGTCAAATGTTATACGAGTTACTTTTCACTGAAGCCCAGACACCTATAGGGGCACAATGTGCACCAAATATTCCCACGCTCCGAGGTGATGCCTAATCAGGATTTGCAGAAAAGGTAGAGGGAACCCTGGTTGGTGACCTCAGCATCATACCAGGTAGCCAGGTTGAAGACAGAGAGAGGGGGTTTCTTGGGGAGAGCTGCAGACTAGCTGAGTTTTTCCTCACCTGGGGGGACATAATCCTTCTCCCTTCCCTGAGAAAAACACATAAGCAGGGGTCATTTCAGCAGGTACAGGAGAATGGACACCTCGGTGTGTGCACACACAGCCATTTGTTTTCCCTTTAGGGCCAGCCTCTGTTCTCTGACCCTGACCCTAGCAAGCAGGTGTCACTGCCTCTGGGGCCCACAAACACTGCCCACCCCTGACCTGGATTCTATCCTGCTGAGGCCAACTGGACAGAGGAGGCTAGGGCGGGGAGTGAAGGGGGGAGCGGAAAGGAGACAGATGGGGTGGGTGGGATCCATATGCCTCCTTTTCCTCCTTTCTTTTATATAAACACTGTCATTTGCCATTAAATGTGAAGACAATGTTGATGAGAGAGACTGCAGGGCAGCGTGGTGGACGGCTCTCGCTCATTGGGAAAACATCCAAGGCCTCACTTTTAATTACCTACGGAGTGCCAGAGCAGGGCAGTGCCTGCCAACAGCATGGCCTTCCCCTGCGAGAGGTCAGAGGGACCCCCGAGGGGGCTCCAGGAGCCTGGGACTGCCACCTCCTCCCTGGCTCTTGTAGGAAAATGTGTTTATCCAGAGAAGCAGGGTCACCCTTCCATCAAGAGGCCACTACTGAGCTGGGAACCGGCCCCCATTTCCTGAGGGCGATTTCCCTCTGGTTTTCGCCCCGAGTGCTATTCTGGGTGGAAGGACCTCCTTGGACGATGTTTTCTTTGGGGGAATGGAAAGAAAATCAACATTGGGAATGCAGCCTGCCGGCGAGCCTCAGAGAGCAGGCCACGCCAGGGCTCCCAGGGCTCCCAGGTCCCTCCTTGAAGTGGGCGGCGCGGCACAAGTCTCCATCACATGCCTGCACAGAGCGCCTACTGTGTGCCAGCTCACTGCTGCGTGTGCTGCATTCTGAGATGGGGAAGAAGCCGTCTGGTCTGCCCGCCCCGCGGCCCAGCTCCACAGGGAGGAGACACAAGAATAAATAGGAACGATGGCCTCTGTGGGTCTGGGCTGGAGGTCAGCACAGGTCCCTGCGGCACAGAAGAGGGGACAGGAGGAGGAACTAAGAAGAGCTCTGAAGGGGTGACAGGGACCAGGGGTGACCAGGGAACAAGGGCAGGGAGCAGCCATGGGAGGGAACCAGGGCAGTGGAGAGCTCTGAGATTTCACAGACCCAGAGAGGGACCCAGTACATCTGGAAGACCCTATGCTGCGCCTCAGCTTCCCAGAAGTCTTGCAGTCACCTCCTGAGGGTCAGCATGTTCCTCTTAGGCATCCTAGCGAGGGCTAGAACCAAGATCACGCACCAGTCAGTCTCTGTCCCAGCCTCCCTGGCAGCACCATATGACCTTCAGGCTGCCACTCAGCTGTGAGGTGAGGACAGAGAGAGCCCACAGACCCCTGCAGACTCCATCCTCCCAGGCGGCAGTAATTGCAGCGGTGGTGCACAGCGCAGGGCACCATCCCTCCGGCTTAGTGGCGCTGCCCTCTGTTTGGGATGGAATGTGGTCTTGCACCTGCTCATGAGCCTCCAAGCCCACGCTCCAGGCTCTCCCAGAGATATGGAGAACGGCTCATATCCTTGAAGATCTTTTCTCTTTACTAGAGTGACAGCTGCTGCTTGTTACCTAGAGTTCTGATCGGGACCGCAGGGACATAAAGGACTAAAAAGACAGGAGCAGCACCGCAGACGGCTGGCAGTTCCCTGGAGTTTCCTTAGGGCTGAGATGGGGGCGTCTGCACCCCCCACCCCCAGCTGCTCTGTCTCTGTCTCTTCCACACACTGCTGAGCGTCCGCATGCAGACTGTCTCCACAAAAGCATGTCGGGGACAATGGTGCACGTTCTCAAAAGCTGTCTGCTTGCCAGGCACTGGGCGCGGGGCAGTGGGTATGTTGGGCACTTGCATTTTCCAAGAAGGCCAGAACAGAACCCCTCAGCTCACTGCTCTTTCTGCAATGTGACCTTCAGAGCAACTCCACCAAGAGGCAGAGTCCCTTCCTTCCCTTGGATCTGACCAGGCTTGTGACTACCTTGGGGGGACGCTAGGTGACCTCCGAGGTAGATCGTAAAGCTCACAGGGCTTCCACCTGCTTCTCCATCTCCGAGCCCAGCGCCCCGCTGCAGGGAAGGTCTGCCAGACAGTGAGAAAGCCTGGCGATGGTTATGGCCCCGCCACCAGGACTGCTTGACTGCCACTGTGCAGGAGACCCACATGAGAACCACCCAGCTGGGCCTAGTCAATCCTCAGATGTGGACAACAAAATAATCACCACTGTTTTATGCTGCCAAGTTTGGGGTTGTTTTGTCATTGCAGCAATAGATAACCGAATACATTGTTTAAGCAATTTAATATTCATTTGGAGTCCTATGAGATAGGTATTATTATTCTTTGTTACTTGTATTATCCTCGCCTTTACAAATGAAGTAGCTGAAGCACAGAGACGTTGATTAACTTGCTCAAAGACACATAGGTGGCTAAGATCAAGCCCAGTCTGGCTTTGGAGTCAGTGTCTTTTCCCATAAGGGGTGCCGCTCATCCTGAGCATCCTTGATGTAAGCAACAGAGAGTCACTGGAGGGTTTTCAGTGGGGAGGAGGAGAGGGACAGCCACAGTCATGTTTGTGTTTTAGAAAGAGGAGGGGTTAAGGATTCAGGGCACAGCTGGGGCAGAGAGGTGACCTTAGACACTGCAGCATCCAAGTTAGTCACAACCAAGGTGTGGCTGTGGGGACAAAGAGGGATGACAAGAGGTGAGAGGCAGCTCAGGGACAGGTCCCCGGGCTTGGTCTGGAGGGGAGGGTAACAGAGACGGAGAATCTGAGAATGTGCCCCGGTTTTTCTGGGTGGCAGAAAGATAAGTGACCAGTTACCAATTAACCTCATTGATTTCTGCAGTCACTACATGAGTCACAGGTTCCTAATTGTCAGCCATAGGTCTCTCGGCTGTCGCTGTGGTCATTAACCATCTTTGCAAGGGAGAGGGGGGCTGAGGCTTGTATCAGCTCAGAGGTCCTTGGTTCTGCAGCGCGGACACCTCTAAAATCTCAGGGGCTTATGTGGAAACCATGCTCGTTCCAGACGTCCTCTGAGGCCAACCTAGGGCACTGCCCGCGTTCCCCTCCTCTGTGACCTCCATTACAAACCTTACTGATCACCATCCTGAAGGGAAAGAGCTTTGGGGAATCTCAGACCAGCAATGAAACCGGCCAGGTCACACCCACTCGTGCTGATTGGCCAGAACTGGTCACCTGACACACCACACCGTTCAACCTCAACCCAGGGGCTGAAAACCAGGTCTCCTTGAGCATGCGCACCGCTGGGCGTGTCCTGCCTGCAGAGCCCCTCCTGGCTCCTACCTTGACTTAATTTTGATTGACTTTGAGGTATTTGCTCATCTTTCCTCTGGCTGAAGGTGAGCTTCTCAGGGCCTTTAAAGCCCATCTCATTCCTGTCCAAGCAGACACTTCCCACTGATCTGGGTGCCTATTTCAATTAAAAGTTCATTTTTAAAAGTACAATAGTCCCCCTTACCTGAGAAGGATACGTTGCAAGACCCCAATGGGTGTCTGGAACCTGGGATAGAATAGGACCCCCCATAGGTATTGTGATTTTCCCTATAAACACACACCTACGATGAAGTCTAATTTATAAATTATGCACAGGAAGAGAGGAACAATAACTAATAATAAAATAGAAGAGTTATAACAATATACAGTAATAAAAGTCACATGAATGTGGCCTCTCTCTTATCTGAGTTTTCCAGGCAGTATTTATAGACCCCAGTGGACCATGGGTAACTGACCCCATGGAGGGCAGAACTGAATGGAAGGAGCTACTGAATAAGACCCACGGACTGCAGCAGGGGAAGCGCCTCGAATGCTGGATTCTTAAGAGTGTGGGACTGGTTCATTCATTGGTCAGCTCTACTGCCTTAGAGGTCAGAGAGTTAATCCTCAGCCTGGCAGCTGTCAGTCAAGGACCCAACCAGCCTCCCCACTCACAGAGTATGGGCGGTCTGTCTGCCTTTGGTGGAGGCGGGGAAGGTGCACCGTGGGTTAAGCCCATGGACAGGCAGTGGGAGCCTCTCAGGCTTACGTAGTCCATTCGCCTGGAAACCTGGGCGAGGAGACACATTTGTCTCCTGGCTTGGGCTCTTGGGACCTGGCAAACATCTGACCCCTCCCAGATGACTTTTCCAGGGTCAGCCTATTATGAACGAATCCTGACTAATTCAGTCACCCTCCCATTTCTCAAGCATGATTTGTGGCTTAATTGCAGCAGGAAAAAAATAATGAAAAGTGCACAGCTCGGGCCGTATCCATAATTCATAGCTGCAATAAAACCTTGACGCGCTGTCGTGACTTATGGAAGGCTGAGTGTGTGCACCCTGGGGCCCGCGGAAGACCCAGATGTTTCCGTTCCGGGACATTTTAGAGTTCACAGGCTGGAGAATCTGGGTTCCCCAAATATTATGGCAAAGCCCAGTCCTGGGTGGAGGCGAAAACCAGAGCTTTCCTTGGCTTGGGGGCACTGGGGACCCAGGCACATAAGCCCCTGCCCAGGAGGGTCAGCCCTCAGCTGCCCTGGAAAGCAGGGCATGTTGGAGTCTCAGAGGTAGAAGTACCATCAGCAAAGCAACTACATAGCATCCCAAGCCTACTGAATCCACTTGGTGTGCAGGAGGGCAGGCTGCGAGTGATGGAAAACCCAGGTCAAATAGGTTAAGCCATAAAGGAAATTTATTGGCTCACAGAAATGAAACATGCAAAGATCATTTAGGCTTCAGGCAAGGCTTGATCCAGAGGCTCAGCAATGTTATCAGAGAAAAGACATCTCCCATCATTTCTCTGCCTTCCACCCAGGGCTCAATTACCACGTGAGGGTAAGGCAGAACATGCTAATTAACTGAGACCATGCTAATGAAGTTCAGGTCCACAGAGTCCATGCATTTGGAAGTGTGGGAAGGGTAGAACCCTGAGAGAAGGCTTGTTTTACCAAAAGAAATAGAAGTGGAGATGCTGGCCACGCGCAGGGTAGGGGTGTACTACATAGGCCAGGAGTGGATAAACTGGACCCAAGCGCCCAAACTGAGCCCACCTCTTGCTTCTGTAAATCAAGTTTTAGGGGAATGCAGTCACACCTACTCATTTATGTCCCGCCTTTGACTGCTTTTGCACAACAGTGGCCAGGTTAAGTTACCCCAGCGGGGCCCCTCTGCCTGGCCCACAACACCTCAGAAAGCTACTCTCCGGCCCCTTAAAGAAAACATTTACTGGGCCCCCACAGGGAGGAAGGCTCGTTTCCACGTGGCCTTTGGAGACCGTGGCTAAGTGCTAACAGCGGAAATTTTTGGTGTCCAGACACCTTGCAATCATAGTCGGCACCTGCTTCTGCTTCTGCCCACACTGCTGAAGACCCAAGTGGGGGGGGGGGGGGAGAATGCAAGGAGAAGCCAGAGGACGGGCACCTGTCCCAGTTTGCTGCCCGCTGGCCTAGTCACACACCTCTCCTGGCTGGGTGGATGGAATGGCCCCGGGGCTCTCAGGCCCTCTGCAAGTCTCACAGTCGGTGTGTTCTTGCGCATGCCAGGAAGGAAACCCCCTCCCCAGGAGCTGGCCCAAATTTGTCTGCAGGAGGCGCATCCCACCAGCAGGGGGCGCCGAGAGGCAGCGACCCTGCCTGGCGGGGGCAGGAGGAAGGCGACCACCCTCTGGCACTGCAGCCCCCGCCCTCCGCAGGCTCTAGTTACCGTACCACTCGGGAAGGACGGGAAGAAGGAGGGCTCTGAAGTCGAGAGGCGCGCCCGCCACAGTGACGAGCATCTCTCTCCCTGGGAACCATTTGTCCCCTGAGCCCATCACCTGCTGGGTCCCGGTGTCTGGGGGCGTCGGCTCCTCCTCAGAAGGGACAGGGGCTGTTTGGCCCTGCTCTAAAGACCCGAGGATCCACAGGGACTTGGCCTGCATGCCCCCTCCAGTGCTCTCTATGAGATGACTTGCCCTCCCAGAAGTCTCAAATGCAAAGGAGCAGGACTCTGGGTGGTGTGCAGTCCTCCGCCACCTCGGAGCCCTGGGCAGGAGGACTCCACCCCTGCAGACCTCTTCCTTGAACAGTCCCAGAGGGACCCACCCTTCCAATCCATCCATTCAATTTGGGGAAACAGCCTGGCCTGGACGTTTCCCCTGAGCCTTTCCCCATCCGCTCTCCCCTGCCTGGATGGGCGCCCACGAGGGGGCGCTCTGTGCACTTCTGTCTCCCCTAGGAGCCTCAGAGCTGCCCTTCCACATAGCTCTCCTGTCCCTTTGTAGGTGACAGGCCCTCACCTGGTGACAGCTCGCTGCTACTGCTCTCTCTGGGGAACTGCACTCCCCTGTGTTCTCCCTGGCCTCTGCTGCACCGTGTAAATGGCCACTTATTCAGCTCTCCTCAAATTACCCAAGTTGAGAGGCCATTCCTGTTTGTTGGGACCCTGTCCACCCACAGTCCAGCCACACAGCCTCAGGGGGGCCAGGAAGCTAAAGAGATGGAGAACATGGTGTGGCAGAAGCAAGGCCAGGTTCCAAGGGAACCAGCCTGGATTCCTCTGGTAGCGGCCCACCTGTCCCCAGTGCCTGCCTGCAAAGATCGCCCACGAGGCTGGCAGCACAGCCACCCTGTCCTGCCCAAGCTGCCTTGGCAGGGCCCAGTGCCCCTCAGGCTAGAGAACTTTGGCCAGTTTCTAAAGGGTCTGTTTGCCTGGTGTCTGTGCACTAGATGAGGCAATGAACTTGGAGCTCTCTCCAAAGCACCCACACAGCCAAACCTCACTCAACAAACACCAAGAGGGGCCACTGCCAGGTGAAAGGGGAGATGATTTCAGGTCTGCTTTCAAAGAGTTTTCTGTCTGTAGAGACAGACGAGCCACGATCCAAGAGAAGACTCCAACACCAGCTTGCAGAGTGTTATGATTCAGGGCAGCTCCAGGAATTGGTAATCAGAGACTCGAGCAGTCAGGAGGCTGCTGCGTGCAGAGAAAAGGAGGGCAGGGGAGAGCTAAGCCAGGGGAGAAGGAGGGAGGGTCCTCGGCAGAGGAAGCAGGTTTCAGGCAAGCATAAGAGAGGCTGCCCAACATGGCCCCTCTGGAGGGCCCCTTGTGTGAAGAGTCTTCCTGTCTTCCCTGTCACTTGGCTGTGTCCACCCCTTATTGGCAGATTGTAAGTCTCAAACCTCCTGATTCCAGGGGTCTGGAGTGCTCATCTCTGGTGTGGTATAATGGCTGATTGCCACTGGCCACTGTTTTTTTTTTTTCTTTCTATTTATGATTATGGGTGACTCACACTGGTCTCTGGGTCTGGACCAAGTGCACACAGCAATACTGAGGAGCCCTTGCATCTGCCGGTCCCACATAGGCACACGCATGCACACATGTGCAACTGTGCATGTGCATGCAGAGCCCCCAGCAGCCCCTTGACCATGCACCAACGTATTCATTGCACACTCGGGCATGCTTTCAATAGCACCTCTGTGTGCAGAGTGACATCATGACTCTTAGGAGATCCTAAGCATGGAAAAGCTTACGGAGGTTCCTTACCCCCCACAAGGGAATTTAAAAGAAAAGGTTGTTTTTTGTTTTTGTTTTTGTTTTTTTTAAATGTCAGGAAACATGTGTGTGCTGAAATGACGAAATTTTTTTCTGAATTTTTTTGATTGTAACTGGAAATTGTGTCTTCTGTGTATATTTATTTGTTTGGCTCATTCTTTTTGGCACCCCTGCCCTGCTAGAGCCCCAAGTGTGACGGTATGATCCTGCCTTCCAGATGATCCGGCAAGGACGAGCCTGAACGTTCACACAGCTGCCCCGGGGTCGGTAAGCAAGAGCTCATGCACGTCCTGACTAGTGCTCTCCACGCGTGCGTGCAGGCTCACACATTTGAGCACACACACAGGCCCAGTGTGCATGCGCATAGCCTATTGGAGCTCCAAGCCAGAAACCACGAAGGGACAGACGCAGAGCCAGCCCTCCAGCAGCCCCAGCCAGCACTGCTGTGGGACACCTCTGCTCCCTCCTGGTGTTTTGGCCACTGCAGGCTGCAAGCTCAGCAGGAAACCAAAGAGTGTTCACACATAGCTGGACTCCGACCTGGGAGGTGGGGAGGAGTCTGGTGCAGAGGAGAGGCAGAGAGGGGCCTGAGGAGGCGTCAGGAGGAAAGGGGAAACACACCAGGAGGACCCTGGAAATGCCACTTTCTGGGGAGGACAGAGAGTGGGTGGCCCAGGATGGCCCCAGACAGGGATGAGCACTGTGCCCTGGCTGTCTGGTGGGTGATCATCATACCCCCCCTTGAAAAAAACACCATCAAATTACAAGGTTGCCCAGCCTCAGACCCAGAGCCTGGTCCAAGTCACGAATTCCATTTAGAGCTTTATATACTAAGGGAGGGCTGAGGTGTAGCTCAGTGGTAAAGCACTTGCCTAACGAGGCCTTGGATCCAGCACAAAAAAGAATCATAAAGAAAAACTGCTGGGGTGTGGGTCCCACCTGCATTCGTTTGGATCTAATTGGCCTGGGTGGGGCCAAGTTCTGGGCTTCCAAAACCTTCTCAGGTGGTTCTGACATTGCAGCCAAGGTTGGGAGCTTCTGGTCTACAAGACCTCTGGTCAGCAAATGTGACAGGGAACTCACTACCTGCCCTGGCAGCCCCCTTGCCTTGGGGACAAGTTCAGAATCCAGAGCCTTTCTCGGCTGCAGCACGGTTCCAAATTCCCAGAAGGGTAAGAGCAAGCCCAGGGAGTGCCCTATGGTTGTGATCAGCTGGGAGGTGTTCACTGCTCCTGCTGCCTCCACCCCCAGCAAAACGTGCCTCCTCAGAAAGCCCACCGGACTGCTTCATCTGCTAGATCCTCCCAACCCACCCCCAGCCCATTTTCTATCCAGGGACAGCGGGCACTTTGAGAAGGTGGTAGAAATGGGGGGAGAGAGCACAGGGCTGGGTTCTGGCAGATGGGTGGCCTTGAGCTCTCCTCCAACACTCAGAGCCTGCTTGCTTGGTCCCTGGGGGCTTTCAGGGGAGACATGCACTGCTCACAGAGGGTCTCCCTTGGGGTTCCCACCCCAAGCTGGGTTCCTGAGGGGTAGGACCACCTTCTCTGTTTTACCCAGAGCCCATGATACTTTTAGAAAGCCCCCAAAATATCTTAATGCCTTAACAGAAGGAAAGGATGACCATGATCTAACCTGAATGGTACTTGTCTTCATACCAATGATGTTGAAAATACACATTGTAAATTCATTATGAAGGAAGGGACCCACAGAAGCCATATTGGGACCCTGAGGTGTGGGGTGGTATCAGGCCTGGCCGAAAGGAAGGTAGGGGTCTCTGTGCTTCCAGAGGAGCACCTGACGGACAGGGAGGGGTAAAGGGACTTCTCTAAGGTCACCCAACAAGTGAACCGGAGAAAGGAGCTGGTATCTAGTAGCCGGAAGTCCCAACAGGGCCTGTTGCCCTCTAAGTTTCCAGGTGGGATCAGACCTCAGAGGTTAAAGTGGAAAATTCCCCTAGGACCACTGGGCTCTTATCCAGATTTGTCAACATATCTCCCTCACCCACCCACCCCCTCACACAGAGAATGTCCCTTAAGGGCACAAGGAACCCAAGTGCATTTTACAAAGCACAGTGTCCTGCAGGGTGGGCATCTCTTTTCTGAAGGACTTGGGGCCAGGAGTGTTTCAGGGTCTCCAGTTGTTTTGGATTTGGGAATATTTGCATATATATAAATAGATCCATCTGGGGCGTTGGGCATGGGGTGGGATCTAGGTTTGCTGCATATGCACTTTATAGGCTGAAGGCCATTTTACACAATACTTTTAATAATTCTGTGCAAGAAACCAAGTTTCTAACCCTTGGGCCCTCAGACTTGTGCTCTCAGGGCGCCCTTGCAATGTTGAGGATTTTGCAACATCTTGCATTTCAGGTTTGGGTTGAGGGTGCTCAGCCCGTGTTATGTGTGCTCCCTTATCACCAGTGCTGACATGATTTTCAAGAGGATTTTTCCAATTACAGATCTTAAGGCACAGTAATGCATACAAATGGGAAAATCACCCCACGTCCCAGGCCTCAGAAGGAGCAGCACGTTGCCACGTTTTCTGCAGTCCCGTTGCTACCTTTCTTTTAAAAAGTACTTTTTATTGAAGGATAGCATACAAACATGTGTAAAGCACTTCCCCAGCTCCTCCCCCACCCCCACCCCAACCAGAGACCTGCTCCTCACTTCCAGCTGGGAAGGGAAGTTGCTTGTTCCAGAATTTTCTATGGACTCATTAGTGTGTTGCTTCTTTCACTTAGTTTAATGGCTGTGAGATTCCTTCCCGCTGATGCCTATACCTGGGTTTGCGCTTCTTTTCCGTCTAGGGTTTTATGAGAGGGATGTACCCTGGTGTGTATCGTTCTTGTTTTTCTGGGCTTTTTGGTTTTGGGGTTGTGTTTTTGCAATACTGGGAATGGGTCCAAGGCCTCATGCATGCTGGGCAAACCCTCTACCCCTCAGCCCTGTGGTCAACTTATCCATTCTACTATGGATGGACATTTGGGCTCTTCTAGATTGGAGCCACTATGAAAAAAAAATCACTATAAAATTCTTGCCTGTGGGCGGGTGTCCTACAATTAATAAATTTTAATAATAACAAAAATGTTTTGTACTGCATACTTTATACTTGTATATATAGTACATTATAAATTTAGCAAATATATTAATAAAAATACATTCTTAGATAATAATGTGATTTTCAAAGAGCCCTCCGCAGGGAGGCCACTTGGGCCATCTGGCCCTGCACCTAAATGTCATGACACATGCATTTAAAAATCCCACGTCATTAAAATCGCTCCCCCACCTTTACGCTTGAAGTCTCTATGAAATTCCTGATTTTATTTTTTCTGCTGTAGAGATGAGGAAGCCCGGGCTCAAAGAGAGACAGGGTGAAATTGGGGAGCGAACTGAACTTTGGCCCCTGAGCTCTTTCCTCCCATGAAAGAGCCTCGATGTGAGGAAGAAAATCGCAAAGGAAAGAAGCACAGCGGGCATCCCGCCAGGAGGGGGGCACTGTGGGTTCGGGTTGGGGAAGGCAGGTTGGGGGGCTGCAGGCTTTTGGCTGAAGGATCCCAGGCCGCTGGGATGCGACGAGGTGCGTGCTCGCCGTCCGACACTAGGGGGCGCTGGCGCCGCGTCCAGCCTGGTTGGAGCTGGCGAGGGAGGGGCCAGGCGACACACCAGGCCTCTGAGCAAGGTTTCTGGGAAAGGCCAGGTAGGAGCAGGCTCTGGCAGAGGATTAGAAGCTTTTCAAAAGAATCCACTCTGCGTCTGTGTCCTCAATTACCTAAGCTCCCGGAGTGTCCCTGACCTCATTTGTCAGCCAGGAAGAAGAATGGGAACCGAGGGTGGAGGGCTCTGTTCCAAAGCAGGACAGGGATCTTCCTGGCTGCCCCCAGCCGGTTCACAGAGACTCCACGCAGTGAGCAGCAGATGCCTCTTCAGGCCAGGCTGCACCTGGAGCCCAGCCCCTCACCTTTACAGCAAGTTCAGAGAGGCCGTGGGCCAGCCTGAGGTCACACAGCCATCCCAAGGCTGCAGTCTTCACCCAGCACCTCTGTAGATGCCTCTCCCCAGGGAGCCACACAGAGAAACAGCCGGAACCCAGGTCTCCCACCTGCACCCGCCACTCACCCTCTGATCATGAAATGTCTTTCCAGAATCTCTGGAGGCCCCTGGGATATATAAGAATGGACTTCATAGCTCGCTACGCTGGACATGTTTATGCTTCGAATCACAAGACGACACTAAAAGAGTTTGAGACAAAAGCCACGTGGATGTCAAGAGTGCATGAGGGGTGTCCCCTCAGAGCACACTGCAGAGCCCTCCACGGGGGGGGCCACTTGGGCCATCTGGCCCTGCAACTCAGTCCACCAGTGGGGACAGGACGACTGCCATTGTGAGTCACTTTACCTCCAACCACCTGGAACCCCCATCTAGGGGGGGCCTCCTGGGCCAGGCCAGACTCTAGGGACTGAAGGAATGTCTTCAGCCAGCCTTCACTAGGGAGTCCATGGGACAAGTGGTGGGAAGCGAAGTGAGGAAATCAGCTAAGGAGGGGGAGCAGGCGTCTTCCCATGCCAGAGAGGCCGCCTCAGACAGCTGCCTTCTCCCTCCAGGGAAGCATGTGACCCCTTCTCACCCGGAAACAGTGATCTAGTGGCTGACACAAGCACCTGCGCATGCACAGCACTGATTATGCAATCATAGTTGGACGTGGCACCATGAACATCTTTATTATTAAGGCACGTGCACCTGACCCTGCCAGGCACTTGACACTTTCTGGTCCTGCAGTAACTCTCCACAGTGACACTGCTTCTCCACGCTGGAGGAGGAGGCGTTGGGAAGAGCAGTAGCTGGCCCACACCCATAAGGCTCAGAGAAGGAGGGCCACAAAGCCCATGAGGCCCTGGGGCTTCCTCCGGCTGCGCTGGGCCACTGTCCCCTGGGCAGGGAGAGCCTGGCTGCTCAAACCAGAAGGAAATGCAGTGAGTTAGTGGAGGCCTCTCAAGGAAGCTTCCGGATGAGGCTGGCGAGCACAACTGTACACAGGTGTATGTTGTGTGTGTGGTGTACACACATGCGTGCAGTGTGCACACGTCACGTGCAAACCCAGTGAAATCCTGTGCCAGAAGCCTGTTTTCAGAGTCCAGTCCCGCTGAAGCCCCAGGTCACCCCCGTGGGAGAAGAGAAACGCCACCTTCTGCATGTGGCCTGAGCCCCCTGGCGGCCCCCTGGCGTGTCTCTTCTGGTCCCTGCTGGCCGCTGCACTTCCCATAGCTGCACCCCACCCCCACCTGTCGCAGTGGCTCCCCAGGCCTGTCTCTGTGAGCATGGGGCTGGGCATTCCTAGAGCACAGGGCACCTTGCCCATCTCCTGAGGTGCCACGTCTGTCCCAGGCTGAGCACAAGGGAGCACCTGGACCTGTCGCTCCAGGGACCTCAAATTTCAGCTGCTGTTGGTGACAGGAGTCCAGGCCACAGCACAGCCCCGTCTGCATTTCGATTTCAGCCTTGGACAATGTCCTTGTTTCCTGGGACACTCAGCGCCCCCCATGGGTAGACATGTGTGGTCATTCCTTGACCCCAAGCCCTGGGTCTCCTAATCCAGAGACTGTGTCACAGCCAATGGGATGGCGCCTTCCCATTCCAGAAACTTCCACGAGATCCCCTGACTCATCGTGCTTACCCATGGCATGTGTGCATTTGTGCTCTTGCACATGAGTGTGTGTGGGTGTCATCAAAAGCCAGGTCGCATGCACCATGCATGGCCCTGTGACTGCCATCGCCTGTCAGGTCACTTCGTAAATATGCAGACTGCTTCGCGTGGCTGTTTTGTGTTTGCTCATGACCCTGGTTCACAGATCCACCGGCAATGCAGATGTGACGATGAAGGCGTTTCACGTCGTCAGCAGATAAGACGGAGCATTTGACAGACAAGACCGCAAGAACCGGTAGCCACTCGGAGAAAACTGAGACGGCGACCACCTCCCATCCCATGCATCAAAATAAATCCCAAATGGGCCAAATATTTATGTATTTAAAAAATGAAAAGAAAACACTGCATATTTGTACATCATCTCAGAATGGGGAAGTCCTTTCTCCAAGTACGACACAAAACCCCAGCTATAGGGCTGGGGTTGTGGCTCAGTGGCAGAGTGCTTGCCTAGCATGTGTGAGGCATGGAGCTCAATTCTTAGCACCACATAAAAAATAAATAAAAGTAAAGTTCTACCAATAACTAACAAAAAAAAAAAAGTTTAAAAAAATCTTTAAAAAAAACCCCAGCAACATAAAAGATTGTGAAGTTTTCATCAATTTAAAAGCGGCATGGGAAAAAATTAAAGTCAAAAGTCAAAATACAAAGGGGAAAATATTTGCAGCTCATACCAGTGATAAGAGACGTTTCCTTAATATCGAACGACCTCCTACATGACGCTAAGACCAAAATCTCACAGGAAAACCCAGGCCTAGGGCGTCAACAACCAAAATTCAAACCCCAGCTGCGCCCATTACTCCCCTGTGTCCTTAGCCAAGTTACCGACCACTCTGGACCTTGGTGTCCCTGTGTGTGGAAGGGTCCTGGCCCCACCAGGGTAGTTGTACAGATTAAATACATGAAGAGTCCCCAGGATCAACATCGTCAACCGGCCCGCCCTTCCCCAAGACTGGGGCTCCCTTGTGTCCAAGGGCTGGGCCCAGCCTGGACCCTCAGGGTGCACAGCATTGGTCAAAGTGTTGGACTGAGTCCAAATTGGGCCAGGAATGGCCATATGAGTCAAGATGAAGGAACCAGGTCCAGTCCCCGGCCTCAGGCTCAGGGGCAACCGGGCTCTGGTGAGCCCTCCTGTGGTCCCGCGTGGGTGCAGGTGAGAAAGGCAGAGCAAACAGGATTTGGCTCAGCGGACACAGGCCTGTGCGGGTCGGCCCGGGGTGGAAGTTAAAATTCATGGACTGTTAATTAGCATGTGGAACAGGAAGTTTCTAAATAGCTTTGCAGCGAGGCGATCCACAGGCCAGGGGCCAGCACTTAAGAGCCTGGTTTAGAAGAGGCGGGGAAGAAGGGCAAAGAAGGCACCCGGGACGTTTCTGGTTCTTTTTACATCGCAGCAACCTGAACGCTCGCTCTGCGGCCGACTCCATGGAAATAAAGCCATCTGCCATCCTGGTTCCCTTTGGAGGGACCGGGGGCCCTGCAGCAGGCAGGGGCTGGGGAGAGACCAGGAGGGTGGGGGCCCCCCGGCCACCTCCACAGTCCCCAATTGCCTCTCCTGCCTGCGTTAGAGCTGGTGGGCCTGGCTGCCTGTGCCGTGCCGTGAGGTGACCGCGGCCTTGATGGAGAGTGCCTTTGGCCTCTGGCACGAAGTCAGCATTTCTAGGGACCTTGATCCCAGTTTGCAGCTCAGTGACCCCCCTTCCCTCCCTGGGCCTCAGTTTCCCCCTCTAAACAGGGAGGCCCAGGCCCATGACCTGCCAAGACCTTGCAGCTGCACTGTTGTAGGATGACCCCTCCCCGTGAGGGTCACTCTCTGGTCCCCAACGCTGGCCTCTGTCTTGAAAACAGAGGTTCCCAGGCTTCTGCCGGCCAGGACAGGGACAGGCCGAGGGTTTCCCCTGAGGTTTGGGCCAGCTGCTGTTGTCCTGGTGCTGCAGGCAGGGTCAGGGGCCTGCTCAAGTGTGGACCAGGCCAGCCCGGGCCAGTCCCACCTCAGGCTAACCACCCTCGCCCTCAGTGACCAGGAAATGGGCATCTGAGCTCACGCTGCTTGGAAACCTGGCCTGGAGGTGGCCGTCTGCTCTCGGGGACGTGTGTGTGAGCGTGTGCCTGGTTTTCCAGCCCGTGGGTCGGGCTGCTGCAAGGGTATGGGAAGGGAGCCAGTGTCGAGCCCAAGAGACTTGAGTTTGCCACTGGCCACGGGGACAGCTCCAGGTCTCTCTGGCTGTCAAGGCCCAGCCCATGCCCACCACCACCACCGGGAAGTCTATCTGATCTGCCTAGACTTGGTCAGTCCTTGAAATCCCCTCCAGCTGGCTCCCACTGACCACCTGCAGGCGCAGCACTTTGGAAAGCAGTGGAAGACTGCAGGACATGGCCTCCGCCCCAGGCAGCCTCCTCTCCTGGGTGGCCTCCTCTACTGGCCCCAGTGCCCTCCTGACTCCTCTCTTTTGCTCCCTCCCCTTCCCCAAAATATATTGTATTAGTGCTTAAAAGCCAGGTGGCCTGGGTTCAAATCGTGCCTCAGTTTCCTCACCTGTACATGAGGATCACACCACTCCTCAGGACTGTCTTGGGGTGGTCTTTCAACAACAGGAAGCCTTGGTAAAGGTCTCTGGACGGGCTGGCTCTGCAGCAGGGCCACCGGAGGGCCAGGACTCAGCTCTTCTCAAGAGAAGCCCGAGTCCTGCTCCCACATGGGCCAGGGTGTCGTTGGAGGAGCAATCTCTCAACTCCCCCAAGTCTGCAGCTGATTCACAAAAGGGCCCACAGGCCGCGGGTCAGGCAGCGCACAGGCTGGACGAGGACCCAGCTGCATCCCCATCTGACGCCGTTTCCAATGCAGCGCCAGGATGGTGGGCATCACAGAAGAGGAGCCCGCTGTTCTCACTGGCTGTCAGCAGAGCCCAGAGCCCAGCACAGTGTCTCGCGAGATCGGCAGGAGGAGGACAGAGGCCAGCCCTGTGCGACCAAGTCACAAGCACTAACCGCGATCGCCAAGGTAAACACATGGACAGCCGGGGCTGAGAGGGCTTATGCTGGTGTCACTGCAGGTAAGTGGCCAAAGGTCCTGCTCCATCCTGCCTTGGGAGGGACGGACCACGGATGGACAGAAGGATGAGCGGTTGAGTAGATGATGGAGGTGTAACAGATGGACGGACAGATGGAAGCATGGATGGGTCAGTGGGTCAGTGGGTGGATGGACACATGACTGGCTAGCTAGCTGAGTAGATCATAGCCGGATGGGCATGGCATCTGAAGACCCCGCCCCCTAATAGAGATCCGGAATCAACTTTCTTCCCTTCCCCACTTCCTGTGGCTGCAGGGGCCCAGCCATCTCCATTAAGCTCCTAAATGAGATGCCCAAACAAGGCTGGTTCAAAGACGGCAATCTGAAGGGCAGGGAGGACCTGGGTCTCCCGTCCACGTCTCGGCCAGGTGTGGGCCATGTATCCAGCTCCGCCCATCAGTGGCCTCCCCTGCAGCAGAAGCCTCATGTGTAGGTAACACCCCCCCACACCCAGGGAGGATCAGGAGGGCCGCCTCCTCCCTCCCTGGGGCTCCAGGCCTTCCCAGGCCTCTCTCCTTCTGACACCTGGGGCCACAGAGCCATGCTGGCTGAGACTTTGAGTCCCCATCTGTGCAGGGGATGGAAACATTCTTCGCTGGGCGCAAAGAGAAACGGTGATCTGATGGGTGCTGAGGGCTGGCCCATGTCCATGGCTCCTCCGTTTCCTCCCGCCGCACCCTTGGCCCTTTCCCAGGGTGTTGCTCAGGTGCAGGCTCACAGCCGGCCCTGGACCTGTCCTCCTTAAGATCAGGCGTCCACGCACTCTTCTTGCCCACACCAGGGAGCCCCCTCTGATCCCAGGCTCCCTGTGCCTCCCTGCCAGGCCCTGGTTCCACCCTCCGGGGCTCGGGATCAGCATTTACTCTGCACCCAGGTGCCTGAGCCGAGGCTGGGCTGGGCTCCAAGTCACGGGGGCATTTCGTTTGCCATTGCTCTGCCCAGGTTGGTCTGTGCTCTTTATGTGACCCTGTAAAGGCCCAAGTCTTGTCCAGTTAATAGGGCAATTATGGTCCCAAGGCAGAGGAGAGAGCGGGCCTCTCCCACAGCTGCCAGAGGAAAATACCAAACCTGGGCCATAAAAACCAGACCCAAGTGTAGAGCTCGGCAGCCCCGGAGCAGGGTGGCGCATGGGAAGGGCGGGGTCCCGGACCTGGGCGAGTTGGACTCTGGGGGCTGCCTTTGGCATGACCCTGGGTGGAGCACCCTAACTCTGGTCTCAGCTTTCTCATCTGTGTAATGGGACCACCACCCACCGCCCTCCATAGGATCGCTGAGGGGCCAGTGGGGCTTCTGCTGTCCTGCTTGCAGCCAACACGCATTTTTTAGTGGCAGAATAGTTTATCCCTCTCAGGCCCCACACAGATGCTCTGCAGCGGAAGCTGTCATCCAGCTGAACACCGCGTTGTGCGCCTGTGTGACTGAGGATGGAACCCGGCCCCGCACACTCTACCACTGAGCTCACCCCCGAGAGTGGACCTGTTTTCTTTTTATTTTTTTCTGGGGATTTAATTCAGAGGCCCCTGACCACTGAGCCACACCCCCCCCCGCCCTTTTTATTTTTTATTTGGATACAGGGTCTTCAAGTTGCTTAGGGCCTCACTGAATAGCTGAGGTTGGCTTTGAACTTGAGATCCTCCTGCCTCAGCCTCCCCAGTTGCTGGGAGTATAGGTAAGTGCTACCACCACACCCAGCCCGAGAGTGGACCTTTAACTGAGACCATGTAGCTAGTGAGAAACAGAGCAGGGATCAAACCCGGTCTCCTTCTGCAAACCCCCGCTGCCCGCCTCCAAGCTGCGGGATCCCCTGGAAGGCCAGCCCAGGGCAGGGCTCAGTGGAATCTGGGTGGGAAAGCTAAGGATCCAAGAGACTGTGGCTGCCCAGGGCCAGAGCTGTGGGCTGAGACCACCCTGGAGTTGGAGCCCATGTGTGGCACCAGTGACATCCAGTCTCTGTGGACTTGGCCCTTTGTAGGAGAACAGGCTGCTGCCCACCACCTGCACACCTGTGTCTAGATCCCCTTCCCTAAAGGAAGGAACGCGCCAGCCAGCAGCCCTGGAGGCCCTACGCCACCTGGAGAACAGAGAGGGCCCGGAGGGTGGTCTTTACAGCTCCTCTTCAGTGTTGCTCTTGAGTGGCAGGAAGGCCCAGGGTGGTGCTGACAGTTTAAAGACTTCTCCAGCACCTGGTCATCCCTGCTTTCCAGCTGAGAGAAGGCTCTGCAGGGTCACATCCTCCAGCCAAGAGAAGACCAGAGGATACAGCCAGACTAATGTGCCTTGGTTCCCATGTTCCTTCTGTGTATAACAAGGGGTGTGCTCTTCTGTCCATGTATATGGTTTATTTAAGGAAATGTAATCCAGGCACAGTGAGACACACCTGTAATCCCAGCAGCTTGAGAGGCTGAGTCAGGAGGATCGCAAGTTGGAGGCCAGCCTCAGCAAAAGCCCTATGCAACTTAATGGGATCCTGTCTCAAAAAAAAAAACTTTAAAAAAAGGGCTGGGGATGTGGCTCAGTGGTTAAGTGCCCCTAGGTATAATCCCAGTACCAAAACAAAAAAAAAAGTATTAAATATAAAAATAAATATATTATAGTAAAAAGAAAATCAAATTAAGAAAAGCAATATTAGCAACTGTGCATTTAAATGTCAATTTTATTTCATTTAAATTTATTTTATAATTGTTAAATCATAGATCAGGGCGTCACAGCTCTGTCCACATCCAAGGGTGATCCTACAGGCATGGACTGCACTTGTTCTTGACTAGGAGGGGGCACAAGGTCTGTGGCTGTCACCTGCAGCTGTCACACTGTGGTCACACTGCGTGCCCCACAGTGCTGAGCTGATAGCGGCACTGAATCCAGTTTAATTCCCTGGATCCCCAGCACAAGATGACAGAAGTGGGGATCAAGTGTCTCGTGAGGCTGGATCAGGAGGGGCCCTCACTCTTCCCAAGTATTAGCTCATTTAAAGCTGGTGACGACCCTGCAGGGGAGGTCCTGCTGGCCCACCCTTTACAGATGAGGAAACCGGGGAAGAGTCATACGGCTCAGACAAGCAGCGAGAGGGGACCTGCCTGGTTGTCTGCCAGCACGCTGAGCCACTGCAGCTGGAGAAGGTCAGCCAGCCCTGGGGTGGACGGAGCCCGGGGTCCACTCTACAGCCCAGGTGTGACTCCCACTCCAGAGCATCCTCCTGTGTCACTGGGGTGAGGACCCCTGCCTGGCAGGGCAGATGGCAGGCTACTCATTGTTGGAGTGCGGCTGGGCGTTGCTGCTGTCATGACTGGCCACGGTGCCCAGTGCCCTCTGCAGCCCCCTGGGCTGCCTGAGACTCTCCTCCTCCTGCTTCCCCTCCCTGTGGGGACTGCAGATGTCACCAAAGGCCCTGGCGTTTCCATCTCCCTTTTGACCAACCACCTCCCGCCATCTGCAGGCCCCGGAGCCGCGGCAAGACCCTCCTGGTTAAGGAGCGCCAGGCTGGGAGCAGGGCTGTGGAGCCCATTCTCCTGAAGAACCTAACTGGGCAGCAGCTGTGGGCAGCCCGCAGGGAAGACGGACAGTCAGCCCACTCCACACCCGGGGCCCAACCCCGAGGGTTCAGAGACTTGTACAACTTCCAAGCTGTACTAGGTGAGCATTTGGTAGCACCTCTGCCATCTGCAGAGGGGGAGATGAGTCTCAGGAGGGACATGGTGGGAACTGTCCCTGAGTTTGTTAGCAGCAAGAAGCGGGCATAGAATTGGTGCAATTATAGGTCCCATTTTCAGCTTGGACGGGACGGTTGATAGGATCCGAGGCCAAGCTGAGGTCTAAGGCCAATGCAAGTGCCTAAGACCTCCGCAGATCAAATCCAAACAACCACACAGCGCAGGCTCCATCGCACCCCAAAGGGAGGGCAGAGTCGTGCGCCCTCAGTTCCCAGCCCAAATCACCATCAGCCGGTGGTGGGCAAGGACCGAGGCAGGGGGTGGCCAGGGACAGGCTGTGTGCCTCACTTTTATCCATCTCCGACTCGGACTCTGGGACTCTTGGGGTCACACCAGGTTGCTGGTGCACAGCTGGAACTGGAAACTGACATTATTGAGCACAGCCTCTGGGTAGGCCAGGCAGGAAAGGGGCCATGCGCTCCCCAGCTGGGAGGCTGTCACCAAGGGCTAGTGACGGAACCTGGGCAAGACAAGGGGCGTTGAGACACCAAGCCTAGAAGAGAGATGCCCTCACCACCCCTAGGACCAAAAGGGGACATGGAGGAATGATCACCAGAGTCGGGGGAGGGGGGCTGCAGAGGGGATGCCTGGTGGCAGCTGAGCCCTAGAGGGACTGCAGCGTGGATGCTGCAGGAAGCCCAGAGACAGGGAGGGAAACCCCCACTCGGGTCCCCTCGGGGCTCCCTCGGGGCCTCAGAGCAAAGGATCCTGGGAAATGAGGTCCACGGGGTGATGGTTCTGAACCTGCAGGGGCAGGGACGGGGATGGAGGGGGCCAGAAAGGGGGCCTGCCCTGCGCTTCCTGTCCAGTGTCATGGCCCTGGCGGGTCCCCAGAGCTCACGTGTTGGAGACATAATCCCCAGCGCACCCTGGGCGCTGACAGCAGAACCTTTAAGAGGTCACAGGGGAGGGGGTTAGTCCCCCGGGGAGGGGAATCTTGGGAAAACAAGAGAACCTGGGTCCCCTTCCCTCTCTTTTCATGTGTCCCCCCAGCTCTTTGTCATCTGCTGTTGGATGACACAGCAAGAAGGCTCTTGCCAGTTCCAGGCCCTTCAGCCTTGGCTTCCCAGCCTCCAGAACTGTAAGAAGTAAACCTCTGTTCTTCATAAATTATCCAGTCTTGGGTACTATGTTATAGCAACACAAAAAGAACCACGATGCAGAGCATTTGATTTAACCCTCCAGGGTGCTTTGAGACAGGAGATACTTCTGCTTCTGCACACGAGGATGCTGAGGCTCAGAGAGGTTAGGAAAGTCGGCCAAGGTCCTGGGCGGATTCTGAAGCCTCCAGCTTCAGTCTCCCTGGTCCTTCCTGTGGCCTCACCCGCACAGCAGACCACGTGAGGGAGTGCCAGGCTTCCTGGGCTCTGGCTGGCTCACCTCCAGGCAGGGAGGGGAGAGCTCGCTTTTCCTGACCAAAACATCCCAGCGTTTTATAACTCGGCCCTCCTCTCATTCCAGGGCCATTCTGTTTGCCAGTTCTGCAGCAAAGTGTGAAATCCCACTAATTGAGCCCCAGAGGCCGTGGGCTTCGGCTCCCTTCCCCAGAGCCCCCCTCGCTGCTGTGTTTCTCCAGATGCATGAAAACACCTGCCCAGCCTGGCCAGGCTCAGGGGAAGGCGTCCGCTGAGAGCAGAGAGCAAGCCGCTCCGTCATTAACCAAGAGACTGGAGACCAGGCGGGGTGGGGGTGAGGAGGGACAGGTGACTGCCACCCCAGGGCTCCCAAGAGCAGGGACTTCGTAAGCTGCTCCTCACCCAGCGAGCACCTGCTTTGTGGCGGTGAGTGGAGGGTTCTGGGGGACCGGCCAGCGCAGGGCCCAGCACTGCAGAGGGTGGACGCAGGGCGGGGGCGTCCCCGCTCATTGATGGGGTCAGGGCCTGGCACTAGCCTTTTGGGCCTCATTTTCAAATCTACAAAACAAAACATAAACAATGACCCGGGCGACAGCACCTACCTCACAAGCTCGTGGGAAAACACTGTAAGGGCTGGGAGCTAGGTAACCTAGTAACAGGTGTACAAAGAGAATTCACAGCGCCTGGGCAGCTCGGTGGCAGAGCACTTGCCAAGCCCGAGGGAGGCCCTGGGCACATCCCCAGCACCACCAAAAACGAATTCTATTTTTTTTTTTAAAAAAAGGGGGCAATAAATGACACCTGTGGTTATTTTAATTAGCTCTGTGACCCTGGCAGGTTGCCTAACCTCTCTGTGCCTCCGTTCCCTCATCTACAAATGAGGATAAAACAGTGCCAACCTGAGCACTGTCGTGCAGATCACAGGAGGTGACCCATGTCAAGTGCTTAGCGCAGCAGGCCTGAGCTCACCGCCGTCAGCACTGCCCAGCTCCTACTCATCCTGCATGGGGTCTCCCCCGGGAAGTCCTCCACCACCTCGCCCTGGGAGTCACAGCAGCTGCGCCACTTTAAGCCTCTATTTTACTGTAGAGTATTGCAAAGCCACTGCCCCGCGGCGGGTCTCCCTCACCTGCCTCCTCCTTCTGAGGCACAATCTGGTCCTCTCCTCTGCATCCCAGGACCCAGAACCCAGGACCCTCCCCATGTAGAATTCCCATCAACATCAGCACACAGAGCCAGGCGAGGTGGTGCGCGCCTTTAATCCCAGCAGCTCAGGAGGCTGAGGCAGGAGGATCGCAGGTTCAAAGCCGGCCTCAGCAAAAAGTGAGGCACTAAGCAACTCAGTGAGACCCTGTCTCTAAATAAAATACAAAATAGGGCTGGGCATGGGGCTCAGTGGTCGAGGGCTCCTGAGTTCAATCCCTGGTGCCCCCTCCCCCCCCAAAAAAATCAGTGAATGGAATGGGACGGAATTTAATAAATGTTACCTGAAACTGGATGTAGGTGTTAAGGGAACAGGAGAAATACCAGTGAAGTGTGATCCTCTCTCCAGGAGGTAATATTCCATGCCGGGAGAAAGCCAGGTCAAAAATTGTTGAGATAAGTGGGTCTCCCTTCTAGCCTGGGCTGCTGTCCACCCTCCTCCAGACCCTCCACGGCCGTTTACACCTAGTGGCAAGAGTTGCTCGGTCTCCCCTAAACACCATGTGCAAGGTGCTAGGGGGGAAGCCCAAGGCCCCCGACCACCCCACAACCCACGGCACCCCCAGCCCCCCACCAACCCCCACCCTCCCCACCCCAGCCCCTCTCCCACTGTTAGACTCCTGCTCTCACACCTGCCCTGGGCTTCAGAGGGTGCTCCGGACCAGGCCGCCTCCCTCCCCCCCTCCCCTCCTTGTGGGACCTCGGGCAAGGTGACTGTCCTCGGTCTCCCGTCTGTAGAATGGGCTTCCCAGCAGGACGCTCTCCCCAGCACAGCGCGGAGGGTGCAGAGGGCCAGGACAGGGCAGTGAGGGTGAGGGGCTGGTGAAGCACGGTGAGGGGCTGGCAGGGTGGCACCTCACTTCAGCAAGAGGTCCACGAGTTCCCAGAGACGGAGGGGGACCTCCATGAGGACAGGCGAGTCCTCGGCGCACATGACGAAAAGGACTCAGCACGTGCTAGAGACAGAGGCTTGTTTAGAAGAGCAGAGGGACGCTCAAGGGAGACTGTGGCCACCCCAGAGGTAGGGACAGCAACCCCAGCTCGGCAGGTTAGTACTTAGAGAGGGACGGTGGCTGGGGCTGGACTAGAGGTTCACACCAGGTTCTATACTGTGGCGCGCTGCCCTCACATCGGGTCACCTGGGGCAAGGGCGGGGCGGGGCTGCCAGGAGCAGCTTACTCTGCGTCCTCGGCTCCTGGGCGGTTCCCACGGTGGCACCCCAGATGCCTGTTTCAAAACCACAGCCCGTTGGTGGTCCCGTCCTCAGCGACGGGAGTGTCCCTCATCGTCTCTCAGCCCCTTTCCTCACGTCCACCTTGACTGGTCTGCTGTGCCCATTTCCCAGATGAAGCCTGGCCTCAGGGGTGTTTGCAAGGTTGTGCACTCGGTGCAGAATGAATGGCTCTAAAACAGACATGGCCGTGGGTCAGCTGCCACGGGCTGCCCAACAACGTGGGGCTTGGTAACTGGAAAGGGTAGCGCCCTTGATCGTCTGTCACTTTAATAACACATGGCACCTAGTAGCCATGCTGCTGGGACCCAGGGTGGGGATGTTAGTGCTGATCCAGGATGGGGGTGTGGAGGGTGCTGGGACCCAGGACGGGGGTGTGGAGGTGCTGGGACCCAGGATGGGGGTGTGGAGGGTGCTGGGACCCAGGATGGGGGTGTGGAGGTGCTGGGATCCAGGATGGGGTGTGGAGGGTGCTGGGACCCAGGACGGGGGTGTGGAGGGTGCTGGGACCCAGGATGGAGGTGTGGAGGGTGCTGGGACCCAGGATGGGGGTGTGGAGGTGCTGGGACCCAGGATGGGGATGTAGAGGGTGTTGGGACCCAGGACAGGGGTGTGGAGGGTGCTGGGACCCAGGATGGGGGTGTGGAGGGTGCTGGGACCCAGGACGGGGGTGTGGAGGGTGCTGGGACCCAGGACGGGGATGTGGAGGGTGCTGGGACCCAGGACGGGGATGTGGAGGGTGCTGGGACCCAGGACAGGGGTGTGGAGGGTGCTGGGACCCAGGACGGGGGTGTGGAGGGTGCTGGGACCCAGGACGGGGATGTGGAGGGTGTTGGGACCCAGGACGGGGGTGTGGAGGGTGCTGGGACCCAGGACGGGGATGTAGAGGGTGTTGGGACCCAGGATGGGGGTGTGGAGGGTGCTGGGACCCAGGATGGGGGTGTGGAGGGTGCTGGGATCCAGGATGGGGGTGTGGAGGTGCTGGGACCCAGGATGGGGATGTGGAGGGTGTTGGGACCCAGGATGGGGGTGTGGAGGGTGCTGGGACCCAGGATGGGGGTGTGGAGGGTGCTGGGATCCAGGATGGGGGTGTGGAGGTGCTGGGACCCAGGACGGGGGTGTGGAGGTGCTGGGACCCAGGACGGGGATGTTAGTGCTGGGACCCAGGACAGGGATGTGGAGGGTGCTGGGACCCAGGATGGGGATGTGGAGGGTGTTGGGACCCAGGACGGGGGTGTGGAGGGTGCTGGGACCCAGGATGGGGGTGTGGAGGGTGCTGGGACCCAGGATGGGGGTGTGGAGGGTGCTGGGACCCAGGATGGGGATGTGGAGGGTGCTGGGACCCAGGATGGAGGTGTGGAGGGTGCTGGGACCCAGGATGGGGGTGTGGAGGGTGCTGGGACCCAGGATGGGGATGTGGAGGGTGCTGGGACCCAGGATGGGGTGTGGAGGGTGCTGGGACCCAGGATGGGGGTGTGGAGGGTGCTGGGACCCAGGATGGGGATGTGGAGGGTGCTGGGACCCAGGATGGAGGTGTGGAGGGTGCTGGGACCCAGGATGGGGGTGTGGAGGGTGCTGGGACCCAGGATGGGATGTGGAGGATGCTGGGACCCAGGATGGGATGTGGAGGATGCTGGGACCCAGGATGGGGATGTAGAGGTTAGTGGGATTATGGAGGATGAGAGTGTTAGAGAGAGTGTGGGGTGGACGCAGGATGGGAATGTTGGTGAAGGCCGGGCAGGAGTATCTAAACTGGACAGGTTGTTACTGCCCCTTGGAAAGCTATGGATGCCTGACTAAGCCCCACCACCTTATCAAACTAAGGCCACCTCACCCTGCAGGCTCCAGATGACTGCTTGGGGATCCAAGCCAATTTGCCTGTGCTGTGGTCCAAAAAAAAAAAAAAAGAACCCACATTAACAGCGAGCTTCGTGCTCATCAGAGTACTAATTTCCCCTGGTTTTTGGTTTTCAGCTCTATAAATCCTAAATATGCCTTTCATTTCATTTTTCCACTCTTTGAGGACATCTGTTTGACATTTCCCTTGTGTGACTTGGGAAGGGGTCGGTGCCGGGTAAATTCTTTTTAATGCCTCTTCCATGAAGTAAGAGGCCACAGACATGCCCCAGAGCGGCTGCCAGTAGCCTGCCCTCTGCCCGGGCTCCCTCACGCCCTGCTCACCTTCACGCCCGCAGGTGCTTTAGGAAGATGGCTCAGCTTCCAAGTCCTGTATTAAAAATGAGATCTTCGGGCCCATCCAAGGCAGCTCCATGTGTTTCCAATTGGTGGCCTCGGCCCAGCGTGCTGTAAGAGGGGTTTTATGTGTGTAGAGTCAGGTTTTTTCTATTCCTTTTTTCCCATCTGTTGATAGGACTTCCTTTGCCTGTATATTTCCATTTTGATTTAGCCAAATCGTGCTGCCCCGAACCCGTGGGCTTTCACAAAGAGACAAATGCCCCGTAAATTTAGAAGTTGTGAGCTGATAGTGACAGTGTCAGCAGCCCTGTACAGAGCCTCAATTACCAAGCACCTACTATGTGCAGGTCACTGTGTGGGTTACCCGACTTTTCCTGTGATCTCTTTGCTTGTTTTTCCAACCAGGAAAACCTTTCATCCCGATTCTAAAGTTCATGCCAGTTAGTCTCTTAAAATCATACACTATAGAATGAATTCAGTAGATTGCACACGGTCGCCATATGCTTATTCCAAAGGGATAAAACACTGTTAACAGTCAGACAAGTACTTACAGATTTATCTATGCACATCAAGAAAACATATATAAAGAAATGTGTGCTATAAAGATTTTATAAAAATTGAATAATCTCCTCCACCGTGTTCCAACGTCTATGGCACGTGTGCTAGCGATTGATTGATTGATTGATTGATTGTAACTTAGTTTTTACTCCAAGTCACTGAAGGTAGATCTACCCACCTGCGCCTCTGCATCATGGATGCAGCATGTTTTCCTGGGCGGCAGGAGGGGGCCCTTCCCTCCATCAACAGAGTGGCGTTGGCCATTTTCCACGCCTTGCACCCAGGATGGTCCTGAACCTCCCATTCATACATCTTTGCCTCTTACTCAAATTGCTCCCCAGGATTAATTCCACCAAGTAGAACTGCTGGGTCCAAGGGAATGAGCACTGTCGCTGATTCAAATCACCAGGTCCGTAAGGCGAAACCATTTCTAAGCCCGCTGACTGTGGGAGAGGACTTCTCCCTCACCTCCTTGCCTCTCCTGTTTAGACCTTATGTAACCCTGCTCAGGGAAAGTGGTTTCCCTCGCAGCCTGAGGAAATTCCAAGACCACAGATTCTACCATCGCCCCCACCCACCCGGGACATGAGGACGCAGGGAAAAGCTCAAGGCAAAAAGGTGCTCTGGGGGCGGAGGGGGTCCTCACTTCCAGACCTGAGGAACCCCTATAAATCCTGCAGAAAATCTCGCCGCCCAAGAGCCAGAGGCCGTGCGCTGTGCGCTCTGGCACCGGCGCGGTGGTCAGGGGGCGCCCCCTGCAGGCGGAGGCCGCCGCGCACCCGGCGAGAAGGGAACGTCCTCCCTGCTCTCTACCTTGGCCTTGGCCTGTGCGCAGTGGCTCTGGCCAGCAGCTGCGCCCTCCTCTCTGAACTTGGTTTCCCCACCTGTCGGACAGAAAGGGGGGTTATCTGCCGGTTGCCCCTCGGGCCTGTCCTGAGGGTAAAGCCCACCCAGGACGTGGAAGGAGACGTTTCTGGCAGGTTTCTCCCCAGACACGGATGCTGGTTCCAAAGAGGCCCTCCACACTCCCCCTGGCAGTCGTCTGCACCCAGCTGGGGAGACCGATCATCAATTTCCCCTGCTCTGCCCCCCACTCCCCAGCCTGCCGGCTCCCACCTCCACTGCTCTGTTATTAAAGCTCTTGAGTCCCTTTTATTGAGTTATAAAACCAGGATTGTTTTTGGATGGGGTGGGTAAAAGGGCCTGGAAACTTGGTAATCTGAACTTCTCAGGGTTGGAGACAGATCTTGTTGCTTGGAGAGATAATGAGGGCTGTGCTTGCAATATTAAGTTATTTTCATTTTTCAGATGGTGCAGGGGGCGGCTGGGCTCCCGGCTGGGCTCCTGGCTGGGCTCTGCTTCCCCTGCTGCAGCCAGTCCCAGATGGGGCTGCTGGTTCACCCAGAGCTGGGGTGGGGGTGCAGGGGGAGTCCCCAGTGACAGACCTCGGTCCCAGTCCAGGAGGGGATGCTAGTCACTTAATTAAAATAGGGAGTGGGGGCAATGCCGTAGACCAAAGGAAAGTCCCACTGATACACAAGAACTCTTGAGACATGGGCAGGTGACCCTGTGTCTTCTAATTCTGCCACCATCCACTGTGTGACCTTGGGCAGGTCACATGCCTGGCTTGGGCCCTCTTTCCTTGAGACTGGATCTTGTCACTGCAGAATGACTGGGCCCCCTTGCTGCCCAGGTCCAGAGCCCCCAGCCAGATCCTGATCACCAAGGCTAACAATGGATCAATGGATGGGAGCACCCTAGACTCCTCCAGGAACCCCTCCAGGGAATCGGGTGGGTGCTCAGCCCTTCTGCCTGCCATCTCTAATGCTCTTGGTGACCAACAACACAATGCCCCGATGACAGCTGGCATTTCCTCACTCTCTTCCCTGTGCCCCTCCAAGGTTGTGGCAAGGCCACGTGGTACAGAACCAACAGCAACAGAGCCATGCCTGGTTCCCCCATGGCCCCAGGGCCCAGTCCTCTTCCCAAGGCCACTGACCCGAGTGGCAGTAATAGGACTTGAACCTGCACAGCCTTGCCCCTCTCTGCATCCACCCTTCTGTGATGAGGAGGAACTCAAAGAGATTAAGTACATTGGGCCAGATTCCTCAGAAATGGGGGTGGGGGGCAGGAACTCAACCCCCAAATCTGTGAGCCTCTGCCACATGACCCTGCTCACACAGGGAGGGCCCTGTGGGGAGGGGGCTGCTGTGTTCTCAACAGGCCCTGCAGGGAGGGGGCTCACTAGACCATAGAAGGAAGGGGGCTCTGCATCACCCCAGTGTCTCCAGACCCGGAAAGGGCCATCACCATTCTGTTGGCAAAGTGCAAACTGTGACTACTTTAAAGGTTCCTAAACTCTGTGCCCCCAGCCCCAAAGACCAGTTTAAGAGGACGCAGCCCTGCCCTAAGACCACGTAGCTCTGCAGGGGCAGAAGCCCTCTGCCTGGGAACCCACCGTTCTATTTCACGTCTCTGGCACGAGAGGCCCCAGACAGAGCACACGGGGTGCGGGGCCTGCTAGGCTGCAGCTCTGTTATAAAATAGGGCGCCTTTCTCAGAGCCGGCTCTGGATCCCGTCAAAACGACGTGTGTCTTTCCTTTCCTTTCCTTCCTTGAGAAGGTGAAATATAAGCCTGTAACAACACTGTATCCCTGTTCTCCCCTGGACAAAAGTCAAAACTCGAATCTGATAAATCTGAAATCAATGCTCATTTCTAATTGGACTTCACGGGGCTGGACATGGTGCCAGAGCCGGTGGCGTTTCACATCGTATGTTATTGTTGGTGCCGACAGAAGAAATGAATCTTTCAGGAGATTCAAGAAGAAACGAATATTTCCATGATTCCCGGGAACTAAATACCCACCTATTTTACCTACTACAAAGGGGGCCTCTGTCCCGCCCCCAAAACTTTGCAACAGTCAGGAAGTCAGAGCCTGGGTACCCTTCACCCCTCTCCAGACTTTGTTTGCAAGTTGGGGACCGTCTCTGCTTCTTAATCTGTAAAACTTCTACCCACCCTCCAGGAACCACTGCAGAAGTGTCCAGCTCTGAGAATCCCACCCAACTCCTGCTGCTCCTGGTGACCAAGTGTCTGGTGTGCAAGCACATTGCAAGCCCATCACTTGGCCACCCCCGCCCCAGGCGGTCCCTTTGCCATGCAGCAAAACAACCTGCAGGCACCCCCGGGTGCCCGGGAGGGCTGTTGACCCAGCAAAGCATGCCAACTCTTCTCATTACCAGAAAGCAGATTTTCTCAACTGGCAGACCTCACGCTGCCTTCCAGGGGACACCTGCCAATCTCTGGATTCGGTTTTGATTATCACCATAGGGGAGGAGAATGCTAGTGGCATCTAGTGGGTACAGTCAGGGCAGCAGTTTGAATTTATGGGCCCTGCACACTTTCTCCCCTTTTGTGAGCCCCTTCCTGCATTAAAGTAATAATAAATCAAATAAAAATCATATTTTAAAATTGAGTTAGTGTGTAGAGAAATATAATTTAGCCTAAATTCATTATCAAATGTTGTTGTTTACACATTCACTTTCTTTCTGATTTTAAATAAAAGTACTGAGTCTCCTGTGACTAACAAGTAAGAGACCAGGGGAGCTGCAGCCATGGGACAGTGCAGAGGACAAAGTCCCAGAACAGCTCCCCTTCTTGCCTAGAAGATGCGCCAGATGAAGAATGAAAGGCGTGCTTTGGGAAGAAGGAAACAAACAAACAAAAAGCTCCACAATGCAAAAGACCAGGAACTCAGCATCCAAACTTCTGCACCCAGGGAAGGGGGCGGGGTAACTTAACGCCGCTGCGGGGCAGGGAGGAAGGCAGAGAACACAGCACACACTTTCATAAGAGCTTGCAGAAAAAAATCCAAGTGATTTTTTCCCCTTTACTCCAAATGGTGGATAGAGCACGCCGCGCGCATTCTGGGCACTTTGGGCCGCGACGGCGGCGGCCACACCTCATCATTCAGACACGCGGGAAGTCCCGGGATGCCGCCGGCCGCGGCGCCTTCTCAGTAGCAAGAGGCGGGGCTGCTCGTGCGCTGGGCCCCGCCCACGCCCCGCCCACGCCCGCTGCCAGGCGCTCCCGCGAGAGGCCGGGCGGGGGCGCACCGGGGACCCTCCGGTTCTCCAGAGGCAGAGCCAGCGTGACTCCAGACACGCAGGAGTCCTGCGTCACTTAAGGACGGGATCTCTCCGACGAATGTGTGGCTCATCAATTGCATCGTTGTGCCAGCACCATAAATTGTGCTGCCTGCAAACCTAGATGGGACAGGTCCGTCACTCGAGGTGGCCTCTAGAGGACACCGTGAAGAGATGCAGCACACAGCTGCCAGGGTAACCCGCCTCTCTTAACTGTAAACTTTTCTTTCTTTCTTTTTCCTCCTCCTCCTCCTCCTCCTCCTCCTCCTCTTCCCCCCCCTCCTCCTCCACAAGTAGGAATATACTCTGAAACCCCAAGCTGTGCAATGGTGCACACCTGTAATCCTGAGGACTCCGGAGGCTGAAGCAGGAGGATGGCAAGTTCAAGGCCAGCCTGGCAACTTATCAAGACACTGTCTCAAAAATAAAAGTCTGTGTGTGTTTATGTGTATATGTGTATACATACAGCGCACACATAATCATTAGTGATTATGCAAATTTGGTGAATTCTAAATCTAGTAGGGAGGCAACAGGCTGGCGACCCAGGGAAGAACCCATGTTGCACTTGGCTGTCAGCAAGAAGGCCTGTTGCTCAGTGAGGTCAGCCTTTTGCTCCATCAGGCTTTCAACTGATTGGACTAGGCCCACCGCATCATGGAAGGCAATCTGCTTTACTCAAATTCCACTGATTACATGTTAATCTCGCCAGGCGTGTGGTGCATGCTTGTAAATCCCAATGTTTGGGGAGGCTGAGGCAGAGTCAGGAGGATCTGGAGTTCAAAGCCAGCTTCAGCAAAAGCAAATAAAATACAAAAATAGGTCTGGGGATGTGTCTCAGTGGTTGAGTGCCCCCTGAGTTCAAAAAAAAAAAATCTAAATTTTATTTTACTCCCAGGTATCTCTTTCTTCTCTCTCTGAAAGATCCGTGAGCACCCAGACTGGAAGGAAAACATGGGTCTCACATCTTCAGGAGGCAGTGGGCACCACGGAGTGCCTACTGAACACCAGGCGCTTGGCAAACGCCATCACCTGCCTTCTCACTGGAGCCCCAGGGGGATGCCGGACACAGCAGGAGACTCAAACTCAGGTTTCTCCTGGCCCCAAAGCCATCCCCCGTGGCCATGCAGCAGCCACCAGAGACTCCAGGAGGACAGGGGCAGCCCCGACAGGGGGAGGAGACCAGATCAGGGTGGAGGACCCGGGAACCCCGGGGCGGCTGCTGTGCTATTTGGTCCCTGTATCGATGCCATGTTCTCCCTGCCACCCTTGCTTTAGGGGCTGCTCTTGCTTGGGTGTGATCACCACACACACACACACACACACACACACACACACACACCGAACATCTAGATGAGGCACTAACGGTGCCCAATGGCGTGTTAGTGCGTATTGGATAGATGGCAGCTGTTATCAGGACGACTGATATAAATAAGTCATATGTGGTAGTGAAATGGTCTGTGTCACGGACGAGGGAGGGCATCAAAGGTGGTGAAAGGAACTTAAAATTAATGAGATTATAGAAGTGACCCTGCCAGCCATGCAATACCAGAAAGCCCCCAAGTAATCCAAAGCTTCTTTCATTCAAAGAACAATTTCACAGCCCAAGTGATCCTCATGACAGCCTGGTGAAGTGGGCCAAGCAGGTGTCTTCTGCCCATTTGATAGGTGAGAAGTCAGTGGCTCAGAGAGACTGAGCACTTTGCCCAAGGTCACACAGCACTCTGCTGTAGTATTTGCAGCCAGGCTCCCTGTAGGTGGGAGAAGGCATTGTTGTCTCTACAGGGAGTAAAGGCCTGGGGAAGGGAGACTGTGGAGGACCCTTAGGAGGGAAGGAGTCTGCTTTCTTGTGTCTTGTGCAATTGGGTCCAAATTACTTCCCTACATAGGGAGTCATGAGAATTAGCAACAGCCTGTGGGAAGGTCCCAGGCACAAAGCCAGAGATCACTGATCAGCAGCGCTCACTGTCACCAGGTTATTCTACCTCCCAGGCTCAGCAGGTGGGAGTCCAGAGGCCCTGAGGCAGGGAGGGGATTAAAGATGTGAGTGCAGGATGTGCTGGCTGTGACATCTGTCACCCCATTGCTCTCTAGGGCCCATGCAGCTGACCTGGCTGGCTGGGCAGGTGTCCCTCCTCCCTCGTCACACCATGCACGTTCCTCCCAAACCTGCACACTTGGTCAAAGAGGACGATCCCTCGTACAGGAGGACCCTTCTTGGTCACGGGCAGAGGACTAGTCATGCTCCCCTGCCCGGACCTCCAACAGGCGTGTTCCTGCTCATTGCTCCTGTCATTTGATGCATCACTCCCAAGTTCTCAGGCCAAAGATTTCCAGGAGGGCTACTTTCACCCTAAGTGTCCCCATTTGCAACGGTCCTTTCAGCATGCAAAAGCTCCTGGTCTGTTCTCGGCGACACCCCTCCTCCGAGTGCACTGACGCCCAAGGCCAGGGGTGGAAGACCAGTCCTTCAGCTGGGTGGAGGAATCAGGCTGCCACACGGGACCAGGGCCGGAGAATCGGAATGGAGAAGCCCGGAGGCTGGAGCATGCCCCATTCCCAGCCCCAACACGATGGCAGAAGACTTGTTTTCTTAAAAAAAAAATAAAAATTAAAAAAAAAAATAACTTATGGAAAAGTCCTGGTTGAGTTCATCAGAAACTCAAGTCACGGCTCCCCTCGCCACAGGTTCATGAAGGTGTCTCTGGATTCATTTACCTGTTGCCTCCTTTCTGTTTTGTCTTTTGGAACTGGGGACGGAACCTACGGCTTCAATACATGCTCCCTCCTGCACACCACCCCTCTGCCCACCACCTTTCTGCACCCGTTCCCCAGGACACATATGGATGGCCTCCAAAGGCCCAGCAAACACCCTCGAGTTCCCCTGAGAAATAGCCCCCGGGGGCCACAGGTGTGAGTGTGCTTACACTAGGGCTGGCCCCGTGGGGCTGCACCGCCTCAAAGCTCCCTCCAGCTGGCACCAGCTGCCCAGGACCCACCTTCCTGCTGGCACTTTGAATTCCCCAGGTCCCCCTTTCCTGTGTGGCTCTGCCAGTCTGTGGGGGTCAAGTGACACCTGCTTGCTTTGGTTTGCACCCCCCCAGCACCACAGTCGGAGAGAGTGCTCCTGTGGCCTCCCCTGGAGCTCCCTGTGAGCAGCCTCCCTCCATCTCCTCTCGCAAGGCCCTCTTATCCTTGTTGATTTCTCAGGAATTCCTTGGGTATTCTCGGTACCAGTTTTTTGCCCAAAGTGTCCTTTCATTACATTGCAACCAAATCTACCCCTCCATTCCCCCCTCCAACCTCCCCCCTTTTTCCTCCTTCCCTCCCTTCCTTTCAAAAAATTGTACTATAGCTGTGACACACACACACACACACCCACACACACACAATAAAGCCCTCCTATAGTATCTTCTACTGACGTTAGAATCTTACCTCTGAAATTTGCATCTTGCTGGTGGTGGTGTAGCTCAGTGGTAGAGCACAGCTTAGCTATGCTCAACTAAAATATAGAGAAAGAGAAAGGAAGTTGATTTTGTATCCTGCTACTTTGCTGAATTCGTTTACTAGTTCTAGAAGTTTTTTGGTGGAGTTTTTGGGGTCTTCTAGGTATAGAACCATATTGTCAGCAAATAGTGCTAATTTGAGTTCTTCTTTTCCTATAGGTATCCCTTTAGTTTCTTTCGTCTAATTGCTGTGGCCAGTGTTTCAAGAATTATGCTAAATAGAAGTAGTAAAAGAGGGCATTCCTGTCGTGTTCCAGTTTTTAGAAGGAATGCCTTCAATTTTTCTCCATTTAGAATGATGTTGGCTGGGGCTTAGCATAGATAGCCTTTATGATGTTGAGAGATGTTTCTGTTATCCCTGGTATTTCTAGTGTTTTGAACATGAAGGAGTGCTGTATTTTGTCAAATGCTTTTTCTGAGTCTATTGAGATGATCATGTGATTCTTATCTTCAGGTCTATTGATGTGATGAGTTACATTTATTAATTTCCATATGTTGAACCAACCTTGTATCCATGGGATGAATCCCACTTGATCGTGGTGCACTCTCTTTTTGATATGTTTTTGTATTCGATTTGCCAGAATTTTATTGAGAATTTTTGCATCTATGTTCATTAGAGATATTATTCTGAAGTTTTCTTTCTTTGATGTGTCTTTACAATGAAAACTACAGAACCCTAAAGAAAGAAATCAAAGAAGACCTTAGAAGATGGAAAGATCTACCTTGCTCTAGGTTAGGCAGAATTAATATTATCAAAATGACTATACTACCAAAAGCACTACACAGATTTAATGCAATTCTGATCAAAACCCCAATGGCATTCCTCATGGAAATAGAAAAGGCAATCATGAAATTCATCTGAAAAAATAAGAGACCCAGAATAGCTAAAGCAATCCTTAGCAGGAAGAGTGAAGCAGATGGCATCACTATACCAGACCTTAAACTATACTATAGAGCAACAGTAACAAAAACAGCATGGTTTACTGGCACCAAAACAGACTGGTAGACCAATGGTACGGAATAGAGGACACAGAGATAATCCATAAAATTACAATGATTTTATATTAGACAAAGGTGTCAAAAACATGCATTGGAGAAAAGCTAGCCTCTTCAACAAATGGTTCTGGAAAAACTGGAAATCCATATGCAACAAAAGGATATTAAACCCCTATCTCTCACCATGCACAAAACCCAACTCAAAGTGGATCAAGGACCTGCCTAGGAATTAAACCAGAGACTCTCTGTCTAATAGAAGAATAAGTAGGCCCTAATCTCCATCATGTGGGATTAGGCCCCAACTTCCTTAATAAGGCTCCTATAGCACAAGAATTAAAATCAAGAATCAATAAATGGGATAGACTCAAACTAAAAAGTTTCTTCTTAGCAAAAGAAACAATCAGTGAGGTGAATAGAGAGCCTACATCTTGGGAGCAAATCTTTACCCCTCACACATCAGATAGAGCACTAATCTCTAGGGTATATAAAGAACTAAAAAATCTTACCACCCAAAAATAAATCACCCAATCAATAAATGGGCCAAACACATGAACAGACACTTCTCAGAAGAGGATATACAATCAATCAACAAATATATGAAAAAATGTTCATCATCTCTACCAATTAGAGAAATGCAAATCAAAACCACTGTAAGATATCATCTCACTCCAGTCAGAATGGCAGCTATTATGAAGACAGACAACAATAAGTGTTGGCGAGGATGTGGGGGAAAAGGCACAGTCATACAATGCTGGTGGGACTGCAAATTGGTGCAGCCAATATGGAAAGCAGTATAGAGATTCCTTGGAAAACTTGGAATGGAACCACCATTTGACCCAGCTATCCCACTCCTCGGTTTGTACCCAAAGGACTTAGAAACAGCATACTACAGGGACACAGCCACATCAAAGTTTATAGCAGCACAATTCACAATAGCTGAACTGTGGAACCAACCTAGATGCCCTTCAGTAGATGAAGGATTAAAAAAAATGTGGCATATATACAAAATGGAATATTACTCAGCAATAAAAGAGAATAAAGTCATGGCATTTGCAGGTAAATGGATGGTGTTGGAGAAGATAATGCTAAGTGAAGTTAGCCAATCCCAAAAAAACAAATGCCAAATATTTTCTTTGATATAAGGAGGCTGACTCATAGTGGGGTAGGGAGTGGGAGCATGGGAGGAACAGATGAACTCTAGATAGGGCAGAGGGGTGGGAGGGGAAGGGAGGGGGCAGGGGGTCAGCAATGATGGTGGAATGTGATGGACATCATTATCCAAAGTACATGTATGAAGACATGAATTGGTGTGAACATACTTTATATACAAGCAGAGGTATGAAAAACTGTTCTATATGTGTAATAAGAATTGTGATACATTCTGCTGTCATGTGTTTAAAAAATAAAACCAATTTAAAAAAAAGAAAAAGAAAGAAAGGAAGGTGTGTGGAGCCCACCGTGGTAGCAGCGTTAGGTAGGGAATCTGGGGGGTGTTTGCTTGGGTTTGGTGGGTGAGTCCTCCCATCCCATGCAGACTGCTATCTGTTCTCTCCCCGTGAAGCTGTGGGGACCCTCCGTGGTCTCTTGGATCCCCATGTGTCCCCTGAGCTCTCTGTTCTGTTCCCTGCGCTGGATGAACGTTTTTCTTCCTCACCATTGTCATTATTACACCTTGAGAGGGGAAAGTATTCTCTTTTCTTTTTGACTCAATTCTTTGTGAATTTTTATTCTTGCACAGAAATTTTAGAATAGGTTTATGAAAAAAAAAAAAAACTAGCTGCAATTTTGGTTGAGCCTACCTTGAGTCAACAGATTAATTAGGATCAAAGGATTTAAAACAGCGAGGGATGCTGTTCAAGTCTGTACGTCTGCTATTCGGATATTTCTGATTTTGCCCTTCAGTGTCAGATGCTCCACTTTTCTGTGAGTGTTCTGTGCATCTGTTTGTTCATTTTTGGTTCTTACTGATGTTGTGAATTGCATCATGGTGTTATTAGGTTGTTTACATATTGCTATGCTTGATTATTTATGTTCTTACATTTTCTACTTGGCTATTAATGATGTAGAGAAATGCTACAGATTTGTTAAAGTTCATCTTTTCTCTGGGTTCCATGATCTCTTTTAGTTTGGTTCGATTCCATTGTTTTTCTCTGAAGATGACCATTTCTTCTGGAGGGGGGAAAAAAACCCTTACAACAATATTATTCATTTCTTACTTTTCTTTTCCCTCTTTCTTTTGAGTTTCTTGATTGTTTTTTTAAACCTTGGCCAGATCTCCTATGGCAGAGAGGGGAGGGGACAGACACCTTGCTATGTTCTTCCCTATCATAAAGAAAACGGAGGAGGATCACAAGTTCCAGGCTAGCCTCAGCAAGTTAGTGAGGCTCTGACTAAAAATAAAAAACAAACAGGGTCGTAGATGTGGCTCAGTGGTAAAGCATCCTTAGGTTGAATCCCCAGTACTGCAAAAAATAGAATTTAAAAGTTACTATAAACCTCAGGAGCAAGACTTTCACCAATTTCAGAAATTTCCATTTTTTTGCAAAGTGATTTTATCATAAGCAAGTATTATGCTTCCTGATATGCTTCTATGGGAATTTTTCAAGTTGACTTGGTGTCTTTCAAATGCCTTATTTTATATTAAGCCACCTTTGCATTCCTGGTAAGCTCTACCTGATTATGATGTGTACCTAGCGCCCATTGGGGGATCCTTTCTGAACTGTATCTGCAGATGTTCAAGTCCCTTATATAAAGCAGCACAGTATTTGCGTCCAATCCCCGACATCCTCCCCTGTACTGTGTGTAAATCATGTCTTGATGACATGTAATACCTAACACAATGTAAGTGCAATGTAAGTAGCTGTTGTACTACATTACCTAGGAAATGCTGACCAGAAAAAGTTCTGTATGTGTCCAGTTCAGATGTGATTTTTTTTTTCTGAATATGTTCAGCCTGTGGCTGGTTGAGCCTATGGATGTGGCACCAAAGATAAAGAAGGCCAACTCTGGCATTTATTTTAAATATGTGTTGTGAATTGTATCATGGTGTTATACATATTTTAGTTGTTGGTGGACCTTTATTTTATTTATTTGTATGTGGTGATGAGAACCAAACCCAGGGCTTCACACATGCTAGGCAAGTGCACTACCATTGAGCCATACACCCAGCCCCTCTGGCATTTATTTTAAAAGGTTTATTTGGGATTTTGTATCTACATTCAGTAAAATGCTGTTTAATTTATTTCCTTGAATTTTTTTTTAAATCTAGTTTTAAAACCAATAGTATCCTGGTTTCATAAAATGAGTTTTATGGGCAGTTTCTACTCCTTTGTATTTTCAGCAATATCTTTTAAAAGATCAATATTAATCATTCTTTTTAAAGTTTGATAAAATTCACCCATAGAAACATCTGGCCCTGAAACTTTGGGGAAAGACGTCTTTGATTAGCACTTCAAGTTCTTCCAGAACTCTCAGCCCATTCAAGCTTTCTTGTTTTTGTTTTTGTTTTCTTGTGCCAAATACTGACATTTTATAATTTTTCAAGCTATATATTCATTTCATCTAAATTTTCAAATCCGTTCGTAGCAGATCCTCGTAATAATCTTGTCCTCTCCTCTGTGGCCCTGTCTGGTTACCGTTCCTCCTTTGTGATTGTGCATGTTGATTATTTGCATCTGTCCTCTGTCTGTCTATGCCGCGTTGCTCCTCTTATCAATATATTCAAAAAAACGACTTCATTCTCATTACTTTTCCCTATGATTCTCCTCTCTCTCTCTCTCCCTCTCTGTGTCTCTCTGTCTCTCTCTGTCTCTGTGTCTCTGTCTCTCTCTGTCTGTGTGTGTGTCTCTCCTCTCTCTCTGTCTCTCTGTGTGTGTGTCTCTGTCTCTCTCTGTCTCTGTGTGTGTCTCTCCTCTCTCCCTCTGTCTCTGTGTGTGTCTCCTCTCTCTCTTTGTCTCTGTGTGTGTCTCTCTGTCTCTGTCTCTGTCTCTCCTCTCTCTCTCTGTCTCTGTGTGTGTGTCTCTCTCTCTGTCTCTGTCTCTCCTCTCTCTCTCTCTGTCTCTGTCTCTGTCTCTCTCTGGAGCTGGGGATGGATCACAGGGCTTCTCACATCCTAGGCAAGTGCTCTCCTATGGAGCTACGTCCCCAGTCCCATTTAATTTTTATTCAGCACATAACACCTGCATGATGTGTGATGGTCAAATCAGGGGGTGCTCGGCATTCCCCGCTCTTCAAACACGTTTCACTTCTATGTGCTGGGACCTTCCGACTCTCCGGGTTTGCACTATGTGGGCAGTTACTGCAGACTATGGCGACCTGCTGGTCTCTTTCCTCCTGGCTCACTGTGTTTGGTACTCACTACTGTGGTTTGGATGTGGGGTGTCCCCCACAAGCTCACATATGAGACATTGCAAGAAGGTTTGGAGGAGAAATGGAGGGGTTACAGCCTGAACCTAGGGAGTTGATCCCTGATGGGTTGACCTGAGTGGCCATGGAGGCAGGTGGGGGTGGCTGGAGGAGGTGGGCATTGGGGGCACGGCTGTGGGGTGTGTGTATATATATATTTGTGTCTGCAGAGTGGAGACCTCTCTCTCTCTGCTTGCTGATCACCATATGATGTCCTGCCTCACCTTGAGCCCTGAGAAAGGAGCCGCCTTCTATGGACTGAGACCTCTGGAACCGTGAGCACCACATAAACGTTTCCCCCTTCACCGCTGTTCTGGCTGAATCCTGTAGTCACAGCCGTCAAAGGGTGACTAAAGCACCCACCTCTGGCTGTCATTCCTGTGACACAGAGCTGCGTCCCTGTGCCTGGACCGTGTGACCTGCAGTGAGTCGCTCAGTCTTTCTGGGTTACAAGCAGAGCCCCATGACCCTGTCTCCTGGGGCTCCTGGGGGCCTCCCAGAGGCAGGGCTTCAGAGGCCCCCGGAAGACGGCAGGTGGCGGTCTTCTTCCCTTCCTCTCCCCAGAGTAATGAGAAACCCACACCAGAGACTCGTGGAGATCTCAGACCTTAACCCAGGGTCCCTGAGACAAGCTTGTCCTGCCGGGGACTTCTGACAATACCTGAACACGTGTAGGTGTGACAACTAGAGGAGGGGGGTGTACCCTGGCATCTAGAGGTGCCATGAGCCCGGGGCAGGAGCTACACAAACTCAACCTCCTGCGGAAGATGGAGCCAGGCTCAGGACGAGCCCCTGCAGCAGGAACTACCTGGGCCCACAGTCAGCAATGTCAGGTGAAGAAGCCCCTCCCTAAGGGACCCGGGCTCAGACCTGCGCTCCTGGATGATGGCCCTCGCTTCATTCCGACTCTGGAACCTCAGTTTCTTCCTCAGTAAAGTGGACAGACATCTAGTGGTGGGGATGGTACATGTCATCACAGCCTTCCCTCCCTCCCCTCCCTTCTCCTCCCCTCCCCTTCCCTCCCTTCCCTCCCTCCCTGCCTTCCCTCACTTCCCCTCTCCTCCCCTCCCCTTCCCTCCCTTCTCTCACTTCCTTCCTTCCTCCCCTCCCTCCCTGCCTTCCCTCAGTTCCTCCCCACTCCTCCCCTCCCCTCCCTTCTCCTCCACTCCCCTCCTTTCTCCTCCCCTCCCTCTCTCCCTGCCTTCCCTCCCTCTCTCCCTGCCTTCCCTTCCTCCCCTCTCTTCCCTCTCTTCCTTCATTCCCTCCCTCCCCTCCCTCCCTCTCCCCCTCCCTCCCTCCCTCCCTTCCTTCCACTCCCCTCTCCTCCCTTCCCCTTCCCTCCCCTCCCTTCCCTCCCTCCCTGCCTTCCCTCCTTCCTTCTTTTCTTTTTGAGACAGGGTCTCACCAAAGTGCACAGTCTGGCCTCAAATTTGCAATCCCCCTGCCTCATCTTCCAGGGCACCTTCAACTACAGGTGAGCACCCCACACCTGACTTGAAAGAACACTTCTCAATTCAGAATTACTCCATCTCAAACTCCCTCTATAATAAAAGATGGTGTGGGAAGAGATGCTGAATCCCTTAGGGACACACTTTGTTGTGCCCCAGTTGGATCTCGGTGGCCCCTAAGAGCTCTCAATTTGACAAGCCATGCAACACCCTCCTGAGGTTGCAATGAAGCTGGTGTCCACCTTCAAGGACAAGCGTGGCCAGGGTGACCTCCCACAGGGGTCCTCCAGGTGGAGCCTGCTGTGGTTTAATTCTGTGTCATCCTGTTTCACTCCATGCCTGGACGTCCTAGTGGACCATCACTAGTGACTCCTAGTGGACCATGAGCCTGAAGCCCTGGCCACCCAGCCCTGAGGGCTTCACTTTTTAAACAGTGCATTCAAGTATTAAAAATGCATGTCACGAAATACCCAGCAGACCCTGTGCAAGTATAACCCGACGTGTGATAGGGGCAGCTGACACTTGCCCAGACTGTCTGAGAACAGCACTGCGGCTTCCAAACCAATAGTTCCTCCATGGCTGGGCTTCAGGGACCCCTGGAGCTTATTCCAAGCCACCAGCTTCTCCGGGGAATGGAATTCGATGATCTGCTGAAGCCGCCCGGCTTGAAGTCTTTGCCTTGACTAATGTATCCCATTTCAAATCCTACAACACGGCAGGGAACGCGATGACCAGGACAATGCCATTGGAAGTCAGACGCAGGAAAGCCCTGGTAAGTGAGGAGCAAGCTCAGGTGCCGCGGGTGAGCCTTCTCAGGAGTGTCCAGGCTGGAGGGACCAGCCTGCTGTCAGATGGGCACCTCACTGTGGTGGGATGTGGGCTTGGAGCCCTGGTGTGGATCCAGGGGACCGTGGGTAGAATGTCTGGCAGCCACTGCCTCACCCTGCACACCCCAGGGTGACACGCTGCAGAAGCAGCAGGAACCTGAAAATACCTGGAAGGGGCTTCCCAGCTCATTTCCCTCAACCCCAGACCTGCACCCACAGTAGGCTTTCTTCAAGACCATCTCCTCAAAGCCCACACTCCAGCTACGAGGAGGTTCTAGGCTCATGACATAATCACCCCGACAGGCTTCACCACCTAACACCAGCACACTGGGGATTAGAAGAAGTTTTGGGGGACACTACCATACAACCCATAGCAACTCTGTACGTTTCTAGTTGCTCTAAAAAAAACATTGAAAATAACAAAGGGACAAACTAAAAGTAAGTAATAAAGTTATAGATCTATAAGATCTACAGATCATGCCAGTAATCACACTAAATGTTAATGGTCTAAACACTCCAGTTAAAAGGGAGATTGGTCGGAATAGATGAAAGAGACCCAATGATATACTGTCTCAAAGAGATGCACTTTAGTTCTAAAAACAGATAAACTCAAAGTAAGTGGAGGATGACTATAGAAATGTGTAACAGGTACATACATATGTGGATCGGTACATAGACAAAATATTTTTGTCATTCTTTTAGGATATATGAGGTCACACCATGCTCACTTTACTTCAGCCTGGTTTTCTTTGGTCCAGGCAGAGTTCTCCAAGCCCCAGATAGAGTGTTAATTCATTATTTTGTTATTAAAAGTATCCATTATTATAATTACTAGTGAATTATTATAACTATTAAGAAATATCCATAACTCACTCAACATGGAACATCTATCCTTACATTATTCCCATGGTTCATAGGATAAGAACCCCCAGGTGCGGGATTCTGGGTCACAGGGGCATTCGTAGTTACAATGCATTTTCCCAGGTCACTGCCCTAAAAGGTTCTATCGATCTACATGTCCAGCCATTGCACATGTCCCTTCCTCTCTGTGCAAGAAGGAGACCAACCCTGTTCAACCGGCAAACCATCCTGTCCACCTGTAGCTGAGTGGGGCACACACTGCCACTTTGCTGTAGTTCCTCCAGCTCCTGCCCAATCTCATGTCCCAAATCCTAGGAAGAACATATTCAAGTTCACCTGGGTCTGGTGCCTCTGCAGAGAAGCATCTAGCCCTCCTGCAGCTTGCTCAAGGAATCCGGTCATCCATTGGATGGGATGACAGACCAAGGCAGGATCCAATGGACAGTGCCCCCTGAGTTCCAGTCTGGCTTGGCTCCTGACCACCTCCTTCCCCAGGGCCTCAGTCCCACAACAGACAGCACACCCTGATACAGACTATTCAACCGCTTCCTATAATGGTATGAGGACTAATCAATACTATAACATTGTATTGAGGTTCCCAATCAATATTATAATAGTTCCTGGTGCTGCGTCCCTGATCTATTGCACCATGACTGTTCTCAGAGCAGGTGTGGCAAAGCACAAACTGATGGCACCTGCCAACGTCAGCCCCTGCTGCCTCACTTCAATGCTGGGAGCTCCTGTTCTAAGTACAAATTGAAATTTGGTGCAGTTTTGCAGCAAGTCAACAAACATGGATTGAGCACCTACTCTCTGCTCAGTGTGAGGCCTGCCTTCCACATAGTGATAATCCGCTTTTATAATGACAAAGAAAAGAAAGATCTTGACATGAACTTGAACTTGTGATCCTTCTGTCGCACCCTCCCAAGTTACTGGGATTGCAGGAATGTGTCATCATGCTTGGCCTGACATAAACATTTTTTTAAAGTAGTTTTAGTATTAGTTTTTGTATTTTTCCCTCTCTATATATATATATTTAGCACTAGATATTGAACCCAGGGCCTAAGCATACTAAACATATACTTTACCACTGAGCTACACTCCCATCCCAGCCCCTTTTATTTTTGATGCAAATAGACTTTCATTAATGGACAACAGGACCCCAAGCAACTGACAGCTAGTTTCCAAGGCTGTCTTTTAAAAAAAGAAACAAATAAGAAAGACTCTCCTACATTAACAGGACTCAGCATCTTCGGAATTTCAACAATGGTTTTATTAACTTATACCTAACACCTGGCTTTGCAGCTGCTGGAGGGCATTCTTTGTGGCGCTGGGGACCTTGCAGGTCTTAGGCAAACGCTCTACCACTGAGCTACACACTCAGCCCCACCATTTTAAAATAAAAAAGTCAGAAGCCGGGTGCGATTGGCAAACACCTGTAATCCCAGGGGCTCTGGAAGCTGAGGCAGGAGGATTGTGAGTTCAAAGCCAGCCTCAGCAACTTAGGGAGGCCCTAAACAACTCCGTGAGACCCTGTCTCTAAATAAAATGCTACAAAAAGGCTGGGGATGTGGCTCAGTTAAGCACCCCTGAGTGCAATCCCCAGAACCAAAAAGATGAATAAATAAATTCATAAATAAATAAAATTTAAAAGTCAGGAAGATGGAGTACCCAGCCCTGTCCGCCCCACAGGAACTTGACTTTAACTTTTAATGCTCCACCATCAAAAGATGGGGTCTAACTGCCTTCCCTTTGAAAAAGAGCTGTGCTTAGTGACTCTGTTGGAAGTGACCCTCTGGATTTCCAAGGGAGGCCCAGACACAGAAGGTGAGAGAGATTCTACCTGGCCCTTTTCCTCCTTCTCTCTCTCTCTCTCTGGGGACATGTGCACATGGACTCCAGCCACCTCAAAGGCACCATGTTGGAGTCCACGTGGAAACAGGAACACCCGAGGAGCCCGGCTGTGGAGCCCCAGACACTTGAGCCTTCTCAGCCCCACGCCAGGCACGCACATGCTGTGGGTGGCCACCCAGGAGATGACGTCAGCCCCCGCCACTGCCTGTGTATGAGCGACAGTGCAAACCCCCTGGCGAAGCCCAGAGAACCCCAGCACCACGAGACATGAGAACGTGTTATTTTAAACCGCGAAGTTCTGGAGTGGTTTGTTATACAGCAGTAAATAACTGGAACATTCTGGGCAAAGAAATAAATAGCACAGTGGCCCAGGCCTCAGCCTCAGCACTCTCAGTCCAGAGGGGGACAGACGCGCGGTTTGAACACAACCCATGCGCTCCGTGGAGGCATCCAGGCTGGGGAGAGGCCAGGAGAGGACTGGATCTGACTTCCAGACCTGATCACCAGGGGTCGCGCAGGCTGTATTTTTTTAAGCTATTTTATTTAATAGCAGCTCTAATCTGCAAAAAAGCTAAGAGACCAGCCACTCCTGAAGATGACCGTGTCCAGCTGGCTCACAGGGCACAGAGTGCCCGCCCCTGGCTTAGGAACAGCCCCGCAGCCTGCCCCTCCTGACGGCTCCATTTATGCGCCACTGTGTGCGCTGAGAGTTTTAGCACGGGTCCCATTTGCTGCAGAATCTCTTTCAGATACTGCAAACTGGGACGCTTGGGAGACTAAATAGTCCGACTTCACACTCTGATCTGAAGGAAGGAGAAAAGACCAGGCACTGTTAGCCACCTGCTCTAAGCCCAGCAAGTCACACCGTCTAGCTGCCCCAGGTCAGTCCTGGGAGGCAGGTCCCTTACAGTCCCCTGGCAGGGGCAGGAAGGAGATCTCAGGGACAAGGCCTCCGCCCACGGGCAGCAAAAGACAGGACTATGTATTTGCCCTGTCCCTGTTTATACATTGAATTATGTCCCCCCGAAGATATGTTGGAGTCTTCAGAACCTCAGGATATGACCTTCTCTGGAAACGGAGTCATGGTGGCTATAATCACTAAGGTGAGGTCATTCTGGAGCAGGATGGGCCCTTGATCGAGGACAGGAAACCCTTGTGGAAGGAGACCCGAGCAGGGGAGAACCAGCCTGTGGAGATGAGGCTGCATCAGGGGAGGAGCCCCACCCAGCCCAGGACCAGGGAGGGCAACAGCCAGCAGGACTCCTGGAGCACGGCTGAGCACCCTGACCCCTTGCTCTCAGACCTCAGAACTGAGAGAAGTTTCTGTTGTTGAAGCTCAGTGTGGGGTGCAGCTGGCCCCCCACCTCTGTGGGTTCCATATCTGCTGATTCTACCAACTGCAGATGGAAATATATTGATTAAAGTGGCCTTTTACTGAACACATACCTTTTTTTTTCCTTTGTCAGTATTCCCTGAGCAATTCAACTATCCTCAGAGCATTTTAGTGTGTGATTCTGTAAGAATCTAGACTTGATTGACATGCAAAGGTTACTCCAAGACAAGGGGGAGGGGATTGGTACAGGGGAAGGAACCAGGGCCTCCCACATTAAGCAAGTGCTCCCCCACTGAGCCACATTCCCAGCACTTTATTTGGAAACAATGTCTTGCTGTTTTGTCCAGACTGACCTTTAATTTGCAATCCTCCTGCCTCAGACTCCTGAGTAGCTGGGATCACAGGTGTGGCCACGTGCCTGGGTTTTCTGAAAGAAGGAGCTGGGATTTGTTGTTGTTCCAATCTGTGTACCGCAGGAGTGCCTGCTTGTCCCAGTGATGCTCCACAGGAATAAAAACATTTGCAACTTGTTTAGATTAATCAGGTGGGACTAATTTTTCCTTCTGAACAAGACCTGTCGCCAAGGGCAGGCCTTGGAGCCATCAGAACCCTGTGCATAGACCTTCAGCATTGTGGTGGGGGGTGGCCGGACATTTGTGGTGCAGGGAGAAGACGGGAACAAGACAGGAGCCTGAAAATGTGAGAACCACGGGAACAATCCCCTAAAGATGTCACCAGACACAAAGGTCAATCGAGAGAAGGGAGTTTAAAAATCTAGGTTCCCCAGGCCAAATCCAGGGATTCCTACCTCCTGGACTTCCCATTCCTTTTCTCACACACACACACACACACACACACACACACACACACTCATAGACACAGATACACCCACAAAGACAGGAACACAAACGGACATAGATACACAGATGCACAATACAGACAGACACAGACACGCCCAACAATGACACACAGACTTGCATAGATACACATAAGCACACACACACAGCACATATGCAAATATGCACACGAATACCCATAAAGATACATATGCACATAGCTGGGTGTGGTGGCACATGCCTAGAATCCCAATGGCTGGGGAGGCTGAGGCAGGAGGATCATGAGTTTAAAGCCAGCCTCAGCAACATAGTGAGGCCCTAAGCAACTTAGCAAGATCCTGCCTCCAAAAGAAAAAAAAAAAGATTTAAAAAGGCTGGGGCTAGAGCCCAGTAGTTAAGCGCCCCTGGGTTCAATCAATCCCCAGTCCCCAGTATTAAAAAAAAAAAATGAAAATAAAGACACACATCACATATACACACACACCCTTGGATACAGGGGCAACAGCAAATCATTGCAAATTGATGTAGAAAATGCTCTGTTTGTATCACGCCCCGTCCCTGGGCGAGAAGCTCTCAGTGGCTCTGGTGTAGCTTTCTTCTCACAACTACCCCCCAGGCAGTGGTACTATCCCATTTTGCAGATGGGAAAACTGAGCCCCGAGATGTTACGCGTTCAGGACTCCATGGCCAGCTGGCCGGCTGGCTGCCCCGGGGAATGCTCATCCCTCTCCTGAGCTTCAGATCCCAGACCCTCTTCCACCTAAAACTCAAAGCCACCTGCATTCCCAAAACACAGTTTAAGGTGTCCAGGGAAAACAGTGATGGACACAGACCCAGCCCATCCTTCACCCAGGGAGTGCCCTTTCCTCATCCTCCGAGAATCCTCCCTCCAGGTCAACACTGGCTAGCCTTGGATGTGCACAGAGGTGCCCAGGCTCTGGGGTTCCTGTGCTCATTGATTCAAGCGAGTTCCATTCCGTGGGTGTGAGGCGGGGCCGGACTCTGTGTATCTGACCAACTCCACGGCCCTGGGGAACTGACCAGGGATTTCAGAAGAGACTGGCAAACACGGTGGATGGTTCCCAGGGGGGCACCCAGCTCCAGCCCCGGGCCGCCCCCCTGCAGGGCCTGCCATCCTGGGGTGCTCTTGCCTGGCATCAGTGCCCCTCCTGGCGTGAACTTGGAGGAAACCCTGGCCCAAAGGCACTGGCTATGGCCTTCAGGATCGCCTGACCAGAGTGTCCACTTCCCATTCGCTTTACTCTCTCTTTCTTTATCAGTTCCCAGCGACGCAGGGAAGAGTTATTAGGCTGAACCACGTGAAACTGCCAATTTGTCCAGTAATTTTAAAATAGTAGCATGTGGGTGGGTTGATCAGCTCAACATAATAGTTACTGGCACTCTGGCATCCTGACCTAGTGTTCTACCAGTGGTGTTCAAACAGGTCAGACCAAAGGCAGCTGGGAATTTGGTAAAAACACAAAGGCCCAGGCCCTGTTCCACCTCAACCATCTGAGCCTCCCCGGGGCCTCCCCTACCAGAGTTTGCAGCGTCTGGTGAGCTGCAGGCTGATCCCCTTCATTTGCCTCATTCAATCTCTAGGATAGGCCCAGAGCATGTGCCTAAGAAATTTCTAGAAACTGAACTGTTAAATGCAGTCATTTTTAAACATTAAATTATATGAACTTATAATGAAATAAATCATATTAAAAACATAGATAATACACAGTCAAAACATCACTCCCTGGGCTGGGGACGTGGCTCAGTGGTAAAGTTCCCCCTGCCCAGTGTGCACGAGGACCTGGGTTTCATCCCCAGTACTGCAAAATAAATACATCATAAAACCAGGCATCACTTCCTATTTCAGTCTTACCCATGCTCTCAGGGCTACTTATGCCTATCAGGTTGACGTGGTGGAAATAACGTGACCTCTGCCTTTGTGACTTCGTGCTGACAGTGTTGACACCACAGAATCAGCACACACCACAACTCAGGACTTCTGCCCCCAAACCAGAAGTGAATTGGTGAACTCTGGCCCTAGCTGTTCCCATTTCACAGATGAGGAAAGAGAGGTTTGCAGAGCAAATGACTCTCCCAAGGCCTCCAAGCCAAGCCACAGACTGACGCGGACGGCTGACTCCAGAGTCTGGGGTTAAGCGACTGAGATTCTTGATACACTGTGCTCGCTCCGGGTCTCCTTTCTCCGCTTGTACCAAGAATCTCTGTCCTCCTCCTAGAAAGCAATCTCCCCCAACCCTGGCCTCCCCAGGATCCCCCCGCCTCTCCCCCAGCAGCCTGCAGAGCTGGCTGCAGGCCCCTCCTTGCCATGGCTCCTGACGGGTCAGGTCCACGCCCAGTCTCCTGCAGGTCCTCCACCAGTGGGCGTCCCAACAGCTGAGTACAAACACGTCTAAGCACTTAACAAAACAATGCTGGAGGCTACCAAAGGTGGGAATGCCACTCTGCCCAAACCCCAGAAGAGGAAAGACCTCAGCCCAGGAACTCTCCTGACCCACAGGATCAGAAAAAAATAGACAGAATTCCACAGACAGAGATAATGCTATATTGAATTCTGTGGTGGGAGTGACAGATGTCATAGAAAATAACATTGAGATGACTGGCTATCAATTAGAAGAGCAAAAGTCAGACTCTTACATCACCTTAGATACTAAAATAAATTCCAAACAGATTAAAGACCCAAATGTAATAAATCAAATTCTAAAACTACTTGAGAGGATCATAGAAAACCAGTGTCATAAACCTCGGGAGCAGGAGACATGATCCAGAGGCCACCAAGAAATAGGCACAGCTTTTGCTCCACAGACACGAGGCGCTCTGCACAGCAAAAGGCCAGAGTTAAGACGATGTCTTTAACAAAGTTCAAAGACAGTGACAGTTTAGGAGAGAATGTTTTTAACAGTTCATTTCTTTGGCCTGACTCAAAACTGTAACAATAAGAGAGGGGCCACCGGTCGCCTAGGAAAACAGGAGAGGTGACGTGCAGAGGGGGAGGGGAGAGAGGTCTAGCAGCTGTAAAGAAGAAGAGAAAGGTGCTCAGCGGCCCTATCCACCATGCAACTACAAACACAATGAGCGTCCATTGCCCTCCCAACCCCTCAGCCTGGCACAAGCCCATGACCTACGCCTGCAGAGCTGGCGACGGAGACCAGCCAGATTCCACCTGCAGGGTTCTCAGGCTCCCAGGAACTTGCCCGAGCGGGAGAAGGTGAACAGGATCCAAGCACAGGGATTTTCTTCAAGCATTAACTGTGACACTTGAAAGTCAAAACGGCTTCTATCCAGACATAAGGAAATGGCTCAATAAATCAAAATCCATCTGCACCAGAGGATCCAAAGCTGTGGCTGAGCGCAGGGGGTTTATGGGCATGCGCTGACAGGGAGGTGTTCTCCTGTGGATCATGACGGAATGCTTCCTGAACACAAACGCATCCAGAGAGGGAGGGAGAACATGCTGGACACACAGACGGTGGCCACCCTGGGGAAAGGCGGTGAGAGAAGGGACGGTGGTCACCTTCTGTGTGGCTTGAGAATTTACACAGGTACCTGTGGCTTATGCAACCCTAAAAGAAAGAATGATAATAAACGTGCAGCTGGGTGAACACTTGAGGCTCAGTATGGGGCAGATTTAGATAGGGGTGGAGAAAGGTTTCAACGAGCTGCTGTTCTCTGCTCCAAAGTCACTGTCTTCAAAACTCAGGAGTCTCCGCTCCCCCCCCCCACCCCGGGCCCCGAATGAGCCACATAGTTGTGGGTGTCCACCCTGGGGATGGATGCACATCCATGAATGAAGACATCACCAGTTTAAGGCCAAATCCACCTATTAGCCTGATCTGGTGACACCTTTGTCTCAATGAGGACACTAGGAATAAATGTCATTTGGAGGGGAAGAAAGCCAGGGGTCAGAACTTGCTAACGGGCAGGCCGCTGCTAAAGCCCTACTGATTTAGCTCTGGGCCCCCGGGATTCATCCTCTCTCCTGACCTCTCAGTGATCTTCTACCACAGGGTGGACTCTTAAAGAGCTCTAGAAACTCTGAAGTCTCCCCTGACCTGCCCCTCTCCTTCCCAGCTAGAACAACCGTGACCATGACAGCCCCTAGCACTGACTGGGCACTGAGCTCCATTTACATGTGGCATCTGTTTAATCCCGGGGTGCCTGGATGATTTCAATGGGCCCCGCATGTAGATATGAATGAAACTCAAGGTGGGCCAGGGTCTGCTGGGAGCTCCGTGTCCTGCCTGGTCCTCTACTGGGCCTGGCACCCACTCTCTTGGCTCTCGTCACTGTCCAAATTCCTGTGTCCACGTCTGTCCACCTCCTGGCTTGGAGCTCCTGGCGGGCGGGGGTGTGCCCTGCTTGTCTTTGAACACTCAGCACAGGACCAAGGCCTTGGAGGAAGGAAGGACCAGGCAGGGCAAACCAGCAGAGGGAGGGACAGGGAGAGGAATTCAAAGAGGAGTAAGAAAGCAAGGCTCATGAAGGGTCCTGAGCGTGATCCTGAGTCCAGGCGAGGATGGGCAGCCCTGTGGGAAGGGAGAGAAGTGACAAATGGCCGAGCAAGAAATGGTCACATCTGATCATGGACCTTTGTCCCAGTGTTGGCTAAAAACAGTACCGTTCCCAAAGGGACTCTCTGTTCACACACTCCCCGGGCTAAAGTCACATGTAGGCTGAGGACCCGGATGCCAATCCAGCCTCCACTATTTTCTGCCCAAGTCTCCTGGGGCCCAGAATCTTCTATCCTGCAGGCCTTCCCCTGCGGGTGGGGACTGGCAGCTTTGAGTAGGACCAGCTCCTGACTCCCATCCTGAGCCACTCCACCTGACCCCCGTCCCCACACATTCCACATCCCACCAGGCTAGTCCCCTGCCCAGCCTCTTCTCACCTCCTGACCCGAGCTGCGGCACTCCAACCCGGGCAGGAGCCTCCCCGCAGCACTCAGCCACCCTGCCTGTCTCCCACTGCACTGGGCACCCTGGAAACCCGCTCCCAGCTTTCTATGCTAAGCTGGCCCCGAGGCCTCACAGCCATGGCCAATCCCCCTGAGACCTAATCCCTGGACATGGCCCTCCTCCTCCTTGAGCCTCTGACCTTCATCTAGAACATTCCTGGTGCACATTTAGTATCATCACCTGCACTAAATGGGAAAATGCTCCTGGTCACATGTGGGGTAGTCCAGGGCTGGGCTTTGGGTTTTTTTTTTTTTTTTTTTTTTTTTTGCAAAGACCATTTTCAGGCAGCTACCCTCCCAGACGAGGCTCCACCGCGAGCCTATGAGAAGAACATCTGATGCCTCTTCGGCAGGCAAAAATACAGGCTGCTATCAACATCATACTCTTCCACATCACATCCAATCCACTGAAGCCTCCCTCAGCCCTCCCTCTCTGGAGGAAAAGAGGGAAAAGTTGCTTTCATGCTTCCAACATCTCTGTAATTTGCCCTAGAGAGAACAAAGGGGCATGAGTTATTAGTTCTCTTTTAAACTTGAAGCAACCATGTCTCCGAGAGATTAAACGGCTCGGCTGTGTCACCGGGCTGGAGGGGCCTGGGGAAGCAGCGCCGAGCCGCCCGCTCCTGACTCCAGACGTGAGCTCTTCCCACCAGCCCGTCCTGCCTGCAAAAGCACTTTTACTGCCGTCTGTCGACAGCCACATAATTTGGACCAAATGCAGACCAACCCCTTAGGACAGTAAAAATAGAGACAGCCTCCGCGATTTTAACGGAATGGGGTCGAAATGATTGAAAATCGCTCATTTCCAATGAGGATCCAAACACAAACAAAAGCCAGCCAGAGAGTGTTCTATCATTCTGGCAACAGAGGCCTCTGGGGACAAGCATGTGCCGGAGGCCACTGCACGCCAGATCTCTCTACCTTTGCTCTGGAAAGCAACCTCTCCCTGGAAGGCAAGCACACGGTCTTCCCGGGCAGCCGTGAGGAAGCCCCGTGTTGCAAAGAAGTGGCATCCTTGAGGCCAGCGGCCACTGCTGCAAAGACCCGCCCACCCTTCATGGCTGGCTGCTGGTCAGCCCCTGAAGATGCTGGTCACTATCCAAATGACCCCTCTACTTGGAAGCCCTCAGCTTGGCGTGGCCTGGAAACCGTTGCTAGCGTGGGGAAGGCTTTGTCCCCGAGCACTGAACACAAGAGCAGGCAGCGAGAAGGCTGCACGTGCCAGGGATGTCCCCGCAGGGCTGGCTTTTGCAATTCTGAAAAAACAGCAGTTTATCTGGTCAGGCCTGTGACCTTCCAGAGAGAGACAGAGGGAGTGCGAGATGGGAGAAAGCAGAACTTCCTGAAATAAAAGGACCCACGTTGGACGTCCAAGGATTTCCCCCACCAAGAGGGGGCAGAAATGATGGTGGTGCGAAGGGCAGCCTCCGGAGCAGGGGTAGTGTTTCCACAGGGCCACCCTGACGCTCCTGGCTGGCACACCTCCACTCCCTGCCTCAAGCTCCTTATCAATAACATGGAACATCCACTTGTCCCCACTTACAGGGCGAGGATGAAGGAGGCTAGACACATTGCTATGGGATGTGACAACATGATACTCAACATGGCCACAGATACCAGCAGTGTTGTTCAGTAGAAGCCACAGAGCCTAAGGGAGAGGTCCATAGATGGCAGAAGTCCTGTTGGGCGGTGTGCGTTAAGGAAACAGGAAAAGTCATCGGTGGCCTAGGAAATCCAACATCTGGTAGGTCAAACCTGTCAGGCTGCTGGTTCCATTGGCAAAGTCAATCAAAGGGGGAATTATGGACTGAATTGTGTTCCCCACAAAATTCATAGGTCAAAGCCCTAATGCCATATGGGACTGTATTTGGAGACAGGACCTTGAAAGAGGTGATTAAGGCCAAATGAGGTTACTAGGGCCCTAACTCAACAGTAGTGGTATCTTTATGAGAAGAGGAAGGCCCAAAGTGCCATCACCCAGAGGAGACACCCGGGGGACACAGTGAGAAAGGGTCCATCAACAAGCTAAGAGACCAAACCTAGCAACACCTTGCACTTGAACTCCCAGCCTCCAGAACTGTAAGGAAATTGACTTCTGTTGTCGAAGCCTCCCAGACTGTGGTATTAGCCCAAGACCAACACAGGGAGCCAGTCCCATCTGTCACTTTCCTTGAAGAAACGGTGGTAAGGGTAGTGCAATATTATCTCTGCCCAGATGAAGCAAATTAAGCTCAGAAAGGGTAGGGAGTTGGCTCAAGGTCACCAAGCCCATCCCCAGTACAGTAAGGACTCCTGCCAGGCCTGCCTTTCCTAAGGTTTTGAACAGAGACACTTCCTCTTGATCCAAAAGGGGCAATATTCTACAATACGATCAAAAGAAACCTGCAGAGAAAAAGAATTAAACACTTCTCAAAAGGAGAAATACAAATGGCCAAGAAATATATGAGAAAATGTTCCCGTCTCTAGCAATTAGGGAAATGCAAATCTCAACCACACTGAGATTTCCTCCCATTCCCGCCAGAATGGCAATGATCAAGAATACAAACAATAGTAAGTGCTGGCGAGGATGTGGGGGGAAAGGTACCTTCAGATAGTGTTGGTGGGATTAGGACATATTAAAACGGTCACTCTGGAAAGTAGGATGGAGATTCTTCAACAAACTAGGGATGGAACCCACATACGACCCAGCTATCCCACTCCTCAGCATATTTCCAAAAGATTTAAAATCAGCATATACAGCCATATCAATGTGTGTAGCAGCTCAATAATTCACAATAGCCAAACTATGAAGCCAACCTAAGCCCTTCAACAGATGAATGGATAAAGAAACTGTGGGACTTAAACACGATGGTGTGTACTCAGCCATCAAAAAGAATGAAATGATGGCCGTGGCTGGTACATGGATGGAACTGGAGACTATCAGGCTGAGTGAAATCAGTCAGACCCAGAAAGTCAAAAGTCAAATGTTTTCTGATTTGCAGAAGGAAACTAGTCTGAATGAAATAAGAGGGGGAAAAAAGAAAGAGGGAGAGGAAGAAAAGAAACAGGGTAGAGAGAATTTCAGCAGGATGAAAGAAAGATTGGGAGTAGGAGAACAGGATTGGAGGGGAGGGAGGAGGGATGGGTTAAGGGGAAAGCAGTGGGATGAATCTGAACCAGCTTTCCAATGTACACATATGAATTTACTACAGTGAAGCTCACCATTATGTATATCCACAAGACGCTTATTTTAAAAAAAAGAAAAAGAATCCTGAACAGAGGTGGAGGAGGGTGGTGGCAATAGATACTTGAAGCAGAGATGTTCTCTTGAGGCACCAGAATCTCACAGTCATTGGCAAAATGAAGCTTGACTTATTTTGGGAGGGGACTTTATGGTAGTGTGGGTATGCAAAAGCTCTAACCTGATATATATTTTGGGTTCTCCATATATATATTGGGGATTGAACCCAGCAGTGCTTTACCACTGAGCCACATCCCCAGCCCTTTTAATTTTTATTTTGAGAGAGGGTCTTGCTAAGTTTCTTAGGCCCTTGCTAAGTTGCTAAGGTTGACCTCGAATTTGCAATCCTCCTGCCTCAGCCTCCTGAGTCGCTGGGATTACAGGCATGCACCACCGTGCTGCCCCCAGCTTCAAGGGTCCTGACATACTGTTTGAAACACCAAGAAATCAAGTCAAAGTCTCTGAGACTTGAGAAAGGCTGGAGTGGTCCAAGAAGCCTGTTTGGAGAAAGGGGCATCCAGAGGACTCGGTCACCAGGAAAGGCATGTGTTTGAGCCAACTCCCAATGCTAAAACTGGTACACTGCCGTACCCAGGAAAAGCACTACACCCTTAAATGTGTCCAGTGCTTGGACAAGTGTTTTTCTTCTGCTCTTCCCGTTGTGACTATGTGACCTTAGGAGAGCAGCCTGATCTCTCTAGTCCAATTCCCTCCTCCTTAAATAAATAAGGAAGACAAGCCAGGCACAGTGGCACATGCCTGTGATCCCAGCAACTCTGGAGGCTGAGGCAGGAGGATCTTAAGTTCAAAGCCAGCCTTAGCAACTTAGCAAAGCTCTAAGCAACTTAGAGGGACCCTGTCCCAAAATTAAAAAAGAATACAAAAGGGCTGGGGACTTTTGGCTTAGTAGTATCAAAAATAAAAAATAACGAGGAGGACAGTGCCTGCATGCTCTCGCGTCATGGTGGTTGTAGGGACACAGCTGCAGAAGGGGCTTGGGGACAGCTGTCAGAGGCTGCCCACCTGCCCAGGCCAGAGCCCATGGGGAGGACTGGAGGGTGCGAGGTTGGAGAAGAAGCTGGAGCATGAGGAGCCAACTGCCCAAGAATCACAGAACCTGGAAAGCCACTTGGATGAACCTGGCTACCAGGCCACAAATCACTGCATTTTCAAATCTTTCCAAAAGCAAACACTCGTGTCTACAGAGGCTCTGAGCCACCTGTGGGCCTGGCCTTCCCTGGCAGCAAATGCACAGGATGCCCAGAGATGATCATGAGAGATGCCCCTCAGGCCTCCCTGGGTCTGCAGCTGACAGTGGTCCTGAACGCCTTGTCAGCATGACCTGGCCACCTCCTGGGCCATCTTCCTGGGGTAGGAAACCTATTCCATAGATCTGAAAATTTGAAAATGAGCTGGCTTTAAAATAGTGACCTGTGTACCCAAACTGTGCCAGACAGCGGATCCCTCAAGTCCCCGCCTGTGGCTCCTGCCAGTCTGCACAGTAGCCTCTCCCCCATATTCTGCTTCCCAGCCCCAAACTGTGGCTTGAGCTCTTCCCTCTGCCTGAAAGGCTCACCCACCCTCACCAGGGCCCCAGCCATCCAGCTCCCGGGGCCCCCGCCTGTGTAGATCCCTGCTCTGCTCAGCCACAGCATTTCATGGGGTTCCCCCCAACCTCAGCACCAGGCATTTAGGATTTGGATCCTCCCAATTCACGTGCCTGAGGGCCAACACTGCCCTGTCCGCATCCGTGGCCAACGCAGCACTCAGTGGGGCTTGGCAAGTGATGGATGAAGGGAGGGACTGAGTCTCACACAAAAACGGGGGCCCTGAGGGCCAGGTAGTCTCCTCTGTGGAGTTGTCTCCCTCCTGGTCTCCTAGGTAATGCCACGTGTCTTAGCACTTCCTGACATCCTCTTTTATGTTGTACTGAGGTAGCTCCTTTTATAGGCAAACTCTGACACCAAAACAGCAGGTCCCAGGATCAAGCACCACATTGCATTCCTCCATATCCAATTTTATATCCACCCTCCATCCCCAGGGTCCTCTAGCCCTTACCAGGGGCCTGGCACTCCACCAAGGCCTCAGAGAGAAGAAATAGGAAAACAGAAAATTCCGCTCCATCCTCTATTAGCAATAGCCTCCATTTCTGGCTTAGACTCTAAAACTTCAGTTCAGGAGTTGGCAAGCATTTTCTGTGAAAGGAGAGATAGGAAATAATGTGTGGGCCATGCGTCTCCAATGCAATGGGAAAGCAAGCACAGACAATCTGTCATAAACAGGCATGGGCGCCTTCCAATAAAACTTTATTAGCAAAGCAGGAGACGGGACAGACTGGCCCTCAGGTTGCAGGCTGCCAACTCCCACTTTGGAGAATTATGTGAGAAGACATCTAATCTCCAGAACACACTCTACAGTTCTCCAACCTTGCCCCAGCTCCTCGGACCCCAACCTCCTTCCCAGATCTTGGTTCCATGTTATCATTTACCACCGTCTGAGGTTATAGCTTATCTACTCATTCAGTGACTGCTTCCCCAACAGAATGTAAAACTCTATAAAAACAGGCATCCAGCATCTAGAATAGCATCTGTAACAGATGAGGCACCTTTTTAATATTTGTGGACTGGAGACTGTTATTATTATTACCATCACTGTAAGGTTGTCAAGAAATATTTTGCTTGATTATGTGCTTGTGATTATTTTCCTGTATTGACATATCTACTGTGATTAACGATTTATGTTTGCAAAATTCCAAGTAATTTTCATGTACTGCTGGAAATCAGAACTTTAGACTTTGACCACAAACTAGCTGTAATTCCTTTTTGGAAAGGAAGGGTCTGTCTGAAGCTCAAAGGTCACATTGCTTGCCTGTGACCAGGCGGGGATTCCAGCCCAGACCTGGCCAGGCCTTATTAACGGAGGCGGTCTGGCAGGGTAGAAAGTGCACCAGGCTTAGCTTCCAACAACCAGTCTTACTTGATTGGAGACATTGTTTCCCCTTCTGCAAAATGGTGATAACAATGCCAACTGAAGGGCTGGGAATGTGGCTCAGTGGTGGAGTGCCTGCCTAGCATGTACCATGCTGAGTCCCATCCCCAGCATGGCAAAAAGTAAAATAACAATGCCAACCTCGCTCATGCACAGACAGATTGAGTAAAATGCACGTAATAAAGCATTTACGACAGTGGTGGAACACCAGGAGTGCAGGCCTGAAATCCCGCAACTTGGGAGGCTGAAGCAGGAGGATCGCAAGTTCAAGGCCAGCAACTTAGGAAGACCCTCAGCAACTTAACAAGACCCTGTCTCAAAATAAATTCAAGGATGTGGCTCTGTAATAAAGTTCCCCTGAGTTCAATCCCCAGTGCCACAAAAACAAACCAAAAAACAACAGTGCTGGACACAACAAATCTATCTATGATAGCGATTATTTTTATGTAGCAAAGGTGATGGGAGCCTCCAGTTGCCTCATCAGGCTGTAGAGCAGATTAGACAAGGACACACCCAGGAGAAGGATTGTGAAACTGTCCATCCCCAAACAGATGTTAGGATACATTTGTTATAAACTCCAAGCATTGGAGAAAATATTTCCTATCTTTAAAAATACACACACACACACACACACACACACGCACGCACACAGTCTGCGGCTGCAGCTGTGTGGCAGGGCACTTGCAGGCCCTGAGATCTCTTCCAAACCTTGACTGCAATCAAGGAAAAAGTTAAGTCCCTCTCTGCTCACATCTGTATCTGCATCCAGTTTTCCCAGGGGCAAGAACAGAGGCAAATACCAGGGGCACTCCTCAGGCGGAGATTGAAGGGACCCGGTCTCCATTTCAGCCATTCATGGAGGGAGCTCTTGCAGCAAAAAATAGATTCAAATCTAAAAAGAAAGCCCTAAGACAGACGAAGCACCTCCAGGCCCCTGGTGCCTGCACCAGGGGAGGGGGCAACCTCTCTGAAGGTGCCAAGTGTCCCAGGAACTATGCAAGCCCCGGTGATGTTTAGGACGTGGGGGACCAATGCCCACACACTACTGTCCACCCCTGCCCACTTCAGTAGAAGGTGATTTGCTTGGTTTCAGATTTAAATATTTATTCCTCAAATACCAAACGGCGTTGAACATGCACACACCCTAATATCCCAGCCATCTGGCCTTTGGGATGTCTTTAGATGAAGCGACCATCTGGGATTCCATCGTCAGGGAGCGAGCGCTGGGTCTTCTGCCCGCCCCTAAGAAACCCTGGCTGTTTCCTGGAAAAGGCCCTTTTCTCTTTCTGCTCCCTTGGTTAGCACTTAGAGGATTTTCAAAGGAGGATTCACCACACCGCATCACCTGGATAGAAGTGACTGTCTTCTTGTCTTAGAGGGTCGTGTCAATAACTTGTTTGGCATAAAATTAAAAGACACACTGACCCATGAGCTGGGCAGGCTCTGCCCTGCCTGCGTGATTCAGACCATGGTGCCCTGCGGCTGTCTGCAGCAAGCCCTTCGCCAGGCCATAAGGGCCTCTGAAACTGCTGGGCCCCCCAAGGCCAAGGGTGAAGAACACCTTGTCAATGCGTCAATTTCCATGAAGCCCTGTGGATGCAAGAGATCCCTGCCACCGTGCCATGAATGGCCTGGTTGTGACGCTGCACCTCTGTGTGTTACAACCACATCTCTCCCTGATCAATGCAGGGTTTTTCTCTAAAATATTCTAAGTTTTAGAATATTTCTGTTCCCTTCCCCCAAAAAGAAAAAAAAAATTAAACAAGTTACCCCATCCTAGTTGAGTCGGGAAGAAGGAAATGGCTCTGGGGAAAGAAGGAGCGAGGCCCGCCTGGCTTCAGCAGGGAAAATCTGTCTCCTGCCGCAGGAGGCTTTTTCTGGGGTCGTCCTGGCTGATCACACCATAGGGCGGAAGCACCTCCTAGGCCCAGCGTTATAGGTCTGGTAAATCAGCCAGGAAGTGACATGGACACTTTTAAACTCTGTGCATCGTGGCTAAAATTATCTCACTGATTACAGCTTCTATAAATCAGTTTCGGTTAAGGAGGGGGGCACGGGCACTTGGCAAAATGCAATCCACTCAATTAAACTCGGCGCTTGATACGGTCAGCAGACTCCAAGGACCTCAAAATTAGGAAAACAGAAGGTCTAAGTGGAAGGAACCCCTGGGGAAAAGGGAGGGCTGGTAGAGGGACTTCTAAGATCGTCTCTCACTGACGCTTCCCAGGGCTGGACACTTGGGAATAGATGAAGGCTGCTGGAATCCAAAAATTATAGACCCACTTTCAAATACCTCAACATGCTGCAGTTCCCCTGCTTGTTCTGTGGGCCATTTGGACAGCAGAGACAATAGCTTTCTATTTTTTCCCAGGTTTAAAACCAAGCCATTATGATCAGCAGAGACCTTTTGTGTTGTCACAGGGCTCTAGGGACAGTCCTTGGAGATGCCCTTCATCCCTTTAACAAATGAGAGGTCCCAATAGCTGACTGATTCAGTCAGATCCATCTCTTCCAGTACTTTCAAGGGGCTCTGCATGGGTTGCTGGGATTTGTTTTGGCTTTACTTTTGAAAAACTTCAAGGTCATTTCACAAAACTTGGAAATCAAATCCAAACCCACTCCAACTATTCTCCTTGTTCCCTCTAAATCCTGTTGTCCTCAAGCTCTGGGGCAGAATGCAGGTTATTCTGTCTCGCTCCACGCCAGCCACGGCAGGTAATTGCATTAGACTCTGCTCTGTGGTCAGGCGGTAAGCTCCTGAGCCAACAACAATTAAAAACAAGGGACATTCCTTAATTCCTAATTCCAACCTACTTATGCAGGTCATTATCCAGCTGCTGGGAGATAATGGATGTGTCAGACACTCAGCTGGGTTCCCTCTTAATCTCTAACGCTCTACCCCCGCCTATTTTGCAGGTGAGGAAGGAGACTGACAGAAACACAGAGCTTAACCTGTTGCAGGTGACTGGGCCAGGATGTGACCCCATCTGTAAAGCTTGTAGACTTGTGGCTTTAAAGTCCAGCCACCCAGCTTTACTGGCCTTAAGGTGCCCTGTTCGCTCTCCTTGGCCGCCAAGTTCACCTCATAAGGGTGGGGCTTTGCGTTTTACGTGCCCTTAATTTCACTTAGGCACGAAGCTCAAGGTTACAGAAGGCCAGCCTGGGAAGGGCTCTGGCTCTCTGGATGGCAGTCTTGATGCCTGAGCCATTTTAGTTGAGTCACTGGAAACTTCATACACTTTGGAAAAAGACCTCCCCGTCACCCCTAGATCTTGGCCACCAAATGCTGCCCCTGAGCAACGAAAACAAGAGAATCTGCTTGATTCCGTCCCATTCATGCCCCTGAAGAGGATATCCTCCAAGTGACTGTTAGAACTCTTGGTTCAAAGTTTACTCAAGGCATGGTGTCCCACCCCCATCCCAGGAGGCTGAGGAAGGAGGATCACGGGTTCAAGACCAGCCTAGGCAAGTTAGGGAGACCCTGACTCAAAATAAAATAAGGGCTGGGGATGAAGCTCAGTGATAGAGCACTTGCCTAGGATGTGTGAGGCCCTGGGTTCAATCTCTCATACTGAAAAAAAAAATTCAAATATCAATAAAACACAATTTGATCAAAGGACTGAAACTGAAATCAGCTCTCTGTGGCCACTGTTTATGCAGCAATTGTTTTTGGGTCCTGTCCCCTAGCTTGTGCCCTGCTACTGCCAAGAACCAATAGATATGGAGGAAGATGGTAGGAATCCCAAGACTCCCAGCTCCTTCCAAGCAGGGCCCACTTGGCTCAGGTGGCCAGGGACACCTGGAAGCCATTACTCCAGACCTCATATCACTGCAAGAAGTATGTGGGAAGTCTGCTGGGCCCGGGGGTCCAGGGCCGGCTCTGCCACTTACTATTTATTCTTACTGAGCCTCCAATTCCCACCTGGAGAATGGGCTGCAGCTTCCCCCTCCTGAGAGTGGAAGTGTGGCGTGTAAAGTGCTAGACTAGTGTGAGGGGTCACAATCGTCACTACTGCTCTTCACTAGAGTCTGTGAGGCGGGGCAGTTACACTCACTCTTGTAGTCATTTGCTGTTGGTGAGAGGCCTACCCACATCCCCTTGCAAATCATAAGGTCCAGGAGCCTTGCAGGTCACAATTCTCATTTTGCTTCTTGGCGTTAGTCTTGTGCCTCAGTTTGCTCAACTATGGAATGGGCAGAACACCATCAGTGGACAGGATGAGAGGTCACATGAATCTGAAACCTCTTAAGCCAGGCTGACTGGCCTACACCCTGCCCGAGGACACATACCACTTTCCAACAGTGTGACCCCAATTCCCACTGAAGAAAATTACGAGGCCCGAGTGCCTTCTGCTCCATGACCCCAGCTGGCCCTCCTGCCACCAAGAGCCAGTCTAAGATGGAGATTTGAACCCCACAGCTGCCTGGGGCATGCACAAGGTAGGTGGGTGGACTATAATTAGACCATGCTGACATTTCCCTCTTCACTCCAGACGTTTATTATGTTTATTTCCTGTGAGCTGGGCCAATCCTGAAGCCTCTGCAGGGGACTCCAGGCATGGAGACGTGGACAGTGAGGGAGAGTTCTCTTGTCACCTTGGGCCTGCTCCGGAACAAGCTGGGAGCTTGGTCCCCCTCTATTCAGGCTCTTGGTCCCCCTCTATTCCACTCATGGCTTTTCACCAGGTGTTCAACCCCTCCCTTATCTCCCCTGGACCATTTGCCTTAGACCTCTTTCCAGAATACATGCAAATTTTCTTTAAAATGAAAAATTCCCTTTTATAGGGAAAAGCCACACAGGAGTTTAGAAGGCAACTCTCTCAGGGTGAAATGACACTGCTCACTTCTCTCCTGCCTTAAAATGTTGCAGATATCCCTGCGGGCTGATTCCTCTTCAAAGGTAGGGAGGACACCCTCCAGGAACATCAGCTATCAATGACTGGGAGCAATGGCAGGCACTGCTGTCTCACCCTGAAGTCTGCTGTCTGAGGAGGTATACCAACAGCCATTTCAAGATTCATTTGAAACCAAATAGGACAGTTTCTTTGAATATTTCTCACAAGAACTGTTATTAGTGGAAACATTTCCAATTATGGTATAAGACTCACTGAGGCAAAGGCCATGTTCCCGCCTTATTTCTTATGAGCTGCTTGTTGTTAATGTCCTTAACTTTTCAAACCCTTAACATGTTCATCTGTAAAATGGTGACATTACCCATCTTAGAGTTCTTGAAGATAAAATTAGATAATGTACATACATCTGGAAGTATAGGAGCTGAATTAGATAAAGCATGCTCACATTTTCTAAATTAAGTAGTCATGTTGAAAAGAGTCCCTTAGGCTCTTAAGTAAGTAGTGTCCACAAGGACCCTGGGAAGCAGGTTCTATTACTGTGCCCATTTTACAGTTATGGAATACCGGGGACAGAGAGGTTAAGCAGCGTGCCCAAAGTCACAAATTGATGCAGTCTTGACCCTTGCCACTGCCCTTTTCCTCTGCCTAGGGATACTGCTTGTGGAAAAGGCAGTATTGGAGAGCTAGCACTCCAAGCTTTCCAAGGGCTAGTTCATATGCTCCAGGGGTCACGTTTGCAAACCCACAAGATGTGAAAAAAAAAAAAGTGCTGTTTGTAAACAAAGTTCCTTTTGGTAGCTGTTCAATTAGCCAGCCTGAAGGCCTTGCCCCTTCCCTTGCAGGGACCTTGATCTGAACATGGGAGGAGGCCCAGCAAGAACAAACTCTCTGCTCCGGGAACAGGAGGGTTGAGGAGCCCAAGAGGGCTCTAAGCCCAGGTTTCCTCTTGGGTAAGTGAGCAGAATAAAATTCAACATATTAAAAGCTATCCCTTCTGGCCTTGGCCTTCACTCCATGCCCTGAATGGCCTGCGGAGTGATCTACTCTTTATCCCTAGCTCAGGGGCTCCGGGAGACCTCTCCAGTCTTTGGTTAACTGCAGACCCGGCGGGGCGGGCATAGCCAGCCCGCAACTGGCTCGCTGGAGTTCCTTATTCCAGCCCCGGGTGGGTGGAAGGTAGATAGTTCCAGAAGAAAAGAGCGACATGGGGGTGGGGACTGGTACTGCCACTTCAAAGCAACCCTCTCCCCGTGCCCTCCTAGACTGACTGAGAGCGCATCCCTCAGCCCTGGCCACTCAGCCGCCCAGGGAAAAGGGTGCCCACGTCCGGGTACTTGGTCTCCTGGCAGAGGTCCTCCTGGCTGCCGTGGGGCTACAGTGCCAACTAGGGCTGCGGGGAGTTTCGTGGAAGATCGAGGAAAGCACCCGGGGGAACAGGCATGTCCGTTGCCTAACTCAGCCGTGGACTGGCCATCTTTGGTCTGAGATTTCACAGAAATAGACTAGGGCTCTGGAGAAGCTTCGGTCTGTAGCTCTGGCTTCTACAGAGAAGGAAGGTGTGCTCCTTCTCCCAGCGGGAGCAAGGAGCAAGAACCCTGGCAGACCCTCACATCACGTCCGCAAGGCCACACTTCACTCCTTCCTGGAGAACTAGGGCCGAGGCTTACTGTTAAACTGGGACCCCATCCCGTTCCAATCCATCCCTCGGTGAGTTCCCCCCCCCCCCCGAGTTTTTCTTGTTCCTTCCTTTTGACAGGTCAAAGCTGCTCAATTTTTCTGTAGATGCTACAAACTAAATGGGTTTCTAGGCCTCGGACTGATGGTGGTGGTGGTGGTGGTGGTAGGAAATACAGACTGGCCCATCTACATCACCGTCACTTTATTGTACTGTCACCGTTAACTTAACTATAAATACTACAGTGGGGAGCAAGATGCAGGCGGCCTCTGACCGCGCGGGGCTGCGAGAACCCGCTTGCCCGCCAGTCCCCAGGCGCCGACCCTCCCGGCTCTGTACACTATTTACAGCTCGTTCCTCTTTCTCGACCCCCTCCCGCAAGGCAGCGCGTGTGCAAGAAGTAGCATCGTCTGTCTGTGCAAGTCCTTGAGTCAGGCAAGCGCCACGGCCATCCCGCGGCCGTCAGCTGTCCGAGTCCAAATCGCTTTTACCTTCCTCTTCCCTCTTCTCCGGCGACGCCTTCGACGACGTCTTGTTCCACTTCTCAGCGTTTTCCGACTCCTCGGATGAGGACCGCTTCTGCCGCCTCCATTTGGCGCGGCGATTCTTAAACCAGACCTGTTGCGCAAGTGAGCACAAAACAACAGTTAAGGGGCGCTTGCCCCACCGCCAGCACACCCGGGGCTCCGTGTGGCCGCGGGATGAACGGGCCGTGGAATCGCGAGCGGACACCGCGCGCACACCAACAAAAGGAGCGGAGCCACTAGCTCCGGCTTCCGCGTTTTCTCCCGACTTCCTGGGCCTAAAGCGCCCTCCAGCCTCCAGGCGGCCACCGGGAAGTTTTTAAAGTTTAGGGAGCTTGGAGGAGAGCTGGGCCAACCCGCCTGGGGCCCTGCTCCCTGGGAAGGACCACTAGACACCGCCGGCGGGCTGGGTGCCTACCTCCACTTTCTCCTCTCGGAGATGCACCTTCCGGGCCAGCTGCTCGCGCGTGCCCACGTCCGGGTACTTGGTCTCCTGGAAGAGGTTCTCCAGCGCTTCGAGCTGTTCGTCGGTGAAGATGGTGCGGTGCCGCCGCTTCCGCCGGCAGTGCAGCTGGTTGAGGAGCTGCAGCTCGGTGCGCGACAGCGTGCCCACGTTCATGTAGGGCAGCATCTGGTGCGGCACTGGAGACACCAGCACCGAGCCTGGGCCCTCGTAGCCTGCGGCAAGGCGGGCGCACAGTCAGCCTCCTCCCTCGTCACCGCGCGCACGCCCGCCGGCCAGCCCGCAATCCTCTCCCACTTAAAAAACAGCTACAAAGGGGTCGAGGTGCCGGAAAATGGGAGGGATCATCCCCCCTCAAGCCCCAGAGCCAGTCGGGGAATTTAAAAAACCTAACTTTCCCCACGGCAGGCACTAAATTATGGCCTGGGCGTGGAATCCTAACCCGGACACTACGCGAGTTACTTTCGCTAACTCGCGAAAAGTTTGCAGTAAGGCGTGTGCAAACTCCGCCAAGAAATGGGGGTTTGCAAGAGGAAAAGTTTGTGCAAGGTGACCAAAGCAAGCGCCACCATCCCAGGGACTAACGACAGCGCTAGGTTGCGAAGGCCCGAGCGAGCGCGACCATACCTGAGGGCGTCGGGACGCAGGAGCACTGCTGGGCGCCCAGCGGCTGCACGGCCCCGCAGCAGGCCGGGCCCACGGGCGCCGCCTGCACGTGCAGCTGCCCGTAGAAGTAGTTGTTGTAGCCTAGGCGGGAGCCGCCGACCGCGGCTGGGAGGCCCGCGCCGCCAGGGGCCACCGGGCGCGGGTAGAAGGCGCCGTAGTCCGAGGAGGTGCCTCCGCTGGCGCCGTAGAGCGAGTCCCCGTGCAGGGCCGGGAAGACGACCGGAGCCGCGGCGCTGGGCGCCACCGGCAGCACCGAGTCCTTGCAGCGCGGCCGGGCGGCCAGGATGTTGTCGATGCTGAACATGCTGGCGGGCATCCCCGAGACCCGCGCCGGGACCAGAGGGCAGCGGGGACACGCAGAGGAAAATGCCTCAAAGTGGGGGTGTCCGCTCTCCTCCTACCGCCGACCAAACCGAAAGAGAGCGCCGGCGAGCGTGCAGCCCCGCGCCCCTCCCCGCCCCCTGCGTCCGCTCGCCCTCCTCCCGCCCGCCCCTCGCTGCAGCGCTCGCTGAACTCAACCCGCGGGTAGGACGAGCTCGGACCAGCTGAACCTCTTGTTGGTTTTATACCGAGTCGACGTCATCCTGGATTTAGTTCCTGGTAATATGCAGATGACAAACAGAACCAGATTTGGCCTTTTCTTCTCCTTTGGGTGGGGGGAGGTTTTCCAGGGGAGGGGGAGAGGTGCCAAGGGGAGGGGGTGACAGAGCCTGAGAAGAGATTGTGGATTGAGAATTAATGAAATTAACCTAATCTTTTCCATTCGGCAGCCCCGCCGCGGGCCGGTCGAGCTGGGCGGGCGGCCTAATTGCCCTGGTTAATCTCATTAATTCCATTGTACTGCCGCAGTTAACAACTCCCTCCGCCCGACCTCTCCGCCCCCACCTTTTTTTCTCAGATTGGGTCCTATTATTGGGTGCGATTTCCTCTGCCTTTAGCTCAAATTCATTGTGGCCGGTTTTACTTTGGGGCTACTTCTTTCGGAATTTGTTTTGTTTTAGAAAATGTGAGTGTGTCCTTCCTCAAGTAGGATTGAAAATTCCGCTCCTCCTTGGGCCTCCGTGTACGAACGGCCTAATTTCAACTCCTTCTCTCTTTTTTAATCTTTAAAGTTCTCTTCCCAATCAACTAGTTAATTCCCACTCCCCACCCCAGCCTTTTGTTTTTGCAAAAGTCAAAATTTGTAAAGCAAAAACGATGAAAGAAAAGGTTTCATTGTATTTTCTAAAATTCATATTCATTCTCTCTCTCTCCCCCCCCCCCCCCCAGACGCTTTGGGTCAGAAAACTACCATGACAGTCCCTAGGTCCTTACACAACGAAGACCGAATTCAGCCACTATTTAAAGTTCAAGAGTAGCACTCAGAAGCGATGCTTCCAGCTGCCCCCTGCGTGGGTGTCGGTAGGTTTTGTGCTTTTCCTTGTTGATTCTTATTTTTAGAAGTGGGGTGTCCTCTTTCCCTGTTTTGGGTTTTCAATCCAGATTGGAGCCTTTGGGGCTTCTCAGTCTTCCTCCGGAACAATTGAGTCGCATTTTCCCCCTTGGACCTGCTCACTCCCTAAATGACAGGCCCCTTAACTTCAGCCTGGCAGGCCCAGGCTGGGTTCCCCGGTCCCGGGGGCCTGTACCAAGGCCCTTCCTGCTTGCCAAAGGCAGCCGCAGTGACTTGCGGGTTTCTCCGCACAGCACGGCCGCCCGCTGGAGCCGCCAGAGGTGCAGCCAGTCCATTCTGCGCGCAGGCTGTTGAGCGCTCTTCGAGAAGGTAGGCAGGCGACAGTGTGCGCGGAACGAAAGAGCCCCTGAGGTCCTGCGGCCTGGGCGCAAGCCCCTGGACTCCAAAGCCGTCTTTCTTCGGGCCTTTGCGCCAGCAACGACAGCCATTCCAGGGGGAAGGGCCAGCACCGACTGAGACGGGAGACCGCCCTGGGCGGGGATGGCAGACCCCGCCAGAGTCCCAAAGGAAGGCCGCCTTTAACTCCTACCCATTTTTTCGCCTTTAACTCCTACCCGATTTTTCTGGAACTGATTAACCAGGGGTTCCCGAAAAGTTGTCTGAAATCACCTCAGTAAGACTAAGTCAACTACGCTGCCTCTTCCCAAGCACCGGGGAAAGGCCACTTGTCAATTCCTTTCCCAAGTCAAAGAGCCGTTGAGCGGAGCTTCGGTCCTGCGGGGGCGCAGAACTCGGCAATGCGCTGGGGCCGCGGAACGAGGGCTAGTGCGCGCTTCTCCTCCTAGTTCCCCGGAGTTGAAGCTCCACATCCTAACGCCCACCGGCTCCTGTGGTCGGGAGACTTGGTTCTTTGCTGTGCAAACTAGAGGTTGTTGGGAGAGATTAAGGCCGGATGGAAATGGGTCTCAATTTGGGGAAGCCATAGATTTAAAAATAATAATTATAACCTCCCAGGAAGGAGAGTGACCCTCTCTTTCAGAGGTCAGGTCTACGGTAAGAAAACCTGCCTTCGCTCTCTATTAACCAGGGAGGGAAGCAGATTTTCCATTCTGAGAGACAGCGAATGGGTCACTAGGTCCCAGAGCACACATACTGCCGCCCGCCTTTCTCAGGTTCCGTTGTACAGGGCAATGGATGGAAGAAAACTGGGGGCTGCAATTTCAGCAGTGAATTTATCTGCATTTGTGCTGGTTGCTGGGCGGGCGAACTTTGCGGGGGTGCGTCTTTTAAGATCTTTGCCTGCATCAGGGGGAGGTAGAAGCCAAGTAGGATTCTACAGGCAGATTCCTAGTCCATTAGTTGTCGTGAAGAGTGCTCAAATCAGGACCCCCAACAAAACCTCAGTCTCAGACCTACGGACGGGCCTCCAAGTATTTAAAAGTGTAGAACCAACTCGCTGGCCAAGTCCACCCCTCCTGTCTTCTTCCTCCTGATTCTTGTCCTTAATGATCAGGTTGAACAAAATCCTAGATTGTGCTTCACTTTCCTGAAGCCCTCTGGCTAACTCCCCAACCACTAGAAGGAAGAGTATCCAGTCTGAACATCAGAGTTGGAATGAATGGAGACACTTTGTAAATTGCCCCTCTTTTGGAGGCCTCAGGATTTTAATTGATCGAACCTAATCCAACATTCATTGAGTCCCTTACAACCTTAAAATTAGGAAGGTAACTGGCCCAAGGAGGTTGGGGATGGACTAAAGGACATTTTCTTGTTCTTTTCATCGGGACAAAGGAGTGTGCTGTCTCCACCCCTGCCCCCAGCATTAGGGCAGGGTCTCTGAATCAGTTGAGTCTAAGATAAGAGCGAATTTGCAAGCTCTATCCTCTAATGGAGGAGAATTTCAGGGAAGGGGTCACAGGGACCCAGAGCCACACACTACTCACTCTGCCACCTCTCACGCAGCTCACCCCTGCCTGGCGTACCTCCCCAACCTGGGTGCCCCTCAATCTGTGGTCCTTCCTCTTTGTCCGCGGGGAGGCAGACGCCAGAAAGGCGTCTTCTTTGGCCCGGTACCGCACCTCCTCTAAGGACGAAAACCCACAAGTGTCCACAACGCGCCAATCTTGCCCCTCATTGCCTGGCGCAATTGGAATAACAAATGCAACGCAAGCAAATGGTCCCCCTCGTGTTGCTAAGCGATTGTTTGTCGGCCCCACACGCACGGCTCAGCATGGGAGGACCCGGAGCGTCCAGCGGCAGCCGGGAGCGCTTCGGTGGGAAAGGCAGTAAACACGCCGCTGATTTTCCCTATTATCACCCAAACACGATTTCACACAAAGCAATCACCACGCAGAAGTCTATGAAAATGTGTTTGTTGAGGAGTCATTCGCCCCGGTAATAGCCCTCATTTTAAAAATATTAAAGAATAGATCAGTGGATTCCACATGCGTAAGGTATATTTGCTGTTTGGCCTCTATGGAAGGCGACTTGCGCTGCGGTCATCGCTAAATTGATTCAAAGAGTGTAGATTAAATTGCTTCTCTGATTTAAAACAGAGTACTCAAGTTTGGAGCGTGTGCCTGGGCATATCTCCGCGCCCCGAGATATTTTCATCGTGGAAAAAGCTGTCCCCTTTCTCTTTACACCCCACTCCCCACAGCTGTATTTTAAAATGCATACCCGGCCCCAACTTCTTAGGATTCGTTTCTTAATTCTCTCACTCTCTTGCCTGATCACAGAGCAGAGTTTATAATCCGATGCATGTAAGTAAGATTTTTCTTATCATGTGCAAAAAGCTGGCGTGTCCTTTTCAAAGATAACCTAGCCCTCCAGGCTGCATGGAGGTCAGAGGAATTAGGAACAATTCTAATGTCTCTGTAGGTCCCCAGCGCGCAGCAAGGAGACCTCAGTAGTTTTCACAGCGCAAATTGGTATTCTCGTTGGTGTTTAGGCTTTTAAAAAAAAAAAAATCTAATGTTTCAAAATTGGTGCGCCAAACCAGCAATACAGTTCTGCTGGTCCCTGAAGGACCCCTCCGATAGCTCTAGCCTTATTCCGGGGAGGCTGGTCCCTGGTGGTGCTGACCCACCCGCGCAGCCTCCACCCGTGCAGTCTCTGCCCGCTAAAGCTAACCAGCGACGCATTTGTCCAGGGTCTCTTGCATTCAGCTAAACATAGGGAACTTACCAGATGATTTTTGATAGAAGTTTTGAAACATTCTAAAGAAAAACACCCGAAACCCTAAGAACAAGCTCATCAAGGTGTTAGGGAAAGCACGTAGCCCTGGGAGAGAAGAGGGTGTCGAAAAATGACGTGTTCCCAAGGCCTCAAGGGGGAAAAAATAGCTTCAGTTTTCCTGGGTTGCAGAAATCCACTTTCAAAGTTTGTTTCAAAGTGACTGCACCGTTGCTTTTGCAAATCGCAGAATGCAAATGATGATAATTTGTTCTCAGAGGAACTTTCTCTTGAAATGATTAAGCAAAGTCAGTCATTTGAAAATTAGAGCGAAGGCACAGACGGTCCTGAAGCCCCTTGCTAACCGATATCAGCTTCTAAAGTTTTCATTCATGTAAACCTCATTAATGAAGATCTTTTATTTAAACGTCAAGGGGATTTGAAATTTAGAGTAAATTATGAAGCTTGTATGTCTAGCCAAGTCATGGGTCAAATGCATTTGTGAAAAACTGCTAAAAGAGCATATGGTTTTGAATTTTTCTACAATGACTAGTGTTTAAATAAATTGCTTGTACTGCTTAACTTCATGTGTAATTTTGACAGAAATTGGCCTATAGCCTTTTGATATGTAAACATTTCAGTCTTTTATGCGGCATAAAAAAGACACTTGCTTTTTAGGACAGCTCAGGCAGTCACCCTGTAATTCAGAAAGCCGGCACCTACCATTACATTCTTGCTAGATTTCAACTTTCAAGTGGCAGCCTCAGGGAAGAAAAAGAAAAAAGAAAAGAAAAGAAAGAAAGAGGGTATTTCAAAAGCAATGTCCATTTGGGATTAAAAGCTGCAAATGAGGTGAGAACGTGCCACTTACTATCTGAAAGAAATGGATAAACCATAGTTATTAAAGAACATTTCTGTCACTTTTCTTTAAGCCAGCTCATCCAAGAGGACACTTAAGCAGGGTTCAGGGACTGACGGGCATGTCATTAAATGCTTGTCTTAGGGTGTTGCTGATCAGTCCAACATACAAATAGGTGTTAAAAATCTAGGTATCATTTCAGAATGTTACCAGCGAAATGGCTTCATATCACAGACCTATTAAGATGCAAACATCAGTCTCGGAGGAGAATCATCCGGGGCACAGAATCAGTGATCTGAGCCATGGGTGGGTCTTTCTTGGTGGAAGGTGGTTGCTACTGGTGTTGCACAGTTGGGGCAGGGTGCAGTTCAGAGCCCTCTGGGCTCCCAGAGTTTCTGGAAAAAAAAAAAAAGCATATAAATTTGTGTCAACCCGTTTGTTACTAATGTATTTGTCTCCCCCAAATAAGTGCTAGCATGAGAACTGTATGCCTTCACCCCGGGGGAGACAGCAGACCCGTGCGTGCGTGTGAGCAGGGACGGCATGTGCACTTCCTGCAGCATGTGCACTTCCAGGCAGCAGGCCTGGATCCTTTCCAGCTGCTCTGAGGTCGTGCCCATGTTTGTTGTGTCAGTCTTGTCAAGTGCAGACTTTCAAGTGACACGGTCCCTTTGTGAAGTTTTGGAGGAACTGGGGAAAAGAACTCTGGGGAAACGGCGGGGGAGACCCTCATTTTTCTCATTTTTTTCTTTTGCATAGTTGAGTGGCCTGACTTAACAAATTGAAATCCTCTTTCTAAAAAAAGACCTTGCTGGGACGAATCTAATTAAGAAGAAAAAAAAGAGAGAGAGAGAGAGAGTCTAGGAAAGACAGGAGGAGGAGGTGTTTTACGTATGGTTCTCAAGCATTCCAACTCATCCAGTGGTGGTCAACAACCCCAAAAGGGAAGGACCCATTTCATGACATAAAAGAAAGTTCTAGGCTTTTTGTTTTGTCTTTTTTTTTTCCTCCCCTAAATATTCAATACTCTAGCCTAACCTTTTAAGTCTATTTCAAAATGAATTAGGGTAAAAATTTGGGGGGTGTTACCTGTAGATTTTAAATTCTTGGAAAAATGAATTAGTTCTACAGCCTAGAACTGCTTAACTTTGAGAAACTTGACCCCCAAAGTGTGTTAGGGGTCAAAGTAAGCCGGGCAAGGGAAGTGTTTTGGATAAAAGAAAGACACTCAGTACTTTAAAAATACTTTGGAATGTTGAGTTTGTTTGGTTTCTTTTTAGCAAAAGAATATTACGAAACAAAACTGAAAATTATAGCAAAAGCTAACCATGGTGACAGGTAACCGTTAGGTGTCCAGAAAAGTTAACATCTGGAGATATGGGAAGTATATTCTTTTTTTTTTCTTTTTTTGGATGGTGCTGGGATGGAACCCAGGGCCTCACACATGCTACCAATGGCTTACAGCCCCAGCCCAGTGTACTCATTTTTAAAAATAGGACTTGATGAAATGGTTATTTGCTGGTACATCATCTCGAGACTTCTCGGGGTATAATTTACACCAGGTAGCATTATTGATGCTTTGGATACATCACAATGAAAAGACTCATAAGCACATCCTCCCTCAGCACATTCTGTCCTCAGTACTCCAGCATCTCTGCAGAGCTTGGTTTTCAATAGTTTCCTGACCTCCTAGAGGTACACTTCTGTGGGCCCTGACTGCATTTTTAAGAGGCAACTGCCCTGCTTTTTGTGTGTGTGTATGTGCAGAATCCCAAACTTCAGAAGCAGGAGTCAGGCCAGTAATGGGAAATGGGGCCACCTTCAGAGGCCACAGGTACTTCACCTGTCCCATCCCACCATCACAGGTCATGAAGTTTGGAATGTGCCTAGGTGCACATGTGTGCACACACTGTCTCTCTCTCACACACACCCTCCCTCAACTCCGTACTCCTTCATTGTCTACAATGGCTTGGTTCAGTGTTTCTGGGCCTGTCAGCCCCAACACCAGCTCCGCGGCTGCCTCCTCTGGAGAGTTCATGTTTGTTACCTTATTAGGGTTGTTTACCTATAACCCAAGGACAAAAACTGAATGTTGCCTGACCTACCCTCTGGATTTGATTTCATTTAGTGGTAAAATTCTTTCTGCGGACCAGAATTTCTTGGGTTTAAAAATCACAAGTGTCTATCACCCATGTCATGGGTTGCTGGTGATTTGTGTATTACAAGGGAAAGTCATCTGTTCATAGCAAGGACAGCTTGGGGAATTCAAAATACTGTATGAGCAAAACATACGACAGGCCCGGCGCAGTGGCACATGCCTGTGATTCCAGTGGCTCTGGAGGCTGAGGAGGGAAGATCGTGAGTTCAAAGCCAGCTTCAGCAAAAGTGAGGCACTAAGCAACTCATTGAGACCCTGTCTCTAAATAAAATATAAAAAAGGGCTGAGGATGTGGCTTGGTGGTTAAGCACCCCTGGATTCAATCCCTGTACCAAAAAAACACATAGTACAGTTCAACTAAAAAGAACCCCTCTTGTCCACATGATACCATGCACATGCAGGCTTTTTTATTCTTTTATTTTTTTTTAAATAGCTGTCTACACTTTTATTCCCCTCTTGTGAACTTTGTGGGTAAAGTCATTTCAACTCTGCCTGGTAGGTCAGTACACTATTTGCATGTGAAATGGGGACATCGATACCTGTTTGTGCCCAACTAGTGATGATACTTCCTCTGAATTTCTAGAGTTCTGCAAGTGTTTGTATTTGAAAGTATCTCTAGTCAGCTTAGAGATGGGAACATAAGTTTTTGATGATGCTTTCCACATTCTGATTTAAGCCGTGGCCATTCTTTTTTCCAAAACCCTCAGAAAGCAGCTTTCCAAGTTAAACTAGGCTAGAGTGATCAAGTGAACGTTTGACTTGAAATGATTTTTGAAATAACTGGCTCACCATTCAAGTGCTTCTATGAGGCGGAGGGGGCAGCAAAAAGAGCTGCTTTTCAAAGCCCTCTCCCTGCCAGAGGTATTCCGCACTTCCGATCAAAGATGGATATTGAATATGTGTGGCGAATGCATACCACTCCGTGTTGCAGGGAAATTCTTTATTGAATATTTCTCGCTCACAAAGCTGGAGTCACTGTAAAATCTCGCTCCTTGGATCCGTGTCGGGTCTGACCTTGTCTTCCAGCATACTAACAAATTGCCTTTTTATTGGTTTGAGTTCTGAATGAGACACAGTGTCTGCATACTGCAGCAAGAAACAGTAGCATCTAGCATCGAGGGTGCGTCGTGACCATGGCTGAATTAGTCCACACCACTGGTCCCTTTATAGAAAGTATAGCAAATGGACTTGGCATTAAGTTCTGAAGGTCTAGCCAAAAGGGAGGGAGAAGGAAAGGACCTTGTGCTCAGTGGATGGTCACGATACTCAAGGAAGCTGGGCCTTGTTACTGTCTCCTGCTGCAGGTAAGGATGTCAAGACCAGGCAGGGGTGGCTGCCCAGCAGGTTGAGGCCTGGATTTGAACTTGACTCTCTTTGGCTTCCCTTAGCTGTAATACTAAACAGATTCTTGAAAAGCACCGAGATGCCCCATTCCTCAATCTGTCTGGCACTCAATTACCCTTTCCGCCTGCTCTGCCACCATCTCCCATCGGGGTTCTGGCCACGCGGTGCTTCCTGTTTTGTGCTGCTCAGCCTCTGGGCCTTTGCTAGCTCTGCAGACAGACCTGGAAGGATTGCAAGGGCCTTCTGTGGTCCAGGAGGAGGCATCTGAGCCAGGACCGTGTGGGGGTGGCCTGTTCAGCATCTGATTCAGCCCCGCATTCCCACCAGCTGACCGCAGGCCTTGGCACCAGGAGCAGGCTGAGGAACTAGTTTGAGGAAAGTGCAGATTCCCTCCTGCTCCCCAAGTTCCAGGCCAAAGGCTATTAGCAGCAGAGCGTTAATGAAACACAGTGGGCGCTCTCCTAAGACAGAGGGCGGGGCTGCTCTGTGCATTTGTCAGCCAGGCAGCTCCCGGGGACTGGGAGTAGAGGAGTGGGTCACCTGCAGGTCCTCAGCCACACCTGTGCACACATGCAGACAACAGCTGCCTTCAAACCCGAGGATCCACGCATCCCCAGGGAGTGTCCCACAGTTCTCCCGGTGGGTCCTGAGTGAAGAGAGCTGGAGGACTCACCATCCCTGCTTGGGCCCTGTCCCCTTCCTTTTTCCATCTGTGACATGGGAGAAGTAGCCAGGGAACAAAAGAAGTGCCCTCCTGGGTTAGATACCTGCCATTCCCCAGCAGGAATTTGATCACTGGCCTTATTTGGGGGTGACAGCTCCCCATCACCTACTCAGGTGGACCAGGGGAGAAAGGGAGGAAAGGTTGGTGCCGGGTCCAGTGCCCCCTGGGAGCCTCAGGAGCAGGGCTGCCCTACACCCAGCTACTGCCCACTCCATGATGTCTCTCTCCTGGCTTGGAACAGTTGGAAAAGGTGGACTCTTAGAGACCTTAGCAATGACATCTCCTTCAAGTGGGTCCTCCTCCTCTTGTAGAGGGTCTGTTTTGAGACTATGGTACCCATCTCCCTTTGTCTCTGTGTAGACAAAGCAAGTCCAGAAGTGCTCATTGCTTGGTCCAGTGAAAGAATGTCCCCAATGGCAGAACTAGCCATTCACCCAGTGAGAGAAAGACATGGGACTCCAGGGAGCTCAGCCATCTCTGGAGCCAGAGCTCCCCGTTCCCATGGCAGCACCCCCTGGGAGAGTAACCTGAGCGGTGACTCCCACGGGTGACATGCTGGCCAGCAGGACAGGTTTTGCTCCCAGACCAATTTCCCTCTCTGACACTCTGGAGCTGTGTGAGCTGGAAGTTCTCTGAGCCTCAGTCTTCTCCTCTGTGAAATGGGAGGTCTGACCTGCTTCTTGGATTACCCATACCAGGCACAGAGGGGTGCATGGTAAGAGTTCCCTAAATAGCTGCATTTGTTTTTACAAGCTTAAGGCCCTTAGTCATTTTAGGACTTGTACCACAAAGGCCCCCAGCTCTGGCTTAGAAGGAAGTTGGAGTCTCCTGCTACCTGCATAACAAAAGGCTCAAATCCCACCCAGGAGAATTTCCAAGGAAAATACCACTTCACCTTGGAATTTCGACTGTAGTACTTCACTTAGTTCCCAGATTAGAGCCATAGGGGCCCCAGGGTGTTTTCCAGGAACGCAGTTTTGCTGATGAAGAAACTCAGGGCCAGAGAAGTCCAGTGCCTTGCTCAAGGCTCAGAGCTGGAGGTGCTAGCCTTGACATGCCTTGCCCGGCCTCCTGGCTGCCCTGGGGTCAGGTCCACCAGACCCCCTCCTGGCCTGCCTCAGCTTTGGCCTGCTGCTCCTTCCAAAAGCAAGCCACTCTGCTTTGTTAAGAAGCAAGAGGCTTCCGTGGTGCACATCTGGAAACCAAGGGCCAGGCACTTGGAAGGCTGGGGGTCCTGAGCAAGCTGTGCCCCCTCCCAAGGCGGAGGTCACTCCTCAGCCCAGCCCTGCCTTCCTCTGCTCTCCACACCCTCCTCTCCTCTTCTCCACCCTCTGTCCCCAGCCTGGGCTTGGCAGAGATCAACCTGCTCAGGGTTAAGATTCAAGATCCCCCAAGAACATCCCCCTGGAAATCCTGCTCCTACCATTCGCAGATCTGGAAGGATATCCATGGTAACGTGGCTTGAAATTTATTTTTTTTTTAAAGGATACAATTTAAATGTGCCTCAGTAGGGTATTAATTAAATAAACCATATAATGGAAAACCCCACCACAGCCCCTGAAGGAGTCAGGCCTTCTTATTATACGCACTGATGTGGAAAGATCACCAAGACATATGCTTGGTGACAACCACATTCTAGCACAGTGTGATCATGTGTGCGTATTTGTATGTATCCCTGTTCTCGTTCACGTGATGTGGGCTCATAAATATAAATGAGTTACTCTTTGGAAGGCCATGAGAATAATGCTCGGTTCATAGTAAGTCCCATATCGTGTTGGAGAAATAAACTCAAATACGAGAGGAAAAAGTGTCACGTCTATTGGATTCACAGCAGTGGGCGCCAGTTGTCAGGGAGGCCTGGGACTGGGGCTGATGATGAAAGGGGGGCTGAGCACCCCGTATCTCTAATGCTTTACCTTGGCACAGAAACACCCCATTCATGTTTTACTTGTGAAATTTAAATTAAATATACCTCCAAGCCTAAAAAGCCCTCTCCATAATAAGGAATGCTTTTCCTTCTCCACACAGGCAGCGTGAGAGGGAGCGAGCGCCAGGGGTCAAACAAATAACCTGGAGTCAGGGGCCCACCTGCCCGGCCTCATTTCCTCCACTCGCACCTCATCCCAGCAAACAGTGCTTGGAAATGAGTCCCCTTGCTGATGACTGGCTCCCCTGGGCTCCTGGATAGCAGCTGGGGCTGCAGGGGGGGGGGGGGGGCGGCTGCCCGGGTGGACAAGTCATGGTTTTAAAGTCTTAAGACCAACCAGATCAGGTTTCAAGCCTTGTCCTTTAAGTGGGTGACAACTTCTTGTCTCTTCAGTGGAATCCCAATCTTTACCTTAAGTCCCTTTCAATGAAAAGAAGCACATGAGGTGTTCGTGAGCATAATGATAAATATTTTCATTGCCGGGTACGGTGGTGCCCACCTGTCATCCTAGCCACTCGGGAGGCTGAGGCAGGAGGATCACAAGTTCAAATCCAGCCTCAGCCACTTAGCGAGACCCTAAACAGCTCAGCGAGACCCTGTCTCTAAATGGAAAATAAAAAGGTCTGGGAATGTGACTCAGTGGTTAAACGCCCCTGGGTTCAATCCCCAGTACCAAAGAAAATAAATAAATAAATATTATCATCTTTGTGCCTTGGCACCACTAAACAATGCCTGACATGTTGTAGTTATACAGTGCATGATTACAAAACTGGACTGAAAATAGTTTGTAAGGAGTTAAAATAATAACAAAAGCGTTCCCTTCTGTGGTTGTTCTTATGCTGGGGTCTACCTCAGGCCTTGTGCATGCAGGCACTTTACCACTGAGCTCTGTCCCCGGCTGGCATTGCTGTTTCCAGTTGTGAGATTACCATTTTGGTCTTTCCGCCGGGTATATTGGCACATGCCTGTCATCCCAGGGCCTCCGAGGCTGAGGCAGGAGGATGGCAACTTCCAGACCAGCCTCAGCGTTAAGTGAGGCTCTCGGCAATTGCTTGAGACCCCGTCTCAAAATAAAAATTAAAGGGGCTGGGGATGTGGCTCAGGGGTGGTAAAGCACCCCCAGATTCAACCCCCTTTAGCCCCCTTCCCCCAAATCGATCTTTCAAGTTCATGTTCACAGCGCATCCCACCAGCAGATTGTGCTTTCCTTTGGTGTGTCAGGCATGGTGCTCCCTCCTAGAGAAGAGCATGGAGAGTGTGAAAAAGTCCCCGACCCCACGGAGCTTACACTTGAATAAGGGGGAGGGCCGGAACACACCTGTGCTCAGGCAGGCTGGCCCCTGGGTGTTCAAAGGCAGCATTTCCCAGTGCCCTCTTCTAAGAACTGAGTCATTCTATGGACCCTCCATTTGATTCAGAAGATTAACCCTTTCGAGGAAAAACGTGAAAAGATAAGGAGGCTCTGTGCATTGATAGCGTGAATGTTGTGCTGTCCTCAACATTTGTACGGGAGGAAATGAGGCCCCGGGACAGGAAGCAAGGACCCAGGTGTATGAAGCAGCCGAGCTAGAGTGTGGCCCGCGTCTGCCGGATCCCATGGCCTGAGTTCTTTTCCTTTTTCCCCTTTTTTTCAGGGCCTCAGGCTTGCTGGGCAAGTCCTCTAGCCCCGAGCCACGTCCCCAGCCCTGCTGTGTTCTTTTCACTCAAGCGTAGCCAGTTGAGGAAGCGATGCAGCACAAGGACCATTTCCAGACAGGGCTGTCAAGTGGGCGAGACTCGCCTGTGTTCAGCTGGACAAGTTCCGGGCACCTCCCCTGCCTCAGTTTTTGCATCTGTAAAATGGGGTCAATAGTGGGGTCCTGTGGGGGGTTGTAAGGACTGACGGATGTGACCGTGGGTGACTTAGTGGCTCAGCAAATGATGCCGCATGGAGAGGCATGGATCTGCCTCACGAAAGTCAGACTCGAAGGTGACGCCAGAGGGAAACGAGTTGTGTTGCTTGTGTTTAAGGTCACGCCCACGGCAGACTCGGAGGGGACTCTCCTGTGGCTACATAAGCCTGAAAACCTCTTTATGTAAATGTGGTGATGCTGCAGTGCTTCAGGCCTGTGTTGTCTACGCAGACACTCGTGGATTCTCAGCGTAGGGCTTGGCAAATCAGAAACCAAGGTTAAGGGACCTGCATGACATAGGGCTGGTCCTGACGCCAGGGTTGGGACTGGGCCATGTCTGGCTCCTGGCCAGGTGTGTAGGTATCTCCCTTGCTGCCTCCTAGGCCATTCTAACTAACTTACTTTCCCTCCCCCCCCCTCTTTAATACTAGGGCTTGAACCCAAGGGTCTTCTCCCACTGAGCTGTATATCGCCCAGCACTTTTTATTTATTTTGAGGCAGGGTCTCTCTAGATTACTGAGGCTGGCTTCAAATTTGTGATCCTCCTGCTTCAGACTCCCAAACCACTGGGATTTTAGGCATAGGCCATCATACTGGCAAGAGAAACTGAGCCAGGTACAGAGGCACACCCTTATAATCCCAGCAACTTGGGAGGCTAAGGCAGATGGGTCACAAGGTCCAGGCCAGGCTTGGCAACTTAGCAAGACCCTGTCTCAAAATAAAAAATAAAAAGAACTGATGGGCCTGCAATCCCAGCAACTTTGAGAGGCTGAGGCAGGAGGATCGAAAGTTCAAAGCCAGCCTCAGCAACTTAGTGATGCCCTAAGCGACTTAGTGAGAGCCTGTCTCAAAATAAATAAAAAGGGCTAGGGATGTAGCTTAGTGGTGTAACAACCCCTGGGTTCAATTTCCAGTACCAAAAAATAAACCCAAATGAAACCTGGCATCGACCATTCCTGGTTCAAGTGAGAAATAGTATCTAGCATAATCAGGAAGCCAGGGAGACTCATTTGACTGGTGAGGTATTTTCCCCAGGCCTTTTCAAGTTAACAGAGTGAAGAACTACAAATTTGGGGCCCCGGGGTGCAGTGTCATGGTCGAGTGCTCCCCTGGCATACCGGGAAGCCCTGGGTTCCATCCAAGTATGAAAGAGGAGAGAGAGAGAGAGAAAGAAAGGGAATTTTAACATAAAATATATCATGAGTCTGAGCTGAAGCTTTTAATTCTAAGTTAGGAGATATTTAACCTTTTCAAACTTAGATGTCTATCTCTGTTTCCTACACCAAGAATCCCGGCTCCCAATGATAAGGGAGGATAAGCTGATGAGTCAAGTGCTAGTAAATAAACACAGCTGACGTTTACCCAGGGAGTTGGAAGTGCCAGGCCCATCTGATCTCACACACACCTACATCACTTATGATCCTTATCTCCCTGGGGAACTGGAGACAGAGAAGTTGAGGAGTTGCCCCAGGCCACACAGCTAGTTAAGGACAAAGCCAAGGTGTAGTCTCAGGCCCGTGGCCCCAGGGCAAGCTGCCACTGTACCTGCCTCTGGTACCATTTCCCCTTGCTCAGGACAGGGGCCAGGGGAAGGAGCTGGGGCCTCTAGGCTAAAGCAAGAGTAGAGCTAAAAGTCAAGTGGACAATGCAGGGCTGGGGAGGCCAGGAAGGCTCCCTGATGGCCCAGGGCTCATTGTGTGGGCTGTGCCCGCGCAGATGAGGACGTGGATCCCTTTACACACCAGAAGGCTCAGCCTACCCCAGGCTCTACCAAGGCGAGCCTAAGTGGGCCAGGGACCTGATTTGGGCCGTCTTGCGCTGTCTCACGCCAGCCATCTTTAAGTGTGAACTAGAACTTGAGGGTGAACTGGAAGTGCCTGCTGCATGCAGGTGAGTGAAACTCAGGTGAAACCGTCCTGCACCAGCAGAGGACTGGACCAGGCGAGGCTGGCCCTGCCTGGGCCACATGATGGGAGGCAAGGGCCCCCACAGAAGTTCCAAAGAGACTGCCAGTGTCCTCCCCTCTGTTGATAAAGGGGAAATCAGGAGAGAGAGAGAGAGAGACAGAGACAGAGACAGACATACATTCCCAGGCTCTCGAAGCTACTAGATGGTAAAAATTAGGCCTGGACTTCAAGGTGCTGACTCAGCTTAGGGCCTTTTTTTCAGTGATTTTTTTTTTTTTTTTGGTACTGGCCATTGAACCCAGGGGCACTTAACCACTGAGCCACATCCCCAGCCCTTTTTATTTTTTATTTTGAGACAGGGTCTCAGTTGCTGAGGGCCTTGCTAAGTTGCTGGGGCTGGCTTTGAACTTGTGATCCTCCTGCCTCAGCCTCCCGAGCCTCTGGGATTACAGGCATGTGCCACTGCATTCGGCTCTTGCAGGTTTTGTAGCCCAAGAACCATGCAGCCAACGGGGTGTGTGCCTAAATTTCTTGAGGTTGCTGCACTGAGGTACGGCAGGCTGGGTGGCTTCTGGTGGCCTCAGGCATCCTTAGGCTCATCCTTCAGATGCACCAGTGGGCAGCCTGTCCCCAGTGTTCCCAATCGTGCTTGCCCTGTACTTACTGGGTGTCCCTGCCTTTCTCCCTTTCCTGTCTCCTCTTCTTCACTGGACTTATTACCTGAAAGCATGTTATGTACCCTAGTTATATGCCACGTCCTACCACTGTGAGCACCACAGAGATGAGCAAGGACTTGTTGCCTGTTTTGCTCACCGGCATGCCTAGAATTTTTGACACACAGCAGGTACCCAGCAAATAGTCACCGAATGCACAAATGGTGCGCCTCTCTACTCACAGGCTGCTGTGCCGGGCGGCTTTGGATCTGCATTCAAGCACACATGCTGCCACTGTCTATGCTCCCATGCAGTCCCCAAGAAGGGCCCTAGGTGAGGATGCAGAGACGCTGGTCCACAGCCCAGCACAATTCTAGCCTCCCACGCTGATCAGCCCTGTAACCACAGAAGGCCTCCCAGAAGCCATCCAGCCCAATCCCTCTGATTGACAGATGGAAAAACTGAGGTTTGCTGAACAAGACCCCCAGTGGCAGCCCAGTCACCAGCTGGCAGATGGCAGCTGGAGCTCAGACCACTGGCTCGGATCCCACTCTTTTCTGTCACATCCCCTGTGGCCTGGGTACTGCAGTGACCAAGGGCATGTTAACAGACCCGATTTGTGCTATCCTGCACTGTCCCACACCAGCCGACCTTGAGTGCCAAGTTCAGCCCAGGGACTTAATTATTCCAGCTGTTCACTCAGCATGTGTCCTCCATGAATAATCCAGCCAGGACTTGAGGGGACGTGGGTAGAGGCTAGGGCAGGGACCCTGGCAAGGAGGCTAGAGATGGGCTGTGGGAGCCGGGCGAGATGGAGGGGAGAGTGAGGGCACCCGAGCCCACGGTAAGGGTGAGGGAAAGTCCCCACCCCAGGACCAAGTGAGTGCGCAGGTGGGAGATGGAGCTCCCTGTTCAGGTGCCTGGATATCGAGTGGCATCTCACACAGACGAGAGTAAAGAAGGGGGGTCGGGAGCAGCTCCGTGGTAGAGGGACCTGGGTTCCCTCCTCAGCAGCAGATGACCTTTCTGAGAGAAAAAAACTGCTGATGCAAAGGTAACATACCAGAAAGGGGCCAGGAGTCCCCTGGGGACCGGGCCAGGCTGGGGTTGGGGTCAGATGGGGAGAGGTCAGAGGCAGAGGGTGGACTGTGGGGGAAAGGTGGAAGAGAGTTGCAATTTTTACCTAAGGGCTTCCACTTTCTAGGAGGAGGTAGGCCACTCTTAGGAGCAAAGGACGGAGCTGAGGTCCAAGAGAACCGGTCCATACTCCTTCTCCGGAATTCACTCTAGGTCTTAGCTGGGGAGCCCAAGAGCCAGCCCCAGCCCTGTCCTCTCCGTGGGATTGGTGTGACCTTCAGCCTGGATTTCAGAGATGACGGACAACCCAGCTGCACTGGCATTGGGGAGGAGGACAGCACTGGTGAGTGTTTTGGAAGAGGCTTAATTAATTTCCTGACTGACCAAGATAATTTCACTCTTATCGCAAGTACTTCGCACCCGCTGACCCCTCCCGGGGCGCTAAGGCAGGAGTGTGCAGGACGCCCCCTCTCTCCTCCGCCAAGAGGCCTTGCGCAGATTCCACCTAGGAGAGCCCTGTTTCATTTCTTTTCTTTCTTTCCTTCACTTTCTTTGTTCTTTGTTTTGTTTGGGATTGAACCCAGAGGTGCCTCTACCTCTGCGCTACACCTCCAGCCCTTTTTAAATTTGTTGTTGTGAGACAGGGCCTCGCTGAGTTCTGTATAATTTTAAGAAGCATAGATAAAACCAAGAAAATTTAAAAAGTTTATAAGTAAAGGATAAAACATCCTCCAGACAAATTATAATGACCATCAAATAAAAGAACTTCTCATGGGAAAAAAAAAAAAAAAAAACATTGTTAAAGAGAGCCCGGCACAGAGGCCGGGGCGGAAGGATCTCTGGAGCCCAGGAGTTCAAGGCTAGCCCGGGCCATACGGGGAGACTCCATTGCAAAAGCAGCAACCACCAAAAGATAGAGGGCGTCCAGGTCGATAAGTCCGATTCACCAGTTAAACATGGCGTTATAAACTCGTATTCATTTTTACAAAACTGGAAATAACTACAGAAAGAAGTGGTTTAAATCTACTGAGAGGATGAGCACAGGGTTGCACATGCCCATAATCCCAGCTACTTGGGAGGCTGAGGCAGGAGGATCACATGTTGGAGGGCAGCGAGGGCAACTTTACTAGACCCAGCCTCAAAATAAAAAAAGGGCCGAGCGACGCGGTGGTGCACATCTGCAATCCCAGGGACTCTGGAGGCTGAAGCAGGAGGATCCTAAATGCAAAGCCAGCCTCAGCAACTTAGTGATATCCTAAGCAACTTCCACCGTCTCTAAGTAGAAAATACAAAAGCATTGGGGATCTAACTCACTGGTTAAGCACCCCTGGGTTCAGTCCCTGGTACCAAAAAAATAGATAGGGCTGGAGTAGCTCAGAGGTAGAGCACTCCTGGGGTCAATCCTTAGTACCTCAATAAATACCTTCTCTTTAGAAAATAGTGTTTTTTGTTTTTGCTTTTTTGAATTAAGAGTGTTTATCATTACTATTGCCCTATCGTATCCAGGGCAATAAAGCAAGGAGAAGATGTAAATAATATAATGGTTGGTAAAGAAGAAATAAAACTGCCATTTATTCACAGCAGATATGATCATTTACATAAGAAATCCAAAGCATCTGCAAATAATCAAGATTAGTCAGAGTTCAGCAAAGTAGCGGGTACAAAGTCAGTAAGAAAAAACCGCTAGCTGCCTCTGCGCATGGATCCTGAAACTGGAGGGATACAGAGATCAGCACCCACCGCCCTGCGGCCAAGACGACGCGCACGTCATGAAGGGGTTCCTATTAGAGAAAGAAGAAAAGTGCGTTTCTATACACCAGCGACAAGCGGTTAGCCATGTAACTTACAAAATTGTATATATATCATTTATAATAGCAAGAAAAGATAAAAGGCTTCTAGGGATTTTTTTTCCTCAATACTGAGGATTGAACCCAGGACTAGTACCATTGAGCCACGTTCCCAGCCCATTTTAGTTTTTACCTCGAGTTGAGGGTCTCACTAAATTGCCGAAGCCGGCCTTGAGCTGAATCCTCCTGCCTCAGCCTCCAGAGTCCCTGGGATTATTGGAATGCAGTACTGTGCCTGGCACCGGATGATCATTTTTAAACATGGAAGACCTTTGGGAAGAAAATAAATAGAGAAACATTTTCAGGTCCTGGCTAGGAAGACTTGCTATGTTAGCAATCTCAAGTACCTCCAAATTGAGCTATAGACTTAACACAGATTCAATCAAAATCCTAACTGGAATGTTCAAGAAACTCAACAGGCTGAGTCTAAAATCTGTACGGAAGAACAAAGACCCAAGAAGAGCCAGAACATTCCGGAGAAGCATGAAGTGGGGCGATTTGCCCAGAAGATTTTGGAACTCCTTGCAGAGGTCTTTGGATCATGGTGGTATGTTGGCACAGAGAAACTGACCAGGGAAGCAGGGTCCAGAGCTCCGAAGCGACCCCAGCACATTAGCCAGCTTAGGGGGCAGTCCAGGCTGCTGGAGCCAGGAGCAGTTCATCATAGAAGGTGCTAGGACTTTCTTTTTTTTTTTTTTTGGTATAGGGATTGGATCCAGAGGCTCTTATCCCCAGCCCTTTTTATTTTTATTTTGAGACAGGCTCTTGCTAATTGATCAGGACCTCACTAAATTGCTGGGGCTGGCTTTGAACTTGACATCCTCCTGCCTCAGCCTTCAAAACTGTTGGGATTATAGGCATGTGCCACCACGCCCGCTTCAAAGCTTTATAAGAAGTCATGATATTAGGACCTCCAATAAAGAGGTATTTTTCTAAGTAGGAAAATCATGGGAGCTAAGATTGGTGAATATGATAACAGAAAATTAGGAACTATTTAACAAATCCAGCTTCCACCAAATGAACCACCAACCAGGAGAAGGCAGTAGCAACACTCAAAGATTACAATCCAGGACACACAGACAGTTCCTGCCCTCCAGACAGAAGACAGACAGAACGACCGGACAGTTTTTTTTGAGGGGATGGGTACCGGGGATTGAGCTCAGGGGGCACTCAACCACGGGGCCACATCCTCAGTCCTATTTTGTATTTTATTTAGAGACAGGGTCTCACTGAGTTGCTGAATACCTCTCTTTTGCTGAGACTGGCTTTGAACATTCGATCCTCCTGCTTCATCCTCCCGAGCTGCTGGGATTACAGGCATGTGCTACAGCGACCAGCTCAGAACAATTTTGATATTAAAAGAGATCCTAAACTGGGCATGGTAATCCTTGCAACTGGGAGGCTGAGGCAGGAGGACTACAAACTCAAGGCCACCCTCAGCAACTAAGTGAGGCCCTGTGTCAGAATAAAAATTAAAAGGGCTGGGGATGTGGCTCAGTCATAGAGTACCCAGGGTTCAGTCCCTAGTACTGCATAAGAAAGAAAGAGGGAGAGAACCGAAGGAAGGATCCTTTAATCCTTCAAGTGGAAACAGAGAGATACTTCATTTGTTTTTTTAATAGCCTCTGGGTTTTGTAAAGAAATGGGGACAGCAGGGAGGCAGCTAGTTGTTAGAACCCTTAGCTGGTTTTCTTTTCCTTTTTTTCTTTTTAAATCATGGTACTTGGGATTAAGCCCAGGGGCACTCCGCTACTGAGCCACATCCCCAGCCCATTTTTAAAATTTTAATTTTGAGACAGGGTCTCTCACTAAATTGTGGAGACTGGCTTCAAATTCATGATCCTTCTGCCTCAGACTCCAGAGTATCTGGGATTATGGGTAGGGGAGCAGTGCACCAGGGGCTCACCCAGAATTTTCCTATTTGGTACCAGGAATTGAACCTGGGGTGCTTAACCAATGAGCCACATCCCCAGCCCTTTTGGTATTTTATTTAGAAACAAGGTCTCATTGAGTTGCTTAAGGCTTCACTAAGTTGCCAAATGCTTTGAACTTGCGATCCTCCTGCCTCAGCCTCTGGAGCAGCTGGGCTAACAGGCGGGGTCTGCTGTGTCCGCTGTGTCCGGGTCACCTAGCATTCTTGAGTATGGGTGGTTTACTGGAAATGGGTGGATTACTTGAGATAAGCCCCAAAGTGTTTTGTAAATAGGAAAATGAAAATTCTAGTTTTATGATTACCCTCTAGATAAAGGAATGGGATTAAGATACAGTAAAGGATCTTCCAAATAAATAGAGATTTTATCAGTGGAGGTGAGGCCCATCCCAGTGAGTTCTGCTGCACCAGGTAGCTTGGTCTGGCTGTGAGGTGAAAGCCCCCAGAAAGTAGTGGCCCGTGAGTCCCCAAGGCAGGACTTTTATAATCCCACACCTGCCAGCCCGCAGGCTGAGATGGCAGAGAAGCAGGCTGGGAAGTGGGGGAGCAGGGCGTTAGTTTCTGTCTCCTACTGCTTTGGGAGGCAGCTCAGGTGGAGTTTTAGTCCTTTCCTGTCCCTTAGTCTCCTCTGCTGTCCTCTTCTTCCCGGGATTCTCCTTGCCACCCCCATTAGCTAGCAGTTTCCAGGAATATCATGATTTCCAAGCAAATGGATTTGCAGGTGAATCCATCAGAAAGCATCCGCTCTGGGGAGACAGTGTATCTTTGTTGTTTTGGCATTGCTGGGGACTGAACCCAGGGCACTTTACCAATGAGCGACATCCCCTCCGCAGTTGCGGGGATTACAGGCATGTGCCACCATGTCCGGTAAGAGGGGTTGTGTACTTGGCTGGAGGTCACAAGTTTGTAGGGGCGGGAGTGCATGTTCTCTGTGGATCAGTTCAGGTTCCACAGCGTAGGGAGCAGGGATCCGGTTTGAGTCCACCCCTCACCAGCATTCAGACCCCAGACGGGTCCTCTGAGGGCTAGGGACTTGACTGCTGTCATATGTGAACCGAGGCTAACAGCTAACACTAGGGCATTTTTGGTACCAGGGATTGAACCCAGGGCAGTTAACCACTGAGTCACATCCCCAGCCCTTTTTATATTTTATTTTGAGACCAGGTCTCACTGAGTTGCTTAGGGCCTCACTAAATTGCTGAGGCTGGCTTTGAACTTTTGATCCTCCTGCCTCAGCCTCCTGAGCCCTGGGATGCAAGGTTTCTAGTGGATAAAAATTCCTAGAGAGCTGAGCCCAGTTTATGAGGATTAAATTAGTTAATTCATGTAAAGCTGTCAAGGGTTGGGCCTGGCATGGGTAGCTGCTATCTCAGTGATTGTTATTATTCTTGTTGTCATTGATGATGGTGATCCTAGGATCATCCAGAGTGGAGATAAACCCCTCCTTTGAGCACCTCAGAGCACGCACCTGGTCCGTGTGAACAGGTCATTCACCATCTGAACCAGAGTTTCACCCCTACACAAACCCCTTCCAACCCATATATGTTTTTGAGGGAAAAAAAATTAGATCTTTTTATAAAAATCTGAATATCCTGCTTCCCTTGAAAAACTAGGTCTGGTGGCCCTGGGCACCTGTAGGTGACAATCAGCCATCTCTTTATTGCTAGCACATGTGGGTCTCCCCTACCAGCCTCAGTGTGGGGGGGGTGTCACTTGCTGGTCCCATAGCATTACGGCTTGTGACTCCTGTTGGAAGTGCCCCAGGAACACGCAAGAGATGAGCATGAATTGCATGAGTCTGAGAAGAGTAAGCAGGATTCTAAGGGAAGGTGACATTTTAGCAGGTCCTTTTTAAAAATATTATGAGACAGCATATGTACTTTAAAGTATAAAAGGCATACCATAATTTAAATAACAATAATAAATGCACACCCATTGACCTCCTATCCAGATGGAGAAATTGAACACTAGCAGGAACTCAGCCTTGTACTAGTGAGGTCCCTGAGCTGCCAGACCGGCCTCACCTGGGGGCTGCTGGACATACAGGGTCTCTGCCCCATCACCAAGTGACATGCACACCTTGGGCCTGGAGAAGGGCTGCTTTTGAGGTCCCATGTGCAATTCTCACTTGTGCCTCTGCTCCCCCCATTCCAGAAGATTCTCTGCCCAGTTCACGGTTCGCTTTCCCCCTGTGTGGGGGTCCCCCCAGTCCGTGGTCAGTTTCAGAACTCCGCATGAACCTGGCTTCCTAAAGAAGGGTGGTATTTATTGCAAGCTGGGTGCTGACTCCACGGTCCTGGACAAGACCATTCAGCCCCCCTGCAGGCTCCCTGGGGACGTTAGGGAGGGCAGGTACCCCTGGAACACTCCCATCCCTACCCCTCCCCACCCCTCCCCACGGGGCATCTGGAGGGGCTGCCCTGTGTTGTCTGCATTTTCTGTTTGTAAGCTCAGGAGCAGACCAAAGCAGGAGACGGCCTGGGAGTGACAAGAGCGTCTCCCCTGGACCTGGACTCTGCTAGGGAGAGCAGGGACTTCACCAGCACTTGGCCAAGAGCAGAGCCAGGCCCGGCTGCGCTTGCCACTACAGCAGTGTGACCTGGGGTCATAGGAAGGCACCCCAGGGTGGAGGGGCAGCCGGTTCAGATTGGGCCACTAAGACTCAACTTCCCTGCCATTTCCTCCTCTCCTGCTGGGCTCCGCCTGGTGGAGCCATCTCCTTCCCTCCCCTCCCCTCCCCTCACCAATACTGGGCGGGGCAGACCTCACATATGGGAGGAGGCATCACTGAGCAACACTCCAGCCCTTTTAATTTTTTATTTTGAGGTCGGATTTCACTAAGTTGCCCAAACTGGCCTCCAACCTGTGGTCCTCCTGCTTCAGCTTCTGGGGTCACTGGGTTGACAGGTATGTGCCACAGGTCAGGCTCTAGCTTCTCTGAACGTCCTTTTGCTAAAACAATAAAAGTCCAAAAAGTAAATAAAAGACAGAAATGGCACCAAAAAAAAAGAAAAGAAAAGAAAGTTCCTTTGCTGTAAATGAGTGGGAAAATCAGCAGCTTGACCTTGGCCTGTCTCTCACCCCAGGTCCAGGTGTTGGAACAACAAAGAAGGTTAGCAGGGCAGGGCCCTGAAGAAGCCACCCATGTGGCCGTGGGTGAGCGGGTGCCTTCTTTTCCTGGGGCAGCTGTGACAAAGAACCACACATCAGGCAGCTAGAACAACAGCCATCTCCCCTCCTGTCCTGGAGGCTGAATCTGTGAAATCAAGGCCCTGGGAGGCCGGGCTCTCTCGGAACTGGGCAGGAGCTTCCCTTGCCTCTTCTGGCCCATGGTGGGTGACAGTCCTTGGTGGTCCTTGGCTGGTGGCTGTGTCACTCTGGTCTCCACCTCCTTCTGGTGTGGCCTTCCCTCCTGTGTCTCTTCTTGTCTTCCTATGAGGGCATCCGTGGTTGGACTTAGGGACCCTAATCCAGTCTGACTGCATCTCGACTAGTAGCATCTACAAAGATCCTGTTTGCAAACAAGGTCACGTTCCTAGGTCCCAGTGAACTTGAATTTGGGGGCAACACCTTATCACTCTATTATGGTGAGGCTGGATCTCAGGGGTGAGGTGGACAAGAGGGCAGGAGATGACCAGAAAGCAGGGCAAGGGCTGGGACTCCAAGCTTCCCTCCCTGTCCCGATTCGATTTTTGGCACAGAGGATTTAAAATGAGCCCCATGCTATGGAGATGTAGGGGCTTGTGACCCACCCCAGCTCCACATGTCTCTGGGTCTCTGATCAACATCCCAGTCTTCCAGGCTTATGCCAGCCCCCGACGCCCCCTCCCCTGGGGACAGTCTCTGCCTAGTACTGGTGACTTCACCACCCAGCCCTCAGCTCACTTGGCTCTGGCTTGTCCTCACCTGCAGGCGCATCTTTCTCCTTGTTCTCAGGAGCACCTGGCCAGGGCCACCTCTCAGCCACTTCTGCATCTAGCCTTAATGAATCTGTCGTGATTGTTTTCCAAAGAGATACTTTCTTTTCTGCATTTCTTTCTTTTTTTGAGCTGGGGATAGAACCCAGGGTGCTCAGCCACTGATCCACATCCCCACATGCCCAGGCCTTTTTTACTTTTTATCTGGAGACAGGTACTCCCTAAGTGGCTGAGGCTGGCCTTGAACTTGCAATCCTCTTGCCTCAGCCTCTTTTCTGCATTTCTGTGAGAATAATAATTTTTCCAGTTCACAGATTCTTTACGATCCCTCCCTAAAGTCACAAAGTAAAACTTCCTTCTAAATATGCTGCTGTCTCTTAGCAGTCACAAGAAGGGCGGTGCCTCTGAAGAGCTGCGCACCCCATGTCCCGGGCCGATCCCACCGGCCTTGCCTTCCTGCCAGCAGCCCACCTCCAGCCGCCTGCCGAGGCCGGTTTGCAGCTCTCCTTTGATGACAGGTCCCGCCTTTCCAAGACAAGGCACGGTCATAAAATCAACTGTCCGCAGCCATTTAGGTCTAGGCATGGTTAATGCCAAAACTGGCTTCCAAATTGACAGTTAATGAGGGAAAATGACGAGAGGGGTGTGTTAACAGATGCAGACTCGGGGTAATAAACAGGCCATTAAAACCAGGTAGTAAACAGCTTGCCAAGGACCATTTATGAATTTATTTTTCTGAAGGGGGAAAAAATTAACCAACAAGTCATGTCTCTTTGGTGACCAGGTCCAACCAGCAGCAGGAAGAAGTCAGATTCTTGGGGAGGCAGAGAGATCCTAGGAGGGCCCTCGGGCTGGGGGTCCAAGTGGATGGGAGGGCTGAGGTCTGGGCGGTGGGCTGGCTGTGGACGCTCCTGGATGGCACTGGGGTCCCAGCTGCTTCTCATGCCCTTGGAGGTGGGTGTAGGCTGAGACCAGTCCTGGCTCTGCCTCTGGCTAATGCTGTCACCTGGAAGACATACGCTGATTTCCCAGGTCCTCCTGCAAAGACAGGGATAGACCCCACTTCTCTGCGGGATCTTGTACAGAGTTTATTTTTATTTTATTTTATTTATTTCTTTGGTACTGGGGATTGAATCCAGGGATGCTTAGTAGCCACAGAGCCACATTCCCAGCCGTTTTGATTTTCTGTTTTGACACAGGGTTTTCACTAAGTTGCTGAGGCTGGCTTTGAACTTGGGATCCTCCTCCCTCAACCTCCCAAGTTGCTGAGGTTACAGGCGTGCACCACCACGCCCAGCTGTGCTAAATTTACTTGTACCCCTCACCCCCCAATATTCATGTCCTTCCTAGAACCTCTGAATGTGGGTTTATTTGGAAACAGTCTTTGCAGTTGCAATCAGGGAAGGTGAGGTGATGCTGGAGCTGGGCCTTCATCCAGCATGACTGGTGGCCTTAGGGGAAGGGCCGAGGCACGGGGAGGGCGCACGGGATGACAGACTGGAGCGCTGCAGGCACGTGCTGCCACTTCCAATAGCCAAGAAGAGATGGGAAGGATCTGCCTGGGCCATCAGGGGCCATGGCCCAGCGGGGACCTGGAATGCAGACCTCCGGCCTCCAGAAGCGCACGTTTCTGTTATCTTAAGTCATGGCGGCAGAGAGTGGCAGTTTGTGACAGCCACCCCAGGAAGTGCGCCCAGCCTCTGCACTAAAGTCCTCCACCTGTGTGTGTCCCCAGATTAAAGGGATTTCGGAGGGAGGGGGGCAGGCATGAAGCACTCACATAAGCCAGGGACTCTCAACCAGGGCTCACCTTGCCTCAGGGACAAGTACAACAGTTTTGGTTGTCACAGTGAAGGCCTGGGAGGGGTAAGAGCTGTGATATGCCTGGCATCTAGTAGGTAGAGGCCAGGGAGGCTGCCAAACATCCCAGAATGCACAGGAGAGCCCCAAGCACAAACAATTACCAGGACTAGAGTACCAGTGGTGCAGAAGTGGAGAGCCCCCACTTTTTTTTGAAGGGGTGCTGGGGATTAAACCTGGGGTGCTTAACCACTGAGCCACCTCCCCAGCCCTTTTTGTATTTTATTTAGAGACAGGGTCTCGCTCAGTTGCTTAGGGCCTTGCTAAATTGCTGAGCCTGCCTTGGTCTCCTGAGCCACTGGGATTACAGGTATGCGCCACCCCACCCAGCTGGCACATGCGAGTTAAGACTCTAAACCCAGATCTGAGCCTTATCACAATCAACCCCAGAGCCCCACCCACAGATACCACAGTTATCAGAGGCCGAAAAACTGCAGGATGATCAACTCAACAGTGTGAAGTGATCTAATCTTTCAAGGCAACCCCTCCCCTGAGTCATGTATATGAATGTGTTCAGGGCCAACTTATCACGGTTTGCCTCGGTCCACCTACAGGTCAACAGAGTTAGCCTGGCACTAATCTGCTGGAGGACCAACGCATTAGATTCAATAAGTATAAAGACCCCGAGATTCAACAGCTGAAAGCCACTTGCAGGGTTGTGCGCCTCTCACCTGTCCTCTGATGCTGACAGGTGAGTCTCTGGGTGCCTCTAGCTCTGGTCCACAGGGATGCAGCCATTCCCACCAGGCAACTGTGCTGGGCCCCTGCAGGCCCTGGGAAGGGGCCATAAGAGCACATGAGGGGGCGTGGGTATTAAAAAGCCTAGTTGAGGTAGATTAGATCATTTTATATTGCTGAGCTGGATCATTCTATAATAATATAGGGAATTGGGAAGGTCACCCCTGGTTGGTCCCAGGGTGTCAAAACTAGCGGTGTCTCCTATGGCTCCTGCTTCTTCTTTACCACCCCCTGCACCCCACATTTCAGCGGGTGTCAGGCAGAATATTAAATTCCAGGCTCTGGCTTCAAATTTTAGGAGCTGTGAAAGCCAAAGTCCTTCACTTAGGGGCTGTCACCATGGCCCAAACCCTCCGGAACCATGGGAGGATGGGCGAGAGGAGCCGACAGGCACAAGGCGCAGCTGCAGGACAGGCTTCAGAAGCCCCCAGATCCCTGCTCATACCAGCACCCCTGTGGCAGAAGCCAGATGCTCACCCCCCGCCCCCACCCCCCCAAAAATAAAGGCTTTGGGAAGTAGACCAACAGTGCAGGGTGGTCAGTGGCTGGGTCTCTCTCAGCCTCAGTTTGTGCAGCTGTGAAATGGAAATAAGGCTTTCCTCATAAACTAGAAGAGGCCCTCAGCAGAGGGTCCGGGCTTTACACTCCCTCCTTTCTTTCTCCAGCCACTGTCTGTCCTGCCAGAAATCAGGGCCTGGCCAGGAGCATAGCTGGACCCACTGGGTGCCCATCATGGACACCCGGAGGCCACCCCACCTGTCTGGAGCATATCCAGGCTCAGGTTCCAGGGTACCGCCTGGAGGCCATGGTCCCAACTTCCTGATTCTCCTGGGGAAGCCTGAACCTGGTGGGAAAGTGCCCCCCACCTCAGGGTCTCCTGAAGGGGCAGCGCTGGTCCAGCAAGTTCCTCTTTTCCTTACACATTGCTGCCAACTTTGTTCAGCCAGAGCTGTGACCTCTAGAACCAGGCAGGGCAGAGGGACCTTCAAAGAAGAAGATTCCGTGCCTGCCCAACCATCCTCAGTGGGTCGAACTGTGGCCTCAATAAGAGAAGTCCGAGTCGTTTGGACCTCTTTGGGTGGGGGTCTTTGTACATGTGATTAAGTCGTGAATCTTAAGATTATCCAGGTGGACCTAAGTCCAATGACCAGGTGTCTTTGTAGGAGATGGAAGAAGAAAGAAGAGCAGGCCATGTGCTATTGCAGACAGAGCTTGGAGCCACGAGGCCACAAGGATTCTCCCCGGGGCCTCCAGAGGGAGCCCAGCTCTGCCAACACCTGAACTTGGGACTTCCTGCCGTAGAACTGTGAGAAAATAAGTTCCTCTTGTTTTAAGCCACCAAGTCTTTTAAAATTGTCGTTTGAGACAGGGTCTTGCTAAGTTGCCCAGGCTGGTGTTGAACTTGACTTGTGATCCTCCAGCCTCAGCCTCCTGAGTATCTGGGATGACAGGTGTGTGCAGCGTGCTCAGCCCAGGGCTCTTAGGTCATCCTCTGTGGGTCTTAGAACGTGGAGGAGCGATCAGCTGTTTTATCACTATTCTTTCTCATGAACCTCCCTGGGGACAGGGAGCAGCCTGGGTGGTACTGAGGCGGAGCTCAAGTCCCAGTGGAGGAGGGCTGGAGGAGGGCTCAGGACCTGAGTGCTCACCCGGCAGGCGTGGGGCCCTGGGCTCCGTGCCAGCCTGCAGAAAAATAAAAATAAGAAAGCAAGTTGGCGGAATGGTCAGGTGGCTCTGTGTTTCCCACCAGACTTGGAGCTTTCTGGGGACAGCCTCTGTGCCAGGACCCCAGGGTCTAGCAGGGATCAAGACTGAGCCTGCAGAAACCATGTCCTCAAAGCAACAGTGGAAACAAAAACAGGGGGTGGCAGGAGCCCCCCGGAAAGTCTTCCTAGGACCGCACCCCCTTTCTGGGCTTGACGCACGTGAATAAAGATGTCCTTAATGGCAAAATGCAGAGATGTTGTCACCAAACCAGAGAGCCTGAAAATAGAATGTGGGTCCCCTGTGCTTCTGCTCAGGAGAGATGGTGCAGCCACCCGGGGGGACGAGGCTGTTGTGTGTCCCAGGAGCAGTTCCATCAGGGAGTCCTCAGCCCTGGGGACACGTAGGGTGCGAAGGAACCTGCGTTTCCCATCAAGCCAGCACCCCCATTGGTCACTTTGGCCTGAAGGACAGTCCCCATTGTTCTCTTGGGTCCATGGGTTTCACATTTCGAGACCTCCCTGTGAGTCCAGGGAGGGGCCAGGCACCCCGGGCTTGTCACCTCAGGGTCTGGGTCAGGGAATGGGGCTCAGGTGGGGCAGTGGGTCACATGTGGCTGGAGGTCTCCTCCGCCTCCTCGCAGCGCTGTCTTCAGAGGTCAGTGCCCTTGTCAGGACTCCCCACTGACTCGGGACCTTACTCAGGTCACTGTTGGGCCCCATGTGGCTTCTGCTCATCCTTCTGGCCATCCCTTTCCTTCCTCCCCCAGCTGGGCTCCCTGAGACCCAGGGTGTCTGCTTGCTGGGTGCGCAGCCTAGTATCCAGGGGCCTGCACCCACTCTCCTCCCTGACTCCTCCAGCTCAGGAATCACCCCGTCCAGGGAGCTGCTCCGACCCTCCAGGCCGATGGAGTGACTTTCCTGGTACTTACACAGCCAGACCCCTGAGGCCACCCCCAGGGCAGGCGGAGGTGGAGGTGGACCACCCTTCACACAGATGGAGGGCTGCCCGGTTGGGACACTGGGAGCAAGTGGATGCGTACATAGCAGGGGCGGGGGCTCGCTGAAGGTTCTAGAAAGAAGAGGCAGAGACATGGGCAAAGCTCGGAGTCGGGGTGGGGGTGAGATTCCAGGGCTAGCGATGGAGGGGAGCTGTTTCTACCAACAGAGGGCTGCACCCGTGGCCCTGCCCAGCTGGCCCCAGCAGTAAGGGAGCATGAGCAAATCAACAAGAAGCCACAGGCAGGGGGAGAAGGCTGGTGACACCATCTATGTAAATCAGCACAGGGCATCAGGAAGGGGAACAAATGAGGAGTGACCTGGGGACCAGAGGAGAAAACCTAGCACAGAAGAGTAGAGTAGCACAGGTCACGGTATCGGAGTCACTGCCTGGAGCGGCTTTAAGTTTTCTTGTTTTTTAAAATGGTGGCATCTTGCTAAGATGCTCAAGCTGGCCTCAAACTCGCCATCCTCCTATCTAAGCCTCCCAAGTAGCTGGGCTTACTAGTGCAGGCCCCTCATCTGGTGGTTTTGCATTTTCAAACTCAGGGGCAGGGGATTTAGACACTTGCTTAGCATGTATGAGGCCCTGTGTTCCATCCCAGCACCTAAAAAAAAAAAAAACCAAAACAAAACAACAAAAAAATCCTGAGATGCCCCGGCCCTCCCCCACCTCAGATAGTCTAATTGAGGTTTGTGGGAGGTGTGAGCTCTGGTCCCATCCCAGTTTTGCTGTGTGACCTTGGGTCAGTCACTTCCATATTCCAGGCCTTAGTGACAGGGGTATGGAATCGTCCAGCCCGAGTGGACTGGGCTGGCCTCCAGGCTCTGCCACCCGCATGGCGAGCTCACCTAAGCCCCAGAGGCAGCAGAGGAAGCTTGGTGACCAGCGGTGACCGTCCATTGCCCAACCCCTGACATCCCTCAGCTCTTTGCAGTTGGCAAAGTGATGAGATCAAGTCCCCTGCCCAGAGGTACTGACTGCCCTCCAGGTCAGCCTATGAATTGATGTTCTCCTGACACTCAGGGAGGGCCTCTCTGGAGCCAGGTCTGGGGGATGGGATCGTGGCCCTTCGGGCTCATTATTCCCGAGTTGTCACTGTTGATAAGCCACCACTGGTGCCCCTAGAGGTTAGGGAACTTGCCCACATTCACATGGGCAGCCTCTTCCTTCCTGGCATCTCTGCCAGCACTGGACACCTCCACCCCCAGGCCAACTAGCTCCCCACCCCGCGGCTGGCTCTGTTGTCCTTGGTTACCTTCTGAGAAGGTTCTCCCTCCCACCGTCGCCACCTTCTCACGGTATCTGCCGCAGTCCTGCGTCTGTCTCCCTGTCTCTGGGTTACACTCCTCCTGCCTCCAACCGCGGGTGCCCTGAGGACTCTAAGAGCCCCTCATCCCCCCAGGCACCTGGCCATCTCGATGAACTAAGCCATGGTGCTCTAAGCCAGGCTGGCTGGTTGCTGGCAAAACTCTGTTCTCAACCCTTGGAGTGACGCATCACCCTGGCAGACTCCATATTGAAAGCCCCTTGTGGGGTGCCCTGGAATCCATCCCCTTCCCACCTTCCTGATGCTGCTGTTGGTTAGAGGTGCTGATCCTGAGCCTCAGGCCACTGGGGACAGGAGCAGGTAGGTCTAGACTTGAACCCAGGTTGGTCTGAGTCCGAAGCCCAAGTGCTCAAGCTAACCATTCCATGAGAGGGTCAGAGCAATGGTGAGGAGCATATTGTGCTTTAAACTTGTGTGTGTGTGTGTGTGTGTGTGTGTGTGTGTGTGTGTATGTGATTTTTAATACTTTCCATCCCCCAAGCCACAGCTTCTCCCACAGTCATGCTGCGGTGTCCCCACTGATGTTCTCAGAGGCCACTACAAAGAGCAGCCTTATGTTGGAAGCACAGTATTGAGTCACTCAGCTCTTGGACCCTGGTATTCATCTGAGTCATGCCAAGTTGTAAGTTTCCAAAGCACTGAGATGCTCCTTGGTTGGCATGGCCACCCCTGGGGACACAGCCTCCAGCCTTCAGAGCTGGGGTTGCCCCCTGCATTGCGTGTGTGTGTGTGTGTGTGTGTGTGTACACACGTGCATGTGTGTACGGCGGAATACTGGGGTCTGAGCCCAGGGGCATTTTATCACTGAGCCACATCCTCAGCCTTTTTTACTTTTAGTTTTGAGACAGGGTCTCCCTAAGTTGCTGAGACTGGCTTCAAAGTTGGGATCCTCCTGCCTCAGTGTCTCAAATCGCTGAGATTATAGGTGATCACCAGTGTGCCTGGACTGCATTGCATTTCTGTGTTCCTGTGTGTGTGTGTGTGTGTGTGTGTGTGTGTGTGGTGGGGCTAGGAATAGGGCCCAGAGCCTTGCACATGCCCACAAATGCTCTATTACTGAGCCACGCCCCCAGCCCTTCCCCAGGTATTTACTTAGAATCTAGGCTCTGTGAGTAGAGCCTGGGGCGTGGCTGATGATGTTCAGCCCTCTTGCAGGTGACAAACGGTAGGAGAAGGCATTACAAAGGAAAGATAATTTCTGAATGTGATAACATTTGAAAAGAATCCAACATACATGACATAATGATGCATATGGGAAGAAACTGGCCAGGCACAGTGGCACACACCTGTCATCCAAGTGGCTGGGAAGGCTGAGGCAGGAGGATCACAAGTTCAAAGCCAGCCTCAGCAACTTAGGGATGCCCTGAGCAACTAAGCAAGACTCGGTCTTAAAATAAAAAGGGCTGAGGATGTGGCCCAGTGGTTAAGCACCCCTGGGTTCAATCCCTTGTACCAAAAAGAAAAAAACAAGTGGTTGTAGATGGCTTCCTGCAGGAGGTGACATTTAAAGGTGCAAAGGAGCAACTCAGGTGAAGAAATGGGGGAGGCCAATGCAAAGGGCCTGAGGGCAGGAGGCAGGAGGAGGCCAGTGCAAAGGGAACAGGTGACTGGGTTTTGGCAGGGAGGGGAGGAAGGCAGGCAGGAGCCTGGTCACTCTGAGCCTTGAGAGTCGTGTTAAGTGTTTGGATTTTGTTTGAGGTGGATGCATTCATCTTACTAAGTAGCCGCGAATGCATGACTCTGAGTGCTCATTACTTGCGTCATTACTCAGGGTTGTTTTTGCAGCAGGAAAGTTGAATGGATGAGGTTCTCCTTCCATAACAGGAGGAGGTTTGTTTCCTGCTTGCTAAAGTAGTGGTTCCCTAAGCCACAGACACACACACACACACACACACACACACACTCACTCACTCAGGAACACAGAAATGCAGTGCAGGTCCAAGCACAGTGGTGATCACCTATAAGCCCAGCGATTTGAGACACTGAGCTCCTCTTCCATGATGCAGACGGGCCTGTCCACTGGTGAGAACTGGGACTAAGGAAACCAGGGGACCATGCTCACACTCTGCCTGCTTCTTTTGCTCGAGTAACGGGCCTTTTGTCTCTGACCCCGGAGTCTTCTGTCTTTCCATCTGTTCCTCTCAGCAGACATGAAACAGGGATGTTAATTTGTTAGCCTGAAAGCACACGAATCCTCAGATGGCTTTTGGAAGGTGTGTGTGTGGGGGGGGGGAGCGTGGCACAGGGCGGGCAGGTAGAGGGCACAAGTGGAAAGGACGCAGTGAAACAGTCAGAAGGCTCCTGCAGAGGGCGAGATGGAAGAAGGCGGATCAGCCTAGAATGGGAGCCGGGGAAATGGAGGGCAGCAGGTTGATCTGGGATTTACTCTGGAGGTAGAGTTGTCAGGTCTTGCGAAGGATGTAAGAGACGAGGGAGGGAAGACTGGGGGTAACCTCTGGGTGTGTGGACTCAGCAGCTATGTGGATAGTCGGGCCACGAGTGAGACGGGGAAGATGGAGGAGGAGCTGTGTCTGATGGACTGTTTTGGCCATAGGAAGTCTGAGATCCCCACGGGGTATCTGAGGAGGCTTTGAGGATCTGGAGCCTGTGGGAGGCCTGGGACAGAGATGTGGAGTTGGTGACATGGAAAACCACGTGCTGGTATATTGGCCTCACCCAGCTAGGAGCTAGCCCATTTGTGTGTTCGGCAGAACCTCCTAAGCTTTCCAAGTGGAACCAACAGCTAGAGCTGGAGGCCCCTTTCTGGTCCCGGTGGCCATCCGTGTTCTCACGTCCAATGTCACTTAGTACAGAGAGAGGCTCTGGAGCCAAATAGCCAGCCTTCAGGATGCTGAACTCTGAGCTTCACCCGCTGCTCTTGGCGCCAATGAGCAGATCGCTCAGCTGCTTTACACTCCAGCTATCAATCTCTCTAACAAGGATATCGGTGCCCACCTCTGGGTTGTCACGGGTATTAAACGCAATAGCTCATACTCTTTAGTACCATGCTGACATTAATAAGCACTATCCACATCAGCTGCTATTACTGCTGGGGACTGAATTCTTTCCCCCCAAATACGTCTATGTTGAAGCCCTTACCCCAATACCTTAGCACGTGACTGTATTTGGAGGTTAAAGAGATAATTTGGGTTGAAATGAGGCCAGTCAGGTGGACCCTAATCCAATATAAGTGGTGTTTTTATAAGAGAAGAGATTAGGGGCAGCCTGGGTGTTCACGCACAGAGCAAAGGACACAGTGAGGAGACACATCTGTAGACCAAGGAGACAGGAGGCAGAGTTGGGTTTGAGGGTCCATGCTCAGAGTGAAGTTATTGGGTTGCTGGACACATGACCCACTCACTCCATCCTAGTCTGAATGGACGGACCGGGTGGTAACTGTAGGCAGGCGGTGCATGGCCAGAGACGATAGGTCTCTGGGGGCTGCCCTGACAGGGTTGGTCTTCCTGCAGCCCCCTCCCTGCTCTCTCTTTTCTGGCTCTCTGGAATGGAGCAGTGCCCTTGGCCACACCCTTTCACTTTGCGTTCAGAGCCTTGGAGTCGGCCATCTGTGGACTGAGACTTCTAAAACCATGAGCCCCAAATAAAATTTTTCTCCTTCAAGTTGTTCTTGTGCTACCTGGAACATTGCTGCACATTTGTAATTCCAATGTCTCTGTCTCAAAATAAAAAATAAAAAGGGCTAGGGATGTAACTTAGTAGTAAAATGTCCCTGGGTTCCATTCCCAGTAACCCTCACCCCTCACACCCCCCTCCCCCGCAAAAAAAGTTCTTATTGAGTATTCTGGTCACCGTGACACAAAGCTGGCAAAAATCCACAGGAAACCAAACCTGCCTGTACCTTGATCTTGAATGTCCTACCTCCTGAATGATGAGAAATCAATCTGTGGTACCTGTTTCAAGGACCTGAGCAAACCAACACTCGGTCTCTTCCTCCAGTTTGTGATCTCTTACTCTACTCTGGGTCAGCCACTGGGCTGGGCCCTGTAGACAAAGTAGTAAACAAAACCAAGTCTCTGTCTTCATGGAGCTTGTATTCTGATGCGGGGGGACAGATAGTGGACAAAGAATCAAATGGAAAACAGCGAAACAGGGTATCCTGGGGACAGTGTTGTGCCACCAAGGACTTGTTCTTCAGAATAGTAACCCACGTTCCCCCATCCTCTGGGGAATGTTGACTGTCAGTGACTTTCAGGCAAGTCTCTCTGCTAAAGGCCCTCAACTGGCTGGTTTATGTGGTGATATAAAGGTGGTACCTCAATTTGGGACAATTCTGAAGGGTTGTACCAGCTCTAAAGCTTCCTGTGGGAAGCTGAGGCTCTCGTGTAGTAGAGTTAGAAAGTGTTGGCTGGCTGGCTGGCTGGATAGATGGATGGATTGGTGGATGGGTGGATGGGTGGGTGGGTAGATGGGTGGGTGGGTGGATGGGTGGGTACGTGGATGGATTCATGGTAGGATGGATGGTTTAATGGCCAAATGGACAAATGGACACCTTGAATATCACCTGTTCACATTATCTTTGGAACTCCCAGTTGACATCAGCCAAACCTGTTGTGCCCATAGGCACGTGGGTTGTGCTTTTCCTATGCATATCTTGCTACTGCCTGGCCTCTTCCCCTTCGCTGTCTGAAGAGCATCCTGATAGTATGGAGCCCACACTAGCTCTGGAGCCAGACATTCGGCCCCAAGTTTGACTTGGCCATCTCACCTCAGAGGATTTGTTGTACAGATAAAAATCGAAAAAATGAAAGTTTATGTAAAATAGGCCAGGCTTGGTGGAACACGCCTGTAATTCTAGAGGCTTGGGAGGTGGAGGTAGGAGGATCGCAAGTTCAAAGCCAGTCTTAGCAATGGTGAGGTGCTAAGCACCTCAGTGAGACCCCGTCTCTAATAAAAATTACAAAGTAGGGCTGGGGATGTGGCTCAGTGGTCGAGTGTCCCTGAGTTCAATCCCCAGTCCCTCCACCCAAAAAAAAGTTTATGTAAAATACTTACATCATACAGAGCACATAACCCATGCCTGCTGAGGGTCATTTCTCTCCTCTCCTTCTCTCTATCCTAATTTTTTACACATCTTGGGCCTCATGCAGCCCGACAGCAGCAGTCACTAAGAATAAAAACTGTTCAAACTTTTGTTTTTTTTGGTGCTGAGGATGGAACCCTTGCACAGCTAGGCGGGTGCTCTACCACTCATACAACAAGTCTCATTGAAACTAGTCTCAGTAAAGACAATCAAAGGTGAAATCAGCAATTAGGAAAACAGAGGACTTACAGGTACTAACCATAGGCAGATGCAGTTGCTGGTGCTGAGCTTCCTGGCAGACTAGGTACAATGGGATCACCTGTGTGCATAGCTCTTATCAGGAAAGGAAGAATCCACTGGTCATTCCAGGAGACCAAAAATGGATTGTTCTACGTGCAATGGAAGAAATCGAATCGCGGACTTCTCAATGTCTTGCACTGATAGAGCTTTGGAATGCTGTGCTTGCCTGATCCTAGGCAGAATTTCTCCATGTAGCCCAGACTGAGGCAGGGGGAAGGGAGGGTTGGGAAGAGAGGAAGTGGGCTTTGAGAAGAAATTATTATTACACATAGCAGTGGACTTAAACTAACATCTCTATCTGACGTGCCGCTTGTGGAGAAATGAAACTCATATGCACGCTGGTTGGAAAAATGCTTCCACTTAACTGCTTGTGGACAAAACGCTTTATTTATAGACATCAGAAGGAAATTTGGCTTCCTTGCTCTATAATACGGCAGGGAACGGGGCCAGGTAGCTGCTGGCTGCAGGACTCCCTGGAAACATGGGGGTTCTTCTCTTTTTCTTTCTTAAACACTTTAACTTTTTTTTAGAACACTGAAGAACCTGCTTAGTCATGAAGATAAGGGGTCAGTAGCCCCCTGTGTGGCTCAAAGGTGAGGGACCCTGCCAGACCGTACTGCTCTGGCTTTAATTAACCCTCAAGGATATAAGATGGATAGATTACGGCCCCTCTGCTCCCAGATTCTGGACACACTGCAGAAGGCCATGTGATGTTCCCATGCATTTTCTGGGTTAGAGGGGAACGGGAACTTAGGACATAGCAGAGAATGTGATTACTGCCCAATCCACGGGCGCTGTGCAAAGGGACTGTCCCCTAGGAGGGTGGCCTTGGCTCTACTGTGCTCGGAGGAGGTCACGGGAAGCCAGAGAGAATTGTTGAATGTGGGCCACGGCAAACCCCATTCCAAGATGGAAATGGGATTCAGGCCACAGCTACAGTTTCCTCAAAGGGTGCATCAGATCAAGGAGAGGGGGCCGGCCAGAGGGGCCTGGGGGTGCAAGGGAGGCCATATCCACAGTGCTGTAGAGTTTGCACAGAATGTACGGACAGTACTTTACAGTCTGCAAAATGCGCTGAGCCATTCATTTTTTCATTCATTTCTTGTCAGTAAACATTGATTGTGCAGCTGCTGTGGGCAAGGCCTGAGGTACAATGGGCCGGTTTCTGGGAGGACAGAAGTCAAGGGCACCTGCGAGTTCCACCTTCCTATGGGAGCCACATGCCATGTCACCTCCCAGGTCCGGGCCCCATTCCCTGCAGCCTCCCCAGGTGCTGGCCGTGACTCCTTCCTAACAGTCTCCCTGGTAGCAGCCAATGAATTCCCGACAGGCTGTTCTCCACAAGGAAGCCAGAGGGACCCATTTCAAGCCAGCCAGCTCATGTCCCTTAAAGTAATTCAGAAACGACACCAGGTGAGAAAACAGCGTGTCCTCTGCATAGACCTCCCCGAGCCTCGGGACGGCGGGCCCCTCGTCCCAGCTATTGAATCAAGTGTGGTGCTAGATGATGCTGAGGAGTTTTTTGGTTTGTTTTTTGGTATTAGGGATTGAATCTAGGGGTGCTTTACCACTGAGCTCCATCCCCAGCCCTTTTGCTTTTCTTAAATTTTGAGACAATATCTTACTAAGTTGCTGAGACTGGCCTTGAACGTGTGACCCTCCTGTCTCCACCTTTTGAGTCACTGAGATTACAGGCATCACCACCACGCCCAGCTGTGGAGGTTCAGATGTGCTTAACACTTTAAGTAAAGGATGTTACCCTTCATCACATGCATGGGCCTCAGCCAATCAGTGGGGGCCTGAGAGCAAAAACTAAGGATTCCAGGAAAAGAGAGAGAGAGAGAGAGAGAGAGATCCACCTCAAGGAGGCAGCACCAATTCCTGCCTTAGTTTGCAGCCACGTGGTGTCTCCTGTGAAGTTTGCACAACATATGGACTAGTTCCTTGAAAAAAATCTCTACGTATATATGCACACACGCATGTGCACACTCGTGCATACTCACAAACACACACATGCACATTCACACACACCCCTACCTTGTTGATTCTGCTTTTTTGGGGAACCCTGACTGATACAAGCTTCCTATTTGATTTACAATAAATGTCCCAGCCTTAGTACATGCCAGGCACACGCTTCCCAGAGGTCTACCACGGCCCCCTCCTTCCCCTCTCCTGATGGCCACTACTGAAATATTGCTTTCCCTGACATCTAAATACCACACCCTGCCACTCCCCACACTCTTCTCTTCCTCTTGAACTCATTACCCTCGGATGGAATGCGTATTTACTGTCATTTCCCTTGTTTTCTTTCTCCCCCTGGAGAATGGAAGCAAGCTGAGGGCAAAGTCTCATCTGTCTTGATGGACGCTCAGCCCCAGCCCCCAGCTCCCTGTGGCACCTGGTCAGCCGAGCCTGCCACACAGAACTCCCATTGATTGGGTGACTGGAACATCAGGACCCTCTCTCAGTTCCGGGGTCTGGGGTCAAGTTTCCAACAGCCTCCCTTCAGGGGTCTCCCTCCTGCCCTGCAGATGGCTCTCCTCAGTGGCCCTTCCTGGGTGCAGACTGAGGCAGCAGAGAGACAGCGCTCTCTGGTGTCTGATGGAGAGAAACCAGTCCCACCGAGCTGCAGGCTTATGACCTTGGTTGACCTCAATCACCTCTCATGACCTTATCTCCAGGTACAGTCACACTAGGGGTGGGGGCTGGAACATACGAATTTGGGGGTACATGATTCAGTCCATCACTGTTACCAACAACTTCTTATTGAACAGATAAAAGGGCAAAGTGTTCGGAGCCGTGTGATCACAAAAATAAGGGACGTGGGGAATGTGAGCTGGAGGGACCCCACTCAAAAGGCAAGGGCAGAACCGACGAAAGCTGAACGCAGGCCATCCTTGACCCCACAGGTGCAGCCGGGTTTATGATACCAAGAGAAGAGTGTTCACGGTTCCCTGATCCATAGTTGTCCCCAACTGGAAACAACCCAGTGTACATTGACCAGAGAATGGTTCATCTCACTGTAGTGTGTATTCCACAGTAATAAGAAAGAACAATTACTTATTTTTGGCATTGGGGATTGCTCTACCATTGAGCTACACCCCTGCCCCACCGCTTTCATTTTTTATTTTGAAACAGGGTCTCTAACTACTAAGCCTAAGTTGCTGAGCCTGTCTTTGAACTTGCCATCCTCCTGCTTCAGCCTCCCAAGGAGCTGGCCACGTGGGGCTCCAAGAACACACTTGGGGTGCATGCAGCAACACAGAGGAATGTCACAAGCAATGGTGACCAAAGTAAGTTCTGCCCAGGTTTGAAGTCCTGGAAATGGAGCCGTGCTATGAATGGAAGCACGCAGTTCTTCCCTGTCTACACTTGGTGTGATTTCATTTAAACGCGGGTGGAAGGGATGGAGAGAAATCAGAGCAACATAACAACACTTATCTCCATGGGGTAGATGCCACTGGGTGGGGTGGGGGGGACCCTGAGGGCCCAGACAGTGTGCCTGTTCTTGCTCGTGCTGGGGAATTCACACACACACACACAGTACCTGTCACAGTGTGTCCCTGAGGTCTGGACATCTCACTGGATGGGGGTCACACCTCCCTTGAAGCTTAGTCTAAAAAACAAGTCAAGAGCTGGGACTGCAAATCCGAGTGTGGACCAGGGACAGGGGCAATCGCCTTCTTGCCCTGGCACTGAGGGCAGTTGCCTGGCGCATAGGCTACCTCAGTCCATCGTGGCTAGAGGAATGAATGGAAGAATGGCATCCCTGACCTCCTGTGACAAGAAGCACGGAGTGGAAGATGAAGCAGACCAAACGTTCAGGTTAATAAGCCACAAATACCCATTTATCTATCCAATTTGGGGACAGTAACAGAGTGCTAGGTGGCCATGATTACAATTCCGGCCCCTGTTTTGGTTGACAAATTAATCTGCCCAGGGTTTGGAAAGTCTGTCCTCCCTCAGGCCGGCAGCCTCCTCTGACTTCCAGGGAATAGACGAGGCCACCTGATTTCCATGTAGATTGCTGAGAGCCCGATGTAAATTGATGTAAATCAGGGAAACCCATCAGCGGCCACGGCAGCTCATTCCGCATGGCGGGGTCTCTCCCGGGCACGCACCGGCCGGCGGCTCCTGGGTACCCTCCCAATTGGCGCAGGCAGCCTTTGGGGGTGGGGGTGGGGGCCCCCCCGAGGAAGCCAAAGGGGAGGCTCAGGGGCTCCAGAGCCCTTGAGGAAATAGCGTTTCCCAGGAAGGACGCCGGTGACAAGTCTCCAGCCGAGCGGCCAGCGTCCCCAACAGAGCTGGGCTCTAATGGACGATCCAGCCTGCTGCCCGCGAAGATGGCTAGGGTTCTTATGAAGGCAATATGCGCTCCCAGTCGCAGGACTAGGCGATGCGGACAAGCAGAAAGGAAAACAAAGGTCCACAACAGGCTCCCTCGACTCCCTGGGCCATAAGAAAATGAGCTGACATTTGCATACGTGTCCTTCAGATCTATTGTCATGTACAGACGAACATCAGGTCTGTACAAATGTACGCTTCAGTGGGCTGTCTTCCTCTCTCTCTTTTTTTATTTTTTATTTTGTGGTACAGGGGGTTGAACTCAGGACCCCAAACACACACACACATGCTGGGCTAGTGCTCTGCCACTGAGCTCCACCCCCAGTCCTTCTAAAAATTGTCCACGGGGTTGGGATCGTGGCTCACAGGTACAGTGCTTGCCTAGCATGCGTAAGACACTGGGTTCAATCCTGGCACCACATAAAAATAAAAAAAGAACAAATAAAATTAAGGTATCATATCCATTTACAACTAAAAAAAAAGATATGAAAAAAAATTGCCCAGGCTGGCCTCCGACTGGCTATCCTCCTGCCTCAGCCTCCCAGGAGTTGGGACTACAGGGTGCACCTCTGCTTGTCATCTGTAACTGTCTCATTCCTCCAGCTTCATATCATGATCGTTGTTGTTGTTGATTGTTTTGGTTTTGTTGTTTGCAGTGCTGCTCATGGAAACCAGAGCCTCGTGCGTGCCAGGCCTGTGCTCTACCACTGAGTCACACCCTGGACCACTAATGAATGTAGAAACTGAACCAGGATAAATGAGGTTTATCCAGGGGCAAATTTGCAGAAACTTAGACTCTAGGACACCTCACTGGCTCAGCCCTTTGCCTAAGCTGACGTTCACTAGAAGAGGCACCTTGATTTCCAGCTTCCAGTACCGACAGCTGTTAGAAAATCAGTTTCTGTTATTTTGAGCCCTTCTGTTATGGCAGCCCTCGGGGACTTGTATGGTCAGGGGCCCCCAAAGCTCACCATGCACAGGAACTACTGGGGAGACTGAGGTGATCTTCAGGAACAGGGGGGTGAGTGAGGTCCCAGATCAGCCAGAAGGAGCCTGCTGGTGGCCTCTTGCTGGCCCACAGCAGAGGCCCCCTCCCCAGTCTGCCAACATCCCCACAGGCCGTGCTGGATTAAAAAGAAATTCCTACTCTCATTATTTTGACTTCTCTTTCTCTCCCACGTCCCTATGTATTTTAATTATGTGTCTATTTATGTATGTATATGTATAAATGGGATGGAACCCAGGAGAGACCCTCCACCACCGACCTACACCCCCAGTCATTTTTATTTTGAGATGAGGTCTTGCTAAGTTGTTGAGGCTGACCTCAAACTTGCCATCCTCCCCCCTCAGCCTCCTGAGCTTCCAGTATTACAGGTGTGTACTGTGATGCTGGCTGGAAGCCGTTTGCTAAGTGTCCACTCAGGGTTGGGCACTGTGCCCGATCTTCACCTTGGTCATTTGCTTCTCACAGTAACTCCCAGGTAAGTAATGGGGTCCTCATTTTACTGGCAGGAAGGCTGAAGGAGGTTCAGTAGCTCATTGGAGGGCCCAGCCAGCATGCCACAGGGCCAGGGCCTCTGCCTAGAGGACACTGATGCCAAAGTCCAGGCTCTTGCCCTTCTTGCTGACCTCCAACAGAGGCTTGAGGGTTTCATGTTGAGATTCAGGTCTCGCCAGAGATAAGACTGGAGATAGTATCGACAGCACTGAAGTTCTCAGGACAGAGTTTGGAAGGTTCTCACAGATCCAACTTTCCCACGACCCTATAATGCTATGCATTCCCAGAGGGCAAGGCCAGGCTTGTCCACTCCCAGCTGTTACGCCACCACCGAGTGGGCATCTGCAGGGCACTCAACAGGAGAAAAAGGAATCTGTTATTAAAAAGAAAGGTACTTCAATTTTTTTGTGTGTGTGAGGGGGTGGGGGTCCTGGGGGTTGAACCCAGGAGTGCTCCACCATTGAGCCCCTTCCTAGCCCTTTTTATATTTTATGTTGAAACAAGGTCCGGCTAAGTTGCTGAGGCTGGCTTTGAACTTGTGATCCTCCTGCCTCTGCCACCTACATTGCTGGGGTTACAGATGTGCAGCACTGTGCCTGGCTCAATTTATTTAAAAAATTGGAAAGTAGTAAAGTGTTCACAAAGATGTGGGAAAGTGGGAGAGTTCCTACACAGCTGCAGGGAACACAGCTACTGTGAAAAACACCAGGCGGTTCCCCAACCAGCTCATCCCAGTGGTGGCACTCCTAGGTACAGACCCAGAGGAATGACAACAGGTGTTAACAAAACAAAGGCCTGGTACATGAATGTTCACAGCAGCTCACAACAGGGTAGCTGAAGGGTGCAACCCCACATCCAGCCAGTGAGTGACAGGTGGAACCAGGGACCATTGTTTGGCCATAAAATGACAAATCAGAGACTGAGCTACTACGTGGAAGAACTTGAAAACATGGTAAATGAAAGAAGCCAGGGACAACCAGCCCCATGGTGTAGGATTCTGGAGTGTGAGGTATCCAGACCAGGCAGATTCAGCAGCCAGAACACAGCTTGTCTTCGCCAGAGTTGGGGAGGGGGGAATGGGGGGGTGACTGCTTAATAGGCATGAGGTCTCTTTTGGGGCAGTGATGAAACTGTTTTGGAACTAGATGGTGGTGTCTTTGCACAACCCTGTGAACGTGTGCAATGCCATTAGAATTGTTCACTTTACAACAATGGGTTTTAGGTATATTTTATCACAATAAAAAAACCTTCCAAAAAATCCTCAATGGGTTTCTCCTGCGCTGCCCTCTCTCCCCTCCCTGTCACAGGTGACTGCTGGCAAGCATGTCACTTGCTCAATCCCCAAGCCCCGGCCCTCTAGTGTGGCTTCCATTGTGGTGGCTCTGAGGTTGCCCTGGTAGGTCACTCTTGACCCTCCCAGTTTCCCTGGCCTCTGACCCCTCACATGACACAGTGTTCACCAAGGACCCCACACACACCTTCTGTTCCTGCTGGGACTCATTGGGCGTTGGAAACTTGCAGATCGACACCTCGACACTGACCTTGAGCAAGGTTTCACTTCCCTGGTGGGAGAGACAGGAGAAGCCCAGCAATTAGGCGCTGATGGCCATCAACCAACTCATCCGGGAGACAGGGCCTCTTGCTCAGGCGGGCATCTGATGCAAATGGAATGTATATTCACGAGAGTCAAAAGGTAATTTGTACATGTCTTAGATTGTACCCTGCCTTCCCCCCATCAATTTTCCTCTCCTGCGAAAGGTAAAAATTAAAGGCTTCAGAATATTACACCTTTTACTAGTTACCAGGTGACTGAGAATCTTGGTGTCAAAGTTATTGACAGGTTGGCAAGTTGAACTTGGGCTTGGAATATCATTTATCACAGCTATAATCAGGGCGCTTTGTAACCATGTTCAGAGACAACAGCGATTGATTTAGGGAAAACATGGTGAGGTGAAAACTCTTGTGAATAATTTTCCCAGCGTGTCTCTGAGCACTCTCAGCTCTGGGGTTCAGCTTCAGGGGAAACCCGAGCACCCAGCAAGTCTCAGAACTTCGCAGCCTTTCTCCCCAAGACAAACAGGGCTCAGGTCCCACTCTGCCATCAGCCAGGGCTGTGTGGCCTGCTCTGAGGTTTGCGTTCCTGATCCATAACGTGAGGAGAGTGATGGTTCCTGTAACATAGGCTGCTGTGACAGAGGAGCACATTTCTTTATTTGACATATCTTTGTTTTGTGCTAGGCACTGGGGGCAGGATGGAGACCAAGGCTGGGAAGCCCTTTTCCTTGTGCCATTCTAGAAATACTAAAGGCAGAGTCCAGAGCCGGGGCTGGCTGCCCACTGTGTTTAGGAAATGCTAGTTGAGATGATGATGAAGAGGGGGAGTTGTTTTCCTCTTGATTGCATCATGCACAAAGTCTAGAGCTCAATCATTTATAGGGAAATAGAGTTCATTTTTTAGAGCAGCTTTAGGGTCACAGCAAAATCGGGTTAGAAATACAAGGAATCCCTGGGTCCCCCACTGACACACTCCCAGCCTTCCCAGTGAGCAACGTCCCTCACCAGAGTAGCACCTCTGTTACAATAAAGTCCACAGTTTACCTTTGGGTTCACTCTGGGTGTGTGCTCTGGGTGGGGACAAATGACTTGTATCTGCCATTATAGTATCATGCAGAGCAGGCTCACTGCCCTAAAAATCCACTCTGCTTCAATCCCTGCCTCTCTCCTCCCAACCTTGGCAACCCAGGACCTTTTTTTAAAAACCGTCTTCTTAGTTTTGCCTTTTGTAGCCCTTTTGTATCGGCGTCTTTCATCTGGTGATGTGCATTTAAGCCTCTCCCACGTCTTCTCGTGGCTCAATAATTCATTTCTTTTTAGCACTGAATTATATTCCACTGTCTGAATGGACCACAATTTAAAGATCAATTCCTTTTTCAAGTGTGCAAAGCTGGGTAATTACCATCCAGATCAAAAGAAAGGACAACTCCAGCCACGCCAGGCTCCACTGTGCTCCCTGCAAAAAGGTGACCCCTCTTCTCACCTCCAGTCACCAAGTTCTGTCATTTTGAACCTTATATAAATGGAGTTTTACACAACCACTTCTTTTATTCACCTTAGATCTGAGAGGTTCCTTCACAGCACAGAGCATGGTTCAATTCTTCATGCCTGCATTTCATGAAAACCTGTTGATTCTACATTATATCCTAAAATAAAAGCATGTACCGTGGATCAGACTCTGCATGAGGGACCACAGATGTGCCCAGAGGTGGCCTTGTGCCCAAGGAGCACAGAGTATAAGAGTTAGATGTGAAACAGCCACAACTTTCCCCAATAGTGAACTGTCTCATCACATATAAAACAAGAAGTAAATGATACTTTATGGGAGAACCACCAGGAAGGAAATGTCTTCGTTCATTTAAACTGACTTCAAGCTTCTGGGAGGTGGGTAGAATATGCTTCCTGCTCCTGGGGAGCTTGCAGCCTGGGGCAGGAGGCAGGTGCAAAGTGAGGTGTCCTATAATGAAGGAGAGAACAGGCTGTGGGGATCTGGAGGAGGAGGGCCCCCGCTCAGCCTAGGAGGGCGGGAAGGAGGTCAAACACGGCCAGCGGCCTTCCTGCGACAATAGTTTTTCAAAATAATGGCCATGGATTCCCCAAGGTGGAACCTCACCCAGCTCCTGAGGATGACTCCTGATTGGTCAAGCCAATCCGAAGACGCCCACTCCCCTACCAGCCATTGGTTAACTCAGGGCATGTGACCCAACTCTGGCCAATTAGATGCAGGGAAAGTCCTAGGGAGTGAGTGGGGAGTGGAGGAACTTCTGGGGATCGTTTTTCTCACTGATTTAAAAAAACAAAACCCTTTTTAGGGAGGAGTCCTCCTATTTTCTGCCCCTGGTCCTCAGCATCCGCAGCTGAGCTGCCTCGGAGCTCATTAAATGGCCGCCGAATTAGCCAGGACTTCCGGCCCTGTGGGATCAGGCTCCCCTTTGCTCCCGCAGCCCCTCCCGGGCCTTCCCTGACAGCAGGTGGGAACGTTCCTGGTGCCTGAGGAGCTTTCTTGAAGGATGCTCAAGGTTCAACCAGGAAGAGAGCTCCAGGGAAAGAGTCACAAGTCACTTAGAATCGAAACCAGGGCACTAGCCAGAGTGAAAAGGACGTGGTAATGCTATGACAAGGGACCCAAATCAGGCCTGCCTGGGGAAAGTGGGACATAGACAGCCCTTTGCATAGCAAGAGCTCAGAGAAGCGGAGACGCAAAGCTGCTTCTGTGTCTTTTTTTTTTTAAAATTCATTCATTCATTCATTAATTCATTCATTCATTCTTGGTCGTAGGGGTTGAATCCAGCATGCTCTCCGCAGCTACACCTCAGGCCTTTTAAAAAAATCAAGATACAGGGTCTTGCTGTGTTTCTAAGGCTGGCCTCAAACTTGTCATCCTCCTGCCTCCGCCTCCTGAGTGGCTGGGATTACAGGTGTGCACTACTGCACCTGGACTATGTCTTATTTGCCTGTGTTTTATTTGAACTGAATTTTACTCAGCAAACCCAGCCTGCTTGCTCTGTGGCAGGCATTGCTTTCAGAGCTCTAGAAGGTGGTCATGAAAGAGTAGCGAGGAGGCCAGAGAACAGGACCGAGCGCTGGTACCTGAGACCACGGGACTTCATTGAGGTGGAGGGATGTCAGCAGAACCCAGAGGTGGGAAGGGCACAGCAGGTGGGGGGCATGGCCTGAAGATGACAGGGAGGAGCAGAGCATCCTCTGGGATTGGCCAAAAGTGCCACCAGGGTAGAGCACCGTGAGTGCAGGGAGGGTGTGATCAGAGGAGCCAGGCAAGGGCGGGGGAGACCAGGGTTAGGAGCCTGAACTCTCTCCAAGGGTGTGAGCAGCAGTTGCCAACACAGGTTTTATAGGACCCAAAGATTATGCTATTTAGGAGACTCTCCTAATTTATTTCTTCTTTTACTGTACCAGGCATTGAGTTCAGGAGCACTTTACAATTGAGCTACATCCCTAGTCCTTTTTATCTATTTATTCTTTTAATTTGGAGACAAGATCTTGCTACATTGCTGAGGCTGGATCAAACTTGTGATCCTTCTGCCTCAGCCTCCTGAATCACTGGAATTTCCAGTGTACACCACCATGCCTGGCCTCAGGGGACCCTCTTTAAGAAAAAAGAATCCAGTCTACTCAGGAGGCTGAGGCAGGAGGATCCCAAGTTTTAAGACTCACTTCCACAACTCTGTCTCAAAAAAAAAAAAAAAAATTAAAAGGGCTGGAGATATAGCTCAGTGGTTGAGCCCCCCCGGGTTTGCTCCCCAGCACTGATAGAAGGAAGTGGAGGAGGAGGGGAAGGGAGATTACAGTTATGCCATGGTCCGTTTAAGTGAGGGGCTTGACCTTGTGCTTCACTGGCCTTGCAGCCCACACCTCCAATGCAGAGATGTCACGGTCTCAGGTGGGCTTTAGGGACACACCGGGCCCCAGCCCAAGCCCTGGAGGTGAGATGGAAAATACCACGACGAAGCCGAGGAAAGAAACTGGGAAGTGGTGTCCTGTACTCTCCTGGAGACTTCCACATTTCCCTCTGCACCGAGAGCTCACAGCCAGCTGACCGAGGTCACATGGAAAGCAGGTGTGGTGTGACCTGGGGCACACAGTCACCACCTCTGGATCTCCATCTCTCTCCCTCTGTAGAGCCCAGGGACAAGAGGTGGTGACTTAAGTCCTTCCAACTTCCAACTCTATCGTTTGGTGATTTAAGGTGGCACAAGAGGCCACCTGGGGTCATCGTGGGTTCTGAGACTCTAGCCTGGAAGTGACCTTGTGACAAGGCGAGGCTGCCTGGCAGTTGGGATGTCTCAGTTCCGTGCTCTGAGATCTAGCTGGTCCTCAGAATTATTCAGGGAGTTTAAACAAAAACACAGACAAGTTCTATCCAGGCGACCATGGCCAGAGGGTAAGGCCAGCTCAGGGTAGGCAAGGGGGTGAGGGTGGGAGCCACGCACTGGGCCTAAAGCTTTGTGGTGATTAATATTTTTTAGCCATTATGATTTTTAAGGAGTGGGGACAGGTGGTCCAACCCAGGGTTGCTTAACCACTGAGCCACATCCCCAGTCCTTTTTATATTTTATTTAGAGACAGGGTCTCACTGAGTTGCTTAGGGCCTTGCTAAATTGCTGAGGTGGGCTTTGAACTCATGATCCTCCTGCCTTATCCTCCAGAGCAGCTGGGATCACAGGCCTGAGCCACTGTACCCAGCTATGATGGTCAATTTGTGGCCAAAGATGCCCAGCTTAACCATTGTCTCTGGGTGTGTCTGTGAGGGTGTCTCGGGACGAGGGTAGCATTTGAATCATGGGACCCTACAATGGGTGACCCTCTCCATCACCCAACCCACTGAGAGTTTGAGCAGAGAAAAAGGAGGAGGAGAGGAGAAGACCCTGCCTCACCCTTTGAGCTGAGACACCTTTTTATTTATTTGTTTTCTTTTCTTGTATTGGGATGGAACCCAGGGCCTCGCACATGCTAGGCAAGTGCTCTACCATTGAGACCCATTCTCTACTCAGGGTCCCACTGAGTTGTCCAGGCTGGCTTTAAACTTGTGATCTTCCTGAGTAGCTGGGATTGCAGGTGTATGCCACTGTGCCCCCCTTAGCTGGGGAATTGTATGTCCTCTGATTCCACCCTTGGATCTATACCTTTGGCTAGTTCTCAAGCCTTCAGACTCCAACTGAACTCTACTTCTCTGGGTCCCCACTTGCAGATGGCAGATTGTGAGTCATCTCAGCCTCATGACCATGTGAGCCAATTCCTCCTAATAAATCTGTGTGTGTGTGTGTGTGTGTGTGTGTATGTGTGTGTCCATCCGTCCTATTTCTCTAGAGAACCTGATTCACATGGGTACCCTCCAGCTCTGCAGGGGGTTGGATGGGGGGAAGGCAGAACATACAGGCTGCTTTCCTGATCAGCACCAGCAGCTCGCTCTGAGCCCATTGGACACATGGAGCTTCTGAATCAGGTTTCATCTGTAAATGACAGAAACATTTGCAACTATATGTTTTTATTTATTTAGTTTTAGACAATGGCTCCAGAGCGGGGCTCTTTGTGTGGAACCCACAGCATTAGAGATCTTTGGCTGGGCTTAAAGAACCCGGGGAGTTTCTGAAACTGTAAGCTGGAGTCTGTGCCATTTGCATATTATATTCTTTTTGGAATAAGACCCCCGTGGCTCCTAAGTGTTCTAAAGGATTTCTGGGGCTTCCTGGGACAAGGACATCACTGCTCAAACAAGCTTGTGTGTGTCAGGGAGCTTGTCAGGCATAGGAGCTGACTCAGGAGCCTTGGCTTAGCCTGAGACTCTGCACAGCCCGCATGCTCCCAGGGGCTGCTGCTGCTGGTCCTCTGAATGGCCGGGCTCCAGAGCTAAGCTGCCCAGGGAGGTAGACACTGACCACAGGTGGCCAGTGAGCTCTTGATTGTGGCTCATCCAAATTGAGATGTGCAGGAAGCGTGAACCACACACCGGATTTCAAAGACTTATGACCAACGAAAATGTAGTGTACCTCCCTAGCCATTATTACACTGATGGCATGTTGCAATGATGATATTTTGGGGGTATATAACATATATTCAAAATATGTTATTTGAATTCATTTCACTATTCTATTATTATTATTATTATTATTATTATTACAGTAATAGGGATTGAATCCAGGAGCTTACACAGGTTTTGCAAACACTCTACCACTGAGCTACATCCCCAGCCCTTCTTCTTATTTTTTATTTTGAGACAGGATCTCGCTAAGTTGCTGAGGCTGGCCTCAAACTTGTGATCCTCCTGCCTCTGCCTCCCAAGTCACTGGGATCACAAGTAGGTACCAGTGTGCTTAGCTTTCTTTATATATATATATATATATATATATATTTTTTTTTTCCTTTTCTTAAGAGGGGCTGTAAAAAAGTGCAGTTTAGGGCTGGGGACATGGCTCAAGTGGCAGTGCGCTCACCTGGCATGCGTGAGGCACTGAGTTCGATCCTCAGCCCCACATAAAAAAAATAAAGATAAAAAAAAAGTGCAGTTTACATTTGCGGCCTGCTCTGTGGCTCACTTCACACTTCTGTTGGCTGTAGGTTCTGGAATGAAGACGCTTCATGGGGCAGGAGAGGGAGCCCTGGAATTTGGTCCCGGGACCAGTGTCCGTGGTGCAGCTAAGCAGCTGGAGACTCTGCACAGCCCCTTCCCCGACCACGGCTGCCGCCTGGGAAAGGTGCTACGAAGTCCTCCCTCAGGTCTGGAAGGCCGTGTGGCCCCGAGGGGACCTCACCTCCTTAGTGCCACAAGTTCTCCAGAGGCATGGGGTGAGGTTAGGGTCCTGCAGTCGGTGGCCGAGCGCCTGTGTTCACCCGCAGCCTTGCACGTTGCTGCCCATTGACCTGGGGAAGGTGCTGCCCCTCTCTCTGCTCGTCTTTGGTTTTCCCATTTGTAAAACAGGCATAGAATTAATACACATCTCCCAACATTGACGAGAGGAATGGATGAACAAATACTTAGAAAGGCTTAGACCATGACCATGACTGTGACCTGGTACATAGCAGCTCTCAGTTAACAGGGTCTATCATTTTCATTACAAACCAGGGTTAAATTTCACATTCTGCCCCTTCTACATGGGCTAAGCAGGGCCATTTACTGAGCCAATCCTTGGTTTTCTTTTCTGTAAAATAAGCACATCGTTATCAATGAATGATAAGACAATGTACTGAAGCAACTGGTGCTGGGTGGGGCACACAGCAGGCCCTGAATAAGTGGTAAAATATGGTCATCCTCCACTTCTGTATTTCAGTGTCTGTTCTCAGGACCAAGAGGTGCTGTGTTCCCTGTGTTTAGTCACCCTCACTCATCAGCATGGCCTCCAGGAACACATCTGGGTCAACTCCCAGCATGAATCTTGTGGAGACTTATCTTATGCCCCATCCAGAATCTGACCAAAAGTTTTAAATACAGAATGATTGCTTCAAAGCGGCTGTCATAGCCAGGGACCTCACGGATGGCTGCAGTGGGTAGCAGTACCTTAAGCACTTGTGAGGTTTGGGAGCTTGGAAGTGGCCCTTTAGGGCTGTGTACCCCCCACTCCCCCAGGACAGTGTGTTTGGACCTCTGGTTCTCATCTATTTTAGATTGGTTTGGCTTTGCCAGGACGGTGGCCTCCAGAAGACTGAGCGGTCACCCTGTGTGGGGCAGTGCATCTCTGAAGCAAGGGGCTGGAAAACAGTTTGTGTGTCCCAGGGAGCGCCTTGCATGAAGTAAAGGATGGGCTAATGGACTGGTCCCTGCTGCAAAGACAGAACCCATTTGTTCCAGGAAGCCAAGCACCACAAGTCCTCAGACTGGCGGTCTTGGCAGGTCATCTCTGCAGAGCTTCCCGGAAGGTTCAGGGCTCATCGACTTTTCCAGGCAGCCCTGAGACCACTCATCTACCTCTTCACTAATGCAAGAAAGAGAAATGAGATTCTCCAACACTGAAGGCACTGTGGCTTAGAGCCTCCTTGTTGGGGAAGCTGGGTGTCTACCTAAACTTGTGCACAGGGAGAATTCAGAATGCATCTCAGCTGCTGGACACTCCAAACAAATGGGGACATTTTGTTAAGACTAATTCTGTCAGGGAGCACTTGTCTTCTTCAGGAGTCTTCTGAGAATAACAGGTTTTTTTTTTTTTTTTCCTCTTGGGACTAGAAAACATTTATTGCTTTATTATAATTATAAATTCAGTGCATACATAGGGTGGAATTTGAAAGATAGTGTTCAAAAGAAAAATAGTTTGAAATTCTGTCAGATGTAGGCAATTTTTCATTTGATGATAGTTCCTTCCAATAACAGTGTCTGAATGTTTCTCTTACAAAAGAGGATTTCAGGGCTGGGGATGCAGTTCAGATGGGGCCTGGGTTCTATCCCCAGCACTGGGGGAAACAAAAAGAAAGAAAGAAATAGGAGGAGAAGGAGAGGGAAAAAAGGGAGGAAGGGGAGGAACACTTTATTAAGTCTATATCTCACTAGTGGGACGAAAGAAAATTTACCCTGTACATTCAGCTTTGTATTCTGTGTGTGTGTGTGTGTGTGTGTGTGTGTAATTTAAAATCACATTATAAAACCTTTGTGTCTTTTGAACAAAAGAATTACAGGTGTTGATTGGCACCTGTACTTGTAAATACAGGTATTAAATGTTACATAGTAAATACATATGATGAAAAATCCAAGCCACAAAGGGAAAGTGTGAGTGAAATTATAAAAGCAAATCAATGCCCCTCTGACAGCTGTCTCTTTCTTGAGAAATTTCAAGACTGTACAAATGAATGTGTAGGATGCACAGAAATTAATGTGTGGGTTGCTCTGTTACCTTGAGCTCAAGTTTCTGGCATCATGAATTGCCAGCACTTAAACATTGCTATTTTGTTAAATGTGCAAAACAAAACCCCCAAACTCAGATCTGGTTCCCTAAAGTGCACAGCGTGATCTCTCCTCATTCCCCTGGGAAATAAGACTTTTACCAGCTGAGAAATATTCCCTCACACAGGCCACAACATGCTTATCCAGGCTGCTGGACATCGGGTTGCTTCGTTTTCCATGATCCTGCTACGAAACTACACTCCTCTGTGACAAGCCAGAGCTCAGCCTTATGTTGCTGTCCCTGGCTCATTTCTGATCCTAGCTTTTGGGGTAACTTCAGAGTAGTGCTCTTGAGTCACAGGCCTGACCCTAAGGTTCTTAATACATCTTGCCAAATCTCCTTCCAGGAAAGTGGCAGCAGGGCACATTGCCACCAGCAACAGGTGACAGTAGATCTTAGGATCACCACACTGGTTGAGAAAGGGCCTCCAGCCTCGTCCCCACACCAGCTTTAAAATCCTCATGTGATGAAGAGATCGAGACTCCCTGGGAGCAGCAGATGCCCATGCTCTGGGGGACTGCACCTAGCCAGGGGCATGTGAGCCCGATTCCATACCATGCAGGGGCTGTTGGGGCTGCTCCACTGATGTACAGTTCCCTCTTCTCCAAGGGACCCATGATGGTTCTCAGCCATCAGTGACAAAAGAGCTGGTTGTAGGTCTGGCCCAGTCTGAGCGTCTCATCTTTCAAAGTCTGCATCCTGCTCTGCTCCAGACACCCTGGTGGGGTCACTTCCCTTTCTTAGCAGATGTACTCCTGGTTTCGGCCTCAGATCACTTTAAACCCAATCTGTGTTAAGTGTGTTACCAAAAGCAGTCGTGTCCTTCACTGTCCTCTGCACACAGCCTGCTCATGGAGACGCAGGACTTTGGGTCATCCCTTTGTCCATTTGGTTTTGAGTCAACACTATTGGATGACCACCCACCATGCACCAGGCACTGCAGGAGGCACCATGGAGGACAAGACCCACAGGCCTTCCTCCTGGAGCCCAGCGGCTGGTGCTGGAGCCACATCCTAGGTTAGAGACAGACAGAATCCCAGGAGAGGTGGGCGGGAGGTGACACTGAACTTGAGGCTTCAAGGATGAGTGGGAATGGGAGATGGAAGGGAAGGGGAAGCGTGTGTCCTTGGGACGGGCGAGCACTGGGGCTTTCCAGGGGCTGGGGACAACAGTGGGCTGGAGTTCAGGGCCACGGTGGCAGGAGGTGCTGAGCAGGAGGCCCAGCCCAGGTGGTCCGCAGAGGCACGTGTGGGAAGAGCCCCAGAGCGAGTGCCATCCACACCTGGATGAGAGGACACGGAGCCACAGAGGGACACCGCTGGGCTGCTGCGGCGGCGATGGTTCAGGCAGGAGGAATTCTCATGGCCTTGTGCCCAAGTCACCCTGGGGCGTCAGGTGAGCCTGGCACCAGGTCTGACCACGCGTGCTGCCAGTTTCTTATGCAGGCCTCATTGACAGCCACCTAGAGAGCGCCAGGCCCTCCCGAGACCTCTGTCATCTGGGAAGGCCTCGAGACCCACTTGTCAAAGGTGTTCCCTCTGGAAAGGGGCGTGTAGCATTTAAAGGGCGAGACCCAGGGGAGGTCCCGTGCCAACCTCCTCTGGGATATTGACTCCTGAGCTGGAGAGACTCTGAGAGCAGACCCTGGGCCAGTCTCCCCCTCCCCATGCTGGCTCCGCACCTGGGAGGTGACCCCTTGGCCTCTCCCTCCCACTCATCTAGCTGCCCTGGTGCACGCAGTGAGTGGCGGGTGCTAGGGAGGGATGGTGAGAGAGGTTCCTGCCCAGCGAGCCCTCAAGTTCCTGTTAGTCTGTAAGCGGGGGTCGCAGCTTCACAGACCCCCACTTTGCCGAGGACTCCCTGTGTCTCTCCTGACTCTCCAGCCCAGGACACTGTCACCCTGCCTCTCAGACCTCATCTGACAGCCCTTGGTGGGCTCCTCTTGGGGCGTGGGAGGTTAGAGGCTCAGTCTGCTGCTGTGCCCCAGAAGCAAAAGCCATTGGCTCAGACGCCTGGCGTCCTCGACTGCTGCTGAATGGTGTGACATTCCTGCCCCTGGGACATTCCCAAGCCTTCCCACCCAGCTCCCCCACCTCATCAAACCCCCCTGGACTGTCACACCCTGGTCTCTGTGCAGGCCAGGGACGGGTCGTAAGTGATTGTCAGAGTGAATTTCCACAGCCCGAGAAGAGCCGCGTGCAGCGGCCAAGGCCAACGCCAACCCTGATTACTGTGGTTCTAACATGAATTCTTTCTAGAAGGGTCTTACTCACTGGCCAAAAAACTGTTTGCTTTTTTTCAAGAGCAGGAGAAAGTAAAACAAGATCAAAGAACAGAAAGAATGGAAAATTATCCTGCACAGACCGCGGAGGCCGGCTGTGCACGAGGAGTCATGTGCGTTACCTCCGCGGTAGCCCATTGCGCAGATGGGCTGTTTAAGCCGAGAGGGGACAGTGCCTGGGAATGTCCAGCCAGTGAGTTTCAAGGCTGGGAATCAAATCAAGTGTGTTTGCCGCTAGCATTTTTCCTCTTCACTACCTGGCACTCAGATGAAAAGAGGTCTAGAACAGACAGATGGAATCTTGGACGCGGCTTCCACATCCCTTGGTCGCGGCTGGCCGGGTCTCTCGCTCCAGCTAACCCGTGTGAGCTCCCCGTGCGGCTGGTGCTGGAGGGCAGAAAGTCTCCCCAGGTATGTCCTCAGAGCGTAGAACCATTAGAGTAAGACAGACAGATAGACAGACAGACACACACACAGCAGGAACAGAAAACGGTGGCGAGGGACAGAGTCACAATGAAAGGATGGAGACTCCCAGGGAACAAGAAGGACGTCTTCCAGGGTCCTTACAACTCTGACGATTTCTGTCCTGGGGGTGGAACCCAGGGGCACCTACAGCTGACCTGCATCCCCAGCCCTTTTATTTTTTATTTTGAGACAGGGTCTTGCTAAGTTGCTGAGGCTGTCCTTGAACTTGTGGTCCTCCTGCCTTGGCCTCCCAAGCAGCTACTGCGCCTGGCTTTGGAGATTTTTCTCCTTGACTGTATGTGCTGAACTAGGTCCACCTTCAGAGGACATGAGTGCAGCCAAACTTGCCCATTTGGGGGGACGATGCATCTTATATCTTTCTGAAGAACAAAGTCCAGGGCCGAGTACAGACCTCTGGGCTGGCTGGGCTCCAATGCCTGACTTCACAGGGCACGCAGAAGAAAACCCACTCTGAGGCTTGTTTCTGCAGATCCAAGGGGAGTTACCCCTGTGGATTTCAAGAAAAGCAGGGAGGGGGGGAGGGAGGGAGGGAAGCATGTCAGTTTTCTGTCACTGCATAACAAATCACCACGAATCAGGTTACTTACAACAACACAAAATCATCTCACGGCTTCAGTGGGTCAGGTGTCTGTCTGACCACAGGTCAGCCAGGTCCCCTGCTAAAGGCATCTCAGGGCAGTACTCTCGGTGCTGGCCAGGGCTGCACTTGTCTGGAGTCCCCCTGGGCCTGCTCAGGGCGTGGCAGGATTTGCCTCCTGTGGTCCCAGCCTGAGGCATCAGTCTCCTCACCGGCCATTGAGCAAAGAGCCATGCTCTGCTACTGGAGGCCACCAAATTCCTTGCCATGTGGCCCCTTCCACCTTTGAGCTAGCAATAGGAAAACTTTAAGCTAGGAACAGGTCAATCCCCAATTCCAGCCCCTTACTCCAAATCTCCGACCTCTTGAATTATATGTTAAGGGCTTCATGATCAGGTCAAATCCACTAGGGTTTCTCCCTTTCTCAAGGCCAACTAATTTGGGGCTTTAATTCTATCTGCAAAACTTCATCACAGCCATGTCCAGGTTCCTGTTTGATCAAAGAACTCGGAGAGACATGTATATACCAGGGGCCAAGAATCTGGGGGGCTGTCTTTGAATCCTGCCTACCAGAAAGATAGGAAGGACGAGATAGAGACAGAGGGAAAGGGGCTTGGAGGTTGCCTGCTGGTGCAGACGCTGAAGAAGCTGTGCATGGGAATCAGTATGGAGGTTCCTCAAAAGGCCAGGCATGGGCACCGTACTACCACCAAAGAATTAAAGTCATCTTGCTACATGACACGTGCACACCCCTGTTCATAGCAGCACAGTTCCCAGTAGCCAGACTGTGGAACCAGCCTAGGTGTCCGTCAAAGGATGAATGGATAAAGAACATGGGGTCTCTATACAGGATAGAGTTTTATTCAGCCATAAAGAAAAATGAAAGGATGTCATCTGCAGGAAAATGGATGGAACTGGAGACCATATTGTCAAGCAAAATTAGCCAAACTCAGAAGGTCAAGGTTCCTGTGTTTTCTCTCCTATTCGGAAGCTAGAGAGGAAAAGGGAGAGGGAAGGTGGGGGTGGATCTCATGAAAACCAAAGGTAGATCAGCAGAGGAAAGGGACCAAGGTGTGTGTGGGGGGTAAGTGCTGGGATGATCTTGGCCAAATACATGGTTCTAGTGTGTGACGAATGTGACATCAGATCCCAGCCGTATGTGCAACTATAATGCACCAATAAAAAATGGGGGGGGGAAGCTGTCCCTTGGTGTGGTCTGTGGAAGAGGATGGGACAACAGCTCCATAAACACAATTGTCACTGCTGTAGTTTGGACCTGGATTGTCCCTGTTAAAAGTTTGGTCCCAGCTTGGAGCTATTAGGAGATGGTGGAAACTTCAACAGGCGGGGCAGAGAGGGGGACCTTCCGGGCACTGGGGACACGCCCTCAGAGGGATATTGGGACTCCTCCCTCTCTTGTTCCTTGAGTCCCTTCATGAGGTGAGCAGCTGTGTTCCACCGGGTGCCTCCTGCCGTGCTCTCTCCCCAGCTGCCCCAAAGTAACAGGGCTCACCGGCCATGAACAGACACCTCCAAACCTGTGACTCTTATGATCTCCTTTATCTCAGGAAAGTGGGCTCACACAGTCACCGAGGCCAGGTGGTGGGCTGGCCCTTGGGCAGCCACATATCCATTTGCTCAGTTACCGGAATTTGAACTTGGCCACAAGGTCAAGGAGGAGCCCATCTGTGCAGGATGCGATTCTGGTTCACTAACCTTTCCAGTTGCCTCAAGTTCTCTCCTTTAAGCAGAAAAGAATTCAAGGTGGTGATGTACATTGGTTTTCTCTGACCTCGAAAGCAGTGTGTGTTCATTGGAAAAAGGAAAGATACCACAAAGCAACAAAAATAAAAGACCCCACGCTTACTCCCACCAAGGAGAGAGTCACATTTAGGACCTTGTGTGTATGTTTGTCCAAAATGGGGGGATGTTTCTGTATGAGGTTGTTGCTCATTAGTTATTTTTTTCCTGCTGTTACACAATTCTCGGTTACATGGACATATCAGGATAGCTTTAACCAGTGTCCTGTTGTGCATAACGAGGGAATGAATACCTGAGAAGGAAGTCTTTATTTATTATTCATTTATTTTGTAATTTAAAAAGAACATAGAATGCATCACAAAGTTGAGTATTGTCTTTGCCTAGGACTGGGGCACCTTGTTAACATCCTTCCAATTTTAGTGCGTGGGCTGAGCACTGATGGCTAAGTCTCAATAGTTTCCTTAGCATAAATGCATAGGAGAGGGATGAGAAGGGCAAGTGACTGTCTGTATCTCAGTTTCTTCACCTATAAAGTGAACTATGGAGGCAGTTAAATGAGAAAACACATATCAAGCAATTGAACCAGGTCTAGCACAGAGTAAATGCTCAATAAAAGTCGTTACTAAGCAGTATCTTTTGTTCTAAACGATTTCTTTTTTAGTTGTAGATGGACACAATACCTTTATTTTGTTTATTTCATACTTTTTAAAATATGGTGCTGAGGATTGAACCCAGTGCCTCACACATGCTAGGCGAGTGCTCTTCCACTGAGCCACAACCCCAGCCCTCTAACGAGTACCTTTTTAAAAATGTGTTTTTAATGGAAATGTGGCTAGTGTGTATTGCACACATGTGCAGCCCCCTATTCAGCGGCAGAGCCTGGGCCTCCACATGCTGGTTCTGGTAGGAAGCCCAGGGTCTGTGATCCTTCCCCAAGACGACCCCCAAGGGTTTCCCTTCCCTGTGAGCCCATGCTGTGCCTCGCATCGTTTCCCTGGGGTGAAGGGGTGTGACCTGCCAACTTGGCTTGGTCAACAGAACAGGCAGAAGTGCCTGAGGGCCAGCCCGGGGCCAGCCTTCAAGAGGACTGGCACTTTCTCCCCCTTAGAAGCAGACCTACAATCAGTTCAGCTTTCGTGTGACTGTGTGACTGATGGTGTGAAGACGCCCCGGCGGGCCATGTGGAGAGAGAGGGAAGACCAGCCAGCCCCACTGGCCCAGCCCCCAGCTGAGATGGTCTTCAGGGGAGTGAAGCTGCCATCTTGGCCTCTGCCGCCCCAGACACCATGACGCCATGTAGAGCAAGGACCGCAGGGCTGAGCAGAGTCTGCTGCTGCGTAAGCCACCGACCTTCCCCTCCCTGACACCCCAAAGCCAGCGCTGACGGCTCTTGCCCAGCTGGGGACTCCACCCCGATCCTGTGAGGCTAGAGGTCCCTGCAGGCCACCCAGGGGTGGCTCATCCCAGGAGTGGCACCTGCCTCCCCCTGCCCCATGCACTTTGGATTCCTTTGGAGTGGGGTTGTAGGTGCAGTAAGACAGCTGTAGGAAGGGGTAAGACTAGCGTTTCTGGGATGGAACAGGGGCCTCCCAGGGTGGTCCCACAGAACAAAGGACAGCCCGACCTGCCATTCACGTAAGTAAACCCTTCGTGCAGGTATCTGAGCCCACAGCCCTGTGCTCAGTTGAGGGTGGATCCTCCTAGAGGGTGTAGGCATGTCAGGTTGGAATACAGCTTTGGTGGTCCCCTGCAGGCGGGGACACTGCTGGCATCAGGTGTGGGGAGGCCAGGGATGCTGCTCGACATCCTACAAAGCCCAGGACAGGACAGAACGCCACACACACACATACACACACACACGCACACACACACAGGCACAGCAGGGCGTGACCCAGGAGCCTGGGAAAGCTGGTCCTCCTCTATTTTATGTTTAAACTCCGTGTTTTCTGTTAGATTTTCCTGGGGTGAAACTACCCCACACCTCGGTGGGAGTTTATTATAAACTCACCTCCCTGGGCACCACGGCTTCTGCTGGGAGAGGACAGCCCAGGGCTCATGTCTGTCCCCTGAGACAGCTCTCGTGGGAACAGCCACCTGCCCGACAGAAGCCAGTTCTCTGTTACTTTGTGCCAAGGCCACGGATGAGCTCACCAAAGCCAGGCGATTTCTATTTCATTTCTTCTTTGTGTTGCTCTTTTAAGTGACGCGTGCAGTCCAGTTAGGTGGCCTGGGAACTCTCATTTCAAAATTAAGAGGCGGCCACCAAACACTACGGAATAATAAGGGAAGGTTGAACTAACTGTCCGAAGGGGACACGGAGTCAGGTTAACAGCTGTTTCTCCAGAACACATCCTGGTGCTGTCCCCAGAACCAGAGACCCGATGAAGTGACCTTCACCTCCCCAAGGTGGACATCCAGGTAGGGCAAAGAAATGGCCCAGACTGAGCTGGTCCAGAGGTGTCACCTCGCCAAGGGGTTCTTGCTATATGCAAGATGCTTCTTTAGAACAGTTCCTGGTACATAAGACACACTCCATATGTTTATTTACTGTTATTTTTATTATTTTGTAGGTCGTCCAGGGGAGTGAGGATGAAGTGGAAGAGACTTGCCGGCCTCAAATTTGCAGTCCTCCTGCCTCAGCCTCCTGAGTCACTGGGATTACATACAGTGCCCAGCCAGGAAGCCCCGGGCTGCCCTGTGTTGCAGACAGCCGTCAGGTGCTTTTCCAGACCTGGCAGGGCTCCCCCAGGCTCTGTTGGCTGTATCCCCCTCGGGGTTCTGTGTGGCCAAGGAGCCTGGACCACTGCTTCACCAGAACCCCACCTGCCGTCAGGACCTTGGGGAGCGGCAGGGGCCCTCTGGGTCAGTGACCTTACACACCAGAGCCCACTGCTCCTCCTGTGTGAACCGCCCCCCTCCCCACCACCCCAGGGCTACTCCCTCCAGGGCTCACGACTCTGGCCTCCTTTGAGCCACGTGTCCCTGAGCGCCTGCAGAGCCCTGGTTCAGGGACAAGCCCCACTTCCCCAGTTTCCCTGCCTCTGAACTCTTGGTGCATTCCATTGTTCAATCAGTTACGTTTAATAACATAACAAGCACCTGCCAATCACCGCCCTGCACGTGGCCAAGACCTTGAAAGTGACTTTGCGTCATTGTCCCTGTGGAAATGCTCACGAAGCAGCGGTGTAATTTGCACTTGAACCTGTTCACAGGGTCGTACTATTTGCAATCTTTGGGCCACGATTTTTCTGTTTTTAACCTGGTGTCTCTGGGGCCTTCTGAGCTCACTCCTCTGTTCCAGTCCCTCCCGCTTTGCTCCCTTTCCAGGCTGCTCTTTCCCCGGGGAGCTCAGTCTGCAGCTCGTCCACCTGAGCTCCGTGGTCAGAGGTTTGCTGGGCTCTGAACGGCCACATCCTGGCTTCCTGGCTGGGATCCCCTGGGCACAGTGGGCTGGGGGACAAAGGCTCTTCCTTTCTAGGTGGCTTGAGCCTACAGTGGGGCTCAGTGGCAGGAGAGCTTCTTCCACCCCTGTCCCTGCTGTGACACTCGGCGAGCTGGGTCACCTCAGTCTCAGTCCCCTCCTCTCTACACGGGGACCCTCTCAAGGGTCCCCTGTGTGGATCCTGGAGAGGGTCCCTGTGTAGGGCGCCCTTCCTGCTCCCCCGTGAGGCACAGATGCCTGGGGAGCGGGAGGGTGCTGTGGGGCTGGGGCAGTGGGGGATGTGGGGTTTGTCCCAACCCAACAGAGCCACGCTGGGTGGGAAAACAGCACCTCGAGACGAACCAGCAGTGGACAGGAGAGGCAGCTCGCATGCCCAGGGTCCCTGCCACGCCAGCAGGACAAGTCCTCAGCTCTGGACCCCACATGACCCTCCCCGCCTGTGCACCCTGTCTGCATTCCCGCGGGCCCTGTGGGGCATGCCCACCCACATGTGCAAGACAAGCCACCTCTGTCCCCAAGGTGCCTCTCCTCCAGGGTCCTCCTCCTTTAAGTGCATCCTTTTCTCCCCTTGAAGGTGTAACCCTGGGCCCCCCACAGCCCTCCCAAATACTTTTTTAGATGTGTCTCTTCCACTTTATCCTCACTCTCCTGGACCTAAAAAATAATATAAACAACAATAAATAAACATATGGAGTGTGTCCTACGTACCAGGAACTGTCCTAATGAAGCATCTTGCACACAGCAATCTGCCGCAGTCTGGCTGGGCACAAATCACGAGCCACTCAAGCAGGAACAAACTTTATTTCCAAACTCCACCAGCACACTCCCCGGAAATTCTCCTGAACGCCACCCTCCAGGAACACACCACACACCCACCGGAACTCCCTCCCCTGGGCTGCGCGCGCACTCACTCTCGGAACCCCGCGAGAACTCAACGGGAACTCCAAAGTAGCGGCCATCCTATTACCGGACAGTAAAGGTCTAATATACAATTGAATCAATCCAGCATCATCTTAATAGCTCGCCTCTCAACCATTACTGCTGGCAAAATGCCAGGGGCCATTCCGACTGGCTGTGGCTCTCAACAGCAATCCTTTTAATCTTTACTACCTTATGAAGTGGGTTATCATTACTATATTTGTTATCATTACTATATATTTTGGTACTGGGGATTGAACTCAGGGGTGCTTTACCACTCAGCTACACCCCCAGGCCTTTTTCGCTTTTATTTTGAGACAGGGCTTCACTAAGTTGTTTAGGGTCTCACTAAAGGGGCTGAAGCTAGTCTCAAATTTGCAATCTTCCTGCCTCGGCCTCCAGAGTCGCTGGGATGACAGGCGCACACTACTGCACCTGGCCTCTTTGTCGTCATTATTGTTATTTTCCTCCTCAAAACCACTGTGTAGATGGAGGAATAGAACTCAGAAGGATTAAACCAACCCAAGGCCCACAGTTTGTAAGAAGAGGAGCTGGGGTTTGAACCCAAGTTGCCCAGACTCAAAGCCCACAGTAGGACCAGCATCCTGCACCGCCTCCTGCAAGTTTGCAGTCCTGCAGTGGGGTGGGCTCTGCAGAGCGTACCACCCCAGGAGGACCTCTAGAGGCTGTATCCAGTGTCCTTTGTGAGGCCTGGGCACTGGAGGCCAGGCACAAGGCACACCGAGATCTTGTTGATAAGGGAGTTGCCAAGTGCATGTGGCGGCAGTGAGAGAAGAATCAGCTGCCTGCGCAGCTCCTGCAGTGAAGTGCAGCCTGAGGCAGACTGGGTAGGCAGTGCGCAGAGTAACCTTGTCCCCCTCAGTCCCAACAGCATGATCCTGTTAGCAAGGGAACTTACCTGAAAGGCTGGGAGAAGAGCCCAAGACGTTGGAGGGCAGCCAGGAAGCCCCAACTGCACAGGGGTTGCAGCCAGCGACAGGTGCTGAGCTGGAATCTAGACTTGTGGCTTCCCTGGACTCAGACCTGTCCCCGGTGCCCACACCAGCTCTGCCAGGCCTGCCCCGGGGGCTTTCACACCTCCCTCCCCAGAGCCTGCCCTTCCCTCTGCACAGGGGCTCAGGGCAGGAAGGAAAGAAGGACGGTTCTATCAACCCCTCCTGCCCACAGGCCCCTCCTGGGCCCTGCAGATTGCTTACCCAGCCCAACAAGCTGAAGCGTGGCCCTTACTGTGACCTTAGGGCCTAGAAACAGACAGTGCTCAGCAGTTCCCAAGAACCAACCGCCGCTTGCTGAGAGCAAATTACCTGATTTCCATCTCACTAAATACACACGCGTGACATTCACACCAACAAGAGTGAAATTGTCACAGAAGCCCATGCCTACCCAAAGAAGCCCGAATCTTATTTTCGATTCTTATCCTTAGGGAAGACTCCACTGGAAATGCCTGGTCAAATGCCTGTGTTTTCCCTCAAGATAGCTCCGCTCCGTGCAGTTATGCACCAACTGGATACACACTTAGGCTCATTGTCTTTTTGTGCTTTTTGGGAGATGCTAGGAATTAAACTCAGGGCCTTGGCATGATGAGCAAGCACTGTGATACCGAGCCACATCCTCAGCCCTTTTAATTTGTACTTTGAGAGAGGGTCTCATGAAGTTGCTGAGGCTGGCCTTGAACTCTCCATCCTCCTGCTTCAGCCTCCTAAGGAGCTGGGATTACGGATGTGCACCACAGCATCTGTCTGGCTAACTGGTTTTGTTTTGCTCTTGATTTTCAATGATTTTTGTTCCACCCATTTTGACCTCTTCTCATCTGGTTTCTAAAACATTCTGGACAGGGTGTGGGCTTTGGGATCTGATGCCAGGTTCTTGCGTGTCTCTGGTTCATCCTAGATGCCAGGACACTGGAGAAGCCACCTCATCCCTGAGCCCAGATGCTCTCACCTCCGAAACAGGATGATCACTCCTACCTGGCCAGGTGCTGGGGGTGCAGGGCGTGGGGACAGGTGAGAAAGACACAGCTCTAGCTCCCGGTGCCTTGTCCAAGGGCAGGAGGGGGCTGCTGACCACAGGCTGGACCTTGTGCCAGAGTCCTTCACGGAGCACAGCAAGTCGCCTGCCAGGCCTGGGAGTGTCTCCAATGAGTCATGCCGGTCACCCTGGACACCATCCTTCTGGGAAGGCTCCAACAGAGCCCTGTTGGCCTGCTTCCTACGCTGGGCGTGAGCAGCCGCCCCATGACAGCTCTCACCTCACTCAGGGCAGCAGGCGGATCAGAAGAGAAATACCTCCCCGGCCGCTCTTGGCCGTGACCTGAGTGCATGACGGCTCCCAGCAGAGCCTGCACCGCCCTCCCCTTGTAAGACAGAGACAGGAGACGTCGCAGAGCCGGCCAAGTCCCTCCCATTCCCAGTTGTCCTCAGCGTTGCTTTGGCCAGGGGACGCTCCCTAAGTTACTAAAGTTGTTCTCCAACTGAGTGCGTCCGTGGGTTCCAAGGTTTCTCTGTTACAGATAATACTGCGGAGGGTATCGCTGTGTGTGCTTTGACTTCCAGGCCTCCTAAAGGCACCACCCAGAAATGCCCTGGCCACCTTTGTTCTAGCTCCACTCGGGTGGCACTGGTGGAAAATGTGTGCTCCTCTCTCAGAATAAAAGAATAAAACAGCACACGAAAGTTATTTGAGGCTGGGTTTCTTTGAGTTATGGTAACATAAATAAATCTCCTGCACATGTTTGTTTGTGTTCTCTGCGTGTGAATTTCCATATTTTTTTTTTTGTTTCTTTCTTTTATTGGTGGTACTTGGAATTGAACCTGAGTGTTCTACCACTGAGCGACACCCCCAGTTCTTTTTATTTATTTTTTAAATTTCGAGACAAGCTTTTGTCAAGTTGCCCACTCTGGCCTCAAACTTGGACTCCTCCTGCCTCAGCCTCGAGAGTAACTGGCATTATGGTGGGTGTGCCACCGCACCCAGAAAATGGTCTGGGTTTTGCTGATGATTATTTTTCTGACTGTGTGACATTTATATTTGGACATGTGAGCAAATATTTGCTGTAAATAATGCATCTGTTCTAGCTCGCATTGTAGGCCCCCCAAAAGAAACGCTGGTGTTTTCATCCCGTACCTCAAAATGGGATCTTATTTGGAAATAGGGAGGTGACAGATGCTGTGAGTTCAGACAAGGTCCCAACAGAGCAGGACAGACACCTAAGCCAATAGGAGGGGTGCCTCAGAGGAGAGAGGATGGAGACAGGCACAGGGAGAAGCCCCGTGAGGCCACCACACACCAAGCAACGCTGGGCTGCCCGGAACCACGGAGCCGGGACAGGCGGGAAGGACCCTTCTCAGGCGGGAAGGACCCTCCTAGGTCTCCAGAAGGCGCAGGGCCCTGTAAAGCCTTGCTCTCAGCCCTCTAGCGTCCAGAGCTGTGGGACAATGAGTTCTGTTTTGTCTGTTGAGCACACTGGGATCGAACCCAGGGCCTTGCACATGCTAAGCCAGCACTCTGCCACTGAGCTACACCCCCAGACCCAGGTTTCTGTTTCTTAGCCACCTTGATTATGGTCCTCTGCCATCACAGCCCCAACTGATAGTGTCCAGTGGAAGGCCACCCACAGAGCAGCGTGTAGAGCAAAGTGGATGAGCAGGTAGGGGATTACCTTGGTTTAGCGAGGAGAATAGAAGGGTTAAGAGCCGGGCCATCTGGGCTCAAATCCCAGCCCTGTCACTCAGTAGCTGTGTGATTTTAGGAAAGTTACACAACCTCTCTGTGCCTCGGTGTCCTCTCCTGCGAACAGGGGTCTCCTGGTCCATTCGAGCTGCTAAACCCTGCGGCGTCCGGCTAACGGAGCCAAGTCCAGCGAGGGACGGCGGGGTTAAAAAATACACAGGACACCAAGGTTCTTCATCCAGGAGGGAGCATGTGTGGCCTTATTGCCAAATTTGTTCCCCTTGTATATCTTTTTAACAGCTGCGGGAAATCACTCAAAAGTGAGGAGGGAAGAGTAATAACTGTGTCCTTGGGTTACTGTCACGTCACCGTCCCCTATCAGGAGGCTCGAACAGGTCAAGATGTTCCTGAGAGACACATATGCTCTAGGCAGATAAACAGGGAACCGCAAGCCCGCAACTCGGCCTTGTGAGCTGGCCACATTGACATGCATAACAAAGAACTGGGGGTTGAGTCCCCAGGGGCCAGGGCGGGCCTGCTACCAGCAAAACCCCAATACCATAGGCTGGGCAGGAAACCCAAGACCAAGGTGTGGGCCCGTCCAGTGTCTGGTGAGGGCCTGCTTCTGGCTCCTTGATGGCCTTTTCTTGCTACGACCTCACATGGTAGAAGGGATGAAGTCACGCTAATAAAGGCACTAGTGACGTTCCCCAGGGCTCCGCCCCATGATCTATCACCTCCCAAAGGCCCACCTCCTAACACCATGACAGCGTTGGGGTCAGCACACAAATCTGAGGGGGACACAAGCATTCCGTCTATAGCAGGGGACAGGAGAGTCCAGCAGGGATTGGCCCCTCCCTAGAGCAGGCGGCCCACTGCCTCTGGAGGGTGAAGGCAGGTCCTTCATGAGCAGGGCCCATGGAGATGGACATGACGCTCCTGGACCTTGGGAGTTTAGAATCCGTGGCCAGACTCCGGAGGAGCACCCAGGCTGGGGGTGAGCGAGGTGGAGTGTCACCAGTCACCAACACAGGGAGAGAAGCAGTCAGAGTCACAAGAGCTACACAGAGGGAGGTCACCAAGGGGTCCAAGACAGCTTCTGAGCCAGGAGCCTGTGTGAGGGCTCTGGAGGGTGGTTTGGGTTTGGACCTTCAGGGACGCAGAGGACGGACCCTGACTAGAGACACAGAAGTCCGTCTATCCCTGGGGACCATCAAGGACAATCCCATTTGATGGCTCTGTAGGAAGAAAAGGCTGAATGTGCAAAGGGGCTTGGACCTCCCCTGGGCGCCGAGGAGTCCCTAAGAGAACCGAGCACGATTGCTAAGACCCTTGACCTGCCCTCCCCGAGACCCCAGAGCTGCCTGCTCCCAGCTGCATCCACAGGATCAGGTCCCTGCGCTGGACTCAATGCCAGGCTCTATTTCCTGTTTCCAGGTTTCTCGAGGGACCAGGGTCATGAAGAGGTCGGTATCTGCGGGGTTGGCAAGTGGCCGGCTGGCCAAGGGAGGACACCACCTACCCGACCTGCTTCACTGACAGTCCCGAGAAGGACCCAGGAGGTACCTGCAGCCTGTGGGTGGGACTTTCCCATCAGAGGCTCTGGAGGGGGAGGTCAAATCCTGCTGCTGCCTGGATGGAAGCCCTCAGGAGACCCTGACCCCAGGACGAGAGGCCAACCCCTACCCCTAACCCCAGTCACCTCTCCGTCCTCCTTGGTGCCCGACCCAACTTGTCTTGGGCCCGATTCCAGCTGTGGAAGTACTGGCAGCACCGACGGTTGTCTCGGTTTCTCCCCTGTTTCTAAGGACCTCCCAGGTGCCTGCACCGGGAGAGGGACTTTCTCCTTTGCACTCAACAACCTTAGAGGGACTCTCTTTTTCCAGATGAGGAAACCAAGGCACAGAGAGGGGAAGGAATATTCCCCAGTAAATAGCAGGTTTTGAAATCTCCCAGCAGATGTGGTCTCTCCCTGGCCTTCAGCCTTGCTCCCCTGGGCACAGGTGATGTGGTTAAAAGCAGGGTCTGCAGCTGGACCACCTGCCCTGGGACTTTGGACAAGGTTTTACTTCCTCTCTGCCTCACTTTTCTCATCCACAAAATGGGGTTGTTTGGGGGATTAAAGGACGGTTACATGAGAAATGCCAGATGGGTAGTAGATGCTCTCAGAGGAGCAAAGCCAGTCCTCTGAGAGGTGCTGACCCTGCCGGTGATGTCCCGGCCTGACCTCGGGGTGCAGATTAGAACCCGTCACCACCCCAGGCTTCCCCAGCTATAGGGCAGGGAATAGGAAGCTCACAACTGGGAACCCTAGCGGAGCTCTGTGAGTTCTGAGAACCTGCGGGAAGCCAGGAGTCTGAGAATACTGCGCAGAAAGCTTCTTCATGTTGCTCTGAGTGTTTCCCAGCTCCCCAAAGCCCGCCCATGAGCCTTGGTTTCAGGACTCCAGAACTTGGGAGCCCCTCACCCCCCAGCTCCCCGGCAAGCTGTTATCTGACTCTGGCAGGAAGGGGAGGGAGTGGGGCTGGGAGCCAGGGGACAGCACCAAGCGTCTGTCTGTCTGTCTTCCCTCCCTCCCTCCCTCCCTTCCTTTCTTTACTACAGATTGAACCCAGGGCGCGTAACCACTGAGCCACATCCCCACCCTTCTCTATGTTATGCATACAGACAGAGCCTCGCTAAGTCGCTGAGGCTGGCCTTGAACTGTTGGTTCTCCTGCCTCAGCCCCCGGTGCCCAAGGGACTTTTTTGTCTATTTTTTCTTTTCTCCTTGTTTCCTGACTCTTCAGTTCTGTTGTGATGATGGGGTTGGAAAGAGCCCAAATCCCAGGGAGGATGGGACCTAGACTGGCCTTCCCTCACCCACCCCCTAGGTCTCCTGGCCTCTTCCATTGCCCAGACAAAGCCTTCCTCGGTGCTGGGGCAGTGAGGAGGGCAGGTGACCCAAGGGAGGGGGGCAGGAGAAACCCAGGCTGCCCGGATGGGCTCCGCTCCATCTGCCTTCGTGGCCAGCGTCTGCGCAGTGGACCATCCCATCCCCGCTGGGTGGCAATCAGGGGATTTAGCGGAGGCCAGCGGGCAGGAAAGCAAGACCATCCTGCTAGAGACTAAAGCACCACCAAGCCAGGCCCGTGCCCCTGAGGAGGTCGGTGGTCCCAGCCCAGGCCGGCTGGTGAGAGGAGGAGCTGCAAATCGGGGTGGGGGGGACTTTCCCTGCCCCGCCACGTCCCGTCCATAAATGGTCCCGCCACTTGGCAGTCTGCTCTCACCGTTTTTATTTGGGGTCGTTCCCAAAGGCCACGCGTCAAGGAAACAGGGCTGGGGACACAATGGTGGCACAGTGACCAGCCGCCCAGGCCCTGGCTAATCACTAGGAACACCTGGAGGAACTCGGAGAAAGAAACCAGAAACAAAATCCCTGCGATTAGGGTTGCAGGCTTCTGGTGGTCCCGGCTAATCTCTTTCAGGTGGAGGACCCTGTGGTGGGGGGCCCTGGCCACCTCCCCAGGCCTGGAGCCCAGGGCCTGGGGCCGGCGGCTGGAGGGTGTCGAGCCATGTGCTTTGGGAGGTTGGCTTGGATATCTGTGGTGGCAGGTGCCCTGCAAACGCTGGGGCCACCAAGACAAGCCCGGTGTAGACAGGACCCCATGTCGGACATCAGGTATTGATCAGCCCACCCGGCTCCACGGAGACTCATCCCTGTCCCCCCCAACCTGGCTGCTCCAGGACCAACTCAGGAGAGGGACCGGTTGCCCGGCTTCCTAGATACATAGTAAACAGTGATCGATTTCACTCCTTTCAGTAGTAACACATAAATATGATGGGAAACTGAAGACGGCACATACATGTAAAAGAAAATTAAAAGCACAAAGTCGCACCGTCCAGATGGGATCACGTGCAGTATTGGGGGCTTCTCTCCGCCACTATCTGGAGGGGAATTTAGGCATGGTCTGTAGGGTTTTTTCCTAATAGAATCATGCTGCACACACCATTTGAAACCTACTTTTCCTACTCATCCATGAATCTTCGGTACCTTTCTGTACCGTGAGCCTCTCTCCTACCCCATCGCAGGGGCTCGCAGCCTGGAACTGGCGAAAGCCTGATCCTCAGCCTGATCATGGGCCGCTGAGTTCTGCCAGTTTCCCACACTCAGCCTCTGGATTCCTTGGGTCCACTTTTTATCTTGCTAATGTCATGAACTCCCACCTGGGACACCAGTTCAAAACAAGAACAAGTTTTAATGTGTCTAATGAGAACTTTGCTCCGGCCTCGGGTATGCAGCTGCCTCCGAATCCACAGGCTCCACAGCCACAGGGTCAGTCCATGGAGGGTCGAAGGTGCTTGGAGAAGACTGCGTCTGCACTGAGCCTGTGCAGGCTTTTCTCTTGTCAATATTCCCTAAACAACATGGCAACGATTTCCATAGCGGTCACCGTATTTAGGTATCGTGAGTAATCGAAGATGACGGACCCACACAGGGGAAGGTGGCGGCCTTAGGCCAACGCCATCCTGGTTTATACCAGATGCTGAGCAGCTTCGGAAGCTTTTGGTGACTATCATATTGAAGGAGGTGACTCTGGGGATTCTCAGTTTTGCACTAGCGAAGACTGAGCCTTGGAGACGGTTTTATTTTGACTACAGTCACAGGACAAGGAATGCCCTTGGCAGGACCTGAACCAGGCTGTTGGTCGCAGGACAGGGCACAGTAAGAGGGATCAGGCAACTTGGCCTCCAGGAGGCAGGCCAGCCTTAAGGAGGCTGTCCATGGAGGCTGCAGCTTTACATCTTGTTTTCTCTAATGGGTAAAGAGTTTTGTTTTCCTAACAGCCAAGGATGAAAGCCACCGCTTGCCCTTTGCATTTTGGTTTTGGAGAGACTCCATCCACCCTAGAAGAGAGGAGAGGCAAGAATGTCACCCGGCTGGAAATGGCTGCCTGTCACCAGGAGGGCACCAGGGCTCCCTGAGGACAGTCTCCTTGGCAGGACTGGCTGTGCGTCTGTGACTTGGGCAGTGCACAACCCACACTCAGCTTCCTGTCTTGCTGTTGCTGTTGTGAGTCCCATCACTTCTACCCAGGCAGCATCACCTGCTCTGGGCCCTGTGCGTCATGAAGCTGGTCCAGTCCTCCAGGTGGGGACACACTGTTTCCCCTGGCTTCATCCCAAGTGTCATTTGGAGAAGTCTGTCCATTTGAGCCTCTGTGATACAGGCTGGTTTGGTCCCCAGTGGGATGTGACTTGTTCAGGGTCCTGCAGCCACTTGGGACACAGTTGGGACCCAAACCCTGGTTCCAGGTGTGCTACAGAGCAGTGGCTGACAGCAGGCCCCTGTGGACAGCCAGTCCCTCAGTGGTGTGACCACTCTTTCCCCTAGGGTGGTTTGCAGGTGCCAGGGGATTTCTGTCTGCTGACACTGCCCTTGTGGGCCTGCCACCATGCCTGACATGCTCTTTGGAGTCAGCAAGGGACGAAGGCCTTGTTTCCTGAAGCCACACCTTCGGAAGTGTCTGTGGACTTCTATGAAAGCCACACACAGTTTCTCCAGCACCTTAGGAAGACCTGGCACCCTAGTGACTTCAGCTGCCATCGCACTTCATTGGGGAAACACGGCTGAACAGGACAGAGCCAGGCCTGGCCTTCAGGAAGCCACATCCTCACAGCACAGGATCCTCAGGCATCTTCCCCATTCAGGATTCCCTGGCTGAGACGTGCAGTCCTGTGTGAAGCTGCTGTGTCACTGGACCACCCTGAGCCTCAGTATCTTCTTTGGGGAAGTGAGTAATAACACCTACCTTGCAGTGTCCTTATGAAGATAAATGGCTAAAACATAGATGGCAGTGTGTCCCTACTGATGGGGAGGATCAGGACACCCAGAGGGAGCAGGCAGTGAAAGAAGGAGGACAAGTGAAGAAATGCTTTTGCTTTTCCCTGGCTCTGGTTCATTACAGAATGTCCATACCTTGGTGCTTGAGGGACTTTGGAAATGACCCCTCCCCTGTCTTCTAACAGAGTTCAGAATTCCTGGACAGAGACCCAGAGCCATGTCCTCAGGGTAAGAAACCTGACTCTGTAATGACACCAGCCTTTCCGGGGGGTGGCATCACAGGCCACCTGCCTGCAGCAGAGGTCCCCACGGCAGCCTTCCTGAAGTCTGTGTGCCATTCACTGTGCACCACATGTGCACATTTATCAGTGCACACACACGTCAGCACACCCCACCCCCACCGCCACATACACCAATGTCCACTCACTCAGGTGAACACCGACCCGAGAGCACACACCTACAGACACACACCCACACCTGCCCTCATGCACACGCACTCACGTTCACACTCACAAACTCACTCACCTGCACATACACACCTACCCGCACATGCAGACACACACCTAGCCTCCTCCACATTCTTGCTTAAATTCATACTCACACAGATTGATGGACACACACATCAATTCACAGGCACCGCTACCATGCACACACACGCACGCACACACACGCATGCACACACACGCACACGCACACATACAGACACGCATGAAAAGGCCACGGGTGGGTGCTTTGTACATGGAACTTCTCGTGAGCATTAAAGTATAATCTAGAGGCTCCGGCTCTGGGCTTGGTCCCCACTCTGCCCCCTCCTAGCCAGGTTGTCTTGGGGTCACTTTAGCTCTTTCTGTCTCAGTCTCCTCGTCTGTGAAATGAAGCTCGGTGGTCCCTACCTCAAAGATCAGTTTGGGGACCACTTGGTACAGTGCAAGGTACACGGTAAATATCAGCCAAGTGCTCAATAAATACCAGCAACTAGTGGTGCCTTTGGCCAGCCGAGCCTTGTGGGCCCCGGACATGCGGGCTTCCTTTTCAAATTCGCAGTGACCACTTGCTCAAACATCTGTGTGCTCTGGTCAGGTCAGGACCCAGGGGCCACATGATGGCACCTGCCTGGGGCCTTGTTCCTTGGGGGAGGGGGCAGCAAGCTCTGGTGGCTGGAGCTTCCGAGCTCCTCTGACTTCCGAGAGCTGGGGGACGGTCCTTGCTCCCTGCGGCTCCGTCCTCCACCTGGCTGCTCCCTGGGCTCGTCACACACTTGGCGATTTCACCCTTTGTCGACCCGAGAACAGGCTCTGCATTGTCTCCCGGCGGCCCAACTGCACCCCTTTACATTTTTACCGCTAAATTGAATCTACCGCCCGTAATCTAATTTACATGTGAAGGCACACACAATGCCAACCCGACCGAACGCCAATAAAATTTCTAGTAAAAACCCATAAATGGCTCAGTGCTTGTGTTTATGGAAATCTTAGCCTGCTTCTGCCCCAAGAACCCTGCAGCCCAGCGCCCAAATCATTCCCATATGACAATGAGACTCCGCATGCCCCTGGCAAGGGGGCACCAGGCTTTCCCCCGGGGCTTGCCCTGGGGACCCCCAAGGCTGGGCCCCATCAGTGGAAGGGGTCAGAAGGATCACAGTGGGGTAAGCTGGCTGGTGTCAGGTGTGCCCACCTGCTGAAGCCAGGCTGGGGCTGGGGCTGGGGCCCACCCTACCCCATCTTGCCCCATGTTCCCACCTCTGGCCAGACAAGCGAGACCTTGCTGATGTGCTCACCATCTCACCCGGTTTCTGGGACGACAGAAGAGAGATAACAACTCCACCTAGTGACCCTCCCTTCTGCAGAGTCACCCACCTGCTCGGCCCCTCAACAGGCCTTCCACCAGCTCATGCAGTGAAGACCCCTGATTTTGGAAGCAACTCTAGGAGGGTCCAGCCTTTCTTTTAAATAGGTTAAATAATTATACAAACGAAAGCAAACCCCTGCGGAGGACTCAGATGGTGCCTGCGCGGCTCCGAGCACTGGTTTATACCCTGGGGTATCACCGCTGCTGCGTCCTGGGATTTGACCAAATCCAAAGTATTTGGAATAGCCGGGTGCAGTGGTGCACACCTGTAATCCCAGTGGCTCGGGAGGCTGAGGCAGGAGGATCACAAGTTCAAAGCCAGCCTCAGCAACGATGAGTCACTGAGCAACTCAGTGAGTCCCTGTCTCTAAATAAAATACCAAATAGGGCTGGTGGTGTGGCTCAGAGGTCAAGTGCCCGTGAGTTCAATTCCCTGCCCGCAAAATCGTATTCAGAAACAAAGTCACATCAGCCCTGAACATGAACAGACTTTGGTTTCATGGAAACAATTCAGTGTAACAACTATTAATATAGCATTTGCATGATGGTAAGTATGGGGACCAAGCAGGAAGGCCCCTCCAGCCCAGCCCGTGCCACACACTGCCCTTTCTGTGGTCTAATGCTGCTTGATAATCTGATGATGTGAGTGGGGGTTTAATGTGCAAATGTCTGGTTACTAACAAGAGCCCCTCTTCATAGGTGGATCATTCTGGGACTTCTCTGGCTGTGAGAGACCCCTTCCTGTTCTTCACCTGCCTTTCTATTGGAATTCCTGTAGATTTTCTTACAGATGTTTTACTGGTTCACTTCATATTTTAGGATATCAGATGCTTTAATTTTAGAGATGGCCTCTTTTGTCCCTGTGCGTCATTGAGCTGTTGACATTTTCCTGTAATCGAGCAGACGTTCTGAATTTCAATGTCCTCGAGTTGGTCAGTTCTCTTGCCATAGTGTCTGTTCCACAGTGGCCTCGACTTGGAGAGCTGTTCCTGCCTGGGTCACAAAGGCCTTCTACAATTTCCTTTATTCTGCTCTGTCTTTCAAACTTAGGCTTTTTTTTTTTTTTTTTTTTTTTGGTACCAGGGAACCCAGGAGCGCTTAACCACTGAGCCACATCCCCAGCCCTTTTTATGGGTTATTTAGAGACAGGGTCTCACTGAGTTGCTTAGGGCCTTGCTAAATTGCTGAGGCTGGCTTTGAACCTCCAATCCTTCTGCCTCAGCCTCCGGAGCCATTGGAATTATAGGTGTGGCTCACACCTAGGATTTTAATCCATCTTTGCACTTGGATGCGCCACTGGCGAGGGATATAATTTTGCTTTTCTCTACTCCCCATACCACCAAGAGTCTCTCTGCACCCATCTGGCTTGTGACGTGATGGCTTTGCGGTACACTTCCTTTTCTCCGTTGATTGTGCCACTCACAGACCTTTATTTCTCAAAACATATTCTAAATAAATACATCTATTTCTTTAAAAATTCCCAACTGAAGTTTAGATGGGCACTGAGTCGAATGTAGAGATTAATTTGGATAAATCTGACATCTTTCAAAACATGTTTCAAGTCTGAATTTTTTTTTCACAGAGGTCATGTCCTTTGTAGTTTACTTCCTAAATATTTTGTGGCTTTGTGGCTCCTGTGAATGGTATATATTTAAAATTTGTATTTTCTGTTTACTTTTTGTTCAGGTAGAGAGATTTATTGATCTTTTTAAAACTTGGTTTTATGTTCAACAACTTGCAGAACTTTCTTATTAGTTCTGACAATTTTTTGACTTTGTTGTGTTTTTTTTCCCTATAAATCCATAACTTTATTTTCTTTTACTAACCTTAACTAGGTTAGAAATTAAGAAGATATCGACCTGATAAAAAATACCATCTTCTGGTCTTTTTCTCTCTTTAGAATGATTCATACAAGATAACGATTTCCTGTATCTTGAAAGTGTGGTCGAATTCACCTACAAAACCATCAGGGCCCAAGACCTTTTCTCAGACTGCCATTTCAATTTCTTTAAAATGCATGCCTGGGGGCTGGTGTTGCGGTTCAGGGGTAGAGCACTCGCCTAGCACGTGTGGGACTCTAGGTTCGATCCTTAGCACCACATAAAAATAAATAAATAAAATAAAAGTATTGTGTCCAACTACAACTAAAAAATAAATTTTAAAAAAATGTATACCTGTCTATTAAAGATCAACTCTTTCTTCTTAAGTGAATTCTTGTTCTTTTTTTTATTCTTCAGAAAACTTGCTCATTTTTTCCCCTGATTTGAAAATGTATTAGCTTTTCTTTTTCCAGAATACTTTTAAATTATGTTTCAGTTTCTACTAAAAAAGTAAGTTACTTTCCTTGGCTTTATTGTGTGTGTGTGTATTTTGTTGTTTGCACTTTCTTGTGTAATTTTATTAATGAAGGGGTTTTGACTTAATCTTCTTATTCTGTTGTTTCCTGTTTCATGGATTTGTGTCAGCATCTTTGCTCTCGCAGAGCCAACTTTCGGTCCTCAGTCTGCTTAGCCTGAAGCTGATACTTGACCCCTGTGCCAAATGGCCCCTATGGCAGCTTCCTGCATGGGCACTTGACATTTGTCCTCCTGTGATCCAGAACCCCTATTTTAGCTAACAGTTCTTCCCACTCTTGGATAACTGAGCTGTAAGAAAATTCTTCCTGCTGGGTGAGGTGGCACACGCCTGTAATCCCAGTGACTCAGGAGGCTGAGGCAGGAGGATCACAAGTTGGAGGCCAGCTCAGCAACTTACTGAGGCCCTAAGCAACTTAATGAAACTCAGTCTTAAAGTAAAAAAATACAAAGGGCTGGAGATACAGCTCAATGGTAATGTACCCCTGGGTTCAATCCCCAGTACCACCCACAAAAAAATAAAAAGTAAGTTCTTCATTAGATTAGCTCTAAAACATGACTCTGCAGCCTTTCTACGGTAGCCACACAGAAAACCTTCAGCTTGCCTTTCCGAGGACCACTTGTCTCAGCCTGTTTTCTGTTGCAATAACAGAATGTAAAGCCTGGGTGACTTATAAAAGAAAAAGGTTCATTGAGCTCAGTCTGAAGGCCGGGAGAGTCAGGGGTCAGTGACACCTGCTCAGCTTTCAGTGAGGCCCTTGCTGTGTCATGGTGTGGTGATAACAGACGGGCAGGCAGACCTGTGAGCCAGGACAAGACCTGAGGAAGGGCCTCTTTACAACAACCCACACTCCAGGCCACGAACTCACACCCGACAATGAATCCTCCCAAGAAAGGCGTTCATGCTCCTCTCTCTCTCTCTCTCTTTTGAGATTGGGTCTCACTAAGTCGTCCATGCTGGCACTCACAATCCCCCTCCTCAGCCTCCTGAGTAGCTGGGATCACGGTGTGGACCACTCTACCCAGCAACCTCTGTTAGGCCCCACCTCTCAACATCACCAAAATGGCAATCAAGCTCAACCCGGGGTTCTGGAGGGACCAACTATGGTCAACCCATCCCCTGCTCTTTGACTATTTCTAGATATTACTTTTCCCTTTTTGAAGTTAATCATCCCCAAATATTCCTTCAACAGCCCTTGTGTGGGTCTATCTCAGATCCCTGGCTCTGCCTTTTCTGAACTTTTCCAATCTGTCAGAGCTTTCCTTAAACACTGGGGTTCAGAAAGCAGGACGATTCTCAAGGATGGTACAGAGCTGAGTAAGGAGAAACCACCTCCTTTATTTAAAATATCATACATCTATGAATGCATCCTGAATGGCATTGGCTCCTTCAGTAGACATCTTGCACCAGGATGACTTTGAACTCATCTTGAGTGGCTGAGATGACTGGTTCCATTCTATCACCCCATCTGCTCTGTTTCTTTAACTCATAAACTCAATGAATGAGTTGATGTTTCAGTAACTACTATGTGTCAGACCTCAGTGTTACAGTGAAGGACACAGCACATCCCAGTCTCTTCTCTCCAGGCAAGAATCCATGGATTTTGCTTTCATAAAATTGAACAAACCTGATTCATTCATTCATTCATCCATCCATTCATTAATTCATCCAATTTACAAACATAAGCTGAGCTTTGAATGTCAGATACTTTCTCTGCTCTGCTTTGGCTCACCCATGGCCACCGCCCCATCACATGTGTGAAGGCCATATTCACTGACCTGAACCAGAGACAGCCCCGGGTCCTAGGGTGTCCTGGCAAGATACCTGATTCTTAAGAATTTGACACCAAGGGTTTGAACTGGCCCTTCGGCCACATCCTGGGATGCTGCTGGCTCATGGAAGGCCAGGGAATGTCTTGTGAGTGCTTGCTGGGAGAGAGAGCGCCTGAAACCTGAGACTTCTCTGTCCCTGCCAACAGATATCTCAGGGTGACCCTGGAAGGGTCAACTTCCCATTTGACAGACATGGAAACCGAGGCACTCGAGGTCCAGGCAGTGAGGCTGAGGCTGGGCCTCTATTCAGCGTGTTGGTGTCACGCTCGGAGTCAGAGGTACTACATGGTGGCATGGAAGGGCAAGGGCTGGACGGGGCTGGTGGCCTCCTCCTTGAGCTGAGATATCCAACAGCAGCCCTGAAGAGCTAGAACAGTCCAGGAAGGCGAGGGGATCTGGCTGGGGGCGGGGGGGTGGTGGTGAGCTCTGTGACTTGGAGGGGATCATGCAGAAACAGGAAAGGGCAGTAACCACAAGCTGCTGCGACCAGAACAGAAACCAGAATCTCCAGGCTCAGGGGCTGCAGGACACACAGGGAAGTACAAAGAAGTGGCCAGGCTGGGTCAGGAGTAAGTTACACGTGCGGGTGGCAATTAAACACCGAGCACTGTTAGGAGACGCGGTTGCTTGGTGTCTGGAGAGGCTCTGCATAACCAGCTCACTATGTAGCCCCTCTGTCCAGGCCACCTGTGTCTGGCTTTCCAAGACATTCTTCATCTCAGGGGTGGAGGAGCACTTTGATGCTGAAGGTACAAAATATGGATCAGTAGCTCTGGCTGGGAGCTTGGAAGAAACACAGGCCTCAAGCCGACCTCCTAAATCGGAATTTGCATTTTAACAAGATCCCTGCTAAAGTCTGGACAGCTCCACACTAGACTGTAAGTTCTACGAGGGCTGGAAGCATATCTTTTTTATTCAGAAATTGCACATTGATGTTTGAGAAGCAGGGGTTTAGCAGCAACTAACTCTACCAGTGCAATTTGGCTGTGGCATTTAAACTCTGTGTGTGCATTACCAATCTATTACATGGGGATCATGACCAGAGTTGATGCCTCCGCGAGTGCTTGGCAGGATTAAATGAGTTGAAATATGCAGTAGATGTATAAGTTGTCACATAAGCCATCAGTATCTTCAGCCTACCTTGGGACATTTTTCTAAGCCTTCCTGGTCACGTGGTCTGGCTTTAATTAGGTGCTCATTTTGATTTCGGCAGTCACTATTCTTCCCTTTGGTTATCTATATATTATAATGATGGATACAAGTAGAAAAATTATGGGAGGGGCATGTGCAGAGAACCACACAGGCCCACCCCTCTATAAATCAATTCTCCCCTTCTTTACATGACCACATTCTTCATTAGTTCATGCATTCATCAAACGTCCATTGAGCAACTATCACTCCAGGTCCCTGACTTACAATAAGGCACAAAGCAGAATCCTTGCCCATTCCGCCCATGAACTGCATATAGAGAGATAATACCTTAATATGGCGAGAAGAGAGAAAAGGTGAAGATAAGATAACTAAGCGCAGGTGCGGGAGCCTATGGCGCTATTTTTCATTTATTATGCATCAGACGCATTCTGCGTGTTCTAAGACCTTACCGCCCTGCGCTCTGTCTTTAGAAGATGTCATGGGCAAATGCAACAGAATTTACTGAGCCCAGTGAGCAGCCGTGGGCCTAGATGTAAGGCCCCACCCACGTCAGGGCGGGTCCCACAGACCTGCAGGTCAGCTCTTCGGGCTCCTGCACGCGGCCCCTTAGAAAGAAGAAATGGGATGCAAGTCTGGCCAATCAGAGACCGCATCACCTTCCCCTGGCCATGCAATTGGTTGGCGGAGGCGGGCACATGGCTCATCCGGGCCAATCAGACCCAGCCAGAGCTCCTCCCGGTGCCTGGGTGCTTTGGGAGGGGCTTTCTCTCTTTCTCCCTGGACTTGACCCAGGGGGAGCTCAAGCTTGGGGGACGGCGACACCTGCGTGAAGAGGAGACTTCCGAGACCTCAGCAGGAGCAGAGGAAAGCGTCTGCAAAAGGAGAGGGAAACACAGTTGTCAAGGGTGTGGCTGCCCCTTGCCTTGTGGCTTCGCTTTCAGATGACAGGGGTGGTTTCCTTGCCCCTCCCCAGGGGACCTAGGGTTGTCTTTGTTCTAAAGAACCAAAGGGAGGCCTCGTGCTGTAACATGGGAGCCAAAAAGAATGATGTCAGCCTCCTCCAGAGGAGCAAGGAATAGGGACGTCCATGGGTCAACCTGTCTCACCCTGGCTTCCCGCCCTGCGCGTGGGACAGTCCTGATTGGCAGGGACCACTCTGCCCTTAGTTCCCCAGCAGGGACACAGTGAAGACTTCACTAGTTCACTAATGACAAGAACACTTTCCTTGCTCAATTAGACAATAGCTTGCAAATTCTGGGAACATGTCCTCAGTCTGGGGCCATCCACAATGTAACAGCTGTGGCCATGGCTCACTTTGAGTTTATTCCACTGAATTTCCCAAGTCTAGACAATCAGCACAGCACATTAATGAAGTCCTGGATCATAGCATTTGTCAGTTTCCATGGTGTAAATATCGCCCTCATGGCTGATGTCATGCCATCTATCAATGCCCTGTCACTTTGTCTGGGAAGAGATGCATCTTCATGTAGTCTTTCCACCATCGAGAAACAAGAAATATAAATAATGCCAAGAGCTTAGGTAATAGTAAAAAATTTGAGTATTTTCTTTGTTTTCTGTTAATAAACTTTAGAACAATTTCAGGTTTGCAGCAGAATGAGGCAGGAACCATAAGAGAATTCTCAGACATCCCTGTCCACGCCCAGCCTCACCCACCACTGACTCCCTGCCATCAGAGTGGTGCAATTTAAATGATAAATGACTACATGGACACATCAGCGTCACCCAAAGTCCATGCTTTCTCTGAAGGTCCCCTTTTTGTGGTCCTATTCGATGGCTTTCGCCAGGTGGAAGATGGTGAGTACCCACCACTGCAACTTCATGCAGAAGAGTGCCCCTGTGACCTTGTTCCCCATGTAAGCATTTAATTGTAAGTTCACATAAGTTATTTTTTAATGATATATCTGTTTAACTGTCTGCTTACAGCATCCCTACAATTTCAACATTCGGTTCTCAGGGGCCAGTGCCACCTCTGGCACACCCCTTCCATCAGCATCACCTGTCAGGCCCAGGCTGGACCTGCTCTGGGAAGCCCTGGATGCAGAAGAGGCTCTTGATAACCCCTGGACTGCGTCCCGTCTCTCCATCCCACATTCTTCCCCAGGGCAAGCAAGGCCCCCTCCTGTGCCACTTTCCATTAGAGCTGTAAGCCTTCGGGTGCCCATCAGGTCTGCCTGGTTTGAGTATAGGTGCTAGACTTGGGAGCCCCAGGTGGGCAAGTTGTGCCAGATGAATCAGCAGCCGGGGCCTCTTCTCCCAACCTTTCGTTCCTCCAAAGTGCCACTGTTGGAATAAGTGCACTCATGCTCTTAGATGGGAGGCCCCGAAAAGTTGGCAGTAAACATCAAAACAGTTTTACCTTGAGGAGGGATTATTGAATTGGAGAGGTTCAGCCTGAAAGTTCCCATTCGAGGGCTTCACTAAGATGCCTATTAGAGATTCACCCAGGACAGCCTTAAATAGACAGCCACGCGGGCTTAACGCGGCTGAGCCGTGAGAGCGCCTCCTAGTGTTCTGATGTCTCAGGCCCACCGTGGTGGGACTCGGGGTTCAGAGAGTAGATCTTACAGCATGTGGGGGTGGACAGTTCCAGGACAGGGAGATTTGCTCCAGCATGTTGGGAAGCATAGAAGAGGCTCAACCCAAGCACAAGAGGGCCACTCCTGAAACTAGGAAACTTTCCCAGGAGAGAAACCACGTTGGCCGTTCAACAGGGACTTGCGTAGCACTTGCAGTGTCATGCACAGGGTCACCTCCTTCAAGCCTCGGAAGACAGCTGCTGTTCACTGTGTGGATGAATATATCGAGTCTCCAGAAGTGTCAGAATTTGAACTCTGGCAGTCCGGCTCCAGGGTCAGGGCTGCAGATACAGTGCTGTCCACAGGCAGCACACAGCAGGGTCAGGTTGGCAGGGGCTCCCTGGGAGTTCAGCCAGGCTGTTCCAGCAGGAGGGAGATAGAGGGTGTGGAGAGAAATCAGGCTGGACTGGCGAGTGGGATCCAAATTTCACACACATGCGCATGCACACCCAAGTATCCATGCCTCTGCACACACACACACGTGTAAACATATAGAAGCATAGAGAGACGCACATATGTCCACAGTTGTGCATGGGTGTGCACACACAACATGCAGAGCTGAAACAAGTACACATGCACAATCACGCACACACGTGAACGCACATGCACATGAACATGCACACGTGCACAGACACATGAACACGAACATGCCGTCTCGCGCACAGTCTTTACCCTGAGGGCAGTGGCAGAGACCCGGGAGCAGGACCCTGTTACCATCAGATCCGTGCTTTAACCTGCCGCTCCAGCATGTCAGAGGGACGTGGAAGTTGCTTCTCGCTGGAACTCAGCTTCCTTATCTAAAAAATGGGGCAACTGTTTTCCTGCGACAAGTGAGGAAATTCTCCCTATGCTGTAGAGTGAAGCCGTGTTGTAAAAAGCCCATGTCCTGGTCAGGAGAGTCAAATCTGAAAGTTACTGACAGCTCCCAGCACTGCCAGTGGGGGGTGGGGGGGGTGGAGAGTGTGCCCACACACATGTGTGTGGAGCGAATGAAGAACCCGGAGCCCAAGAACAAGAACAGCAAGCTGCACCACCTGAGGGCCCCTGGTGGGCTGAGGCTGTCACCCAGGTCTGTCCCAGCACAGTCGTCACAGGCCTGGCCTGATGTCCCCAGCCTCCTGAGATCCCAAGAGCCCGAGGTAGGGGGTATTCTCCTTGGGCCACTCATCTCTGCCCTTGACCTGCCCACCACGGCAGGGCTCAGGGGCCCTTCCGGCAGGCCACAGAGCCCATTGGCCTGTGCTCCATGAGCCACAGGTGACCTTGGTCAGCTTAAAAAGTTGACGTGGATTACTTGTGGTGGCATTCCTTTGCCCCTTTCCGGTCCCTCGGGTTCCTGCCAGCAGCAGGGCTTCCTGCAGCACGTGCCTGCTGACATAGAACAAGGGAGGCTGCTCCGCAGGGTGTGAGGTCAGCTCAAGGTCTGGTTCAAGTCCTCCTCACTCTAAGAGGGGTGTGGTGAGTAGCACCAAGCCCAGTGTCAGGCAGGGCGGTGCTTAGTAGGTGCTGAGAAGTGAAGAGTGGCGGGGCAGGCCATGTAGCCACTGTCCACATGGTGGGGGGGGACAGCTGTGCAAAGAGAGCGATGGTATTAGCTTTGTTCAAATTCTTGAAACAACGCCAGTGGCTATGGAGAGTCGTTGCGAGAGCAGAGTCATAGAGGCGACCTTGCACCCACAGGTACCTAGTGTCCGGAGAGCAGCAGAGTGCGCAGTGTGGAGCTCCCACTTGGACAGCCGGGGGGCTGAAGAGGTCTGAGCTTGAGTCTCAGCGCTGCCTCTTATTTGTTGGGCACTCAGCAAAATCACAGCCTTTCAATGTCTTCTGCAAAAAGTGGATAATTGTACCTAACTCTGAGCTATTGTGAGGCTTGCAGATGGTGGGAAAGACAGGGCACAGAGTAGATGCTCAACAAACTACAATTACCTGACTAGTTGTTGTTCAGACCTCTCCCCCCAGTGAGCAGGGCATCTGCCCAGCCAGGCCTCAGGAAAGCTCCAGACTGCCTGCAGAGGAAGAAGAGCTTCCAGCACCTCCTCTCCAGCCGGCTCCTGGGGCTTCACTTACCTTTCTGAAAATTAAATTAAAACTCAACAGTAGTGCTATTGTGGCTTCTCCGTCCTCGGGTTTGCCAGAGAATAGTCTTTAATATCCATTGCTGACAGGAGGGAATTAGCTGCATTTTTTTTTTTGTTTGGGTTTTTATTTCTTGCTCCGACTTCCAATCTTCCCCACAGGGGTGTGAGCTGCTGTTTAATCCCATTCTGAGAGCCTTCGGCCACTCTGAAGTAGGACAAGCGGGTGGCCCTGGCCCGAGCAGACCCAGGTGAGCATGCGGTATCTGGGGGTTAGGCGGGCGGAGGCAGCCTCTGTTGATCTTCCCATCGTCCGAGTTGGCCAACACAGGGTCGGCGGGCACAGAGAATCAATGCAGAATTATCGTTAAGCCTCCTGATCATTATCCTCATTAGAGGTAACTGGAGCCCGGCTGGCCTGAGCGCAGCTCTAAGCCCCACTAAGACAGGACGCGCTCGGGAAGAATACGCTGTATGTAATTTAATAATCCTGAAAACAAGTCTGCATTCTTTTTTGTCTTTGGCCCAAAGGAGAGGTAATTCCTGACGCAGCCAGAGATGTGGAACAGTGCCCGCTGGAGGGGAAGGCTGGGGTTGGGTGGACACGAGGGGCCTGCGAGGATTTGGAGGCCATGCTCGGCTTCTCCTGCCTGGAATAATCCTGCATTCCTCCATACCCCGTCCAGGCCGCCACCAACCCTTCAGAACCTTCCAGAACCTTTATGTGCATTAGAGAAAAGGCCTCTTTCCCCAGGTTGGGGAACAGAAAGTGGAGAAAAGGTGGGTTCCCTCCATATGGCCCTCTTCAGGGCACCCCTCCCCAGGGGCCCTGCCACCCCTTCCCACCCCATCTCTGAGCCTCCCACCAGAGCCTCCGTCTACAAGTGACGGGAACGTGGGACTTCTGACTCTGCCCCAGGCTGTGTCCCCTGAGGCTGTACGGCTGAGCAGTGGCCCCTGCTTCACCCCTGACACCAAAACCCCAACCCCCAGATCTTGAGATGTGACTTTATTTGCAGATAGGACCTTTAGAGGGGCAACGTGAGATCACAGGGGTGGGTCCCAACCCAAAGGACCAGTGTCCTCATGAGAGGAGGTTAGGACGCAGTCCCAAGCAGATGAGAGCACTTGAAGACGGAGGAGAAGACGCCATCTGCAAGCCAAGGGGAGAGGCCTGGAGAAGCCGACCTGCCGCACCCTCACCCTGGCTCCAGCCTCCAGCTCGCAAGCAAGGTCGATTCCTGCTGGTTAGGCCTCCCCAGTCTGCAGCTTTTCATGGCACCCCAAGAAGACTGAGAGGCTGCTCAGCCGACCTGGGCGCCCCCCTGCCGGCTCCAGCCCCCCTCGGTGGCACCTGCTACCCTGAGCAGGGCTGAGACCTGGGAGGTGGGGTGCAGCGGCGAGGGCCACCCTGGGGGGCTTCCTGAGCTGTGGGCTGCTTACAACAGTCTTTCTCCTGAACTTGGGTTTTCGTTGTCTTTGTTATGATGCCAACTTGACGTGCTGAAGGAATTCTCCAGATCCTCGTGTCTAGGACTTGGCTTTGGAAAACCTTTCTGTGTAGTTCATGTAGATGGTAGGTAGCATGTAGCGATTCTCCACACCAGTATGACCATGGACATGCTGGACAGTAGTTTCACGGGTAAGTTTATCCACTGGAGATTATGTCTACATGCCGGTGAGCACAGCTGTGTGTTCACCCAGTGTATGAGTGAGTTTCCATCTACCCGTGTTTATCATCAGCACATTAATGTGCCCAGGAAGGGAGGCACATGGTTTCCTCCCAGTTTCATTTTTCCAGAACCTGCTGAGGTACCACCTAAGAGGTCAAATTGCTGTAACATTGGTTGCATTTTGACCTCGATGTTTTCTATGTTCTCCTTAAATTGTTCTGAGTTCAGGACGCTAGACTCTGAGTTGGTAGAAATCTTCAAGACCCCCTAACTGACGTCCTGCTCTCAAATCACACTTGCTGGTCCCTCATGGCCCATATGCCCTCGTGGCCCTGCGCACAGGGTGGACAGTAAACAGCAGGTGCTTGATAAATGCTGGCGCTTTTTTCCAGATCTGGATCTGGTTGGTGGGTGCTGGCCCAGGCAGAGGTGCTGAGGACGGCAGGAAGTCCACCGGCACCTCTGAGCCCTGGGCCGGCGGGGAGGTGGGCTCTCTTCACTGATCATTTCTCTTCCCACCAACATCCTGAGAGTGGGGACGCCCTGGCGGGGACGTGCGCATGGAAGAGGGCTGAGCAGGCCTCTGTGCAGGCTCAGCTTGAGCCGTGGCAGCCCAAGAGCTCTCCCTGCTCTGAGACACAGGGGGCAGCGGAGCAGCCTGGGACTCTTGGCCCCCAGCGTGGAGGTTGGGACCCAGCACACGGCACGCGGCCCATGGAGACGGATGGCTGAAGCCGATCCCAGCCATGGGAAGTGGACGGAGCCTTGAGCTCTGTGTCAGGCGGCAGATCTGGAGGACGGCAGGGCCAGCAGGAAGGGCCTCTGTTCTGTGGGGTCAGGAGAGGCTTCCCGGGGAGCCACACTCGGGAGGTGGGCGAGAGCGCTGTGGCCATGAACGTGGCACTTTTCCTGAGCAGGCTCTCTATCCGTCCACGGGGTTTGGCACCTGGCTCTCAGAAGGGTATGACCTTGACCCCGTCTCCTCTGTACCTCCAAGAGCAGGTGGGAAGCAGAGCAGGTTTCCCTTCAGCTACCAACCATGAGCAAGGGTCTCTGAGTGGGAGGCTGGGGGGACAGTCAGCTGTAACTGACTAACCTAACCCTAACCCTAACCCTGCCGACAGGAAAGGCGAAAACCTGGTGGCAGAATGGGCTGTCCCTGGAAGAGAAACTGGCTTCCCAGCACCCGGCCGGGAATGCACCCTCAGCCTGCGATCCTCGCCCTGGGTGCCAAGGCCCTGCTGGCCGGCTCTCCGACAGCACGTGGGTCCTGGGCACTGAGCACGTCCTGCCTCCCGCACGTCACAGCTGTCCCTGAGATGGACAAGCAGTGCTCCTGCCTCTGACTATTGGATTAGGCGGCTCTGGCGAGGCTGTCTTGGCAGAGTGGCTCTGATGGTCATCGGCTCTAACCGAATCTGCAGAGGGGCTGAAACGCCGACACCGTCCGCAGCCATGTGCCCTGGGCGAGGCGGGCGAGCGCGTCCTTCTGGTCAGAGTCGCTGCCGAGGCTCATGCCCGACGACCTTGCTCGGTTGCCTCAGGTGGCTCCCGGGTGCCAGCTTCATCACATGACCTCAGGGCAGACCCTCCCATCCCACTGTAAGGCTTTGTGTCTGGTGGGACCATGAGAAGGTGACAATGTGGGACTGTAGCCCCTGCCCCAGGCCCTGGTGGGACGGTGAACTGGGAGCTCCAGGTGTCTGGGTGGGGTCAGTCGGCCTCAGCAGCACTTGTTCCTTTATTCTTCACTGAACGAAGGTGGATTTTGCACCTGCCCTGGGCACAGCCCTCCCAGGGCTCCTAGTCCAGGGGACTGATGCTCTACTAATGGTCACCTGCACCTTACAACATGCTGCATCAGTGCAGTCTGGACATCCAAAGCGTCAAAGCCCGAAGGACTTCCTGGAGGAGGAGACCCAGCCGGTACAGCAGAGGCAGGGTTGGGAGCGGGAGTGCTGTGCCAGGACACCCAGGTGGGGGCTCTGCAGCCTCCTCGCGGGAGGGTTGGAGTTCCCTGATGCCTGGGAATCAGAACACTCCTGGGAGTGGGTGAGGAGGCAGCAGAGGGGTGAGGACTCACGGTGCCCATCCAGCCCCCTGGCGTGGCTCCCTCCTTGCCAGAAATGGGCACACGGGGAGGAGCAGCTCAGGGCAGGATCCCTGCTGCCCCCCGGGAAAGGAGGCCGCTCTGCGTGACTTCAAGCTCTCTGTGACAGCCAACCACAAAGGCTGGGCTGACTGGTGCTTCACACCTTCCGAGTCCTCCCTAAGTGTGGCCTGAGCCCTGTCCCAGTGAAGGAGACAGAGGGCTGGGGTCCACAGCACCTGAGGAGCATGTGTCGACCCCAGGCTTACAGTGGGGAGGCAGGTGGAGACCAGGAAGACAGAAAGCCTCTGTGCAGTCAGGCAAATGGGAGCTTTGGTAAGTGCCCTGAAGGTGATAAAGGAAGATGGGAGGCAGGGAGGCAGGGAGGCTGGGAGGCTGGGAGGTGGGGATGAGTGAAGGAGGAAGGGGATAAAGGAATGGGTACTCTCAGTGAACCCTGGGCATGGTCATGATGCTTCCCAGCACGTGAGGACTGCAGCTGCCCAGGGCAGTGGGTAGAGACAGTGGAGCCCATCGCCTGTGCCCTGCCCGGCCTGGCAAGCTCTGGTCACATTGGGTCCTTTACCTACAGTCCTCGTGCCTTGGTTTACCCATTTGTGAAGGGGGACAGTCACAGTACGTATCTCGTGGGGTCAGGACAGATGTGCAGTCACTGCTTTGGTCCCTTAGAGGAGGCCGGCACATACTAAGTGACCAGCCCAGGGGTCCTAAGTGGGACTTGCTCTTGGTGCCCTGGGTTCAGAAGGACCATCCCAGGCTCAGAGCAGAGGCAGAGGAGCAGATGTGCTGTCTGCACCCTCATCCCAGCCAGTCCACCCCGGGACCGGTCCTGCCCTGAGCTGCCTGCTGGAGGAAGCCTTCTACTCCTAGCTGTGGCCAGCGTCCCTGCCTCCTGGCCTTTCCTCTTCCGTCTTCCTCTTTCATTCCTCCTGTCCCTGGGCCACAGTGGACGTCAGGGTGAGGTCAGACAAGGCAGTGGTGGTGCATCCGCAAGGGGACAGGGAGCTGCTGCTCGGAGCTTCCCACTCATGTCATGTGGAAGTGAGAGGAGGGACATTCAGGGGAGGCCAGCCTGGGAGGACCAGGTCCAGCTGCTGCTCCCCACGTGAGTCCTTGGGCCCTCCACCGGCTCCCTGGGCCCCACTGTTCTGGCTGAACAAGGACGGGCAGCACCCCTTCAGAGAGGGGAGCCCGGCAGTGAGTGGATTCTTCTGTCTTCCGGGATTGAGATCTGGGGCCGCGACCCTGGAGGGCTCCCTGCCTCCCATGGCAGAGGGCCAGCCTGCTTCAGCCCTTAGGCCAGATGACCTCTCAGGCCTCTACCACCCACAGTGTGGGGTTGGGGGTTCTGAGCGCTCTGGGGGAGTCCCCTCCTTGCCCTGGTTGGGGAAGTTCTGAGGTCGGAGCTGCAATGGGCAGTGGGCTCCTGCTAGGGAGAGAGATGGCCACAAGTGAAGGGCAGCTGAGAGGGGGCCAGAGCTGTGGCTGAGGGCGGGTACCCCCAGGGCGGTGTGTGGCCTCTTGGAGTCTGGGCCTCCCCTCCTGTCTCAGGAGAGGCTGGCGGCCATGGCTGGGCGCAAGAAGAGGGGCTGGAGGAGCGAGGCAGTGGCCCCCTCTCACACAGTCTGCGGGCCCAGCGCCTTGGAAGGAGCCCTGGGCCACCGCGGCTGATCACTCAGGAGCCTCCATGTGTCCAGGGTTCCTTCCGCGCTCATCGCCCCGCCCTCCCCACCAGGCCCCTGCTGTCCGCCCAGAAGGCCTCCCTGTTGGGCCAAGCCCCATGCGCTCCTGGCCAGCGCAGGCCTCGCTTCCTCCCTCCGAGCAGGCATCCTGGTCCCTGGGCTTCCTGGTCCCTGGGCGCATCTCCTACCCAGGAAGGCGCCGCGCCCAGCTGGAGGCGGCCTCCCCAGGTCCTCAGCGTCCCTCCTCCTCCCCAGGGGCATCCAAGCCCCGCCCTGGCAGCGCCTCTGGGTGGTGGGCACCGGCCTCCCTCCCTCCTGAGGCTCGTCGCTGTAAGTGACCTGGCCAACGGCCGGGCTGCGGCAGGTGCTGAGCAGAGCTTCCCTGGACACTGCGCTGCTGCGTATCCAGTGGTCACTCACTGCACCCCTGGCCGGCACAGCACCCCGGCTGCGGAGGACTGCGGGGGCTCGGCTTCTTTTCCGTTTTCCCGTTTTGGTGCTGGGGAGGGGAGCCCGGCCCTGCGCCCCCTGGGCACACCTTCTACCGCTGAGCGGCGCCCCCCAAGACCTGAAGCTCTTCTGCGCCTGGAGCAGCGGGTTTTACTCTCCTGCGTCAGCCTGAAACTTGAAAGGCCATCTCTTGCCCTCACATGCCTCTCTGAGGCAACTAGACCAGGACTGTTTACTCCCCGTTTACAGCAGAAATAGGCTCAGAGAGGTCAAGTCACTTGTGCAAAGTCACAAAGCTAAAATCCAGAGCCAGGGCTCGACCACGGGCTCCCTGGACCGCGAGTCTAGGCCCTTTTCCCTTCCGCCCACCCTCTTCACGCTCCCAAAACAACACACCTGAAACCTGATGCCGAATATGGTGCCTGAAACTGAAATGGTTCTTTTCCCATCTTGACAGTGACCGGCCGTTCTGCAGGTGCAGGGGGAGGCAGCTGGGGGCTTCTAACAGCCACTGATGGGGTTCTGGCAGTGACCGTCCCCAAGCTCAAGAACTGTGCCCACGGCCAGCTCAAAACCCACTGAGGTTCCAGCCGAGCTCAGCAAGGGTAGCAGGGCGTGTGGGGGTGCTCAGGTGAGGGCGTGAGAGCATGTGCACTGTGGTGTGGGTGATCGTGTGTGCGGGGGGTGTGTGTGGTAGGTGGCGTGATGCACGTATGTGTGGACAATGTGGATGGGGGTGTGGTATGTGTGCGGTTTGCACGGGGCATGTGTAATGCACATGTATGGCATGTGTGTGTTGTATGTGGTGTGTGTACGATGTGTGTGGACTGTGTGTACATAATGTGATTGTGGTATATATACATAATGTGTGTGTGTGGTGTGTGTAGGGTGTTGTATAATGTGTGTGGTGTGTGTGTTGTATGTGTGGGGTGTGTGGTGTGTAATGTGTGTGGTATGTAATATGTGTGTGTGGTGTGTATGGTATGGTGTGTAATGTGTCTGTGTTTATGGTGTGTATATAATGTGTGTGATGTGGTGTGTGTGGTGTGTAATGTGTGTGTGGTGTGGTGTGTGTGGTATGTGGTGTGTATGCGTGTGATGTGTGTGTGCGTGTGTGTGGTGTGTGTGTGTGATGTGTTGTGTAGTGTGTGTGTATGATGTGTGTGTGGTGTGTGTGTGTGGTGTGTGTGTGTGATGTGTTGTGTGGTGTGTGTGTGGTGTATGTGTATGATGTGTGTGTGGTGTGTGTGTGTAGTGTGTGTGTGATGTGTTGTGTGGTGTGTGTGTGTGGTGTATGTGTATGATGTGTGTGTGGTGTGTAATGTGTGTGTGGTGTATGGTGTGTGTGTGTTTGTGTGTGTGTGGTATGGTATGTAGTGTGTGTGTGTGGTGTGTGTGGTGTATGGTGTGTGTGTGTGTGTGCATGTGGTGTGGTATGTAGTGTGTGTGTGTGTGTGTGTGTGTGTGTGTGTAGTGTGCATCTCCAGCCTGCTACTCACTGCTCCTGCTAACGGTGACAGGGTCAGGGAGGAATTTTCTGTGACTAATTAGGTTTCAACTTGCCAGAGAGAAGGTGGACACTGGCAGCCGACTGCAGGAGAGTGCACCGGAGTTTGAACTGGAGTGAACTTAATTTCCTTTGCACTGAAAGGAAAGAGAGATTAATGAAATATCCCCAAATCCATCCTGTTAGTTTTTATTAAATCAGCAAATGAAATTTAACCTCCGATTCTGTTAGAACGTCCCTTCCTGGAGATTGGGTTTCAGCGGCCCAGTGAGAGGGACGCGCTCCCTCTAGAGCGACACTGCAGTCCACACCGGGTTACCAGGGAACAAGCCACTAGGAAAGCAATTAATTCCACAAAGAGCAGAGTGACACATTCGTTGCCTCGAATTTACAAGAGCCACAATGTTCTCATTAAGCCTCGGAACCCTCCGTGAGGTTCAGAAAAGAAAAAGAGAAAGAAATCCGCTGCTCTCGGGTCGTAGCAGCCTTAATACTTTTATCGTCAACAGGGGGGAGGATAGAGGGGACAGAGGACAGGCACGGTTACCTCCCATGCACCCGCTGTGTGCCAGGTACGGTTGCCCCCCCACACCATGCCTGGTGGGGACAGGAAGAGGAAGCAGCCCGAGGAGGGCCAAGGGCGTGTGGAGGTCAGAGGGGCCCTTGGCAGCCCCCACGACATTCATGGGACCAACAGCGGCGGGCAGAACACCCCCAGGGCAGGTGCCCTGCTGGCCTCAGGAGCCCTTGGCACCCAGGTGCTGTGGTCAGTGGCTCCCGCCGGCCCTGGGCCACCCTGAATTGCTCACCCTCACCCCACATGGCCTCAGTGCGGCCCTGAAAGGGGCTGCTAATGCCCTTTTGGAGTTTCAGAGGAGGGACGTCACAGTCCCCAGCCACCAAGAGTAGATGGTGGTGTGATAAGGACAGACGCAGAACCCATGCTCACCCCAGAGACGGCTCTCAAGAGAGCCACACGGCGAAGCCTGTTTCCTCCTGTCTTTCTGCTGTTACTGGGTTGAAGGAAAGAAGTACAAACGTGTGTCCAGATACCAGGTGTTTGGGACTCCAAGGCTCGCTGCTGCCGGACAAGGAAGACCATGAACCTCTCTCTGGGTGGGGAGATTGACAGGGATGTCACCTGGGTTCCTACCACTCAATGACTCTGTGCTTTAGGAGGCTGCTCCCCACATCTGCTCAGAGGTGGGCTCTGTGAGTCTGAGGGCACCAGTCAGGAGGCTGCCCGCAGCCAGGTTCCCACCTGGACTTGGGACTCCTGCCTGCCGCTGGCTTCCCCCTCTGAGCCTTGGTTCTCTCATCTGGGAACTAGCGACCATGACTGGCCCCTTCTCGCCAGGCGGTTGTCAGGGCTAACTGAGGGGGTAAATGCAAGCTCTTGGCATAGCCCAGGCACACAGTAGATGCTCAATAAAGGGGGATTGTGATGTCCTTCCAAGCATGAGAAGTCAGGCAGAACTGACGTGGAACCCCGAAAGTTCTTAACACCTTGTTTCAGGGCCTCCCGAAAACTGCCCTCCAGCGCAGCTGACACCCTCGGAACACAGACGCACAGGAGACCCTGCAGATCTCCAAATGTCCATATTTTGGGCCCCATCGAAACTCTATTAGCCCCATAAACTATTGGAAGCGATAGCCAAGAGGGAGCCCCTTTGCCAAGGCTCCCCCAGCCCATCCTCTGGAATTGATTACTCCGCGCCTTCCAGAGAGGCAGAAAGAAACCGCGCCAGGGCGAGGGACCAGGGGGCCGGCTCAGGTTTCTCATCCAGCAGCCCCCGCTCCCCTACCCCGGAACAAAGTCTTCTCCAGCTTTTAGTAAACTTAACTTGACAATCGTCAAAGGGAATCAAACAGCCCAGAAACGAAGCCTCTAAAAGATGTCAGAAGAAGTCAGAGTCAGTGGAGATCTACGGAGTGGCCCCCGCCCTGAATTAGTATTTAAATCTTTTGGAAACAGGCTCCAGGGGCTGGTTATTTAACTTGCTGGTGAGAAGGCCTTCAGGAAGGGCACTGGTGTTGACTCTGGGTCTTCCCCCTCGCCTCCTCAGTGTGATCTCCAGCCTTAATCTGAAGGTTATCAGGAAGGCGCCAATTAGCAGCAATGCCCCCTCCGGTCCCCATGGCAGGAGAGAACCCCCTAGAAGGTAGATAATTAGCTGGAGGCGCTGCTCTGGTCTCTGCAGGCGGAGGCTGGGAGCTGGCCCAGGACCACCAACAGACTGAGGGGGGCTCCGAACAGGCTGCCTGGTGTGTGTCCCTAATGCACCCTGGTGTCCACCAGCTAAGGGGATTGTCCCCACCCCCTCGGCTCATTAATAACTCCAGCTGGGGGCTTCTCTCCACACAATGCCTCTTTACAGCCCAGGATTTAGCACTGAATAGGCCGAGGCGCATCCTCAACCTCTGTGCACAGCTGCCTTGTTGCGACCACACCACAATTAAGGTCCCAAATCTCTCAGCTCATTCACAGTGTGACCAGATTCCTGGGCCCGATTCCTGATGGGGACGGAGGGGGGCGCGATTCATCTTGGTTGATCAACTTTGCATGCCAAGTGTTGGGCGCAGTCATTCATAAATTCTTTTTAATTTAATCCTCTATAAAGACCCTCCCACATCTTTGCAGCTCCACCCCCATTTCTGGGCAGATGAAGGCCCCGGGTAGCTCCATGTGGCTGTCCCCAGATGAGCACTTTGGGCTGCACAGGGAAGCTCAGATGCTTCTGCCTCTCGTGGCCATTGCCTGCTTGTGTGTCCCTATGCTGGGGACTTCCCATGTAGAAGGGCAGCAGTTGGATTGCAATGGGGTCTCGCTGCCCAGTCCTGAGGGTTGCTGAGGCTACTCCTTTCTGGGCTCCATTGCCAGGCTCAGAAGGGACCGCTGCAGACAGCAGTCCTGTGGCTAATTTCTGTCATGCAATGAGCTGCAGTGTCTGTGGCCTCCTGAGCAGAGGGGTCTTCTCCCTGACCATAGGCCAGGTGGTCGAGCAGGGCATCTGAGGGGCCTGTGAGAAGCCAGCGTGGAGCCCTGAGCAAGCTGGAGATCAGAGCTGGGGCCCAAAGTGCTGCCTCCGTCCAGACCTGAATGGGCATGTCCCCCCATCTGTCGGGCAGGATGATTACCCGCTTTCCAGAGCTGTCCAGCGGGCCACTCATGGTTGAGTATGGCGTTCCTGGCACATTCTTGGCACTTTCTTGCACATTCTTGGCACAGGGGAGAGACTCTTGCGTGAGATTCCCTCCCTGTCTCGTGAGTGGAGGTTGCAAAGGTTCCTGAAGGCTTTGGCTCGCCCAGGTCCTTGCTCTGATGGAGACACAGCCCACCTCCCAAACAGCTCCCTGATCCTGTGGAGAGTGACCAGGCCGATTGTTCCTGCCCAAGTTGGGTTCTCTCGCCCAGGGGGAGGTGTCCTCCTTCTCTGCTGTCCTGAGGAGCGGCAGGGAGTGGGCAGGTAGCAGGCACACAGGGTGAGAGCACGCGGCCATTGTTAGCAATGCGCATTGTTAGAGGGAGGTCAACAGGGTGGAGGCAGAAGCTTCCCAGGGCGGTGAGCTTTGGTTCTGAGCATGTGAAGGCAACAGGCAGTGTCCTGAGGGGCGCACTGCCAGCTCTGTGGGGCCACTCCATGGGCTCAGCCTTGTCCTGCTCTCTGGGCCTCCGTCTCCTCATTGTCTCATGGAGTGGATGGTCTTAGAGGTGGCTAGACTGTCCCGGGCCCCCTGGGATGGTCCCACGAGGACAAGCGTCATCCACGGTAGAAGGACTCCGTGGGCTTTCTGCTGAGAACAGCATACTTACAAGGGGGTTTTTCTAGAAAGTGGTTTCTATTCGTGGCTTCTGGGCCAGTGACTGGGTGAGATGGGCTTCCAGGAGCCACCGGGAGTGGCTTGTCCCATCGTAGGAGCCTGACTGCACGGCCGACCCAGATTCACAGGAAGAGCTCTGAGCCAGCTCTTAGGAAGGTCGAGGGTGCGGCAGGGAGAGGGGACCGGGCAACCCGCCACCTGTTCAGACCCTGGCTGCACCCCGCGCCTCATGCACGACCTTGGCCCAGACCCCCGCCTGCCTGAGCCTAGACTTCTCTGTGTGCTGGGCAGTCGATTTATTTATCCTTTTTTCCCTTTCATTGAGTGGTCATGATTGAACACTTGCTGTATACCCTGTCTACTGCCAGGTCTTGGGAAGAGAGAGAAATGTGCATCATGTACAGGGAAGAGACACTGCGCATCATGAGAAGGCCGGGGCCGACATGGACACACACGTCATGGAGACCCACAGAAGCTCGAGAAGTAGAGGCTTGGGCTGTCCAGAGCCCAGGGAACTGTCCTACCTCAGAGAGAGAATCCCCCTCACCCCCGGGGTCTTGCTTCTGGGGTCTTTGTAGACGTTAATGCTCTGTGCTCTGTGCAGGTGAAAATGTCCTCACACTGTCCCCGTCAGGCCTGTACAGTGTGCCTCAACTTCCCAGGTGACCCTTCCCCCCAGAGCCTTTAATCTTGACCCCACCCCACAGGACACATGTGAACTCCCGTGCTGCCCAGTCACACCTGTCCTCACTGATATCCAATCAGCCCTTCCCTCACTAGTTGGTGGGAACCCACACAAGACCCCCCATGGGAACCCTCCACCTACAGACCTCAAATGAAGTGACTACCAAAGCTAGATACTGTCCCGTGATCCCCAAGATCCCTCCACAGGCTGCTTCCCTGGGCTCCTCCTCACCCCTGCTCTGTGCACACATTCCCACGTGCACACACATGCCCAAACGCACACTTTGGCGTGCATACACAGGAGGGTGCAGCCCTTTCAGCAGTCTGTCTTGCACACAGGGGAGGGGGAGCGAGGTGGAGGGGGTCCTGGAAGGCCTGCCCGTGGTTGGCCACCGATTGCTGGGCAGCCCCTGGTGAGTCGCGGCCTCAGAGACGGCCCCGCGAAGCGGCCTGCCAGGAGCAGCCCCCGGGAGTTCAGTAGGATCCCTTTCCTCCCTCCTCTGCAAGGAAATATCAGGGAGAGGGCGGGGGGTGAATTAAGGCAATAGATGCGGTGCTTTATGAAACACAAGAAGAAAAACACTCTAAAACCCATAATCATAAACAGCATATGGAAAAAGGCAAGAACGGGTTGGAATGAGCAGCATCTTTTATCTGCTCCCCTCCCACTTTCTGGTCAATATTAGATAATCAGAGAAACGCTCGAATTTCACCAAAGGCCTGCTCCAGTTGGAAGGTGGATTTTTCTTTTCTTTTTTTTTTTTAAAGAAATTCTCGACATCCATTCTATGGCAGAAGGATTTTCTTTCTCAAATGCTTTCACCTGTCAAAATCCCTCTGTCCAGAAACTAAACAGACCACTCCACTCACTCTGTAGAGCATGGGGGGGGGACACGTTGAGCCGGTGTCTACTGTGACATCTGGCATCTCCTGCTGGCCTCTTGGAGGGGTTGGCAGAGCAGGGACTGCCGATGGGCTCGGGCTCGGGGGCTCGGAGAGGGAGCGAGATTGGCCAAGAGCCCCAGCGGGGGATGGGGAGCCGGGATTCTGTCTAACCCCAGAGCGCGGGGTGACGTCTCCCTAGGAAAACAGAGATGGGCCTGGGGCGTTTTCCCCACAAAAAGCCCAAGTTGATGTCCCCAGAGTTCCTGACTCTTCTGTATTTGTTATTTCTCTCCTAGAAATAGCCATGGGGAAACTATGCTACCTCCCGCCATTCCTTCCCCACATCCCTGGCCCCTCGGTCCCTTTTCCTCTCTTGATGATTATTGTTCTTCCTTATGGGGACCTGACCCACACCATAACATGCGCACTCTTGCAGCAGGTGAAGAGTTTTACATACACCTGCAACATGAAATCCGCACCCGGTTCCAGGCGTAGGGCGGTTCCGACTCCGTCGCCCTTCGCGGTGCCCCAGCTGGGGAAGGACCATCCTGACCTGTAGCGCCTTCGTCTGATGGAATCGGGCTTCTTTTGCCCTTTATTACGTCTGTGAGATTCCTCCTGCAGGTATTGGCGGTTTGCTCTTTTGATCGCTGTGTATATGCCGTTGGGTGAGCAAACCACCAATTATTTGTCCTTCCTGCTCTTAATGGACTTTGGTTGTTCCCAGTTTTCAGCCAACGTGTACAGTGTGGCTACGAGGACTCCTAGAGCTGCCGTTGGTGGACATCAAGATCCGATTCACTTTTGCAGATAACTGAGAGTAGAACCACTGGGTCATGATGTATATAGAGTGTTTGTCTTGATTATTGTGATTTGTATTTTATATTCTTTTTAAATATGAAATGATGAAAAGTCAAACCCCCTCCTCCCAGAGTCTCTTCTAGCATGGTTGTCTACGAGTTCATACAAAATACCCGGACACACACAATACGCATACAGGGTTTTTCTGCATTTCTTTCTTACATCTCTCTTTTCTTTTCTTTTTTTTTTTAATTTTGAGACAGGGTCTCACTAAGTTGCTCAGGCCAGCCTTGAATTTACCATCCTCCTGCATCAGCCCCCTGAATAGCTGGGATTACAGGCAGGAGCCAGTCCTTGCTTTTATTTATTTATTTAATATTTATTTTTTAGTTTTAGGTGGACACAATATCTCTATTTTTTAAATTTTTATGTGGTGTTGAGGATCAAATCCACCGCCCTGCGCATGCCAGGCGAGCACGCTACCACTTGATCCACATCCCCAGCCCCTTGCTTTTATTTTTAAACAAAAATAAGACCATTCTCTAATATTATTGGTGCCTTTTTTGTTTGTTTGCCTGAATGTCTCCCATCTTGGCCATTCTCACAGGCCGACACATGCAGATCTCTTGTCCTGGTTACTATGTACAATCAGGTTTTCAATCAGATCCTCTTCTGAGGGAGGTAATTTTGGTTTTCACCTTGACACACAGTGCTACGGTGAGAAATTGAGACCTATGTTGTGTAGAATGGCTCCTTTTCCTTTCCCTTCTTTCTTTTTCCAGATATATCAAACTCCCAGAATTGCAATCTCTAGGTCAAAGAATACATGCATTTTAAAATTTCAGCTACTATCTGAAACAAAAGGTCAAATGCTGTCTGATTCCACTACCTCAGGCACCTAGAATAGTCGAATTTATAGAGTCAAAAAGCAGAACGGTGGTTTCCAGGGCTGCAGGAGGGAAGGACAGGCTGTTGGTGTGTAAGGGGCCCCAGAACAGCTGCTGGGATGGTGAAAATGCTCCTGATGCACAGTGGTGATGGTGGCACACAGTGTGACTACAATAATGCTAGGGAACCGCACCCTGAAAAATAGTGAAAATTGTGAATTTTGTGTTGTGTATATTTTACCACACTAAAAGACTTAAAAATAGAAATTTAATATGCCCAGCAAAGTGTTTCTAAAGTCATTTATTTAAGCCGGGCATGGTATTATACACCTGTAATCCCAGTGGCTGGGGAGGCTGAGGCAGGAGGATCTCAAGTTCAAAGCCAGCCTCAGCAAAAGCGAGGCACTAAGCAACTCAGTGAGACCCTGTCTGTAAATAAAGTACAAAACAGGGCTGGGGATGGGGCTCAGTGGTTGAGTGCCCCCAAGTTCAATTCCCGGTACCCCTGAAAAACAAGCAAACCTAAAGTCATTTATTTATCAATTACAGTAGACTCCACTTTACAGTGCCCTTTCCACAATTCCAGTTAGCCACGGTCAACAACTGTCAAAAGTATTAATAGTGGTCTTGAATCTTGAGAGGAAAACCCCACATTCACATGATTTTTATGATAGTATCTTATTGTAATCGCCCCATTTTATTAATGTTAATCTCTTGCTATGCCTAGTTTATAAACTAACCTTTCTCATAGGTGGGTGTGTGTGGGAAGAAATCTAGTGTGTACAGGATCTGGTTGGTACTTTCCTGGTTTCAGGCACTGCGGGGGTCTTAGGATGCCCCCCACAGAGGGGGCATCTGTACAGCAGACATGTCTCCCCGCCATCTCCCCGCACTCCTGTGCTGTGTGTTCCAGCAGCCTCTGCTGCACACTGCTGTGCGTCTCCAGCTGGGGGCTTCCACGTGGCCCAAGGGAAGAATGCTCCCGGGCAGCCCTCGGCCAGGGAGGGATGGTGGTGGACAATACCCCAGGCCCTTGCCTTTCGGGGAGGCCCACTCTGAGGCCAGCCTGCAGGGTCCTGATGTCCCCCGTGGGACTGAGCCTCAAGAGTCAGGGTGCTAATTTGCTTGGTCAGCATCTTCCCCTGGCCTTCTCCCTCCCTTCCTCTCTGCCTTTGCTGCCGCCTCTGGGATCACCTCCCAAAGAAACAGTGACCCTCCCCCATCTCAGGGTCAGCCTCTGGGCCAACACAGCCTTGGCTCCAAGGCTGCCCCAGGCCTAGGGCTGCGCTGAGCCTCCTGGAGAAGACACAGTGAGACAGCGCAGACAGCCAGCTGCACGGTCCCCACAGGGCTCCGGAGCCTCCACCGCATCCGGGAGCTCGTCCAGGCTGGACAGGGAGCCACAGCCAGGGCCCCTGGAAGAGTCCTGTGCCCGACAGCAAATGTGGCCAGGATGGAGGGAGGCCCGAGGGTGCACCTGCCAGGAGGCCCTGCAGCCTGTGTGGTGTGAGGGGCGCCCTGGACCCCACCGTGGGCTCGCGGCTCACCTCTGCCCGCTGCAGGGGAGGGCTGGGCCAGTCACTCAGAAGCCGACGCTCCATGCTGTCCTCCACCCAACAGGCACATTTATGCCCACCATCTGTCTCCGGAAGATCAAGTGACAGGAGTGTGTGCACATGCTTCTCAAAGTGAGGTGCAGATGGCCGTCATCTGGGTACGCGCTTCCTCAAGAGGGCGAACATCTGTGCCTGGGGGTCTAAAAGGCTGCCATAGCCGCTCCACCGGCCCACCAAGACCCACCTTCCTGCTCAGAGCCACGGGGCAGTGGGATTCTGGAGACGGAAGGAGGGAGAAGGCAGCTTCACCGTGCCATCATTGGCAGTGACGTTTTTAATGACCTTACAGCGTGATCACAGGGCGCTCTAGCAACACAGAGGTTTGACTAAGTGCCTCCCAACTGCCCGGCGTTGTGCATGGGCCACAGGAGACCCAGAGCAGGAGGAGCCACAGGCACAATCTGTGAGCAGCTCATGTCCTGCTGAAACCTCAGACCTGAGAGCAGGAGGTGACTCTGAGAAAGTCATCTCCCGGCCCCCAGCCTCGGCGTTCTCATCTGTGAGATGGGAAGAATGCCACTGACCTCACACAGCTGCTCAAGAGACTTTATCAAGGTGACAGATGGGAAAGAACCCTTGGGGCCCTTGCCTGGGAGCCGAGGAATGAGTTAAATAGCTCTGTCCTCCCAATCCACCCAGCACATGGAACAGGGAAAGGAACTCCACACCCCGCACAGCCTGTGAGACAGAACATTCCAGTTGCGTGGCATTAGGTTTCATTTATCCATTCATCAGCTGATGGATGTCTGTGTGTTTCCAGGTTGAGCTCTTGTGAAGAACACTGTTAGGAACATTTTCATAGGTGTCTTTGGTGACCATATGCCTTAGCCCATTTCATGTTGCTATAACAGAATCCCTGAGACTGGATAACTTTAAAAGAATATAAGTTTATTTAGCACATGGTTTTGGAGACTGGGGTGTCTAGAGCCGTGGTGCCAGCATCTGGTGAGGGCCCTCTGTGGGCCTCGTACCACGGCAGAGGGTGTCACTAGGCGAGAGCAAGCGTATTAGCTCAGGTCTCCCTTCCTCTTCTGATGAAGCCACTTATGCCACCACGGGGTCCCCAACCTCATGACCTCATCTAGTCCTCATTACATTCCAAAGGGTCACCTCCAAATATCCTGAACATGATTTGGGGGGTTAATTTTCCAATATGTGGACTTGTGGGAGACACATTCAAATCACATTCACAGATGTGTCCTCCTCTGGTTTGGGGACACTGGGAATGGAGTCACTGGGACATAAAGCAAACACACATTGAACTTTAGCGTACACAGCCACCCAATTTTCCAAAGCAAATGGTACTGATGTCATGGGCAAGTCCCTGCAGCTGCGTGACATGGCCAGCCCTTGGTGCTCTCGGTCTCAAAGTACGGCCACTCTGGGGGGGTTAATTCGCTCTGTTTTGCATTCCCTTGGTAATCTGTTCAGTGAGGACCTTTTTCATGTATTTATGGGTCGACTGGGTGTCTTCCTTCATGAACTAGCTGTTCAAATGGCTTTCCTGTTGGCTTGTCTGTCTTTGGACTGCTTTGTAAAAATTCTTTATCTATTCTTATAGCCAATCCTATGTCCATTATATGTACTGCGAATATCTTCTCCCATCTTGAGTCTATTTCAGAGTGTTAAATTGTCATGCCCAGGGGCACACAGAGGGACAGTTTCACTGACCCTTTTACAAAGACTGATGGGAAATCCCCAGGAACTCTGACCATGTGCTATGCTAACAAGACTTTGATCAGACACGACCTGGGCCAGCAGACAGCACCAGCATCAGCCCCTGCTCTGTCGAAATTGTGCATTGGGATACCCTGATTTCTGCCTCGTTACAAATACCCTCATTAATCCAAATGTGCCTCCAGGAGAGACCTTTGGAGAATCACCCAACAGCATTCTGACCACAAAGTGACGCTCTTGGTAAGTCTCAAAGGCCCTGGTTCTCAAAGTGTGGACCATGGACCAGCAGCAGGATCTAAGAATTCAGAAATGCAGAGTCATAGGTCCCACCTCACCTACCAAGTCAGAATCTGGGGTGGGGCCAGTGTCCTGTGATCCCACAAGATGGGATCTTCCAGGTGCCTCTGATACCTGGTCAAGGTCTGATAACCCCAGTTATCATCAGCGTCACCTCTGTCAGGATACAGGTCACACTGAACCAGAGCATCAGCTTTTCAAGGCAGTCACTTATGGAGCATCTCCAGGCCTTACCCTGTGTAGGGACTTGGCAGATTTCATTGCACTAAATGATACGAGGTGTGATGTGACCATTTCCACATCACTGATAAGGAAACTGGGGCCCAGAAGTATTGAGTGACTTACCCAAGGCCACACAGTTCACAGGTTGCTGAGGCAAAGGTTCCAGCCTCTGCCAGTGTGACTCAGGCCCATGACTGTCCACATGCTGCTCCTGAGGTCACCTGTGTACAGCGTCCAGGCCCAACATCCCAGAGGAAAGTCACTGTTGGGTCCCCTCATCCACACACTCTGAGAACCAGGACTCATCAGACATCAAATTCTAGAATCCCAGACTAGGAGACCCCTCTGTGTCTACATAGAGCAATGCAGCCACTGACCAAGTCCTCCCACCTGCTGGGAGCTCTTCCTCCCACCTGGGCAGCAGACACCCTCAGACTCAACCCCTGCCCTAGAGCCTCTCCCTGGTAACTTGGGCAGAAGCTGGTCAGAGCTTTGGACGTCTCTAACGAGTTGTGCAAGAAGAAAGAGGGGGAAGGGAGGAAGGGGTTTGTTGAGCCTGGGGCCTGGGCTGGGTTTTGCAGGAGCTGGGTTCTAAAGGTCACCTAGGGATGTGCAGGCAGGACCTCAGAGGACCTCAGTGATGACCCAGGGCACTGCAGGAAGGGGACTCATAGGAGCAGGACAGAGAAAGAGACAGAAGATCATGTTTGTGAACATGGGGAGGACAGATGGGGTGGAGGGGAAGCAATGTCTGGGACAGGAGGAGCAGCTCAGGGACAGGGGGTCAGTAAGCAAGGAGCATTTCTCTCTCCTGTCCCCTCTTGCCCACCCGACTCCCTGGAGAGGACAGGAGGGTGCAGGGCAGAGAGGGGGATGAGTTGGAGTGGTCGATCACAGCAGTAATGTTCAGAGTATTCCCCAAGCTGGACCATGTGGCACTGGCCCGCCAGGTGGGCGTCAGCCTTGAAGGACCTGTCACAGTGAGCTGGACGGACGAGCCAGCTGTTCAGGAGTTTCCCACACTCTCAGGTGAGCGCTGCCCCTTCCCAGCAGCTGCTGGGGCTCCCTGGCTCTATACCTCTGCAGAAGGTGCCCCATGGCTGCGAGGGGACACTGTCCACACCTGCAGCAGCATCACCTTCGGGAGCCAGGAGCAGACCCAACCGGGGGCGGCCAGTGGCAAGTCCGCAGCATGTAGCAGGCTGGTCTTTTTAAGGATTTGCGAATCTGTCAAAGGTTTTTAATGAAAGGTGAAGGGACCCTTGAGGAGCCCGGGCCTTCCCGGTATGTGTGGCTGTGGATTAGTGCTGGCTGACTCATGTAGGTGGCTTTGAGGTCCCACTCAGAGCACCGTCCCGGGAAGCAGCATGCTGGCTTTTACGGGGCTTGGTCTCAGTGAGGATTGCTGAGCCTCGGTGGCTTCATCTCTGATGCCTGCTGTGCTGTGAAGATCCAAAGTCACCAATTCCAGCTCCTTTTCCCGGGAAGCTCAGGTCCCTCAAACTCCAGTCCAGGAGTCACGGGTGACCCTGAAGGCCTCCCTGTTTTTAAAGCCAAAGGCCAGTGGCGATGGCACAGCCGGCATTTTTCTAACATTCCTTCTGTTTCTGACCTGTTTTCCACCTTGTGCCCTCGTCCTAGCCCACAGGGAGGCCTGCTTTCAGGTGGACGGTGGCAGCCCCAGTTTCAAGTTTAGGAAACCCAACATAGTGAGGCCAAGAAATCAGAATTTAGGAAACGAAATCCCTGAGGGCGGAGAGGTGGCTAATGGCGTTATCAAGGCTTCCCGCTTCTGCGGAGCCTTCTCTGGGGGACCGGCCTGCTCTGCCGCAGGGGGGGTCTGGCCAATTGTAGCACGTCCTTTGCCCCTACCAAGGGTCAAGCGCCAGGGAGCGTGAAACCATGATGGTGTACTGTGACACCCGTGGTGACAGAAGCAAGGGCACCAGAGAGCAGGGAACAGGAGAGCCAATCCCAGCTGAAAACCTCCGACTTCTTCCCCTTCTTCTTCCTGCAATCCCTGTGCGCCCACAGACCTGCTGAGGAGAAGTGGTGGGCAGGGGCATTCCAAGATCTGGGCTCACAGGCTTCTCTCTGGCCTCTGGTCCTCCTCCACCTGCTGATTGGCACATGGTAGCTGCTCAATAAATCAGCAAGTGGATGATAAGGCTGGGCAGAGAGAGGCTCCCGAGCGTGAGACCTCTGCCAACTGAGTCTCGGAGGAGCCCTACAGAAGAAGCCAACTGGAAAATGAAATTCCATTTCTTAAAAATTCAAGTTGCATGCAGTATTTTCAGGTATTCCAAAAGTGGAAATGCGGTGTTGACGTGTGTAACTGTGATGCCTGGGCCTGGTGTGGTCTAGGGACAGGAAAGTAAGAGGAAGGACGGCTTGTAAAACGGTTGTGGGTTTGGCTGATTCAAGCGGCGCACGTTGAAATGCCCCTCCCGCTGGCGGACACGGGCTGAGTAGAACGGGGCTCAGCGGCAATTGAAGGTGGCATCTGAAACCCCACTTGGGCTTTGCGTTTACTCTGAGGTTTGAAAACCATTACTATGTGCTCCTTGGTTTCCAGGCTCTCCGTACAAATCCCCGTATTCCATGCTGTTCCAGAAACACAGAACATTGAGGCTAAGAGGGGTCTTCAGTAGGGTGACCAGCTGGGACTGTCCGGGTCTCAGCACCAGAAGTCCTGCATCCTGGAGTCCCCTCAGTCCGGGTTTTTAGAGACCATGGATGGACCCAGGCAGGACTAGCTCGTGCCCTCAGTACCCACCCCACTTCCTGCCAGCAGGATTTCGGGTGAGGTGCATTACCCTGCTGAGCTCAAGTTTCTTTCTGTCTAAAACAGGGAGCTCACCCAAGTCCTCCACGGTTGTCATGAGCACATACAGCGCCTGGCCAGCACCTGGCCCCTGCTGCGTGGCCCTGCTGGAGCTGCCCATACTGTATTGACATTGTCCTTATCGTCACCATTATCACATTCCAAAGGTCCTGCCTTACAGATGACACCCAAATGGCTGGGGGAGGCCTCCCAGTGGGGCAGAGAGGGACAGCCAGGGCTCAAGCCAGCATCCCGACTCCTCGTCCAGCGCTCTTCCTTGGAGCAGACCAGTGGAGGCCTGGCCTCCTTCTCAGCGGCTTCCAGCCTCCACTGACTCTCTTGGACCCACGCTTGTCCCGAGTTTAGGGCCAAGGGCGTGGCGGCTGTTGGAGCTCTCTGGAAACAAGCAACCGAGTCAGGTTTCAGCTAAGCAGAAAGAGTTGACGGGAGGAGCGCAGGTCTCACCAGACCACAGGAAAGCCAAGGACCCTATTTAGGGCACGTGGGTCAGGCAGTCCCTGATGCTGGGGCTGCACAGCCGTGGCACTGAGGGGTTGGCGCGAGGATGAGTGGATTTCACCATTTTCTCACCCTTGAATCCACCCAAGAGCCCAAGGTCCAGTAGCTAAAGTCCCTCTGGAGGGACTCCTTGGCTGGAGTGAGCAGGGAGAGATGGGGCCTTCCACTGCTCCTGTGCTAGGAGGACAGGCACCAGTACCTGGTCCCCCACCAGACTGCAACCCCAGGGCATTCCCCCAAAGGAAACCAGGGTGCAATTAGGAAGGGGAAACAGTGTTAGGCCAGGGACCCCACAGCACCTCTTCCCTCCCAGCATGGGCTCAGGCTGTCTGTGGTTCTGCCAGGACTGTTGGAACCTGGCCTGAGTCCAACCCCGCTTCCAGGAGGGACCTGCCCAGGGGTGGCATGTGCTCATGTCAGATAATCTCCTGCCCCTTCGCTCGCCGACACCTCCTTCCTTCTCCAAAGTGACACTCCCCCTTGCCCCTACCCCGGAGCCACCTGCCTTGATCTCCCGGCCCAACTTGACTTCTTCCAACGGGGGCCTCTGGGGAAGGAAACCCATCTGGGGCTGGGCTGAAATCACAGCTGCCCACAACCTCTGAACCCACATGAAACGCAAGTCAAATGCTCTCCTGGGAGCAAAGGAAACAGTAGTGCACGTACCAGGAACCCCCTCAGTGTGAACCAGGCCCAGAAGCCTGTTTGCCTCCGAATGGGTCCATTTTTCACTTTCTATTTTTCCACAATGTTCAGAGTAACGACTTGCTGAAAACCTGGAATATACCACATTGTTTTGAAGTCCAGGCTGTCTTCAAGGTTTCTTTCTTTCTTTCTCTCTTTTTTTTTTTTAACCTCCGATTTAACTTGCTGGGCGCCTCTGGAGTCTGGTATTAATAATAAATATTATTGCCGTGCATCCTTATTTTTTTCCCTTAATTTAATTAGAGAAAATGTAATAGCCCTTATGAAAACAATATATGAGTTTTCAAACCTAATTAACATGATACAAAGTGCGCAGGTCAGGAAAATTGTTGTTTTCTCTGGAAAGTTTCCATGCAAATAGATAAAAACAAAACTCCATTTAATCCCACAGCCCGGCTAACAGGCAGCTCTGAGATGACCGGCTCTGGCCCGAGGGCTCCGTCTGCCTGGTAATAAATACTTTCCTTTTGTCACGATTCAGGGGAGAACCACAGCGATACGGGAACCCTATCGAATCTTCCAAGGTAGGTCAAGTCAGCCCAGGCGCGCGCAGCCTGCCCCGCTAGCCACACCGAGCTGCATAGCGGCCCACGAGGGAGAGGGAGGGGCCTCCAGCTTGGCCCTTTTTTTTTTTTTTTCTTTTCCTTTTTCTTTCTTTCTTTCTTTATTTGGTACCAGGGATTGAACCCAGGGTCACCTAACTACGAAGCCACATCCACAGCCCTTTTAAATTTTTTTACATAGAGACAGAGTCTCGTTCAATAATTTGGGGACTTGCTAAGTGGCTAAGGTTGGCCTCCAACCTGTGATCCTCCTGTCTCAGCCTCCCAAGTTGCTAGGATTACCGGCACACCCCAGTGTGACCTTTTGTGCTCCTGCCTTTGTCCCAGTCGAGGCTGGCCTGTTCCAGGCACCAGCTGACCTCCATTCTCATCCACTGGGCCTCCCTGGACACAGACAACTGGCCCATCACAAGGGGGATGGACGGATGGTGCTAGATGCCAGGTTCACTGAGCAGGGCCTGATCTCCTGGCTGTCCTCCAAGGTAAACCAGGGGGAAGAGAGCCCCCGAGGCCCTGGCTCAGCTGCCCCAGGACCCTCTCCAGCTCCCAACCATGGCCATGTGGGGTGTTCATAACCTCCCTTCCTTTTCGTGGCAGCCCCATGACCCAGGGCTCACCCCACTTTCCTCCTCTGGGCTTGATCCAGCTCCCCACCCAGGGAGACCAGCTGGGCTTCTTACCTCTAGGCTGCTCTGTGAAGCAGAGACACCAGTGTCCACCCAGGGGGCAGTGGAGGCCCGAGGTGTGGTCAGTGCTTAGCTGGAGACTCCCACCCACTCGTGCCATGTGGGAATGTGGAGTGGGGCGAGCCCCTCCCCTCCGGGACAACCAGCTTTCCTGCTCCCCGTCACCGAGCAGCCACCTGCAGTCCCCTTCCCTCACGGAGGATTTTGGAGAAGGGCTGGATCTCCGTTCTCAGGCCGTGTGCAAACCAGGGTGCTGCAGGCCCAGAGCAGGTCCAGCCTCAGGGACAGAGGCTTCAAGGACCGGGATTCCAGCACCCACGGCTACCTCTTGGTCTCACAGGGAACTGAGTGGGGACCTAGGACACCCGTTTCATGTGGCAGGCTGGCTGGCCCCATCCCCTGAGGCAGTGCCACTCTGCAGGCCTGGAGGACCCTCAAGATACCGGGATCACAAGTTGGGCCCACGCCTGTTGGTTCCAACACACTGCTGCTTCCATCCCTCCTCGGCCTTGACAGTGGCACACCGTCTGGTTACAGGACTGACGTCGGCAGAGAGCTCTGCTTGCTGTCAAACAGGGTCACACTGCCATGGTGCCTGTTGATATCAAGACTACTCTTATTTAAGTGGCAATGACTAGCTGGGCGCAGTGGTGCACACCTGTAATCCCAGCAGCTCGGGAGGCTGAGGCAGGAGGATCACGAGTTTAAAGCCAATACAAGCAGCTCAGTGAGACCCTGTCTCTAAATAAAATACAGAATAGGGCCGAGGACGTGGCTCAGTGGTCGAGTGCCCCCGAGTTTAATCCCCAGGACTCCCCACAATGGTAATTACTATTTTACTCATCAGTTAAGGCAATTGCTTAATAATAACCTGTACCTATTACAAATGCATTTGCTACAATGTAAACACACTACATTTTAAACAAAATGTGAATAAAATAAAATGATCTTTTATAACACTCTATGATGTTGTAAATATATGACAAATGCTTTGAAACACAACAGACACCAGGTGCTGCAAGTGGTTGCTGATTCTAATTTTTGCAAATTCATGTGGCTGTTATGGGCAAGTTTGAAGTTTCCTTTAGCTGAGCGGGTGTGTCTAAGCGTGTGGCACAAAGAAAGGAGCACCCAGGAGCTGGAATGAAAAGGACCTGACGATGTAGTGGGCAGGGAGGGTGGAATGCTGGGCCTCCCTCCCCTCTCTCGAGTACCTTCAGACCCACAGTGCAGGGATGCTACAGGTAGGGACTCACAAAACCAAGAGACTCATGGGTGTGGGCCCCAGGAGCAATAAGAGGTTACTGGAAGAATAATCCTTGACTGAGCAGAGCAGAGCCTGCCAGAGATTGAAGGTGAGAGGAAGCCGGCTCCAACACCAAGCTGATCCAAGAACCACACTCCCAGAGACCAGAGGCCGGGAGTAAGCCAGGTTTATCCTGTGCATGCATGAGCTTGGAGGAGACCCCTGTGGAAAAATCTGACCAGTCTGAGAGGAAATCATTATAGCTACTCCTACTTGGGGATCTCTCAATGAAAGATGATAATTCTAAAAAAGCTCACCAATCAAAAAGCATTGACTACACCCAGTGTTTCCAATCAGCTTTTCAGTGCTTTGTTCTTCAATATGAACAGATGGCCAAGAGTCACCAGATATTAGAGGAAAGCACTACAACAAGTCAGCCAACCAGTGAACAGAACAAAGGAACATGAGAAAACAGAGACTTCAACAGTACCAATTAATATCCTCAGAGATAAGAGAAAATATTCCATCCCAGAACATGATGTCATTCATAGAGCTCTTGAAGCTGCAACCTGCTTCAAATACAAATTTAGTAAAGGGTTGGGAAATAGAGTTGAGGCAATCTTCCAGAAAATGTAACAGAAAGACAAAGTGTTGGAAAATAGATCAACCAGAGAAATTAGAGGGTCCATCCAGGAGGTCCAATACCAAACCATCAGAGTTTCCAGAAAATGAGACAGTTGAGGAGAGAAGGAAAAGCTTATTGAAGAATAGAATTGTTTTTCAAAATGTGGTCACATGAGTTTCCATATTAAAATTTTCCACCAAAAAACCTAGCTTAGGTGGGAATAAGAGACCCTCACCAAAACACATCATCAAGAGATTTTAGAAAATCAGGGGTACAGAGATATTCCACATTTCCAGGGGGAGAAGGGGAAGGTTGTATACAAAGAATCGAGATCTCAGCACCTCTAAACTTCTCAATAATTAGAATACAATAGATAATAATAAAATAATGCTTTCAACATTCCAAGAAAAATGATTTCTAACTCCAAAATTTTATACCCAGATAAAGTACACAAATTGAGTGCGAGGATAGACATGTTTAGACATGGAATATGTCCAAAAAAATGTACTTTCGTTAACCATGTCTGAAGAAGCCACTAGAGGATATGCTCCACCTCAATAAGGGAGGGAGCCATGAAAGAGGACAACATGTTTCTTAATCTGCTTGGGCTGCTGTAACAAAACACCTTGAACCAGAGGGTTAAACATCAAAAATTTACTTCTCACAGTTCTGGAAACTAGGAAGTCCAAGATCAAGTTGCTGGCCTCTTTGGTTTCTGATGAGAACTTGTCAATAGCATCACTTCCTGTGTCCTCATCTGGCCCTTACTTGGCACGCTTCACTGCACACCCCAAAGGCTGCTCTTGTAGAGCACACATTGAACAAAGGAAAGAAAAGATACAGCAGTAAATCAAAGCATTATGGCATATAAGGAGCGACAAGAACTATGGGCAAAATGGCAATGAGGACAGGGTAGGGGAGGCTGGGAAGGCTGGAAAAGGTGGGGTCAATCTACAGCTCTCAACAGGCGGCCAGGATAGGTCTCCTTGAAAAAGCAAGTATAATGGCAAATTTCATGTGTCAACTTGACTGGACTACAGGGTGCCCAGATTAAGCACTGTTTCTGAGTGTCTGTGGCTTCTGGATGAGATTAGTATTTGAATCAAAGGACTCACGAGAGCAGAGCCCTCCTCATATCAGGGGGTGCCATCCCATGTCCTGGGGGCTGAAAAAACCAAAGAGGGAGGAGGGATGCCCTCGCCTCTTCTGCTTCCTGCCTGTCTGCTGCAACTGAAGCTCCTGCCCTGGGGTTGGGGTCCACTGTATTTGTTCCCCTGCTCTCTCAGGTCTTCAGCCTGTAGACAGCAGATGATGGGGCAGCTCAGCTTCCCTAACTGCAGGGTCAATTTCTCACAATAACTCTCACTGCACATACATACATGTGTGTATGTGGGATCTCCTATGGTGCAGATGTGGTCTCCATTGGTCCTGTTTCTCTGGAGAATCCCAAGCAACACAGTGAAATAATGTGCACCAGGACTTTAGCCAAGCTGCCTGCTGAAGGAAGAGCCCCAGGCCCAGGGAAGGACGAGGACCCTAAGCAGGAGGAGGCCAGTGGGCCTGGAGGGAGTCAGAAAAGGGATGAAAACACAGGTAAAGGGGTCAATGTCCTAGAAGGCCTTTTAGGCCATGGTAAGGACTTTGGCTTTTATTCAGGGGGAACTGGGGAGCCATTGAAGGTTTCTGAGCAGAAGAGGGAACCCATCTGGCTCATAACTGCCGAAGGACCAATTAGATGCGAAGGCGGCAGTACCGAGAACTGGTGATGAGAACTTGGCCAAGATGGGTAGAAAGGATAGATTCTGGTCATAAATTGAAAGAAAGAACAAAAACAACCCATACCAGATGTCAGATTTTCTTTAGAAACCTGGAGCCCCCAAACCTCAGTTTAGAATTTTGGTTTGGGGAGAGCTGTTTCCTTTAAGATGCAGTTTCTGTTTCCAGAGGGACTCAGGTGAGAGTCAATCCACTCCATCCAGCCCACGTGCTGAGGGGCCGAGGCCCAGGAGCAGGAGGGCTCGCTGCAGGGGCAGAGCTGGGTCTGGAGCCCACCTTCTCCACCCCACCTTGCCCCGCCGGCATCTCCCGGGGGGTGCTGCGAGCTAAGTCTGAGGCCAGGGCCTCCCCAGAGCTCAGTCACAGCAGGAGTAGGCAGTGGGACCTGGTCCTGGCCCAGAGGTGGCATTTGATTGACTTGTCTGAGGCAGCAGGGAGAGCAGATAGAGGGGACATGCTGCGTAGGGAAGCCGGGCACGGGCTGAGCTGCACCCAACACGCGCCCTCCCCCATCAATTCCTGCACAGCCCTCTCTCAGGTGAAAACACCCAGGTGGACAGAGACAAGGTGGCTTCCCTATGGTGACCCACAGGGAGTGTGGTCAGGCCCAGGGAGCCAGCGGGGGTCTGCCTTTGGGTGAAAGTCTAACCCACTACAGAGGCTGCCAGGCTGCCCGTCGGGGTCTAACCCAGCACAGCCCTGGCTCCCGTGCTGCAGAGAAACCCAACGCTCACAGCGCTGCTCTGTGGTCCCCAGCAGCTACCTGTCACTCAAGTCCACGGGCATCCTTATGAATCTTCCTGAGGTTTCAAAACTGGGGGCCCTGGAGGGGACCACTCAGAGACCCCGGGGGTGCTCACCCAGGTACCCCCACTTCCCTGCATGCACCTCTTGCCACTGCCAAACACCCACAGTTCCCTGACCTTCTGCCCAATAGCAGCCTCGGTGCCCGTGAAGAGGGTCCCGTGGGCTGCAGCTGGGTCTCCCAAGTCCCCTTCCATAGGACCTGAAAAGGAGCAGGGCCCACCCTGCCCACTCCTCCCGGTGGCCCTGAGTGGGTAATGGAGGGGAAACGGCAGATCCAAACTGAATTTCTCTTTTCTAGATGAAACACGGAAACTTGGCACCAGATGGGCCAGAATCTGAGGCTCCCCTCTGCCCCTTTCTTAGGTGGGACCTCTGGCAAGTCCGGGGGGCTCTGGGGCCTTGGGTCCCTCTCTTGCAACACAGGGAGTCCTGCAGCCCAGGGCTTGTGATCATGTATGAAGTCGCCTGCCCAGCGCCTGCGCCAGGATGCCCGATGCCCTCCCTGAGGGCTGGGCACGCTGGCCCAGGGCAAGCCACACAGGGACAGCATCTTGTATCTCTTGTCACCTGAAACCAAACTTACGTGTTTGGCACTGGGAAAATATACATTCGCCCACATGGATTTTTCATTACTTTATTTTTTAATTTTCTCCTTCCTGTAATCCTATGAATTCAGCTTCATTATTTTATTTAAGGAAGGGCAAACTCTCAGAGAGAGATCTAAGGTCACACAACAAGTAGATGCTGGGGTGGACTCCACAGGCCTCAGAGTGGGCAGCCTCGCTGGGAGAAATGCCTGCGACGGCCTGTGGAGGGGGCATGATGGGGGCATGTGGGGCGGCACCAACCACAGTGACAACCGGGGAGCAGCTACCGTGGCCTAAGTCTTTCTGTGCCCTTCCTCCTGCAGTGCCCCACTCCTAGCCACCCAGCAGGCAGCCCAGGAAGCAGGAAATGGAGCTCACGCCCAGCTCCTCTGCTCTCAGGGCAGGAGACCCCCCACCCCACCCCACCCCACCCCACCCATCAGTCTCCTGACCTGGAAAACAGGGCGATGACTACATCAGCAGCCAAGGGCTGTAAGAGCCTGGGAGCATCCACAGGAGCAGGCAGATCAGGTGCTGCTGAGTGTCGCCCCCTGCAGGTCACTGGCCCAAGGTCACCGTCTCCTCAGGGCTAAGGTGTCAGACATATCAACAGCACAACTCACCAGTCACCGCTGAGCACGAGCCATAGACCAGGCAGTGCAACAGGCAGGGGGTGATGTAGAGAGGGGAGACAATTCAAGGGCATTGGCTTGACCCCACTGCTAAGGACTGAACAAACGTGTCCCTCCAACGGGCACAGAGGGAACCTTAGACCCCAGTGTGACTGTGGAGACAGGGCCTTCAGGAGGTGATTAGGGTAGTGAGGTCCTAGGGTGGGTCCCTGATCTAACTGGACTGTGGCCTTGCAAAAAAAAAAGTGTGTGAGGGGGGAATCCTCTCCTCTCTCATAGCAAGTTAGTGCCATCTCCAGGCAGGCAGCGGCCCTGGGGTCCCACCAGAAAGAGAATCTACCTTGCTCTCAGCCGTCCAGCCTGCAGAGCTGTGAGAAAATAAATGTCTGTGGTTTGAGCCATGTGCTCTATAATATTTTGTCCTGGGGCTCCAAGCTGACCAGTGCACCCACCCAATTAGAGTCTGTTAGCAAAGTAGGTCCAAATGGGCCACAACAGGTGTTCCCCTACAAAGCCAGGCACCACTCGGTGAGAAGACGAAGCCCTTATCTAAGGGCAGCCAAGGAAAAGCACTCAAATAAAACACGTGGGGAAAAAGGCAAGCGGTTGAACAACTTGCAAAGTAAAATCCATTTACAAAAAGCAAAATACTGCACACACACACCCACAAACATGTACAAACACAAAGCAATGCTACGTAGTTGTGCAAGGTCTTCTTTAAGTGTGTAACATGTGTAGAAGGAGGTCAGGGAAACCAGACACATCAAATTAATTTCCCTGGCTCCTCCTGAGGAGGAGGATGGGATGGGGAGGGAGGGTTAAGAAGGACTTTGTTTATTATTTTGAGACAGAGTCTTGTTAAGTCGCTGAGGCTGGCTTTGAACTTCCAATCCTCCTGCCTCAGCCTCCTGAATCACTGGGATTATAAGCAGGTGCCACCACGCCCAGCGAGGAATTCAGTTTTATCTGAAATATTTTACTTTTTACATTGGAAATATATTTACAAAATATGCTTCTCAAGAACTAAAAAAAAGTAATAAAACTCACAGAGGCACACAGAGTACAAGGGGAGAAGCACCCATCTGCTGTGGGTGAGCTTTGCTCCTGTGGCATGTGTAACAGCAGCGCAGGATGCTCTGACCCCCCTTCACCCAGGCCCTGCTCCATCTCTTAAGTGAAAGATGTCTTGCAAACAAGAGAAGGAAGAGGACAGGAGGGTGGCACTGCTGGGCATTAGGTAGTTGGGAAGAGGCAGGAGAGGAGGGTAGAGCCAAGGGGGAGGTGGCAAAGGGCGCTTCATCAAGGGCTAACGCAACAGGCCTCACTTTCTGTCCTCTGTGCTGAGTTCTGAGCGCTGCCTGCTGCTGCTCTGCTCTGCTCTGCTCTGCAGAGGTGCAGGCCCCAGCCTTAGCCAGCCTCCTGCAGGAGGACAGGCCTCAGCCCTGGCTGGAGGACGCACCCAGCTCCTCCTGTCAGCTTGCCTCCTCCAGGGTCACCCCAGCACACCCTGCCCAGAGCTTCAGGAGCCTGTGGCAACCACGGCCAACTGCCTGCTGCTGTGCCCTGGGTTGCCCAGTGCCTGGGGTGTCCTGTAATGCCAACCCTACCTGGCTCTGCAGGCCCAGTGCTGAAGAGGAGGCTGTCACCTTTGGGTAGGGCCAGGGGCACCCTCAGGGACCCAGAGCACTCTTTGGCAGGGGTAGAGATTGTCCTCGCACATGGGTCACAGTCCAAAGACAGGGGCACCAAAAAGATCGTCTCTTCAAAGGATGTTTAAGACCAAAAAGGAATCAGGAAACACGCCCCACAGTTCATAGCCTCCTTCACACCAGAGCGGCTGAGAACTTGAGAAGAGCCCCAGCAGGGTCTGGGGAGTGTAAGGGGGAACAGAGAGGTGTTTAGTCGCTGTTGCTGTTTGTTTTCATATTAATGAGATTCTTTTCCTAAATAGAGCACCATGAGTGCCTGGGGTGGAGGAGGGTTGGCAATACAAAGAGGTCTCAGTAGAACGTCTCCTTCCAGCCCAGAATAAACGCTGTCCCCTGTTCCCCTTCTTCTGCCACGCACACGAACATCTGGAAGTAGACTATACATACCACTCAGGACTTTGTTTATTTTTCAGTTGACAATACATAGACTATCCAGGGAGCAGTCTCCCAGCCCCACGCCTTCTCAGCACCTAGGCAGACCCCGGCCCAAGACCTGGAATCTGAGAGTGTTGCCTAAAGATGAGGTCAGAGGGCACGAGTCTGTGCTCAGAGGCCCCCAGGAGGGGACAGGCACGTGGCACAGAAGCCCTTGGTGCACAGGGAGGGTGCCAGGCCCGGCCGACAGGTGCAAGCTCTGCTCCAAAGAAGAGAGAAAATGCGTGAAGGAAGGAAGGGGGTGGTTCTGATCAGAAGCACCCAAGGACCTGGGCTGTGACATGTGGCCCTCAGGCCGGGGACGCTGGCAGGAGGCCCACCTGGGTTCACATGGGCGTGGAATCACGGTTCCTAGACAGCACTGCAGACAGCACAGTAAGGGCCCTGAGTCTTTCAGGGTTTAGGAAGCCGTCCCCCGGAGCACTCGGAGCAAGCCAGGCAGCTCTCCCAACCGAACACACTACTATATCTTTTTTTTTTTTTAATTTTAATATTTGTTTATTTTTTTTAGTTTTTGGCAGACACAAAATCTTTGTTTGTATGTGATGCTGAGGAACTGAACCCGGGCCGCACGCATGACAGGCAAGTGCGCTACTGCTTGAGCCACATCCCCAGCCCCCGAACACGCTACTTTATCTCCAGAAAATGTTTAGTAATTTTGAGTTGTCAAAGCTCTTTGAATTTCACAAATACACAGAAGGGACTGTGGAGCTTAATGAAGGACGTTCCTCAAGAAGAAAAATACTAAATCCAGGAAGGAGCAGGTTTCAAGAGAAATGAAATCAGTGATTGTGTCGCTCAACCTAAACACGCATTGTTTGTATTATGCTGAAACAGTCATGCCGCAGGAGAGCATTAAACACGAGGAGGAACTACAATTCATGCAAACAGTAGATGAAAATAGGGAGACATATCAGAGTGAGAAATAATATCTATTGACACCATGTCCTGGAGGGTGACAGAAATACTTTTTTTTTTCTTTTTTTTTTAATTTTTTATTGTTGGCTGTTCAAAACATTACATAGTTCTTGATATATCATATTTCACACTTTGATTCAAGTGGGTTATGAGCTCCCATTTTTACCCCATATACAGATTGCAGAATCACATCAGTTACATATCCATTGATTTACATATTGCCATACTAGTGTCTGTTGTGTTCTGCTGCCTTTCCTATCCTCTACTATCCCCCCTCCCCTCCCCTCTTCTCTCTCTGCCCCCTCTACTGACATTCATTTGTCCCCCTTGTATTATTTTTCCCTTTCCCCTCACTTCCTCTTGTATGTACTTTTGTATAACTCTGAGGGTCTCCTTCCATTTCCATGCAATTTCCCTTCTCTCTCCCTTTCCCTCCCACCTCTCATCCCTGTTTAATGTTAATCTTCTTCCCATGCTCTTCGACCCTACTCTGTTCTTAGTTACTCTCCTTATATCAAAGAAGACATTTGGCATTTGTTTTTTAGGGATTGGCTAGCTTCACTTAGCATAATCTGCTCTAATGCCATCCATTTCCCTGTAAATTCTATGATTTTGTCATTTTTTAATGCAGAGTAATACTCCATTGTGTATAAATGCCACATTTTTTTTATCCATTCGTCTATTGAAGGGCATCTAGGTTGGTTCCACAGTCTTGCTATTGTGAATTGTGCTGCTATGAACATCAATGTAGCAGTGTCCCTGTAGCATGCTCTTTTTAGGTCTTTAGGGAATAGACCGAGAAGGGGAATAGCTAGGTCAAATGGTGGCTCCATTCCCAGCTTTCCAAGAAATCTCCATACTGCTTTCCAAATTGGCTGCACCAATTTGCAGTCCCACCAGCAATGTACAAGTGTACCCTTTTCCCCACATCCTCGCCAGCACTTGTTGTTGTTTGACTTCATAATGGCTGCCAATCTTACTGGAGTGAGATGGTATCTTAGGGTGGTTTTGATTTGCATTTCTCTGACAGCTAGAGATGGTGAGCATTTTTTCATGTACTTGTTGATTGATTGTATGTCCTCCTCTGAGAAGTGTCTGTTCAGGTCCTTGGCCCATTTGTTGATTGGGTTGTTTGTTCTCTTATTGTCTAATTTTTTGAGTTCTTTGTATACTCTGGATATTAGGGCTCTATCTGAAGTGTGAGGAGTAAAGATTTGTTCCCAGGATGTAGGCTCTCTATTTACCTCTCTTATTGTTTCTTTTGCTGAGAAAAAACTTTTTAGTTTGAGTAAGTCCCATTTGTTGATTCTAGTTATTAACTTTTGTGCTATGGGTGTCCTATTGAGGAATTTGGAGCCCGACCCCACAGTATGTAGATCGTAACCAACTTTTTCTTCTATCAGACGGCGTGTCTCTGATTTGATATCAAGCTCCTTGATCCATTTTGAATTAACTTTTGTGCATGGCGAGAGAAAGGGATTCAGTTTCATTTTGTTGCATATGGATTTCCATTTTTCCCAGCACCATTTGTTGAAGATGCTATCCTTCCTCCATTGCATGCTTTTAGCCCCTTTATCAAATATAAGGTAGTTGTAGTTTTGTGGATTGGTTTTTGTGTCCTCTATGACAGAAATACTTTTTAAGTTAAAAGTTACACACTCAACCTGAAAAAAACGTCAGGTCAAACACTGAAGTTATAAAAGAACGCAGTGTATGACTCCCAAACAATCAAAAACAGGGAAAAAGCCAATAAGGACCGAATTGAATCTTATAAAGCAGGAAGAGAAAAGAGAAATATAATGGGAAATCACAGTGAGCAGGAAACAGAAAGCCCGAAGGCAGCCCGGGACAACAGCAAATGTAAACGCATCAAACTCGCCTACAAAAAAAGACGGAGAATTTATCAGATTAATATTTTAAAGCCAACTATATGATGTCTTGGAGCTATAGCTAACCTATGACGTCACAGAAACGTAGAAAATAAGGAAACAGAAAAAGATAACCTGGCAAAGAGTAACTCAGCAAATGAGATCTCGGCTCACACTAGTCCTTCAGATCAAATGATCTTAAAGGGTCAGCTGTGGCTCAGTCAAGACAAAACCCATCAGCTGCAGGAAACATATCTAAGTGTAAAAGATAGAGGATCACCTGTAGGTTAGTGCTCACACGGACCTTGCAGGGGAAGGTGCCTGTGAACGTGTCTGTGTTGGCCACCAGACTCTGAGTTCCTCGGAGGAAGCAAGCTGTGTCTTATTAGAAGCCACTTAGCCCAGGTCTGACTTGGAGAGTTCTTAATAAATGTTTATTGAATAAACCAGTGTTTCTCAAGCCTGGCTGCACATCAGAATCTTCTGGGAGTTTTTAAAAATACCCAGGCTTAGGCCCCACCCCAGACCAATTAAAAAAGACTCTCTAGGGGTGGGACCTCAGGGTACTATGTTGTTTTAAAAGCTCCTCAGGTGATTCTGGTGTTTGGTCATGGCTGAGAACCACTGGAATAAATAAATGACGGAATGACCCAATGAATGAGTGTCTTTTGATTTACAAAAGGATTCGTTGCAGGATCCCTCTTTTAAAAACACATTCCCAAGGTGCATTTTCAATGTAATTCGATTTAAAGAAATTTGATTTACACCCAAGACTGCCCAGACAATCTATTTTGTGAAGCAAGGAACATCTGTATTATCTATCAATTTTTTTTTTTTTTATGGATTTGGGAATATTCTGTTTCTCCATTTAGAACTGAGCTGGATACTTGAGCAAAGATTGTATCATTTCCTGTGCTCTGAAAAAAATGCTTTCTCCCACTCTGGCATTAAGAGACCATTTCCCGGCAATACGAAGCATGTGATTACTTAACGAGACACTTAAAAGCCATTTTGAGAAGCATAAAAACATCATTGTTTGAGCTTCCTACACAAGTGACAGAGGAAGACTCCAACTCGGTCGGGCCCCAGTGAATTAGCTGGTCACTGGGCACAGGGGGGCACATATGGGCCTGCTTCTAGGCAGCAGAGAGCAGGCCACACACAGGACAAGGGACGTTCCGGGGTGAGTTGAAGTGGGCTGTGCTTTTGCAGGAAAGCGTTAATCCGGTGCTGGGAACGAGAGGACAGACTGACGCGCTCGGTTGAGGCTCAGGTAGGTGAGAGGGAGAAACGTCACAGCCTTTGAGCTTCGTGCTAGAGGGTGGGGAGGACCGCCACCAGGCGGAAGCTGGGGTGGCACGCTGCAGAGGAGGGGACGGATGCGGGTCTGGGGGCTGCTGCAGAGGAGGGGCAGTCACTGGAGACTTCCTGGTGTTTTCTTCAGGGCTCTGTCTCCCTTGAGGTCTCCTTACTCCCAGGTGCCCAGCTGGGCAGCCCCTGAGATCCCCTCTTCCTTCCCTGACCTCTGCTCCCAGATTAGCCCGGGGCTGCTGCAAGGAAGTGCCACACCCCAGGTGACTTCAAACAACAGGAACTTATTCTCTTGCAGTTCTGGAAGCTGAAGTTCAAAACCAAGGTGTCGGCAGGTCTGCGGTCCCTCTGAACCTGTGGGCGTCTCTCCTCGCCCCTTCCCAGTCAGTTGACAACCTGTGTCACTCCGTGGCTCCTATGTGTGTCAGTCATTCCATCTCCCACATTCCCAGGTCATCTTCTCTCTGCGTGTCTCCCCTCTCCACGATGTCCATGGCCAGATGTCCCCTTTTCATAAGGACACCAGTACGTCACGTTAGGCCTGGTGCTCGCGACCTCATCCGTGACCTCATCCTAACCTGATGTCCTCTGTGAAGCCGTCTCTCCCGTGGATCAGGCCCTGCCGTGGGGACCGGGGATTCACTATCTTCTGCTGGGAGCACAATTCAGCCGGTGACAGCTGTAAAGTTGGAAGACGGCCCATTTCTGCCCTCATTTCTTAACTTTTTCCAGGTTTATCCCCCCTTCCCCACCTCTCAGCATGTACGATTTACTCTTCTCCTCCAAAATTCGGCCTTCTCCTCCCCAGCCTCCCTCACCGCCTGCAGACCCCTGGGCGGGTTGGGCAATGTGTGCAGCTCAGCCGGGGTTTCACGGGGGCCTTGCCCTCTGTCCTTCCTGTCCCTGTGGCTCGGCAGGCAAAGCTCCCCTCTCATCCCCAGCAGGACAAGGCGCTGTCCCCCAGCCCCAGGCTGTTCCCTAGCCGCCCCTGGCCGTCTGCTGCAGATGCGGGGCTTGGCTGCCCCCACCTCTGGGACCATCCTGCCAGGCCCCAAATCCTCCATTTCCCCCCTTCAGGAGCAGCACTGCAGAGGTCACCAGGGCTTCCCCACAACCCCTGTCCTCTTCTTCTCTCTCCAAGATAATCCGAGCAAAGTCCCGTCTTAACTTGTCGGAATCTGTCCTTCTCGGCTGGCGGCTCCCTTCATCTGTCTCCGGTGCATTCTTGAGTGTCTGCAGCCAGAGCTGTATTTCTTCTCTCCCCTCGTCCCCTCCCCTCGGCCTCTCCCTGCCTTCCCGCTTTGCTCCTTGGTCGTCTGTTATTGACATCATGTCCCCCTCCACGTTCTTCATCCTGCGCAGACACCCTGTGGGGCTCCGAGGGACTTGCAGGACTTGGTTGGGGCCACTCAGGCCTTCTCGGTCCCCTCCACCATGGCACGGGATGTGTCTCCCTGCAGGGGAGATGCCTGCACCTGGAGGCCCACGGGGGGGTCCCACTCGGCCAACTTGGTCGGGGTCCTCCTCAGTGATCGGAGCTCAGCTCCACCCTCTGATGGGCCAGGGTGGGTCCTCACTGTCATTATGTTGTGTGACGATGGCAGACTTCTTCACTTGAGAGTAGACTTCCCAGTCTCTAAGGGTCAGGGAATAGCATCTATCTCATGGAGGGGAGAGATGAGTCAGGTCCCCACAGGAAACAGGTGGCAATTTTGAAATAGAACATTCTGGGGTTACTCAGGAGGAGTTTGTCTTCACAGGGTGTGTCCACCAAGTGGCGGAGTGCGGCCATCTGTAACTACCACGGGCCCTAAGAAATTGGGGTGATGGAGACGGGCAGGGGGGAGTTACTGGAATCCCAAAGAAGAAAGTCCTATAAAGTCAGCTGCCTTGAGAGAGCAGGGACCCAACGGAGCACCACAGCCAGCCCTCAGGGCAGGGGACAGAGGAGCAAAGATCCTGTCCCTCCCTCCTGCCACCTCCTGCCACCTGGAGGGGCTGTGGGAAGTTGGGGGGGGGAGGTTTGAAGGAGCAAACGGAGGAGTCAGCAGAGTTTCGTAAATCAGATGGCCTCAGGCATGCAAAGTGCAGCCCCGGGTATGCTTCAGGTGATCAGTAAGTGAAACCTCTCCTCTCGTTTTACTTAGTCGAAGCCACGCGTGGTCTCTGGTGGTCTTCCCTGACTTTCTCCGTAGTCCAGCTCTCCAGGTAAAGAAAATCCAGGAACAGCTTCCCCTCTGAAGGGTTGAGGCGTGCTGGCCAACTTCCGGTTCTCTTCAGGACCACCCAATGTGTCCACCCCGGCCTTAGCTGATGGGACCAGGATGGCCGGCCTCGCTCTCCCCTGTCCACCACCTGCCTCAGCAACTGGGCCTCAGCTGACTGGACCAGGGACAGGCATCTGAGTCTGGTGATTGGTTGGATGGTGGCTGACCCACCCCACCAGAGCCCTCTTAGAGGTCTAGTGGACAGGTGAGGGGGTGAGCAGCTAGGTGCAGGCCTGGGGGAGCCTGATGGAGGGCACCCAGCATCACTAGGATGGTGTTGCAGAGACCGACTCTCAAGAGCTGGGCATCACCAGAGCTACTGCCCTGTCCCCAGTCCTGACCCTGCTGTCCCTAAGGTCTGGGGACAGCACTGACCTTTTCCTCACCTCTTCAGTGAACTTGTCCTGGCCTGCTGCCACCTCAGAGCACCAAACAAATAACCCAACATTCTACAAGCAACTTCCTAAACGCTTCTCAGACCCCTCCCCACCAAGGTCAGCTCACAGGGCAGGTAGGTCCCTCGGGGGCTCCTGAGAGAGGTGCAAAGGTCTACCCCGAAGGACACAGCCCTCTCTGGCTTGTCAAAGCACGAGGGGATGGAGATGAGGCCCTTTCAACTATTTAAGGACCTTACTTGATTATGCAGTTACTTAGTTTGTTATTTTTATAATCAAGGAGACCCACTAATATGTTAAAGGAACTCATTCAAAATAAATACTGAGCAAATATTTAAGCTATGCGGAGCCGTGGGGGAGGAGTGGGCATGGTCACCAGCCCGGCATATTCCCTCACCCTTGCCGGGCAATTTCCATACCTTTTTATAATTAGTTGTGATTGTTTTCATCTCCGGATCCAAAATGTTTTACTCTGTGACACATCTGTTGGGCATTTGACGTGTGTTTTCTCCTTTCCCCTTCTGAATGGAAGGCCGGTCACGTGGGGACCTCAGAGGTAGAGACGGAAAAGGGACCAGAACCCTGGGCCCACGGCTCCTCAGTGCTGCTGCCAGTAGTCCACGTGTCCGTCTGTCCCCTCTGTGTGAGCTGGGGGCACCTTGGACCTCCTGAGCGTTTTTTTTTTTTTTTTTTCCTAAACATTTATTTTGTAGTCGTATTTGGACACAATACCTTTATTTATTCTCTTTTTATGTGGTGCTGAGGGTCGAACCCAGGGCCCCAGTGATAGGCGAGCGCTCTACCACTGAGCCACAATCCCCACCCTCGCCCTCTTTCTGCCTTTTTACCTCCTGCTGTAGTCTGGCCACTCCATAATCGGCAGCCTGTGATGGCATGAGAGGTGACACAGGGTACGCGAGTCTAACTCCCGCCCTACCTGCTGCTGGCCCTGTGATCTCCCTGTACCTCCATTTACTTGTCCATGAGTAGCAAGAGTCTCTAGGATTAAATAAGAGAAGGCAAACAGTAGCACGATTCCTAGCATACAGTAAGTGCTCAATAAATGCTTGACATGAACCGGTTATTATTGTTGGGACTGGAAATCATCCCACCCCACAAGCTTCAAGGACCTTCTCTGTAGAAATAGGACCTGCCTCTTCTATAACACTTGCTCTTTTTTTTTTTTTTCTATTTTGAGCTGAAGCTTGGTTGCTGGCTCCACCCAGCCCCCCTCCTCTCAATCCTTTTAAAAGTGTTCTCCACCTTCGAGCTCAGACTCAGAACCTTTTTCCTTTTGTCATCTTCGGCAAAGCAAGTGGTGTGTGTGTCCCTCTAGCCTCTGCTCCTGGGCCTCAGCGTCCTGGTCGGGGCTGGGGACAGGGAGGGAGGGAGAAGCACTTCCCTCAGACACGAAATCCAGGTGGGCTCCAGGAATCTCAGTTGTCATGAGAAGTCACATCTGTGCTGGGGAAGCTCGGTGATGAGATCTGCCATGTTGCCATGTTCAGGGGACAACTCGGGGGCCTTAGGCATGTTCACAGTCTTGTAGACCACCGTCCCCTGTCCACTTCTGAACTGCTTCATCATCCCACTAGAAATCATGTGCCCTTTAAACAGGAGCTCCTGAGAAAGGATATTTTGCTGCACACATTTTTTTTTTTACTTTTTAAAAATGATTTTAATGACAATAAAGGTATTGATTGAAAAAAAGGCATTCTAGTCCTTTTCTTTTTATTTTAATTTTTTTATTAGTTACTCCAAACATTACAATGATCTTGACATATCATACATTTGATTCAAATGGGGTACGTGATCTTATTTTTCCATGTGTACAGATTGCAGGATCACATTGGTTATACGGCCACGTTTATACATAGGGCCATACTAGTGTCTATTGTATTGTGCTGCCCTTCCTATCCCCCCTCCCCTCCCCTCCCCTCCCCTCCCATCACCTCTTTCTACCCAATCTACTGTGACACGTTTCTCTCTCTTCTTTCTTCCCCCTCACACCATCTTATATGTAATTTTGCATAACCATGAGGGTCTCCTACCATCTTCCGTGCTGCACACTTTTTAAAACATCAAAATGAATACAAAAATGTTTCAATGAACAAAATGATCAAAATTCAAAAAAATCAGGCTCAATAAACTGAAGCGGATTAAAAATTCTTGAAGATTATCACAGGGTCAAGAGAAATGGACCAACATAGCAACTCTTTTAATTGAAAATAATACTAATTAAGAAGTATTTTATAAAAATATTATTGATAAGTGCTTCTGTTAAAACCAGAAAACTAAGATTATATCAAATCATATTTGAGATAGCAGGAAATTATAATTTTCAATCTCAAAATAATGTTAGGAGTTTTAATACACCTACTTTCCGATTTTTCAATAATCTTTCATCTGATCTAGTGTTCTGGGGTTGGGGAAATGTCTAAAACTGTACAAAAACACACATATAAGAACAGACACTTTTCCTTCTGCCTTGGGTCTCAGTATAGCTCTGCACAGCCCCATCACTGACCTTGCAAATATAAACTTTTTATATGGAACTTGTGGCATTAGTGTTGATTTTAAACATTATTTATGTTGATTACTGTTTTGGGGGGGTGTTTTGTTGGTGTCCGCTTCATGTGTGTGCTTGAGGCAAGGACCTCACTTCCCACCCTCCAATCCTGGCCTTGCCCCAGGGGTGTCCAAGAGTCTCAGGAGACAGGCTTCCCTGTGCCTCTGCAGAGGTGGGACGGGAAGACAGGGGGCCCCAGCACAGGCTTCTCGTCTCACCAGCGACAGCTCCGTGCTTGGCAGGACCCAGTGCAAAATGAAACGCGGGGCCTTGTTCAAAAATTAAGCATTTCAAAACTATTTATCGATTAATGTCCAAAATAGATAAAGAATTCAAAAAGCTGAACCTCAGGCTCAGCTACTTGGAAGGCTGAGGCCAGAGGATTCAAGTGTAAGAGAACAGCCTCGGCGATTTTAGGGAGACGCTGTCTCGAAAAAAAAAAGCACAAAATCTTGGGCCATTAGGGAAACACAAGTCAAAACTGTCTTGAGATTATCAAGAAGAACAAATAATAACAGGTACAGGTGAGGATGTGGAGAACAAGGCTCCTCCCCACCCTTGGTGGGAATGCGGGTGAGCCCAGCTCCGAGAACTGTGGGGAGGTTCCTCACAGCCCCACACACAGGGCTGGGCTGTGGCTCCGTGGTGGAGCGCCTGCCTGGCATGTGTGAGGCACTGGGTTCGATTCTCAGCACCGCATACAAATAAAAATAAAGTTCCATCGCCAACTAAAAGAAATATATATATTTTTAAATCCACAGTTAGAACCACCAAGTGATGCAGACTTGTGGCAGCTGGAATCCGAAATGTCCCTCAGAGCTCCTGTGTGGAGAGCAGTGCTTAGAGGTGGGGGTTTGGGGAAGTGATTGGCTCCTGAGGGCTCTGACCCCATTGGGGGACGAACGCATTGATGGCACGGATATCGCACGAGGTACAAACTACAGGAGGCTGCCTCCTTGGAGGAATGAGGCCGCATGGGGAGTGCCCCAGAAGGGTGTGTCTGGTCCTTGGTTCCTTCCTTGCTCTCTCTGCTTCCTTCTTCCATGAGCTGAGCCCTGCGCCCCACCCTGCCCTTCCACCTCCGTGTCGCTCCACCCCACAGGCCCAGAGCAGGGCCCCCCGCCAGGGTCTGAGAGCTCTGAACCCAGGAGCCAAAGTAAATCTTTCCTCCTTTAAGTTGGTTTTCGGGGATATTGAGTCACATTGATGGACAGGGGAATAGCACAGCCCTCCAGGTGTGTACCCCACAGGAGGGCACGGGTGCCACCCACAGCACTGTGCCCAATAGCCAAGTCATGGAATCGGCCCAGGAGGCCATCCACAAATGACGACAACGTGGTCAATGGAATATTATTCAACCACAAAAAAAGAGTGAAATAGCGTCATTTGTAGGAGAATAGATGAAACGTCATGGTCAGTGAGCCCTACAGAGACAGTTTCTCATGTCTTCTCTCCTAGGTGAAGTCCAGGGGGAAACAGTGACCTGAAAGTAGAAGGGGGGACACTAGGGAAGGGGAAGGGGACCTGCAGGCCTGTATGGAGATGCCACAGTGAAACGCACCATCCGTACACCTACTATAGTTAATAATTACTATAACTATTCAAAGATTCAAGGTGGTGGCAGCAGAGTCTCAGGACTCTTGCTGGCCCTTCTGAGCGTGGCGGGGCCCGTGTCCCTGCTCAGGTGATCTCCTGTGAAGCTGGCTCTGCTCTCTCCCAACCAGCTGCAGGGTCTAATCAGAGGCCACCAGAAAACATGCAGCCTGAGGTCCTCTGCAGGAAGCTCCTCAGCTGACTCCCCCTGAGAGTGGAGCATGGGGCTGCGCCTCCCTGAACGGAGGGGGACCCGCCGCTCTTCCCCTCATTCCTCCACCCTTTCATTTGCTCACCACTCACCAAGCCCGCGGAGTCCCTGTGTGCCAGGCACTGTGCTAGGTCTCCCAGATCTAGGAAAAAATAGCACCAGAGCCCTGTCTTGGGGCCTTAGGGGACCTGGTAAGAAGAGATGCCCACAGTGCAGGTGCTTCCCAGGACTGGAAGCAGAGCGCAGGGCGAGGGCTGAGGAGTAGCCCGGTGCTGACCCCACCCTTCCTGCTAACCCAGGGGCCGACAACTGGCGAATCCGTGGCTCTGCAGGAGAAGGGGCACACGGCTCTGCTCTCTAACCAGGAGAGGGGTGCAAGAGCCCTGACTCAGGGGCCAGGTGTGCAGCTCTTCCACCTATCAGCCCAGAGTCCTGCACAAGCTGTCCCCTCCCTGACAAAGCGGAAAGCAATTTTCTGGCCACTTCCCAGGTGTCCAGGGAGCAAATCAATGAATGTTTGTGAAGTCCCTGTCCACGGAGGGAGCCATCTTGTGAATGGATTGGGCTGTGGATCCAGGCACCAAGAGCCTCCGCCACCCAGCGGTTGGGCTGTTTTATAGCCAGGCAGCAAGCACTAGCGTGCAGGACCAAGTCACCAAGCCCTGTGACATTGGTGCCACCTTAAGGATCATTAAGCTTTTCTATATATTCTATTTTTTCCTTCCTCCAGAAGGAGATACTTTTTTTAAAATTTTTATTTGTTCTTTTTAGGTGTACATGACAGTACGGTGTATTTCCACCTATCCTACATACGTGGAACATAACTTCCCATTCTTGTGGTTGTACGTGGTGTGGAGTTTCTCTGGTCGTGTGCTCATATGAACACAGGAAAGGTATGTCCGATTCATTCCCCTGTCTTTCCCATTCCCATCCTCCCTCACTTCCCCCACTCCCTGTCCAATCCATGAACTTCTGCCTACCCCCCTATTGTGAGGCAGTATCCACATATCAGAGAGAGCATTTGGCCTTTGGTTTTTTGGAACTGGCTTATATCACTTAGCATGATAGTCTCAGTTCTATCCATTTACTGGCAAATGTCATAATTTCATTCTTATTTATGGCTGAGTAATATTCCATTCTGTCTGCATTCCACAATTTCTTTATTCATTCATCTGTTGAAGGGCACATAGGCTGGTTCCATAGCTTAACTATTGTGGATTCAGCTGCTATAACATTGATGTGGCTGCGTCACTGTAGTATGCTGATTTTAAGTCCTTTGGGTATAGACCCAGGAGTGGGATAGCTGGGTCAAATGGTGGTTCCATTCCCACTTGGAAACAAGGAATCTCCGTACTGCTTTCCCTATTGGCTGCACCAATTTGCAGTCCCACCAGCAGTGTATGAGTGTGCCTTTTCCCCACATCCTTGCCTACATTTATTGTTAATTGTATTCTTGATAATTGCCATTCTGACTGGAGTGAGATGGAATCTCAGTGTAGTTTTAATTTGCATCTCTCTAATTGCTAGTGATGTTAGACATTTTTTCATATATTTGTTGACTGAGAGTGTTTCTTCTTCTGTGAAGTGTCTGTTCAGTTCCTTTCCCCATTTATTGATTGGGTTGCTTGTTTTTTGGTGTTTTTTGAGTTCATTAATTTGGAGATCTATGCTCTATCTGAGGAGCAGGTGGCAAAGATTCTCTCCCATTCTGTAGGCTCCTCTCCATGTTCCAGAAGACGATCGTTGATACTCAGTGCACTTTCACAAATAAGAAAACTGAGGCCCAGTTACATTGGACCCTAAGTCACTGGGCTATTTGGGGGCAATCTGAGATTTGAGCACCTCTGTCTCTGCATCCTGCTCCCCTGTGGTTACATCTCAAGGTTTCCGCAGGGCCTTCTGCTCTGCCCTTCTCCCAAATCTGGCCCTGGGAAGGAATTCCAGGCAGGAGGAGTTTCCGTCAGCCTCTTGTAGCTGCTCCTGTGTCCCTCGTCCCCATCCTTGGCCTCCTAAGTCACCTGTTGTGTCCTCCTACACTCCTAGCAGCACAGAAGTGGCATTTGGAAGGAAGAGCTCGGGGCAGGCAGGCTGGGCCTCCAGTCCCACGTGCACTTGGCTGGGCATCGACCTTGACCTTGACCTTCCTGTGTTCTTCTGCACAAGGGACAGTGGGCCCCTTGGCGCCAGGCTGCGGCGAGCACTGCCTGGGGAGGAAGGTGCTTCTTCCCCAAACAACAGGAGCCTTGTCTTCACCCTGAGCCCATCCGTCAGTCAGGCAGCGTCCGCCCTGCCACTCAGCGCAGCGAGTCCCTCTGCCTGGCAGGTCCCACCCTCAGCCTGAAAGGTTGGTTAGAGGAACCCCCATGGCACCTGCTCCACCATTGCCCCAGCCCTTCCTCCCTGGCTTACAAGTGCCTGAGAATCCTCGTGTGTTCCTGAGGCTGTGCCCAGCCCAGCAGAACACCCTGGGGAAGCCTGGTCCCTGCCCCCAGGAGAGTGCAGTCTGTCACCCGCACCACCCTCAAGCCCTGGGCCCTGCCCCTCCTCTCTGTGCGGGCCACTGGAGCCCCTGAGCCCCTGGCACTCCACCCACCCTCTGAGGGAGGTATGCTTTGGGGGTAGGAGACCTGGAAGGCTTCCTGGAGGAGGAAGGATGGCAAGGAGACAGGCTTGTGACTCTGCCATCCATTTCCACATAAATGGAACTCGACTGCTGTCATCTCATCACCAGACCCATTTTATCCCCCCAGGTTCAGCCAAGGGTCACCTCCACCACGAGGCCTTCCTGGGCCGAGCTGAGTCCCTCTCCTCTGTGCGGCTGTGACATCCTCTACTGTCTCTAGAATCATCATTTTTAAAGGAATCGTGGGTCTGCTTACTTTGTGCTAAGAGCTCTATGACGGTCCCTCCCACTGTCCTCCTAACTCAGCGAAGGAAGAGACCCTGCTGACATCTCTAGTTTAGGGATGAATGAACCAAGACGGCGAGTGGGCCTGATTCCCAAGGCTCCTCTCTGGCCAGTGCCCGTCTCCTGTGGCCTGTGGCCCAGCCTCCCTGGTATCCACACTCCCGGTCCTCAGCCTGGGGCCCGTGACCATGCACGCTCAGAAGCTGGTCACAGGAGTGGACTGCCCTCGGCTATTCCCATCACACGCCGAGCGCCTGCTGGGAGCCAGGCACCTGCTGTGCTAGAAGGATCCCACCTCACTTGGGTCGCCACCACCTGTCTGCAGAGGCATCCACAGAGGCCGAGAGGCGACCCACAGCCAGCACAGGCCTCCGGCCTCTGCAGCTTTCCCTGGGACACGCCTCACCTCCACCCTCCCGAGCAGTGCCTGTTGTCTGGGCAGTGTGCACTCTGGGAGGGCTTCCTGGAGGAGGAAGAGGCTGAGAGTGATAGGAGCGCATTCCTCCCCCAGGAGGTGCCGAGACATCGACCTCTTGAAACGGTTCCATTCTCCGCCTTCCTGCTGTCGGGTCCCCGGCATAAGCCCTGGTCGGCTTTTCACTAGCTAAGTGCAGACGAGGTGGTTCCAACGGTGAAGCGATGGAGATGGCATGGCCTGGTGGACCAAATGCAGGTGCTGGGGGACGCAGCCCGGTGGCCTGCTGCCTTCCTGGGGTCGCCCTCCCGACTGGGCACATATCCCAGTTGGCTCCACTGGAACCAGCTTTGAGGACCAGGGCTCAGGACTCACCACCGCTTCCTCCTGCTCACATGGGCTCCAGCTCGAACCCTGCTCGGGCCTTGTCTCTTGGCCCCTCCGATGGACCCTCCACGTGGACTGTGGGGAAAATTTCATTTCTCAGGGTCACTTTGCGTGTGTGGTGAAATATGGATGACCTACAATTGACCACTGAAACCCTTTTAAAACGCACAATCTCTTGGCTTTCAGGAGTTCCCATTGTTGTGTCATCTGTCTTCTCTTCTCCCCAACCGAAACTCTGGACCCACTAAACAACAACTCCCCATCCCCCCACCCCAGGTCTCCCCCCATTCTCCTTCCTGCACCCACGTGTTCGATGACTCGAGGAGCCTCCTGGACGTGGAATCGTACATGAGCTCTCCCTTGGCGTCTGGCTTATTTCACCCACAGGACGTCTTCAAGGTTCATCCATGTCGTATCGTGTGTCAGAATTTCCTGTCTTCTTAGGGCTGAAGAACATTCCATCGTGCGGAGACGCAGCATTTTGTTTATCTGTTCACCCCTCAGTGGGCACGTGGGTCGTTTCCTCCTTTGGGCCACTCGGAATCACGTTGCTCTGAACCCCGGCGAGACGCACAGCCATTCACGTCCTGCTCTCTGAACTCTGGGCCTCTACCCAACAGGGCATTGTGGGATCGTACGGTAGCTCTGTACATAATGTTTCGAGGGGAACCACCATACTGTTTTGACATTCTTGGGGTCACATTGTGCCTGCTTCTTTCAGTCCCTGGGCCCTGACTACTTCTTCTGTGACTGGCACCACCTCTGCTGAAAGTCCAGAAAGAAGGGAGCATTTAACACGAAACACAGGGGGAACGGCAGCGCGCACCCAAACCTCCAGCAAACACCAGAAGAGCAAGCAGGAGCACTCGAGGCCTAACCCTGAGTGCATGTCAGTGCCAACCGATGTGCACAGCTTGCCCTCTTGCACTGCCTTTGAGTGTGCCTGTAATCGTGGATGATTGCATTACTGTTCACCAGATGCGTGGTAGACCTCTCCATATAAAAAGCCATGATTTTTCCTTTGCCAAAGGACTTGGGAAATACCTATTTTGAAACTCTGAATACCAAGGGATACCGAGCAGAGAGCAGGAACTCCAATGCAAATGCGTCTAACTTTCCCCATAAAGAACATTATAGGAACAGAAGATTTTTTTTACGTGCTCATAAAATGATTATACTTGTTCTGAGATTTTCCTGGTTTGAGCGTGGCTGTTACAGACTTATTTCATAAGTTGACTTATTTTTTTAACAGTATCTGCAGGGACTGGTGCTTTAATTCCAGTTGGATTTTTTGGGGGCGGGGGACAGGGGGTGTTTTCCTTTTCCAGTATCACATCTGAGAACTCTCTTTGCACACTCTGTATTTGGAAGTGGCTAGAATCGTAAGAGGTCCTTGGCTCTCCAAAATCCTGTTCGTGTTCTCAACTGCTAGCAGTCTGGTTGAAGAGTTTTCCTTGCCTTGAATATTCATTGGCCATTTCTGTTGTTGCATTTACCAAAATAAAATCCTTTTCAGCTTGTTCCTCTCCGGGAAGGGGCTGGTGAGCAGTTTTCTGACAGTTGTATATTAAATGCAGGTGGCTTCATGAATGTGCTTTCTGTCTGGCTCAGAACATTAACCATAACCCACAGTTTCTTCCAAAGGAACTGGAATGAATTAAATTGTTTAATAAAACCTTACTTACCTGGATAAACTCATTTCTATTTTGCATTTAGATTCCCTGATGCATCTTTCCAGATTGTTATTTGTAAAATAAAAAGCTAGACGTGTTTACTTAGAAAGCCAAACATCGGACCCTAATCCTGGTTCCGCTCCAAGTTCACGCAGACCTTTTTTTTCACATTTCCTACCACGTTATGAACCGTTGCGTATTTCATTTAGCATGAATTGATAACTCCCACCGCAGGCCCAAATTAGGACTTACTTAGGCATTGGATTTTCTTCTCTGTAAAAGTTCGTCTCCATCCCTCTCCCGAACCTTGCACCATTTCAGGCAGAAAGGAGCCTGGGGTTGCATATCTACTAGTTGATGTCAAAGCTGTGCCCGTGCAGAAGGCCTTGACTGACTTCTGGGTGCAGCACCCAGGACTCTCGAGGGTCCACTCAAGGAGCTGCCCCTAGGAATGTTGCCCCAGCCCTGGATGGCCATTCTAGAGCCGGCATGGTACACTGTGCTTGGATTCAGCCCCTGCCGCAAGCAGGACCTGCAGACTCAATAGCCTTCTCTCCTCCTTGCCAAAGGCGGGTTCTGGCACAGAGTGTGCCCCAAGCAAATGCCGGCTGAGTTGATCAGCTGAATAAATGAATAACAAGGAGGATGCACCTCATCTCATTTCTCCTTTACAGTTTTTTCACAAACCCGGTGCCAAATTTTGCATCCAAATACAATTAAACTGTATTTATCCAGATCTCTGATCTAATTGTTTCCTCTCCTCATTTTTTTTAAATTTCTATTTTAAAATTGTATTATATGCCTGCCTTAATACATAATACCAAAGGTAATGTCCTTCTAAATGAGCCAATATTCACTAAACAGATATTTTTCCAAATGCCACCTTATTTGATCTGTTCATCACACCCAATGTGCTGGAAATCATCTCTATAATAGACCTGAACGTTTTGTCTTTCATTTTCTTTTGAGAGGTGCGAGGGAGCTGGTAGCCACAAGTATAATGCTTACTGTGTGCCAGGTATTGTCCTAACTGCTCGACTTAATCCTCACACAGAAAAATATTTGTGAGGTAGGTACTGTGGGCACTCTTGGGATGAGGAAACTGAGACTTAGGCAGTAGGAAGTGGCAGAGATGGACTTTGAACCCAGGACTCGCACCTCCCAGGCCAGTACACGCACCGTCATCCATAGGTGCAATGCAAGATCAAGATGTGGCAATGTTTCCATTCAGATGCAAATTGTCCTTCCCTGGACGGCCACAGTTCAGCTGCTTCTGTGCTATGAACTGGCCTTAGGACAAAAGCAAAGTGGATATCATTGCAGCAGGAAGTGGCCATTAGACCAGGCAGTGAGGGATCAAGGAAGATAGCGGCAAGGTCCACCGCTCGGCTTTGCTGGTGTTCCAGGGCCACTCAGTGGAGGAGCTGGGCTGGAGGGAGCTGGGCTGGAGAGCCCAGGCCCTGTCCTCACCTTACAGTTCTGGCTTCAGGCAACAGACCTCCCCTCTTTGGGAATCATCTCCCCAGATGAAACTCAGGCCTTGGAATGGGTGGGGTTTTTCCTAACCGTTGGCAAGTTGGAAAGCCTTCTCTTGGCTCTCCTGTCCTGGCCATTTGCAGGAGAGACCCTCTGACTACCCCCTGTCTGCAGACCTGCTGCAAAACCAGCCAAAGTGCTCGAGAAACTCGACAGGAACCTCAGAGATGAGGTGCTTGAGGTTTATCAAGTTTTCAAGATTACACCTCCATAAACCCTTTACAAGGCCGCTCGCCCCGGCCGGACAGCCTCCCGCGCATCACTGTCACCTCTGGTAGAGGCCGCCAGGAGTCGGAGCACCAGACGGCCCCTGCCCACCCACCCACCATCAGACCCACAATGGCATTGTTAGGGGGAGGGAGAGAAAGAGCAGAATGGGGCACCTTATAATCAAATTTTCACTGCGCTCTCTGACAGGTTTTTAAGTCACTTAAGGGATCTATTTATATGTGAAAGCATCAGCATCGTGCAGTAAATCCAACCACAAGCCAGTCCCATATTTTATTAAGTTTAAGTTCAGTGAAAGTGCAGAGCGAGCGAGGGCCCTGTGTCTCTCCCTTACATCTGATTTGCGGTTCCCATAAAAGGTCCACATGCCGCTGGTTCAGATGTGTTTTGGATTGAAAATAGGATTAATGTGCTAAAGTGTGATTAGAATGGTTAAACACGATTAATTGGAACAGACTTCTGCTGCCCAGGGAGCTCCTCCGAGGCTGGCCCGGCTCCAGGTTACCAAGTGAACAAAGAGGGCCAACCGTCCGGCTCCCCCCGCGCGCCCCGCGCGCCTTGCCCCTTGCATTTTCTCATCGCCAGCCTGTCTCAGGGCAGATTAAATGCAGCTGAGAATGCTGGGCTCGCTCAGCTGCGGCGTCCTCCGGGAATAGGCAGGAACCTCGGCCGGCCTGGCCTTGGCGGTGCCGGCCGAGGGCTGCCGTGCACTCGGGGCAGCGGGCCAGGTGCTGGGCCGGGGGTGGGAGTAATTTGGGGTTTTTTAAATGATCTATTAAACCCCTGAACTTTAATCAAGCTGCTACCACACTGACGGCTCTGATTTACTCGGGGAGCCTGGGAGGGGCAGGAGGGGCCGCCCGGGCCTGGAAACTGGAGCCCGGCCTCCTTCAGGCCACTTGGCCGGGCAGCAAGGCCAGGCCGACCTGCACCCTGGCATGTGGGGCCGCCTGCTCAGGTCGCCTCTGCTCCCAGAGGTTCTGTTCTTGGCCACGGAGCTGGGCAGAGGTGACCCTTCCTCCTGCCCCTTCCCCAAACACAGACCTGAAAGGCTTCGAGAAGGAGCCCAGCCACCCTCCTCCGCCCTGCCGAGCCGGGCCTTCCCCTCACTGGGCTCCCCGGGCGGTGGCCAGTCCCCCACGGTCAAGTCCACGGCTAAGGTGAGGAACCCTCAGGCTGCAGCTGCTCCCCAGCAGGTCCTGAGGGGAGGTGGCCTGTGGGACCCTTTTGTTAAACTCTGCTCCCCAGAAGAACTTTCCTAGAGCGGCAGTCCACCTACCAAAGCGCCTGAATGAAAAGAAGAAAATTCATTGTAGGCCCTAAAATTTAAAACCAAGTCACCCCTTTAAAAGGGACAACTGGATACTAATGGAAAAAAGTCCTAGAAGTGACCAATTCCCACAGGTCCTGAGTTCTACAAGTGGGTCCCTGGCAATGGCTGGTGTTTGAGGGAAATTTACCACGGCAAACTACACAGGCTTGGCCAGGTAAGGAAGGGTGTGTGTGAGTGTGAGTGTGTGTGTGTGTGTGTGTGTGGAGAGAGAGAGAGAATGTGTGTATGCAGTGCGTTGTACCTGTGTGTGTGTGCCCATACATGTCTATGGTATGTGGTAGCTGTGCATGGGGCACACGTGTGAGAGTCTGTATGTGTCCATGCATGTCTGTGGTGGGTGTGTGTGTGTGTGTGTGTGTGTGGTGTATGGCATATAGAGGTGTATCTGGGTGTGTTCATGCACGTCTGTGAAGGTTTGTGTTTGTGTTTCTGATGGGCAGAGACGGGACCTTCTGGAGAGGTCCACACCTGCAGGCCTCAGCCTTAGGTAGGCTGAGAACCTCGCCAGGAGGCAGGAGTAAGTCACCTGTGATCCAAGGTCTAGGCAGGGCACCAGAGAGAACAGAAGAGCCCCTCAGCCAGAAGTGAGAGGAAAGGACCGTCCCTGGGCACCAGGACTGGCATGGGCAGGACCCCCAGGGATCATCTGAGCCCCCGGCAAGGAGACCAAGCCAGAGAGGGGAAGGTTGGCACCAGTGTGGGTGGGGGTGAATGGGGCACCACCCTGCCTGCTGCCCTTCTTGGGGTCTGTGTGGCTTCTGTCCCATGTCTTTCCTGCTTCCATATTATTCTCACTCCTCCTAGTATATTCCATTCTTTGTGTTTAAAAAATATATATGTTGTTGGTGAACTTTTATTTTATTCATTTATTTATAGGTGGTGCTGAGGATCCAACCCAGTGTCTCACACATGCTAGGCAAGCGCTCCACCACTGAGCCACACCCCAGCCCTTAAAAAACATTTGTATTGGTGCATTATGATTATATTTAACAGAGGGAGGCATTGTGACATATTCACACAGGCACAAGGCGTAATTTGGCCAATTTCATTCCCGGTACCTTAACCACCCCCAGCCCCTCGCTCAACTCTGCTGCTCTCCCCTGTGTTTTCATGAGATCCCCTCGACTTTCCCTCCCTTTTCTCTCTAGCTTCCGCATGTGAGAGAAAACACGTGACCCTTAACTTCTGAGTCTGGCTCATTTGGTCATAATGGTCTTGTTCCATCCATTTTCCTGCAAATGCCATACTTCATTCTTCTTGATGGCTGAATAAAACTCCATGTGTACATAGACCACGTTTTCTTTATTCATTCATCCACTGATGGACACCTAGGCGGGTTCCAGAATTTGGAGGTTGTGAATTGTGCTGCTGTGAACATGCGTGCTCGTGTGTCACTGTAGTAAGATGACTTCAGTTCTTCAGGATAAGTACTGGGGAGTGGTACAGCTGTGTCACATGGGGGCTCCAGGCCCCCACACTGATCCCCACCCAACTCCCCTCCCAAGCCTGCATCTTCAGGGCCCCATCCTAGAGCCAGACTGGGTTTGTCCTTCCCCAGTGCCCCCCATCCCTAGAGAGCCAGTCCAGCCAGGGGGTAAGACTGGAGCTGGGGACAGCTGACTAGGAACCAGACAGCTCTGCAGCTCCCCATCTGGGGGACTCAGGCCAGCAACAGAATGTTTGTGATCCTCCATTTCTTCACCCAAACCCAGGAGCTGCATTTTCATAGCAATGCGAGCACATTTCACTACAAGGGACACCCTGAACGAGGGCGACCTTCTTTCTTTCCCTAAAACGCTCTTCAGGTGGTGGTGGGTGTCCCCGTATGGCCATTAGTACTAAAGGTGCCAGGAGGCACTGCAAGGTCAGCAGCAGGCGTCAGGGCGGCACCAGCCGGGAGCTGGGGCGTCAGCATTTCCATTAGCAGCCGTCTGGCGGGTTCACCTCCCTCTCACACGGAGTTTTTTGAGGTGACAGTCACCGCTGTGTCCCCAGAGGGAAGGCTAAGCCAGGATTTCTGCTCGGGCACCTGCTGCAGGGCCCAGCAGAAATACTGGCTTAGCCTTCCCTCTGGGGACAGAGCGGTGACTGTCACACTCCAATCCCAGGAGACTTCTTGTCCCCTTGCCCTCCCACCCCAGCAGGGCCTGGAAGACTCACACTCGACACACCCAAGTTTGAACACCACCCTCACCCCAGCAGGCCACCTCTCTTGTTGACTGTTTTCTCACCTGTAAAAGGCACAGAGCCAACAGCCCCATCTGGCTGAAGGAATTCAGCAGCGTCTTCACAGGTTGGTGCCCCAACACGATGGGCCATGTCCAGCCGTGATGGCAGCTGAGTTCCCCAAAACCAGAGCCTCAAGACGAGATGTTGGGACTCAGGAGTAGGCAAATGGTTTAGGAGGTGATCCCAGGATGCCCAAGGGAGTGAAGAGAGTAAGAGGAGGAGGAAGGAAAGCCAGCGTACCTTGTCACTCTGGTCACTGCTATGGGCCACTAGACTCGGTCCCTCTGGAGACCCCCATGAAGAACTCCCCAGAATGTGCCTGCTGTCCCTCAGAGGAGCAGAGGTGAGGCCATGAAGCCAGCGACTCCCATCTTCTTGGGCAAAGGTCTTCGAGGTTGCTTCCCTCCATGCTTTGAGGCTGCCCTGCACTTGGGCTACACGAACTCACCCCCTTTTCTAGAAAGTTCTGTGGCAGAAAATCTGAGTGGGTACTTATGTGGGCAGCCTTGGCATGTCATGATGGGTTTACTACGTTCAAGTCAGAGACTGGCTGAGGTGACGAGGTGCAGGGCACCACCAGCGTCCACCACAGGTGGCCACTCTTTCCAGCCCTGCCCTGTGCCCACCTCTGGCCTCCCATTCTGAGGAGCATTATGACTTTCCTGGGCCTCTTCCTCCCTAAAAATAATTTGGTATAAAGGTGAACAAATCTGGGCTGGACTTACTATTACAGATGGGTTACCATATTCATATTTTCCTTTTGATTTAAAAAAATTGCAATTAGGACATTTTTGTGGGCCCTGGGCATGGTGCCTGGTGCGACGAATGGAAAAATCAGTCCATTCCCACAGCTGGTGGAATAATCCACCTCGTGCCACACCGCCAGAGGGTTTGGGCTCTAGTGTCCCCTACTCCTCCGACTCTGGCCTGCCCTGAGCGTCTCATCCTTGGGCCCTGAGCACGGAGCTTGGCTTACATGTCACCTCTTCTCAGATTCCTTCCCTGCTACTTATTCTGCCACCGCTTCCTCTTCTGTCCCTCAGAGCGTCAATCACCCCAGGATACCTGGGAAGGCACACAGCGCGCTGGTCTTGGACACCCACCCCCACCTTCTCCGTAAGCACCAAGGACTGAGTCGGCAGGCCCATCGCTCAGCCCAGAGTGTGGGGACCCACGGTGGCTGCTGGCATGAGCTGCCCAGAGCCCCTGCAGGGGGCATGGACTTGCTCCCTATGGCTGGAGGGCCTTCAGCAGACAGGCCCCGGCTCTCGGTCCTTCTGGATGGAGCTCCCTAGCCCCGCGCCCTCCCTTCCCGGGACAACGAGCCAGCCGTGGTGGCACTGTAGCCCAGCCCCCTTCCCCCTGGAGAAAGCGCCATGTGCCTGTTCCTCTGTACAACTCCGCGGCAAGCCCAAGCCTCGCCCCGTCCACGGCACCCAGGCTGACCCCAAGGGCACCGCCTGCCTCTCCTCTCCCTCTCTGCGCCCACTGCTGCCACGTCTTTGCAGACACAGCCACGTGGCATCAGCACAGGACAAATGAGATAGGGCATCAAGCACAGGATTGATCGGGAGCCATGGCATATTTTATGGGTCTCCAAGAAAGAGGTTTTAAAGTGTTCCTTGGTCCCTCAGGGGTCGTCAAGGGGGGTGGTTGAAGGGGTTTATTTGGAACCAGCCACAACCCTCCCCACTTTCCTCCCAGCAGGGCTTCCCTGTTCCAGCTTTACGGCCTGGGCATCTGCATGTTTGAAGAAAAGTTTCTGCCGTTAAAAAAAAAGAAGGAGAAGAAGGTTTAAAAAACCCCTGACTTCATAATGAGGCTGGTGACATGGTGAGAGCAAGCAGTGACCTAGGGCTGCTGTCGCGGTTGGACGCACCTCCAAGCACCTGCCACTAGGGTGCCTGTCTCATCTTCCCCTCAGCCCACGCTGGCCAGATTCCATCCTCTTGTTCTGAGTCCGGATGTTGAGGCACAAAGGGATCAAGTGGCATGTCCAAGGTGACCCGCTGGTGGCTGAGGGAACCGGCTTCCATTCTGCACAACTTCACTCCAGGGCTCACAGAGATGCGAGGTGTAGACTGATGGCCTGGGGCACAGAGCAGGGCCGGTGGAGGAGAGCTCAGGACAGCAGCTGCCCCTGGAGACCCCGCAGGCCCCCCCTCCGCCATAGGAGCCCTGGCTGGGTCTGGACGTGGGCTGGGGGCAGGTCGGGCTGCGGGGGACTTCCAGGGGAAATAGCAGCTGTATATTTTTAAAAATGACCCTGACAACTCTCTGAGAGTCCAAACTCCTTGTTTCAGAGTAGGAGTGTGGAAGGTGACTTGCGCAAGGTCACAAAAAAAAAAACTCAGTGGCTTCTAGACTCCAAGCCAGTCCAGGGCGCTGCCCCTCTGCCAGTCTGCTTCCCTGACCTTCAAAGCCCCGTCCTGTGAATATGAAACCAATTCCCTGAGAGTTTGACCAGCCACCGTGCCGGGTCCCTGTGCCCCACAGAAGCACAGCTCCACTCGGTCTCCAGTCGCAGAGTGAGATTTATTTTGCATTGAATGAAGGTTCCGAGGTCTCACCCGGGATAAAGGGCAGAGTTTCCCAAGGTCCCCCAGCTGAGTTTGGCCATTTTCCCCGAAGGTCCAGGCACAGTGGAGCTCACGTTTGGGATTCTGCCAGGTGGCCTCACCCACTCAGTGCAGCCCAGCCTCTGCGGGACCATCCCCAGGTCACCTGGGGCCACCCATGACCCTGACCCAGCCTGGGCTCTGCAGCTGCAGGACATGCCAGGGCATAGCTTGGGGTTCCCGAGAGGAATTCCATGTTTGGCCTCCTCTCCGGGGCAGGGAGGAGGGCACCTGCTCTGGACAACTGAGCCCTGGGTTGGGAGAGCAGGGACCATTGCGGCTCTGCCAGTTCAACTTGACCTGATCATCTCGTCCTGGCCACCTGGCTGGGTCTGGCTTCTGCAACACCCTTCCACAGATTAGAGGCACTGTTCACTGAACTCCTTTTGGACATGACTGTGTTTGTTGGGCACCGTCCAGTGATTAAGGCATCATTAAGGGAAAATTAATCAGTCTTCTGAGCCACCGTCTTGTCTCGCAGGAATACGTCCAGTTTCAGGCAAAGGTCAGCGAGCCCGAGGTTCTGCGTAGGCCATGAGGTGTCTCCAGGCTTTCTATTAGGTTTCTATCAGGTTTGGGCCACATCTGGATGAGGCCACCTCCACCCCCTGTCACCTACTCCTGTGTCCTATCCTTCCTGGGGACAGCGGTCCAGGCTGGGAACCACTGAGAACTGCAATCCCAAGAAGCCACCAGCTGTGGGTCCCGCGAGCCGGCAGCGCCCTACGTCCCGTGCACCGATTCCTCCCAGTGCACACTCCTGGATGCGGCCTGGGCACGGTTCGTCTGTCCTATTCTGTCTTCCTTGGCCTGAGCTGAGGGGTTCGCTTGGGACCCAGGCTTGGGCCCAAGCTGTTCCCTCGTCTGGGAACAGGGACGGTTGGTCCACTTTCTTCCCTCACCTATTCAATAATTGACGCCCATCTGCAGGATTCAGGCACCATGAGGTTGCAGTCTGGGGTGGGGACCATGGGTGGTGACAGAGAGGAACCCAGACCTGCCCAGGGAGGGAGATATCTTGTCAACAGGACTGAGGGGCCCCAGCACCCTAGGACTTCAGAGAACCCCCTGTCTTTATTCATTCCACGGACACTCACGGAGCCCTTCTGAGTGCTAAGCTCTCTCGCACGGCTGTGAGTGACTCAGATGAGACCAGACACAGCGAGCTGAAAAAACAAGGAAGCAAATAAGTGGATTGTGGGTGAGGTTGCACGTTATAGAGTGAATGTACCGTACTATACCGTGAGGGAAGGCGGGGGTGGAGTATGTTATAAAGTGATAAACACTATAAGGATGGGGCCAGGGTGCTGGGGAGGGTACAGTTACCAACTCGCAGGCCCCTGGGGAAGGTGACACTTGGGCAAAGACACAAAGCAGATGAAGGAGTGGCCTGCTCAGATATCAGGAGGAAAAGCTCATGCAAAGGTCCTGGGGTGCCTGCGCTGGAGGTGTGGCTGGCAGGTGTGAGAAACGGTAGAGACGGGTGCAGATGGACCAAGAAAAAACCTTCATGGAGGCCACTGTCCTCCACTGTCCTCCACTGTCCTCCAGAGATAGGCCTGCCACAGGGCAATCAGGACTTGCAGAGGCTAAGACAGGGGTGCCTGCAGGAGGGTTCATGGGGAGGAGTGGTCAGAGGGAGCCACTGAGCGGAGATGCATTCACAGCCAAGGCCTCGCCCATCTGACCACTAGCTCTGGAGCTGGAATGGCCTTGAGGAGGCTTTGGATATGGGCCACCCTAGAAGGGGAGCATGACCTTGGACAAGACCACTCCTTTCAACTGGGCAAGCCCTGGAGAGGGACCCCCAGAAAGCCATTAACTGCAACCCCCTGTGGCTCTGGCAAATGGGTGCCTTAGTGCTGGGGGGGGTGTCTCTTGTTACACCACGGCATTCTCTCCACCCGCCTTGTCTGTGTCCACCTGTCGCAGGAGGCCACCTCTCCTTATCCAGCCCCGAGGTGCACAGGCCGTCCTGCTCACAGCTGGGATGGCAGGGAAGTGACCATCGTTCAAGGGGACAGGTGTGTGACTTGAGCTCAGTATGTGAGCCTCAAGGCAACTGGGGCCCTGGTACCTGCAGCGGGGACAGGCACCGTAGTTGGCTGAGCAGCAACTCCCAAAGACACCCAGGTCCCCGGGGCAGGGGAACACGGGGTTTTATGACAGAAGAGACTCGGCAGATGGGATGACAGTAAGGACCTTGAGATCAGCCTGTCACCCAGGGCAGCCCAAGGTACTCACAGGGTCCCCGTGAGAGGGAGGCAGCAGTCACCTGCACAGAGGCTGAAGGAGGCCACACTGGGCCTTGACGGTGCAGATGGGGCCATGGGCCAAGGAATGCAGGTGGCGGATGGGAGTCAGCAAAGACAACGGAGTCACCCCAGAGCCACCAGAGGGACCCCGTGCCTCCACCTGAGGACTTCCCAGAACAGGAGGGTAAGGGGCTGTGTTTGTGTAATTTCTGTTCCTGGCAGTTTGTGCCAACAGCAACCAGAGCCTGGTAGTGCCACTGCGGGGCTCTTGCAGGCACCCGCGGCCTCATGAACTTACCGGTAGCACGGAGCCCAGCGTGGGCTACGCAGGAGGAATCCCAGCCCCGCGGCTCCCTCCCCTCACACTGGGCTCCAGCCCAGCTGCCTGCAGCCCCCACTCTGTCCTGATAAGCCCCTCCGCCTGGGGGTCACCAAAGCAGGTGTGAGTACCAGGCCACAAGCCAGGAGTGCCCAAACCAGGCCATTCAACTGCAGGCCTTTGGGGACAATTTTTCTTCCTGAAGCAGCACAACCACGCTGGGGGCAGAAGCTCATATGGGGAATGGGGTACAGTTCTTCACCCCTGCACCCCAACCCTCTCCCTGGAGGCAGCCAGAGGTATCAACCTCTGGTGCACCCTTCCAGAGACAATATTCACAAATGATTTGTGTTCTTCCTTCCTGTTCGATGTGAGTAGTCCTGTATGATATACCCCGTGGGCACCTCACGTGCCTTTCTCCCATTAAAATTACCTGGAAGAGATTCTCCATCACCAGATAAAGAACTTCCCAAGATTCTTCCACTACAGAGGCTGTGTTCCGTTGGATAGAAATTTGTTACTTTATTTTTTTGGTGCTGGGGAATGGAACCCAGGTGGGCTTAATCATTGAGCTATCTCCCCAGTCCTTTTTATTTTCTGTTTTGAGACAGGGTCTTAATAAGTTGCTTAGGAACCTCACTAAGTTGCTGAGCTTGACCACCAACTTGAGATCCTCCTGCCTCAGCCTCCTGAGCTGCTGGGATTTATTTCACTTCTTGATATGTTTTGTTTACTTTCATTCTCTTTTGGGTTGGAGGGTAGATACCAGGGACTGACCTCAGGGGCACTCGACCACTGAGCCACATCCCCAGCCTTATTTCGTACTTTATTTAGAGACAGGATCTCACTGAGTTGCTTAGTGCCTTGCTTTTGCTGAGGCCGGCTTTGAACTCACGAACCTCCTGCCTCAGCCTCCTGAGCCACTGAGATTACAGGCGTGCACCACTGCACCTGGCTAGATCAGATCTTACTTTAATTTTAATTTGAAGTTTTCTTACTGTGATTGAATTTGCATACTTTGATACATTCCGGAGCATTCTATTCTCTTAAAGGCACTGCCTGCTGGGGTCCACCTTTCCCTGCACTATTGATCTTTTTCTGACTCATCAGTAGGGATCTTACTGTATTCAAGAAGTATGAATTACAGTAAGTATTGTTTGCCAGGTTGTTTGTCTTTTGACTGTTTTCTGATGTTTTTGCCCTAAACGTTGATACTTATGGATCTGGATTGGTCAGTCTTTTTTTGCTCCTGTTGGTTTCTGGGCTGCCTGTCTTAAGAGGTCCCCCTCCAAAGCTATAAAAAAATCCTCTCATGCTTTCTCTTACTACTTTTATGTTTTCTTCACACTTATGGATCCAGTTGGAATTCATCTTGAGGGCTATGGACCCCAAATTATCTTTTAAATTATTCTAAGTGTTTTTAATCAGCATCTCTGCACCACTGAAGTCTCGCTGACGTAAGACTTATTGACTGATTTCTGCTGAACTGGTTTCCCCCGGAGTCTGCCTTTGTCCTGCCGTCTCTCACCCCAAGTCTGCACCCTCCTGTGGTCTCCCAGCCTCTCTGTCTTAGCATCAGGAGGGACCAGTTTCCCCACCTTCTTTTTCAGAAGTTTTCCAGATGTTTTGCTTATTTACTTTTCCATGTGGGTTTTTGGTTCAGGCTGCCTCGTTCCGGTGGAAAACCTCCTCTGGTCTTTTAATTGAAATTCACCCCACTCATGTTGAGCGTCAGGGACTCCAGGCTTTACTGATTTCATAAACACAAACGAGCAAGTAGAGGCTCTCTCTCTCAGTGCTGGGCCTCACAGCCCTTACATCTGCAGGATGCTTCTCCTCTCTCCGGAAGAGCCTCTTCCGTTTCCCTCTTCCTCTAGAAATGGCCTTGAGGGGTAGGTGGAAGGGGAACTACTCTTGGCGCTTTGCAGAACAGGAGGCTGAAATTCAGAGACATCAAGCAAGTGTTCCTGTGTCACACAGCATGTCAGGACCTCCGAGCTTAGCAGGCTTATCAGCCTCAGCATTGCTCTAGCTTGCATAATTAGCAGCTGCCATGTCTATGCTCCCTGGCACCAAGGTTCCTGAGATCCTGGCTCGTATTGCCCATCCCTGCCCCCGCCCCTGCTTGGAAAGGTTTACACTGAAAGGCCTTGATGGGGCTGTGGGTTTGTAGGGACCAAGGAAGCAGCTGCTGGTGGGCAAACCCCTCTTCAATCTTAACTCCCACCCGCCCAGGGCGAGCATTTGGGAAATAACACTGACCGCCACCCCACAAAAACCCGCGGTCAGCACAGCGCACAACACAAGACCACGCTTTCTTGTTCCTGTATCTGTGGACTCGCTGCTCTGACGCCTCGTGAGGGAAGGCAAGGTCCAAGAGAGAAGAAATGGCTTTTCTGTCCACCACGGTGTCACCAGCACCCCGCCTGGGCCTGGCAGAGGGTCACGGCTCAGGACACATTTGCTAATGGAAAAAAATGCACGACTCACTGCCACCAACGCTGTGACACGTCCCCGCCGAGAGGACCTATTCCTCTCGGTTACAGTTAAGGGTCATCAAGCAAGAGTTCCTGTGTCACCCAGTTACAGTTAAGGGTCGCCGTCTCACAAACACCCCACACTTAACGGGGGAAAACGACAATGCTTGGTTAGTCCCCACAGTTCTCAACGTCCCCTGGGCCGGACGGGGTGGTGCTCCCGGGGGTCTGATGCTGTCAGAGGTCAGCTGACCAAGCTACCCGCCCGTGGTGACCTACCGGTCAGCAGCCAGCTCAGCTGGCCTATTAACCAAGTGTATGCGTGTGGCCTCTCCAGGTGACTTTGCTTCGGTGGCATGATGACCAGAGGCCAAGAAGAAACCCCAAGCGCATGCAGTTCAAGGTCCCCAGGCAGAAGCTGCGCCTTGGGACATCCATCCTGCAACATTAAGATGTGTCAATAACATCGGGGGCTTTCGAGCCCCGAGTCATTAAGATCAGTCCAGACGCCAGGGTGGGAATGAGGCTTCCCCTCGACCTCAAGGAGCAGCACAGGGCTGGGCAGGAGAAGGAGCCCACGGGGACCCACCTGAAGCCTCTCTCCCGGCCATCTACGCTCTGCGCTCCTCCTTGGTCACCACCGTCTGAACTGGGGGGCTCCTCTTGAGGCTCTCCAAGGGGCTCTGGGCCCAGAGCCGTGATCCCCACAGCTGGTTCTGCTCCTGGCCTTGGGACACTTTGCTCCCAGATCCAGACCTGGAGCCTCCGCTGCTCTGCTCTGCTTCTTGAGGGACAGCCTCCTGCAGATGACATGCTCCGGGGTCCCCGATAATTAGCATCAAGCCAGGAGGAGGCACCAGCGGGAGCCTAGAAGGTGAGCAGAAGGGAGGGCCCTGGGCCTCTCCCTTCGGGCAGTGTTTCCATTGGAGGCCATGTCCCCCAGGGGACAGTCCTGGCTCCTGGGCTCCTGGGGGTCCCAAGCTGTCAACACACAAGCTTTGGGGACATTCCAGATTTAACCCCGACAACTCAAATCCCACAACAATACTGAAGTGTCACTCAGGCCCCAGCCCCAGCTCAGCTGAACCCCGGACAGGCGTTGGGCAAGTCTCACCTCGGATGACGACCCCCGGGAGCTGAGGGTCCTCTACACTGGCCGGGCACAATGAAGAAACCCAAGGGAAGGGGTCCTGGGGGTCCTCCTCCAGCCACACCCCCATCTCATTGCCAGGGAGAAGATGGTCTCCGGTAAAGTATTTACCAAGAATCGTCACCCCTTGCCCAGCCTTTGGTCCTGCTGGCCTCTAGCCCTTTGCCAAAGCGGGTGGAAAAGCTTAGGTCAGGACCTGAGTTCAAATCCCAGGACTCCCACTTCCTCTGGGGACAAATCCAGGCCACAAAGTGGGAAGGCCTTTGAAGGAGGGGCACTGCGGGGGGGGCAGTCCCCAAAGGAGAGCAAGATGAGGGGAACGAGGGGACCCTGGTGACCCTGAAAAGCCCCATCCGGAGGGGCCTGTCCCCACAGTCATGGCCACATGTGGAAATGGGATAGTTGCCTGGATCTGCTGAGTTTTCTAGAGAAGCTTAACCCCCCTCCCGCCCCCCCCCCCTTTTTTTTTTGGACAAATCACCCATTTTTTGAAAATACTGACCAGGTCAATCGTGACTTTAGATGAGCCCCTGGGGTCTGCAGGCTGCCAGTTTCCAGCCTCTGCATTAAGGAGGCACCCAGACCCCAGAGGCCCGGCCAAGCCCTGCATTGCATGATCATGGGGCGTCTTGGTTTGCTCTTTCCCCTCCAAGGTGACAGCGGTGCTCGGGAGTCACTGTTTTCCCTCTGATGCACGGTCTACTTTGGCTCCTTCTGAGGTCCCTGTCTACAGGTACCTCAGGTCACAGAGCCCAGGCCCACCTGAAGTCCCCAGGCGACTTTTAGAATTATTTTTTATCTTCTGATCTGTGACCCACCCTCTTGCCTGCAGATTTACGGGCCTCTCTCCATATCACAGCTTATAAAGTGCAGTAAACCTGTGCGAGCTGGGAACCAGTCTGCCATTCCAGATCCTGCTAAGCCTCGGCAATCTGGCTTTGGTTAACGTGTGTCCCTGCAGGGGTGCCCTTGAACACTACACAGGGAAGGAGATGTCCCTTAGTGGAGGGAAAGGGGCCTTAGGATCACAGCCAGTGGCTCAGCGACCGACTGTCCAACAAAACAGCAGAACGGGACTGAACGAGGGGAAGAGAGAGGAAAGAGGGCGCTGAGAGAGCTGGACGATCCTTCACGGCGGCCACTCACCCCCCATCCACCATTTTTCCCTGGGGGCTTCCCCCGTGTGCACATGCGTTGATCCAGGTACACGGCATTTCAGGTCTGGGAGGAAACAGGGATGTGCAGCTGAGATGGCCCAGGTCTCCAGCCCACAGCTGTCCCCTCCAGCAAGCCAACGCTCACCTCTTCCATGCAAAGCGTCCCTTGACCTGACGCGGTGGCGTGGTGTCCCACAGTCAAGCCATGTTTAGCAACATGCAGACCCTGTGGAATACCAGGTCTCGGATGCAATGATGGGAACCTGAAGAGGTGATGTCCTGACCCCCTTGGGGGCACCTCATCCCGTGGGCAAACTCTTACAAATACGTCATTGATGCTCTGGTTAAAAGTCAGAGAGGAGAGAAAAATGGAGAGCAGGTCGGGAAGGATCAGGGAAGCTTCAAGAGAAGCCACTTCTGCCAATTCTAGAGAGGTGCCAGGTAGAGCCGTGGATTAGGAACTCCAGCTGATACAGCCGTGCAAAGGCCCTGAGGCTTCCCTGGCCTGGACCTGTCCAGGAGCTGGGGACCCCTGAGGACACAGCTCGGAGGGAAGTCCACATGACAAGACCCCTGAGGTGGCATGGAGAGGTGGGAAGCCCTGCTTGGGGATCTCCCAAGAAGAGTGGCCTTGAGGATGTGGGAGCTGTTGACCCACGACATGACGGGGAGTGAGGTCCCCGTCCCGGGGTGCTAAAGCAGAATCCAGATGATGTCTTCTTGGGGAGGCTCCTCTGCTGTCTTGGGGCCCACTGGGTCATCGGGGCCATCCCGTCTCAAAATCCTCGACTGAGTGTCACCTTCACTCCCTTTGTCCGCATGAGGGAACAGTCACGGGTTCCTGGGATTAGGATCTGGATACTTGGGGGCGGGGGCCGTGATTTGTCACTGCACCCCCTCTGCCTGGCCAGGCCACCTCCTCAGTCTGAAATGGGGAAACTGAGGCTCACGGCCCAGGTGTGTCAGCCCAAGTCAGGGAGAGGACTGGAAGGTGCACCCACCTCCAGGGGCGCGGGGACAAGAGGGTGCCAAGGGCACAGCACCCTGAGGCCGCAGGAGGAGGGGACCCCTATACCAGGCCTAGCTGGAGCCTCTGGGTCCCGGGGAAGGGGACGTGGTCGAGGGAAGAGGCTGGAGCACGCTGCAGCTCCATGGTTTCCAAAGGTCTGGGTCTCACTTTTAAAACCACCGAGGTCTCCTAAGAGCTTCATTGATGTGGGTTGTACCTATGAATATTGCTCACGTTATAAATTAAAACTGAACTTTGAAAAGTCTCTTTATTGCTTCATTTAAAATAAGATAGAAGCCGTGCATGCTTCTATCAAAGGAAAACATTTTCAAAGGGGAAAAACCTCTGTTTTCTAAAACAAAAAGTTTAGCAAGAAGAGTGGCCTTGAGGATGTGGGGAAAAGGCACACTCATACACTGCTGGTGGGACTGCAAATTGGTGCAGCCAATATGGAAAGCAGTGTGGAGATTCCTTGGAAATCTGGGAATGGAACCACCATTTGACCCAGCTATCCCTCTCCTCGGTCTATACCCAAAGGACTTAAAAACAACACACTATAGGAACCCAGCCATGTCAATGTTTATAGCAGCACAGTTCACAATAACTAAGCTGTGAAGCCACCCTAGATGCCCTCGGATAGATGAATGGATTAAAAATAAATGTGGCATATATATATATACAATGGAATATTACTCTGCAATAAAAGAGAATAAAATCATGGCATTTTAGGTAACTGGATAGAGTTGGGAATGCTAAGTGAAGTTAGCCAAGCCCATAAAACCAAATGCTGAATGTTTTCTCTGATATAAGCAGGCTGATGCACAGTGGGGTTGGGAGTGGGAGCATGGGAGGAATAGAATAGAGGGGTTGGAGGGGACAGGAGGGGGCAGGGGGTGATTAATGATGGTGGAATGTGATGATCATTATTATCCAAAGTACAGGTATGAAGACACTAATGGTTTGAATATACTTTGTGTACAACCAGAGATATGAAAAATTGTGCTCTATATGTGTAATATGAATTGTAAAGCAGTCTGCTGTAATATGTAAATAAATAAATTTACATTAAAATAAGAAGAGTGGTCTTGTTCTATACTTTTGCAAAGCTCTTCAGTTCCTGGTGTAATAAAAGATGAAGGATGTTCAAAAGTGCCCCCACGCTTCGCAGTCATGATATGTTACTTTGATGGAAATACACGAAGCAATCCCGCTTCACCCAGATGTGTGGTGGTGTTTTCGATGCCTTCTTATTCGAGAAACTTTGGTTTGGTTAATAAACCAACCCTCGACAGACAGGAGTTGAAAATCTCACCTTGGGATCGGGGCCACCTCAATGAAACGCTTGTCCTCTGTCATGCTGGCCCCACTGTGTGTCTTGCACTTTGAATAGATGCGTTATCCGTTCCTGCCTTCGCGCCTCCCACGTGGGTCCCTAGGAAAATATCCATTCCCTGGATCAGGCAGATTTTCCAAATGTCAACACATGTCATTAGATGATACCAAACAACTTCATTCATCAATGTCACCTCCGCTCACATTTTTAAAAATTCTCTAAGCGTTGGGGAGCCCATCATTATAGAAGCACATTTTCCAAGACTGAAATTTAAAGTTTTTTATTGGCAATAAACATGATCAGTGGTTTTCCTTGGTCCGTGCATGTATCACAAGCGTTTGCCAAATGCCCAAGTCTGACCTGTCAGTTGTTCTTTGAGCAAAAGATGGGGTTCCACGAAAAAAGTAGTTCATTCAGAGTACAGCTCGAACCCGCCTCTGTGGGATTAGAAGCCTTGTACAGGTACTCCCCGGTTAGTCCCACGGAATGGCAAAAGATGTGCACACGGGTCAAGATTTAATAAAATCATCAAATTGCACGCTTTGTCAAGGATAAAGTGAAACCTGCTTCACTTGTGTATTTATTGATCACGTGGGTGGTGGCAAAGAACACTGCAACTGCTACTGCATCTTGGGGCTGCTGCCTGACCCACGCCAGGCCCCTGGACCACAGGTGCACATGTCGACACAATGGAAAAGGCACACGTAACATTTCAGTTTTATGCTGACAACAGTTTGGTCGGAGCAGACTTCCGACAGGGTCCCAGGCCTGCCCCAGAGGACCCCTTGGGGAATCACTGTACAACTCAAGAGGCATCCTGGCTGTCTGTCTCACGTGCCCAGCCTTTGCCCACCACCTCTTGCACCTGCTCCCTCCTGGTGGGAGCCCTTGGTGCCTCTCTGTTTCCTTAACTGCAAGGTGAGAAGGAAAGACACACCGGCCCCTAAGAGCCCCGGGGAGAGGGAATGAGAGGAGCCTCACGGGGCACTCGGTGTGGGGAGCCTCTGCAGGTCAGCTCTGCCTCCTCTCTGGTCACTCTCCGGTCTTGCTGGGGGCACCACAGATGGGCTGCAGAGCCCAGAGCCCTCCGGCCTCTCGTGCCTGCTGTCCACCCTTGGGCAGGGGCCAGGGGCTTGGGCAGGTGCCCCTGAGGCCTGGGAAGGCAGAGAAGGCTGGAGGAGCCCTCTCTCTGAGCCTCTGTAAGCGCGAATGGGAGGGTGGTGACAGGTCTGAGCACACCCTCCAGGACCCGTGAATCCTACAGGCTGCTTCCCGGGCAGCGGCCGGCCAGAACCTCACGTCCGCGTCACCAAGAGTGTTCCCAGAGCTGGGTGACCTTGGGGGGAGATGGCCGTTAGTAAGCACAGGTGGCTGGGTGGTCCACTTCCAGGTGTGACCCAGCAGCTGGCGACCCTGCCATGTGCCCGCCCCTTAAGCACCCACTTGCTGGCTGGCTGCAGCCTCATGGGGGTCCCTGTGGGGGACGTGTCACTCCCTCAACTCCAGGCTGGTCCCAAGACACTTGGTTTTTTTGCCACGTCCTTAATTCCTGCAAGAACAAGGCTCCTGGGCCATCGGTCAGGAGCAATCTCCTTGGCGCAGCAAAGAGCTGAGGCCCGGCCACTGAGGAGGCCGTTTGCTCATATAAATGTGACCTCAGGGACAGTTGCTGGGGCTGGCTGGCCCCTGCCTGGAAGACAGTGACCTTCTGGAGAGGGGTGACGCGTTTTCAATTCACTCCTCATTGCCAGGTCCGGGAGTGGGCAGGTCCATCGAAGATGGCAGGAGGCTGCCCAGGAAGCCCTGGGGAGGGCCCGAGCTGTCCACCCCAGAGGCTCAGCCGTCACTGGTCATCTCACCCTTGGGTCCTGCTAGTCTGCGACAGTCTCTCAGGTGTGTTTCTTATGTCCTTTTCCCTCAGAGGAGCAGTGGCCAGAGCTTCCTAGAACGTCCTCAGTTCAGGCCCGTCTGACGTTCTCTCGTGGTCAGTGGGACGGCGTCGGGGAGATTGCACAGAGGCCAAGCGCCCCTCGGCTCACCCCACCACAGGTCTGTGCCTTCCCCGGGCCCGACCCTGAGGACACTGACCTCCACCCCTGGGTCCAGGTCCCGTTGGCCAGCCTTCTCCACTCCACTCTGCTCTCTTCCCCTTCCAAATCCAACATTTGGATGTCGCCCACTGTCCAGGGAGAGGAGTCCTCTCTTGGACGGCGGGGCTGGATTTCCCGCCGTCTTTCTTCTCAGTGAATTCCTGGGAAACAATCCTTTACCTCCTCTCTCTCTCCCATTTACTCACTTATTTAGTCACTGGGGACTCGTGGCCATGGTCGCCTGCTCTGGGCTGTGATCCTTTGTGCACTGGGAGCCCCACCGTCAGACTGTTCCAGCTCTGGCCACTGGGAGTCCTTTCGGGGTGGCTCCAGGAAGAGCAAGTTGTTTCCATTAATGTTTTTATTTGTTCTGTTTAGTGATATCTGACAGTAGGATGCATTTTGACAGCATACATGTGGGATATAACTTCCCATCTCTGTGGTTGTACATGATGTGGGTTTCACTGGTCGTGTATTCACATATGAACATGGGAAAGCTCCTCTGATTCATTCCACTGCCTTTCCTATTCCCACCCACTTCCCCCACTCTTCCCTGTCCAATCCGGGGAACCTCCACTCCCCCCTGCTCCCTGACTGTTGTGAGTCAGCATCTGCATATCAGAGAGAACATTCTGCCTTTGTTTTTTAGGGATTAGTTTATTTCACTTATGATGATAGTCTCCAGTTCTATCCATTTACAGGCAAAAAAAAATATGGCAAAAACCATAATTTCATTCTTCTTTATGGCTGAGTACTATTCCATTGTGCATATATACCACATTTTTCTTTACCAGGAGGAGCAAGTTTGATGAGACACTTCAAATGACCACTTGGGCAGTGGGTGCTCCTGAGCAAGGGATCCCTCTGACGTTGACTGTGTTCCCAGCCCTGGAACCCAGGAGGGCTTCCACACTTCCTAGCTGAAACATCGGGGCACTGAAGGAGAAAGCCCACACTACCGCACCAAAACTTAAGAAAACACCCAAGTTAAAAACAGAACTTGTACAAAGAGTGTGATAAAGGGAAGTGGGGTGACTGGAACACAGAGGGAGAAGCTGTGCCTTTGGGGTTCAGGTCCCAGTTCACATCCTGACCTCCTCTGACGTTTCTGGACCTCCCTCTCCTCCCTTATAAAAAAATTTCAACCTCTCTCCTATCTTCAGGGAGCCATGAAGACTAGATGCCCATCCCCCACTACTTCCAGAATGTTTATTTATTGATCAAATGACCTGGGCCTCTTCTTCCCTCTTCTTGATTTCTAACAAAAGGGGGCAATAAAGTGCCCGGGGAGAGCAGTAGGTGGGAGTAAACATGGGGAGGGGGAGTGACCGTCTGCTCAGAGCAGCTTGGGGACACGCAAAGCCTAGGCAGTGGGCGCTCGCTAGGCGTGCTCGCCATCAACATAGGCATGCGGGAATGGACAGTTGGCGAGTGGCTAAGTCCCTGGGCTCGCGCTTCGTTTTCCTCTTAGGACCTCTCCCCTCTAGGGCTGCCCTGGGCCCTTCTGTCCTCACTGAGCACGCTGCCCGGCTCCGCGGGGCCTCCCCTCTGGGTCACCCACGCCTCAGCTGAGGGATCCTCCTTGGCTGCCCTTCTCTGAAGGCAGTGGCAAGGGGTGGTGCCCCGTCCAGTGCCAGGAGCCCACACTCCCTTTGCCACCCCAGGCTGGCTGCGTCTGCAGAGGGCCAGCCCGCAGCAGCCCGCCCCTGCCCCTGCCGCTGCCCCCGCCCCTGCCCCTGCCGCTGCCGCTGCCCTGGGACACGTCTTGGCGCTGAGCGCAGGGCGGGAGCAGGGTCTGCGGGGACAGATAACCCGGAGGAGCCGCGAGGTATTATAAACAGTGTCACGTCAACTCAGGATCCTGACTTGAGCGCGAGGAAACGGGGCTGTGACAGGGAGACGCTTCCTGCCAGACGAATGTCCAGACGTGTCTCCGACGGCGCGATGACAGCTGCGGGCTGGGGGGAGGCGCTGCTTATGCGCCGCAGGCCGCGCCGAGTGCCGCTGAGGACGCCGCGGGCGGGGCGGGGAGATAACCGCGTCCTCCTTCCCTCGGCCGGGGACCTAGAGCGGGACGTCCTTCCTCCCTCCAAGAACTCCCCGCGCCCGCGGGGGACCCCTGCCTCCGCCCGGAGACTCCCGCCGGGTTTCACTCCTCCCGGCTGGAAAGCGTCCCGCTCCGCCCCTGCACCTTATCTGGGGAGACTGCTCAGAGGTGGCTTCAGAGGAGGACAGCTCGGGAAGGGCTCGTGGCATACATCTGAACCCTTCTGGAAGCACTCGGCCTGCAGCCATGATTCTGAGAGGCGCCGACCTCCAGAAGTGAGGCCTCCTGCCAGAGAGCTCACCCCTGCCCCAGCTGCAGGTGACCACGAGGGCGTGGAGCAGACCCTGAGGGTGGCCCAGGGTGTGCATTGGGGTAGACAGCAGGCTCCTCACCTGTCCCAGTGAGAATAAGTGCTCAAGCCTCAGCTTCCTGATCTATCAAGTGAAGATCATTCTATGAAATGGATTTTCCCGCACCTTAGACCCAAACCGGGTGAAAGTGTACCCCGCAAACTTTCCACAAGCAGTAGGGCAGCTCTGCAGCTGGGCTCCACGGAATCATGAGCTGGCTGAATGTCCCAGCTGGTCCTGCCATGTCACCTCTCTTCAATATTCAGCTTTCTGCATGGACAAAATTTTGCATGTTTCCAAGCAAGTGTTGTTGAACACATGTTAATCCCCTCTCCCCTCAAAAAAGGCTAACTGGAATGTGTCTTATACACTAGTTTTCATCTACAAGGAGGATGACAGGCAATTGAGGGGACTTCAGGAGATGATACTGGGGACTGTAATTATGTATCCATTTACTTCACTGGTTGTGGGGCACACTCTAGGGCCTGGGGGAGCTTTGGACACCACCGTTGCCTCTCAGGCCCTTGCAGATGACGGACACATCCTAACCATGTCTTCATAGATATCAGGACCAAGGCCAAGGAATTCACACAACCTCCTTCAGAGGGCCCTGGGGGAGGAGAGCAGAGCAAATAAGAGCTGAGTGTGTCTTAGGGGTAAGTGAACTTGCGGGGAGGGTGACTGAGCAGGGCACAGAGCAAGCCCCAGAGCAGGGCCATCCAGGAGGCTGGCTGTCCACCCTGTAAAATGTCCCATTATGACCACGACTTCCGATAACCATTCCTTAACACCATGACAACCGTACCAGCCAAGGTGAACTGCTCACCCCAGAGCATCTGGCATGGTGCCCAGCATCCTATAGCAGGACTCATCTGATCCCGGTCCTCACCCAGTGAGATGTGCTCCCCTGTGGCCCCCACCTGACAGTCCAGGAGCCCCAGGGAGGATTGGCAACCCGCCTGAGGTTGTGGCGCTAGGAGGACCCACAGCCTGGCCGCTCTGTTGTGGTGCTGTTTTGTGCAGACGGGGCAGATTTTCCCAGGTTGTTCTCACTTCACCAACCCGACAACTCTTGCAGGGGGAGGGTCCATCTCCCATTTTGCAGGTGAAAGGTCCAAGGCTCAGAGAGGAGCGCTGCACAGCCCAAGGCCACACAGCTATGCGAGGGGAACAGGAAGTAGAGCCAGAGCTACTGGCCGCAGTGTAGAGCTGCCTCCAGATAAGGGATTTTCCAGCCACCAGAGGACACGGCCAATGCCCTCCTTGGCCAACGCCCTCCTTGGTGCACTTGGGCTTTGTTTATACCAGACAGGACATTAACCCAAGGAGAAGACTAATCCCAGCTGCCCCTTCTTGACCCTGAGGAGACTGGAGCTGGAGTCCGCATCTCAGGCTCTCTTCTCAACCTGTGACTCTGCAGGACCCCCAAGTCCACTCCTGCTCCTGGTCACCCCAGGTCCCCTCCCCCCTCCAGCCCCACAACCTGTTCAGCCATTTTTGAGGCCCAGATCGACAGGCCACCTCCTCCAGGAACCTCTCCCTCACCACAAGAGCACAACCCCATCTTCTCTTATCTCCTGTTTCTCCTGCTTGGTCCCTGGGTGGAGTGCAGGGGTCCTCGGGGGAGGTGGCCTGAGTCCAAACCCTGCTGCAGCTCAGCAGCCACTAGCGCCCCTTGAGTTTCACGTTCCTTGTCAAATAAAGAGGGAGCAACTAGCTGGACCAACCCCACAGTGCTGTGGGGAGACAAGATCAGTCCCTGGCTCAGGGTCCCCCCAGGGCAGACGCACCAGCCCGGGAGTGAGAAATGCCGATTCTAGGGCTCAGCCTCGGGTGCCCACGGGAACCCCAGGCTCCCAGAGCAGGAAGCGCTTCCCTCCCTCCTGACTCCCTGCGGCAGGCACTGGACCTCATGAGAACGGCCTGGGGCCAGCAGAGTTCAGATCTCCCCTCTCCTCCAATCTTGCTGTGAACATTTGTGCACGTTACCTAGCTTCACTGAGTCTCCACGTCTTCAACTGGAAAAGGAGGACATTCCTGCCCAGTTCTCGGGTTATTACAAGAAGGAATCAGGGATCGTGGCCTGCCCGCCATGCCAGGCTAGGAGGAGTGCCAGGAAATCCCTCCGGGGGCATTTCCCAGGCAGGTGGAGTTAATACCCTGGATTAGTGGGGGACGAGCTGTCCTGCATCCAACAGGGAGGGGCCACTGGGCACATTTCATTCCTCCCAGCAGACCTGGTGTGCCCCCCAAATTATATGCACCTCTCGGTATTTGGTATCCTCCCAAAATGGAGGGCACAGAAAGATATATTTTCCAACTGACTAGGTTTGGGCAGAACCCAAAGCATACTTTGCCAAGCAAGCTAGTCACTCTCCAGCTTGGCTCCCGTGGGTGACCCTGAGACACCTTATCCATGTTTGCGTTTCATAGACCCCTGACTTAATAAAACCCTACACCAAAGCAGCTTCTGAGCCCGCAGGATCCCCGAGTGTCCCTGGGGCTCAGGTGGAGCAGGAGAGGATGCTCTTCCCTGCTTGGGGCTGTGCTTTGTCAGCCTGCTTATGGAGCACCACTGTCACCACTGTCCCCAACATCTGTCCTGAGCATAGTTCCTGCATTTTCTGGACCTGGCTCTCCTTGGGGCTCAGATAGCTCCAGGGATGAGGAAGCAGGAGCCCTCGCCCTGCCCTCAAGGGACCTTGCCTCTGCACACACAGGCACATGCGCCAGTCACCTGTCTCTTCCCGACAGAGTGTCGCTCTGTGAAGGCAGAGAACTCCATGCACCTTGCTCACAGATTCCCAGCACCTGGCACACAGCAGGTGCTTTGTAGATTCTGCTGCAGAGTAAAGGAGAATGAACCGCAGCACCCAGTGGCTCCCATCCTGTCACCGCATCACCTGGGACACAGAGGTCCCCGGTGGCTTTGCAGGGGTGAGGGGCTGGGGCTCTCAAGGGCTTCCTAAGGGCCAGGCCCAGAGGGGCATGGCTTCCCCTTGGCCTCTGTGGGCAAACCAGCCATCCACCCAGCCAGGGCGCGTTCCTGTGTGTGGGAGGGGACAGCTGCAGAGCCCAAGGCGGGCCCTCTGCCACTTCTGCTCATGCCACAAGCCTCCCTCCTCTGACCTTGCTGGCCTTTAGAGTCCCAGGGACAAGACCAGCCCCAGAATCCAGGGCTACACGTGAGGCCTCTCCCCTGGCCCCGGAGCTGAGGAGTTCCACAGACGCACCCTGGGAGCCACAGGCCAGCGAGCTTGGGGGGCCCCTCCTCAGGCAGCTGGGAGTACTGGCCCTGTCCTGCCGTCTTTGTGGCCATAACCAGGGAGCCCTCACGGTGCCCCAGAGCTCTGAGGTCAGAGTGCCTCACATGGAGGCCTCCCCCTGGCCCTTGGGGGCTTGGCTCAGGGTAGCCCCAAGGGGTCCCCATCAGCCGGCACAATCTCTACTCTGGATCTGAAGCAGGATGTTCAGAGGAAGCTTCCAGAAACAGAGCTCACCAGAACCTGGGTCCTACTCTGGGTCCCAGCCCACCTTGGCCCCGTGGGAGATGAGGGACTGGCTCACACAGCCGAGGGCGGAGAAGGTCCCTGATCTGCCACCTGCTTGCTGGGGGCTCGGGGAGGCCGGTGGCGTTGCTCAGTCCAAGCCCAAAGACCTGGGAACCAGGGGGGCCAAGGAACAAGTCCCTGCCCAGTCCAAAGACCCAAGAACCGAGCGCCCGAGTCAAGAGCACATCTCCCTCCCTCTGGCCTTTTGCTCTCTTAGGCCTCGGGATTGGGGGGTGCCCACTCCCCTCTGTGGGGTGGACCCCTGCGGAAGCTGCAGACTCACCTGCTGGTCTTGTCCAGAGTCTCCTCCCAGGCACACCAGAGCAGTGCTCTGCCAGCTCCCTGGGCCCCCCCAGGCACAGAGAAGTTGACTCACAAAATGAGCCATTGCAGTGGGCTCCTGGGACCCCCGGCCCCTTGGCAGGCTCTGGCCAAATGCTCGCCCAGTCAAGTAGCTGGAGACCCCCTGATGATGAGGGCTCTGAGAAGGCGCCCAGAAAAAACCTGTTTTCCATCTGTATTTCTTTCACTAAGCTTGACGCCTCCCCAGCGTTGACTACAGAGCCCCTTCAGCCCCTCCCGCCCAGGAGCAGGTCTAGAAACACCTCGGGAAGTCCTGCTTAGACAACGGGGACCAGCTTCAGAGACGAACCTCACCCTGCCCTGGGCCACCCACGCCCCTGGGCAGGGGTACAGAGGACGGTCAGATACGAGTGTGGTCAGCGTCTAGCTGACCAGTGACACCCAACAAGACCGGCCCCTCCCCACCTTCCCTTTCACCCCTGCTCACCCTTCCGGCATGTTCTGCACCTGCCCATCTCATATTCCAGCCCCAAGCCCCCACAAGGTAACCCTCATAGGGAAGGAGCTGGATCCTTTTGGGTTTGGGAACTGGGTGCGGAACCTGGGGATTCGCAGATGGAAGCAGATGTCTGCGGCCGAGCTCATCCCAGCCTCCGAGCTCATCTTCTCCTGCCTTTCCCCAGCCTCTTCCTGCAGCCGGGCTCCTGCTCAGCGGGTCCCGGGTGCTCACTGATTCGGAGCCGGGCAACTCCACTGACTTCAGAGAACAGTACAGGACCCAGGGCCGGCCGCCGTCTCAGGTGTGGGCATCAGGGCGGGCAGCCAGAGCCTGCCTCCAGTGCCCTCGCACTGACCACTCTGCTCACCGCATCTGACCAGCGCCAGGCTGCACCCAGTGAGGAAATGACAGAAAGAGAGTAGCTGAGCCCGGCGCCCCATCCTGCTGCACCTGGTTTGCAGTTGACTCTGCACCTGTCCCTCTCAACACCTGTCAAAAGCCCTCCCCGGGCCCAGCACCTGGTGGGGATCAGATCACCCACAGCCCACCCAGTGAGGCTGTGGGACCCCAGCAACTGAAGCTGGGCGAACCTCGGGACAACCAACGCTGTGTTCTGCTCAAGAGAGGGAATCCGCAGCTCCCCTGCTGCTCTCCTGTCCTCGAGTCAGGTGTCTAGAGAGGTTGCCAGATACAAGTTAGCAACTCCCCTCCTGGTGCCCGTGCAATGAGACGAGAGCACGGCATGAAAAGGAGCTAAATTCAGAGCTGGAAGCGCTGGCTCTGCCAGGTGTGGTGACTGTGACCTGCTGGCCCTGGCTCTGGCCCTAAAGGGATCATCCTTCCTTGAACATGGTCCAGATTAGGTTGCCAACTCAGCAATAACATCAAGACCCAAATTTTATTCTCTCCTTTGCATCACTTATCACCCTCCAGGTTTGGATATTAATTAAAAAAAATTTAAATGGATCCACTAGTGATCACAAGGTGATTGCCACGGCTCCAAACATCACATCTTGCCCCTCCATCATCACCTAATGCAGCAGAAAAGGAGAACAGCTGTCACCTTCTCCTTTTCAACAAAATGGCTACCTTCTCCAGAGCCCAGCCTGAAAAGGCGCAGAATCGACTCGAGCACGTGGGCGGCCCCAGGACTGACTGGTAATTGCATCAAATGTTCTCCTTTTCTTGCACCAAGAATGTTCATTTCCCCAGTCCCAGAGGGCACACTCCAAGCACAGTGTGTCAGGAATTCTGCATTTTCACCTTGGCTGGGGTCTCCCAATTTATCTTGTAATTTCATTAAATCCTGCATCGCAAGCCACAGACATATTTCTAATCTAACGGCCTGTTGCAGGCAATCCAGGACATTACAAATACAGAATGTTCTTTGCCTGGTTTTCTTTCCTAAAATCAAATAACTCTGTTCACCGCTCCGATCCTGTGTCTCACACGGTTCACTTAGATTAATAACATTGAGATTCCGCCTATTAGGTATCGAAAGCAGCTCGCATGAGCCTTCGAGCCAATTCCAATTCCAGATCCTGCGTGATGGAAACTATTCCCCGACCCTGCTGCCAGCAACAAGTTTTTCTCTAACGGCTTAATTAGGATTCAAGATTGTATCCAGGAACCCGGAGCCTCAGAAGGAGCCCAGCCAGCATATTCACAGACTTCTGGGCCGGCTCTTTTCTGCTTTTGTATTTTGCAAGAGGAGGAGCAAAGAAAGGAATTGAGAGAGACAGAGAGAGAGACAGACAGACAGAGACGGAGACGGAGAGAGGTGGGCTTCTCGTGACAAGAGACCCCATAGGGTGAATATGGAGGTAGGATGGTAGCCAGCCAGGGGATGGGGACAGGGGACACAGGGAGTGGCAGCCATGGGAAGTGGGATGTGGTTCCAACAGGCTGCAGGGGTCAGAGTAATGCAAGGCTTCCTGCCAGCCTCCAGGCACCTGGTGACAAGAGGTCATGGGCCGTCCTGCCCAGGTTTCTCACCGGACTTGAGCCCAGGGAAGCAGAACTCAGGCATGTTCTCTCTCCACTCGTCCCAGCTGTGTGGTCTTGGACAAGTCACTTTGGTCTCTCTGTTTTCCTCCCTGTCTGAGGACCAACAATGCTGTTTCATGGAATCCTGCAGAGGCTTGTAAAATAGTACGAGAGAAGCATTTTGAATTACCACATAATGTGGGCCCTTGGTAGACAGGGGGTGTGAATGGAATCTGAGTCCCGTGCACCTTTATGACCACAGAGGCCATGTCCAAATACCTGTGATGTGACACAAAGAAAGCCACAGAGAGGGGGGCACGAAACTGGGCATCCCCATGATGTCACCTGTGTAAGGGGTGTTTATGGCGGGGGGCTCACAAAAAAGATGGGCTGGACAGCGTACCAAACTGGCAACATGCCACACCAGGCCGGTGGGACTGGACGGGGTCTGTCCATCTGGCTCCTTGTTGACACTCTTCTACGTTTTACAAATATTCCTGTGAGTCCAATCAGAAAATGCCACCGAAATGCTGATGATGTCTGAAAGGCAAAGGTGAAAGACCCCACCTTTATGGGTCTTTCCTCGCTCCCCCAGCCACCCGCACGGGGGAGGAGGAAGTCCACCATCCTGCTGAGCCGTCCTGCGGGGACTCAGACCTTTCCTTGGACACATTATCAATGTGAAAGGAAGACTCGGGCCTGGGCTTTTCACAAGGCAAGAGAAAAGGGCCTTTCAAAGGGTGTGGGAGAGCCGAGCTTCGGAAGGACCAACTCACCTAGCTCAAAACACAAAAAATTTAACAGGTAGAAAAACCTCTGCAAAATTACCAGCGTTTCTGTTACCTTCTGCTGGTAACACACCACCCCAAAACACAGGGACGCTAATTCCCCAGGCCAGGAGTTCAGGCAGGGCTCGGCTGGGTAGTTCTTCTGCTCTGTGTGACCTCAGCTGGGGTTGCTCAGGTCACTCCCTTTGGTGGACAGCGCATGGGGCCACCAGATGTACACTTCATGGTCCACTGGGTGCTTCTCCACACATTCTCTCTCTCCTTCTCTCTCTGTCTCCCCCCCCCCATATCCCTCTCCATTTCATTGTTTAGCTTGACCTTCTTTATAGCAGGCGACCGGCCCCCCAGAACACAAAAGCAGGAGCCACCTGGCAATTTGAGTGACAACTGGCCACTGCCACTCCACCCCCTTGGTCAAAGCAGTCCAGGACCATTCTAGCAGATGGGAAAGAGATGCCTGCCGCCTGGTCAGGGGCAAGCAGCTCCGTGTGGAGGGCTGGGAAGAACTGCATTTTGGAGACCAGCAATCACAGGGACCTTTACCAGCTCCTAAAGAGAAAACTGCAACTTTCTTAAGCCACCATCACTCCCTGCGACCTGGAGCCTTGAAGAAGGAACCCTGAGCCGAGCCCAGGGTCCACACCAACGCTTCCCAACCACCACCTCAGGTAGGTGGGCAAGCGTCCTCCACTCTCAGCTTCCTCACCCATTACTTGTGAGAATTAAATGAAATCAAGATGTCTAGCAGGTCAGGTCAGAGTAGCTACCCCCGAATACTAATATCACGCCTCCTTCTTGTAAGATTTGATTGGGAGAAACAAAGAGCTCTTCTCTTTTAGACCTTCTAGAATCATGAGGGCTCTGAGCAAAGGTTCTGGAAATGAAGGAAGAGCTAATGCTTTTGTGAACCTAGAAAGCTGTCTGCCCTTCTTCCAATGTCAAAGGGCGGGCATGTGACCCAGCCTGGCCAATCATAGTACCTCCTCACTCTAGACCCCATGATTGGGTCAAGGAAGGCCATGTGACTCAACAGCAACCAATCAGAGCTCTGACCTGGGATTTTAGTCTGTTGCTGGGGAAGAAGTAGCCTTGCTTCTGGATTCCAAGAAAGAAGAACAGATGTGTTTTCATTGATGTCAACTATTGTTGCCAAGAGGTAATAAGAGAGAAAAAGTGAGAGGTTCCTGCTAGCCACCTCGTTCTGATGGCCCACCCCAATAACTTCTTCCGCCATAACTCTGTTCTTTCTGAACCAGTCCAGACTAGGCTCCAGCCACCTGCCAGCAAGGTCCTAAGGAGGACAGATCATAGGACAGAGAGATCTGGAAGGAGGGGTGGGGACCTGGGAGGAGGGAGAAACATAGCAGCCAGAAGAGATCATTCCTGGGCCTCTGCTGTGCAGCCTGCTCAGAGCACAAACCAGTGTCACCTTCTCTCAGTCACCATTTCTCCCAGAGGTTCGTGGGTTCACTTGCCATCGGAGAGGAGAAAGAACAAGACTGTTCATTGTAGTATTATCAAGGGAAGTGGTAAATAAACAGGGACCAACACAACCAGCGTCATCAGTGTTAATTCCAGGTTCTTAGGGCCAGCCTTCTGGAAGCACATTAACACTGGCTGTCCCGCGCTCTGTCATCAGACCGCTAACTGGTGGTTATCCCTGTAATCGCTGTGAAGCTACCCAGCTTAACAACGCAGGACTCAGACTGGGGCCTGTAATCCTCTCACTTTGATCTGATTTTTGCTTTGTTCTTTTCTGGTTTACAATGAACTTGCATTTCCCTCTTCCCATGAGGGCGTAGAGTTAACAGGGTCTATTGTAGGCATTCAGGTCCCAGTCCCCAAGCTTTCAGATAAGAAATGGTAAAGTGGCAGGAGCTGGTCAGAGTGATGATTTTACAGGGATCTTATCAGTAGAGACTATGATCCTAAGTGATAAGAGAACAAAAAAAATTTTAAATTATCTAAACCCTTCAACATACCTATGCTTATCTGCATGCAGCAATGGAGGAGTGTGTGTGTGTGTGTGTGTGTGTGTGTGTGTATATATATATATATATATATTATTTTTTTTTAAACTGAGGATTGAACTCAGGGGTCTTAACCACTGAACTACATCACCAGCCCTTTTTAATTTTTTTTTTTGAGGCGGGGCTTTGCTCAGTTGCTGAGGCTGGTTTTGAACTTGTAATCTTTCTGTCTCAGCCTCCCAAGCTGCTGGGATCACAGACCTACACCACCATACCCTGTGGAATTATCTTAATAGAGCAACGTAATTGCAAGGAAAATTCATGTGATGTCATCTTTTTCCTTAAGAATACATATGTCCCAGGAAGAGTGTTGAGTTGTAAGTGGTCACTTTTTACCCAAACATGCAATTATAATGAAATCATTCTGGAAGCTTTAGACTCACTTATATTGAGATTTCGAGGTAGTGTGGTGGTGTTCCCAGCCTGGGGAAGAGAGATCTAGGCTCCTCCACTTCTGATGGCCACTGGTAACAGCAGAGATCATGGGCAGCCTGGATCACTGGTGTTCCTAGTCCACTGGTGGCCACTGTGACTGACTCATGAGGTCACTAGGCACCTGTATCTTGCTCACAGGTGAGCGACCTCAGTGACTGTGTCTACTCCTGACCTGGGCTCTGAATCTCTGATGCAACAAACTAGAGTTGAAAAATTAACCATCTACGGCTTTGTCCTGCATAAATGTGTACAATCATTATGTGCCAATCAAAAACAAAGGGAAACTTTGAAAGAGTAACCATTAAATTAAAGCCGTATAAAAAAATAATAAAAGAAAGGGAAAAAAAACCTAGCACATGTGACCCCCCCAGCAGGGGATGGCCACACAGGCTGTTCCACAGTTGATTACTAAGCAATGATCTAAAATATTAAGAATAAATAAAATATTGCCAATAATAGGAAATGATGACATAAGAGATCTCCAAGGCATATTACTGAGTGAAAAGCATAATGTAGAATAATTAAACAAAGAAACCAAAACCCCAAACCACAGGACATACAGAAGAGGGGGAGTGCAGGGTAGGTGTGGCCTGCCAGTCCCCCATTCAGGCCAACCCGCTGTGGTCCGGGTGGACTCCGCCTTGGCTCAGGTCTCCTTTCTCTCCTGAGCTGTGGCCTTTCACCTGCGAAACAGCAGACAGGTCCTTCCCCTGCCGGAGCTGCGGGTTAAATGAGAACCAACGGGAAACTCACATTTATAGATGTGTCATGGAGTACAGAAGGCATTTGTATGTTATTGGTATAATAACAGTTTTAAAAACAACCACCATGAATATAAATGAGGATTCAGGCAATTTAATTTTGAGATCATGAATCTCGATATCTTTACCTTGGAGGTAAAGAGACCAAGGCTCAGAGAAGTGGCCAGCACGCTCCCACGCTGGGAGGGAGTTTGTACTGGGTGTAGAGAGCCAGTGTCCTTTCTATGGTGGAGACAGAATCCCCAAGGTAACGGTGCTGGGAGGTGGGAGGTGGGAGGTGGCCCTTTAAGATGGGGTCTGGGGGCTCTGCCCTCGGGATGGATGGTGAGTATCTCAGGAGTGGGCTCCTGGTGAAGAGTGCCCTCCCCATGAGGCCCCCACCAGATGCAGCCCCTCACTCCTGGGCTTCCCATTCACCATAACTGTAAGCCAAATAAATTTCTGATCATCATCAATGTCAGGTCTGTGGCATTCTGTCTCAGCTGCACAAAACAGACAGAGACAGCGTCCTAAATAGCATACCGCCTCCTTCCCACTGAGGCCACCAGCCACCTTCTCAGCATCGAGGACACGGGTGGAGCTAGGGACCAGGGCTGCAGTGCCTTTGTTCTGTCTCTCTGGTCATCGCTGGCCTGCCTGGCTAGTCTAAGATGATGAAGAGCCTGGACCAGGAGAAGGGAACCCACTCACGGTTGTCCTTTGCCTTGGACCTCCTGTGTGGCCTAGACAGAGTTTGTACTGGGTGTAGAGAGCCAGTGACAGGCTCAGCTCTCAGGGCTGCCCTCCGTGGGCTGTCTGTGGCCAAGTCCATGCATAACATACCCTGCGCCTGACCCTAGAGCTTCCCTCCTGTTCACAATTAAGAAGCCACCGCAGGAGCAGATGCGTAAATCTATGCAGCAATGAGGTCTCTTTTTTTAAAAAAAATGTGAACTATTTTGGCCTAATTCTTTTTTCTTTTTTTCCAAAAAGAATGGCTAACATTTCATAGGGAGAGATACGATCTTGCTTTAATACAGTTAGCTTCAATTGACCTTGAACTGAATCTACAAATTTCTTAGAGGTGACCTCTTCATCGACGCTTGATACACATTCACAAATCAATGAACTGAGAAGATTCTTATTTAGATAACTAGTCCAATCGAAGATCCAAAATAAAGGCAGATGTCTAGGGCTCAGTGGGGGGAGTCAGGAATCACGGAATCTTAGAATAACAGTTTTAGAATGACAGAATTAGGGAATCTTGGAGTTGCAGAATCCAGAGCGGGAAGGGACCCCCAAAATGAGATATTACCGACAACTAATCCATAAGTTCTTTAAAAAGGTGGTTCCATGCTAGCTGTCCCTACATTCAGGCTGGCACATAAATATTTCCTAGGTGAATAATGAACAATTAAGTGTTGAGGAAGTAAGAATGAAGGAAAGCCAGAGAGGGATCTGTTTATTCACCCACTCATTCCCTCAGCAACGCTCTGCTGAGTACCTACTACGTGTCAGGCCGTGTGCAACTTAAGGACACAGAGATGGGAAACACAGGTCTGGCCCCAGGGGGTCTCAGTGTAGAGATAATTACTGGGGACTGAGGAGAAGTGAGGGGGGATTTCTTGTCTCCCCCTTTTCCTTACCCAGACTGCTCCTTCAAGGAACTCGCCTTCTCCTGACCTACCTGGATTTCAGAAGGATGTCACCAAGGTCAGTAGTAGAATCTTGCTTGTCACCGAGCAGGACAACCAGCTAAGCTTTTATAAGCAACAATAACAGAAAGAAAGAAAAATATTAAAGGGAATAGAGCCCCGGATTCAGCCCTTGTACTCCCTGCCCACAGACGTCAGAGGTCTTAACACGTGAGGATGTCCCACCTGTGCGTGCCAGGCGCTTGTCTGTTCCGTGGCGGTAATCCTAACATAGGTCAGATTTAAAGAAACATATGTATGGATTTAAACGGTCACCCCCCACTGCACTGTCCCCGATCACCTGACTCTAAACACCGGGCTCCCCCTGGGCGCTGCCTGGCCGTGTTCCGAGGGGGTTTCATTGATGATCTATGTGAGGGAAGATCTTTGTTGCCAAATTACTTTAGAAAACACTAGTTAAAGTGAAGCTCAGCAGGGCCCCTTAGTGCAGGACTTCGCAGAGCCTTTATGTGTCAAAGGTCACAGCACATCTCTGCAGGGGACCCAGAGGGTACAGCTTTTCTCACAGTATGCTGATGGAGAGTCCTTTTGGATGAACCCAGACCTGGTGGCAAAAAGCCAACAGGGTGCCAATGAGACCAAGGAGCCAACCGCGAATGACATTACCTGACAGAGCCCCGACCACCCTGCCCTCGTGGTCTTCCTCATCCTTGCTTCCGGCCATCCTCCGCTGGTCATTGGTCCCCCCCAGGCTGCCCAGTAGTGCTGTGGGCAATGGGCGGAGGAGGGAGCCACCCTTATGCGTTCCCTCCCCTCCCTGCGGGGCAGAGCCTTGGGCAGCCTCCCAAGGGACCCACTGTGAGGACTCGGACATGGAGGATGGACTAGGATGACGTGTCTTTGGGGTGAAGCGTCCGCGGTCCAGCAGGGCCCATACTTGGTGGGAGCTGGGCATTGTCAGGAGAAGAAGATGGAATGTGAGTGAGGACCGACGTGGAGTCGCTTTATCGGACGGCACAGCCAGCCAGCGCGGGGGGGGGGGGGGGGGGGGCACCTCCCAGGGAGGGTCCCGGGGCTCGCTTTCCCCTTCCTTCCTCTGGTCTCTGCTCCAAGGACACCGCCTCCTGCCTGAAAGTCCTTCCTACGCGCTCCATCCCTGGCCCCGCTGGCCTCTCCTGGGGCCCTCACCAACGCCTGGCATTCGAAGGTTTGTGTCATTGGTCCCCATCGCTCTGCGGGGCAGCCTGGAACCTCGAGGTCCCACTCGCTGATGCATCCCCACAACCAGCACCGCACTGTGCCAGCGGGCCTCAGGCGAGCGCTGCGGGATGCGCCCGGGATTCGGAACAGACACGTCGGGGGCGGCCTGGAGAAGCCACCTGGCCGTGCGCTTCGCGGGGCGGATGGATTCATTTAAGGGAAACGTTTTCCCCCCAAAGCATGACTCCAGCTCCATGGTGCCCGCTGGGACATTCTGTAAAGAACAAAAGGGACCCAGAGACTAGGGGACTCAAAAGGCTCAGACAGGAGGTCCAAGGGCTGTGTGACCAATGCACTTTGTCCAGCACATCCAGATTTATTCTCCAGTGTCTCAGGCAACCGTGCGTGCCGCAGTCCCCCTCTGGTCTCACACTTTGTCCACCAGGCGCATTTGTATGGCCAACCTTCAGGTCATCTGTGGATGTAACTCCACCAGACCTTCCCTTGCCCTATTGAGAAAGGAGGGGGGGGGGAGGAACCTACTCAGTTCTTTTTCAGTTTAAAGGAGGAAAACATGGACTGGAATCAGTGTCCCCAGACTCACTGAGCTTTGCTAGGATGGTGGCCTTAAAGTCCTTGCCTGATGCCTGCCATGCTGGGGTCAGTCTTTGTGTTGAGTGTGAGTCCCATGTGCCTATTTCTTTATGTGTCCAGTAATTTCTGATTGTATTCTGGACAATGTGGCTGTCATAGTATTCCTGTTACAGCTGCTGAATTCTGCAAACCCTGTTCTCTGGTCTTCAGGTCAGAAGAACTCCAGGTTTTCTGCTGGCGTTTTAGTTGCTCTGAGTGGTGTCGACTGTGACCTGCTTTAGGCTAACAGCTGGTATAAGCAGGAAATGTGCCCTCTGCCACTCTCTTCTTCCAGATGCCGATTCCCCTGCAGACCCTGCCTTCTTATTTGTTTTTGGTTTGTTTGTTTTTGTTTTCTTGGTCCTGGGGATTGAACCCAGGAGCACTTTCCCACTGAGCTCCTCCCCTCAGACCTTTTTATATTTTATTTTGAGATGGGGTCTCTCTAGATTGCTGAGGCTGACTTTGAGCTTGTGATGCTCCTGCCATAGTCCACCAGGTCTCTGGGATCACATGTGCCCACTGCACCTGGCTAGGGCTTGCTTTCACATGTTGTCCTTAGATTGTGCGCCATTTTCCTGGGGAAAGTTCCCCCTGTATCTTACAGTGCAGGGAATTGAAGCCTACCCTTCCATTTCAAAAGCATAAGTGGATATTTCTAAGCTAAGTCCTCAGCCATCAAATAGTACATTCAAGATTTTTTAAAAACCAATTTAGACATTTACCTTTTTTCTTTCTTTTTTTTTTTTTTTGGTACTGGGGATTGAACCCAGAGGCACTTACCCTCTGGGCCACATCCCCAGCCCTTTTTTATATTTTATTTAAAGACAGGGTCTTGCTGAGTTGCTTAGGGCCTCGCTAAGTTGCTGAGGCTGGCTTTGAACTCGAAATCTTCCTGCCTAAGCCTCCTGAGCTGCTGGAATCACAGGCATGAGCCAAAATTATTTTTCTTATTTGTCCATTTATTCATTCTGAGATGGCAAAGCAGATATGTGGTCTGCAGAGTACCAACCCCCTCACCACCCAGAAGACCCCAGAAGGACAGGTTTGGCGCTGAGAGGCAACTCTCGAATACGTCACTTCCTCTCTGTGTTTTCTCTTCTATGGAGAGTTGAATGTTCAATTAAGCATTATATGCAACAGCGAAAGGAAAAAACAACTTTAAATAGTCAAACGACTGGTAAAAAGAATTATGGTAAAACTGTACTACAATATCATGCATTTGATTTGGTGAAAGTCAATGATGTGGAAAGTGTTCACAACGTATGGTTACTATATAAAAAGATTATGATGTTATGAAAACAAGTTATAAACAGGCAAACACAATAATAGGATTCCAGTTGTGTTTAAATATGTATGACATCATTCAAAAAAAGACTGGAAAGACATACAACCAACTGTAAAAAATTGTTTTGTTTTAGAGGTAGGCAATTTCTAGTTTCTTCCAACTTTTCTAAAATAAAAGTGTCTATGCTTGTTTCAAGGAAAAAAACTTAAAAAAAAATTGGGGGGTGGGGATCTAAAGGATAGACTTCCTTATTGCCAAAGGCTCTTGTAGCCAGAAATCCTGTGATTCAACAATTTATTCAGCGGGTACTTATTGAGCTCTTACTGTTTACTAATCCCTGTGCTCAGCAGTGGGGAGGGGTGAGAGGTGACTAAGGTCCTGTACCTCATGCCGTATAATAAATAAACCACACTTTGCTCATTTCCAGCATCCTTCTGCCTGCCTCAGCACCCCAAGCACAGCAGGTACCTGTTCAATGTTTGCAGAACCAACTGTCATCCAGCCCCAAACCAAAGCAGAACCAGTGCATGGGGCCAGGAGACAGGAGGGTGTGAGGGGTGCCGGGGACAGGCTGCAGGTGTAGGCTATGAAGACGATCGGGGGTGATGGAAGGGGCTCACCTGCTCCCGTGGGCCAGACAGGAATGGAGAGACCTCCCAGAGACGACCTTGCCATGGCTCCTTTCAAGGGCGCTCAAGACCCTGGGATCCCCAGAGGAGGTCCCTCTGCAGGGAGCCCCTCAAGTCAGTGTCCCCCAGGTGCAGGCAGGAAACTCGTATCTCCCTAGCTTTGTGTCCATCTCAGTGAGGGGCAGTGGACAAAAGCAGGCTCCACTGGGCCGAGGGTTCTGCAGCCAGGGCTGTGCGGGACCCTCCTGGCCAGCTCCCTGCTGCGGTGCAGCTGAGGCTTCAGGGCCCCCCCTGGAGAAGGGGAAGACGCACACCCTTAATTAACAGCCAGGGCCAAATTGGAGACAGCTGTAAACAATTAGACAATTTAAGTGCTGCGAAGGAGGAATAATTTCTGTAGGCTTCGTAATAAATCTTATGCTGTCTCAATTCCTACGCTGGACTTGAACTTTTTTCTTTTTTTCCAGGAGTGAGTTAGCACATTACTCATAAAAGAAACAGTGTCCCTTTTGTTTGGGGTTGGGTCTGTTTAATAACAAAAGAGCCTATCGCAATTACAGGGGCAGCGCGGTGACAGAGCGAGAGCCCCCGGGTCTGCCGGCCTTGCTAGCGCCACGGAGAGGGAGAGGCGGCGACTGTTCCCTGACCCGCTGTCCTGTCCAGCGAGCCTGGATTTCCACCCTAAATGCTCTTTGCTTTCAATCGGCTCCAGATTTTGGAGATTGTGGCGGATAAGAGACAGTGCCCAAAGGAGTTCACGTCAAAGGGGAAGGACCTCAGTCGATGCGAGGCTGAGCCGCTGCCGGGGAGAGGCGGGGACAGAGCTGCTCTGAAAGAGCCAGAAGGGAATAGAGGGGCCCCCAGATTAACCTCCTCCTCCTTTTTGTAGAGGGGAGAATCAAGACCCACAGAGAAGATTAGGTGTGGCTGAAGCTACTGTTGAAATTGTAGCAGAACCAGATCTAAAATTCCACAGCGGGCTCTGGATCCCGCTTAGCAGTTTGCAGCTGATGAAATAATCAGCATCACTGAGAGCTCCCTAAAGAGCAGCATGGCAGCATCGAGAGCATTCTGGAAGGACTAAGCGAGTGCTTCAGGGCCAGCCTTGGCTGGCATTCCAGCTCTTCTGCCTCCTGACTGTGATCCTGGGCTAGTCATTTCACCTCTCGAGGTCTCAGTTTGCTCATCTGTCAAATGGGTACAAAAGGCTTCTGGGGTCCCTCATGAGGACAGATGAGACAATGCACATTAAATTCCCATGAGGTGTAACTACCCGTCCCACACCTGCTCTCTCGCATCTGAGCACGGCTGTGCCTGGGCTCTTCTGGAATTCATGACCCCCAACCCTCAGGTAGGCTCTTGGGGCCATGCAGCAATCCTTCCCCATTTCCCTATCACACTTGTTCGGGAAGAGCCTTCTCTGCCTCCCCTGTCCTCGATCTGCCCAACTCTCCCTTCCCTCCTTGCTTCAAGCCTGCGTCTACTTCATTTCTCTAGAACAAAATAGAACCGACCACAAGAGAACTTTCGAATGGCCCCTGCATGAAATTCCCCAACCTCCCTCACATCTGGACGCTCTGAGCTCCCTCTTGTCCAAACAGACCAATGCCCACAGTCCAGCCTAAGCCATTTCTTCACCTTGTGCTGGGTCAAGGCTCAGAGCATCTAAGTAATTGGCCCAAGGTTAACAGCAAGCACAAGGCTGGGATTTAACCCTGATCCTATTAGCAGTTTAGCCCCGGGAAGCTCGTCCTCTGCACCCAGCACAGGGCGCCGCGGGGTATATAGACACTCAGAGAGGGTTTGTGGGGAGAGAGGGAAAGGCCAGTCTCTGGCTTCCCGTGACGCCATGAGGCATGGACTGCAGCTCCTACCCTCTGTCCTTGTCCCAACAGCAGAGGTCTTGGACCTATGTTCAGAGGTAGGAGGTGGAGACCTGCATAAAACCACTAGCTCAAAAATGACAAAGGAGTTTGTCACCTATCATGGCCCTGGTAGGAGAAAGAAAAATCCACTCTCTAGACAAATTCCATGTTTCTCACAAGGCATCGGAACCCCGAGCAGACACATTAACACAAAAACCAGTGCAGGGTAAGCAAAGCCGGTGAAGACAGAAGGGCTGATTGAATAGTCCCAAGTGCTAAGTCTGAGGGTAAAGGATAAATAGCACCCCAAGAATCAAAGAGGAGAACCATCTGAAAGACGCTGTTTAAAATACCTCATTGCATCACGATGTAGGAATGGCTCAACCTGATTCCTCTTCTTGAAGAGGAATAGCAGGATGCAGCAACCAGCCGCAGAGCGGTGGACCACGGTGACCAGCTCCTGTCCTTTACACCTTTACACCTTTCATAACATCCACGAGGGACTTCCATCATTTGCCTATTTTTCTTCAAATTACCTCCATCTAAAATTTTGTATTAATTCCCAATTTTTGCATCATTCTTTAAGCTTTTACCATTCTGCAGCATCCACAAAGATCTTTTATTATTTACTGTTCTTTTTTCCTTTGAATTGCCTTCTTCAACAATTTCTCACTAATTTAATTTTAGAAAAATCAGCAGGGCCCAGTGGTGCAGCCTGTAATCCCAGTGGCTCAGGAGGCTGAGGCAGGAGGATCACAGCTCAAGACCAGACTCAGCAACTTAGTGGGGCCCTAAGCAACTTAGCGAGACCCTGTCTCAAAATAAAAAATAATAAAGGTCTGGGGATGTGGCTTGGAGGTTCAGTGTCCCTGGGTTCAATCCCTGGTACCAAAAATAAGTAAATAAATGGGAATCAAAATGATGCAGGAATATTCACAAAACCGTGGGTTTGGTCTATCATGTATTTTTTAAAAAACATTAAAATAAATATATAATGATTATAATGTTTAAAATCCTGACCCATGTCTCCTATACCACAGGTGTCACAGCATCCAAACTTTAGGAAATGCTAGTCCAGACAACCCCCCCGTGTCTAAGACAGGGAGGTCAACTTCACCTCGTGGGGGAGCAGGTCCAGGACAGAGCGGGGACTTGAACCAGACTCCTGACTCTCCTGGAGGGTTTCAGGCCTGCGTTCTGCATCAGGACACGCCGCTGTGTTTTCCCTAACATAACTTTTAAGTGTGTTAGCAAAAGTCAGAAATTCTTTATGCATTTTCCAAACCAAATATGTAAATGGCTTTAAGAAAGGAGCAGTGATTTCCACCAGACGTTTATTACATCTCTGTAAATTAAACCCATACTTATGCATGCTAATGAGGTGGGGGGTGAGCGCCAGTCCTTCCTGGTGAGGGGAGAAGGGACATCAAAGTGACAGAATTGCTCAAGGTTTCACCGCGGGAAGTCGTTCATAACACTCACAAAGACGTGAGATTAGAGGGAGCGGGATTTCCCTCACCCCCAAACATTCCTAATCCAGGGAGAGCAAGCGGGAGCTGCCTGCTCTGAACAGCAACGGCCATGCAGAAGAGGGGTTCAGGGTGCCCTTCCATTAGGCTATGATCTCAACCGACTCCAGACTCCTCTGGGAGCAAATCCAGTGCCTTCCACACCCTTGAGTCCTCTCTGTGGCCTGGTTGCTGGCTTCAAGGACTTTCCATGGGAGACCTCTCCAGAGGAGCATCCAAAGTCCACAGCGACTCCTGAGCAGCTTGTGAACACACACACACACACACACCACACACACACACACCACACACGACTTGAGCGTACACAGGTGTAGGGTCGGTGCAGGGTGCATTTCCCTGCCTCCCCCTCCCCCACTCCACATCAGAGCCAGAGCCTCAGTGCAGCCCAGCCGGGGTGCTGGCCGAGACCCCTGAGCACCTCCTCCCTGATCAGACACGGGAAGCCCCTGGAGCTTGGTGGCCGAGCCAGGGCAAGTGGGCATCTACTAAGGACCAGGCAGCCACGGTAGGGGGCTGGGACTTTGCTCCTGCCCCCTCCCTCACTGCTAACCACTCCCCAAACACAGAGCCACATGCTGACCTAGGTGGACAGAAGACATGGTGGGGGATCCTGAGATCTGGGAAGAAACTGGAACAACGTCAGCTCTTTGTGTTATTAACAATCGCCTGTGTCCCCGCACAGGGACACAAGGAATTTGAAGACACTCAGAACTGCAGAAGCACTGAGGGAGGTGCAGAAGACTCGTTCTGTGGGCCGCCCTGGGTGCCGGGCCGGCTGAGCAGAGCGCTGCGTCCTGCCCTGAGTTCCTGACAGGAGGTCTGTGTGTGGCCTGAGAGTTTGGCTTTGCCAACATGCTCCAGTGATGGCCCAGGGACCACCTTTTAAAAACCCTTCAAATCAGTAGTTTCACCATGTGTTGAAAATTGTTGGGGCACCTTTAAAAATTATACCCTTGTCTGGACTCCCGCCCCAAAGATTCTGATTTTTTAAAAATCAACATTAAAAGAAAGCTCCTCAGGTGATCCTCGTGTACCTCTGAGGACTGAGAAGCACCGTGTTACAGATCCACAAGTGCCCCCTGGGATTTCTCTGCCCGAAGACATTTACTACAAAATCCCTTTGATTCTTCAGCGTCTATAATGGATTGTACTCCACAGTGTTTGGGGTGGGTGGTAGGTTTTCCCCACAATCCCCAGAATCTCAGGAAGTATTGGTTTCATTGAAATTACCCCAGTGCTTCCTGGCAATTCTTTGATGATAGGTTTGTCCAGGTCAACAGCAGGGGTAAGAGCGCGTGGGGCGGGGAGGGGACACGGAGCGCAGCTGTGCTGGTACTGGGAGCCGAGCTGCGCTGGGCGGGGTTGGGGGGGTGTCATCACAGCCCCCACCACGGGGAAGGCTGGGGAGCCCTTGTCTGACAGTGACACAGTGAGACTCAGAAGGGACCTTCTCAGTGACAGCAGCCGACCTGGAGGCAGCCGATACACAGCCAGGACCCTGTGGCCCCAGTCATTTCTCAGGGCTGCCGTGACACCTGACCACACACTTGGCATCGTAAAAAGACCCCTATTCTCACAGCCCCGGAGGCCAGAAGCTCAAGATCAGGGTGGCAGCAGGCCACACTCCTTCAGAGGGTGCCAGGGGAGGGTCCTTCCTGCCTCTTCCAGCTTCCCAGGGCTCCTGTGGCCCTGGGCTCATGGTGCATCACTCCGTGCTCTCCCTCCGCGGTCACTGGGCCTCCTGTGTGCCCGTCTTCTCTCCTGTGTCTTATAAGGACACTTGTCATTGGATTCAGGACTCAACCCAGTAACCCAAGATGACCCTGTCTTGATATTTTAAATTCAACCACATCAGCAAAGACCCTTTTCCCCAATAAGATCCCATTCGCAGGATCCAGGGGCGAGGAGATGGACATTTATTTGGGGCACCACGTCACCTGGGTCTACTCCTAGTCTTTGCAGAGAAACAGACTGAACCTTGTTCCGCGGCTCTTTCTGGGTTGTTCTGTGAGTGGAAGAGGACTTCATGCCCCAGATTCCTTGGTCAGGACCACGAGGGGATAAAGAGTAGGGAAACCTGAGGGGGGAGGGGGAGGAGAAGAGGGACTGGAGCAGAAGGAACATGAGGCACGGCTGCCCCAGAACTGAATCCCAGAGCGTCCTGCAGCCTACCCAGTCAGGCCGCCTGCCCTTGACCTGGCTGCCCCTCTCCCTGCTTCCCTCAGCCTCTGCTTCTCCAAACAGCTCTAGCACCACTTCCTCCAGGAAGCCCACCGACTTGCAGGCGCTTCCCCAGGCGGAGGTGGCTGCTCCTTCTCCCACACCCCAGAGTTCCCAATTTGGGGGAACTGCAGGAAGGCAGGGGTCAGGAGACTGCATTCTGCCAAAAGGCCGAGGATGAAACTTGTCAGGTGGCTCTACAGAAATATTCCCCGCCACTGGGTGAGATTGCTGGAGCAGGAGAGAGGCCGTCTCGGCTGGGAGCAATTCAGCTGAAAGGGGCCGAGGAAAGTCTTCCTCCACGCCCCCTGGGTCATGTTTTTTCACATAAGCAGACAGGGTCCCCACAGAACCTGGTCTGTGGCCATATAAATTAGTAACGATGTAAAGCCATGACAATGACACCCGAGGCCAGGTCACGTTGGGCAGGCAAGGCCAGGCCAGCCCAGTCAAGCTTGGGCACAGCGGTCTCCGCCTGTGGTGGGCAGACCCTGAGGCCCCGGGGCCCATGGCTGCCTGCCTGCCTCGCAGCTGTTCCCAGGTGAAGGGAGGTCTGAGCGCCACCCCCAGAACAGCCACCCTTGTCACATGAGTGGTGGCTGGGGAGGAGGATGTCACCAGCAGGACCAGGGCAGGCAGAACAGGGAGTGGGAACCCAAGCTCAGGACCGTCCCCACACAGGGAGCTCCTCAGCAGGATTCCTGTCCCGGGTGGCTCTGGGGTCTGACGTGGGTGGGCCAGGCTAGGTCCCCACGTGTGGCTCTTATGCTGAGGATGACGAGGGCCACTCAGAGCTGAGAAGCACAGGGACATACGTGATCTATGGACGCTCGGGCAAGGTCACATGGCACATGGTATGGAACCAGTAAAAACTGAGACATTTTAATTATGTGAAAAGAAAACTTGGGTCAAAAGAAAACGAGGTGGGGGAATAAAAAGAAATGAATGACCTCAAAACCAAACTGCAAAATCGAGGGAGATTTTGAAGTACATTCACAGAAACCAAAGGTTGAGTGTCTTAATTTGTAAGAAACTTGAACAAATCCACATTCTGAATAGGAACCAGAACAAAGGACATGAACAAGAGTTCACAGAAGAAATGAAAATGATCTTTAGACCTATTAAAAGAAGTCCAAGCTCACTTTTGATATCAGAAACGCACATAAAAATATAGGATTTTTTATCTGCTAAGCTTATAAAAATCAAAAATGACATTTTTATATACATTGATGGGGAGCAAGGATCTCTACCTTTGTGAAGAGTGGCCTGTCAACATGAAGTCCAAGGTCAATGCATGCACCGAGACCAGAACCTGTCCTTGAGGTCCTTGCCCTGTGGCTACTCACAGGCACATGGATTTGTGGGTAGGAAAAGTCCGGAAACAACAAGAAGGAAGAGCAGTTATGGAGAATGGATGTCCAGAACCCATTCAATAAATGGGCAAATGAACTAAGGGACATGTCTCAAAAGAAGAAATTCCAAAGGCCAACAAACCAGTGGGGGGGTGGGGGGAATGTTCAGCATCGTTAGCACTTAGGGGAATGCAGAGCAAAGCACCGCGGAGCTTCCATCTCACAAATCAGAATGGCAGCCATCAGAAATCCAACAATAGTAAACACTGACCAGGAGGCAGGAGAGGAACACTTGTCCACTGTTGGTGGGATCGTAAATTGGTTCCATTAGGATGGAGCTTCCTCAGAAGGCTAGGAATGGAACCACCACCTGACCCAGCTATGCCACCCCTTTATATCCTAAAGAATTCACGTCACCGTACTCTGGGGCTACATGCCTACCCACATTTATAGCAGCACAACTCATGCCTACACGATTACCCAGCACAGTTCACAGGAGCCAAACTATGGAACAGGCCTAGGTGTCCACCACAGACGACGGATAAAGAAAATGTGTGAACACAGCCATAAAGAAGAATGAAATTGTGTCATTTTCAGGAAAATAAATGGAACCTGGGAACATTATGTTCAGTGAAATAAGTCAAACTCAGAAGGTCAAGGGTAATATGTTTTCTCTCATGCATAGAAAGTACAGGAAAAATAAGGAGAGGAGGGGAGCATCTCATGAAAAGAAAAGGGAGCTGAGTAGAGTGAGGGGGTTAGGGGAAGAGGAGGGAGAGGGGGGTAGTCAGGATGAAATTCACCAAGTTTTGTTACATGCCGGTGAAATATGTCACATATGTCGCATTGTTATGTATGATCGTAAGGCACCAATAAGGTTTTTAAAAAGAATACTTATAGATTGAAATGCATACCCCAAAAAGATATATTGAAGCCCTAATCCCCAGAACCTCAGAATGTGACCTCATCTGGAAATACTCATTACAGACATAATGAGTTGGGACAAGACGGAGCAGGATGGGCCCTCGATCCGATAAGTCAGATGTCTGTATTTGAAGAGGCCAAGAGAGGCTGAGAGAATGTCATGGGACAGTAGAGACACATGAGAAAAGATGGCCAGGTGACAACGGAGGCCGATATTGGAGTGATGCAGCTGGAGGTAAGGGACATCAAAAATCCCCAGCCACCACCAGAAGCTAGGAAGAGGTGTGGAATAGACAGTGTGTGGGGTCTCGGGGGAAGCATGCGCCATCTTGGCCTGCCTGAGAGTCTGCTGATGATGTTCCGGCCTCCCAGTTTGAGGTCCTCTGTGGTGAAGTCCTAGGAAACCAACTCAAATACCCACCCGGCCTGAGCATCCTGCTCTGCACGGCCCAGGGGGCGCCTGTCTCCCGATTCCTCTGAGCTTCTGTCCACGCATCTTTGCACCCCACAACGCATCCCGCAGGATTGCATTTAAGGAAATCCATCAATACCTGAAAACCTTTGAAAAAGAGCCCAGAGCAAAGAATGCAACTGTGTGTCGGTGTTACAAAGTGTGAAGAGATACATTTTCAAATAAGAGAGAGTGCCTGAGCATTATAAGAGATCAAGCAATCCTTTAAGGAAAGCTTCAGATCTCTGTGTCCTGACGGGACAAGATCTCGGCAGTGTCTTCAGAGAGAGAAAGTCCCGCAGAGCATGGAGCACAGGCAGCACTGCAGCTTGTGCAGAAATCAAACAGGGATTCTGGACAATGTGCAAGATGGTGCGGAGATCACGGGAACCTCCGGCTGTCTTCAGAACACCTGCGGGGCTCAGGGACAGAAGTGGCCTTATCCGCCTTTCCATACAGTCTGGGTACTCTTCAAATTTTGAATCAGATAGTTGTCTCAATCTTCATAAATTAAATTAATCAGACATTTTAAAGAAAGGCCAGGCTGTCAGTAGTGGGAAGGGAGATCCATCCGGGCTCAGGTAGCACCTGGGATTCAATGTCCATGGGGGGTCTCTTTGGAGATGACCCTGGTTGTGACTCTGGGCAGCGGGCGGGGGCAGGGGCGGACAGGGAAGCAGGAACATGGAGGGAGAGTCCAAAGGAGCTCAGGAAGTGGACTCCAGGGAGGTGGAGGGGAAGGAGACGTCAGGGTGGCTCTGGGGCCCGTGGCCTGGGCCAGCCTGTGGGTGGACACGCCATCTGCCAGGATGGCCGAAGTCTTAGCTGGAACTTCAGTGGCAGAGTCCCGTGGGCTGGGCAGTGGTCACAGTGCACATGACTGCTCTCGAATCTGGAGGCAGGAGGCCAGGAAGACTGTTCCCCTGAGACTGTCTTGTCACTCTGTCCTCAAGTGCTGGACCACGGGAATGAGCTCTCTGGCATCTTTGATCAGGGCATGAATCCGGTTCTTGAGGACATCTTCCTCATGACCCGATCACTTCCCCAAGGTCCACCCCCTGACACCACCACCTGGGGGTAAAGAGTTGAGCATATGAATTGGGGGGATACAAACCTTGAGACCCCGCAGAGGGCAGGATGCAGGAAGTGGATGGGGAAGAGCAAGAAGGCATGTGCTTCAGAAGATGCCGTTAGTTTCTTTATATCCCTGCTTGGTCACTAGGGTTTGCATTTCACTCTGCCGCGTGAGCATGGACCACGGTGGCGTTCCAGAAAGGAAACTCAGTTCAGACAAAACCAGATTTGTCTCCTAGTTCTGTGAGACTGAATAAGTCACTCAACCTCCCTGAACTTCATTATTAAATGAAGTCATACACATAAAGAGAAGGTGTGACTACAGGATGTGACCACCTTAGTGTGACCCCCCCCCAAAAAAAAAAAAAAAACCCAACCCATAAATGGGCTACGGAACTGAACAGACACCTCTCAGAAGAAGTTACACAAGTGATCAACAAATATATGAAAAAATGTTCAACATCTCTACCAATAGAGGAATGCAAACCAAAACTACTCTAAGATTTCATCTTATTCCAGTCAGAATGGCAGCTATCAAGAACATAACCAAATAATAAGTGTTGGCGAAGATGTAGGGGAAAGGTACACTCATACATTGCTGGTGGGAAAGCATGTGGAGATTCCTCAGAAAACTTGGAATGGAACCACCATTTGACCCAGCTATCCCACTCCTTGGCTTATACCCAAAGGACTTAAAAACAGCACACTTCAGGGACACAGCCACATCAGTGTTTATAGCAACTCAGTTCACAAGAGCTAAATCATGGAAGCAAACTAGATGCCCATCAATAGATGAATTGATAAAGAAACCGTAATATATATACACAATAGAGTATTACTCGGCATTAAAAGAGGAAAAAATCACGGCATTTGAAGATAAATGGATGGAGTTGGAGAATATCACGCTAAGGGAAGTTAGCCAATCCAAAACAACTAAAGGCCAAATGTTTTCTCTGATTAGCAAATGCTGATCCATAATGGGGTGAAGCACAGGGAGAATGGAATAATTTTGGATTGGGCAAAGGGGAGGGTGGGGAGGAGAGGGGGGCATGGGGCAGGAAAGATGGTGGAAGGAGGTGGACGTCATTACCCTAGGCACATGTGTGACTGCCTGAATGATGCGACTCTACTTCATATACAAGCAGAGAACTGAAATGTTGTGCTCTATTTGTTTACAATGAATTGAAATGCATTCTGCACTTCAGAATAACTTAGTAGAACTTAGTAGAACAAATTAAAATATGGAAAAAAAAACAACAGTGGTGTGAATTCCAGTGACAACTGTTGCCATAAATATGCGTACAAGTGGATTTTCTTCTGAAGAATTTCACAGGGACGGGTAAGCAGATTTACTTTTAAATCTGCTTTTGTTACAATGAAAATAAAGGCTGGCTTTTGCTTATGTAAAAATAATCCTTTGGTTTCCAAAGAAAGAGACGCTGGAATTTGGGAATTTGTTTAACGTGGGCAGATCCCAGGAGTCTGCATCTGCTCCCAGCACCACCAGGCAGGAAGTAGGACTGTGAATGAGACGCAGGCAGGCACGGTCCCCCCTCAGTCGCACATGGCTGGGCGCCAAACCATCAATAGCAGCCCTGATGGCGGCAGCAGCCCTCTTTCTGGGTGCTGGCCAACGTGCGTACTGTCTGCTGCCCGTGCTAAAGAGCTTTCCAGGTGTCATCATACTGAATTCCAGCTGCCAGATGGGTCCTATAATTCCCAGCTCACAGATGAGAACATTGAGGCTCAGAGAAGTTGATAGACAAATCCAAGGTCATTCAGCCAGACTAGGATTTGAACTCAGTTCTTCCTGTGTTAATTTTTACTTCCTGTGCAGGTGCTGGGCACAACAGCTATAGCCCTGTGGACACTTTGATCTCAACCTTCTGATCTCTAGAACCATGAGAGAATGCACTTCTGTCATGTTTCTAGAGATCTAATGTCACCAACCTGTGACAGCAGCCACAGGACACCCGTACAATCCTCAAATGCAGATTTGGCCAAGTGGCAGGTGTGCCAGTGCCCTGGGTGGTCCCCTCCAGTGCTCCTAGGTAATCTCCAACTGTAGCTCCTGGTACTCTTTGACCTTGGAGATGTTTAGAAGAAAAATCCTTCCATTCTTTGTAAGTGGGTCTTGTTAGCGGCGACTGGTGACATTTAGATTCCTGTTTTATGCCATTTGAAAATGGGCTTCAGCTTTTTTGAGTTTATCCATATTTTATTGGGGTAATAACATTAACAATTTTTAAAAAAATATTCCATGGGATTGGAAAAGTGGTAAAGCAACTCAGAAGACGGAAGCCTGCCACCTCCTCGCACAGACACAGAATTTGATCGTCCCCATTTCTGGTTTTTCCTACTTGGTCTTGACTGACACATATTAAATTTTCCTGTTATTAGGTTGTGATATTTATCCTTGTTTTATTAACAGTTTGTATTCTAAATTTTGATTCCAGTCAAGTTCACCCCATAACACTTTGGGATGATTTGGTTCTCTTTGTAGATTTTAGCCACTCTATCAACTGTAATTTAGCCTCCATAACTTCTTATGGGTTTTCTTGTTTATTTTCTTTCTTACAATTGTCTGAAAAGGAAAACACCTGTCCTTTGAACTTTTTAAACCACACTGTTTTACATTCATCTCATGGTTAAAAGTCTAGAGTTTATTGGGGGGTTTATTTTCTGTATCCAAATTGGGCCTAAACATGAGATTCAGCCCATTTACACTTATTGTTGTAACTGGTATCTTTGTTCTTGTTTCTACTGATTGTTTAATGAGATCCTTCTAAATGAAGCATTCTGCTTTCTTTGGCTTTGATTTTGTTCTTCTGCCTGTGAAGATGGACATTGCAATACCTCCTTCTGGCTGCCACGCTGCGTCCCTGTCACTACAGCTCTACACCTGGGATAAACTCCCTTTTGTTATGCCTACAGCTATTTAATGAACACATACTACATGCCAGGCCCCAGGAGTCAGAGACAAGCAATGTCTCTCCTGCCCAATGGGACTGGAAGGCTGGTAGGGAGGTACAGACCTTGCACTAGCAGTTCCACTGATAATTATGTTAGTACAATTCCAATAACCAGCAGCTGCCTGCAAATATACTGAAGGACAGAAGTTGAAATAATATATAACTGGACTTGCTTATATATACAACCCTCTAAATAATCCAGGTCTCAGCTACTTTCTTCTGTCTAGCTGTGCCACTTTTTGGAAAAGACCAGCGCACCCGGGCCCTCAGAATCACTTGGCCCTCTGCCTCTGTCTGCTGAGTCCATTTCTGCCCCATGCCTGGCCCTGGGCCCCACGCTCTTCTTCACTGGAAAGGGAAAGTTTTTGCTTCATAAAAGCTCAGAACTCATGGAACAACTAGCGAGTGACCCCACACATTCACGGGATCCTTGGCTCTAAAGGGCCTCGGCCTTTTTGGAGGAAGGGAGGACACGAGTGCACAATAGCGAGCCCCATTATCACAGTCCTGAGACCCTCAGCTAACTGCCTCCCCCGGCCAGTCCCATCCTGGACTTTGGTTGCCTTGCTGCAGCCTGGCCCAGGCAGCAGGGGGTTGGTAGTGAAATTCTCTGGGCCTCAGATCTTGCCTGGGACTTGGGGACAGCAGAAGAGGGCATTGGGGCAAGGAGTGGACATTCATAGGGAATGCGACAGCCTGTTCCAGGAGAAATCTGGAAATGCCGAACCCAGATATAAATCAGTTTCTGGGCAGGACTCCACTGAGCCAGTGGTCAGACAGTGGACACCCTGTTGTCTGTGGCATGAGGGTAAGACCGTCTCCAGGGCCCTGCCCAGCTCTGCCACTGTGGCTCTTGATCCTGATTCACCCTGGTGTTCTGGGAACAGACGCTGGGCAGGGCCAACATGGTTTCCCACTGGGATCAGTCACCGCTGCTCAGCCTTTCCCGGGCATTTCTGCCAGTGCTGCCCCCTCAGTGGCCGGGAGAGCCCATCCCACAGGCTGATGGGGGGTAGCATGAGCATGGGTGCAGACCTTTCCGTCCCCATCCTCGCCAGCATCCTTCGGCTACCAAGCTAGGTGGGTCGTCATCCATCTCCGTCTTCAGACAGATCCATCCAGGACTTCAGCCTTGGGATGGGAATTGGAAGGCAGGAAAGAAAAACTTCCACCCACAGTTCCTCAGCCCTGCCTTCCCCCAATATAGCCCCTAACAGGAGGGGCGCCGTTCATAAAGAGAGCGAACTGCCAGCTAAGATTTTCTTTTTCTTTTCACCTTCCATTTTTTTAAATCTGGTGTTTATAATTCCAATTGGTGTAAAATTTCCTGATGGTTAACACATCACATTACCCACACTTTTGAATGAATGACTCATTCCCGAATAATTGACTAGCTTTGTAATTTGGGAAGTAAAATCACATTTACGAGTCCCCCGAGTGGAAGGTCTATATTGACGTGCATAAAAAGTAGATAAATCATAAAAGCAAAATCTGCAAACATTCCCATTAGCCTTTGTCCCAGCACTGAGGCAGGGCCTCTTAAACTCGCCCAGCTGCCTGGAATCACCAGAGTGCTTTAAAATCGAGCCCTGTTTTATCTTGATGGTAAAATTACATGTTGGTTGCTATAATCCTGTCTGTGTCCAATGGACCAGCCATGCTCCGCGCCCCTTTTTCCAGCCTGGCTTCTCATTCCAGCTCAAACCAGGCAGGCCACATTGACTTTGGGCGCTTCGTGACCAAACGTGGAACCCCATCAAGAAGAATCACTCCCCAATTAGGACAGATTTGATTACATGCAGCATCCACAAATAATAAATAGGTACGGTGCCGATTTGAGGTTCGACAAACCCACAACATGATCCTAATGAGACCTGACAAGGGTTTTTTTCTAGTGGTCGGGAGTCAACTATTATTACTGTGTTTTAACTACACACATGCGTGCGTTTTTCTGCATATCTATTTTTAAGGGCAAAAAAGTCCACAAGCAACCAAAGGGCAGATGCGAGCCTGTGCTATTATGTGCAGAACCCTAATTGTGTTTTTATGTGCTGTGGATTTGAAATCTAGAAGTCTTGGGGATTTTAAGCCTCGGGTTCTTTTTCCCACTTTTCCAGAGTACTGTAAATTAGTTTAGTATGCTTGAAAGAATCCCTAATTGTAACTGTTCTTGTTGACATATCAACTTGAGGCCGCCCAGAGCTGGCTTTGGGACTGTTGCCCTTGGTTTTGTAGTTACAGTGCATTTCAAGGGCCTGACAGGTCCGGTGCTAAGATGTTCTGAATTAGATTTGAATTACAACCGCTAAATGCCCTTGTCAAAGATTGTTAGTCCTGACAGTAGCCATGTACCTTGAGCTGACTATCCGAAGCAAGGCCTCCACCTTAAACAAAGACATGCCCCCACGTTTCATTCCGGATTGTCAGAACGTAATTGAGTTAAAAAGAGCAACTACAGCGTCGGAATTGCAATCTTTGCTGCTTCTTTTCGCTTTGAAATAAATCCAGCGGACAATTTTGCAGCACCGTAGGCACCAAACGAGAAGAGCGCCTTTCTACCAAGATGTGAGATTCTCAAGAAATAAAAACCCAAGCTCCGGCCCCGGAGTTCAGGATTAGAATCAGCAAAGGCCTTTTCAAATGCCTTTCGGTTTGGGACCTGGTCTCTCCGGAGTGCAAGAAGTAAAAAGAATCAGCAGACAATCAACCCAGCACAATGCCAGATGAGACGGCCACTCGGCAGACGCTGGTCACCAAAATAAACCAGTGTATTGGGAGCTAGATGGTGGGCAGAAAGGTGAGCTGTCAGAACCGGGCAGCCTGGTGTGAGTCCCCCGCCACTCATCTCTGCAGAGCCTCCCTGGCCTCATCTGTAAACCTGGGGGTGACCGTGCCTGTCCCCCTGGGCATGAATGGCCTTGAAAGCTATGGTAGCTGTGCTGGGACATTCCAGCCAGTGGAACCATTCTCTTTCCTTCCTCAAGAGATTTCCTGCAGCAGGGCTTCATAAAACTGCCATGGGAACTCCCAACAGAGTCCGCAGAGGACAAGGTGTGAGGAGGCTGCAAGGAGGGCGTCCCCCCCAGAAGCCTTAGGGGCCAGGCCGCATGGACATTGGGAAGCCGCCCTCGCCTAGGGGGTGGGAGGGGGATCGTGGAGGCTGCAGAGCGCCTGCTCCATCTAAAAAAAAATCCCCCCATTCAAATTTCAAACACATCATCCAAAATAAACTTTGCTGCTGGAGGATTCAGCCAGGGGCCAACGGTTCGCACCTAGAGGATTTACGCCTCAATACATTTAAGAGAAGGCAGCCGGGAACCGACACAGGGTGCCAAACGGAATGCAGGATGCCCGGCGAAATCTGAATTTCCCAGACGAACAAAGAATTTTGTTTTAGTTTAGATAGGCCCCAAATATTGCATGGGCGTATTTTAAAATTACTCATTGTTTATACGAATTTCAGTTTTGCAAAGTGTCTTTTGTATTATTATGTTTTTTTTAATTTTTCCTGCTAAATCTGGCAGTCCTCATTAGAAAGATCCTGGAACTAGGAATCAGAAACAGACACAGGGCAAAGCCCAGCTCCTTCTTATAACGCATGTCACCTCCCGAAGCCTGAGGTGCCTTGGCTGTGACACCAGCCCTCAGTCCCAGGGGACGGGAGGAGGTGATGAGTCCAGACAGTGCTTCAGGGTGCCGTGAAGTATTCCACTGTGGTCACTGCAGCCCTTGTTCCAGCACTGGCCCGGGCCAGGAAAACACCAAGGGCAAGAGGCTGTTCCGTTACCAAATGGAAAGTGCCCCCCTCCCTCCTCAACAAAAGTACGCAGCGTCTCAACTGCACATGGATTTCTGGGCAGGGATGGAAATAGCAAGTTATCAAATTGCACGGTTGGATTCTTGGACTTGGAACAATGAGCGCAAATCTGGGTAGCTTAACATGAAAAAAAATACCCGGAGAAGACGTTCCAGGGGCTTGTTGGGGGGATCCCCAGCCAGGGCCAAGGGGGTGCGATGAAGGATGAGGCTCCCGGTCCACATCTGGAAAGGCCATCTCCAGCTCCAGGAGAGAAAAGCCCGAGGCACCCGAGGAATGTGTGCCCCGGAGAAAGCGGCGAGCGGGGAGAAGGGCAGGTAGCAGGCAGAGTGGAGGACGACTGAGGTTGGCTGCCTGCACCCGGCCGTGAAGTTGGACCTGGAGGGCAGCCGCCTCTTCTTCTTCAGGCTGCACAAAATCTCTTCCCTACTCTCAAAGAAATACAAGAGAGGAAAATAATAATTTTCGTGGATCAAGCATAGAACCCCCAAAAGCAAAATGTCCTCCTTTTAAAAAAAAAATAAAATCAAAGGCTAAATTGATGAAGTGTGTGTCTGAAATGACCGACTGCACGCCCGTCGGACGAACAGGGCTTTGCAGAGGTAAATGATTTCCTGGGCAGGAGATTGAGGACGCTGGTCTCCAGCCCGTCAGCCCCGGCCATCGAGGCCCAGGTGGGGGAATGAGCTCCACAGGACGCAGGCTGCACCCGGCCTGGCGTCCATTTCCAGTTCCATTAGGAAGCCCTTGGCCCCCAGCAGCCCCTCCTCCCCGGCCCGGCCTGATTCCGAGACAGGCAGAGCAGGGGCTCAGGCTGCTGCAGCTTATGGAACCCTATTTTGACACAGTAATTACAGGCCTCGAACGATGCTTTACATTAGAGTATAAAACACTCATTAAATTAAAATTCTTCCATGAAATCATGAAAATAAACAGTCTGTCCAAACTGGCATCAACAAATTCGCAGGGCGCCTCTGGGTTTTTTCAGGCCCGGCTCCGCTACAGGCCGCGTTCAACCACGAAGTGTGAACGGCTCACATTCCTTTGAAGGCCGCATTCTGCTTCTTTTTAAGATTATTGCTTTAATTGTTTTTACAACTTGTAAGATTTTAAAGCTATTAAGCTTCAAAGTTGGGGAGTGGGAGAACTTGAAATGGGGACCCTGGTGCCATGCCCAGGTTAGAGGTGGGGGAGGTTAGCAATCCCGAGCCCTGGACCCTTCAGGGACAATTAAAATGCAGGGGGACAGAGGAGATGGGTGGTTTCTCCGTGACCCCTTGAGGGACAGAAAATAAACCTCACATTTCAAAGGTCTAGGCAGGAGAAGAGGCACCGTGGTTTCATGGAAAAAAAACAGAAGGCTCAGAGCCAACCAAGCTGGGCATGGACTTGGGAACTGGCTCCCTGGAGTTCGAGTCCCTTCTGCACACAACAGGGACAGATAAGGGCAGTGGCTTCTCCTTATCTGTGGCAGTTACGCTCTATAAAGCTGACACAGACACCAAATTAGCCAATGCTAAGCCACTGCTCCTGGGAGAAATTCGGGGAAGTTTCCTATGAGGTTCTGGTCCCATTTTCATGAACTACTCAAGGCCTAACCTTGTTTTGTGAGTGTCTCCGTTTAAAGGCAGTGCATTGAATGCATGCCCTTGGTTTATTGACCTTGAACTCATGGCAACAGCACTAGAACTCATGCCCAAGCAAAATCGATCTAACATAGGTTATTGTCTCCATGAGGCACATCAGGGCCTCCTTGTTCTTGGTGACACTAGCCAACAATTGGCACTACACGTAGGGGGCGTTAAAAATGGTGAAATCTAGCCAGGCACGGTGGGGCCTGCCTGTAATCCCAGCAACTAAGGGAGGCTGAGGCCGGAGGATCATAAGTTCAAGGTCAGCCTCAACCAACTTATCGAGACCCTAAGCAACAAAAATGCAAAAATAATTTAAAACAGCCACTAAATAGATTGCAATGAATATGTGGAGTCACTTGCAGGGTGAGAACTGAAACAGGAAAGCAGAGTATCATCTTAGGTACTCCCCTGTGTGTGTCCCCTGTATGTGTCTCTGGGTGACGGCAAGAATACCATTGAGGTTACAAATAGCTTTCACCAGGGAGGCAAAGTGACAAATACAGAATTCATGAATAATGAGGATCAAGCAGGCTGTATAAGCACAAAAAAGTAGAAGTGTTTTGGGGGAAAAGTTAACCAAGAACAAAAGGAGCCACTTTACCTTCCAACAGGGTATCAGGAGGAATGGAGATGACAGGCGACATAGTGTGCTTCCTGCTACCCACAGAGGTGGGAGGGAAAGAAGTTGAGACAGAGTTTGATCAAGTTGAAGAAAGACAAATTTTAAGACAAGACACAGGTCTCTAGAAATCGGTCTTCAACACTTTCTTTAGCTCGACATGCTGGTGGACAGAAGACTTTGTCCAAAAGGTGGAGGGAGAGTTCTGGAAAGATAATGAGTACAAGTGAAGATAGTTCAATGTTTCTGGGGTGCTCAGGAAGAGCACAGGGTAGGGGGGATGGCTACAAGGAGGGACAAGGGGCAGCTTCCTCCGGCCCAGCCAGGACAGGTCCCCTGCACAATGTCCCACGTTCTGTGTCAGCCTGGTGCGTCCCAGTGCTACAGCAATCACATTCCTGTGCACAGTCTTCCATGCTGGGTTTTCTTGAAGGAGAAAATGCCAGGTCAAGGGATGGGCCCTGGGAAACGGGCCAGAAAGGAGAGGAGGAGCAGGTAACCTGGAGAATTCAGAGGAAAAGGGGATTGGAGATCACGGAGATCAACAGGAATGTACGCCCTCCACCAAGGCGCTCCAGAGAAATCAGTAGAGAGTACTGAGGAGGGTCCCAGCCCCTGAGGAGGGTCCCAGCCCCTGTGGGGGAGGGCCGCAGGCCATGCATATGGAAAAGCATCACTGGGGACATCTAGGAGGCTGATACACACTGGGCTGCAGGAAAATTCAAGATGACTTTTAGGAAGTGCTCAGAACTCCGGGGGCTCAGCAGTGGGAGTGGCCCAGGCCTTTGCTGCTGAATGAATGGAGACTGCCTTTCCCTCCACCTCGCAGCCAGGATTCTTATTGAAACTGAATGATCCCAAAAGTTCTCGTTAAACAGAGTTGGATCGGGTCCTGGCTCTGTCACAGGCTCGGGAAACACTGCCCAAGCTCTCTGGGTCCTGTTCATGGGTCTGTAAAATGGGAATGATGACGCCTCTCTCTCCTCAGATGGCCACGGCAGGCGACTTAGTCCTGCTGTAACAGGGCCAGACTGTGTCGTTTCTAGCAACAGAAAAGTTCTCTTCACGGTTCTGGAGGCCAGGAAGTCCAAGATGGAGGCCCCAGCGGAGCTGGTGTCTGGGGTGAGCTCACTCTGCCTCATGACGGTGCATTCTTGATGCGTCCTCACATGATGGAAGGGTCGAACAGCCCCTCAGAACTCTTTCCTAAGTGCACTAAAGCCATTCATGAGGGCTCCTTGTCTCAAAGGCCCCATCTACTCACCTGCCAGTACCATCCCTTGGGGGATTAGGTGTCAACAGATGCGTTGGGGAGGACACACACATCTAGCCATAGCAACAGGCAAGGGACACATTGCATACAAGACACCTGACGTGTCCTAGGAGACATGTAGCACATGTCATTTCCCTCTCCTGCACATCTCATCCTCCACTCCTTCTGGGAAATGCCAGGATTTATGGTGTGGCATTAAAAATAGCTTTAAGACTGATTAACTCATTATTATAACTGTTCCGGGAACTCAGAGGTCTAGAGCCGGCTTTCCATCCCATGAGGTCATCAATGGCCAGGGCCCTCTGTTACATCTCCAGCTTTCCTGGTCTCAAAATCAGTTCTCCTCAAAGCAGAAAGCAATCGTTTTCCCAGTAGCCTAGAGCTACAGGCTGCTGTTTACCCCAGCCGCAGGGGATCTGGGAAAGTCATTTTAAACTGAGGACTTTGCTGCCCTGAACAGAATCTGAAGTTCTGTTTGTGAGTAAGAGGAGGAGAACGAGACTGGGTAGGTAATGGTGTCTGTCTGCCAGGAGTTGATACTCTACCAAGAATGTAGCTCTGGGTGCTACTATAAAGAAATACTTCCAAAAGACTTCATGTATAAAATCCTTTATTGCTGAATTACTTTATGATGGTAAAAATTCAAAAACAACTTATGTATCCAGAAACGAGGATGGGTACTAGTCAAGTTATGGGGTGCATGGTACATAGGCACTCTGTGAAATATTATGCAGCCATTAAAAATATTCTTAAGAAGAATACGAGAAATGCTTTATGCTATTATGTTAAGTGAAAAACCAGAATTTAAAGTCATTTCTGCTCATGAATAAAACATGGTAAAATATTTATGCAAATGGAAAAACACCAAAGAGAGCTCACAAAAAAAAATAGTAGCTCTGATGGTGTGGTGGTGGTGGTGTTTATGAACATTTTCTTCTTTATGTCAAAATTTTCTGCAGTGCTCCTAGACGATTTCCTTCCAATAAAAAGCCATACATAAAAATTAAATTATCCCCAAATCAAAGCAGAAAACAGAACCAAATATTTGTCAAAGTCCTGAAGGAGTGATCATTTTCAAAGCTTTGAAGCCCAAAGCAAAATTGCAAAAGAGAAGCCCGGCGAGGTCTGAGGAAGCGAAATGTAAACAGGCAGCGGATCGCAGTCCTTCACCCCCCACTCAACTTAGCTATTGAGATTGTTTTAACAGGAGACGAATTGCTGGCAATGCCATGTGGGAACCCAGGGCCAGCTGGCAGGGGGAACTGGCACGGCTCTTGAGGAAAGAACTTGGCCACGCGTCTCAAGAACCGTGATCAGGATCCCTGGCTTTGGGCTGGTATTGCACCCTGGGGACAGTATGCTGAAGTCACGATTCAACACAAGATAAAGCCTTGTGCAAGCAGATGTCCCTCGCAGCGTTGTTTACTAGAGCCGTTCTCACAAGGCGGCCCCTCCTGTGCCATGGCTTGGGAGAGTGGACCCCACGGAGCTCCTCCGAGTGCTACCGACTCAGCCTTTGGAAGAGATCTCTGTGAAGATCATGCACAAACTGGAAATGCGTTTGCCATAATAATAGTTGCTTAAAAAATAGAATCAACAGGAACACAGAGCAACAACTTATTCAACAACTATTGAGCACCTTCTGTGTACTAGGGATTCACTGACGGTGTTGGGGACACACGGTCATTTAAGGAAAAGTTCTGGGTGCGAGGGGAGGGTGGGAGAAGGCTGAGCTGAACCTCATCCGACAGTGTGACTGTATGTGTGCACACCCAGTGCACTGTGCGAGGTGTGCAGGGGTGTACCAGGGTCATACGAGAATGTCCAAGGTGGAATTAAGGGTGTTTTTTTCCCCTATGTTTAAAGTTTTCTGAATTTTTCTTATATAGCTTTGAAAATAAAATTATTCCAGAATAAGATGATCCTGTTCTCATTCTCTAAGCACGGGAATCCGAAAAAGGGTGTCAGAATCATTAAAAAGGCAAACTTCATCCAAAAGTCGGGCACAGAGCTGCTGGGGATCGGAGGGCGTCGCTGCAGTTAATTTTCACTAAATCCAAAACCCGGAGCAGAGCGTGAAATGCTCCCCACAAACCCTTCCCTGCACGCACCCTGATACCAGAGGTGGTCAACACTAACATCCCACGTGTGTCGTCCCTTTTCTGTGGTAGCTGCTACAACCTGCAGCCGACCCGCGTCCCTCTCCTGCCATCCCACTGAACAGTCAGGCCCTGATGTCCAGCAGGTCAGCGGGGTTTACAGAACCCTCTCCTAGTTTGGCTTTGTCTTCGCATTTCACGGAATCACTGGACAATCAGAACCCCGGATCCCTTCAGGAAGAGACAGATCTGTAAATCACAAGCCTTCAAAGAAACAGCTGAGGACTCGGACTGCATCGGCACCGTCCGGCAAAACGCAAACCCCGAGGAGGTCTGCCTTTCCTACTCAAGTCCTGATTCCATCCGGGGTTTTTTTCATGGTGTGAAGTAGGGACCCATTTCTTTTAGTCCAGTATAAATTGCCATGTATACACCCTACACAGTCTTAATTGCAGTCGCTTGATATTATTAATACCTGCCAGGGAAAATCATAAAATTATACTGGTTCTGTTTCTTTTCCAGGATGGTATATGCCTCCCTCCCTCCCTCCCTCCCTTCCTTCCCTCCTTCCTTTCTTCCTTTTTCCAGAGATTAAACTCAGGAGAACTGAACCACTGAGCCCCATCCCCAGCCCTATTTTGCATTTTATTTAGATACAAGTCTCACTGAGTTGCTCAGCACCTCGCTTTTGCTGAGGCTGGCTTTGAACTTGCGATTCTCCTGCCTCAGCCTCCCAAGCTGCTGGGATTCCAGGTGTGCATCATCATGCCTGGCATATTTGCTGTTCTTTGATCTAGATTTTTTTTGTTTACATATTAAACTTTATGATCAAACTGTCGATTTTCTTCCAAGAGGGAAAGGAAAAAGAGAAACCCCTCTGGGAGAAACGGCTCTGGGGCAATAAATCAACTTGGGAAGAACTAACGGTCACAAGATGCTCTGTCTTCCCGCCCTCAGGGTTGTGTGAGGAGTTTTAATGCCTCTCGATGCGTTTGTACTTTCCTACTGTCTTGAACTATCGGGCTTACTCAACTTCACGGTACCTCGATTCCTATTACTGCTGCAAATGGTGTCTTTTATTGCCTTTTCCATTCATTGCTGATTCACAGAAGCGTAATCAACGTACACACATGCTGTTCTTAAGCCTAGTATGTAATTTGGCTGGGGCCGCCACCCACAGACTGGGCGGTTTAAGCAACAGAAATTTATTTTCTCACAGTTCTAGAAGCTCAAAGTCTAAGATCAAATTGCCCCCAAGTTTGGCAACCCTGTGGGGAGGCCTCTCCGCTGGAATTGCAAGCAGGTGCCTCTTTGCTGTGAGCTTGTGGCCCTTTCTCCGTGCTCAGGAAGAGAGAGAGAGAGAGAGAGAGAGAGAGAGACGGGTCTCTGGGGACTTTCCTCTTCTTATAGCAACACTGGTACTTCTGGGTTAGGACCCCAATCTTATAACAATCTCACTTCACATAATGCTCTCCTCTAAAACCCTATCTCTGAGTATGGTCACATCAGGAGTTAGGGGTTCAACATGTGAAGTAGGGGACCACGTGGAGCCCAACATCTACAAACTTGCTAACTGCCTTATTAACTCTAATAAATCTGCACGGAGATTCTCTTGGATTTTTCCACATGGCTAAGAGTATCCTCCGTAGTAATGATACTTTTGTTTCTTCCTTTGCAATATTTATGCAATTTGTTTACTCTTCTAACTGCATAACTGGGACCTCCAGTTAAATGTAAATAGAAGCAAGGATGGCAGAAGTGTTCGTCTCTTTCCTGACCTGGGGGCGGTGTTAACCTGTCACCACTGAGTGGCATATTTGGTGCAAGCTTTGGGGGGTCCTCTTTTATCCACTGAAGGACTTTCAGAGAGGCTAAGGGATTTTTCTATGAGTTGAATTTAATCAAATACATTTTCTTTAAATATAATAGTCCCCTCCTAGCCACAGGGGAAACACTCCAAGACCCCTCTGGATCCCTGAAAATGTGTACAGTACCAAACCCCATAAATACTATGTTGTTTTGTTATATATACATACCTATGTAATGTTTGAATCATAAATAAGCAAAGCCAGAAATTAACAGCAATAAATGATAGTAAAATACAACTAGAACAATATACTGTAATTAAAGTTCCATGGATATGGATGTTCCCCCCCCCCTCCGTCTCTCAATACCTTATTGTATGGTACCCACAAATCTTGTAATGATGTGAGGTGATACGTGGCTCCCTGATGTGGTGGTATAAATCAAATGACATCCATTGTGGTGTGGTGTTAGGCCACTACTGACATTCTGGCCATCCATCAGAAAGAGGATCCTCTGCTTCAGAGATCCTAGGTCACTACTCTTGCACTTTGGGGCCACTGTTAAGTAAAACAAGGATTACTTGAACACACACTCTACAAAACTGCAACTGTTACTCTGATAACCAAGAAGGCTGAGAGTGATTAATGAGTGGGTAAGGTATACAATGTGGATACCCTGGACAAAAGGTAGATTCATTTTCCAGGTGGGATGGAGCAGGACAACATGAGATTCCTTCATGCTACCCAGGACCACATGTCACTTAAAACCTATCAATTGTTTATTTTGAAATGTTCCACTTAATATTTTGGATCACATTTAATTGCAGGTAACAAACTATGGAAAGCAAAACCATGAGTAAGAGGGAGACTCTAGTATTGAGATGACTATATTATTTGTCTCCTTTAAGGTATTAACCTGCTGAATTTTCCTGATATGTTTTCTGATGTTGATTCTGCCTTGCATATCTGGAATACATCTACTTTAATCATATATATTTCTGGAACTAGTTTGCAAATATTTTGTTTAGGATTTTTGCATTTAAGTTCATGAGTGATAGTTACGTATAATTTTCTAAAATTCAGCAGCGTAAAACAATAAATATTGTTTCAGATTTTTGGTCAGGAATCTGAGCATGGTGGGGTCTGCTCCCATCTGGAGGTTCACCTGGGGGAGATCCACTCCCAGACTCCCTCGCGTGGCCTCTGTGCCTCACTTGGCTGCACACTGGAGGCCTCCGCTTCCTATCAGGTGGCTCTCTCCTTCCTAAGAATATGTCAGCCAGTTCCCCCCACAGCAAGCGAGCCACAAGGGTGGGGGACACATACCCAAGACAGAAGCCCCAGTTTTCTTTTATGATTTAATTTTGGAGATGATGTCCCACTCTTTCTGCTATTTTCCATTGCTAGAAGTGAGCCACTAAATCTAGCCCTCATCCAAGGGGAAGGGAGTCCACTGACCAGTGAATACCAGTGGACGGCATCACCGGGGCCTGTTGAGGCTTCCCAGCACAGGAGGGAAAGAGGATCCCTTGCAACAGCCTCTCCCCACCCCACCCCCCTCCACTAGGCAAGCTCCTCACAGCACCACCCCCACCCTTCTCCCTCCCTTGCTCACAACCCAGAAACAGGAATCCTGGGTTTCAGTGCCTGACAGCATTCACTAGCCATGTGACTCTGGGAAAATCATTGAAACTTACTCTTTGTAAGTGGAAATTATTTTGGTCTTTAGAAGAAAGAAGTTCTCGAACATGACATAACAGTATTAGTTAGCTTTCTGCCACTGTAACAAAACACCAGAGGCAATCAACTTAAGAAGAGAAAAAGGCCATTGAGCTCCAAGTTCTGGAGTTTCAGATCCAAGTTTGAAGGGCCCCTTTGTTTCAGGCCTCTGGAGAGGGCACCAGATGGCAATGGTCAGGAAGCAGAGAGAGGAGAAGACCAGGACCCACAGCCCACTTCAAGGACACTCTCTGTAGTCTAAGGACTCCTCTAAAGCCCACCTCCCAAGGTTCCACTGTGTCACAGTCATGCCACCCTGGGACCAGGGCCTTAACCATGGATGGAGCTCTGGGGGACATCCAAGATCCCGAACACGGCAGTGGGTCTGGAAAGACAGGCAGAGCGCAGGGCTCGCACACGGCCTGCAGCCAGCACGGCCACCCTGCCTGCCCTGTGGTGTCACCTTCCTTCTGCGTCTAATAAAGAACAAAGGTTCCAGAGGCCCCTGTGGCTCAGTCCTTACTCAGCCTTTCGGAGGCAGGCAATGAGGGGCTGCGTTTCCCTCCCTGGGAAGGAGGGACAATCTCCAAGTCCCTGGGAGCCCCTCTTCCAGCGGGAGCCCAGGGGCCTTCCAGCCCTCAGGGAGGTCAGTGCCCAGCAGCTCCAGGGCCGCTCCTGCCCTCTCCTTCCGGCTTCGTGCCCCTGGGACAATGGTGACAAGTGGTGGTGGCAGCTATGGAGTAGAGCGGAGACACCCCAAGTTCGGCCAGAGAGGCCAGCGCGGGATCCCAGCCCGCCGCCCTGGGTGGGAGGCTGATGCAATCTCGGCGGTCGGCAGCGATCTTGGAACCCCTCCCTCCCACCCCAGTCTGCAATTAGGGCTCCTCTGAAGCGGCGCCAGGCGTGGCCGCTGGGTAACTGCGCTCTACCCCAGGCTGCAGATCCCGAGCCCAGCTGCAGATCCCGAGCCCAGCTGCAGATCCCGAGCCCAGCTGCCAGCCTCGTGCAGGGGCAGCCAGCGCGGCGCGAGGCTTCTGGGTTGGCACCAAGCCAATCTGAAACATGCGCACACGGACGTTTCGCCTTGCGCTGCGAGCATGCGCGAACCCCACGCAGTGCAGACCATCTGGAGTTGGAGGGGATGTTCCCGTCCACTCGTCCCTTGGTGGGAACGTCTCTGAGGTCACATAGGGAATGCGTGGGACGTCCGGAACAGAAACTCCCACTCCAAACGGACTCAGCAATTAGAACATGGATGTTCTTATCCAAATAGAGGTTCCTGTAGAGCGGCCTCTGGGTCAGTGAATTTACCTGCTCCATGGTGAAACTGGCTTCTGCCCAGTGTCCACCCAGGGTGCCCGTGTCCATGGCTGGCCTCCCGTGGCCGCCATGGTCTCAGCCACCCTGTGAAGATGTGACAGCAACAGGAGAAAGGGAAAGTGAGTCGCTTTTTCTCAGTATGAAGAGCATCCTCTCCCAGAGGTCCCCCTGCCCAGACCCCTCCTCACGTCTCATTGGGAGAACAGGCCACGTCCACCCTAGATCAGTCAGGCAAGGAAAGCCAGGTTACCGCACTGCTCGGTCCAGCCAGGATCTACCTCTGATTTCTCACCCGCAGAGGAGACACCAGGGGAGAGGCTGGCTTCCGTGTTGACAGCCAGAGCCCGCACCAGGGCAGCCCTGTGCACGAGGGTGTGCCCACTCATTCAGCCGCTTGCTGACCACTTCCTAGGGCCAAGATCTGAACTAGGTAAGAAGCAACGACAGCAGGCTCTTCCCTTCCCAGAGTGGGAGAGGTGGACAGATAAAGCTTCCATTCCAAGGGAGCAGCTGGGGCCATAACTGGGATGGGCTCTGGATGGTGGGGAGCCCACTGGAGGGGCTTCTTGGAGAAGCTGCCTCTAAATGGAGGCTTAAGAAATCTAATTAATAAATCTAGAACGTGGTTGGGAGCATCAGGGAAAGCCAGGAGAGCAGCAGATTCAAAGGCTCAGAGGCCGAGAGGAGAGAATCAAGTGTGAGTGGGCAGTGGCCAGAGTGGGCATGAGACAGGAAGGGTCCTATCATAGAAGGCCTGAGGTGTGGAAGAGGGAGGGGAGAAGGGCTTGACCCTGGGTACAAAGGGATCTCAGAAGGGATTTAAGCCCAGGGAGGATGTATCGAAGAAAGAATTCACTTTCCAAGAAGGAAGAGGTGTCAGAAATGTTTTGTAGAATTGAGTGGCTTGTTTTCTGGGCCCTAAAGCATGAGCAGGAATTTAAAACCAGAGGTATCCCGGAGGTTAAGCCAAGGCAGCAAGGCCAGGAGTGAGCATTGCAAACAGCGAGTGTCCCTGGGGAAGGAGCACCAAGCAGCCAGGGGACCCCGGCAGCTCTGCTGGCCGTGCTGCAGCTCACCAGTGCAGAACAGTGAGCGGGCTGCCTCTGTCCAGCCTGGGCAGCTGGAAGGTGCCTTGGTCAGCAGGAAGGCCATCGTCTCCTGCTTCCCCGTGGCTACCAGGCCCCAGCCACAGAACAGGCCTCACTAGGAAACTGAGGCCAGGACTCTGGATTCCACTTGCCACTAAGCCTGAACCATTGATAGGTGTGGTCAAGGTCCAGTCTGCCAGTCCCCGGCTCCAGCCAGAGGGTGTGGGGCTGTTCCACATGGGATCAGTCAGCACTTTCCCGCTGCAATCATGTGACCTCCCAGCCAGAAGACAGGGTCAGCTCCGCCACACGCAGCAGGCAGACTCTGGGCACTGGACAGGAGCCAGGCCCGGGACCAGGCACCACTGGAGACCTGGAGCTCGGGAGCCAGTCCTGCCTCTGGAAGCTTCCTGTGGGAGAGACTGGGGGGGTACAACACCTCGTGAGCTGCCCATCTGTCTCTGCCCCTGGACAAGACTGCAGGTCCCCAGGGCAGGGACTGAGCCTTCACTGCCCCCTCCGTGCAGTGGTGAGTGCTCCTGAAGCAAAGAGTATCCACGTTGGAATTTAACCAAGAATTCTGCCTAGGTCCTGCGGCCAGTGAGCTGTAGAACAGACGCTCCTTCCTCTCCCCTCCCACCTGTCTTTCCCTCCCCGTCCTTCCTCCCACTCGGTCCCCTCCCATCCTTCTTCTCCACCCCACCTCCCTTATTCTAAGTGTCCCAAATAAGGAAGGCAGGTGTCCTCCAGGAGACCCTAACAGGCCCTGCCCTGCTGACACCCTCCGTCTGGAAGCTCCTGCATGGATCTAGGACCTGGCTGGGGACATGTGCTCATTACCAGTCATCCCCGAGCACCACAAGGTACCGACCGGGGTCAGGGCTCCTGGTCTTCTCCCAGAAATGTACCTGGCCCAGTCCTCCGCAGCCCCAGAGCCCCCCGAGGACGACCCTGTGCCCCTCCCCCAGGCAGCACCCTGTGCAGAGAGGCTGAGCCCCGGACCTGAGCCTGCTCTCCCCTCGCTCTGAGCACTTGCCGTGTGTCACGTGAAGCCACTGAAGCTGAAGACTGTCCCTGCACCCCAGGATCCCACTGCTCCCCTAGAGGAAGATGTAGGCCAGTCGCTGGGCCTCAGCAGCCTCATCTGTGAATGGGCAGAATGAAGCCTGACCGTGCACTCCCCTCCACAGCTGACTGCCCAGCCCAGGTGCCCAGCCCAGGTGCCCAGCCAGCCTGGCAGAGGAGAGAGTGAGGGGGGAATGAAGGAACAGGTGGGGACCGCGGGCGACAGCAAGGCCCATCGTGCGTGAAGGAGGTCTCTTTGCCCCTCTGCCTTGGGTCCTGCCGAGGGCTCAGACCTGGCCGTCACTGCACTGTCCCTGAGGGCTGAGTGTGTTTTCCAGGAAGCTGGACACCAAGGCCCCGGCAAGCCCTTGCTTGTCCTCTCAGTGTCCCAGGGGATGGAAGTTTCCAAAAGTAATTGCTCCTGGGGTGATCCAGCTGTGTCCACCACTGGCTCCTGGAGAGGCCGCGGGTCCTGAACAAGGGGCTGCGCTAGAGTTTAGAGAAGTCATTGAATGTGCAGAGGCAGAGTCTGAGGGCCAGCAGGGAATGGCCGCACTGGGTCCCATCGGGTCCTCTCTGCTGCCTGTACAGCCAGGAGGGTCAGGAGAGGCCCCCGGCCCTGTCTCTTGCCATCAGGCGTCACTTAGAGAAGTTGCCTGGCTTTGGCCTTGGAGGCCTTGGTCCTCTCAGCCACAGGAGGAAGGGCAAGAGTGCACGCCCGTGGAGGCTCAGCGTGACGAAGACGAGGGTGTGCAAGCCGGGGAGTGATGGTCGGTGCCTGCGGGGGCCAGGTTGTCCCCTGGGGTGTCTCCCAAATTGCTCACACGTGTCCTGAGGAGCTCCCAGAGTGGCCCTCTGCATCGATCCTGCCCCCTCTTCTCCCCTCTCAGGACAGGCCATGAACCTTTCAGACCCAGGCCTCAGGCTCTCCCTGACCTCCCACCGGCCTCCAGCCCACCTGCAACCCTGGGAACCTTGTGCGTGTCCACGCCCACCCCCCACCCCCCACTTTCCCGCCACCACAGCTGCCCGGAGTCTTTATCTCCTAACAGCTTTATTGCGATACAGCTCACATCCCGTTCACTCCGAGCATACGGTTCCATGGTGTCTACTGTTTGCAAGGAGGGTAGGAACAGGCCATGATCTAGTTTGGGAACATTATTATCACCTGAAGAAAACACTCCCAACCCATCAGCCACTGCTCCCGTCCCTGTCCCTGTCCCCTCTGCTCGCCAGAGGCAGCCACTAGTCTGCTCTCCACCCTTACGGATTTACCTGCGTGGGGCATTCCTGGGGATGGAGTCAGACTCAGCAGCATCTCGAGGGTCACCCAAGTTGTCACATGCACCCTGCATCACTACTTTTTGTCACCTGACTGTTCTCATCCTATGGACGGGCCACATCTTGGGTGCTCATTTGGCAGTCGGTGGTCATTTCCACTTCTCTAGTTATTGGGAATAATGCTGCTGTCCACATCCAGATGCAGGGTCATGAGCGGACCTGTGCTTTTCCCCTCTTGGACAGATACCTAGGAGCAGAAATGCTGGGACATGGTGGCTCCATGTTTAACCCCTTCAAGAAACAGCAGAAGGGTTCCCAAAGCAGTTGTGCCATCTGACTCTGCCACCCAGCAACACACAGTAGGGATCCACCCTGCTGGGTGTGGAAGGATGACGGGGGCCCTCTTCCAGGGTTTATGGGACACTCGTGGGTCTTGCAGGAATATCCACTGAAATCCTTTGTTTGTTAGTTGACTTCTCTGTCTTTTGTTATAGAGTGTATTTGAACACATCCTTTCATATCCTTTCGACCATCTCTAGATTACGGGTAATACCTAATATAGTGTGAATGCTGTGTAAATAGCTGTTGCACTCTAATGTTTAGGAAAAAATGACAGCAGGAAAAAAAAACCTGTACATGTTCCATACAGATGCAATTTTTTAAAACGTCTTTTATCTGCTGTTGGTTGAACCTGCAGATACAGAACCCAAAGGTGTAGAGAGTCTCCTAAGTATATATCCAATTGGTTCCGGAAAATTCTGACTAATCCATTCGAGCTGGTGTCATCTCAGGAGATTCTTGGATGGCAGGTGCCATCTCAAGGTGCCCTGTGACACCAGGAGTCCAGAGGTTCCTCCAGTAGGCCCGATGACCTCAGCGAGGGTCTCCTTGTCTTTGAGCCCCTTACGGCTGTGCACCAAGGGGGACGAGGAGCCCATCCAGGTTTCCAATCTGTTTCCTTTAAAACCAATGAAGTTTACATTATATAGGAGCCTCTTAAAGACAGCGCTCTTTATCCCGTTGAAATTGAGTCTGTAAATGCAAAACATTTTAAAAAATAGCGAATTGGTATTTGATATTCCTATATTTCAATATTCCTTTGATATTCCAATATGAAACTTAAACTGCTGGGGTTTTATGCATTCTTCGTCTTTCCTTTGATTTGGCCCAACTCGTTGCTTTGAGTAGGTTTGCTTTAATCACTGGACCATGGAGCAGGAGGGAACGTGCATCTTGCTGGGGGAAGGGCTCAGGGAACAGCCATCTGGGCCCAGAAAATGACTGCCTTCTGCGAACCACCGGATCTTCCTGCTGGAACCCGGCTGGAAGGATTTCCAGGCCCACAGGGAGAGGCAGACTCCCAGGGCCTAGCTCCAGAGGGGACACTGGAGCTTCTACCTTAGTTTTCAAAGTCAGAAAAGCAGAAAGAGCAGCTGCAGGGCCCCCGGCAGGTGCCAGAGCCAGGGCCAAGTCCCTGGGACATCTGATGGGCACCTGATCTGGAACTCAGCGGTCCCAAGGGCCTGCCGGGGAAGCGGGGCCACCTGTGGGTGAAAGCTGTCACTGGGTGAGGCAGGCCCTGTCCTGAAGAAAAGCCTCCACAATCGTAGTAATAGTGACAAGGACAGTGTCGGCAATAGTGACAAGGACAAGAGTCATGATGGTGGATGCAAAGGCCACATCGATGAGCTGCTTCCTGTGTCACCACGGTGCTCAGCTCCTTAGAGGGACTATCGTGTTCTACCCTCAACACTCTCTCCATTTGCACCCCCTGGTACTGGGAGGAGGACCCCCTGGCAAACTGGGAGTCCTGTCCTGGCTCCTGCCTTTCTCAATGCCACTTGTCCCCAGGGGTTCCAGCACCACTCAGGGAGAGTCCTTGGGACGGCAACTACCCTGCAATTCCTGGCTAGGAGCAACCCCCACCCACCCCCAGCCACCTGTGAGCCAGGGAATACCCTCAGACGGGGCAGCAGTGCCACCCAGCAGCTGGGGCAGTCCACTGCACTGCAGGTGACCACAGAGATAGCCAAGAAGATATGGCACCAATGGCTACAGAATCTGCTGTGACAGTGTTGGGCCAGTATCTTTATTAACTCCATTTGTCAAAGATGAAGCTGGGGTTCAGCGGGTGACCAGATCTTTGTCCAGCTGGAAAACGACCAAACCTCACAGAGACCAGCTCAGCCTCTCCAAGGAACCTGCTGAATGCCAGGTGAGAGAGACGGATAGTCACACAGTCCTTGTCCTCCAGGGGTCATGCCAGATGCCAGCAGCCACACCCCTGTCCCCAATGTCACCTAGAAGTAAGCACAGAAGTAGCACGGGGAAAAGGGCGGGAAAGCCCCCTGGAAGGGCTGACATGTTTGGGGGAGCAATTTGCTGTACATCACTGTCTTGATATGCAACAGTCCTGCTTGTTAAGGAAAAAATAGAAATCGTCTATACTCCAAATGAGGCACCTCCTGACCCAGAGCACCTCCCTGCCCCTGGTCAATTCACCAGCCGTGGCCTAAGGAGGAGCTGAAGTCCTGCTCCACGTGTCCCCCAGGGAGCCAAGATTGCCACCTTTCTAGGCCCAGGTTGCTCTCAGAGGGATGCTTGCAGCATGAAGGACTGGCATTAGGGACACTGCCCCCCAGCTCTGCCAGGTGTTGGGAGAGCAAGGAGGGCTGTCTCCCGGCCTCCCCTGGGCAGGGAGGGACCCAGGCTCCCTCTTAAGTGCTGCTGCTGGCTGCAGAAGGGCCTCTCTGGAGCTGCGGGAAAGGCAGTGTGACACCTGGTTTCCATCCTCGTTTCCCCCTGACCAGTCCTGAGCTTTCTTCTCACCAAGCCCAACCTCCCCTGGGTTCCCACCTTCCTCCCACAGTCCTTGGAGGCCACGCCATCCCAGCTCCACATCACAGTGGGAGCGCAGGAGAAACCCAGCCCAGCCTCATCTGGGCAAGCAGAGGGGCAACTGGTGCACAGAAGTGGCCCAAGGTGGTCCACCTGCAGGAACAGGCTGGCCCAAGGACCCCAGACACAGGAGGAACATGGCCCTCTGTCTGGACTCTGCCCCCTGGGCAAGCTTACCCCATTCAGGGTCCTCAAAAGCTCTGAACTCAGTCCAGCTCTGCAGCCAACAGAACAGCCTTCTTCTGGAAGGTTCTAGGCAAGGGCCAAAACAGAGCTGTTATTGGCCAAGCCAGGTCACATGTTGACCCCTGCCCTGTGACCATGGCCAGAAGGAGGCTGGCAACTGGTTGGCCAAATGTGGATCACATCCTGGGTCAGTTCCAGGTGACCCCTAGAAACCAAGACCGACAAACAAGTCTTTATGTGACCAAGCTGTGTCGTGAGAGGGTGGGTCCTCAAGAGAAACTCAGTCTGTTGACACCAGGAGGAGGACGACGGTGTGCCAGGTCTCCTTGTGTAAGAAGGTTGTTCTAGCAGGAGGGAAGGCTGTCAGGGCTCTCCGAGGAACAGCACCAACAGGATGCACAGCATACCCTGGAGATAGTGTGGGATTAGTTGCAGACCACTGCCGTAAAGCCAATATCACAATAAAGAAAGTCACATGAATTTTTTGGTTTCTCAGTGCATATAAAAGTTACGTTTGCACCATATTGTAGTCTATTAAGTGTGCAATGGCATTATGTCTAAAACATGTGCAGAGCTTCATCTAAAAGTACTTTATTGCTAGAAAATGCTAACGATCATCTGAGCCTTCCGCAAGTCTTACTTGTTTTGCTGGAGGATTTCTGGCCTGGATGTTGACCGCTACTAACTGATGTGGGATGGTGGCTGCCGAAAGCCAGTGGCTGTGACGATTGAAGACAACAATACATTGGTTGACTCTTCCTTCCATGAAAGATTTCCCTTACAATACTGTTGACAGCGTTCCACCTACAGTACAACTTCTTTCAAAATTAGAGACAATCTTTTCAAACCCTTCCTCTACTTTATCAACCCAGCTAAGGTCTTATCCTAAACCCGCTGCTGTCATTTCGACAGTGCTCACAGCGTCTTTGCCAAGAGTAAATTCCATCTCAAGAGTCGCTTTCTTTGCTCACCCACAGGAAGCAAGTCCTTGTGTGTCCAAGTTGTGTCGTGAGAGGGCAGCGGTTTAGTCACATCTGCAGGCTCACTTCCTGTTCTGGTTCCTTGATGTCCACTGCAACTTCAGTTACTTCCCCCACATAAAGTCTTGAGCCCCTCAGAGTCCAAGTATTTGGAATCAACTTCTTCCAACTCCTGTTCTGTTCACATTTTGTCCTCCTCCCAGGAATCATGCATGCTCCTTGTGGCATCTGGAATGGTGAATCCTTTCCAGAAGGTTGTCAGTCTGCCTTTGTTGTGGGGCAGGTCGCTCAGAAAACACACCAAGTCCCAGTTTTGCCCAAATGGAAGAGGCTTTATTTAGCCAGCCGGCCAGGGTCTGCCCCCGCAGGACCCATAACTGTCTCTGCAAGGAACAGCCCCGAGCCTGAGCATTTTAAGATATTTAAAGGCAAAACCACATCTGGATTGACGTCGCTGCAAGCAAGCAGCTACAGAAGCTGAATTGGGCAGCTAGTGAGACAATGCCATGTCCTTAATAAGATTTTTATCCTCATTCAGCTTTCTCATGGGATTTTCCATCATCCTAATCAGAGAAATGGATCAAAGTGGCCCTAGTCAAATACAGAATTAAAGAATGTCTACTAACATTTAATCAATTATTCCCCAATGAGGTACCTTGCCCAAGAAAAATGGAGACCAAAGAGAACATTTTACGTTGTAGAAGGACTGCTACTTTGTGTTGTTGAGTGTGCTACGCTACGCGATTAGTAATGGGTGCAGAGGCTGGGCATTCCCAGGGGAGAAGAATTTCTTACATAGTGTAGTCTCAGGGTAAGATGGAGTCTGTTTGGTCATTGTCCCTAGAGCCTAGCCCATGACACCTTGCTCAGATCAATCAGAGGAATCACCACCACCTACGACAGCTGTAGCCTTACAAAATTCATTTCTTAAATAACAGGACTTGAGAGTCAAAATCCCCTCCCTGTCCCACAGGAGGCAGAATGGGTGTAGTGTTGACAGGCGCGGAAACAGCACTCATCTCACTGCACGTCTCCATCAGGGCTCTTGGGTGACCAGGTGCCTTGTCGATGGGCAACAACGTTTTGAAAGGAATCTTTTCCTGAGAGTAGGTCTTAACTGTGGGCTTAAGATATTCAGAAACCCATGTTGTAAACAGATGTGCTGTCAGGCAGCCCTGCCGTTCCATTTATGGAGCCCAGGCAGAGAGGTTTAGTGTAATTCTGCAGGGCCCAGGACTTTCAGCATGGCTTCAACTTTAAGCCACCAGCTGCATCAGTCCCGGCAAGAGAGTCACCTGTGCTTTGAAGTTTTGATTTCTCCTCTCCGGCTATGAAAGTCCTACATGACTTCTTCCCACAGGAGGATGTTTCATCTGCTCCGAAAATCTGCTGCTTGGTGGAGATGCCTTCATCAACCGTCTTAGCCAGATCTTCTGGAAACCCGCCGGAGCTTCTGCGTGTCAGCGCCTGCAGGACCCTGTTACAGAGATGGCTTGTTGTCCTTAAACCTAAGGAACCAGCTTCCAACTTATCTTCTGCTGCTTCCTCGCCTCTCTCAGCCCTCCTAGGAGAGAGGAGAGTTGGGGTCTTGCTGGGTGTTAGACTTCAGCTGAAGGGAATGTTGTGGTTGATTTCATTTTCTATCCAGACCACTGAGACGTCACCCACATGGTGACAGCACTGCTCTGCTTTCTTATCATTTGTGTCCACTGGAGGAGCACTTCTAATTTCCTTCAAGAACTTTCCCTTTGCATTCACAGCTTGGCTGATGATTGGGAGCGAGAGGCCTACCTTTGTGGGGGCGGGGGGGCACAGATAGACTTGCTCAACATGGGGTGGCCACAGGCCTTCAATTTATTTTTAAAAATGCAATATCTTCAGAATAAAGTGAGGCAAGCCTATGTGTAGACGTATGAGGGGATTTCCTAGGGGAGTTGGCTCACGTAATCCCTTGAAGTCCCGCCATTTGCATTTTGCAATTGGGAGAACAGGGAAGCCTGTGGTGGAATTTGACCCATGGCCAAAGACCTGAGAACTTGGAGTGGGGTGGAGGGAGGGCATCAGTGTGCCTGAGACCCAGACACTCCAGCTCCTGAGAGCATGAGGAGACAAATGTCCCAGCTTTTCTGTTCTCTCTGGGATCTCAACGGATCATTGATAAGGGAAGCTCTTCCTGACTCTGAGAATCCGAATGCCAGTTTCTTCCAGAGACTCCCTCACAGACTCACCTAGAAACATTGTTTAACCGGCTACCTGGGCACCCCTTAGCTCAGTCAGGTTTCTCATGCTGGATTTGCCATCACCGACGCCCACACTCACTCTTCTCAGGGAGGGAGAGTAGGAACAGAAGAGTAGTGGAGAGATGTGTGTGTGCAGGTGGGGGTGAGTGTCTCTGTGGGTGGCACACAAGGACTTGGTGACACGTGGCACTGAGCATGATCTTGGAGGCCTGTGGGTGTCTGGAGCGAGGGGTCAGTGTGGGCGACAAGCATGGAGAAGAAGGAGCTTGGGAGGGAGGCCTGAGTGGGATGGCAGAGCCTGCCTGCTGAGCAGGTCTGGCCCCCAGGAGAACACACAAGCCAGTCCTGTCACCATCCCTACCTTTTCCTGAGGCCTCCAGGAATCCCTGGGAGGGAGAAGAGCAATGTGGGACCATCCCATCGCCCCTCAGCCAATGGCAAGATGGTCCACATTGCGTCCAGGGCATGAGTGGTTCCAGGGCCAGAGGGCTCAAGGACTGAGCTATGAGCCTGTTCAGGGAGGCACCTGCCTGCTGGCCCTACGTCTCCTGGGACCGAACCCTGGAGAGGAGACGCTCATGGCATGTCCTACGGGGGGACCCTGGCAGCAGAACAGGCCTCTGAGCTCCAGCTGGGTCTGGGCCCAGGGAGTCTTGTCCCTTGCTGCCACTTTCCTAAGCCCAAGCCTCTCCCCTGAGGTCCAGCCCCTGACAGCAAGACAGGTACAGCCCGAAACCCCTCTGGAGCTGGACTCATCCTTGGCTTCTCTTGAAACAGCCCCTCCAGGGCGAGAACTCGAGCCCAGGTCTAGACAAGGTTGGCCCTGGCTGGGGCAGGGGTCCCAGAACCTTGGTCCCCGGGTAGTTCAGGAACAAAGGGTCTACACAGTGTGGTGCCTTCCACGGGAGGGGTGCGCAGTCAGGAAGTGGGGCCCACCGTCCAGGGGTGCGGGACCTGGAGACCTGGGGTCCAGCCCTCTCCTACGTCCACCCTGACTTACTTCTCATAGCCCTGAGCCTGCACTAATATGAAAGTGACATAGAGGGCCAAGGACAACCGCTGTGTTGCTAGCCACTCGGTCAGCTTACCCCTACTGGCTCAAAACCCAGAAAGGACAAGCAGCTGGTCCAGCGTGTAAAACGTGATCTGGAAACAGCGGAAGACACCACCCGGGGAACGGGCAGGACAATGAGGTGACACAGAGGCAAGGGGACAAACCAAGGCCAGGCTGAGGCCCTGGACGTTCTGCTCGTGGGGACAGCAGGCGGTAAGGACAGTCCACACCAGCAGTGCTCCATTCCACCAGGACCGCAATGTGGGGCTGCTCCGCGTGGGGGAGGGGAGCGCCCGCAGCCCGAGCACCGTCCCAGGCCCCCACCCCACAGCCGCCTCACGACCCCAGGCTCTGGTTCGGCAGCTGGGGGCCCTCTGCACCACAGGCTCTTCTCCCTCCGGGTGACAGCGGGCCCAATCAGGGCTGAGGGCAACTCAAGCTCTGCCTGGAAACAAGGCCAGAGTCCCCTTCCTGGGGTTCTCATGGGACACCTGAACGTTCCAAGTAGTGTCCCCTTACCTGCATCCAGGGCCAGGTCCCCACGGTGTCCTATCCCCTGAGGTCCCCAGGTCCCCATGGTGCCAGCCACCCAACACCTGTGATGTCTCATCTGATCCCCTCCATCCCACGAGCTGGCTCTGGGGTCACCACACACCACAGAGGGGGACGCAGGGAGTGACAGTCTGGAACTCAGTCCCACACCAGGCACTGCCACTCTATCACCCATTTGTCACCTTCCTGAAGGGCTGATGAGATAAAGGAGGAGCCGGTCCAGTGTGTCCCCAACCATGGACCCAAGACCAGGACAGCTCACCTGGCGGGCAGCTGTGTCCACACTTCAGAACCTCTGCAAGTAGTGAGTTCATGGTCCTTGGGTCCAACACAGCTGACCTGGGAAGCGCACTGGACGGAACCCCAGGGCAGAAGGCTCCCGTCCACTCCGAACCCTCTGATTCAGTCCAAAGGGTTGCTCCCTCCAAAGAGCCAGGGTCAGGGCTGGGACTGTGGCTCATCAGCAGAGCTCCCCTAGCACGGGCAGGACCTGGGGTTCGATCCTCAGCACCACATAAAAATAAAGGCATTGTGTTGAGTCCATCTACACCTAAAAAATGAATATTAAAAAAAAGAGCCAGGGTCCCCTCCAGGACTGCACACTCCCGCTGGGCTGAGTGATGTCCAGCTGGCGGCTGCCAGTTCTCTGACACCTAGCTGGCTCCTGCTCAGTCACACACAGTGGACTCCTCCACGCCAGGGCCAGGGCCTTGACCACGTGCCTTGGAAAGAATATGTCACCTCCACGTCCTTTGTGGACATGAATTTTCATTTTGTGGTTTGTGTAGTCAGAGGGCAAAATCTGATGTGTAACAAATGCATGAATTCACCAGTAACGGGCCACCAAGAGCTCGCTCCAAGGAAGTTCTATGTCACCAAATAATATCTCCGTCTGATTTCAGAAGCACTGGACAGTCAGGAGAGACCACAGGGGACCCGAAAACCTTCAGGCAGGATCTTTCTGGCCGGTCCAGCCTCATTCACTGTGACTGAGGACATCACGGTGGCAGGGGCTCAGCGGGGCCAGCACAGCCAGCTCTACTCTGTGCAAAGTGCCATCTGTGGGAAGATTTAACAACCACTTTGGAGCAGGGAGAGGGACAGAAAAAAGTGCACGATGCCCAATGTGCACACAGATGGATCGAGTATCCCGACTGGGAAACGCTGGAAAATAGGGGAAGGCAAAGCGCATCCACAACCGAGGAACCGTGGGCGTCTCTGCCCCTCGAGACCCACAGTGTCATCGTTTCCAACCCTTCTCCCTGGGGACTTGCTTTTTAAAACTCCCAGGACCCACATGTAGCATGAGTCATAAATTCTAAAAATGAAAAATGGAACACTCCAGTCCCAACAAACCCAAGAGCCCGGCAGCTCTCTGGGTACCCACCTCCAGACTCTGCTACACACAGCCGACAGGCACCCCCAGCTCCCTGCACGGCCACCCCACGCTTTACGGGATATCCCCTGCCACCCAGCCCTGGCCACATTCCCTGCATGAGAAGATGCTCAAGGAAACTCAAGGAAGGGGAAGAGATCAACAAGTCTACCGAGCACCTCCCCTGTGCCCGGGGCTTGCTAGGTGCTGGCAGAGCAAGGAGATCCCATCCCCACTGCCTGAGATGAGAGGGGTGTGGGGAATCAGGGCTTCTCCATCAGCCACAGTGTGGATGTCACACACACACATGTCCGTTAGGTCCTTGCAATACCTGCGGATCACGACACACCCATTCCACTAGGAGGAAAGAGAGAAACGGGTTGGTGGTGCAGACAGAACCTAAACTCAGCCACTCTCTGCGGGGCCTGTTCCTGCTCTTTCTGGACCCCATGCAGCCCTTTCTCCACAACCCGTGGCTCAGAGAGGGGTCAGCAGGCACAAAACAGCATTGCCAGACCCACCCCAGCCCGGGGCCCCATCCCCCCTGCATGCCCATTAGAACTGCCCCCGGGACCCACCCCTCCCATCTCTGCAATCTGTCCACTCCTCTAAATTGCTGCTGCCAAGACGGTAGGCCAGACCACCAAGGTCATGGTCACAGGAAGCCATCCTGAGTTCCCAGCAAGCTCATCAGCAGCCAGGCTAATCTTTGAGAAACACAAACCAAGAAATGCCCCCTTCCCCCCACTGTTTAAAATGCTTCAGTGGCTTCCACTCCCCTGGAGATAAGATATTCCTCCACAAGGACCCAAATGATTCACCCACCTCCCCGCCTGACCTGACCTGAAGCTCCACACATCTATCCGTCCATCTTTCCAAGGATGCACTTCTCACCAACCTCAGGGCCTTTGCAGATGATGTTCCCTGGCCTGGAATACCATTCCCCTCTGAGCAGTCCTTCTTCCTTGTGCAGGACTGTTGCAACCATTCCATCCAAAGTTACAGTCCTTCCCAGGACCCCACTGTTTCTCTGGAAAGCCTTCACCAAAAGTTAGAGTTGTGTATTTTTCTATTTATTAGTTAAGAGTTTGTCTCCTCCACTAAGCCATGAGCTCATTGGATATCTGGAATTGGGTCTGCTTTGTTTACTGTTGCATTGCTCAGACTGCACCTAGTTGGTGCTACATAAATGCATGGAGGGACTATTTGAATTAATGAATAGGATGGCACTGCTGCTCAGCTTGTCTCCTCGATAGTAGGACAAGGCTGTGTGACATTCCGTATGGCTGTCTCAGCTGGTCTCTCCCCACTGAGTAGAGTTGACAATTTTGGTGGAATTTGGGTTGAAAAAGCTGTGGTAAATCCATGCCATGGGCTACTACTCAGTAATGAAAAGGAACAGACTATTGATCCTTGCAACAACTCGAATGAACTGCAAGAGAGTTATGCCAGGTCAAAGCCAATGTCAGAGGGGTAACAGATTATATGATTCCATGCATCTAAATACATTCTTGAAATGGCCAAATTAGAGAGATAAGCAAAGACAGGCAGTTTCAGGGATCAGGCCAAGGGAGGGCGGGTGTGACTGCAAAGGGCGAGTGTCAGGGCGTCCCTTCCTCTGACGGGCAGTCTGCATCTCAGTGGGGCTGTGGCCATGGGCCCTTCTGCCTGTGGGCATACAGATCTATACATGGGATAAAATGTCATAGAGCTATACACAAAGATGCACCCCTCCAGAAAAAAACAAAACCACACAAATGCATGTAAAAAAACTGGTGAAATCCAAGTAAAGTCTTCAGCGTAGTTAATTACAGGATATAGTGACGGACAGGGCTCTGGTTTTGGTGATACACTGGGGTTACGTAAGATGTCACCACTTGGGGAAGCTGGGTGAAGGGCACTCAGGACCACACTTGGTACTATTTCTGCAACTTCTTGTGAGTCTATAATTATTTCAAAAAAAGAATCCCTGAGCCACCCAGGCTCAGACTCCGTCCCCACCTTCCCTACCTGCATCCTTGGGACACCAGGTGACTTCTCCTCCCGCTGCAGGGTTCCCCACAGTACCAGCCCCAGGTGGCTGCTCCTCCATCAGGACGCCCTTAGCAGATAGTCATTAGCTGGGGACCCGCCCACCTATGCCCACAGGCAGAAGGGCCCATGGCCACAGCCCCACCTCCCTGGCGTGGCTGGGCAATGGTAGAAGTCAGACGCCCACGCCCGGCGCCATGTTTCCCTGGATTCTGAGGGAGGATCAATGTGTTTCCAAGGAACTGGAGGTAAAATAAGGGAAAAATCCTCCTTTGGACGTGATGCCTGTCCTCAAAGAGGCCTGGAGAAGGCCAGCCGGGACTCCAACCTTGGAAACCTTCCTTGCAGACCTATCCCCAATGACAGGGATGTAGAATCTTTAATTGAACCATTTTGGAAAGTTATCCATCAGCGATGCCACAGGACAAGGGCAGAAGAGGCCCTGGTTTGAGTTACGGGTGGAAACTTTGCCAGGGATCACTGTATTCGAGCAGAAGCTGCATGCCCGGGAGCCTGCTTGGGTCTGTGGCTTGGGGATGGGACGGCAAGTCTGGTTTGGGTTCCATCCAAGTTCTGGTGGGGGAAATCAAAAACCAGAAAAGAGCTTGTGGCCACACAGCAAGCAGCAACCGTGTCTAGGCTGAAACGAGCCGGCGTGGGCACGATGTTGTCTTAACCTTGGCCACAGCCACTGTGATTGTCTACCCAGGCAAGGGCTGGAAGAGACAAAGGGGGTCTGAAGTGAATCAGGAAGCTGACTCGGCCCAGCGTAGAGCAAGCCCCAGATGAGGGTCCGTAGGGACCCATCTTGGCTCTGCCCTGGATTCACTGTGCAACCGCAATCAAGGTCCTTTCTCTCTCTGGGCCTCATTTTCCCTGACTTCAACATTTGCTAAGTTCTGAGGTCCCTGTCTGATCTTGACATTCACCGACAGAAGTTTCTCAGCCATGGCACTGTGGACGCTCTGAGCCCACATCCCGGGGGAGCTATGCCCCCAGCGTAGACCAGACACCCTTGTGTCTTTCCACCGTGTCAGAACTTATTGACTCATTGTGATTCGCAAGCTACACCCACTTGCATCGGTTGTAATTCACCAAGTACTCACCTGGCAATCGCAATTTCTTTTTTTCCCTCTTACTTTTCGCACGTCATGCTTGACACAAGCGTTCTATGTCTGTAACAGAAAGACTAAGGAATGGCTAGGGAGGCCACAGGGGCACGGGATGCCGAGAGCAAAGGCCAAGCGCCACCGGTGGTCAGGTAAGGGTGTAACCACACAATGGTCAGGGCAAGTGTCCAGAAGGTGCAATTTCAGTGTGTCAGCCTGAGCTGCGTCATTGTCATGAGCAGGAGAAGCTACGCTGAGCTGAAGCCCAGGGCCGGAGAATCAGAGGTCTGTCTCTGTGGAAGTTTTTCTGAGCAAGTCATGACCAAGTGGCCGGGTCAGTGGGCCACCATGTCCAGTCTCGGTGGGGGTCTCCTCTTCTCATAGCTCTTAGGAGAGGGGGCTGCATCTGGTGGGGTTGATAAGCTTTTGTGTCGGATGTTCCTGATATGATTTGGGATGTCCCCGTGTCCCAGGTGCTCCTGATTTCATTTGATAAGTTGATGGATAGCAATTACTTATCAATTCGTACCTTTGGTTGTGCTGGGCAGGGGTGGTTGTTTACTTGTACTAACGAGGTGTGGACTCATTCTTCCTGGGTACCTGTGCTCAAAATGGAGTAGCTCGTGGCTTTATAGAGCACCTGGGGTCAGGCTCAGCCTGAGACCTGCACTTCCGTTCCTCACCAGCAGCGCCCAGCCTGCTCTCCAGGTAGGGCCTAGGCCTCGGGTTCCTGTGGGTGGGGGAATCCGTGGCTCCAGGCCTGCCACCAGCCCCTTGTGACCCTCCAGGACCCAGCCTGTGGGATACCTGGGTGGGCCCAGTGGGGAGAAGGCTCAGCCCGAGGGTGTGGCTCTCTCTGTCCCCTGCCTGCAGACAGGGCCGGGGACTTTGGAGTCAGCAGCCCTGCGTGTCCTACCTCTGTGTTAACCATTCAGGGACCTTGAGCTGCAGCCCTGGAGCCAGCCTCCCACCTCCACGATGGGGGGATAAGTCACAAACTACCCAGGATGGTGGCCCAGGAAGTCCTCTCTCAGCAGAATGAACCCTTATGAAGGGGCCCTCTCGATGACCACAGGACCTGGCTGGGGCCACTGCTGTCTCTGCTATGCCCTTCTCCTTGGCACTTGCTGGCACAGTGGTGTCCACCCACCACAGTCCTCCACCTCCTTCTTCTCCCTCTTCCTCGGTCCATGCAGGCTCTACGCTGCTATAAACCCAGCAACTGGACAGGGCTACCCCCAGATGGAGGCGCGGTTCACCCTTGTGGCCTGAACTCAGAGGCGGAGTGAGCTTCATGGGGGGCCGTCGATGCAGGACAGCAGTGTTAAAGGGAGCCCCCCTGTCTACGGTTCGAAGACCCCAGTGAGCTGATGTCATGAGGATCCGATAAAATGAGGGAGAGATTTGGATCCCTGAAGCCAGGGCCAGCTGGACGGTACCAGTCAATCCCGGAGTTGGCCGCACACTTGGAGGTCACATCAGCCTCTCTTGCTCAGATATCAGTATATTTATTAACTCCCATAACAGTGCAAATTAACACATTAACCAGCACATAAATGCGAACGTGAGGACTGCTTAGTGTATTTTAATTTGTATGTATCTACAACCTAGATGGTATAATTGTAATTATTAAACAAATCCTTCTAACCAGGACCCAGAGGATGTTTTGAAATTGGGTGACCCTTGGACATAGCTGTTAGGAAGTAAATGACAACCCTGTCTGAGTCCTGAATTGACAGGGGAACCCCCAAACTCTTCCAGCAGCCTGTCCCCAAGAGCCCCTGGCCCTGAGCTAGAGCCGGCCATTCCCCACGTGCACACTGGGCAAGGCCATCGGTGACCTCATCGCCATCACTATCCCTCACTCCAGCCCTTGCCTCCCCGTGCCCTCCCCCTGCGGTCCTCGGCCCCTGTTGCCATGGATGTGTCACCAAATGTTGTGAGTTGCTGAACCATCCTTGGCCACCGTTCCTGAATCTTTAACATCCGTCCACCCTCCATCCCTCTCTCCGCCTTGTTTCTCCGTGGTCCTGGTGGCTGGCACCCCGAGTGCCCTGAGGAACACGTGCTGGGAGACTCCTGGGGATCCTGAGGGGGCTCCACGGAGGGGCTCATGGCCGCCATGCAGGCAGAGGACCGTCGAGTCCACTGGTAGGAAAACAGAATAGAACTTTTAAAGGAGGGGGAGGAATGGGGGGAAGGAACTTTCCCGAGAGCCTGACTCTTCTGTCGGTTACCTCATCTACTCCCGGAACCTGCCAGTGTTTCCAGACCCCATGGTGGAGGTGGGAGGCTGGCTCCAGGGCTGCAGCTCAAGGTCCCTGAATGGTTAACACAGAGGTAGGACATGCAGGGCTGCCGACTCCAAAGTCCCCGGCCCTGTGTGCAAGCAGGGGACAGAGAGAGCCACACCCTCGGGCTGAGCCTTCTCCCCACTGGGGTCCACCCGGTATCCTGCAGGCTGGGTCCTGGAGGGTCACAAGGGGCTGGTTGGTGGCAGGCCTGGCGCTCTGGAGCCCACAGGAACCCCAGGCCTAGGCCCTGCCCCTGTTCCTGCCGGTCCGAGCTGTCGGCTCTCATCAGCGCTGGGCCTCTGACGTACAAAACCCAGGCCCTGCCTCGGGCTGGTGTTGGGTTTCTACGACACAGTAAATCGGTGTGTTTTTATTTCTCCATCTGTAAACATCTCTCCATCTAATACGGTAACTGCTGTTTATACAGAGCTATAAAAACAGAGGTCAGAGCACAATAAGATTATAGTCTTACTTCAATACATCCAACCCATAATAAAATAAAATCTTACAAACGATCCGGAGGACCCGTTTAGGGGTTCTTGAAGAATTAATGTCTGTCATATGTAAGGATTCTATTTGGGCATAATATTTTCCACAGCTGTCAGGACCCATTTAAAAGGCAATATCCTTTTGCTGGCACTTGATTTAGACTCTGTTTATACCATGTGGAGGACTGTTAATTCTGTGATGTCTGACTCAGGGGTGTTTGATTACATGAGGCCACCACCAACAGGGTGACACATGACATGACTGGTGTGAGGTCGGGGAGCAGCCCCCGTCGCTGATGAGGTGTGCCCACAGGGACAAGGCCCGGCCCTGGCAGAAGGGATGTTCTGTTTTCCAGGCTGGTGGCAAGAAGAGCTGAACAGGACGTGGCCAGCCACGTGTGGGGGAGGGGCGGGAAAGTTCCCTTGTCCCCTGAAGCCCTGGCTTCCCCATCAGTTGGTGGAGAACCAGCCGTCCGTCTTGCAGGGTGCGGCCAACTGAACTGGGTCCCCCTGCTATTTGCATGAAGTCCCAACTCCCACTTCCTCAAAGTGTGACTATCCTTGGAGAAAGGACTTTTAAAGAGGTGATTAAGGTAGCATGAGATCACCCAGATGGACCCTCATCCAGTAGGACTGGTGGCCTTATAGGAAGAGGAGACAAGGACTCGGAACGTGCAGGGAAGGCTGTGTGGAGACAGAGGACACCACCTACAAGCCGAGGAAAGGGACTCAGAAGGAGCCCCACCCCTGACACCTTGACATGGGCCATGCAGCCTCCAGAAGTGTCAGAAAATGACACCCCCAGCCTGTGAGTCTTCATTACAGCAGCCAGATGCACAAGGCACAGGAGGTTTCCAGGTCCGGGGACACCATGGCTGATGGTGCTAGGCCCTCGAGTGGCCATGCTCATCTTTGTAGTGGGTGCGCATCTGTCCTTAGAAAGAGCACTTCCTGCTCAGGCCACCGTGGAGCGTGAGATGCTTCTGTTCCATTGAAGCTGATGCCCTTGAGTCCTCTGTCCTTACCCCCTTTAGTGACAATCTCGTCCCATGATGTCCATACCCACCGAGGACTCTGAGATGTTTGACTCCAGCCGAGAGGCCTCCTCACCTTGCTCATCCTCCCCCCGAGGCTCCTCAGACCCCAGGTGACCACGGCTGGCTCCCTCACTCCCTCACCTACTCCTCCATGCCTCATCCTTGAGGGCTTGCCGCCATCTTGGGAGGGGCATATTCTGTGGCTCACACCCACACCCACACCCAGAACATTCAACTGGGTGAACTATCAGCTCCAGCGGCCCACTTGTCCAGAATCCAGCCACGTCCCATTCCCTCCGAGGAGCTCAACCTGACAGAGCCACCACCACCTGTCACCTCCTTACCTCTACCTGGATGCCCTCATTTCCTATGACTGCCGTGACACATGAGCCCAGCCTCAGGGCCTAGACAAGCACACGGTTCTGCAAAGCAGAAGGTCTAGACTAAAATCAGGGCTGGTTTCTTCTGGAAGCTCAAGGACAGAATCCATTTCTTTGCCTTGTCCAGGTTGCCCCATTCCTTGGCTCACAGCCCCTCCCTCTACCTTCAAAGACTGCAGTACAGTGTCTTCCACGCCCACCCCTGATTCCTCCCCTGGTTCAGAGGAACCCAGAGGGCCCAGGGGAGCCTCTCACTCAGCTCCTGAGGCCTTGGAACTCCTCTTCTTCCATCCCTGCCATTCACCCCTCTCTAACTCTCTTCTCACAGAACCTTCTGGTTCTTTCTGGAACACACCAAACATCTCCCACCCTCAGGACCTTGGTCCTTTCCATCCCTCTGCACTCTGCTCCCAGAAACCTTTGCTGCCTGCAGGAACCTGCTGAAATGCCCCTGATTTCAGAGAATCCCTCCCAGATCATCCTGTCTATCTACAATCCCTCCCCATCTCTGTTCTTCCCCATCCCCCCTGGCTGCGTTTTCTGCATGGGCATTATCACTGTCTAACGTGTGTCTTTGCGCACTGTCTGTCTTTCCAGTGAGGGGATAAGCTCTTTGGGAACAGGATGTGATCTGCCTTCTCCCTGGTCCCCCCCAGCTCTGGCTAGCCCAGGGGAGTTGCACTCACTGTCATGGTTGAATAGCGAGGTGTGCACTTTGAGGAATCAGTGATTGAGGACGAAACCTGAGAAAAGTCACTGACGCCGTTCTTGAAGGAGAGAATGTCTACGTTGGAAGACCCTTCAGGATCTCTCTGTCCCACCTAATCCAATTAAGAGCTCCCCACAGAGATCTGCCTGGCAGGTGGCTCACCTCCTCAGGTGGAAGAGCTGAACTTCTCCTACTTCTCTAGGAGTCCCTTGAAAAGGGTAAAGACCAGCCTTCATCTTTTGAGTTCCAGGATTCCAGTAAAGAACCTAATACAGATTGTGTTCTCAATACATGCTTGAAAGATGTATGCATGCACGTGTGGATCAATGGATGGATGGATGGATGGGTGGAAGGGTGGGTGGATGGATGGATGGATAGATGGGTGGGTGGATGGGTTGATGGATGGATGAAAACCAGTGACATGGAGCTCAGCCTCTTTCAAGGCATCCAGTGGTCATTGGAGAGATAGACACAAAGCCCTTCCTTGAGTTGCACTGAAGTCCACTTCCCTGTGTGACAGAACTTCTGTTTCTCTGAGAACTGCCTTCATTCCATTTCCTGTAGATTTGTAGGCAGCAGAAAAGGGCGACAGATCTGTAGGTCTCTCCTCTGCTCTGTTCTGGGCTCCCACCTGCTACTCTGCTAGAACTCTTGCCCACTGGGCTGTAGCCTGTTGGGGGCATTTCCTCTGGATACCACCGGCTATTGACTTCCAGCAAAATGTCCAGGACACCAGGAAACACCTGTTGAAGGAAGACTGAGGTCACAAGGGACAGCACCATCCTACCCCACAGCAGGTCCCCCACCTGATCTGCTGGTTCACCCAGGGGTGACTCCATTCCAAAAGCAACTCCCACAGGTGACCACGGGGAGATGGAGTTTGTGACCCCCTTGAGATAAGCCAAGGTCACGTACTTCATGCCTGTTCTCAGAAGGCTTCAGCAAAAAGTACAGGAATGTTTTTTAACTGTACTAAACACCAGACTCACATCTTCACCTCCTTCCCTCTCAGAAGAAACCAGCAAGACGGCCTCACTGCCCGCTCTGTGGACAGGGGAGATGAAGCTGGGTTGGGACTGGTAACAAGTGCACGGTGCAGAACCAGGATCCCTGCGAGCCCAGAGCAGTTACCTGTGGGGGGGGGGGGCAGGACTGGAGGACACAGCACCGCACACTCTCGTTTCTCTTTGAAGGTCATTGAGTAGCCAAGGCAGGAAGGTCCCTGAAGCTTCTCTAGCACAGAGTGGGAAACTGGCTTGGTCGGAGACGCAAAGGAGAACATGGCAGAAGTGGGCCTGGTCTTGGCATCCTCTCCCCCAGACACCAGCCCTGTTTCCTGCTCTGTTCCTACCTGTCCTGGATCCCCTTTCACCCCCACAGCTCCCTGGCTTGACTCCCCTCCTGGACCATTCTGTGGGCCAGAAGGATCCAGTGAATTTCAGGATGTTCAGTCCTGTGCTCCCACCTCTCCTGCAATCTGCTCCCAAAAGATGAATTACAATTGTTCAGAGAACAGAACCCAACAGGGTGGGTTTTTGTGTGATGTACGAGTGTGTACGCATCGTTTTATTTAATGATTTGGCTCCATCATCACACAGGTTGGTCAGGTCCACAATCTGCAGAGAGGACCCTCAGGCTGGAGACCCAGGGAGTGCTGATGCTGTAGTTCAAGGCTGTCTGCTGCAGAATTTCTTCCTGCTCAGGCCAGTCTTTATTATATGCATGCCTTCAGCTGATTACCTGAGGCCCACCGACAGTGTGGAAGGCGATTCCTCAGAGTCCACCGGTTTACATGTTAATCTCATCCAAGAATCCCCTCTCAGAAACATCCAGAATGATGTTTGACCAAATAAAGGCTCGGGCTCCAGGTCTGCCACTGCTCCATCTGTTACCCACCAGCTTGAGGATCTTGGACGGGTCATCTCGTATGTCTGGGTCACTGATGGAATGGGACAGTGTCCTTGAGAGCTCAGCAGAGTGGCTAGCACAAAAAGGTGTTCAGAAAATGCAGTTCTCCTGCAGCATGTTCCCGTGGCTGCCCGGCTGAGGGCTGCCCTCCACCCTACTTTGACTCGGCCACTGGTCCCTGGGCCTCTCTCGTGTGCCTGGACTTTGCTAGGTCTTCAGCTCCACCCCGTCCCCTCCTTGGGCACAGATGGGCCTCTGCCTCCATCTGGACTCCCTGCCTGATGCTCCGGTCACCATTGCTCCCTGGCAAACCGCCCAGTGCACAGTGAGGGCTTCATCCGTGGTTTTTGTTATTATTATTGGAAGGTGTTCCCAGGGCGCCTGTGCCTGTCCCCCGCGGTCAGCCGGCTGGCTGCAGGGATGGACAGCACACAGCAGCAGCATTCTGCCTGTGAAAACATTGTGGTGCGATTTTCTGACCCGCAAAAATATTTTTACAATGGAAACGCAGGTCTGGCTCGGGGTGGCTCCGTCTCGCTGCTTGTTTAGCCCCTTGGGAAAATAAACAAGAGTGAATTTGTGGACACTCAGGAATGGACTCCAATCACACAAGGCGACACTCTGCACCCCCCACGGCAAGCCCCCCTACACACACCAGGCAGCAGAACCTCAAACCAGGTCGCTGGACCCCAGACTAAATAACCGTCCCGTCGCCCGGCAGGCTGTGGAGTGCAAGGCCCTGCGGTGGGGGGAGCAGCCAGGGTCCAGGGTGCTCTTCTGATCCTCAGGGGAGGTGACAAAGCCCAGAGTGGGAAGGGACCTGCCCGAGAGCACCAGGAAAGAGCCTGTTTGCTGTCTTATGAGTTTGGATGTCTGGTGACGCTTAAGGAGCACAACTAATTCCTGAGGGAAGCCAGACCCACTGCTTTCTAAGGGAGGAAAATGTGGTTTGGGGAGGTCACCCAGTGTTCCTGAGGTCATCAGGTGCTGGCTCCGGAGCCTGGGCCCTTCCCTCTCTCCTTTGGGAAACCCTCTCCCAGCCCTGGCTGGCTGTTTCCCCGTCGGTTTACTTTGTCACTGAGCACATGACTTACCAGAAAACCGTCTCCCAGTGCCACGCTAAGTGGACAGCCATGGCCAGGCCACTACATGTCTGTAGATTGCACTGTCCTCTTTAAGATGGCGGGTCCCTGCAATGGAATGTGACCCAGAAACAAAAGGAACCCACCACCCGTGCACCAACCACATGGACCTCCCAGATGTCACATGGAGTCACAGACGCCAGGCAGAAATCGGAGGGCACCAGTGACCGAGCGTCTTACTGGATGAGGGTGGGGTGCACTTTCAGGTAACTGGCCCCAAGGTCCCGAGGGAGGCTGCCCTGAGTGCCCGGAGAGGTCCACTCACACAGGAGACCACGGGAAACCGTGGTTCTCAGTTATTCCCATCCGTGCCCCCTTGAACTCCCAGGTGTTGAGAACCTTTGGGTGGACGACCCTGGAGACGAAGCTGGGCCTGCCTGGGCCACTCCTGCAGCCCGCGGGGTCCGAGCTCCTGTGTTCAGCCACAGATAAAGGACAGTCTTAATAGCGAGTTCCCCTTGAATACAAAATGCCGCTGACACGGCCACTGTTCCTTGTCATTAGTGGAAAGACACAGCAGTGTGCGCTAGGCACAGGGGACCTGACCTCAGCCTGTGGGGCATGTGACATCTAGAGGGCCCGGAGCACCCCTCAGGTACACAGCATTAGACCTGTAACCAGGGGTGCAGCAGGGCTGAGGGGCAGCAAGGAGCTCTTGGGGAGGCCTGGCCTCATCTGGGGTGCAGGGATGTCTTCCCAAAGGATGAGGCACCTCATGGATGAGGTACCATTGACCAGGAGGCAGAAGGGTCAGGGAAGGCGGCAAATGGGGAACCTCGTGGACAAAGTCCTGAGAAGGCTCTGTGCATGGATGAGGTGAGAGGAGGCGGGGTGAGGGGAGCAGGGGTGAGGGGAGGGGGGGTGAGAGGAGGCAGGAGGAAATGCTGACCAAGAGGATGGAGGGGGTGGACCTTCATCAGTCCTAAGACGTGCACTCCTGGTGACCAGCTGGTGGAGGGTGGCAGAGATTCAGCATGGTGCCCGTGCTTCTGCAGAGCACCTGCATGGAGATGAGTTTGAAGACCCCCACGACCCTGCATGTCCCCTCTCTCTTATTAACACCCAATGCCAGCATTTACAGAACCCAGCTCCTGTCCAAATCCTGGCCAGGCACAGAGGCGCTGGAGAAGCAAGTCCAGTCTCAGCCAGCGAAACTCTGCAGGAACGAGCGTCTCGGTCACCCCCAGGGGCTTGGTACGAAGCTGTGGGCGGCTGATGCAGCAATCCTCGCCCACCCTGGAGCAGCGAGGGGCAATGCGCACTCTTCTCTGGAGACGTGGGCATCTGTGCTGCCCGCCTCCGTCACAGACCACCCGGCGACGTAGATTTACTGTAGCCTGAGCCCCCCTCAAAGGCAGGAACTCTGCTTCCTCTCCTAGTCCATCCTCAGCTGTCCCGAGAGCCCCACTCAGTTGCCATCTATGTGCTCGTGACCACATCTCTGGGCCCCCAGTGTGTCCACCATGGTTTGGAGACATAGAGGCATCTGAGGCCAATAAGGTCAACCCAGAGGAGCTCCTGGGCCCTGAGTCAGGGAGACTCACTGAAAGTGCCACGGAGTGGGCAGGTGGACGTGCCCGGGGGGCGCTAGGGTGTCTGTGGGTCTGTTCGGGGAGAGTCCTGGAGGGAGGTGCTGGAGGAACAGGTGCTGGCCAAGGCCCATGTCACTCATTTCATGGGGCTGCTTGTGACAAAGAAGCACAAATCGATGAACTTAAAACAGTGGAAATCCATTATTTCACAACTCTGGAATCTGGAAGTCAAAATCGACGGCAGGACCACGCTCCCTCTGAATCTCAGCGAAGACTCCTCCCTCGCCTCTTCCAGTCCCGCTGGCTCTGCCCAAGCTCTGTCCCCATCTGACCAGGGCCTTCTCCTCTCTGTGAGTCACCGTGTCTTCATGTGGCCTTCAATAAGGACACCTGTCACTGGATGGGGGATCCATTTGGGTCAGTATGACCTTATCTCAGTGGCATCTACAATGACCCTATTCCAAATAAGGACACATTTACAGACTTCTGGGGTCGGGGCTTCAGCATATCTTTTATGGGGACAAGATCCAGCTCACAATAGAGGAACCCCAACCCGGGGGCCCAGGAGCTCCGCTGCTGCCCTCAAGACAGCCTCCCCACGAGTCCAACCCCCGCGGGCTCCTGCCATCTCCCGACCAGCTTGGGCCTGCACTCCCCGTGGCCCCTCGGGACCCTCCAACAGTGAATTCCCTGCCTGTAAACTCTGGCCCATGGGCTGTAAACTGTTTGTAAGGTTTTAAATAAACACTCGCAACCCCTCTGAAGTCTGATGACTCACTCACCCGGGGCTTTGGCACTTCTCAGCAGACCCCACAGCCCCAGTCCCCAAAAACAAACCCGTGGGCAGAGCCACCCACAGAGGCCAGTGAGGAGGGTTCCCATGGCAGTAGCCCAAACCAAGGCACGCTGCGACCCTGCCAGAGTCGGGCCCGGGGTGGGGACATAACCCGGGAAACGGGAGGGGCATTTTCCTCTTCTCCCCTTGCTTCCTGCCCTGCACGGGAAGGGGGACCTTGGGGACCTTCCCTTGGTTCGACTCTGCGGGGAGAGTTCAGTGAACAGCCTTCGGCCCCTCAGCTGAGCTGAGCTGAGCACAGGTCCTTCCCTTGCCATTTGGAATTCAGGTACCTCAGTTTCCCTGTCAAAAAGATGGATGCGACTTGTCTCCTAGTAGCATCTTGATATCACTTGATAGCCAGGGTCACAAGCTGAGGGAAAAGTGTAACCCTCAGATTTTAAATGCGTTTAAATAGTGACCAATATATCACAGGGGCCATATCATCAAAATCTGAATTTCAGGCTTTCCCCGACACATTATTTCAGGCAGTGGGGAGCAGGCATTGCCTTCTGGGGGCCCGTGAGTGGCAGGGCTGGTGGCTCCTGGTCCTGGGCTGAGGGCCACTCGTGTACACCCTCACCCTGCTGCTGCCATAGTGAAGAGGAAGGCAAGAGATCTTCAAGTCCTGCAGCCCACCAAGTGGGACAGCGAGAGATCCAGGAGTAAAAAGGAAGGCACGGCCTTCACTATCAGCCTCCATCTCACAGCCCCTGCCCAGCCCGGCCTTTGTGGGGAGACCACCTGAGTTTTGCCTATGTGGTTTTAGTCTCAGCATTGCGTTTCCAGAAGGCTCCACCAAAAAGCACCCATAAAACTGGACGTTGGCCTTGCGGTGTGAGCAAGGGCTCCAGACACGCTTGGGAGCTGGACCGCGGCCTCAGCCTGGTTGCGCGGCCTCTCCCAGATCCGCTCTCATCCTCCAAGAGTGCCTGCTGCACAGAGGAAGCGAGCCGTCAGGAGAACCCAAAGCGGGAGAGATGGTCGGCACGCTGACCGGAGCCATTCTTGTTGTGGTGGTTGTTTCTCTGGCTGAGGCTGGTGGAGGGCTTCTGTTTCCCTCTCGGTAGGTTGAGCAGAGGAGGCAAGACCCCAGAAATGCCAGCAGGGGGATGGGGAAATGAGACAGGAAAACAACTGGCCACGTCACCGTCCCCACTCTGCTGGGGAGCCCCGGGGACAGGCAGCATCCAGCCCCACCTCCATCGGCAAGGCTTGAGCTGCCGTATTGATACCCCAAATCCTGCAGCTCATTGGTTGAAGCCCGCTGCCAGGGGCTGGCGACCCCCTGGCCCTTCTGACCAGGAGAGCAGTGGGCAGAGGGGCTTCTGCTGCCAGAGAAAGCTGTCAGCAGGAAAGCCCAGAGTGGCACCAGGAGCACAGCGGTCGTCCCTGAGGTCGGGACAGAGCACCGGGAGTGACCGCAGGTCTGCGCTTCTCCTCCGCGTAGTGCCATCTGTCCATGTTTGATTAACTGGAAAGTGTGTTGGACTCGCCCTTCCCACCAGGAACTGGGCAAAACTCATAATGTGCAGAAGTCCCTCACGTTTCCCATGTCCCTTGCGTCCCCTGGATCTCTACTGGACAGGAACACCTGAGTTAGCCCCGCCCCTGTTTGTGAAAACTGGACAGGCCATGCCTTCTGGGGGCCTCCCGCCAACCTGGCACACTGGACAGTATTATCCCCAAGGCAGGATGAGGCCTGGGTGTTACGGGGCTTGCTGACGACGGTTAGGAAGGGAAACCCCCTGGACGGTGGCCTTTTGGCACCAGAGACCATGCAGGCTACCCAGTGGCTCCCCTAAGTATCGTGTTCAGGGAATTCGCCCAAGGGGTCAGGGGTCTCCTGGGAGGGAGGGAGGGGCTGAAGCCAGAGTTGTCATTTAGAAAGATCTTGGGGTGGCTGAGCAGGGCGGGGACGGGAGCAGGGCAGGAGAACGTGGGGGTCCACTTTGTGGCTGGGCTGGGCGGGGAGGAGCCCTCACCAGAGCTTGGATGGGGGAAGAAGTGGCCAGGCCGGGGCTCCCTGGGCAGGGGCGAGGGAGGGTGGGGAGGCGACTGCTCTTGGCTTCTGGTCTGGGCGCTTGGCTACACGGTGGTGCCTTTACTCAGACAGGAAGCAGAGGAGGTGGAGGGGCGTGGACTGGCTGTGGAGATGGTCAGTTAGTTCTCCATGGGTTGGTGTTGAGGGTCACAGAAGGGGAGATGTCCAGGTGACGGACAGTTGAATAGGTCTGGGAGAGAGAAAGACTGGATGGGAGACTTAGACCAGGAGTCATGGGAGTAGAGGAGATGGCCCCTGGAGAACGGGAGGGGTAAACCAGGGTCAGGCAGAGGGTGAGCCAGGGTGGGAGACCAAGCTGTGGTCACTGAGACGGAGGGCGACCTGAGAGAGAGGAGGTAGGGCCGAGATCCCGGGGAATGCTGCTCAGTGCTTGCTCTCAGAGTGTATTCTAGACCCGAGAAATGCCTGCAGGCCTCGCAGGTCCCGAGGGCTTTGCAGTTTGCAAAGTTCTACCCCAAACAGGGGCCGTTTGACCCTCAGAAGAGGCGTACAGAGCAGAGCAGAGGCTGCAGGCCCAAACCCCAGCTTCAGAGCCTGGGAAGCGGGGTGGATTGGATTTGTAGGTTCTTTCTAGAGTAACTTTTCGGGCTTTAATCGTGCCCAAGAGTTGGGCCCTTCCCCGGCTCACCTGGGGGCCAAACAGGGCAACTAATTGGTGCCCTGGGGTTAAGCACTTTCCCAGAGCCCTGCTCGGCACCCCTCCCACGGCCTCTCCCCCTACACCCCAGGCTGGTCCTTCGCACCTAGAGGGACATTTATGTGTGAGAGCTGATTGGTTTTTGACAAATCCAGCTTGGCCTCTTTTTAGCACCTACTCATCCCCCAGGGGCTGGAAACCTGATATTTAATGATGTGCTCCAGACCCTTTGGGGGTGGGGCGGTGATTGTGTGGAGAAGCCCTGTTGGAGGAGGCGGCCGCTCAATGGGATTCGCAGGTGAGCGCTCTGGGGGCTGGGAAAGCAGGTGCTGTGGGCGCATGCAGGGCCACACCAGTGACTCAGTTCCACCAGGCAAGGGGACTCTTCCTCCCCCACCCAGAGGGACAGCTTCCCAGTCCAGAGATGAGAGACACTGTCGGGAGAGGTCCCTTTTGACTCACGACTGAACACACCTTTCCCCTCTGCCTGTGGCCCCAACTCGCCTGCTTTCCTTTCTTTCTTACATCCTTTGTATCCTTTCTTAGAACCTCAGAGGAAGAAGGAGACTGAAGTTTCACCTCTTAGTTTTAGAAATGAAGAAACTAAGACCCAGTGAAGATAAAAGACTTATCCAAGGTCACACAGTGAGTTGAACTAATCATTAAAATCCTCGCCATATTCACCCATCACCATGACCACCACCACCACCAACACCACCATCTTCATCACCATCATCACCATCTTCATCACCACCACCGCTTCATCAACACCACCATCAACACCATCACCATCTTCATCACCATCACCACCACCACTTCATCAATACCACTATCAACACTACCACCATATTCATTACCATCACCACCACCATCATTTTGATCATCACTACCACCACCAACACCATTACCATCAACACCACCAACACCAACACCACCACCATCTTCATTATCACCACCACCACCAACACCATTACCATCAACACCACCAACACCAACACCTTCATTATGACAATCACCACCACCACTATCAACACCATTACCATCTTCACCACCACCATCTTCATCACCATCTCCACCACCTTCATTATGACCATCACTACCACCATCATCAACACCACCACCATCTTCATCATCACCATCTTCATCACCATCATCATCATCTTCATCATCACTACCATGTCCATTACCATCACCACCGTGTTCGTCACCATCACTACCACCATCGTTATTCTCACCACCATCTTCATCACCATCACCACTGTGTTCGGTCAGCTTTTCGTGGTCATAACAAATACATAAGAAAACACCGACTCGGAGGAGGAAGGCTTGTGTGGCTCACAGTTGGGGAAGTTCAGATGTTTCCATCTGTGGTCACAGGCTCCATTCCTCGACCCTGAGGCAAGACAAAACATCATGGGAGAAGGGTGTGGCAAGGGAAAGCTGTTCCGCTCGCGGTGGCCAGGAGGGCACCTGCTTCCTTCAGCCAGGTCCCGTGTCCCACAGTATCCACTGCCCCCCAGCATCCCATTTAGCTCTCCGTGGATCAATCCACTGATGAGGTTGGAGCCCTCGGAACACCGTCCTGGGGCGCAGGCACGGTCCCCTTTGTGGGGAGAAGGAAACTGGTTCAAAGGTCAGAGAGGATTTCCATTGTGCTGAGGGCACACTGGGGTTTCCACACCAGCCCTGCTCAAGGCCAGAGCCCCGCTCGCCCCTCTGTCACGTGGCCTCTACCTCCTGTCCTCCACTCCAGCCAACCCACTGATCTCAGCAACACAAGAACTGAGGGTCGGTGGGTACGGAGCCATGGACGGTGCCGGTCCTGTGTGTCCAGAGGAAAGGCAAACAGGGTTCCAGAGAGAAGAGCCAGGAAGGAGAGACAGAGCCAGGTGACAGCCATGTTGGTCCAGCAGAGAACCCAGGCAAGGAAGTGGGCAGGGGAGTGGGCCTGGAGGAAGGGAGTGGAGGGGGCTGTCCGCGTGGGTGGGGGCTTGGTGTGCTCTGAGCTGTGTTTTTGTGCAAAAATTCTGGTAGTTGCCCAGGACAGGAATGGAAGGAGAGGGAGGAAGAAGATGGAAAAACCATGTAAGACTGTGAGACAGGCCCTGGTGGGACAGAGGAAGGGCAGGGTTTGCACATATGGTGGTAAGGGCCGTGGGAAGAACCGTCCCTGAGGGAGAAGGAGAAAGCAGCCTGTGTCAGTCAATTTTCCATAGCTGTAACAAAGCACCTGAGAAAATCAACTTAAAGGAAGAAAGGTTTATTTTGGCTCATGGTTTCAGAGGTTTCCACCTGGGGTCACTCCGCCTGTCACTTTGGGCCTTGGGTAAGGCAGCACTTCAGGGTGGGGAGTGAGTGGTGGGCGGAGCTGCTCCCCTCACAGTGGCCAGGAAACAGAAAGAAAGGGATGGGGGGCACAGAGAGAAAGGGGCCCAGCAAGATTTACCCCTCAGGAACACACCCCCGGTGACGGGCTTCCTCCAGGGGACCCGCCTCCTGCAGTTTCCACCACTAGCTGGGGACCAAGTCCTCACACACGAGCCTTGGGGAACGTTCTGGATCCGAGCTATAGTGGGACCTCAAGCTGCAGAGATGCAGAAAAGCAGAGGAAACTGCGGGCCTACTGTGTGGGTGCCGGCGGGGTCAGCGACAGGGCTGAAGTGTGGCTTCGATGCAGTCCACACACCTGTCATTCATTCATTCCATAAATGATGTGCTGAAAATTTGTTTCAGGCTCTGGACCAGATGGAAGAGGTGACAAAGGGGACTTTGGACAGCCCATGTGCCACAGAATACCTGCTGCAGCAGCAGGAGACCACGGAATCCTCACCTTCTCCTTCCTCCCAGAAGGGACCCAGGGGCCCCCACGCCATCCCCACTGCTCCCTCCAGGCTTGACTCGAGGTCCCTGATGTGAGCCCCACCTCCCTTCCACTCTGATGGAACCTCGCAGGGCTCCTCCCTGTGGTCTCGGATACGGTTCTTCCCGCTGTGGGGCTGTTTGCCATTGTGCGTCACCTCCCAAACTGGACAGGGGTCGCCTCCCTGGCAGGAACCTCCAACCCCACCCAGTGCAGCCACCGTAGGGGTCTTGCAAGCCAAAAAGAGAGTCTGAAGTAGCATGCTGAGCTACCCTAGAAAAGGACCCGAGAGAAAAGTCATCACGAAAGGGTTCCATATTTCTATTTAAAAAATTAAAGAAATGAAAAACAAGTCAAAGCAACCCAGCTTCTCAGAGCTGGGGACGAAGCCCGTTCCTGGGGACCAATGCCAGCATTTTGATTCTCATTCATTCACCAGGCTGTGGCTACCCTGAGCCAGGCAGAGATGAATCTGGCCCAGAACCGCCCCCCCAGCAGCTCCCATGGGCTCCAGGAACGTCAAACATAAGGCTGGCAGAGCGTGCCAGGTGCACTCCTCAGTGTGGAGGCCCAGCCTCGAGCACCGCACAGGGCCAGCCAGGCACAAGGAGGAGGCTTTTCTTCAGAGCAGAGGCAGAGAGGTTGAAGCCAGGCCCTTGCTGGATGGGCTCATTGGAGTGGAAGGCGTCGGCCAACCTGTTCATAACCTGTGGACCCGGCAAGGCCATTAGGCCGATCAGACCCTGGGGCTTGCCAACTGTGCTCCAGGGCAGCAGACCTTGGTGACATTACCAGTCCTGGTGCCCAGGGGACTTTCCTGAGCGCTGCCTGAAACCGCCAGCCCCCGCCAGGGCCCCAGCTCCACCTCTCTTTCAAGGTGACCCCTGATTCTTCCTCCCCAGCTCCATCAGAATTCCCTCCCTCCCCTCAAACTTTGGGCCATCTTTGGGACTGGCCTTGGGATACAGGGTTCCAACTGGTCATTTGGGAATCCGAGTACTTCTTTGTCCCTTTGGGGCTGGTAGTGCTGTTTGAGGGAACAGAGAGAGGACCTGGAAAAAGACCTGGAGGAGGTGACCAAACTGGGTCAGGAGTTTGCAAGATGAAGGAAGGAGGAGGAAGGGACGGTCAGGCAGAGGGAGCATCGTGGGCTCCGGGTCGGAGGCACGAAAATCCTTGGCATATGCGGATAAAGGGGAAAAGTTAGGTGAGGCAGAAGTGTGGGGTGCACAGGGGGAGCCCTGGGTGTGGAAGAGCACACAGAGTTCCCAGGTGCTGATCAGGCTGGACTGTCCATCTAGTGCCCAAGAAGGTGGACACAATGCGTCCCAGGCCCCAGCACAGAGCGCACATCAGGGGACCCAGCAAGCGATGGCTGCCCAACCGCCTGGTGGGGAGGACTATGCCTTCAGCCTGCCCCATTCCCCCAAAACAATAGCCTCCTCTGAAGAGTCTCTAACCCACCCCAAGAGTGGGGCGCTTTCCGGCTGCACCCTGCTTAGCCCTCCGTCCTCCCAGGGCTGCGAGCCTGAGATCCTATCGGCCGTCGTCTTTATTTTTCATTCATTCACTCACTGATCATTATCCTCCAAACCTCTGACGCTCAGACAGGCCGTCCATTTAATTTTGTAAAACTAAACATCACGCTGGGTTCTCTCAGGATGCACTCTGAGCGTGATGTGTTCTGCGGAATGTTTTTTGAGAGCAATGAAAAATCTAATTTTTGCCCCCCAGTCTCAAGATGTGTCAAACATAATTTATGCCTGGACATAATTCATCCCTCAAGATAAATATTGAAACCCAAGAGAGGAGAGACGGCTGCAGCATTTCCAGGGGCAGGGGAGGTAGGAGAGGGGGTCTCCCTCCTGATCCCACCACCGAAGGGGTGCAAGAGTGTAAACGGAACGAAAGTCAAGTAGCTAACCCCAGGTCTGGACTGGGTCTCCTTCTAGAAGGCCTGCAGATTTTTTTTTTTTTTTTTTTTTACAGGCCTCTTTTGTGTCTGTTGGACTGTTGCTCTGTCTTGAATAAAGTCTCCTGCAATACAAGTCCTCGGTTAAAGTCACCTGCTGGTCTTTGTCAGCTGAGCTTGACGCTGTCAAATAGTGCAGAGCTCCTTAAGCCAATACAAGTCATTAAGGAGGAGGAGAATGGAGATCCGACAGGGCGGACGGGAGCCATACATAATCAATTGATATCTTCCTCTGCCGGAGGCGGGGTCCCGGGGAGCCCCGCTCCCCACCCGCCTCATCCGCTGGGGCCTCCACCCCTGGATCCAATTAGGCTGCGGCTCAGCGGGTCTGAGGTTGCATTGAAAGGCCATCAGTAGGAGAGCCCATTAATAACTCGCCAGAGCCCTGTGTATTGTAATTGTCAGGCTGCAATTTACAGTAATCCTCCAATGCAAAAGCCTAAATCGCTGCAGCTGATTGGAAATTCATACGCCCATTTGCAAGAGAAAAACACAAGCTGCGTGGGTTAAAAGGCCAGAGCGTGCAAGTGTGTGTGTTGAGTGACAGACATTTTAGTACTAGCCTGGGACTATATTTTAAAAGGTCACTGAAAACTCTTGGCTTGGGCCCTCTGACAAACAATGAACGTTCCCTATATTTATTTGCCATCTCTTTGTTTTTACAGCAAGCAGAATAAATGAGTTAAATGACGTTGTGCGGGCCTGCACATTGTCAGCACAGGTTATAAGTCATTATTAAACTCCATCAAATCAAACCAAACCCGGTCAAGGCAATGAGACTAAAAGTTATTTGCATTCCTTCTGTCATAAAAAATCATATCCCCCTTTCTCAAGACTTTCGTTTCTTTATTAAATGCAGCCACAAGAGTATTTCAGGTCTGGCAATATAAGCTCAGGAAAACCTTCTCGGTATAACTCAGTGTAACAGCTTAGACCCGATTCCACTAAAAAGTCCCAGCTGAACATATCTGGGCACTCAATCAAGACATACATATTACTTTTAAATAAGATTAACCTCTATATTTTGCTGCTTAAGTTAAAACTTTTCATGTCATTCTCTACTTTTATATAAACTCCAACATAATTCTGTTTTAGCAAAATACTTCAAACAAATTAAAAACCTCAAGTAGAACGTGTCCTTCGCAGAGACTTTCTTAATGGCAACGCAACACGTTGGCTGACACTAACACACTTTTAAATAAGATGGATTTCCCCTACACTTCCCTGCGTTTGTAATTAGGGCAGTTGCAACCCAGGCCTTGTTACAGCGGCAAAAGCAGTTATCTGTGTTCCAGAAACTGCTTGACCAATAGCTCACCCGCGACCCGCAACATCTGTTTAAAAAATCGCTGCTTGTTCCCTATCTGTCTGCGATTGGGCTCCCCATCGATGGTGAAACTGGAAGCGATCGGCGGGGAAATCATGGGGGAGGATGAGGAGAGAGGAAGGAGGAGGACTCGAGGGGGGGGGCCCTGAGTGGCACTCATGGTGAACTGTGGTGTCTTCCTGGTCCTGAAGAATGCTGGAGTGGGGGATGAGCAAGACAAGTGGGCAGCGCCTCTACTCCTAACCCCAAGAAAGATGTCTGTGGTCATTATTGAGCGTGGGGATTTGGAAGGGCCACCTCTATGAAAGGGGAACTAGGAGGGACTTCAGCACCCATTCACTGGGCTCTCTCTCGGATTGAAGGAAAGAACAGATGATCCGTCCGTGGTGTCCCCCCCTCCCACAGCCAGTTGTATTTGCTGTGTCTTGAGGCAGAAGCAGAAGTACACTGGTGACAATCCCACATCTTATTCTCTCATCTCATCTCTTCACCAGGGCGCCCTATCATAACTCACGAGGAGGCACTCAAAGACCCCAGGGCACTGTGCAGATGGCACCAGTGGCTTTCCAGCCTCGTGCCAGATTTCTACCCCTTTACCTCATCAAGGGTGATGATAGCCCTTGATGAGGGCTGTCATGTAATAGGCATCAAAAGAGAAGCTCAAAGAGGTTAAGGTCACTTGGTGGTGTGGCAGGTCCCTGACTCCTGCTCCTTGGTGTGCTTGCCTTGCTAATACCCACCTGGGTGTGGGCAGGGCCTGGGAATGTGAAGAATGTTCTTGCTGTGATCAGACTACCTTATTCAGCAAAGGTGAAAGGGTTTTGTATATGTGATTAAGGTCCCTAATCAGTAGACTGCATTTAGGGGAGTGGGGGTTTGCAGATGTGATTAAGGTCCCTAATCAGTAGACTGCATTTAGGGGAGTGGGAGTTTTCCAAGTGGGTTGACCTGAGCCAAGCTACGCCGACTCCAAGCCCCAGTGTGAGACAATGAACATGGGATTTGGGCCACTAAATGTGGTGGCTTGTTACAGGGCAATAGAAAACAAATACTCATGGCCAGGAACAAAGCCAGGGCCCTGGCTACCAAATAGGCTTGTCCTACATTCACACATGGACACTTTTCAACCCTGTGTGTGGACTTCTTTCAAACACTGAAGTCCAAGCATCAAATGGAAGCTTGCTTTTGTTGTTTTTACCCGTTCTTTTTTTTTTTTTTAATCTTAAAAGATATTTATCTGCTCAATCTTGATTTGGCGATCACTGTATTAACTAAGAGCTTCCTTATAATATAAATACATTTCTTTTTCAAAGGCCCAGTACGGCAGCACACTTGGCACCAAAAAAAAAAAAAAAAATTCTCTTGTTAAGCTCATAAACATTAGCACCTTAGGAGAAAAGCCAAACCTTTAAAAACACCTGGCTAAATATTTCATAAATACAACACACAGCCAATTCCTACAGTGGATTCACTAGATTTACAACCATCAAACTATATTAAACTTACAATATCACGATTTATCCCCTATTAAATGGAGTCTCGTTTTAGTAATATCTCACATTTGATCCGGAAGGACCTCAAACACCTTCTACCCTTCACCAGGGCGCCCTATCATAACTCACGAGGAGGCACTCAAAGACCCCATTGTAACCCTGCCACCTCCAGGACAGCTCACCTACCCAGGGCAGGTGATGGCTGGAACGCAGGGACTGCTGTACAGAATTCAGAAATGGCACCACGGTCCAGACCCTGGCAGACCAGAGAGTCGCGCACCGTGAGGTGGTCCCCACGGGTTTCAGCCCCAGTGATTTTCTTTTCCATTATTTGGAACCTGGGCTTCCAGTGCACTTGGCAAACTCTCACGGTGAGCAGAACCCCAGGCTGCAGCAGTTTTCAAACATTGACTTTTGGTGGCAGAGCTGCTTCTCCCAATATATTGTGGGAAAAAAAGAGAGGACAGCAGCCATCCCCCAACAGCCCTCCCTCTGGACATGGCTGTGTCCACTTCACACAGCTGGGGACCCTGTTTCCATCAGCAGTCCCCGACCTGGGCTATGCATTAGGCTCATAGGGAGACTCCTTTGAAACCAGATGCCCAGGTCCCCCCCAGAGGTTCTGATCGTGTGGGGGTTCCCTGGTGTGACCAAACACCATCTGACACTTGAGGAACCTGAGACTCCAAGAGGGAAAATGATCTGCTTAAGAAAATAGTTTTAAACGACAACCTAGAAAAACACAGCCCGTCCTCAGGTTTGCAGGGATGTCATTATCCACGTTGAAACTGTAACCTGGGGCTAAAATGTGTGAGTTAATTTTGAAGATTTATAGTGATCACATACACGTCTTAAATAATTCCTCAAAAATATTCAGGGCTTTATGATATGAGTAAAAACCATAAATGACATCTTAAGAGCTTCCCCAGATCCATCATTTAAAGAATAATGCAGCCTACTAAAGAGACACAAATGGCCATTATACCACTAACCATGACAACGGGAGCAAGATACTCTGTAAGAACTCCTATTTACCCCTCAAAACCCAGCTGAAATCTCACCCCTTCTGTAAATGTTTTCTCAATATTCCAGACGCCTTCTCTGTGCCCTGGTGGGTTCTTGCTTATCAAAGGTGAAACAGGATCGAAATTTAGTGACACACGATTGTTCCCAGCCCTAAATGTGGGGTCCACAATTCACACCTTTACTCATCTGTGGATGGAAATGGCAGTAGTACCTATTTACACAAAGCAAAGCCGAGTGCTTAGTACAGTAAGCACTTGATATGTGGGATCTTTCATTGCTATTGTACAGTAAGCACTTGATATGTGTTATCTATCATTATTATTTAAACTCGGCTGCAAGTTTTATTGCCTCCGTAGCAGATATGGTTCTCTGAAAGCTAGGGGTTTTTCTTGATGTAAGGTCTGTCTCCCCACCCCTTCCCATCCTGCTGGAATTTAAACATCTATGTCTATCGGACCAAAAGGCATTGACCCCACAGTGCCCAGAAGTGAGTTGACCATATTGGGCACTGAATTGAGTCATGAGTGGATGAAGGAAGCGAGGGTTCAGCAGAAGAGCAAGTCCAGCCCCGATTCACACCTCCATTTCTTGTGCATTCACGATTCAGGTGCTTGTGGCTCTGAGTATCATCATCTGTGGGCGGATCCCCGGCCGGCTCCATTCTGCAGATGAGGAGACTGAACCACGAGCAGTCCAGGTTTGGCCAGCATGTCTAGGCCAGCCTTCCCCCAGGCACAGGGCCCAGTCCCCACTGGCCAGTGTCCTTCAGGATCCCTGGCACCAGAGGGTTTAAGGCCAGCTGTCCTGGGGGCACGTTGGACACTGCAGATGCCCAGGCAGGCTCAGAGGCTGGTTGGTGCCTCCCTCTGTCAGTGTGGCTGGTACCAGTCCCCAAGGGCTCCAGGGCACTGATGTGACAGTACAGAGCCTACAGGGCAGGATGGGAGTCAGGGAGCAAGGCCTAGGGGAAAAGCAGAGCTGCCGTTCACAAGAGCTTTTCACAATGATGACGCAGCACCCAGGGGCTTGGTGTGGCCTGCCCTCCTCCTGCGGATGTCACTGCCTGGAACCAGGGGCATCACACAATGCCCAGCGCTGGCGCCACGCAGAGGGTGGAGAGAGGTGCCTGGCAGCCTGTTGCAGTCAGCTTTCCTCACGGTGACCAAAGGACCAGACAAGAGCAATGTAGAGGCATGAGTTTCAGTCCGTGGTTGGCGACCCCATTGCTCTGGACCCGAGTGAGACAGGGCATGCTGGTGGGAGGGCGTGGGGGAGGAAGGCAGCTCGGGACACGGCAACACGAAGCAGAGAGCGCTCCACTCACCAGGGACGAAATATAAAGCCCCCAAGGCATGCCCCAGCCCCTGCCTGCTTCTCCAGCCACCCTACCTGCCTTCAGTGTCGCCCAGTTAGTCCATCGTATCCGCAGGTAGTTCACGGGTTAGGCCACAGCTCTCACCTCGAACCTTTTCCCTTTGGAAAATTCTTGCATTGCCGCACACACGAGCTTCTAGGGACACCTCGTCTCTAGACCGTTATGCAATCAAAGCAAAAGGGGAAATATCAGCTACAGGATGCAGCACCATGTGAACCAGCTGCTCAGGAAAGACACGGGCGTTTCTAGACATTGCTCCACTATGTCCGACTGCCAGGGAGCCCGGCTTCCTCCCGACCGCCACACGCCAATACTCAGAAGAGGCCCGGGGCCTGCTCCTCTTGGTGACTTTTTTTTTTTTTAACTTCTAAAATTGTCCCACTTTGCTGGTAGCCCTGCCACTCCTGGTCCCCAGGAATCACACGAGCAGAGGCAGATGGAGGACAGCAGAGCGATGGGAGACGGATGTTGACGAAGGTTCTGCTGCAGTCTAGCTACCTTAGGCACTGGGAACACGTGGTGGGTGGGACATGTCCTTTGCAACGCGGTGGCTCGGACATGTGAAGAACTCTGTGTGCTGTGCTGAGCGGGCTGAGCACCTGTAGAGGGGACAGCAGGCTGAGGAGGGCTGGGTGTGGGGAGAGGGAGGTCTGGGAGGAGTCGAAGGCAGAGCAGCACACAGTAGGGCTCCCGGAGAGCTGCGGAACTGTGGGGAAGACAGGGCTCCCATCCCTGGGTGGGCAGGGGCAGTGCCCAGGGGGAGAACTGGACTGTGTTCTTGGGACCTTCAGAGGTCAACGTCTTAAGAAACTCGTTTCACCTAAAACATGCATTTCAGTAGGAGCTTCACTTTGCAGTCGTTTGTTCCAGGCCACATTGAGCCAGGATCCCAAGGACTAGACTCAGCCACCTGAATGGGGAGCCCAAGTGACCCATGGGTTACAAAACCTCCTGCTCCTTCCAGGCCCACTGCAGGAACAGCGACCGCCTTCAGGTGTGACGTGGCCGGTTGGCCAATCACTATGGCCAGGCTAGGTTCCCGGATGCCATCGGTGTGGCCACCTAATGCCCAGGTGCCCTGGCTAGAACATGTCGTGTGTGGCTCAGGACACACCAGGGTGAGCGTACTCCAAAGATGTCTGGCCTGGGAAGTTTGGGAGATGCAGCCGTCTCTGAGACCTATTGTGCCTAGCATAATAAAGGACCCGAGAAGTCCTGCCAAGAGTCCTCTTTAATTTCTGTTTACACAGTTCCTCAAACGGTTAACCGAGAAACATTTTTATTTTTCTTTATTCCATCTGTTGCTCTTCCTGGAATCTACCCAGATCTCCATCCAGTACAGTAAATTCAGGCAGAGAGGGAAGTGAGGACAGGGCCAGTGGAGAGAATCTTAAGGGAAAGGCAATGTTCAAAACCAAATAAACAGTGCCTGTCTAGCTGAGCCCATGGCGACAATCCCAGCGACTCAGGAGGCTGAGGAGGGAGGATCGCAAGTTCGAGGCCAGCCTCAGCAACTTAGCAAGACCCTGCCTCAAAATAAAGATCAGGGTTGGGGGTGTAGCTCAGTGGTAGGGCGCTCCCAGGGGTTTAATGCCCAGAACCTAAACAAACAAAAACAGGGAACATACGATGTTAGTAAGCTATCCAAGATCCATTTCCTTAAAAAGTTGGAAAAAAGGTTGAGAGAGGAAGAGAGCTTGGACAGCACTGCTTCACCACCTGCACCTGCTTGACTAGTCCAGTCACCCATCACCACCCACCACCCACCACCCCCCTGCCCAGCCAGAGGGGCCCGGGAGGACTCCCCAAGCTCATGAAGTGTCCTGCTCACTTTGCAGGGGGAAACGGGCACTCTGGCCACACTTGGCAGCAAGCCCGAGTGTGTGTGTGTGTGTGTGTGTGTGTGTACATGCATGCATATGCACTCACGTGTGTGGGAAAAGCACACACTCTGGAGCCAGCGTCCCTCACTAAGAAAAAGGCTCCAAGCCTTCCCCAGTCACCTGGTCCCCAAAGGATGTTGGGAGAAGCATCCTCAGTCTCGGACCTGTTACGATGACACCTCACAGCTTAACAGAGGTGGCTTTGGGGGATTCTCTTTTTCTTCAAAATAGCGGGACAGTGAAGCAGGACGGGGACACAGGGGAATGTAGAGGTCAGGCAATACCTGCTTCCCTGGCATCAGGCAGAGCAGGGTTTAAAGTGAGGGGTGAGTAGCTTATCTTCCCAAGACTGGCCTGGTGCACACAGTCCTTCCGAGGACACTGGGTGTGTCCCTAACTGCAGGCTGCTGTGAGCTAGGTAAGAAGGAGGGGAGGTTCCAACTCTGGCTCTGACAGGCGACCCTAGGATGCCCCTTCCTTCTTTGGAAGATAGAGAAACCATCTAGGTTATATGTGGAGCCGCCGTGTTCTGGAACTGCCTCCTGTCCAGCCTTGCTAGCAACAGGAAATGTCTCTCGTGCAGACACACATCCATATGTGCGCACCTTTATTTCAAATACTCTTACACAAAGGCAAACGTGCTCTTGTGTCGTGCTCGGTCAGGCCGTCCTGACTCCCTGTTCTCCAGCAGCTGCCCGTTCCATTCTTGTCCCACCAGCTGACCCGAGGACTACAGGGACACAGGCACTGGAGACACTGAGTCCCACCAGGGACCGCACCGTCACCCCTTGTGAATGCATTTAGCCCCAACAACTCCTGGTTCTCATTGTATGGATGAGGGTGTGAAGTGGGGACAGGCAAAGAACCCTGCAAAGCCATCCACACTGGAGGACAGAGGGTGTGACTCCAGACTCCAGTCTGGACCTCTATGATCCACTTCCCTCCAAAGTAACCACTTTGGTAACTGGACTGAGGAGTAAATGGCATAAACGCTGTAAAACATTTAGCACAGACCTGGCACGTGTGCTCGAGCTGAGTTACTCTTGGCTAATAAAAATCAGTTCCACGAATCCTTCTGTTGAGGCCAATTTGTTTTCTGATCTAGGATTTACGGATGGTAATTCATGGCCCTCCTCATATATTATTTAACACATGCAGCGGGGTCCACTTGGAGACAGGTAGATGCACCTTTATGAAATCTATGAGCAGACCCTGGTGGAATGGAGGCTGAATGGGCTCAACTCACTGTAGGTCAGGTTTTGTATCAACTACATTCCAAAAAAGTTGAACTTCAGTACTTCTGGATTTTGCAATTAGAAAGCTATCTTGGCGGCCAAGATGAGCAGTATTGCCGGTATGCACAAGGCAAGGATATTAATCAAGGATATTAATCATGCTTTTGTTTCTAACATACAACTCAAATATCAGGGAGCAGGCTAAATGAGGGCAGTGCCTCCAAATGCTGCAAGTGTGTGAATGTACAAACAGGTAGCCTTCCAACCATGTGGACACATGTGCACATGTACCCTTGTATGTTAGACAGCTTTTGCGTTGCTGTGACCAAAACACCAAGAACTTATAGGAGGCAAGTTTATTTGCGGCTTGCAGTTTCAGAGGCTCCACTGCTCTGGGCCCATGAGAGCAGCATGCCATGGGGAAGGGCCCGTGGAGGACAGCTCTCAGCTCAGGGAGGCCAGGAAGCAAGGGGCAGGGGAAGGAAAGGGAAGATGCACCCTGCGGGGCTCACCTGTGACCCACCTGTCTGCAGTTACCACTCAAACCAGGATGGACTGAAGAGGTTACAGCTCTCATAATCTAATTATTTTACCTCTGATTGTTCCTGTGTTGACACAGGAGCTTCTGGGCCACAATTCACATCCAAACCATAACATGTTGTATTTACACACGCCAAAACTGTATTCTGAAGATCGGTGCACTTCGTATCACCGTTTCTCTTCAATTGTAAGGAAAAAAGGTGGTTCTGAAATCAAGAGTCCGTAATGTGTTTTTGTTCTAAGGAACGTGGGAGCCCTGCGTGCTGGTTTTAGAATATTTGGAACCACCAAGGTAACTGCTGGCATGAGATAAACTGCTGGCACAGGGGCCACATGAATTTTGGTCCTACAGTACTGTAAGGTTCCTTGTTTTGCGGTTCGGCTTAGATAAATGGGTTAGACAACTGAATGGTTTTCTCCAGCCTGAGCCAGGGGCTGGGTCCTGGATCTACCCCACGTATAGATAAGAGCAGCCTTGGAAGAGGATGAGGTGGCTTGATGTGATGCATGCCACAGCTGTGCTAGTGTGGTGGGCCACCTTCCCTTAAACACGGGTTGTCCTGTCTGAGATGGGTAGGTGGGGTGGGGGCCTGAACCACAGGCAAGAGCGGGGCTCAGACCTTCCCACCAAAGGCCTGTGTTCTCTGCTCCCCAGGCTCCAGTTTTGAGTACCACCCCTGCTGTGGTAGAGCAGAAGGCACTGAAGCCTGCAGCAACTTGCCCAAGGCTGCAAGCTGCAAGGAGCAGGCCACAGATGCAGGAAGAGCAACTGTCACACCTACAACCAGCTCTATTCCAGGAGGAGCTGGTATATACCAGGATATGGCCACAAGCCTGGGCTGGTGGAGGGAGCAGGTGAGTGGAGGGAAGAGGCGGGCCCTCGCAGGACTGGAGCACAGGGGCTCTCAAGGCCACGAGAGGAGTTCAGGTCTCTGTGGATGTCTACTTTAAACAGAGCACTCCGACTACAGAATGGAAAATAGGCTAGAGAGGGACAAGAGTACACGTGGCGGCGACATGCCCAGGTAAAGACCACACTAGTTCTCACCATGGTGGGGATGGGATTAGGTTGTGCTCAGGAGGCCAAATCAACAGGATTTGCTGATGGTGGACTGGCAAGATGCAGAACAAGAGGGCAGGACAGGAACCAAAGAGCATGCTGGGGAGGCTTCCGGCCGGGGAGCAGAAGGCCTGCTGGCAGCAGAACAAGAGGAAGATCAAAAGGTTCAAAAGGTGGTGCTGGAAAAACTGGATTTTCACATGCAAAAGAATGGAGCTGGCCCTGTCCCTACACCACACACAAAAATGATCTCCAAGTGTCAATGTAGAGCTAAAACATACTGCTAGAAGAAAACAGTGGAAAAGCTTCGTGACACTAGGCTTGGCAATAGTTTCTCAGGACACCAAAAGCACAGGGGAAAAAAAAAGAAAAAACAAAATGATAAGTTGGGTTTCATCAAGATTCAAAATCTTTGTGCATCAAAGACCATTATCAAGAGAGTAAAAGGCTACCAAAGAATGGGAGAAGATATTTGCAAATCATATGTCTGAGAAGGGTTTAACATCTAGAGGATTAAATATCTACAGAAAAATATATATGTAAAGAACTCCAAAAACTCAACCAAAAATGGCTAGCCCAATTCAAAAATGGGTAAAGAACTTAAAATAAACATTTCTCCAAAGAAGAATGGCCAATAAGCACCTTTGAAAATGGAAAGATGTGCACCACCCCTCATCGTTAAGAGAAATGCAAATCAAAACCACAGTAAGATGTCATCTAACACCTACCAGGATGGCTACTACCAAAACACCACAAAAACAACAAAGTGTTAATGAGGATATGAAGAAACTGGAATCCTGACTAGTGGCCCCCGGGAATGTACGGGAAACAGTATGGCAGCTCCCCAGAAAATTAAACACAGAATCACCACATGACCCAGCAAGGCCACACTGTGGTTCTGCACCCTATAGAACTAAAGGCAGGGACTCAACGGGTACATGTACACCTGTGTTCACAGCAGCCGCACTCACTACTGCTGACCAGTGAGAGAAACCCAAGTGTCCAATAGCAAAAGGACAGATCAACAAGGCGTGGGGCCCACACACAGGACGGGCAATGGCCTCAATGGGCAAACGCTGACCCTGTTAAATCGTAGATAAACCCTGAAGACATACGCCGAGTGTCGTAAGCCTGACACAAAAGGACAATCATGTCTATTTCATGTCTATGAAGTTACACTATTGCAGAAAGAATGAGAGTGCGGGCTCGTGGAAAGCGTGGGGTGAGTCCTGGAGGAGGATTGCAGTGCTGATGGTCGTACAGCACCGAGAACTTTCTTTACGCCATGGGACTATTCACTTAAAGGGGTTAAAATGAGATGGTGAGGAAGCATCCTCCTGGCCTGAAGGTCTGCACACAGCTGAGCTGGCTGTGACCTGGGATCCACCTCCATCTAAAACCTGCCTTGCGGTCATGGATCTGCACACACAAAAACATTCCAATTCCATTTTGAATCTTTTCACTCACATCTCGATTTGCAAAGTGATCCCGTGGTGTGGTTGTTAGATATTGCTGGTCCCGGAAGCCACAGAAGGGAATGACTGCTCGTCTCTGGAAGTCACAGTCAACAGTGGCAGAAAGGAGATGAGGCCACGAGGCTCGGCCGGATCATCCAGTGTGTTCTGGGCAGGACCATCCAGTGTGTTCTGGGCAGGAACACCAGCACACACAGGCACGCAGCACTTCCCCAAGTACTTAGGGTTGAACTACATATACTTTCTTCTCCTTTGGTTTAGGGCCACCAGGAGGGATTAGGAAGGGATTAATTTAAACTTGCAAAAGGGAAGACTAAAAATTTTTTTCTCATTCTATAAAACATCTGCCTATCATCTTCCTACAGTCAAGTGATTGCCCCTTCGCGCTTAGATTACTTACCAAGAGGTTGACTCACAAGCTTGAAGTAATAGAATTCTTTCTTAATAGATAATATGGAAAATGTGTCCTAAAAACCTGGAAGCTGAACATTCTGTCCACTGTGCTTCAGAATAACTAATTTCACGTAAGCAATGTGTCAAACATATCACCAATGATCCAGGACCTGGAACACGTTAATCAACTGTGACATAATTTCAGAAAAAACCACACTTGCAAAAAGACAACTGTTACAATATAATTCTGTTGGTAGACAAGAAGCATAATTTGATGAACCAAATTTCCTCCTGTGAAAATATGGACTCTTACATGATTCACCAGGGAATTCAAACATTTTTAAAACATTTCTGCTACCACTATTTAAATGTTATCATCCACATGAAGTAAGTCAAAACTGGAAGGGAAAAAGATAAAAGGACACAAAGTGAACAGACCATAACTTTATTGGAGATTTACTTGGCTACAATTATTACAAAAGAAAACAAAAAACAAACAAAAAAAGGTAATTGTGATCCATAAGGTGCAGACTGCAAATTTCTGCAGCATGATTACTATGAAAGAATTACATCATGTTCCTTAAAAAACAGCTGCAGCATGTGATGTGAAGATTCTATTGTCAATGAAATGATGTATTAGTATTACTTGATTTTAGTCATTTTCCTTTACTCTATTTACAGCAGAAAAGGCAGAGATCTTCCTCCTGTTCATCTTTGCATTTTTGCTATATAACCTGCTGCTGCAGTGAATTTTGAGGGCATCTACAAAATTTAAACTGTCTGTGGTTGACGTCCAAATATGGATAGAAAAAAAAACAAGCAATGATGAAAACATATTTACAAGTTAGTTCTGAAAGCTCATTTTCACCGTTAGTGGACAATACAATGGTCTCAATGCAAATTCCCTAGATATTGCTACTGGCACCTCCAACAACTTTTAAAGTCATTTTACTACTCTTGGTCTTAAACATATCTTTAAAACTTCTCATGTACAATATAAAATAAGAAAATTTATTTGGAAATAATTAAATTTCAGAAAAGCAATCAGTGGCTGGAAAAATATACCTATTTAGATGTGATTAAAAAAACCACACGGGTGGTACACACGGCATGAGCTCCTCCTCCACGGACAACTGTAAACCAGCTACAGACTCAAACGTGACTCGGACACAGGTAAATAAAGACGCCAGTCTCTGCTGGCCTTCGTTTCTGCGGGAAAGGATTAGATGCCCTAACCGAGCAGGATACAGAGTTTTACATTAACAGGGCCTTAAGAGTGTGGTGGGGTGGGCCCGGGTCTTGAATACTCTCTGTATTCTGCGGCCACCACCCACTGCCAGGAAACGACTGGAAGAGCCGACTGCGGGTGAGCAACTGCAGCTGGGAACTGGACACGCAGAGCCAGAGCCGTATCAAGACTCTTGCTCCGCAGGCAGGGCATCGAATCTTTCTGAGGGCAGGCTATTATTATTAAGAAAGTAAAAATAGAAGTATTTTAAGGGATAATTACAGGAGTGTTAGAGGTCATTCTAAACTTAATCATTTCACACATGTAAAAGAAATGTAACAAACATTTTTAAAACATAATTAAGAGTTCAGTTAACAAATCTTTGCAATACTTTCACAAATGGTAAAAAATGCCACAGACGAAAATGACCTATTTAAGTTGTGCAAGTATATGACACATTGCAGGCATTATAATCATCTTTTTCAAATTCAGCAAATCAAAACAGCAGCAAGGCCAAACCACATTTTTCCTCTCAGTTAAGCATATTCTCCTTGAAATGAGGTAAAGCATGTACCAAGTGCAACGCTCATCTGTGCATGAACAGAACAGAGGGGGAAAGCTCTTCAAAACGCAGCATAGTCAGGACTGCAGAAAGTGTATCATGAAAGAAAGGAGACATTTACAGTGAAGGTCCATGCCAACCGACCTGCACACCATCAGGGTTCCTGCAGTGGCTCTGCCGAGCGGCACCTCAGCGGTCCATTATCATGTGCCGGGGACAGCCCCACTCACCAGCCCGTTTCCACGGCATGTTCTGCCCCCATGGCCATTGCAGGGGCAAAAGATGCACACACAGTTTTAAAGTGGGGCAACAGAGTGACTTTTTTCTTAATTGACAGATGCAAAACATGTCAACAAACTAAACTGGGGAAAACTTGACAGCATGAAAACTCAGCAGCACAAAAGCGTTCATAACCATTTAATGTGTCTAAATAATATTGTTCATTTATTTTTTACTTAGTCACCAGGGGATCATAGAATGCTTCAAACTGTTAATATCAGCTCTTTTTTTCCAAAGAAAAAAAAGAGGGGCAGTAATAGTAGTAGCTCATGTTTGCTGTTGATAAAACATTTTGAATAGTAGCAAGAAATTCGTGCCCCTGAGAATGTATGGCCTAATCATATGCGAGTCTGAACTTTTTTTAGTATGATCATAAAATATTTTTCTTAAGGTTACAAAATACATTGAGGCATTTTCAATGAATCATGACTGAAACAATCTGATTTGAAAGCCAAGAAGCCAGAGAACGCCCTAACACTGGGATAAATGCATCAGATTCAATGCAAAGCCCAAAGCTCCTGGCATCAGGTAGTTTATAAATTATCAAGAGAGCCATGATATGACCACAAATCATCCCACAAGTAAAATTCATATCCAGCCTCACCTGTTACCTGTACACTTTCATAGTTATATAATTCAGGAATCGCTTGGTTTTACCTAATATTATCGCACCTAATATATTTTTTTTAAATCAAATAGACATCCAAGGTTTGTACATCAGAATTATTTTTAAAATCAGTCACTTAGATTAATTTGCTCAAAAACTCTAAGAATTTAGATCTCAAATTAAGACAACAAATACACTGGAGAAGCTCAACATCCCCTTCACTTGGGGCTGAGTATGAAGCAGTATGAAAGCTGCTGTGTGTGTGGGCAGAGGTCCTTCTCTGCGAGTGGATGGTGCAGAAAAATATCCAAATGTAATTGAAACGTAAATGCAGCATTACATGAAGCATCGACTTCAAAACGATGTGCTGGAAAATACGAGACACCTCTGCTCAGCTTTCTTGAACTTCAAGCATAATTAATGGGGCAAATTGCAGCAAACTTCTACTGGTATTTTGGTGGGAGCACAAGACTGACCCACAGCTTTAAAAAAGGTAAATTAAGAGGTATTATAGTTACAGTGCAAAAAAAAATTAAAATTTCAAGCATAATACATAAACATAGCACCAAACAGGGGGAAAATGCATGCAAAAGAAAAGAAGAACTGAGGTATTGAAGTGAAGAGTGCCTACAAGTCTAATCAAAGAAACTCTGGCAAATGCCTAAATTTTTTTCCCAAGATGGAAATAATGAGCTAGTTTACCTAAATCAATGACCTAAACCACAGATGTATCAAAGTCACGGCAGACCATCGCCAACGTTCCACTCCCGTGGCACTGCCAGCACAGCTCTGGGGAGAGTGCGTGCCACGCTGGAAAGCACAGCAGGAGACGCAGGAGAGAGGACTATAGCAAGGTGCTCTGTCTGCTTCTGCAACAAACCACCAGCCAGTTATAAAGTCTGCAGCATAGTTCAGGTGTGATATGTCTAAGGGTTATTTCATTAGAGCGACAGCCTACAGGGCAAAATCACTCACCACAAACATTCCCATCACTGGAACTACCTAGCGGGAGGTTTTTAGTAAAACTGGGTATTTAGCCAAAGATCATTTTGATTACGATGTTAAAAAAATTCATATTCTGGTTTTTAAAATGTCTTTGGAATACATGTGACAGGAATTCTAGTGTAATCCTGTAGTAACAACTATACTAGTGAGCTGTAACTGACTCCATCTCAACATCTAATGTATAATAAAACAAAGGGAATGTAAATGGTTTGTTCAGAAATTAAAGAATATTCATGAAAGTTTTAATTTTAAGGCAAGAACCTTTTTTATGCAGGACCACATGGCATCGAAAACTCAAATTTGATTCACCAACATGCCAGCCAATGCTGATCCACAATCCACTCCTTACCATCAAGTGCAACAGCGCCTGGAACTTCACCTTACACAACACAAATGGAAAGAAAAGCCTACACCTGCTCGCTCCTCCTCTCGCCGACTGCATCGCTCCACTCGGGGCAAGGACTCCCGCAAGAGTGGCACTACCACATGCACCGAAGGGTGTTCAGGACGCTATGGAATTCTAGGGGCTGTTTGAGGATTAAGCTCCATGGCCTTCTAACGCTAGGCAAAGCTGACAAACGCAAAAAAAAAAAAAAAAAAAAAAACAGACAGACAAAAAACCGTCAATAATTATTTGAACACTTGCTAAATGTCGTTAAAGCACTCTTGTGATTTAAACAAAGCAGAAGTGAGGAAAGAAGACAAGATTGTGTTTGCGCAAAAAACTAAAACTACAATTAGTTTCAAAAATTTTATACATATGTTAAATGTTTTATTCTGTTATCTATCTTGTTATCAAACTTTAAATTCTGCCTTCCATTCATTCTGCTCAATACCAACTTAAATCATTCTTTTTGATTTAAATATTTTCCCCTTAATTCTGTTATTTTATTTTATTTTGTTGTTGTTGTTGTCTTTAAGTTTAAAAAGGGGCTTCAGCTGTTGGGAACCTGAGGTTGATTTGCTTTGAGGCTTCGGAGGGCTCTTCTTGCTGCTGCAGATTTGGCAATCCTGTAACTTCGGCCAACACCTTTGAATTTCCCCTTTCCTACTACTTCCACAGTGACTCTGACCTTCCCATCGTAAGTTCTCTCAGCCGGGCTGTAAAAAACCCAAACAGCCTGAGTTAGAAGTCAGAAGTATTTATTATCATTGTCAGTCAGCATTCCGTATGCACTGTCAGGCCGATGTCCTGGGTACGAGCTGACACCGAACAAAGGAAACGTGCATTAGGGCTAAACGGGGGCACACCGCCGACAGAGCAGCTGCCGTTTCTGCCTTAATTTAGCTTTGCTTTATAAAAACAAAAAAGAAAAAAAGAGCTGTTTAGTCAGATGAAAATTGGATAATAGCATGCCACGGCATCAGTATTTTTCAAAATCATTGTTTAATGATATTTCAAGAACTTCTCCCTTTGCTCTTAAGGCAGTTAATTATTTTCCACACATATTGTTTTGCTCACCTAAATTTGGCAGTTTCTGGTTCCATTTCAAGCAGTTCTCGCACAGGGGAACGGGGCACATTTGCAGAAAACTTTTCTATAATCAAAATCAAAGAATTATGTGTGTAATATCCTTGAGACATTTTTAAATTTTATTTTTATTTCAACAAAGAATCCATAATACCTATTAGTGGTCGCATCATAGGATAGTACACCTGCCACACCATCTCCAGCGACATTCCACTATCCATATAGATGGCACCAGCAAGTGACTCAAAAATATCCCCCATGGCCTTTGGAACTTCAATATCCTCCTCTTTTTCTTCATCCTCCTCTGATCTCCTAAGCTATAACAGAAAGTGACGTAAGCCAAAGGTTGCAGAGAGGCAGTGCACAGACGCGTTTTCTTTCCTTAGCTAGTACTTCTAACAACGCTAACAATACCAACCATTTATGGATCGCCTGCAACACTGTGATAGATTTTTCCACAAACATCATTTTTAATCTTAAATAAAAATTTAAAAAAGGAGAAAATTCCCTGCCCCATTTAGCATCTACACCCAGCAAAGGAGAAAAAAATTACTTCTAAATTAAAACAAAAACAAGTTTAGCACAAAACTAGAGGTCGATAAGTGTATAAAAAAACCCTTTTTCAAATTCACTCATAATCAAAGAATTGCACACTGAAACAGTCCTCCCCCCAGGAAGGTTGGCGAGGATGAAACAGGACGCTAACGAGGACAGGCTGGGCAGGGTGTGCTCTGCTCTGGGAACAAGAGAACAGGACTTTTATGGCAGATTTTTTTTTTTTTTCTGGAAGATTTTCCCCTCCAGGCTCTCTTTTCATTAAACTACTTAATAAATGTTCATTATAACAGAGTACTTGACAGTATATTCAAATTAACAGGCTAAAATTTTACGTATGTATCAAAAGCCTTTTTAAAAGTTCTAATTCTATGATGCAATTCTGCCTCAAGAATTTTTCTTAAAACACCCATGTTTACTAGAAGTCCTAATTAAAAACTATTAACTATGCAACCATAAAGAACCCTAAATTAGCCATATTTGACTCCACTACTGAAAACCATAATGCCAATCAATACATGGAAAGTCAGCTACAATATATTAAGTGAAAAGAACACTATACATTATTCCATTTTATGTGTTATGCATGTTTATTTTTATACACATTAGCAATAATACATCTCAAAATGTTAATATTAGTTATTTCTGGGGCAGCATAATTAGGCAACTTGAATTAATTAATTAATTTTCTTTGTGTTTACTTATATTTTCTAATTTTTCTAAAATAAACGCACAATATCTGTGAAAGAGAAATAAACAGAGGACACTTAGTCACACAAACTTCTCTATGATGCTGAAAACTAGAAAAACAAGGTGCTTACTGTTCATATGTCATTGTTTTGAAATAGAAAGGAATTTTTGAACTTAGTAAGTTAAATTCTCTCCTTTTATAGCTGAGGAAACAGAGAGAGAGAAAGAGAAACTTCTTTAAGATCAAATATTAAGCTAGAAAAGCCAGACCGTGACATTCCCAATAAGCGTCTGTAACTTCTATACACATTTCTATAAACCAAGGGAAGTCAAAGAACAAACCCTAACAGAACAGTGTGCCCCAATGGCATCAAAAAGAGAACAGAAATCTAATTTAGTGAATTCTTCCACTTTTGAAGTACAATATTCCTAAAGAGTGAGAGGAGCAGGGACACTGGGACCTGGATGAGACAGTTCCTGCCCGGCTGGGCTGCGCCCGCTCTGCATCAGAGCTGGCCCTGCAGGAAGGCCCACAGGAGCCTGCCCACCGCCCTCCCTGCAGGGCGCAGCTGTACAGGCAGCACTTGACGCTCACCCTGTGGCAAGGCTTTAAAAACCTACGTTCACTTTTTTCTCACAAAAAGCAAAAAAAATTCACTACAGCCCAACAGTAGTTTGGAGCAATTAGAAAAGAGAGGAGGTACAAATTAAAACAAGAACAATTAAGACAGCTACAAAGTCCAGAATAAACTCCTATACAATAAGAAAACAAAAGGGATCAGAATGAGAGGAGTAAGGAATGGGAGCGCTCTCCCAGGGCCCTGGGTAGAGGGATGAACCCTGGAGGGTGGGAGGTGGCTGGCAAGGCCTCCGCAGCACCCTCTCCCACAAGGGCTCTGGAGAGCTCACTGTGGGCAAACATCAGAATTCCTTCTATCACCAGAGGACCTCTGGCTGAACCTACCGGAGATGCTTCCCAAATCCCAATGGTTAAAAACTTAGAAGTTTGGTTTTCAGATGAGATTTTCCCATTTCAAGTAAAACTGAATGTATTTGCGATGCTTACCTCAGATATTAGCAAATATTTCAGATGCATTTTAAAAAGAAAAAAGGCATCATAAACCACCCTGAGCTTTCCCCAAGGTCAAGCCTGCTCTGGGGCAGGGGGAGGTGCCCTTCTTTAGTGTGCATAAACATGGGAGCCTGATGAGGGGTGGCTGCCAATCCGCAGCGCCTCCTCTCCACTTCAGTACTGTACAGCCCAGAGTGTGGGCAGTCAAGTCCAAAAGCCCACCTGACCACAGCAAGTCACTTCTCAGTTCTCCCTGAGAACACGTAGCCTGTGGACAGCGCAGCCCTGGCCTTCAGGTGTCCCTCTGGACAGCAATTAAGTCAGAGCTCAAATTACCAAGACTGCTAGTGGGATGGCTTTCTTCAACACTGAATTCAACATATTTTAAATGGCACTGACCTCAGAGTCCATCCCTTGCATCTCGTTCTTCTCAAGCTGAAACTGCACAAAGTCGTCAATGACATGGAAGAGCTCGGGAGAAACAGCTTTAAAGTACTTGTGGTAGTCATACTTCACAGCCAGTGACGCAAAGATGGTGTTGTTGACCAGAGCAGAGCGCAGGTCGGTCAGGACCCCTGGGGAGTGCTGCCGTGGGTCTTCGTAAAGGTGCTTGGTTATGAGGTAGTCCAAAATTGCATCTCCCAGGAATTCTAAGCGCTGGTAACAATCTGCGCGAGGATCCAAGGTGGAACCATCAGCTTGTGCAGCAACATTTACTCTCCTTCCGAATACGTAACTGATGTGAGGTGTGATCCCCAGACCCGTTTTAAAGACGTCTATTTGTATATCTTCCTCAATGAGAAAATTACTTATATCATATCATACTAAAGCCTCTGAAAATTAAATTTTAACAACAATTTAAAGCAAATTTATTATATATATAAATTGGGGTCATAAAATCTTCAAGTGGCCAAAAAAACTAATTTGCTATTTGCCAGGTGATATATCTAACAGGTGCTCACCTTCTTTGCACCTGCTGGCCAGGCAGGAGCTGGGCACCCTCTAGAGTCTCCACACACACTGCCGCTTCAACGACACCAGATCCGACACACACCTGCCACCCCTCATGCTGTGCTGCCACGCTGCGCAGTGTCTCACCCACACTGCAGAAAGTGTGGCTCAGTGACACCACTCTTCACCACTCCTGACAGAAGGAGACCCTCTTCTCAACTGGAACTAGAATGCTGAATCTGACACAAACCAAGAGACTGAGGAAGGAGCTGTGTGCGTGAGCAAAGCACTTGGGCAAGGATGGATGGCTGCTAAAACGTGAAGTTTTCAGTGCCAGCTTACGTCCTGACCTGCTAGCGGTGACTAAAGGAATCCACTCAGCTGCGGGAATGCAGGCAGAGAGACATGAAGTGACCGGTCCCAAAATAGCCATGGAGTCAAGAGCCAAGGGCTGAGTGGGACAGGCTGGCACCCAGGCCTTGTGCCCAGCAGAGTGAGCACAGAGCAAGCACCACTTCTCCCCCCGCTGAGAAAACCATTGACCTACATCAGTCCTCAAGTCCAGAATCAGAGAATGTTTCATACTGTGGTTTTCTATTTTGCATCTCATCTTAATCTACATAGTGTAATCATACAAGCTACAAACTTTATGCTTTGATATTTTGGATTCAAGCATTTATTATTTTCATACAGAAAACAAAATATAAATTTTGTTTCCCAGGCTGAAGCTGAGTTTTGTTTTAATAACTTGTGCTGCTTTCTACTCTCACGGATTAGGAGCCTCTTTGATAGAGGAGGAGGAAAGAGACAATGCAGAGTAGAAAGGTGACGGCAGAACGAGGGCAAGCGCAATGGAACCTTCCTGTGAAAAAGTTTCCTTTAATCTTTTCATCTTCAGATTTTTTAAAAGACCCTAAGACCTTGAGAGAGGGATGTTTTTGTCTACTAAGAACAATAAAAAAGATTTGGAAACACATGCAGAATATATTAATAAATCAAAAGCAGCACTGAGTGGGCATCAGAAAGATACTTGGATAAGATGGGAAAGAACAGCAAAATAGTAGGGCTCAGATTTCCCTAACACTGCAACATCTAGGAGAGCACCCAGAGTGTCACACTCCCAGCTGTCAAAGCTACAAAGCAGTTCTTACTCCCCACAAGACGACGAAAATAAAGGATTCTTTCTGTTCTCGTCTGCTTCCTCTCTGACCAAGCACATTAAGCCCAGGACTGTGCAAGCACAAGCTGTTTTTATAAGGCCCAAACAATGGGACGCACACAGAGGCTCCTCTGCAGGGACAGGGCGCAGGTGGGCTCCTTACCAGTGATAGTGTTGTAGTGGTAGGAGGCATGCGTGAAGGCCTGCAGAAGGTAAGCTTTATTCTTGAATCTGTAGTTGATTTTCTTCTCAAAATTTTCGAACCCTGATATCAGGTGATTCAGGGTTTTGTCTGCATCTGGATGGTCAAACATACACCTTGGGGGGATCTTCAGACAGCCGTACTCCAAGTCCCTCCACGCCGAGGGCCGAGGGCTGGCCGCAGCACAGCTCCCTGAAAGGTTCTTTTGTTGGCTGCTGAAATTCTCCCGGGCAGGGCACAGGCCCTTTTCCCGAGCAGTCCTCTTAATCACCGGGAGCACCTTCAGGCCGAGAGAGCAGAGGAACAGCTGAGCAGCCCGCTCGCCGCAGCTGGTCAGGTAGCAGCCCAGCAGGGCTTCCACGCAGTCAGCTATGCTCTTGTCGGCAATGCACTGCTCCGTGTGCAGGTCGTAGGAAATGGACTGCTTTCCTGTGTCAACGCCACAGTTTTCTTCTGACGGATTCCAGAACCCCACCACAAAGTCATCCTCCTCAACAGCTTTGCTAGGATCCAGATAGCACATGGCATCCCAAGAGCTGTAGTCAAAGTCCTCAAAGTCTGATGAAAATGGCATGCTACCTAACGAGGACTTTTTGGGCATTTTCCACTCATATGCAGAATCAGTGGTTGAGAAAGGAGAAAGAGAAATCTTCTTTACAAAAGCTCCTGAGCCCATCAGCATGTTATCTATGAACTTGATATGCTCCTGATCATACTCCAGGAAATCGTCTTCATACTCGGCTTCCTCCTTCGGAGCCCTCCACATCAGGTCCTCCTCCTCCTCCTCCTCCTCCTCCTCCTCCTCCTCCTCCTCTTCCTCCTCCTCCTCCGAGTCGTCGTCCAGTTTGCCATTAGCCAACATGCAGTCTTTTGTCTGAAACAGGGAATGGGGAGAAGGAGGGGAGTCATAGCTGCTGTTTTTAAAAGGGTTTGAAACTCAATAAAAGCAAGGGTTATGGATAATTTCAAATGACAACCACAAATGCTAAAAGGCAACTTTAAAATCATGACCATTTGTTTTCAATTAACATAAAATAAGTTATTTAATCATATAAACAAAGTAAAACATGTTCTTTGAATGTTCATTTTCTAAGTTTTAAAATGACCTTTATCCAGTATAAAGCTTTAAGTTTAGACTCCTGAACATGGATATAAAGTTAAAATTAATGTCTACACTGCAAAACTTCAACTCTGGCAGGCCACACAAGGCAGGCACTCATCTGCTGATCACAGAGATATCCCACTTGGCTGACAAAAGTTTTAAATCATGGTGAACTAATTTCCAAATTAATAAAATGAAATTCCAATGTAGAAAAGCGTTACCATTTCAATTAAGTAAATGTGTACTACAAAAACAAATGAAATTATTTTTAAAACCTTATAACACTAAAAACATATGCTAGGGTTTTATAATAAAGTTTTTCTCCTGACTTCCACTTCAAATCAAAGCACATTAGCTAGAATGTAGAACCAAACTGCTTTGCTTTCTAACAAATAAAAACGAATGCTGAAATAAGCTATGAATTTGAGAAATTATGTGTTTCCTCTCACTCTGAGCTGCAGTAATCAGAGTAACAGATTATAGCATAACTGACAAAAATAGAAAATTTAGACTAACATGAAACACAACAATCCAATTGCTGTCAAAAAATCTTTGCTAATTCCAATTTCTTTGGCACAAGCTTATTTGTGAATGACAACCTTAATAATAGGCTAGGCTTTTGTAATGATGTAACTTTTTCACAATGCTAGAAAGATGCCAAATTTCTGTTAAGCGTGAAAACAAAACAAAATAACAACAAGTCCACCACTTTCCTTTGGGGAGAAAGGCAGGAAGGCATGATTCAATTTTGATTGTAACAACTTTTCAGAGTACTCTGACAAACATTTGCAAACTGCTAAGCAGTTTTTAAATAGTGCAAAGATTTTCTTTTAAACCAGGTTTGAAAGAGAAACACTTGATTTTGCTGAAAAGAAATAACAGTAAGGCAAGCCGTATATCTAGAACTATATATCCTTCAGTTTTTAAATTAAAAAAAAAAATTTTTTTTGAAGAGTAAGAAAGGGCACCAAAGAAAACTACAGTGGTAGACCTCAAGGAACTACTTCCTGCTAAACCGCTCTATTTTCCAAGGTAATATGAGCTGTTCTTAACTATTGTTTGGTTCTTCAGACAAAATAGGCCAAAATGCAATTTAAAAAATCAGACTGGATAATTTTTTAAAAATTAAAAAAGTCCTTTTGTTTCTTTAATAAGGCATCACAATCAGCTGAAATCAGCAGAACACAAGGACACAAAGGATCAGTTTTTATCACCAACAGTGTGATCCTGGGCAAAGTCCTTTCATGCTTCTGGTATTCAGATTCTTTATCTGAATAATGCGGGGATCGACCTCACAGAAAGTTCTCCAAAAGCACTTCACACCTTGTAAGGGAAACATCAGCGTGAACCCTTTTCTCTGAAAGTTCACGTCACCTCTCTACCTGAGTCACCACCACTCTCTCTTCTTGGAGGCACCTGTGTGCAAAGGTGTCAGCTGACCCCATCTGCCGCAGAGCAGGAGTAAAGGGGGGGGGGGGGGTTGCGGTGGCAAGGCACAAGACCTCAACATGATGCAGGGCCAGTTCCAGTCACACAAACCAAGATGGAGGGCCAGGCTTACGATGCGCTCCAAGAACCAAAGTGCCACACCATCAGAAACCCAAGGAGATTGAGAACCTCCATCTTAAAACAATAAAAACAAAGCTGACATGCCGGTCACCTTTATGCTACAATTTTTAAGAGTCAAATATATTATGAAACAGGGTTTATTTATAAAGACGACAGCTGTTATTGGAAGGTTTTTCATAGCAATGCAACATATTTTCTAAAACTCAATCTATACATTTTCTATTGGTTTTACATATTTCTAAATTAATAACAAACATGATTTTTCTGAAGTAACCTGCATTAAAATATTCTCTTAATGCTTTTCCAAATAAGAATCATTTCTGTAATAAGTCAAACACTACATGAGTTAAAGTAGGCTCAATAAACAGGTATAAACTGAATAGTCACAGAGTAGACTACCTGTAAATACTAACGACATACCTACAACACATGTCCTAGGAAAGGCGTACAGAAATGCTATGCAGAAAATAGAACCTGGAAAACTGTGTGCTCGCCATCAGCCTGAGGGAAAAATGAAGTAACATGAGCCAATTTACCTTTGGTGCAGATAACCTGGGACACGAAGCTGCCTGAAGATGTGTGTGGCTGGAGAGGCCCCAGCGCTCTCCCACTGTCCACTGGGCAGCTGCGTCACAGCGCATAGGCCCCAGCCGCCCTCTGGTGGCCTTCAAGACAAGACAAGGGCAGGCAGCCGTGCTACATGGAGTCTCCTGGAGCACAACTTCAGGATCTCCAGGACAGCACAACCTTTATGTGTGATGATTTCTCCCCCACCCCAGTTCACAAGAACAGAAACAGTCCTGAGAAAATCCTAAGGTGCAAAAGCTAGATCCTACTGAAATCAATCACTCTACACACAGCCTGAAGATCATGGGTCACTGAAAGTCATTTCCTGGAATATAGCTAAGGATTTAGAATAAACTGTAATACATAATAGTAAAGTGAAACTTAACGGGCTGTGATTTTTTTTAAGTCAAAATATAACAAAATCTCCTGCCTTTGGTAAAGGAAGATAAAAATGGAAATTATCCTCCACAGAAAAGATGGTCTACTTAAAAAGAATTAATTTAATATATTAAATATCTGTTGTAAACATACCATGATCAGAAAACAAACAAAAAACAACAAAATTCACCAGCTACCAAAAATAAAATACTTCCAATTACTAAAAACTTACCATTTCATCCTTTTCCCATTTATCTGTGTTACTTTTGTCTTGATTTACCACATAACCAGGAGGAAGCCAATTCACAGGGGGATCAAATATAGACACCACCATGCGGCTGGGCAGTCCCTTCTTTTTGCCAAGGCGATAGAGATTACAGTTGCTGACCTTCAGCAGAAAAAATCATAAGACACTTACCATTAAGATCACTGGGGGAAACTACACAAGGCTTATTAATATATTCTCAGCTAAATGTTCTTTATGTTACTATAACGGGTTACCAATTTTAAGGGCTGCATAGATTTTTCTATGATAGAAAAAAGAGTTTTAAATTCCCAAGTATTCTATAACTTTTAGTATAGTTAGTTAAATATTTCTTTTTTTTTTTATTGGTTGTTCAAAACATTACAAAGCTCATGATGTATCATCTTTCATACATTTGACTCAATTGGGTTATGAACTCCCATTTTTACCCCAAATACAAGTTAAATATTTCTTAATAAAAAAATACACTGTAATTTACATTATATATAACTAATATATATGTAAATATATGTATATAAATGTGGATTCCTTATTAATGAGCCAAAGTTCAAAGTCTTCAAAACAACCTGTTAATATAAAATACAAATTACTAATTATAACTATCAATGTAAGAAAGAATGCATGTCCAAAGGTGCTGTGCAGTACTCACAGCCTTCCCTCCTAGAGCCTACGTACAAATGTGATTTCAACTGTGATGCTCCTTTGTTTGGATGGCCTGCATGACATTTCATTCCATGGTCTGAACATGGAGCAAAGGCAGTGCAAGGCACTCTCTCTGCACATCCTGCTGCGCTTCCCTGCCCACCCTGGTCCAGGCGCCCTTCCCAGAGCCTCTGGCCTCTCCCTAACCTCTCACACCACTTCATTCATCTAGTTCTCACTGGAGACTCGGGTTCAGAACTGTCCACCCCATTTCCATTTTCTAAAAATATCACTGCAGCACTTCCTGAGCCCTTGTGCATGTCACCCCGCTACTATTTAGCCAAGTACCCAATCTTGAAAGGCACTTGGCCAGGCAGCCCTGTGGCAACTGGTCAGAGGGACAAAGCAGTCCCTGCAAGGTGACCGTGGTGGGGGAGGAGACCTGCCTAGGACGGCTGCTGTGTGCCAAGCGCTCTCCTCATCGCCTGAGCCGGAACTGACTCCAATAAAATGTGAGTTGCCCTTTCCACACTCGACTATAAAGCCGCGCATAAAGCGAAGGGGACTCCCAGGAAGGGAAAGCACATTCGAAGCTGACACAAGTGGGTGGCCACATGGAGAAGAGAGAAGGAACTAAAGAAGAACTCAGGGATGAGTTGAAATTCGGGACAGGCAGGAGGCAAAGGGGGAGAAGTGCCGGGAGGAGCAGCAGGGCCAGCCAAGGCACAGGGCTGGGTGGTGAGCACGTGAGGTCCCTGTGGAGTAGCAGGCCACAGCCCAGTGAGGCCCGCCCTCGAGAGTCCTCTGACCTGGCCCTCATCCTGGCTCAGGGAGCGACAGTTATTTCTGTAAGAAATTAGGAGCCAAGGGCTCAGAGCAGACGCAGGGATGGAGTCCTCCCTCCTCCCTCAAAGCGCTCATCCTCAGACTCCCAGATCTTCTTCAGAAATCTCATCTGTCTCAGAGCTTCAACTCCCTCCCCACAGAGGCCTCTGCAGAACCACAGCTGAGTCCCAAATCCCAATGATCGGAGCATTTCCCCTTCATGTCCTACGAGGTCTCGAGGCACAACCCTCCCCACCTCCTACCTCTCTGACCTCCACATGGCTGCTCTCCTCAGCCTCCCGGCTGGCAGAGCTCCCGTCAGGGCATGACCACCCTGTCTCAGCTCATCAGAAGGCAGCAGAGGACAGGAGGCCGTGGTGTGGCCTCCAGCCTCAGACACTCTCCCGACGGTGCTGGGCCAGCAGGGTGACCGGCACCATCCGCCCACACTCCTCAGCACCTGCCTCCTGGAGCCCTGCTGAGGCAACTCCGGGTGGAGCCTTTGGAGAAGCGCTCAGCACAGTGCCTGCCGTGAGAGCACCAGAAACAGCTGAGTGTGACAGCGACAGGCAGGGTCTCCAGACTCTGCCCTTACTTGCAGCGTGAGTCAACCTCTCCTGCCTCCTGTTTATCTATCTATAGAAATGGAAGTACACATCTCTCCAAATTATACTCAGGATTAAATTAGGCTTAGGTATGTTTGTGCATGTGGTGTGTGTGTGTGTGTGTGTGTGTGTGTGTGAGAGAGAGAGAGAGAGAGAGAGATGCACACACAAAGTGGCCTCAGCAGTGCCTGGTGGTGGCTGAGGTGCCATTTCTTCCCTCCCCAGCCTCAGCTGCTCCCTCTCCCAGAATTCCAGCCTGCCCGCCCTGCTGTTCGGCCTGCTCTGGCTCTGCTGTTTAAGCCACGCTGCGTCCCAGAGACCACTCACGTTAAGAACTATCAGTTCACTATCGTCCTGGTCCCTCGCTTCACCCCCGACTAAGGCCCTCAGCTGGCGCGCCCTGCGCCTCCTCCACACCTCCCTCAGCTCTCCCACTCTTGGACTGTGCCGGCTGCACCTGCCGAGCGCTGGCTCCTCTGCCGTCACTGGTGCTGGTCACACGTGCACATGCCTCTTCTTCCAACTCACGAGTGGCCTTCCTTTGAGAGCCGAGGGTCACCAGCTCACTTTCTTTGTCACCACTTAACAGTCTGCGCGAGCCGCCCTGCACCCACTCTTGTCTGAAGCACACACACTTCCCCGGGGTCACGGAGCCTCACAGCAACTCTGATGTGACTCCTTACACCAAACAGGGACTGAGTGGCTCTGGGACGCCTGTGACTCTGTCCCCCACACAGCTCCCCGAAGCCTGTGTCCTACTCAAGTGTACACCCCCGTTTGCCCACACACGCCCTCCCACCCAAAGGCTTCCCATGCCTGGGGTGAAGTGCCAGCCCGGGGTTCTGTGATCCCTCTGTCTCCCTTGGGATCTAGGACTTAGACTTGCACCAACAGGTTTACCTGAACTGAATTTCTATGAATAAACAAAGCATACAAACATCAGTTGACCCCTGAACCCGAGTGTCGACAGCATGGAGCACTCGTGTCACCTGGCGAGAACCCACAGGCTTCACCTGGCCCTTGTGGAACGAAGGAGCGCAGCGCTTGGCGGACTGTCCCGAGGTCACACCACCCTGCAAACTACCAGCAGGCCCCTGAAGAGCCTGCCGCTCAACCCAGAGAACCACAGCTTACCTTTTTGCTTCTCATGTACGAAAGGCGGCCCTCGTGAGCATCAGGGTAAGTGCAAAACAGATACGTGGTGATGGCGTGCTTTAGAAAGGAGTCGCCAAGCATTTCAAGCCGCTCCAGGTTAAACCCATCACTGGCATTTGACAAAGTTAGAGCCTGAAGAATGAGTCCAGGATTGGGGCCAAGAGTCCTCGAGGAGTACCCAACAGAAGGGCTCTGCTCAGCACCCCTCCTGTCCATAAGCGCTCGAACGGTGTCTGTCGTACCGGGCATCGCGGCCATCACGGGATTTCCTTCTGAGGTAGATTTGTTAGCATTTCCATCAAGGTATTTATTACTCAGTAGAGTACATTCATCGCTGGGCTTGGGCTGGTTCTCATAATTGTATAAATTCTGAATGGGATATGAGGTAGTTGGTTGTACAGGTATTTCCTGCTTGTAGTAATTCAGCTGATTTCCTTGGCAAAAGTCTCTGTTAGCTAAGTCGTAACTGCCATTGGCAAGGTTTTTATTGTAAGAAAGACCATTAACTGCTGTCAGATCTGTTGAAACCTCAATCTGAAGCTTACTCGGCGACTCGCTGAGTAATGCTCTACAGTTCACAGACATTTGGTCGTGGTTTTCTAAGGAGGTTCTATTAGCACCTGGATGTGCAGCATTTTCAGGGACTACAATTGTGCTGTGCTTACAGTAATTATCATTTTCAGCCGTAGAGGAGTTAGAAATTGAGATGAAAGATTTGCTGTCAATAGATTTTTTCCACCCGAAGTCTAAATTAGGGTATCTGCAAAGACATTTTCATAACTTCTTCAGATCCCTCAAAAGGGCTAGCTAAGAACACAGCAATTTCAATTTAAAAAACTAATAGTAAAGAACAAAATAAAGACACTCCTCTACTTTTAGAGAGAAACAAGTTTCCAAGCTAGAAATCAACATCACTTGACACCCCACACAAAGTCAGTTATAAAGTGGGATTGGTTTCACTTGGCTGCCCTCTGCCCTGCCCGAGCACAGTGCAATGACTGAGGCACATGGCACAGCCTAAAGGTGGCCATTAGGACTTGGTACCCAGGTTCTCTGGTTAACTAGGTGAGCGGTTTACACAACTCTGTGGCTCAGTTTCTGTACCTGGAAATGCAGCTCAGGATTCCTGCCTCACAGGATGGCCCTTGGATTAAATGAGCTAATATAGGCTGCCTCATTTAAACACGTATTTAACGCTGTAGCAGGTACTCAATCAACAGAGCTGCGATTGTCAATGTTATATTTTTTAAAGATATATTTTTAGGGCTGGGGTTGTGGCTCAGCAGTAGAGCGCTCTCCTAGCACATGTGAGGCCCTGGGTTTAATCCTCAGCACAACCTAAAAATAAATAAATAAAGGTATTATGTCCAACTATAGCTAAAAAAATCAATATTTTAAAAATATATCTATTTTTAGTTGTAGATGGGCACAATACCTTTTTTTAAAAAATTATTTATTTATTTTTAGGTGGTGCTGAGGATCAGACCCAGTGCCTCACATGTGATAGGCAAGTGTTCTACCACTGAGCTTCAACTTCAGCCCCATTAATGTTGTATTTTTAAAGTTATTTCAATCCCTAGAATTGGACTATTGGATAACCAAAATTAATTTCAGTGGTTAAACCAAAAATTTCCTTAGGGTGCAGAGACTTTACTAATGGGGGAAAAAAAATAATGAACACAAAGAATACTGAGGTAGAGGTAGACCTTTTTTTTTTTTTTTTTTTTGTGGATTGAACCCAGGGCCTTGTACATGTGAGGCAAGCACTCTACCAAGGGAGCTATATCCCCAGCCCAGGGTAACTGCTTTTTAATATACAGGGTTTTCTTCCAAAGAGGAAGCTGTCCTAAAGACCTGTTTTCACTCACTTCCATGTCAGCACTGAGGGACGAGTAAGCACCTCTGCTTCTGGGCTCCCCTCCCTCTGTAACTTGGTAAGAACAGAGGACTTAATAACCTAATGTGCCAATTTTCACTTGCAAGTCCAACAAGACATTTTTTAAATGTGTTAGACATCCATGTTTTGCCTTTACTTTTTAAAGAAATATTTTATATAAAATTAAATTTAAATTAATTCCATTCTCACAAATAGGACTTCACGACCCATTTTTTCCTGGCCAACAGTACAGGCATACCTAAAATCCGCAGGAAGTGATCGGACTCCCACGCCAGCATCACTGGCTGTCTGGGCTCTTAGCTCCTCTGCAGTCAAAAGGCAGTGAAGGCGATAAAGTATACTGGGGAGACAGACTGCTTTTCTCCACAGCGATGCTGGAATTGGATGTATAGCACAGAGTTCTGGAACCAGTATCTTTGGAATAAGGAAAAAAGGTGAATAGATAAATAAAAAGCACACACGGGCGCCTGGCACATACACAAAATGTTTTTAAAGTAAATTAAAAGACCAATTTCACTAATGGATGAAGATGAAAATTACAAATGCTAATAAGATCTAATTTCACATATATTTTTTAAATAATTCTTTAAGCCTAAATGGAATTTGACCTAAGATTCATGAGCATGACTGCGTGATACAGCATGGACTAATGACAAAAGCAGAATGCTCAATCCTTACTGAAGAAGATATTCAAGTAAAATTCAATATATAATACTGATTAGAACAAAACAAAATCTAAGGTAGAGTGACTTGCCCCCAATTTGCAAATCACTCAGTGAACCTGATGATGTAAAACTGAAACTTATCTTCAAACACAGTGACGACACCAGCAACAACCAGTACCTGTTTATTCTGCAGACTCTCCCACTTGGCTTTTCTCTTCTCAGCACTGCTGAGAGGAAGAGCTTTCCCCTTCTGATTCAAATGTCGAGGTGTCAGAAGATTAAGTCTATAAAAATTTCAAAACAATTTTGTCAAACAAAAGTAAGTATGCTTTCACAGTGGTTTTCCAACTTCAGCGTACTCACTTAACCACAGACTCCTGAATCATACTCCCAGGTATGCCTGGGTGCAGAGGGGTCCTGATTTCAGAGTCTATGGGTAGGCCAGGGGCACAGGGAACCTCCACATGTGAACCCGACCTCCAAAATGAAACCCTCCAGTGCAATCTGACGTCACTTACGGAGCTCTCACCTGGAAGATGTGTGGTCCACATCCAGCAGTGGCTGGTTGAGATTGGTCAGGTCAAGGTTATACTTAGTTTTATAATATTCTGCAAAAGTTTCATACTCAGGGGAAGGAAATTTACTGAGTGGGGTAAGATCAGTGTACACATCAGCTACGTAAAATCGATGAGGCTGATCAAAATTGCGGTATCTGAAAAGAAAAACAATTACTTTTCTGTTTAAATCAACTTTTGTCAAGACACAACTGTTTTAATTAGAAACACAAATTATGATTAAGAATTCAAAAGGTTAAAAAGAAATGAAAACATTAATTCCAAAGGATGTATTTCAACTGAACAGGAAACAATATATTTTTTTAGATGTTGATGGATCTTTATTTTATTCATTTATTTATATGTGGTGCTGAGAATCGAACCCAGTGCCTCACCCATGCTAGGCAAGCACTCTACCACTGAGCCACAACCCCAGGCCCTAAAAAATCTATTTTTATCAATTAAAAACTGACTCTCTGCTCTCTCCCATTTTGTTATTTTTGTTCTTAATATCTACACTTTGATAATACATGAATGATATATGGTATCTTTGAGAATCTATTTCATCAATATAATCAAAAGAGAAAGCTTACAAAAACTTACAACTAAGTGAATGTTGGTTTCTTGTTTGTTTGTGGTACTGGGGAATGAGCCCTCATTTTTACTTTTCATTTTGAGACAAGGTCCCACTAAGTTGCTGAGGCTGGCCTAGAACTTGCAATCCTCCTGCATCAGCCTCCTGAGTTACTGGGATTATAGGGTGTGTACTCACATGCTCAGGTTAATGAATACTTTGAATATCACTAATGCTAACTGTGAGATATCTGCCACATAAAATGAGTTACTATTTCACCCATGACAGTGATAGACTGGTGATAACTGTCATTTAAAACATGGCTTTCAAGGCACACAACCCCTCCCCCCAAAAAAAATCAAACAAAGATTAAATTATACAAGTACTCTAATTTTTTGAAAAGTTCCTACATTTGATTTTATTGTCCCAAAAGTTCATCCTTAAATTTTCACAAAATAAGAAAAAAATATTCTGACTTCTTATCTTCACTGAGCTTACATAACATTTATATAACTTATATAAATTTTAAGAAGCAAAACTATTATATGTGATCAAATTATATAAGACTTTAGGGAATTAAAAGGATAGAGGCTTTAGGAAGAAAGACAATCAACATTATTTAGATGTTCTGACCCTCATAAGTAAAATCTCTTTACTGACAATGCTTAGGTTTCTGTAAAGCAAGTAGCCCAGAGAAAACAGCCCCTTCTACCGTGAAGGGTCATGCAGCCCCACTGCCGAGTTCACGAAGCACCACACTGCTTTCCCTCCCGCTTACGCACCTACCTTGGAATGATAACTGCATCTTGATAATCTTCTAATTTAAAAACAAAGGGAGTTTCTTTTGAATACTTTGTGCTGGGAATGCCTATGCGCGCTTCAGATTTCTCAATATCTTCCATGAATTTAAAATCAATGTCCAAAGTGCTGGAGTCATTAACTTAGGAAAGAAAATAGACTCTTTAGCTTATTAAAATATAACACAGATAAGATTCTTTCTGACTTGAGCTGTGTACTAACATGTACCTAATGTAGAATCATCAAAGTGAGAGACTGCTATAGTATATCTGATTAACTAATTATCAGCAAAACTTTCTTTCTGTGGCTACACTTCAAGCCTGGGCCCTTCTTACCAACGTTAAGAGGTAGAACACAGTATGCTGAATCAGCGTCTGTAGGTTTAAATTCTAGTGCAGGTTTTTCAAGCCGAAGAATATGTGAAAATATATACTGGTGAAGCCTTGTAATCAACTCGAGCATCTGCAGAGACAACGTGAATCCAGACTTCTTCAACTCAATGGATATGGTGACCTCTCCAGAGCGTGTGTACACAGGAAAGTGTGGAATCTTAGCAAAAAGAAAACAAAAGCACCCTTCAAAGTCAATAAGTCTTTACCCCAATATAGTTAACTTGAGAAGAAAATGATGCCTTCTATCAGCAGGAGAGATACCCCAGTCTTGAGAGATACCCCACTCTTTAAATGTTAAATATGCTGAGTTAACGAAGACACTTACTACTAATTTTCCTTTCCCTATTTCTTTTTTAAAAAAGCAAAATCTAAGATATTTTCAACCCGACAGTCATGATAGAAGGTCTACCTGAGGTATGGGTTTGGCTGTCAGTATCCCAAAGCATCGTGTGGTGTCTTCGGGGGGATAGAGCTTCCGCCTTCTGAAGTTAAGTTCATCAGGTAACGGAGTAGTTAAGACCATTCCTATCACATACAGGTAACAGGGCTGCTCGGGTTTGGGATAACTATCCCTTAAACACTCTGGAATCTAGAGTTGGAAACAAAAATTGAGTATCATGCACAAGTATAAATAGCCTCTATTCTAGGTGTTGGCAAAAAAATTCTTCCTAGCATACTAGGGTTGGGACGCAGTTCAGTGGTAGTGAGCTTTATGCGTGAGGCCATGGGTTCCATCCCAGTAACACAACAGGGAGCAAAAGAGGGAGGGAAGGAGAAAGGGAGAAAGGAAGGAGGAATCAAGAATCACTGCAATATCACCACTAATGTACTACATTAGATCAATTGTATTTTTTAAAAGAATCTTCAGTCATATTTTGATATACTGCATAATTCCTTAAACGTTTTTCTATGCATAAACATATATAGACATATACACACTCCTATTTTTCAATACAAATAAAGTCACACAACAGACTGTGAGCATGCGTGTGTGTCTGTGTGTAAAATAATCTGATTTATCCCCAGTTAAGACATGAGAGTATTTTTCAATGAATCACCACAATCATTTTAATGGCTATCTCATTATGAGAGTGAGCCATAATTAAATCATCTCAATTGTTCCTAGGCTTTCACTATAAATACAGCCTACAGACTAGGGTCCCGCAGTTTCTGAGATAATGACAAATCACTGCATCTATAGTTAAAAGGTACAGAAATGCTGGACAAGGGACAGCAGAAGTCTGTTCAACAGTTCACAAGGCAGTACTGCGCTCTCAAAACACTCATCATCTGTGGGATCCGCCATATGAAATAGTCCAACAGGAAGACTCAGCATGAAGGAAAGGAGCTTTCACAAAAGTGGATAAAGCTCATGAGTTTTACAAAACCAATATGGCTGTGAATCTTGAAAATGCTTAGTTGGGTATACATTTGTTAAAAGTGAAACTAAATAAAACCTGTAAAAGCAAAAGAACCATACATTTAGATTAAGATAAAAGTATACAGCAAAATTTTGCTTTTGTTTGAAGTTCTTATGACATAAAAATATAAGTATTTTAAAAATAAATACTTTAGCAAGTATGGCTATACCCAGAAGTCAGACTCGGAGGTTTTAGTGTGTGAATCTGCCAAATGTCACAGACCAGGCGACAGTCCACAGAAACCACCTGTTCTGACCCCAGAGGCCCACACCTGACCTCCTGGCAGAGACCATGCTCCCACCCTGTGCACTTTTCGCCTGCCCACTGCCTCACACACACCTCTTGTCTCAGTGCCAGCGGCAAGCAGGGCAAGACTCACACCATAAGGGAGAACCCAATGGTGTCTCTGACTAAAATAAACTCATTCTAATGAGTCCAAGAATCCTTTTGAGGAAAAAACAATAACCCAAAATGAATAAAACAAACAATATCTAAAGTGAAACAAGCTAATCTGAGAGAAGTTATGAATCGGAGAAATGAGCTGATATCCACTAAGTGGGTCAAATCACAAGACTGGAAAAACAAGCACGCAGAGAAATTTAGAGTTGATACAACAGGAAATCAAGTCAGAAAGGCCAAATTTTTATTCAGTTCTAACCAATACTAACTGCTTTTGGGTAGCACTGCCTTCGTTTTGTGGAACCTGGTCTTCCTGGAACACTGGTTTCTTCTTCATCGTGTAAATCAAGCTCTTCCTCATATTTAACAGTTTCTTTTCCAACTGGCATCAAATGTTCATCCAGTTCACCTGAGAAAACAAAAAAGAGAGTTAATATAAACAACCCAGGTTTTGCTGACTGGTTAGTAAATAACCTAAAACCTATGCTAAGAAGTCAGTGAAAAAGCAGTGAGAACTAAAGCACTTCTACCTTTAACAAGGTCAAAGCAACCAGAGGTGAGACGTCAGGCAGTCCACTTTGACATCCACAGACTCAATATGAGCAGAACTGCAAATTCTAAGTCTCAAAACTAAAAACATCTAAGGCTGGATCGTAGCTCAGTGATAGAGGCTCACCTAACATGCAAAAGGCCCGGGGTCCCAATCCCCTTCACTGGGGGAACAAAAATGAACGGGAAAATAGCACATATCGCTTCTAAACAAAAGGCCACAGAGAACAAGTCTTCCCATTTAAAAACAAAATAATTAAACTCAACACAGTAAAGATGAATATGAGAGACTAGCCTCTCTCTCCCTCTCCCTCCTTTTCTGCCTCTCCCTCCCCTCCCCCCTCCCCCCTCCTCTCTGGCGCACATACACACACACACACACACACACACCCCTACACCTCTACACACAACCCTAACCCTAACTTTTATGTCCTTAACAGGAGTCAGAAAAGGAAGCAAATAAGTAGCATTTGTTCACAGCTAGGCTGTGGAGAGCTCCCGTGACGCGACGCGGCAGGCTTTCCAGTTATATTTGCATTTATATCCATAAAAGCTCACCAAGAGCACCATGTTCACAGCTCTACAAACTCCCCAGAAACGTGTCAAGTCCTGATGTACTTCTTTTTTACAATGTTTAAAACTTATTTTTATTTACATATGTTTTTCAAACATGTTTACTTACCAATTTTGTGCAGTTTTTCACAGCAAATGAGAGCTACGACTCTTTCAGCCAATCGCACACAGCTCATTGGTGGGCCCTAGAAATGACAAAAAACTTTTCCACTGCATATGCCTGAGGCCATATTATCACCAGCACATGAAACACTATGAAATCTCTGCCCCAGGATCTTTAAAGTTCAATTTACCAGAAAAAAAATTCTTCATATTTAAAAATACCACTATGCTTTTAAATATCCTAATCTCCATACTTGAAATGTTCATCTTTAAAAACTCTGCCCGAGAAAAACTAAGTCCTAACTATTTTAATAAATTTCATTAAGATTTTAAAGTACCTAATTTTACTCATCTATAAAAATACAGATACACTGGGATATAACACAGATTAGCAGTACTCAGCAGCTTTCTATGTACAATATAAAGCCATCATCTTGCAGTATCTGCAAATGAATGCTGGGATAACAGATTTACAAAAGGCAGATTTCTGAGCTAACAAGATAACTAGAGTAGCTCAGCTACATGTAATGAGTTCTGTGTCACGGTGAGTCTCGAGGTCACAAATGAATGATTCAGTCAGAAGTGTCTGCACAGTAGACCTCAGGGAACTGCAGAGGTCCCCAGTACAATTCTAAGAGTCCGTACACTGTACAGTCTATTCAAAATCTGAATAATCTGAATATGTAGCTGACTGCAGAAGAGAATTGAGTCTACTTTTCAAAGAAGACTTTAAAGCCAAATGTATAACTTGTATGTTTTAGAGAAGCTAGGAAAAAAATCCACTAATGACATACTTTAAAAGACACAATCCTTTATTTTTTTTAACTTACAACAATGGAGGCTCGAAGAGGTGAGTTGATTGGCAGGTAAAGAGTTGAATAAAATGTACCATCAGGCAACTCTCGGGTTCTACATTTGGGAGCTAGATGAGTAAACGGATCACTTGGTAATCTAGCACAGTATCTGTGAACAAAAAGAAATAATAAAGCTGAATATACAATGAAAAATAGAAAAACTTGTACTGATATTCACAATTGAATTTTGATTTCTCATGTCCCTCTTTCTGTTCACCGGATTGGCATTTCCATGTGAAGTATGTACTTCATTGCTTCAAACTTTCAATAAGATACAACTGAGAACTTGAAATTGATGTGTGCAACTAGGGAACTACACTTTTTGTGTGTGTGGGTGAGTTACTGAGGACTAAACCCAGGAGTGTTTACCCACTGAGTCACATCATTCAGCACTTTATTTTGAGATGAGGGTTAGGGGGCTCTCACTAAATTGATTAGGGCCTCAAACTTATGATCCTCCTGCCTTACTTAGCCTCCTGAGTCACTGGAATTACAAGCATGTGCCACCACATCCAGCTGGGAAAAGTTTTAATCTTACTTTAATTTAAACTGAACCTTGAATTTAAATAGCCATATGTGTCTAGTGTGACCATTTTGCACAGCACACAAAGCATTCTTCTGAATCTGTGAACAGGAAATATTGCCAGTGTTTGCTCCTTAGTAATCTTACATTCGCCAGCAACTATTAGGATGTAAGGAAGACATCAAAAAAAGGACACAGATAGCCTGACGTAAGAAGAGCATCAAAGCAAGAAGAGTGACAGAGCAGCCCAGGAAGCCAGGCCCAATTAAGGAGGGTGCTGGAATGACACCAGCCCTGAGAAGGTACAAAGTGGGCGGTCAGGGCACACCACGGAGTGCGGAGACTGGCTCCAGGCAGGCTGACAGAGCACATAAATGTTTATGTTTGAGGACCACAAAACCAGACTCCTCACCATCAGAGAAGGGAGGTACAAAGACAAGAAGAAATCTAGAACAAATCCTTTAGTGTCACATGAAAGTAGACGTACCAAAAGATAGGTGATCAGAAACAGAAGTAAATGGAGGCGTCAACATGTATTTGAACACAAACAGATATGAACATGTACATAATGTAAACAGGCAAAACAGCCCTGTCCACTAAAAAGTCTGGCAACATTAACACCCTAGTGTCAATGAACACACTTATGGTCCAGATCTTGATTTCTACACACAACTCATTCTCCACTAAAAGAAGCCAGGGCCCATGGAAACCAGCCACAGGATCAGGGTTGGGGCAGGAATCTATTCCACTTGAGACTAGAACATCTTGTGCCAGAAAAGGAGGAAGCATTCAAGAACAATGGTGACATGTTTAAAGACAGAGAAGCTAGCTTGAAAGATTCCCGTTGGCCAAATTGGAATTTTTGACATCAAAATTTATTTTACCTCTGAATAAAATTTGTCCTGATATATATCTAGGTATGTATCTGTCTTTCTTAATTCTTAGACATGATATCAGCTCAGGACAAAGTAAATTAGAATATATTCAAAAATATAAATTTATTAATAATCTTGCTTAATCACTAATGAAGTCAACATTAGCCAACATTTATAGGACAAAACAACAAATCTCAAGATTTAGAAAAAATCATCACATCTAATAAAATTATCTAATTAAAAGAAGCATGTTATCATGTCAACCTTATCAATGACTATTGCGTATTTATTACAATCCTGCTTTTGCATGAAAAAAACAACTTTTCTGACATCAAAATACTATAACTCATAATTGAAGACTGATGATTTCAAAATGTAAAAAAAAAAATAAAAATCATACTTAACAGGCTGAGACTTAAGTCTTGCAATACTCACACGTTTCCACACAAATGACCTGACTCCATACCTATTGATGTGTCCAATGGCTGTGTTGATTGTTACCCGGGGACCCCCATCATCAGGCCTCAACACATACGGTGGGAAAACGTCGTCATCATCCACAACAGGATCAACGTCAGCCTCACCAGTATCAACAGACTTGGAACATTTGTTTCTCAAAATCTGACATTCAAAAACAGAACTGAGATAAGAACAAATGTCTTCTCTGACGTATGCAAGTTGTCTTCCTCAATACCCACAAAGCTCTGTTAATGGGACATATCCATCTCTCCTAAACATATTTCAAAACTCTTTAAGTCACCTACTAAAGAGAACTCTTGTGCAGAATCCATCCCAGCTCTAATCATATGGAGACACATGCCACACAGTATCAGGTCTCATGCACACATGACCACCAGTGTTGCACAAATGCATATGCATTCCTCACCTCTCTCCACAACTTACGAACAGTAACTACCTTGTACCCTCCCCACATCCTTCCCCAATGATCCCTATGAACATTTTCATTGGTATTTTTTTTTCTTCCGGCTCCTTAATCTAAGGTAACACTATTCTCTCTAGTGCCCCCAGCCTTATTGTGAATTAGCACCTGCATATTAGAGAAAACATTCAGCCTTTAGTTTTTGGGGACTGGCTTATTTCATTTAGCATGATATTCTCCAACTCCATTTATTTACTGGCAAATGCCATAATTTCATTCTTCTTCAAAGCGGAGTAATATTCCATTGGATGGATACACACACACACACACACCCACACACACCCACACACACTTTTTCTCTATCCACTCATCTATTGAAGGACACCTAGGTTGGTTCCATGAGTTGGCTATTGTGAATTGAGCTGCTATAAACATTGACATGGCTGCATTTTAAGTCCTTTGGGTGTAAAGTGAGGAGTGGGATAGCTGGATCAAATGGTGGTTCCATTCCAAGTTTTCTAAAGAATCTCCATACTGCTTTCCATAGTGGTTGTACCAATCTGCAGTCCCACCAGCAGTGTATGAGTATACCATTTTCCCCACATCTTTGCCAACATTTATCATTGTCTGTATTCTTGATGACTGCCATTCTGACAGGAGTGAGATGAAATCTTAGTATAGTTTTGATTTGCATTTCTCTAATTGCTAGAGATGTTGAACACTTTTTCATATATTTCTTGATCAATTGTATTTCATCTTCTGTGAAGTGTCTGTTCAGTTCCTTAGCCCATTTACTGACTGGGTTATTTGGTTTTTTGGTGTTAAGTTTTTTGAGTTCTTTATATATCCCAGAGATTAACGCTTTATCAGCGGTGCATATGGTAAAGATTTTCTCCCAATCTGTAAGCTCTCTCCTCACGTTATTGTTTGTTTCCTTTGCTGAGAAAAAGCTTTTTAATTTGAATGCATCCCATTTATTGATTCTTGATTTTACTTTTTGCACTTCAGAACTCTTGTTAGGAAGTCAGATCCTAGGCTGACATGGTAAAGATCTGGGCCTACTTTTTCTTCTATTAGGCACAAGGTCTCTGTTCTAGTGCCTAAGTCTTTGATCCACTTTGAGTTGATTTTAGTGCAGGGTGAGAGATAGAGGTTTAATTTCATTTTGCTACATATGGGTTTCCAGTTTTGCCAGCACCATTTGTTGAATAGGCTATCTTTTCTCCAGTACATGTTTTTGGCACCTTTGTCTAGTATGACATAACCATATTTATGTAGGTTTATCTCTGTGTGCTCTATTCTGTATCACTGGTCTACAAGTCTATTTTGGTGCCAATACCATGATGTTTTTGGTACTATAGCTCTGTAGTACACCTTAAGGTCTGGTATTGTGATGCCCCCCTGATTCGCTTTTTTTGCTAAGGAGATTGCTTTAGCTATTTTGGGTCTCTTATTTTTCCAAATAAATTTTACGACTGCCTTTTCTATTTCTATGAAGAACGTCATTGGGATTTTAATAGGAATTGCATTAAATCTGTATAATAATTTTCACTGGTATTTTATTGTGAACTTCCAAACACATCACAAAATACTAATGGGTCTTTGTAATAGATATTCTAAAATTTCTTGTAATACATGCATTGCAACCCCTTGATCACACTATTCTCTGTGGATAAGTCATTTTTATCTAGAAGACACCACATTAAGTTTTTGACCTTACCTTTTCAATTGCTTTGTAGGTTTTCAGGTCTTCTTCAAAACTTTTTCTTTTGTCTGTATCTGCTAACATAATGTAATTAGAGATCGGTGCCCTTGCTCTTCCTTTAGATTGAACATAGGATCGATACTCTGTGGGCAAATCAAAACGAACCACCAAGTTGCATTTTGGAATATCAACACCCTCTTCTACAATACTTGTTGCAATAAGCAGGTTTGTCTCATGTGCTCGAAATTTCCTAAGTACCTGAAAAAAATCCGCCAAGAAAAGCAATTCTAAGAAATTTTCTCAAGAAAACAATATAATAACAATAATTAATAATGTCCGTGTCTGACATACATGCTGGGCAGCCTAAGTAAGATAAGTTAAGAGCATCACAGAAACCCATATGCATGGCTACATGGACACAGAAACTTTAATGACAGGAGTTTTCAACTGAAAATGACTGGAAAATCAAAATGCCTTTCTACTTTTGAGAAGTACCCATGTCACAAATCATAGCAAGCAAGTCTTCAAGTTGAAAGGGCTGACTTCTTTATTGACAAGTAGGTCTACCAAACTAAGTGACCAAATGAAACCACTTCTAGAGTCCTCTAGCTATTCTGATTCTGCATGCTGACACTTCATGTCTGTGAGACCAGTGCTAACATCCCACTGTGTGACAAATGAAACGGGGGCACTACCTCCAATATCAAAACTGCATCACTGAAATCGCTAATCCACTTAAAATTAAAAGTTGCAAGCAGAGCATTGCTTACCTTCTAGCACGTTTGGAAATTTCCCATTTAAAAAGTCAGAATTGATTAAAATAAAATGAAAGCTTTCTCATGTGAGATTTAAAATCTTATCACTCCCCAGTCTAGGGTAAGTGAAATAACAACGTAGTTGGTTTTGAGACAGTCACATCTATTTGTCTCGTTGTGGACTCCCTGAGCCCTGAATACTATCAAAAAGCTGTGATAAAAATGCCTTTAACCATTTATACACAATGGAGTATTACGCAGCACTAAAAAACGACAAAATCATGGAATTTGCAGGGAAATGGATGGCATTAGAGCAGATTATGCTAAGTGAAGCTAGCCAATCCTTAAAAAACAAATGCCAAATGTCTTCTTTGATATAAGGAGAGCAACTAAGAACAGAGCAGGGAGGAAGAGCAGGAGGAAAAGACTAACATTAAACAGAGACAAGTGGTGGGAGGGAAAGGGAGAGAGAAGGGAAATTGTATGGAAATGGAAGGAGACCCTCATTGTTACACAAAATTACATATAAGAGTTTGTGATGGGAAAGGGGAAAAAAAAAAAACAAGGGAGAGAATTGAATAACAGCAGATGGGGTAGAGAGGGAAGATGGGAGGGGAGGGGAGGGGGATAGTAGGGGATAGGAAAGGTAGCAGAATACAACAGTCACTAATATGGCATTATGTAAAAATGTGGATGTGTAACCGATGTGATTCTGCAACTTGTATTTGGGGTAAAAATGGGAGTTCATAACCCACTTGAATCAAATGTATGAAAGATGATATGTCATGAGCTTTGTAATGTTTTGAACAACCAATAAAAAAAAAAGAAAGAGAAAAATTAAAAAAATAAAAATGCCTTTAACAACAGTTAGTCTGCTAAGTTTAACTTAAATAAGAACTTTAAATACAAGGTTTTTCTTATAAGCCTGAATATTGTATTAACTTTCAGAATCTTTATAATGCTGTCTTCTATATTCAACCTTTAAAAGCACAACAAATTTTAAACTAAAATCTACAAAATATAGTATTATTTTTCAAAGTATTCAACCAAGGCAGGACTCCAAATGGAAAAAAAAAAGGGGGGGGGAAGGCTGGGGTTGTAGTTCAAAGGTACAGAGCTTGCCTAGCATGCATGAGGCAGTGGGTTTGATCCTCAGCACCACATAGAAATATAAAAAAATTGTGTCCACCTACAACTAAAAAATAAATATTTAAAAAAAGAAAACATTTTCTAGGAAAAGATTTCAGGTGCTGCTTCCTAGCTATATGGAGCCAAGGGGAGTTAGGGTTATCCAGGCTTTATTCTTTCTGTGAGATGCAGCTGTGACATCAATCTAATAAAGGAAAATGAACTGGTTGACAACAATGAAGAGACTAAATTGAATTACCAGACGGCTATTCTATATACCACCATAGAGCACCTCACAGGGGACAGCTGTTCTATAAATAAACAAGTATCCTCTATTACAGAGAAAAAGAAATTGCTGGAGAACTCTGAAGAAAGGAGTTGCTACAGCAAAGTTTGTCTGTATTATGTTCTGAAAATTGCTATCGTACGGCTATTTTGATTTAAGTTACCTCTTCCTGTTTTCTGAACTCTGCTTCCATCTGTTTGTTTCGAGGCTGATTCTTTCCAATGCCATGTCCAGTTATAAAGTTGCTGCTGATATAAGCCAGCTCTGGATCCTGTTTGCCAGCTTCCTTTATCAATCTAAGAAAATTATACACATTTGGAAGTTAAACACTGCTGAGGGAAAAACATTCAAGCTTTTGTTTTTAAGGTCTCCTTTAAACTAGAAATACATGTCCAGTATTTTTTGCCAACATACCAGACAACAGTATTGTTTTTTTTTTTTATTTCTACCTTGCTTCAACAGAAATCACTGCCACACACGTCTGTGGACCAAGTACTTACAATGCCGTGCCTGAGGCTGACTTCCGCTGACAAATGAAACGGGGGCACTACCTCCAAGTTTTGATTGGTGAGGATGACAGAACAGGAACTTGGTCCAGAGTAGGCCCAGAGCAGTTAGAGAGAGACACAGCTCCTTGCACATTTTGGTTTCAGAACTAGACTTCTGAGGAAAGACACACTTGCTACATGACGGGCTTTGGCAGCCGCCATGCTCCTTCCTCTGTGACAGTGCTCACACAGAACAAGGACTGCCAAGCTTGACACCAAGCAGAGGGACTCAGACCCCTTTCCATGTGGCAAAAGAATTCTATCCACATGTGGAAAACGACAGTTGCTTCTTTTCATCTTCCCCAACACCCTGCATCTCTAGGAGCAGAGCTCTTGGGACAGAAATGCCTGGCCATCTCAATCCCAACACCTTCTGATCCCCAGACAGCTGACCGGCATCCGCACAGCCTTTAGTACAGCAATGCCATGGAGTTCCCACCCTCCTCTCTTGAAAGAGACCCCTGAGCTGTGATCCCCTTCCTGCCTGGCCCTCTGTATTAACCTGGAATGCCAATAACCTAGAGCTGGCCTTCTGGCTAAGACATGGAAAGAGCTACAGGACAGGATCATATTACATGGGCACCAAAGGTTAACAGTTAGTGCTGCCATTACAGCTATTTTGGAAATACCCACATTCAGAAACTCAGCACACAAGATAAATGGTTCCACACCTGAGTTAAGTGATTCCACATGGATCCTCTGAAGTCATACATAGTATAAATTCCTAATAGAAAATTGCATTTTTAAGTCAGATCTTTTTTGTTTTGTTTTGAAATATGTGAAAGAGGTTAACATCAAAGAGTGGAAAGAACTGAGTGGCCATCCAGAGGACCTCCACCCACAACCAGCAGAACACTGTGTGTCCAGGTGGCTCAAGCATCTGCTCCATAGTCCAAGGGCTTAAAATGTCCAGAACCTGAGACTTCTTTATTGTATTCCAAGGTCCTTCATTTAATTATTTTATTATAACTATGATGCCAGTAACAGAGAACAGAATTACATGCAAACAAATAGCATTCCCAAAAGTCTAAAATCTGAAATAATCATCTTAGAAATAACATGTAGACCCAAATTTTACTTTATATAAATAAGCATCATTTTGAACATGGTAGGGGTTTTTAAAATGCATTTAAAGGTACTCTAAATTAGGCAAAGAATATACCTGGCCAAATTTCTCAATCGGGTACACTTCAATTATCTGAAAAATAGAAACACTAACATAATGAATTTCCCCTTAATGACACCCATGTCAATACTACAGAGAAAAGACAACACCCACATTAATAAAAACATCTTGGAAGCAATAATTAAATCTCACACACCTATGCTATAACATTAAGAAAAGAAAATGATTTCTCTACTGGATGAATTTAAGGAATGGCCAACCATGTCCCAAGATAAAGCCAAAGGCTACAAGGGAAACAAGTGTCCACAGTCCTCAGGGAGATTTTATAAAGACTAACAAACTACCTAGAGACTTCGTGGTGCTGGGCGTAGTGGTGCACACCTTTAAGCCCTGCAATTGGAAGGCTGAGAAAGGATGACTGCAAGTTCCAGGCCAGCCCAGGCAACTTAGCAGGACCCTGTCTCAAAAAAATAAATAAATAAATAAAGGGTTGGGGATAGGGCTTAGAGGTAGAGCACCCTGGGTTAATCCCTAGTACCAAAAAAAAAAAGAGTCAGTTGATTTTCTTGTTATCATGGACTGGGTCAGAGAAAATAGTGTTTTGATTTTTCAACTGAGTTTATATGAATTGTTCCACAAACATGCTGCTTGATAAACTATACTGTTCTCTGGTGCTCAGTGCTTCTCACACTATAAAGAGTGGAGAATCAGGTTTTCAAAAATTCTCCAATCCAGAGACTAATCTTTTTGAAAAGTTCTGTAAAAAATGCACTAATTAAGAAAATAAAATTGCCAGGTGTGGTAGCACATGCCTGCAATCCCACCATCTCAGGAGGCTGAGGCAGGAGGATCACAAGTTCAAAGCCAGCCTCAGCAATTTAGCGAGGCCCTACGCCACTCAGTGAGACCCTGTCTCTAAATAAAATATAAAACAGGGCTGGGGATGTGGCTCAGCGGTTAAGCACCTCTGGGTTCAATCCCCAGTACCAAAAAAAAAGAAAGAAAACTTAAAAAAACATTAAAATTAAAACGCCTATTTTATTATATTTAGAAGACATAAAATTACCATAACACTGCTTTTTTTTTTCCCCATGTTTATTCTTGACTTCTTGATGCAACTCTGGGCAGAGGAAGACCGTGCTGTATTCACATACGACACCTCCCCCCATTAGACTGGAGTCAGTATGAACCCAAGCAGAAAATATGTAAACAAAAACTAGTAGATTACTTTTAAAAACATGTAGCACAGGCAACTACAAAAGAAAAACTTTTTTCAAAAATACCTGAAATTTCTACCATGTACTTGAAGTACATCATAAATAAAACCACTAGGAGAATCCTTTACTGCTTATATTTTCTTGTTAGCGTGAGAAAACCAAATACATTTCTCTATGATCTTATGAAAAACAAAAACCAAACCCATACAAAAAACCTATCCCTCTCATTGACAGCCACAGAACATCATACTGATGCTACATTCCCCAAATGTGTCCATAAAAAACTTAAGAACTAATATCACTATGTGACAGGGATATAACAGCTTTTTTATATACACTGTCTTTTATTAACAAACCAATAAAAAAGGTAAGTATTAGTACTATAAAAGATAAAAAAAATTTCATAAAATATACCTCTGAAAGGCAGGCAGAAATAAAAGGGTCACAGTCCTTTTGGCAAAATGGGCAGGAAAAACAAGAGCTTTGCATTTTTATATTTAACAAACACACCCACATATGAAGTAACCCATAAACCCCTACTAAGGTAAAAAGAGTAATGAAGCATCTTATTACCAAACAAGGAAACACTCAAAAACACAAAAGGATAAATGTATGTTAAAGGGACACAGGAGCTCAATGAACTCCCGATGGCTAAAGCTGCACTAGTGTGTGCAGCAAAACCAGTAACCGTATGAATTAGAACCTGAAGTCTAAGATAAACATGGGTCCATGCTGATAAAAAATACATGTTCTATGAACCGCTTGGAGGTACTCCTCGAGACTGGCCACGCTCGTGAAAAACAAGGGAAGACAGGGAAACTGCAAACAGACCAGGGGACACTGGGGAGATGCGACAATAATGCATATGACACCTGGGATTAAAAAGAGAATGGGAGTAGAAAAAAGCCTAATGTTTAGTAAGGACCAAGGCGCCATGTTAGTTTTCTGTTACAACAAATGGTGACATGTTGACAACGGGAGAAGCTAAGTCTGGGGATGAACATGGGAACACTGTGTACCGTCTTTCCAACTTTTCCATAGATCTAAAACTATTCCAAAACAAAACTAAACAAAAAATTAGGAAAAAAGTGTGGAGGGGTAGAGACAGGATGTGAATTACTTGGGTTTGTTCAATGCCAATATCTCACAATACTAGTAAATCACAGGATGAAAAAAACAACACTTGGTGACCAATCGGGAACCATTTTCTGCCACTTGATATCTGTTAATTTGGGCAGGATCACAAACTGAGTCTTGGTTTCTTCATCTATAAAATGGTTAAGAACACCTATCTACCTTCCTTCCTCATGGTGTGCTGTAAAAAAAAAAAAAAATTAAGAATACTTAAAAGTAACCTATAGAACCCTATATATGCTAAAAGGAAAGCCATAAACATGGGGTGAGCACATACCTCCACTACACCCAAAGCAGCTGAGAACGAGCTTTCCCATCAGAAGAACCGAAAACTAGATGGGCACAGAAAGAGCTTACACTCCCATGAAACCAGCCACCGAAAGAGGGTTTTCCTCCCATTAAACTGATGGAAGGAAAGAATCTGGATTTCAGGAAGTTTTTCTAAGCTTATTAAAAAGCTTACTGAAACAAGACTTCTATTGTACATTTAATTAGCTGCCCATAAAGTCAACCCTCAGACTGCTCTTGATTCATCCTATAACACTAAATTCCAGCCGCATTTTATGAAAGCTGATCACAATTAATCTGATCCTTAAAGTCAATAGGAAGTAACTGATTGATTCTGGATAAACCTTTCCAGGCTAATATTCCTGCAATGAAAACTGACACAGCTCTACATGAAAACAACATGCAGATCGAGCCCCTACCCCCCACCACACAAGGCAGATGTAGGGGACCATATAGAAATGGGAGAAGGAAAATAAACTCGCATCATTCTTCTTTCCAAGCCCCAGAAAATGACCCTAGAAATGCCTTTTTCCCATTCTAAGAAATAATCCCTAGTCAGTCCTGTGCAGGTCTCCTGGCCATCTTCCCACTGGGAAGCACTGGTTTCCAGTGTTGTGGGGCCCAGGGGCATGATGATTGTACAAAGAAATGGAAACTAGGAGTTGGGATATTAGGATTCTAGAATTGTCCTGCCACTAACTAGCAATTTAATGTAGAGCAAATCACTTTTCCTCCTGGGGCACTTTCTCTTTTTTATAAAAATAAGTGGGCTGGATTAGATAGTCAACGAGGTCCCTTTCCAACCTTAAACTTCTGATTTAAAGGTAATTCAGTACCTGGAGTTATTTTATTTCATATTCATCAGAAAGTTCAGGCTCAATTGACTACAAAAATTACCAGACTGAAAACTGCCAGACGACTACCCTCGAGTCCAATTTCTCGTTACTCAAAAAAATTTAAAACCCCCAAACATTCAGAAGCAGTTAAAAAAAAAAAAAAAATCCCAAATTACCTCAGGAAACAAAGCTTAATTTTTCCTCAGAGATCACCACCTGCAGAAAAGGCTCTTAAGAGATCAACTCTAGACAATTAATAGATTGCATAGAAAAGCTGATTGTCTTAAGTACAAAATATGGACCATTTTTTGGCCGAAAATAATATACTATCCATCCACAAACTAAAAGGACTACATGTTAGGTGACCATTTAGCACAAATTTAAGTATAGTTCTTTGGCTGGTCTATACTCAGGAAAAACTAGCCTTTATTGAAGAAGGGGAAGGAGTTGGAATCCATAACCTAAAATGCAGGTTCACTGTCTCCTTTGCTAATATTCTCAGAATCCTTCCAAACATTATTCTCTTCTAACTCAGAAGATTTTAACCCATAGTTGACAATCCAATTCATACTGCAAATCTAGTTCTCAGCTTTTCCACTGCCTCGTTGAAAGCACAACTCACAACTATTTAGCACGCTGAATAAACAGTCTTGCCTCAGCTCCCACACCACAGCAGTCAACCCAGAATATTCCTGTGACCTCAAAAAGGGTTGGGACTTTCCCCTATCAAGCAAGCAATTCTGCAGCAGCAGACATCAGGGGGATACTCTCTAGTTTAATTTAATTCTGACACTATCTACCTGGGTATGGTCAGATCCTATAGGTTGTAAGGCAAAGCCCCTAAGCCTACTCCAGAACTTCAGATGCCAACCAAAGCCCCTGGTGGTTTTATCCCAGATGGCTTCTCGTGCTAGAGTGACCCAAAGAAGTCAGGAACGCTCCGGTTTACCAGTTTAGTACAAAGAACTCTGACAGGAGAGGAGATGCCCCGGAGGAAGCCTATGGTAGAAGGCAGACCTCCATCCCTCTCCAGGCTTGCTACTCCAGGAGTCTGCATGTGTCCAGCTATCCTGACGCTCTCAAGACCCTGTCCCTTGGTGTTTTTACGGAGACTTCATTACAGAGGCATGAACTGACTAAATCACTGGCTGTTGGTGACCAACTCAGGTTCAGTCCCTCCTCCTCCCTGCAGGTTAGGGGTAGGAGTAAAAGTCCCACGCCTCTAATTTTGCCAGTTTTTCCAGGGATCAGCCCCATCCTAAAGCTATTAAGGGGCTGGCAGCCCTAAATCACATCATTAGCATACAAAGAGACTTACATATCACCGTGAAGATTCTAAGGATTTTAAAGAGCTGTACGCCAGGAAATAAGAACAAGACTAAAAAGCTATTTCAACATATCACACTAAGGAAAAAATTCACATTAAAAAAGCCACAATACTCAGATAAAATTTATCCTAAAATCCCTTGAAGGAGAAAGCTTGATGTGAAATGCTTAACACAATGGCTAATATTTAATTAAAGGTGAATAAATATCTGAATTGAATCTAACAATCAAATACAAAACAAGGAATACTTTACTGAAATATTACTTAATCTATTTCCCTATTTTAAATCAGAACAGATTAACATCCTTGAAGACAAAACTCTTAGTCATGTCAAATGGCCTTAAAAGACAGCAATCGTGTTTACAGATATCGCCTCTGCAATGCCAGCAGTGTGACAAGTGAACAACTTGTTGACAAAGGTCACCTAGATACCACTCAGCTGGCTCTGGAGCCATTTCAGCTGGGGCCTCACAAGGCGAAAAGGTGCTTTGTTCTACCTGGAAGCAAAGGTTAACCTAGAGGTTTACCTGTTTAGGACAACTGCTGTGTATCTTCTTTCCACAAAAATAATTCCACATAAAATATTGGTAAATGGAGAAGGAAAATTTGTCTCTGGCTTCTCTTTTTCTTCAATTTCTTCATCCTCATCCTCATCCTCAGAATCACTCCAAGACACATAATTGTCCTGGTTCCTGTTGTTGTACCACTCGACACTTTCAAACTGCTGCCGCTCATATGGTTTATATTTGCGCAAGATTTCGAGCAGTTTTATTACTTTAGGAGTCACAAATCTCAGGTCAAGCGAGGCAGGTGAGAAGTGCTCTTCACACAGTGCATGGATTTTCCTCAGAAAAGTGTCTGTAAACAATAGGAACTTCCTGTGCAGCTCCTCTTGCTCATGTTTGATGTACTTCTGAAGTTCCCTCACCATCATGCCAGCTACTTTATCTGCACACCAGGGTCCCAGAACTACCAATACTGCACGACAGTCTGACAGAATCTACCAAAAAAAAAAAAAAAAAGAAAATGCTAGGCGATATATCATGGCAGCATTTTTACCTGGGTTTAATTGGGACTTAAATCATCCTCAAATGCCCTTCAAAATCAATTTATCGCACCAATATAAATACTGAGGTTAACCCCTTAACTCGGGGCGGGGGGGGGGGGGACAGACCAATGGTCTTCTTAGGTTCTGCTATTTCATGTATCTATGCACAGAACCATCTAGGCATAACATAAAGAGAGAAGATGCAACCATACCAAGTTAATGAAACCTACAAAAACTTAACTTTAGATCTGTGAAATTAGTTAGGACTACAATTGAGTCATTTATTTCTTGCCAAATTATGCAGAACTATGTAGTAGAGCAATTTTTCCATCAGCAACTTTTGCTCTTCAAGAAGTAAGTAGCAAAACAATTTTCCTTGAATTTTATCTATGTACACCATTCCTTGGTCTTATATAAATATTCCATTACAATGAATATTAAACAGAGTAAGATTATGGGTGAATTTTGGCTAGCCGATAGCCCAGTACTTCTGGTTGTAAAGGGGAAACTGTTCCAAACTCACTGTACAACTGTTCTCTGGTATTATTTCAATGAAAATACCACCACAACTGCAGAGTTCCTTATCTTTAAAATCCCAGCTAAATCTAGAGTATGATCTTGGAATCTGCCCAGAGTGCCATGCCTCACAACTCCAGCTCAGAGTCCTTACAGCTAGGCTATCACGGAGGAACTGTTAGTTCTACACACCAAGCACAAGACATGCTGAACTGAACATAGACTTAGCAAGAATTCAAAAATTTTTTAAAAATCTGGGTATCAGCACAGCGGTACATGCCTGGAACTCTAGCTACTCAGGAGGCTGAGGCAGGAGGATCACAAGTTCAAGGCCATCCTGGGCAACTTAATGAGACCCTGTCTCCTAAGAAAAAATAAAAAGGATTGGGGTATAGCTTTGTGATAGAGCACCTCTGGGATGAATCTCCAGTACCAAAAAAACAAAAAAACAAACAACAACAACCAACCAAACAAACAAACAAACACCACGAAAAAGTCAGCATGAGAGAAAGTACAACCCATATTCAATACAATACCAATATCCAAAAATGGCTGCCAACTCTTAGGACAGTGGTCCTCAAACTTCAATGCATCAGGATCACTGGTGGGCTGGTCAAAATCAAAACTCGGTTTTGGGGATCAGATCTAGGTTGATTAAGCAGGTGGAGGGGGGGCACAACTTGCATTTCTAACAAGCTAGGGAATGGGATATTAGTATCACCCACGTGGAGCTCATTAAGACCACCTCCCTAAAGGCTCTCTCTCAAGCTGTACTACTCAGCACTCAGGATGACAGGCTTATGTCCAGTCGGACACCAGGAAACAGTGGGAGAATTCCTATGTTCAAGGGTTGGAGCAGGAACTAACTCACTTGAACAAAAACAAAACAAAACAAAAAATTGGGCTCACTCCTTTCACTTAAATAACCATGCTTTGGAATCTACCTCATCCCTTCAATCAGGGAGGATCAGGCTTAAAAATATACATATCTGGCCAGATGCAGAGGTACAAGCCTTTAATCCCAGCTTCTCAGGTTAAGGCAGAAGGATGGAGTTAGGGACCAGCATGGACAACCCAGCAAAAACCTGTCTTTTTGAAAGACCTGTCTTCATATAAAGTAAGAAGGTCTGGGGAATTGTAGCTTAGCAGCAGAACACTTGCCCAGCATGTGTGAGGCCCTGGGTTCAATCCTCAGTACCACAGAAAGTTAATAAGTAAGTATAAGTAAGTAAATAACTATCAGGTAAACTCAATCTTCAATTCAACATGACATGTTCAATGAAAAATGTCCAAGGAGATGAGACTTTAAAATATATAGAAAGCAGCCTCTTGTTTCTAAGAAGCATATCTTCATTTCAATATTATAAACAGAAGTTTTTACATTATACTTTGTATTTGCTTACCTGTTTAGAAATTAAAGTAGAATCTCTTTCTTTTGAATGTACAGATATATTACAGTCATTGATAAAATTAAGTGCTTCCTCTAATTCCATCAGCAGTCTTTCATAAAGCCCACTTCTGTCAATAAATGGTCCACAATCTACCACAATCTCACATGGCTGAGAAGTATACCTTTAAGATCAGAAACAGGTTGTCAATGTCACAATAAAAAAAAAAAAAAAAACCTTAAAAACTTTTTCTAAAACAAGGACAAGAGTATAGATATTAAGAGATATTCTAAAATGTTGGCAATGATATAAGTCTATAGGTAGCTGTTTTAGTATTTTTCTGTATTACTCAATTTCTCCACAGAAAATGTGTAACATTATTTGCAAACTGGTAGGTCATTGTTTATAATACATTTTCCAAAGGAAGGGAAGAGGAGGGAAAAAGAGAACACAAACCAGGCATCTACTACAATGTGAGCCTTATGCCAGAACCTGTCCTAACCTTCATTTTAATCCTCACACAGGATTATGAAGGAAATGAGAGTTCAAAGGCACTCAGTGTTTCTACCAAAACTCAGGATGGCCTTCCTCTGAAAGACTCTTTCATTCAGGCCCCACACTCTTCCCCAAACACCCGCTGCTTCATTTTTAAAAACCAGTAGGACATTACACATCTAACTAGTTTCAGTTTGTATCTCCACGTGGGCCAGAGGCCGACTCACGGAGAGCCTTCAGAGTGGCACTAGGAAGTGCCTTTTATCTGTACCACGTTGGCCTGTTAAGGTCACAAGGAACAATGGCATAAGGCTGGTGTTCAAAGAACTCTGTGGATAGACTTCATTATCATCCCAGGTTTTTCTGGTTTTGTTTTGGGGATTAGATTCCATCATTTGTTCCCTTAGTTATCAGCCAGAATAAGGAACAAAAAATGTTCAAAGTACTCATGAACTCAGAACAATTCCTTTTCAGAAGTTGAAACAGAAAAGGGGGGATAAGTCAACGAGGGAAGTTTCTGAAATTAACATTTCCAAAAGTCAATTTTAATTTTTAATGTAGCCTCATAAAGGAACCCCCTCCTGGCCCCCAGTTTTCACTCATTTCTGATTTCTTTGGCTCTGTCCTGCCTTTCATAAACTATGAATGGCATGATATCCTATCAGCACACACAATTGTTTCACTTCAGAAAGACACAGTAAAGACATATTTAAATACTATACTCTTCACTTAACCAAAATCAGAATGTATACTTAACTAAAGTTTGAAAAAATAGGTAAATTAAAAACCACAAACATTCAAAAATGGCTGCAAACTCCTAGAATCACTTAGTAGCTATTACTTAAATGCTCTAATAGGCTCCTTCTCCCAAAAACTTCCACTACACCAGGCCAAGCAAAAAAATTCAGGTCTGAGAAAAGCACACTTTTTCTTTTTTTAATATATTGGTTTTTTTAGGTGTAGATGGACACAACACAATGCCTTTATTTTTATGTGGTGCTGAGGATCGAACCCAGGTCCCGCCCGTGCTGGGCGAGCGCTCCGACGAGGAGCCACAATCCCAGCCCCAGCCTTTTACTTCTAATCATAGCTCACACTCAGGAAACTCAAAAACAGAAGAGCCTAAAGGCCACAGGTTTGTATTTCATACGGCATTTGGATACATCAGCCCAAGATCCAAACTGTTATCTCTCCCTCTTACTCTACAGAGAAATTCCCAAATCTCCACTAAATGCCAGGCACACTACAATGTGACAGTGAGTGTAATGTAAAATGGCACTGACGTGATCATTGAAGAATCCCATGAAACCACTGTCAGTGCCATTTTACACTACAGGGAAGTGACCAGCCTGAGATCGCACAGCTTACAATTAGTGGAGCAAGAAATCAAACCCATGTCAGACTCAAATCCATAACCAGAGAAATCAGTCTTTTTTTATTTATCATAACTACCCTAAAAATCACCAGTTGGGCGGACATGATGGCAAACACCTGTAATCCCAGTGACTTGGGAAACTGAGGCAGGAGAATAGCAAGTTTGAGGCCAGCCTCAGGAAATTAATGAGGCTCTAAGTGACTGATTGAGACCCTGTCTCAAAATTAAAAATTCTTAAAAAGGTCTGGGGATGTGATGTGGTTCAGTGGTAAAGTGCCCCTCAGTTCAATCACCGGTACCAAAAAACAAAATCACCACTTGGTAATCTACTTAGGCTTGTTTAAAACTTTATGAACTGCATTAGTTATAATTACCTAAAAACCCATTTCCCTACTAATTTATATATGTTTTCTTCCACCAATTTAAGCACATCATTAAGGTTGTGTGTGTGCATTCCTGTGTGTAGATTACTGAAACTCAAAATAGTAACCTCCTCAAGGAGACAACCCTACAAATCAGAAACCCTACATTTCTCAGAAATCTGCAAATCATTTTAAAAACAAAAGGGTGTTTCCAAATATTTTAAAGTATATTGCTCAATTCTCTCAAAAAATTAATGTTCTTTCAAAGCATCCTGTGAGACTCAAGGTCAGAACAACAAAGCACAGCAACAGAGGAGAACCTGTTTTGCTGCCCAGTCTTTAGTGGCCCCAGGGCGGGGAAGGCCTGATGCTCATGCAACGTCCTCTCTCAATGCAGATGCGCCTCCACCTGCTGCTCTCTGGGCTAATAAGGTGAGTTTCTGGAACTGGCAAGTACTTACAAAGAACGCTTAGTCTGTCTCACTACTTTTAACAGCTGCCTGTTGGCAGACACAGGTGCTGTCCACCAGGCATTACAAAGGATACTAAGGGCTTACTATTAGACATAACTAGTCTTCTAAAGCCAAGCCAATTAGAAGTGCTTACCTGTCTAAGACCACCAGGTCAGTGGCAGTTTCAGCATTACTCTTAAGGATTTTCTCCAGTTTCTGAATCTTTTCTTCTAATTCCTCTGGATCACATTTCCCATTTAAAATGGAAGCAGTTAGTCCCAAAATTCGAGGACATGATGGACAATTTTCACAGAGCTAACATAATAAAAGATACTAACAATAAAGACTTCATTTTGCAAGGCCATGACCAGAGACACTGTCATATGAAAACATCAAAATCACTGAAGAAGACCCTTATGGGTTCACAAAACACATATATGATGGTGTGAGGAGGAAGGAAAGGAAAAAGAGAGAGAGAGAGAGAGAGAGATAAGTGTCACAGTAGAATGGATAGAGAATAGTGATGGGAGGGGAGGGGAGGAGGGGGGGCAGCAGAATACAACTGACACTAGGATTGCTGTATGTATACACATGGATGTATAACCAATGTGATCCTGCAATCTGTACACGTGGAAAAATGAGAATTCATACCCTATTTGAATCAAATGTATGATGTCAAGATCATTGTATTGTCTTGAGCAATTAATAAAAAAAATTGAAAGAGAAAAAAAATAATAAATAAATACCAAAAACCAAAAAAGAAAAAAAAATCACTGACAAATACTAAAAAACAATTTGTCAGTGGAAACATCAATATACCAAGAACAGCAAAATTATAGAATTACTGTGGTGTGTTTAAAAGATCTGTTTTTTCAAAAAGTATATTAGATATGCTACAAGATTATTATATGTAATTCATTTGCAGTATAATGTTTAAAACATTATAGATTTATAAAAACATTAATAATCAGTCATTCATTCACTGGAACCAAGTTCTCCATATTGTTAACTAGTATTATTAGCTTTTATACCTAAAAGTAAAGCTGCATATACTCAAGTTTTATCAGGAATTGTGAGGACTGATAAAAAGTCTAAAAATTTACCTTCATAATTTCTCGATAGGGGTGATCCAGAATGGCAAGATGACACTCATCAAACACCAACAAGTTAATGTCCGACAGTGATAAGAAGCCATTTTTCAAAACATTCAAGGCGACATAGCAAGTCATAATGAGAACCTAAAATAAAATTGATATTAATACATCAATATGCCATTTACCTGCTTGGATATACTTATGAGATCAGATCACAGAGCCATTGCATTATATGTGAGGAATAAGAAATTTTTTAGTTGAAAATTAGAACAAAAATTCTAAATGTATAGAATTTCATGCATTGGAACCAAAAAGTAAATTAGGAAAAAAAGGGCAAAAAATTATGAGAAAAACCTCCTGATAAGAGACCTTCAGGTGTTTTAAGGTTCCTATAGCCATATCCTCACTGATAAAATCTGTCAATTTAGTTAAATCATAGAAACATTTCACATGGCTTCTAAGTTTCCCCCCACAGAACTGATAAGTTTGTCTGGAAGTCCGAATGTCTGTTCATAGTCTACAGTTCTGTGGACCGTAGGGCTTTATTTATAAGGCTTTAGTCCAATATGTGAGATAAAAGTATGCAATGGGCTGTTTAAAGTTAGTTAGGAAGCATCTCTTAATCACTCTATGTCACCAGTGTCACACACAAAAGGCCCTCAGAATAGGCTGGCTACTTGACAAAGCATGGACCTCAGAGGGAGTATCCATCAAAGATCCAAAGCCCTCAACCAAAAAATTTCTCCAGTCAATACATTTAACTAAAGAGCAGTCTCCTGAAAGCAGGTTATCTGCAAGTCAGAAACAGGTCACTCGAACTTGTGTGTTTCAAGTAAGTACAAGTCAAGGAAAGCAGTTTCTTTTCTACATATTAAAAGCAACACAAATTAGTAATTTGGTTTCTTTTCAGATGAGCCTTACAATGAAAGAAAGAGCCCAAGGGCTGGTCCCTAGGCTGAGAAGAAGCAGGAAAGTGAAATTTTCAAACCTAATTCAGACAATCAAGGCTACAGGTCATCTTATAAACCAAGTCAAGTACTTGTAGGATTTATAAAATGAAATTTCTCTACAAGTCTTACCTGGTGCTTAGTAAACTCTTGGTTCCATCTCTCTTTTGTCCAAGACGCATTTACTTCTAGGTTTGAGTATTCCCCAACCTTGAGATCGGAATGAGTTCTGACAGCTGATACTTGTTGAGCAACCTGGTTTGCTGAGTACAAATACAACACTCCATGTAAGTATAAGAAACTTTGCTTCATTGGCTTTCTGGTCTACTAATGATTGAGACAGTCACAGAAACACTCATGGTCATCCATCACACTTAGCCACCAGTTTTTAAACAGCCCAATTCATAATCACAGTGTCAAAATCCCCTCCAACAGGCACTTAGCAAGACTCACCACCTGGCCCTCTGCCACTCACTCCAGGGGCCCTTACACCACCTTGCTTCGTTTTGGTAGATTCCCTCCAACCTCAGACTTTTCCTTCCAGGCTGGAGTGGCAACCACTTTAGATCCACCCCTTCTGCCCTCAACAACACTGGGCATTTTCACCAAGAAATAAGACAGTCTCATGTGTACTCAGAACAGAGCTATGCTGACAGCCTCAAAAGCAAGGATGAGGAGTGGCAGTGGTCCTTCAGGAGTCTATTAGCTTAGATGCATACTTGATAATTTTAATTTTGATATATAATCTCAAACATATAAAACCAGTATTTTAAACTCATACTGAGTATCTAAGAGCATATAACTTTCTTCCTATAACTGGGCATAGCCAAATCACAAATCAAAAAGATATCCAAGCATCTTTTAACATATTTTGTGAAGCTAAAACATAAAGGATGAAAATTACTATAACAAATTATGTTCCAAAAGCTAATTCGTTCAAAAGATATACAACAATAAAACAAATCAGAGAAATACTATAAAGAAAATATTTCTGCTAGCAGAGCTTCAATAAGCACATTTGTCAAACTCTCTTCACCTTCAATACCTTAACATCCACAGAGATACTCTGCTTTAACATAAAACTCTCTTCCAATCTCTTCCACACCATTTGATAAAATAAATTTTTATTACCAGAGTTGACCAAGAATACGGTCCTTTTTCCATTTCTGTTGAAGTCTCCCCTGATCTGATAGGACAGCTCTTTAGTGAGTAGTACTGCAATAAATGTCTTCCCTGAGCCAGTGTTCAAACAGACGATGGTATTATGATCCAGAGCTGCTTCAAGCAGTTCAACCTAGAAATATGGTGGAAAACAAGATTATACATTTCCTAACCTAAGGACAAAATTTAGAAAATTAGGTTTTTAAATTAGGAAAGTTCAGCATTTTCTAAAATCTTCCTCTAGTATTTTTCCCCAAAATAAACTTTCTACACCTTTATACAAGAATAACAGAGGAATAAAATGCCTGCAATACATAACTGTGCTGTATAAATAGATGCTGAAATGGCATTTAATTTAAGAACTATTTTTGCACAGACTACTTCGGTAGAATAATACAACTGACTAAACTCACAGTAACTGTGCTTCTGCCCATGCACAACTGAGCACTAGGAAACCAACCTCAGCTCCTGCCCAGCTCATTAGGAGAGACACGCCCAAATGGACATTAAGGAACAGTGAGGTTATGGGGGTATGTGGGGATGAGGAATTTCATAAATAGAACAAATCAATTACCCAGCAGACGTTAGAAAAGAAAAGGACTATTAAGAACAAAAGTGTTTCAAATGAGAAAATTAATCAGAAGAGGGAGGCTAGAAAGGGTAAATGAGTTTTATAAGTTGTGTCAACTATATGCTAATTTATTCCATTTTAGTGAAAAATGCTCCAGTATTAGTGTTTTCATTAGTACCTGATATTTTCTTGGCGTATAAATGTTATCATGAATTGCTTCTTGTTGCCATGGCAGTCCAAAGAAAGGACCCATTGGTGAGGAAGCAGGGGTCATGAGCTGCAGGCCTGCCATGCTGAGGGGTTGCAAAGCAGGGCTTTTCATTCATCCAGTGTTTCTTTCATTGCATTTTTGTCCTAGCACAGCTTACTACAAAAGGGAAAAAGAATACCATTACACAACCATGCAGGGTTAAAACAAAAGAAAGCATGGAAACAAGAGAAACATCAGAATATCACTCCTAGGGGCCATTTCAAACTCTTCCTAGAATTGTTTTAGTTTTCTCTTGATCTAAGAAGATCGTTTTAAAAGTCAAGCATTCTATATGTGACCCAGCAAACCTCTACTGAGAAACTTTTCTAAAAGAATGAATCAGACTTCTGCACAGTTGTAAGTACTTGAACAGGTGTTGCTGCATTATTACTTAAAACAAGAAATAACTTTAATCAATTCATTGAAAATTAGCTGAATGAATTATGGTGTAGCTACCTGTATTCTAATTCTTAAATCCATTAAGATTATTGTATTACTGAAATAGAACATACTACCCCTTTAAAAGAAAATATGCACAGCATAATGCCTTATTAAAGATACTTGTATATATAACATATGTAAATATATACAAATACATTATCAGTAAATCTCTATGATGTTATTGATAAGATAACGACACAATATAAGGGAAGGACTTAATACTGTGCCCACACCACAGAAGAGATTACAACACCTCATCCAATGATGTCATTTTATCAAAAGGCCATGAATGCAGATGTTCACTCAATTGACAATATACCACACTACAGAACTGACCGATGATTTAGATATGTATCTTTAAAACTAAATATACCCCAGATAAATTAAAATAAAGAATGCCATTCTGTGAAATGAAAATTTTTTCAAGTTACCTAAGCACTCTTGCATATCTCATAGTTTTTACACAAATTTCATTATGCAAAATGATAAAGTAAAAATTGAGTCTTTTTTTTACAGAAGGCTAGGGTTTCAAATCTGTGTGAGAAAGTTCATCAATAGGCAGGACTGACTTGCCCCTTAGATGGGTATGTCCTCCCTTACCCTGCTTAAGGGTTCATTGCTGTCATTCTGAAACTGAAAGAAGAATCCAGATCTTCTTTCTCTGACAAACAAAACCTGTGACTCTTCTTAACATGTTAAATTTATAACCAGGGTACAAAAATGTGATTAAGTTGTTGTACCTAATCCAACAAGAAGCCTCAAGTATAGTTTCTTTCATGCCTAGGCACAATACCAAATTCTGATTGACAAAAATTCAACATCCAGGGCTGGGGCTGTGGCTCAGTGGTAGAGCACTTGCCTAGCATGTGTGAGGCCCTGGGTTCAATTCTCAGCACCATATTAAAAAAATAAATAAATAAAGGTATTGTGTTCAACTATAACTAAAAAAACATATATATATATATATATATATATATATATATATATATATATACACACACACACACACACACACACATATATATATATATAAATATAAATAAAAATTCAACATCCAGCCAGTACAAAGTGCCATCTCAAGGATGTGGCTTGGGATACCTCATGCTGCAGACCACAACAGGGCAGGGCAGGGCCTGCAGAGCACAGGGGTCTCACCATCTTTCTCAGAGGAAGGTGCAGGCACAGTAAGAGCGCTTCGAGAGGCATTAACAAGCAGCTATATTCCCCGGATCAACAAAACTATGTTCCTTATGAGAAGTAATCTGCTCACTAGCTGCTGAACCAAAGCCCCAACAGTCACTGCTTCTGCCCCACACCTGGCATCTACTTCTTCAAACCCCTCAGGCCCTCGAGACATACAGTTCAACTCTTTTCTCAGCAACAGAGGCTAAGAATCCCATGCAGAAGTCTAGTTCACCTAACTCCCAGAGACCAACATGTCACTCTGAAGGTCCCAGACTAAGGCAGGTGCCACCTTCCACCCCCTCATCCCCACCATGTCCTCTGATACCTCTCTATCCTTCACGACTGCAGCTGCACCCTATCCAGGGCTGTGTGCCCATTAATGCCTGACACCTCACTTTTCACTCCACAACACTAAGCCAGGTCTGTGGAGGACATGGTGGGATGTGTCAGAGAAGAGCCCAAGCTTGGTGAGGGAAGATAAAAGGAAGCAGAAAAGAGGGTGGTGCCACAGTGCCGACCACTCTCCCATTCCCTCCCAATCCAAACACCAAGTGCATCCAGGAGCCAGCTGTGTCCCCTCGACTCTACGGTACCCTTTCTTCTCATATAGACATCATATAACAATGATATATAACTCCAGAAAAATAGTCAACAAGTGTGAGTAATGTTGTTTTATAAAGGGGAAAGAGACTATATTCTTCAATAATGTCAATGCCAAAAAAGAAAGAAAAACTAAGAAAATGTTGGGATGAAAGAAAGCTCTAAGAGGCATAGATAACTAACTGCTGAAATACCTAAAACACGGGATCTCACACTGAAGGAGAACAGTACCATAAAGAACTTTCTTTTACAGTTGAAATTGCTTAAAGATGAAGAGTGTGATACGTTGGAAGAGTGTTTTGATATAGTTAACTGTTTATGATCAAACTAATTAACCCATCCATCTCTTCGTATAGTTACCATTTTGGGGGTAAGAATACCTAAAAGTACTCTCTCAGCAAATTCTAGTGTAAACGCATATAGTATTATTAACTACAGTCCTCACCTTGTACTTAACATTTCTAGAACTTAGTCATTCTACAAAACTAAAACTTTGTATCTTCTGATTGATACCATCCTTTCCCCCCAGCACCCTAGTAACCATCATTCTCTTCTCTGCTTCTAAGAAGCCTACTAAAATCCTCCATTTCAAGAGAGATCATGCAGCATTTGTCTTGCTGAGCCTGGCTTAGTTTACTTAGCATACGGTCCTCCATGTTCACCTGTTTTATTGCAAATGGCAGGATGTTCTTCTTTTTCAGGGATAAATATTCGTGCGTGTGTGTGTGTGTGTGTATTCCCACTCATTTGCTGACAGACACTTAGGTTGTTTCAATATCTTGGCTACTGTGAATATGTTGCAATCAACCTTTAAGTGCAGGGATCTCAGAGGTATTCCTTTCTTTCATTCATTAAGGACATTATTGAATCCATTTAAAATCTTGTAGATAACAGCAATGTTAAAATTCCTGATGCTGATAACTGCACTGTAGTTCCTTATTCTTAGGAAACCCATATCAAGTATTTAGGGGTAAAGGACCATGATGTATGGAACTTGTTCTCAAATGATTCAGAAAAAGAACGTACATGTAGACAGATAAGTACAGGCAGAAAGCAAACGAGGCCAAATGGGTAAAGCACATACTGTCCTGTTGTTATTCTTGCAGCATAAACCTCTTTCTTCATTTTTTGAATAATATGCCTGTGTACGTGTGTGCACACGTTTGTCTGTTGACAAATGCAAGTTGTGGCTTCAATTTTGTGAATGATACTGCCACAAAAGCCAAACAAAGGGTGATAATCTCTTAGTAATTCTTATCTTGCTCATACAGGATATTACCAAGTCCCTTCTTAAATTCTGTTGTGTAATATGAACAAATACTTCACTCCTTTATGTAGCCAAAGGCACAGTTACAGTGGATCCTGGAGCTGCATCTCGCATGCCCACTGTGTACTTCCTCCACAGGTACAGTCCCTGGCTCTGTGCTGTCTCAGGCAAGCAGTAGCTCACTGATGTCACCAAAGATCCAGTTTCTTATTTTTCTGCTCTCATCCAGACCAATCCACAGGCACAAGACTCTTCCTTGGCCAGAGAAACTGGGTAATGCTAAGCCACTGACAAAAAGTTTAGGATTTTTATTTGATGGTTGAGAAGAAATTCATTCTTTCCCTATGAACATAGTTTAAGAAATTATAACTGTCTATCTGCTGCAGAAATCACCCTACACCCTAGAAAAGGGTCATGAAGCCAACACTGCAGAAGACAAAAATAAAGAAACTGGGTCCCTGGTAGTATCAGTGAAGTGCCCAGTCTAACAACGGCCTTTTCAATTACATGTGCCAGAAAATTTCCTTCCTACCCAGGCTAGCCAGAGTTGAATTTTCTGTGATTCACGAACAAAAGTAAACCAAATGATAATCTAAACCACTATTATAGTGATTTATAAAAGGTCTAGGTAGGAAAAATAATAATAGGAATAAATGGAATAGAAAAGAAGGGAGGGAGGCAGGGAGGAAAGGGTAAAGGTAAGTCAGCGGCCAGACAAAAAAGAAGAGCCAGATCAGAAACAGACTGCAGCCACATCACAGGAAGGCTGATAGGCTTTGTTTGTAAGACAGAAACCACTAGTCTAGCACCACTTACACCAAGAAACTGGAAGGAATTCCATCTAGAAGCTTCTGAGAGTTTTGAAACTTAGAATTTCTCTTCTAGTTTGTTCTTATGAATTTTGGGAGGTTTTTTTTTTTTTCCTATTATCAGTAAATCTTTTTTTAAACTGAAAATGAGCAAATGCTTGTTTCAAAAACGAACTGGTGGGAAATGTGGTCAGTCTTCCCTCTGCAGTGAGTCAAGGAAGGAAACAGATCTTGTTTGAAAACAATATAGTAAAGTCACAAAGGAAAGCAGGCAGGCCAGAGAAGCTGGGCCGAGACCAGCAGAGCAGACTCAACTCCCGTTGAAAAGCAAGCCCTCCACCTCCACTGTTCCTCATGCCAGTGTGACCTCAAGACTCCAACTCACCCATAAGTGACAATCCTGTTCCTATAAACCAACAGGTAAAGAGTCTGGAAAAGAAGGAGATGCATGAGGACTCACTGTTCAGCCTATGTATTCCTGGAATCTCAAAAAGCAGAAAACTGTTTTGTTTTGTTTTAGTTAGAAAACAGAACATTTCTCATAACTTTCCCCACCCACGATTTGCACAGAATTTGGGGAAAAGGACAGGTGATTAGTTTCTAAGAAGCAATTTGAAAATAAAAGTGACAAAACCATTAAACAACAATGAAATGAAAGCATTTGTCAGCAGCTGGGCTCTACATAAAGGAAAGGTCAAACCAGATGGCAATAAAGAGGGCTAGGGTTGGGGCTCAGGGGTAGAGCGCTCGCTCACCTACTGAGTGTGAGGCACTAAGTTTGCTTCTCAACAACACATGTAAATTAATTAATTAACTAAATAAAAGTCCATCGACAACTAAAAAAAATATATTTTAAAAAAGATGTCAATGAAGAAATGAAACATATAACTTTGAAAACACAAGAATTCTATCAGCTTTCAGGGGAAAAATCTTGCAAGTGGTAATACAAACTGTTATATCAGAAGAGAATTTATAGAAAAGACACTTGATGTAAAATGGGAAATTAATCAAAGCACATCCATCTATGATATCTGGTCCCAAAAAACACTCTGGATATCACTGTATCCTACTCACCGCTGCCTGGCCTCTGACACCTTTACCCTCTCACTTGGATCATTTCCAGCTTACAATGCTGCTTACGCTTCCCTGTCAGTCACCAACCATTTCCACAACCCAAGTAATCTCTATAGGCTAAATGTCTAATGCTCCCCGACTGCCCAAAACTTGTTTTAAAACTACAGAAATATATAAACAATCCACCTCCGATTCACATGTATAACTGAGTGAAATGGTTAAGTGCAGAAATTGTAGTCTTATTTTTATTGTGACCCACTGCCTGAACCATACTCAGGACGTGGCAAAACAACAGTGCAAGTTTTCAGGACAGAAATGATGTAGCCTGAGTGACATAAAAATGTTCCAACAGCTTCTACTCATCTGCCGTTTATAATGTGCGCATCCCATACACTCATAGAAACACTTACACACCTCCCTCTTCTACTGGAATACGTGCTCTACAAGAACAAGATGCGTCTCACTTTTTGTACCTCTTAAATTTCCTGCTGTAATGTTCCACATATACATTTAAATAAGTGTTTTTACAAGTTGAGTCAGAGATTCATGAATGTCCATATGATAGAGAACAGAATCATGGATAGTTCAATATATATTTTTATTTGATTTGGATAAGCCCACCTACCCCATACCTACTAGCTGACAGGTGAGTGTAGGAAAGAGGATTTACAAGGAAATGAAGATAGCAGTGTAAGCCTTCTGATTATATTTTCCAAAAGGTCCTTATATTTAAATTAATTTTCATTCATTTTATATATAGTGGCTGGCTCCAGTAATGGGCTATTTAGGGAAATTAAATATAAGTTTAAAAACGTAACAGATTATCTAATAATGTAAAAACAGAAAACCTGTAATTTTGCCAATTATTACTTTTTTTGGCATGTTTAAGCAGATTTTTTTTTTTTTAAACTTGGCCTAATTAAAAGCCCCAAGTCCCTGTTGGTAAGTAAAAGTTCTACAGTTTCACAGATGAACTATTTTGTTCACATTTTGTTTCACAGATTAACTACTTTGGCAAAGGCAAAAGAATAACTCCAAGTGACTGTTTTTCAACTATAGGTTTTAAATTTATAGTCAAGTAACTTATACTTATGAAATTGGTGAGGCTGTTTCACTGTGTCTATGTATTATTAATTTAGACATAACTTGGTACAATTGGGGTATAGCTCAGGGACAGAGCACACAAGGCCCTAGGTTCAACTCCCAGCATCACAAAAAAAATAATAACAGAACACAAGAACGAACTCTTTCCTTCTTTCCACATATGACGCATCATAGATTTACCGTTTTAATGTTTGAGATCTCTGTGTTGCTGCTGTCTGAACTGCATTTTGACATTGTGATAGCAGTTTATTGGAAAATCACAGCATGCCCACGCTTCTGCTCTAAAAATAAATGCAAAAATAGCCAAGTGTAAGAGTCCTGTAAACTGAACATGCATGAGAGTCCTGCTGATAAAGAGCTGAATAAAAGGCCCATATTTTGTATTAAAATTTAAATTAAAAATATTTGAGTTATTTTAGGTTATGAAGTCTTATCTTACAACAAAGAACAAGAGAATGAGCTCTAACAACACTATACCTAACTTCAAGAAACTCTGGAGTATTGGGTGGGGAGTGAAGGGACTTAAAGAAAAGATCAAGGAAAGATTTCAAAATGAATACCAGGAAATCAAAGCTAAGTAAATTTTAAAGATTATGCTTTATAGATTACAGAAAAGTGAAAACGTAATTATGCATTGTTTCCTAAATTCACATACACAAAAGAAATAAACAGCAGGTGGCACAGGCCTCTAATTCTGGCTCAGGGGGCTGAGGCAGGAAAATCGCAAGTTCAAAGCCAGCCTCAGCAATTTAAGAAACCTTATCTCAAAATAAAAAACAGAAAGGGCTGGGAATGTAGCCTAGTGGTTACATCCCTGAGTTCAATCCCAGGTACCAAAAAAGAAAAGCAAAAGAAATAAAGAAGGTCACCAGAAGAGGCACTTGGCTGATAAATTGACATGACCTAGTATTAAGTCTGTACTACAAGTGTAAATTCAAACAATTTTCCTTTCCCAAAGCAAAATTAAAAACACAAACTCAAAGAACAATTATATTCACACTATAAGCTCTTTTATAAAATTAGTTTATAAACAAAAGAGTTCAAGAATACAGTTAATAATGTTAATATTGAGGAGAAGTTTAAATTTGGGGTGCCTCTCCTAAATAAGAGTATAGATTAAAAAACTAAGAAGGCATAAAGCATCAGTAAGAAATATTTAATCAGTAAACCAGTAAACATTGGTTTTGGTAAGATATTACACCAAATTTTATTCATGCAAATGAGCTTACTGTGATGGGTGGATCCCCTGGCAGTGCTCTGTCTTTACTCATCTGTTTCCAACCCTTCAAGACATTCATGGGGAGACTGAACCTCCTCATTTCATTCACTTTTTTTTTTTTTTGGCTAAGATGTTAACAAAGCAGATGGGGATAACCTTACTACTTTAGTGTATACATATTTACCTCAAAATGCTGATTCTAAGTTCTTTCAGAGATTCCAAGTCTGTATTAATTCATACCCTAGGTAACCTAAAAGCAATCAGAAAAAATATTTTAGAAGAGACAACTCATATTTAAAAATCAACTTTAAGAAATTGATTATTAACAAATTGCTACTTAACCAAATTTTCATATTCAATTTATCAGAATCAGATCCCTCATAAATCTACTTATCTACTGGAAGACTAGAAGATGTCTGAAAGAGCTGCCCTCTAAAATTAATATTATGTACTTTACAACTAGGGGAAAAAAACCTTGTTAGTACAACCCAATTTGATATAAGGGAGAACTCTTGGCATTAAGTAACATTCCCCCCAGTAAAATTTCACTTTAAAAATACTTAACACACATTATGGTAAATCAGTACTATGCTTTAATGATCATTTCTTCCTATCTTCTGTATGTCAGAGTCTGTCCTAACACCACCTCATTTTTAATTCCATTCTGTACTGCCACCTAGTAAGAGGCAAAAAATATACACACCAACACAGCCTAATGTGTCACCCTCTAGATATCATTTGATTCTGCTAATTTATCCAAATTATTTTCCTAGACAATTCCATATACCCAATAGAAAGAAATATGACAAGTATAACGGTGACTTATTTTATGTTGATAATACCAAGCCAACAGGTCATTTTCTAGTTTTAATTGATGACCACGACTTAAATAATAAACCTGCAAAGTTCTGCTTCATGGAGTCCTTTAAGATAACTCTGAAACAGACAGATCACATTCCAGACACCTGGTCAAGTTTTAGTACAAACCAACAGACTTTACTCACATTAGCATCTAAAGGCAGCAAGTAGTAGGCTGCATCCTTTCAAAGACTAGTAAGGAGAGGCAACCACCTGAAAGCATCCAGACCTTCCTGGTATGAATTTTCAAAACTGATTACAGAAATTTCCAATTCATTCATCCCACTATGTGTCACAGATCCCAATATTACTAACTTTATAATTACTATCAGATTTCATTCCTACACTCAAGTTCAAATGAACAACTTCCTTAAAGTCCCATGGTACACAAGACAGGAAAAGCACATTCTAATATGAATACTGTGGCATTAACATAATGCCAAAAGCACTCCATCAGCATACAAGAAAACTAAAAAATATCTGAAGGACTTTAAGTTCCTAGCAACAAAAGCTCTGTGGGGGAGCCAACAAGGCATTGCTTTAACTGTGACTGCCTAAGTCCTTAAAGGCACCTGTGGGTGTAGACTGCAAGGCAAGAGGGTCACACACAAATTCAATTCTCCCTGCTGGAAAGGAAGGGTATGAAACTTTTCTCCCTTTGTCAGAATTTCATCCTCTTTCCCACCAGGTGCATGGACATCTAAGCTTCCTATCTCAACAGCAGCATGTTTCCTGGAGAACCTAAGAGCATCTCTGAAATGCAATCATCAAGGAAGACAACACCAATTTCCCAGTTTTTTTCCCAGTTATAATTTCCAAATTATAAAACCTACTCATAAAGACATGAGAAAATTAGAGATTTTATCTTGAAAATGTGGACATAATGCATAATAAACACTGAAAAATTAAAGGAAAAGTACAATGCAAACAACACTGAAAGACCTTTGGAAGGCCTTCAAGGGAGGACCATGTACACATGACTGCAGGTGGGCCCTGGCATGGGAACTGTGGTCACCTTCTGAACTCTGGGCAGTTGGAACAGATTAAGATTAGAGACACACAGCAAGAGGTTACAGGACTCTTATGAATTTTTTAATAAGTATATACATTCCTTTTTTCATCTTCTATTAGTCACACAGGCCTTCTGACACAGCACCTGTTCTCAACTCCAATAGAAGTCCCTCCACAAAAAAATTTTTATTGCCTTGTGATATATCAACGCTCTTTGCTCAACGTAAGTTCCGTAAATTCCCGCTTTGCTTGCCTTCCTCAAAACATTGATTCCCAGCCACCTGAATCTGTCTCCTGGATTGCAGTTCCTAAGACCATGAAGAAAGCCCTTTTTACTTTCATGGTTAAAGTTTGCATTTCTCGACACCACTTAGCTACAGAAAGGTCAGATTTCTGTTTGTCTTCTGCCTGGAATGGGAACCACAGTCTGACTTAATGCTATTCAGTAAAAAAAACAATTTTTTCTTCTACCTTTGGGAAAATATTTCCAGGGGTTCGAAGTTTTTTGAATTATATTTTCACAACATTGGCTTTTTAAGTGACTACACATTAATAGCCAGAGCATCAACTTGACTTAGGAAGTTAGCTGAAGACTCCAGGAGAAGTAGGGGATCAGTGGGAGTGGTTTTCAAACAGCTTGGGTCCTTCTGTGTGGGGGTGCATTTTAGTGTAATGCATTATTTGCTCATTTAGCTCCATCTTCGTTTTTTGAATTTCCTCTCCCCAGTGTAGTAGGCAGCATATTGTAGAGTTTCTCTAGTACGTCCAAGAAACAGATTGTTGTTACTTGGTATGAATATTTGAAAACTGGGCTGTGATTTAGGAGGCACTAAGACCCCAGGGATGTACAAAGCATATTTTTTTTAATATCTTTCATTTAAAAATCATCTGAATGCTAGCAAAAGATTCTGTGCCCAGGAAGACCAAGGTGAACATTGAGATGACACTATCCCTTAAGGTTGTGTCCTTGCCTATAAAACAGAAATGTCTATTATAAAGATGATATGAGATCTTGAACTTGGTAAGGAGAAAATAAAGGACTTGGAACATGGAAAATGCTCCCAAAACAGTAGCTTTTAAAAAAGCACTCCTCTATCTCTATCTAGAATCACTGTTTATAAACAATTCTTAAACCCTTAAAATGTTAAGGAACTCCTTAAAGAAAACCTAAAATGTTTCATGAATCCTAAGATTCAGCAAAGAAAATGCACTCTGCTATATATTTTAAATCATACAAGACTTTTACGGTACTTTCAACCATCAACTCCCACGGGGAATTGACACATGCCACCCTCATATACGCTGTGCTTTGGCAGACCCATTATTTTGAGCTGAAGGCAATTAAGAGCCAACAGATTAAAAAAAAAAATTTCTTTGCCCTCCTTCGCCCCTTCTACCAAAAACTAAGGCATACATTCCCCCATTTCCCTAAAGTAGCAGACAGAGAGGGCCCCAACACTGGTCTGTATAAATAAATCTTACTAAATGACCCCCATCTACCACCAGCTTTCTCCGGTACTTCCCAGGCCCCTCTCCACACTCAGCAGCCCTAGAAGACCACACCCTCTTTTCTGATCACACCATATCACCCACTCAAGGAAGATGTAGCATGTAAATATCTGAGCCAAGGTATTTCTTTGGGAGTTTCACTTCTATTTCTGAAGCCAGGTGCACACAAAACTAGCAATTGCATCAATAAAATTTTTAATTTTTAATTTTATTTTTAATTTCTTTTTCCTGTTAATTTATCTTTTGTCAGTTTAATTCAAAGACCTTATGTATCAAACCTAAGAGGGTAGAAGAAAGGTTTTCCTCCTCTATGTTCCCAATTACCTAGTCTATGTGAAATTTGCATTACAATGAAATTTCTTAAAAATCATGAAATATGGTACATAATATGAAAAAAAGTTAAACACCTTTGTATCTACTAGTTCTTTTTTAAAGCAAAAACAAAAACTAGTACGTGCCACTTAGTAGCAGGGCAGACATCACTAAAAATACTTAACTAAACTTTTTTAGGCAATGAAATATTACAGACATGGGCAAAAAATCCTAACAATCAAATAGATATATTTTCTGTTTATTTGCTTACAATACAAGTGCTACACTGAACCACAGCCCAGCCCTTTAAACCTTTTTATATTTTTTTGAGACAGGGTCTCACTAAGTTGCTCTAAAACTTACAATCCTCCTGCTTCAGCCCCTAGTGTCCCTGAATTATAGGCCTGTACCATCACACACCTGACTCAAAATGGACAAATTTTGAAAATGTAAAATATAAGATAAAAATTTTAGATATCTAAAATATCCACAATATATGAGATAAGTTAAGGGTGTGTCAAGTATTATTTAGTGAATATACAATATGAGAAGACCAAGCTCAAATCAAAGATTAGGAGACTTAACAGGAAAGAAATTAGATAATAACTTCAAGAATTTAAACATTAGTGGGGCTGGGGATGTGGCTCAAGTGGTAGCGCGCTCGCCTGGCATGCGTGCCTGGCATGCGTGTGGCCCGGGTTCGATCCTCAGCACCACATACAAACAAAGATGTTGTGTCCGCCGAAAGCTAAAAAATAAATATTAAAAAATTCTCTCTAAAAAAAATAAAAATAAAAATGCTTCTGTCTTTAAAAAAAAAGAATTTAAACATTAGTACCTTTAAATAATTAATACACAAGAGAAATACTTAAATTTTTGCTTTTAATTGCCCATATCATTATAAAAAATCCTTACTATTATGCTAGCCTATAGTATTACCACAGGCAGGAAAAAACTTCAGACAGAAATACTCCCTTTACCATTACCATTTATAATAGCAAAGAAACACACACACACACACACACACACACGTATACACACCCCAGTTTATTAAAAAAGAACAGGGCATTGTTTGGAAAACCATGGTTCACTGTACATGGTGCAACTCAATTCAACCATTAAAAATGATGACAGTTTATGATGAACAAAAAGCCTACATTATGACAAACAAAAAACCCACTTTTATCTAGAAAAAATTAATGATTTTGTCTTAGTTAAAAAACAAAGAAAGGAGAAGTGAGGAGAGGAGGAAGAAAGAAAATTCACCCCCAAATTTCTGCATTTTAAAATTCCCTACAATTTGAATATGTATTATTTGTAGATCTGGAGAACAGACTTTCATGCTGAGGATGATGAGTGTGAAGACAATAGCTTAGAAAGATTATTCTGATTTATATAATCTTAAGAAATTTTAGGTAACAAAAAATTCCTCCCCTAAATTTACCACTAAATGTGGTAAAATTTACTCCAGCATCTAATTTAAACCACAGATTCCAAGTCCTTTCCATGCACTTCTCTATGAACCAAACAAATTTCTGGGTTTTTCTAAATCTGTAACATAAATATATCATGTTTAGATTTCAACATAATCATGCCTAAAATTAGATTTGTCCAAAACTGATGCTGAGCACAGGTCAAATACCATTTTAACAAATTCCATCCATCAAAATCTCCCATATGAAACACATCATCGAGGCTGCCAGCCAATGGCCCACTTATTGGGAGTACTTCTCAGAAAGATGACATTCCAACACCAAAGCTGCAGATACCCACCAGGCCCTCCCTCATACCCAGTGACACTTCCCCTGCAGTTCTACTTCAAGGGACATCGAGTTCATACACTACTAACTTTCACGGTGAGTTTTAAGGTTAATACTTGATTCCAAGTTTCTGTACTTTATTCTTAAGTGCTCAAATTTTATTCAATTCATGCCTATCCTACTTTTTACACCAAAGAAAGATCTTCATGAGGAAAAAGGAGCTACAATTTTCTATAGGTTAAGACGTACTGAGAATATAAGGGGACTGGGAGCTCGGGGTGGAGCACTTACCTAGCATGCAGGAGGCTGCAGTGGGTTCAACCCCAGCACTGTGTAAGAAGAAGAAGAAGAAAGACAGCTTAACTTGAACACTTGAATACTAAAGAGAGACCAATCCTGAGACAAAATGAACCTAAGAGACAATGAATATAATGGAAAATTGAATAAATATGAGACAGGAAGAATTCTAGGCAAGGGATAAAGCACTGTTATGGTCTGGATGTGAGGTGTCCCCCAAAAGCTCACATGTGAGACAGTGCAAGAGGTTCAAAGGAGAAATGACTGGATTGTGACAGCCTTAACCCAATCAGTAAATGAATCCCCTGATGAGGATTAACTGAGTGGTAACTGAAGGCAGGTAGGGTGTGGCTGGAGGGAGTGGTTCATTGGGAGCATGGCTATGGGGTAACATTTGTATCTGGCGAGTGGAGTCTCTCTCTCTCAGCTTCCTGATAACCATGTGAGCTGCTTCCCTCTGCCACACTCTTCTTTCATGATGTTCAGCCTCACCTTGAGCCCCAAAGAATGCAGCCCGCCTTCTATGGACTAAGACCTCTGAAATCGTGAGCCCTCAAATAAACCTTTCCTCCTTTAAAAATGTTCTGGTCAAATCTTAGTCACAGCAGCGAAAAAGCTGATTAAAACAAGCACTACACCACAGCTTCTGTGAACACCACCTCACCCCATTACAAGTAAGTACCAACAGATGACCCCTGCTCCCTGGCCTCATGTTCATGTACCCAATGCCCAGGCTTTCCCTAAAATCCTCCATCTCTTGACTCCACATGTGGGCGATTTGTACCACCCAAACCAGGGCTTCATTACACCTACTGCTCCATGCAGTAGTATTATTGCCATCATCCCCCAAACTGTTAAAATATCTGTAAAGTACAATAACCTCATACTTCACTTATACTCATACTATTATATACTCTTGGATTGTTTGATTTTCATCTTTTGGTAAATTCATCATGAGAATATAGTTTAGACTGCAGGGGAGGAACTATTCACAAATACAGTGTCATTGATTAATTCTAAGTTGAGAATAAGCTTTATTGTTCTAACCTTAACATCTATTGAGTTAACACATCTTTTTGTAGTTCAAACACAAAAATTCAATTTAAATACCTGTTACTTAAAAAAAAACTTTAAAGAACCTGCTGAGAGCCACAGCCAGTTGGGATGGCACCAGAAGGAGTGGTTAAGAGGTGACACCAGCAAGCCATTAAGGTGATGATAATTAAGTTATAATTGCTGTGACTGGATGATGCTGGATTGGGACAGGCTGTGTTTTGAGTTGTTTATGGACCCCTGCTGTCCGGCAACAGGGTGGCTCCGGAATCAGCTCCAGGAATAGGGTGGTTCCTGCTGCCTCAGGCGCCCGCCACTTTGGAGTTCCCTTTGAGTTAGAGTGAGAGTGAGAGAGAGAGAGAGAGAGAGAGAGAGAGAGAGAGAGAGGGCACAGAGCCCAGTGGAGAGCTGGGAGAGTTCCCGGGGAGTATTCCTGGAGTGCTGGTAGAGTTCAGGCAATAAAGCTTCCTGTTTGACAAGTGCTTTGTGGTGGCTAGGTGATTTGTGCCCAGCCAGACTGCGGCAAGAACCCAAATTATTTTAACAAGTCAATGTCTCTATCCTTGGCACCCAAGCCCAAAGAAGGGCTAGCTAGAAACTGTCAAAGCTAGCGACACAGCAACTTATACAATGATTAACTTTGACATCATCCAGCCATGCCCACTCTAGTACTTCTAGGTAACTCCTAAACACTACAAAATTCTCTTCCACATTAATGCAAAGTACTCTGATTCTAATCTTGAAGATGTTTCAAAAACAATTTAGTTCTTAAAAGTAATAGGTATAACTGGGAAAACCCTAAGGCTCAAACAATATTTCTCAACTTTAATTTTTCATTTTAGAAACTGTATTTTGTTAGGTTTAAAACTCAGGCAAAACGCTATTCAATTTCAACTAATAAATGTAACAGGAATGAAAGAAAAATCACCATTGCATAGTAATTTTTAATCATCACATTAGTAACTAAGGTAAGAATCATTAATGAATGTCAAAACCATTGGGTGAAGATACAAAAGACTATTTACTTAGTCTGAAATTATCTCTGCACAGATTACCTACTAATTACAATAAAAACTAGTACTTTTTTTTTTTATAGTGGAAAAACCTGAAAACCTCACAGATACTAATATAATCCAACTAACAAAGTTAAGATTACCAATATGAGGACAAACTGACAACATGAATCTCATGTGCAAACATGGATCTAAACATGAGGAAACATAAAAACCAAATGTGAAGTTCATTTTACAAAACAAATGGCTCACATTCTTTAAAAATGTCAGCATCATAAAAGTCAAAAGTTGGGAAACTTCCAGATTAAAAGAACACAGAGACTTGACAATTAAATAAAAGATACAATCCTGGATTGAATATACATAACAATTCATCTCTCTAGTGAGATTATCAAAAGATGATCACCATAAAGTAGGTTCAGCATGGTGCCATAGAACAGGCCGACTTATAGCAACTACAAGTAGTGTGTATCCTCATAGAACATGGATAACACAGGAAGAACTTTGCCAGAGCGTCTGTGGCTTAGACAAGATGTAGATTGCATACATGAATGTATGAGTGTGTATATTTTATATTTTTTAGTTTTACATATTTTATCTATAATACATTATACACTGAAAGACGTACTTTAACAACAAACTATGCTAAAGAAGATTTAATTATATATCTCCCTACTCTTGACCAAAGTATGGTCTTGACTCACATAACAAACAAAAAATATTTCTGGAATCCTTCTAATGTTCAGCAACAAAAACACTAAAGGTTCACAAAGACTAAGTGATAGCTACAGCCTTTGTAAAAACAGTATTCTCCCTCAGAAGTCTGTCATATGTCAATGGAAACTTTCTTTTATAAACAGATCCCAAAAGGAAAGCACTGTTTGGCAATGTCTTCACATATTTTATTGAAGAAAGGCTGGAAAATAAAATCCATATATTACATAGGCAAGGAAGAATTATTCCTCTTAAGACACTAGCAGAATTCAAAAATTTCAGCTTTCTTTAACTCCAGTTCAATGTTAATTTTCTTTTGGATACTGCATTAAAATGCCAATTTACATTGTTCTGTTATTTGTCCACATATTTTTATCAAAAGAATTCTGCATTGGACTGAAAGTACAATATGTTTGGTCTAAGATTAATACATTATTTGAGTTTATAATATGTAACAGGTACATATATTTAGCATTTGCTTTTTTCTCTCCCTTTTTAACATCTAGCTATACAATATGCATGATCCTGAAAAAAAAAATGGGTAATGTCAGTACTGTTACATACAAAATGTAATAAGCTTTTAAAATTAAAGTGCAAGGTCCCCATCAGATAGGATTCTCCAAGGCTTCCTTGCTCTTTGCTATAATGATCAGATGGAAAGTTTCAAAGAGTTTCTGTCAGATTCTGCCTCCTTAGCAAACATTTACTAAGATGAATCAAATCTGGACTTAGAAGAAAACGCATGTCTCTGAGAGGATCTGCTATCCCATCCAAGGCTTTATCTAGCTTTCAAGCTGTTCTTCCCAAGGGTTTTCATCTCACATTTTCTGTCTGAACAGCTGACAATTCCATTCCTTCAATTGCTATCAACACACCTTAATGCCTGGCAGAGACAATCTCTCCATGTCTGGTGCTTAGTCTAGATTCTCAAGTCTGAAATGGAGATGTCCCTGAATTATATAGGCATTTCGAAAATTGCTAACTATGGAATATTTTAGTACATTTTCTCATTATACTTGTGAGAAAACTAAAACTGAGTCTAGAAAGCCCAAGCTGACTTGCTTTTAACCACAAAGTGAGTCAGAGGTAGAGCCCACCTAGAACAAAACACAGATTTCTTTTTACACTGTTCATTCAGTTCTATGGATCACATCTGCCTCAATTATCTGTTCCCAAAATTAACCTATTATTTGTATATGTGTGGCCATAGTCAAATCATCTGGATGGAGGCACTGTACCTCCCATAATTTTACATAAAACTATGAATATGTATAGGCATATTTTTCTGGGGATAATTTCATGTCCTCCAACAAATCAGGAGTCTCCAAAGCCTAAGAACTACTGTCTACATCAAGTATATATGACACACACACACACACAAACACATATATATAAAGCCTAAGCTAGTAAGCTGGTATAGTCTCATGGATACATTTATTCATGTGTAACAGATAAATAATGGGCTATTCCAGGTACATTAGAGACATTTAAAGCATAATTAGACTTGGTATCAATATTATAGAGCTCCAACTAGAACAGCTAAACCAGTATGGAGAAGCCTCAGAGATAACTTGTCAGAGCAAACACTTTTCTCAAGACCTCTTTTCCTTTTCATCTTCCATTACAAAGCTAGACATGCATTTCGTCATTAATAATTTTGAGCTGTGATATAATCCAATCACATTAAGAATGGAGAAAAATTTTTTCTGAAGCACACATTTAAATAAAAAACACTTCACCTAAATTGTATCAAATGCAAGTCACATGTCAGGACTGGGCAGAGAGCTTTTGCTTAGGAACCTGAACAAGTAGATACTTTACAGATGAGGAAGCTGCAACTCAGGCTGCTATCTGCCCAAAGCTCCTCAGCCATAAACTATAAGAACAGGGATTATGGTGACACATGCCTGTAATCCCAGAGGCACAGGAGGCTGAAACAGGAGAATCACATATTCAAAGACAGCCCAAGCAACAGCCAGGCACTCAGTGAGACCCCGTCTCTAAATAAAATATTTTAGAAGGACTGGGGATGTGCCTCAGTGGTTAAGCATCCCTTTTAACATTTAATTTTGCAAAACAGAAAAAGCGTAAAAGATCACTAAGATTACAGCTACCTTGAGTGACTGCTATACAGCAGAAATGTAAAAGGAGGGGGAGGTCACAGGCTCATGGCAATCTTGCCCTTCCAGCCACTCCCAAGGGAAGGAAGACAGAAATCTTGAAATCTCAGAATATCTTTAACACATTAGATAAGTCTATTACTGCTCTAAACCCTTCTTGCATTATTTAAGTATAGAATGCATTTTTAAAAAATTTTATACTTATATTTATACTTATACATATATTTTAGTTGTCGATGGGTCTTTTTTATTTTTATTTATTTATTTATTGTGCTAAGAATCGAACCCAGTGCCTCAAATATGTCAGGCAAGCACCACTGAACCACAATTCTAGACCTCATTTTAAAAAATTCTGAACTGGTTAATGACCCTATTTTTTAATCCCCAAGATTTTTTAATGTGTTTTTTTAAATCTCTATTACATACAGTGAGCTGTCACTTAAAAAAAAAAAAAAAAAGGAATTTAGCCTCTTTCAACAATGAAAAAGTTTAGAATACCAATAGAACTCCAAATACCAATTTTCTTCCATGATTCTTGATACCACAACATTACTATGCATGCAGTCACATGCAACTCACAAGTGGGGAAGGAGCACTAGTACTCTTTGTCCAGACTCAGAACAGTAATAATCTTATTGAAAGCCTTAACATGAAGCAGTATTACTCTCCACAAGACCGGCTTGGTTGGTTGGTTGGCTGCTTTTGTGGTCCTAGGGACTGAATCCAGGTCCTCCAGCACACTAGGCAAACATTGTACTTGTGAACCTCACACCCAGCCCTTTTTATTTTGAGACAGGGTCTCACTAAATTGCCCAGGCTGCCCTCAAACTCAGGATCCTCCTGCCTCAGCCTTCCAAGTAGCTGGGATTACAGGTGTGTGCCACTAGGCCTGGCCATGAAACTATTTCAGCTTCTAAAAATGTGAAAAAATATTATAAACTAATTTAGTCACTTAGCAAAACTGGGCACCTCTTACAGGCCAGATACTGTCTGGCAATGAATATGAATGAGATACTTAATGCTCACTATTTTACAAACCTTAACAGCCAAGAGCATTAATGTCAATATGAGCATCAAAAACTAAAAGTATGAGGCCAAACTGAAGCCTGTCCTGTCTTATTTCTAGTAACAGACATATTGACATCCTTAGACAAGGTTTTGAGGCATCTTTTGAGTCATTTATAGTGGTATCGCTGAGTGTTAATTCATCGGCAACTTTAGATAAATATGAAAGCCATTTTGGACTCAGAATTTATTTTAACACAGGCTTTCTTACATGACTAAAAACTTCAATTTCATTAGCTACATCTCAAAAGCAAAGCTTCTCTCTCAGTATTCAGTTATTAATGGGGTAAACACCACCATATAAGCAGGTCTACTTTTTAGACAATACACATTCCCAAAGCCCAGCTGAAAATCACTATTGGGAAAATCTTGACTGCCTGTATGGTCCAGAAAAGAGTTCATTCTTGAATAGATTTTTATTTGACATCCATTAAAAGCATAAATAAGGCAAGTGACATTTAAGAGACACTACCTGAAAGACCAATGAGTTAAATCACTAGATTCATGTACACCTGTCTTATTCAGGCTTTTCCATCATGCCTAAGACTTTTATCCAGTTTACAATGGCATGTGAAAAATTTTTCTCTATCATCCATAAAATGTGAAACATTTTTCCATAGCCAAACAATTATATGAGAGAAAGGCCCACTTCTCCTGCCTAATTGGTATACTTTCTCTTTCTAAACAATGCCAATTATAATTAGTCCTAGTTCCTCTTTCACTTTGGCAAATTAAAATTAAAAAGACAACTTTAGTTATCTTTCACCTAATTCTCTCCCTCCACACTAATCCCCATGGCTCTTTACCAATATTTTCATAACTCTCTACAACAGCTATTATTGTAAAAATATATTAAATTTTTTTCTCAAAGTAGACAGATTATAAATTGTTAAATAAATAGCTGTCTCTCCACAAATGTTCTAATACATGAGTCTCCTTAGAAAAAAATTAGCTAAGAACTTAAAATCAACTTTTAACATGTAAAGGATTTAGTAAAAATCAAAGTCTCAGAAAATAAATTCTACAAAGTCCAAGCTCCATAGGCTAAGAAGGTAGAACACCAAGGAAATAACACCGAGAAGACTGCAGTTTCTACTGCACATGTGTTGCTTTCACACCACCTTAAAGCTGAAAAACTATAAGTGAAACCAGCATAAGCTGGGGATCATCTGTGCATCCACGAAACACCATCCAGTCCTAAAAGAGAGGTGCGCCTGGCAGTCACCATGAGGAATGAACCCTGAAGGCACCATGCTAAGTGAAACCAGCCAGACACAAAGGACAGCTACCGCAGGAGTCCACTTCTATGAGGTTCCTAGGGTGGGCAGATTCAGAGAAGGAGAGTTGAAAGGTGGCGTAGAGGAGGGCAGCATGTGGGGTTAGTGTTTAAATGGCTACAGAATTTAAGATGGGGAAGATGAATGGTGGAAAGAATTGCAAAACAATGTGAATGCACTGAATGCAGCTGAACTGTCCACTCAAAAAGGCTGCAACTGTAAATGTGATGTGTATTTTACCACATTAAAAGGAAAAAAGAAACAATCTGAAATATTCAGACAAGCAGAGGTCATCTGAACATTCAAGGTTAGACAGAGCTTCATTCACTCCACAGGATTTACTACCTAGTGTGCAGATTTTCTCCCCTAAAACCCAGCTGGTACAATATATTGCAAAGGAAACGTGAAACATCTCTGAAATCAAAAACAGTGATTCAGTCCTGGCTGTGCCTCAGCTAGATTAACAACTCACAACAACAATCACTAAGCATTAGTTTTCCTACCTATAAAATAAGGATAATATTGAGTTTGTATTAGGATTACAGCAAAAATTAAATGAGAATATATGCAAAGAACTGGACACATCTTGACCTATAATGAGGAGGTACTTAATAAATGTTTCCCATAACTCTGCCACAAATTAGCATGTGAAAGTCACAAGTGAATGAATGTCTATGAAATATCTGTTTTCTCAAATGAAACAAACATCTTACATGTTGGTCAGTGGCAAGAATTAAACACCTCAATGCTCTGAAAGTTATTTTCCCTAGAAATCAGTACTGCATGTATTCCTGATTATATAACATCACAAAATCACTATCAAATAAGAATCATGAGTCACACCAAAATGTCTCTTAAAACTAAGCCAAAAAAGCTCAACAACAGCAAAGCAACCTAGCTATACAACTCATACAGAGCCACAGGCATAATACTCAGAACCAAAACTTTAATGATGAGATGGTGGCATAGACAGTAAAGAATATCCTTATTATACCAACTGCAAGAAGAGGCCTTTATCCTGAAATGAAAATTGAGTAATTCATCTTTTCTTAAATCAGCATGTGTGCCATGAGTAAATCAAAGCCACAGCTATGCCACATTATCAATGTTTATAATAAATAAAAAGCAATCTTTAGTGTTTTTATCTATGTACACGATTTATAAAATAAGTTCTAAAATAGGCTTTGAAATAATTATATGTGTATGTGTATTGCATGTATTACATATAACATACACATGCCACAGGTGGCTTCAAAAAAGACGCTTTACAAAATATACTAATGATTCCAGAATCCAGTTCCCAAAGATATTAATATCAAGTTATGATTTGCTAAAGGGCTTATCCAGAATTCAGGTTTTCATAAATTATTTGAGCTCTTAGCCTCGATAGATATTTGATATTTATACTAATAAATTTTTAACCCGGATGTTCTTTTGCAGGGGAGGGGTGTAGAAGGGATTGAACTCAGGGGCACTCAACCACTGAGCCACATCCCCAGACCTATTCTGCATTTTATTCAGAGACAGGATCTCACTGAAGCGCCTCTCTATTGCTGAGGCTGACTTTGAACTTGAGATCCTCCTGACTCGGCCTCCTGAGCCCCTGGGATTACAGGCGTGCACCACCGCACCTGGCTAGGTAAACTTTTCTTAAAGAACATCTTTAAAACACATTTCCCAAGTTGATTAACTCCTAATTTGAGGCCTGCACTGCTGAGTATGCTGCACTTGAAAACAACCTCCGGCAAGATAACTGACAATCGGGATGGTAAAGATTTAGAAAACTGAGAGAGAAGCACAGATTCCGAAGTCATACCTCCTGCTCAGCAGACGTCTTCAAACCTGATCTTCAGACCTAACACGCACCATGTGCACCGGGAACTTATCCCTTCAACCACAACTTTCCTCACAAAAGCAATCGGTGACCACTGCAGAGCAAGGCCTCCAGCTCATGGGTTTTCGCAAGTCTTCGGGGGACTGCCTCTGACCTGCAGCAGGGCCACCTGGGCAGCTCGGCTTTCCTAGACAACCCACATAACCCTGACAGCTAACCTGAAACACACAGATTTCCCCCGAAATTGAAAACCCTGAAGCTCCTTCGCAGATCCAGGCATCCTGGCACAAAACACATCCAAGGGGAGGGGCAAAAGATGGCCTCGGCCACCCGCCCCCTGGGGCCAGACCAGGTCCCTGGGCAGTAAACACACACGGCCCTCCTCTGGAGAACAGGCTCGCGCTCTCCCGACGGTACCACGCCCCGGCCTTGCCCACCCCCCGCCCGCCCTCCGAAGGCGTCCCCCGGGCCGGCCGCGGTCCCAGCAGGCCCGGCCGCCGCGCCCGCGTGGACCCCTCGGGCCAGCTCGCCGCCTCGGGGTGTGGGACGCGACCTGTCAAAAGCCCGGGGCGGGGGCGCGCGGGAGGCGCGGGCGGCCGCACCCCGCGGCTGACGCGGCAGCAGGGACCGGGTGGGCGCGCGCGGGCAGGGCCGGCCGGGAGCGGGGAGGCTGCGGCCAGCAGGCCGCCATCTGCCGGCGCGGCCCAGGCCCTGGGCGCCCACGCGGGCCTCGCGCGGAGGCGGGACGCGGCCGGGCGGAGCCGCCCCCGCCCCGGACACAAAGCGGCCCCGCGGGAGCCCGCCTCACCTGCAGCACGGGGCGCCGCGGGCCTTCCAGAACCATCGGACCCCGCTCCGGCGCGCGCGTCACAGCCCAGGCCTCCCGGTGCCGCCCGGCGCCGCCGCCGCCGCCGCCATTTCCTGCCGCTCGCCGTCGCCTCGTCGCCGCTGTCAGGTTACTCCATTCACCTGGGCCTGGAGCAGCTTGCGCCGCGCCGCGCCGCGCCTCGACCCCTCCCGCCGGCGCCTGCGGAGACTGCGCAGCGCCCGGCTCGCCCGCAGCCCGCGCACGGCCCGCGGCAACGGCGCACAGCCGCTTGCAGAATCCCACCCGCGCCGCGCCGCCGCTCCGCGCCCCCACGCTCCGCTCGCCCCGCGGCGGCATGAGAGCGAGCCTGTGATTGGGCAGAGCGCGGCGGTGAAAGGTTAATCCCGGCCCCCCAGCCACTCAGGAGCTGGGACACAGCGGGCGCGGGCCGGGAGGCCGAGGCGGTCTTGGCGGCTCAGCGCTGGGACTCGAGCGGCGTCGCGCAGACCGCGGCCCGGCGTCCTGGCTGCTCTCCCGCAGCCGAATGCCGGCTTGGCCCGATGGACTCGCCAGTCTCCACGTCGGCACCGTCTGGCGCCCACCGCCCTTCGGCGCGGCCCTTCCCCGCGGTCGTAATTGTTCTCCGCCGAGCCGGCGCCCTGGCTGCCCCTCCGGGTTCCCAAGGACCTTCCCAGTCGCCCGCCCCCCGCGTTACTGGTGCGGGGGCCTCCGCCCTGGGAAAGTCACTCTCCCAGAACCGGGGTAGCCGGATCGAGAGAAGTAGGCGGTGGCCCCAGTTACGCACACCTCCCGTTTGCAGGGGTTGGACCCGCGGCACACTGGTGGGTTAAGGATCGGTGGACCTGCGGGAAGTGGCTGAAACAAAACCGGCTTAGTGTATCCCGAAGTGTAGGCCTCTCTTCCCGAAGACCCCGGTAGACGGCTGGGCCCAGGTGAGGTATGGTAGCAGCAGGTGGGCTTGCTCACGCACTTGGTGGCACCGGCGGCACCTGGCGGGGGCCGCACAGGTCAGGGCCCTGCGCCCCTCCGTGCCCCGTGTAGCCGCTGAGCCCTTCAGACAGCGTGAAGGTCTGTGTTCTTTACCGGAAAGGAGTGTAAATAAAACATCTAATAATTTTGTGTTGTGACACATTGGAACGGTACTATTTTTGATATATTGGGATAAATCTAGTTTTATTTGTTTTAATATTCTGATGTGAGTACTATTCAAAATTTTGGTATTACCTGCTGGAATTACGTTGTTATTGGAGAGATTGGTCTGGGTTTACACGCCTGGACCTTGGTGGGTGCTGGAATTGCTCCCCATTTAAACACGTTAAGAAACAGAATAACTTCCAACATGCCCCAGCTAATAAGTGGGCTTTGGAGCTGATGGGCTTGATCTCTACTGTGCTGAAATTTTGATCATGTATTTATCATAAATTGGCTTGAAGGTTCACTGAACATGGAATCATCATGGACAAAATTAAGAAGTAATGGGAATGCTTTTGACAGATCTGCATATTCAAAAAAATGATATTTCTTATATGCCAAGCACTTTGGGAATAGATTTCCCCAGTAAATATGTAAAGGGTGTTTGGACATAATCTTTTTTGAGCAGAATGGCCTCTCAGTGTAGGTGTACACTGGCAGTGGAAACTCATGGGCATCCTCCTTCCTGTGTCCTTTTATAATCTGTCTTTTCCGTTAGCAAGATTTTCATTGTTGTGCATACATATAATTCATTTATCAAAAAAGGGCTGGGGCTGTAGCTCAGTGGTAGAGCACCCGCCTTACACCTCTGAGGCGCTGGGCTCTATCCTCAGTACCACACAAAAAAATAAATAAATAAAGATATTGTATCTATCTAAACAACAACAACAAAAAATTACTCAGATCATCTTACATTTAAAAAAAAAAAAAGCATCTAAAAAAAAGATGGATTTGGGCCATAATACTGAAAGACCCAATTCTCAAATGCCATAATCCCAGATGTTGGAAAAATCCCAAAAATATCATTCTGGAAAAAATTTTGAAAAAATTTTTAAGACATTTATACTTTTAAACAGGCTTTATTTGATACAGCCTTATTTTTACACAGTAAAATAGGCAACAGTAACATTTTTGTAAGCATCAACTCTCAGGATTAATAACAGTCACTGCAAAAGCAGTTATGAGCATATGAACTATGTTCACAAATGGACCAAAAAGGGAAATATACAAATGCATATTGCTGTAGTTGGAAATGTGTGCACCCAGCTTATTAAAACTGAAGACATCTCAACTTTAGTGATAGATAACCTAAATCTTGTGATAAGACCAGTCAAAAACCACAGTGGGTCATCTCCACATGTGCAGTTGCCCTAAGAGCCAAATAAGAAACTTGATTTTCACAAATGCAGCTATAGGGAAAGGATCTTCCCTTCCACTCAAACACTCATCTCCTCTGGAAACACCCTCCTCTGTGCATCCAGAGTAATGCTTTACTAGGTTCTAGGTTTTCATTCCACCCAACTTGATACAACTTTCCTGCATACAATCAAGATGCATCAATCTCTTCCCCAGAATTCATCTTTCTAACCTCTTCCAAAGCCTTTTTTTTTTTTTTCTTTTCTTCAGTGGGTCTTAAGTGTTCTGGATTTCAACATTCAAAATTTTTAATCTCTGGGCATTGTGAATTTGGGAAGTTTAGGGATTTTAATCTTCAGAGATTATAGCACTTGGTATTGTATCTTTCCAGAATTACAATCAGTACCAATGAAAAATACACAGTGAAAAAAAGTCTGTCCACTTCACTTGTTCTCATGCCCCCAAAAGACAATATTATATCTTGCTCATTCTTCAGAAATTTTATTCATACAAGGATAATTATTTATTCTTTGTGTTCCTCATTTATAAAAATGCCAGTATGCCATGTACATTGACTACATTTGCTTTTTTTATTAATATATCCAGAAGATATGTCTGTAGTAATATATACAGAGCTCCTAGCTGTTTTCTCCAGGCCCCCCCATAATATTTTATTGCAGAGATATGCCATAATTTAAGAATTCTGTTTTAATGGACATGTAAATTTTCAGACTGTTGTAATTAAACATTGATCCATTTGGGATTGATTCGGTATATGAGATGATGAATGGTTCAAAATTAATTTTTTTCCAAATGCCTACACAATTGCCCATTAATTGTTGATTTGTTGAATAGTTCACTTCTGGACTTGGTATCTGTTATAGTGCCCTATCTTTTCATGCTCCAGTTGCTGTTTTTTTCTAAATCTGGAGATATAAAATACAAAATCTTGTAAGGGGTAGTGTTTCACACTTTGTTTGGATCATTAGAAATCTTATAGCTGATACTTCAGACCACATTAACCAACAGTACAATGCCTCGTGGCATGCATTTCCTGTGGGCTAATTTTTTTTCCCTTAGAAATCCATGAGTCCACACTGATATTTTTTAAATAAATAAATGAGAAGCTTTTCCTTAAGATAGAACGCATTAATAAATTTAGAATAATGGAATTATAAAATCACAATTTTGCAATCGTCAGACAAGAAATATCAGTGTTTGCCAAATCTAGTGGGTAAAAGTTGGACAAGGAATGAGATAATTTACATAGGTTCAAAGCATCTCCCATGAAATTCTTATTTAACAAATGAGAACTTTACAAAAAAGAAATCTGATAGATACCTACCTTATTCAAGTAGTTAACTGGCATGTGAGAGAAGTAGCCATACCCCATTAGTGTCAAATCCTCCAGTTTGTCAACTCAGAAATTTTTAAGTGACATGTTGGTAATAATCCACCTATTACATGGGGTTTGTTGGGAGAAACTTACGGAAAGTGATGCAATGCATACTGTCCCCTGAACTTTCATTACCCAGCATAGGCTGAGTATAGATGTGTGTGCATCATGGCCACAGTTCCAGCAGAAATAGGGTTTGCCTCAGCCAGCAGCCAGATGCAACAGACAGTCACAACCCAGGAGAGAATGTGAGCCCTACTCCTACCATATTGTGTTACATAATTATATGTTAACCTAAGTAAGGTTTAAGGAATTCCTAGTTTCTCTAAGTAACAAGAAATGTGTCAAGGGAAATCATATGTACCATAGTAGTTCTAGAAACTAGGCATACTAAGGGCCAAGATCTTCCCACAGAGAGCCCTGGGAAGAGCCTTGCCCACCAACAAGGTCTTGTCCCTCCACAGACCTGATTGGTCCAATTGGTCCAGTTTCAGCCAGACTCAGTTCTGCTACCAAAGATGGAAGGATATGGGCCTCCAGGATCTTCCTGATATGTCTACTGTCATTAATGTCACCAGTGATGGAACAAATCATCATGAGCATCATCACGTCTGTAGTATTTCTGCCAAAAATGAATATTCTGGATATTACCACATGGAAACGCAAGAAAGACCCAAATTGCAGAATAGTTGTTTGGGTTTTTTTTAAGGACTATAATTGCCAGTGTTTTAAGATAAGATCTAAACTGAATGAAAGACTGAAGATTCATAACAACCAAGTGAAATGTGTTACTCCTGGCTCAGGTCTTTCTGCCCTAAATAGTAGTATGATATAGATAGCAAAAATGAATGGGCTTTCTAGGTGATGGGCATGGGGGAGTTCTTTACACTTTCTTGCCACTTCTGTGTTTGGAATTATTTTCAAATAAAACATGAAAATTAGAAGCCAACCTGTAGAAAAGACTCAATTTTCTATAAAAGAGCTGATAAAACTAATATACAGATTTACCAAGATCACTGTGTGCAAGATCAGCATTCAAAAATCACATACATTTCTATATTCTAGCAATAAATAATAAAAAATTAAAATTTTAAAATCATTTACAATGGCATCTGTGATATGTGAAATATATATTTGGTTTTCATTTCCATTTCCTGGCATATACCTCCTAAAATCCTTGGAATCATCAAAATAGTGTCTTTTATGTGCCATTGAGTTGACGGGTGGCTGGCATACCCTAGCTTGTAGCACAGACACTGGTCACCAGAAAAACCAAAGCAGGTTTAGAGGATTGGGACTTTCAGCCCTACCTGCCAGTCTCCATGGAGAAGAGAGGGACTAAAACTTAAGTTGATCACCAATGACCAATGATTTTATCAATTATGCCTATGTAATGAAGCCTCCTTGAAAAGTCAAAAGACCAGACTTTGAAGAGCTTTTGGATAACTGAGCACATGGAGATCCTGGGGGGTTGGGGGGCACAACTTGAAAGGGCGTAGAAGCTCCATGTCCTTCCTCCCATAAGTCACCTATGAATTTCTTCACCTGTATCCTTTGTAACATCCTTTGTAATAAACCAATAAATGTATTTCCCTGAGTTCTGTGAGCTTCTTTAGCATTTAAACAAAAGAGGGTTGTGGGAGTCATGATTTATAGTTGGTTGGTCAGATGCACAGGTAAAACAACGTGGAGCTTATAATTAGCATCTGAAGTAGGGGGTTATTATCGGAATGTACCCCCCCCCCCCCCGTCCTTTAGGATCAGATGCTTTCACCATGTAGACAGTGCCTGAACTGAAGCAGATTACAGCATTACCCCACTGTGTCCACTGCAGTATTGTTTGCTTGTTGGTGGAGAGAAATATGCACACCTTTCTGAAGTCACAAAAACCTGTTTTGCTGTGCTGTGAAAGAGGAAATCAATTTGATTTTTCCCTACAACATCAAAAAATATAAAACACTTGGGGAAAAGTCAAAATAAATATATGCAAGAGTTTTACACTGAAAACCATAAAACATTGATAAGAGAAGGTAAAAACTACATAAATAGAGAGGTATACTATGTTCATGGAGTAAAGACAGTATTGCAGAAATGCCAGTTCTCCCAAAATTGATATATAGATTCTGAGCAATTGCAATCAAAATCCCAATGAGCTGGGTGTGCAGGTGTGTGCATGTAGAAATTTTTAAGTTGCAAGTTGAAGGCTGCAACTACCTGACTTAAAAGACACAAAAGGCTACATATTGTAGGATTTCATTTCTATGCCATTCTGAAAAAGGCAGAACTGTAGGGGAAGAAGAGCAGTAGACATTAGGTGCTAAAGGAGACGGGGAGAGAGATGAGTATAAGAGGCCATAAGAGATCTTTTTTGGGTAATGGAAATGCCCTTAGTCCTGATTGTAAGAGTGGGGACACTAAACATTTGTAGGCTCTTTGACGTATACACTTGAATTTATTGAATTTAAATTAGACCTCAACTTTTGTGTGTATATACGCACATGTGTGCATGTACTAAGAATTGAACCCAGGGCCTGGCACATGCTAATAAACTTGACTTTAAAACAAAATCTATGACTCTCCAGTGGAGAGTCACATTTTCATGGCCACCCTAAGCTCTATTCAAATTGCATTTCCATTAGAAAAATATATACACCAGTCAGGCACAATCAACACCTTTTCCACTGCCCCAGAGCATGAATAGATCATGCCTCTCTTCAGCTCTTCACACCAGAGTAAAAATTAAATCATTATTTCTTGATATCTTCTTTTTCAGGCAAATCAGGCTTCTCCTGCCTATGACCTCTGCCCTCACTTCCATACCAATTCCCTAAGGCTTGTTTCATTTAGATTTATAGAACCTACCCTCAGACCATGTAGTATTTTACCAGGAAGTTGTCTAAAATTACTTGCTGCTTTTCCAGTTCCCTGAGGAGCTCTCTTACAGAGTGTATTTTCCCCAGAGGAAAATGAAACAACAGAAGACCATAGCACAGGGTAATCAGTGTCACAGTATTTGATCAACTGCCCCCTTCAGAAAATTTCCCCACCCTTGGCATCAGTTCTTTTTCATCAGAAAAAAAAAAATGGTAGTGACCTTTTAATTTAGATTGGATTGTCACTGAATCAACAGCAGGCAGGCAGCATTACTACTTCTGATAAGCCAATTTCTGAAAAAGCTTGGAATTACAAAACCAAGTTTGCGATTTTTTAATGCAACTAGACACAAGGATAGGTTTTAAAATTGCTTTTATGTAGTTCTATCATTTATTGCTTCACTCTTCACTGCCAACCCGTTTGCCTGGACCTGTGGAACTTCTCATGGCTTCTGTCTTCAGTTCTCACCCTCCTGACTTTTCCCCTATGGTTTTCTGGTGCCCACCCCCGCTCCATGCGATATGAACCAGGACAATCAGAGGAAAGCAAATGTCGGGGTAGTTCCATGTCCATCCAGTGTCTTGGAGGACTTTGACACACTGGCTTAGTCTTCCCAGGCTGCCACAACAAAAGTATCAGGCCAGATGGACTGTCAAGATGTATTTTCTCCCTGTTCTAAAGGCTAGAAGTTCAACATCAAGGGTTATCAGGGTTGGTTCCTTCTGAAGCCTCTCTCCCTGGCTTTCAGAAGGCCACTTTGTCCCTGTGTCCTAAATGCCCTTTTCTCTGTGCTTGCACATTCCTGACATCTCTATGTGCCCAAACTTACAAGGACACCAGGCACCTTGGGTAGGACCTACTCTCACATCCTCACTTATCACCCCAATAAAGGCCCTGATTTCAAGCACAGTCACGTTCTGAGGTGCTGAGGGTTGGGATTTCAGCATAGGTGTTTCGTGGGGACACAATTCAACCCTTACCCCTGCATGATCCTTCTCTCATCTGGTTTTTCAGAAACACATAACTGACCCCAGAATAGCATCCCCAACTGCAAGCTTCCGCACTGCCCTGTTATAACCTTCCTTCTTCTTCACAATTCACAGCGAAAAGACTGTCATGTCCGAACTCCCTGAAGTCCCCATGAGCTCAAGACCCACTCCTTTCCACATCCAGGATCCCTACTTTCCACTTCAAATCTCACATTGCTTCCAGCCTGAGTTTTCTAACTCACAAGTCTGATTAAGTAACTCCACTGCCCAGAATCTTCAACTGTGCCCAGCCAAGATTTCTAGTGTGAAATTCAATGTCCTCCTTAGCTGGGCTTGTCCTGCTTCCATAGTCCCTCGCTCTCTGGCAACACTGACCTCCTTTGACTTCTTTTTTATTTTTATTCTACACCCATCCCATTTAAAAATGCTATCACAATCTACTGGTGCCCACTGATTTAACGTGTCATGCTTCTTATTTTGTAAAAAACATTAGGACACTACCGGCCACTAAATGAACCTTTTGAATGTCTTATAATATCTAGCATGGTACTAAAATAATACTTGGATAATTTCTCCTATGACTTCTATGGAAACGCTATCCTTTCCAGAGACAGGACATTGCGGGGTCACTGTGTTTTGACTTGGGTAGTTAGCATGGTTATTCCACTTTTTTGCTGGGAAGCCCTCTGTGCTCTACAGAGGTACTGGTCCTTCAAAATGTGGCTTGAAAGCCCCTCATCCTGCTGTTTTCTCTGGCTCCTCTCCAACACAGTTGATGCTCCCCATCTGGTTTTCCCACGGAAACATCACCCTGATCATAGCCGGACACCCCAGGGATCACTCTTCTCCCTGACCTCCCCCACCCCACTTTCCCACTAAGCACAGTACCCCAAGTATACAGATGGTGCTTGTTTTCCTCATCTCTGTAGCTCCAAAGTCCAGCATATAGCAGAAAGAAAGAGAGGGAAGAAGAGGGCAAAACCTAAGTCTTTATATGATCCCACGTAATTTAAACACATTCCACTCATTAAATAATTCATCTAGGTTACCTGCTTTCGTGTAATTTCAAGGCAAGTTACATGATGCAGTGACTTACACACTAAAACATGGCTGGGCACATGTTTTAGTATACTGAATAAATGTGGTTTCATCTATAAGTAGTAAGTCTCTTCCCTGTGACCCTACCTCCAGCAATGCATCCTGTGGGACTTCTGGTCATGGACCCTACCCTAACCTCGGAGTTAGACTTATGGAGGCTGAAGCAATCATGAGTCACCAACTGGATCCAAGACCCCAGCCAATCAAAATCCTCCAGGATTTTTTTTTTTTTTTTTTTTTTTTTGCCAAGAGTTAGTGAAAACTAATCCCTATGCCTCACTGTTGGGATGCTATAAGTATGTCATTCTAGAAGCTGCAGGCAGATATGTACTGTAAATACGAGAGGGTGCATTTCAGAAGCAAATGAAGCCAAGAAGCAGAAAGGCAGAGGTCAGAGCTAGATGCAGACCCAAAGTATCTGAAGAGAGGAACTGTCTGTGTGACCCGTGTTGATGGCAGCATTATTCAAACAGCCAGAGGGTGAGAATAACCCAGACACCCTGGACATAAGAATGGATCAACAAAATGTGGTCTGTTCACACAACGGACTATTATTCAACCATCAAGGAGTGACATTCTGATACTTACTAACACCAACAAACCTTGAAAACATTATTCTGAGGGAAATGAGCAGATATAAAAGGACAAATGTTAAGTGATTCCACTTATATAAGGTGCCTTGAATGCATAAATGTGTAGATAGAAGAATGGTGGCATCGCAGGATTTGAACAGGGAGAAATGTAGAGTGAAGGTTTAGCAGTCCAGTCTCAATTTGGGATGAAGATAAAGTTCTGAAGATGGTTAGTGATGGTGGTTGCCCAACATTGCAAATTTACTTACTGTCACCGACTTGGACACAAAAACATGGTGAAAACAATTAAAAATTACATGTATTTTACCATGACAAAAAAATAATTAAGGAACTGAAAGGCACCAGGACGGGATCCCAGCGTGGGTTTGAAGGGAGCTAGTTGGGAGGCTGAGCAAGATCACCTAAGGAAGAACTGTAGATGCAGCTGTGATTCCCAGTGGTTGTGGGGAAAGGAACATTTTCAGCCGGGAGCTGGGATAAGCAGAGTGAATGTACATCATAGGGAACCCTCTTGCCACTCCAGCATAGGAGCTGGGGTGGCAAGAAGTGGAGAGGAAGATGAGACCTGCTCGGGGAGGACAGGGACTAGCGATTCAGAAAGGCAGCTTGGAGGAGAAGGTTTCACCTGCTCCCCTGCCCACCCCAGCTCTGAGCTTGGGCTGCTTTCCAGTGCTCTGGGCTTTGGATGCCTCATTCCAGCGCTCAGAATGACACCCCCCCCCCCGCCCCGCTGGGCAAAAGGAGTTTTTCTATCTGCACTGTGCAGAGGAAGTAAAATCCAGGGGAATGTTTTAGTTTGTCCAAGTTTAGATGGACAGTGTGAGGGTTAGCTGAGTTTCAAATATAGATCTCTTTTGATCCCAGAAGATGTTAAGAGTGCAGATTCTCAGGATGACTCTCAGATTCTGATTGAGGGCTTGGGCTAGGACCTGCAACTCTGCAGGTGCATGCAGTTCCTGGGTAATTCTGATTCAGGTGGTCTTCCGTGAACCTCAGTAGGGAAAGCCCTCTCTCTCCTGCTTAGAGTGCTCCTGGCCAGTCCAAGGACTCAGGATGGACAATACCACTGTGAACCTAGACCACAGTCCACTCCTCCTGCTGTACTGGGCCAGTTTTCATCCAAGCAGACATTCCCTGAAGCCTCATTGTTCGCAGGCACCATGGCTTCCTGGTCTGGAATACTTGAGCCTTACTTAACATTTTAAGCTAAACATCCATTTCGAGACTTCCCATGGCATCTATTCAGCCAAACTTTCCTTCAACCATGATCTCTCATATGAGGCTATGGTTGAGAAAGCTGCTCCCAGGGAGAACATATCTGGTGGCTTAGCCTCAGCTGCCTCTGTGTAGGATTCTGACTCTCAGGGAGTCTACCAGCGAGTCGTTGGGCACTTCCCTTGGGTGGATCATTTGACAATTTTCTGAGTCTAAAACATTATATTTTGTTTAAAAGAAAGTTTCTTTTTCCCCAAGCATTTAAATCTTTTTTACCATTCCTTCCATCCATCCATCATCTACTTTTGACAAATGCCTGTGGAGCAATGGCCACCTTATAAGACTCCCCTGGAGATTGGGGATACAATGGAGAATACAGTTAAGTGTCTGACTTTGAGAAGCGCACAGTCCCTTGGGAGGCTAGGAGACAGGGGTAAACTGGGTGTCATTATCCTAATAATTTACAGTTGCTTCTCAGAGGCAATGTTGAATAGACATGCATTATACAGGCTTTCATTCAAAGGTTAATGATATTATGGGCAATAAATCATGTTTTCTAGTGATCTCTGGTAGTTTGCTTACTCTAAAGAAATCTAATTACATTTTGCTAAAAGTATAAAAAGTTATGTATAAAGATGACCTAGTTTTTGAGGTAAATAATAATAACAATATATAGAACATAGATATAGCACTTTCTATGTGTAATTCTATGTGTAATACCTGTATTGGCAACAGGTAGATCATAATCACCTGATCATTCCTTCCCCTGACTGTCCCAGCCTGTTAAAGGTACCGCCTGGGTCCAGCTATCAGCCCAGGCTGGTATTCCATAGGTGAATTTGAACTTCGTGTGTGATTGTTTCCTCCTCTTTCCTTTCACTCCCCTGTTTCGGGTCCTCTGCGTCTCTTCGGAACTCTTTGCATTCTCTTCCTGACCAGCTTCTCTGATCTGCGTCCTCATCCTGCCATGACCCACCCTCCACTTTGCTTTGAGGTGATTGTTCTCTTGTCTCTGCTCCACTTCAAAGCTCCCAAAGGAGCTGGTGCACCATACATTCCCAGCTTCTTGGGAGGCTGGAACAGGAGGAATTCAAGTTTGAGGCCCACCTGAGCAACACAGCAAGACACTGTCTCAAAGTAAAATTTATAAATGGGGTAGGGAAATAGTTCAGTGGTAGGGTGCACCTGGGTTCAATCCCTAGAACTGGAAAAACAGAACAAAACAAAAAAACCTCTCAATGACTCTCTGATGTGTGCAAACTTTTTGCCTTAGAATTCAAGATTTTTAGAAGCTGGTCCCCGCTTAAGTAACTTCTTGTCCTGCCACCTTACCAACCCTTAGCCACACCAAGCTGCACTGTTTCCTAAACACATGATGAAATTCCACACCTCGGGGCAGCCGTCCACGCTTTTCCTCTTACCTGAAACACCCATCCTCTCTTTCTGTGTCCTTTGAAATCCATTATTCTTCAGTGTCTATCTCAACTGTTCTTGGTGCCATTGCCCGATTCTGCCACCTGATGCCCCATTGCTCTGAACCTTACTCATTGAAGAAAGAAGAGTTCTTCCTCGTTACTTCCAAGCCATGCTGCATATAAGTTCATTCTAACACTTACATCAGGGGCTGCTTTCTACTTGAGTGTCCTGTTCATCTCCTAGAGAAGAGTTGCTTGAAGGTTCTCCCTGCTCAGAACATGCTGTCACCCTATGTCACTATACATAGTTACTGTAAATGAATGACCTTGTCCATCTAGAAGCCCTCGCCCCTGACTGTGCCCTTTCATTGCCTTGAAATGCTGGTCAGCATAAGCAGAAACACCATTGGCATCTCCTTCCCCTTCACCCTGGGTTTCCAATTCTCCAGTCACCTCTTCAGCACTCTCCTAGGTCTTTGCCCAACTCATGGATTAATTCCATTGATTTCGATGCTCCCGGCTTTAAGTAGAGCAGAGTAACTCCCTCTTTCTCCTACACCCTTGGCCCTTGTGAGGCAGCACAAAGTCTGCAGAGCGTGAAATGTCAGCCTAAACTAGCTGCTGCCTTCCAGCTGTTCTGCCAGGAGCTCCTTGAGGGCAGCAGCAGCCTCAAGTTTGTCAGGTTTATATCTCTCCCCTCTCAGTAAAGGACTGTGAGCACGACGCCACACAGAGAAGTCCCAAAGCCATTATGAGAGGAGCCCCATGGAGGCAAAACCTGGAGCTATCCAATTCAAAGTCTTTACAGTAGATGGAGCTGTGTCTTTCACTGTGATCTGCTCTGTACTTCATGTAGCATGAAATCCTGACCGTCTTGGCAATCGTTGATGCTCATACTTTCTGCTTAATCACAGTAAAAGCCATGGGATTCACTTGCCGTGTTTATCCTTGCTAGCTTTAAATTACTAGAAAACATTTTTTAAAAGTTTTACTAAAAATTGCATTGATTAAAAGCAAAAGAAGACATTATTAAAAACTAGAGATCCAGTGAAATCTTTGTGACCTCCCAGAAGTGCACAGAAGACATTTACATTCCCACAAGAGCAGCCAACTCACAAATAAGAAAAGAGGTTTTCTTCTATGAGCCTATTTCTAAAGTATATATTCTAAATTAACCAAAAATGTTAGTGATAGTGCTCAAATCTGGTGAAGTTCTATTCAGACTGTTATACTGTAGTAAGGATGATTCGTGTTCTTCTGGAAATCAATGTGGTAGGAAACATAAAAATAATTCATCTTTTGAACTGATGATTTATATCGTTTGATGCCTTTGTTAAGAAACAATCCAAAAGAAAAGAAGTTAAATTTTTGAAATTGCTTATTGTAGCATTTGTTATCAGAGACACTTAAAATTAAACATTTAAAAGCCTTATTAATAAATATTAAATGACTAAAAATATGAGATTAGAATGACGGGATATTATGTAACCATCCAAATATTTATGCAGGCTAGATAGACATACAAGAAAATGCTTACGAGCCACTGAGGTGAGGGTTAGATCAACACTTCAGAATGTAATCTACCTATTCTCTTGTTAGGTATTGTAAAAAATCGTACATAAACATAGGCAAGAACTGGAGTACACAGAAAAATGAAAATAGTGTATATATGATGTAGAATCTTCTCCTCTAAAATATTTTTGTTGTTATAATGCTTTCTCAGTTTAAAAATTAGAAAACTTACTCCATTCTCTTTTGGTTTGTTCACTGGACCACAGCAGGCAGTGGAGATTCAGATTCCTACATCTAATCACACAGATGGTAGCACTGGGCTTGATCTTAGACAGAACTGCTGTTTTTCCACCAATGGAGCACGTGTTTCTGTCCTCAGTTTTGTATGACAAGACTAAAGTGTTTTACAAAGGGGACACACAGTATCTTATTCATCTGTCTTTCCAGACACAGGAAGGTGCTTGGCACATAGTACATGCTGAATACCAATTTTTCATAATCCGTCTCAAGTGAGTAAGTGGCTAAGAAAATTCCTAATCAGGCTGTCGCCCCAAGTCCCCAGCGGTGCCCATGGAGTTCATGCATTTCCTCTGGTTGGCAGACTGAAACCATGCCAGTGACAGTCCTTGTGCATGGGCGGCTCAATAGGTGGCATTGGAAAGTAAGCCCTCGCTGTCATCACAGAGACTGGTCCTAAACCAGAGGGATGACGTATCTTTCAGTCTAATTTTTATGTGGTAAGGAATGAACTTCCTGAGAACATGCAATGAAGGGTCAGGGGTCCTTGGTTCCTTTCCCCGTATTTCTGAGCCTAGTAGGATAGACTGGGAAAGTGGTGAAGACCATTGGAACACGTCCACAGTTGTCAACAGCAAGACTCTTACTGGTCAGAACTTAGTCACGTGGCTGTACCTAGGAAGGCTGGGAAGGAGTCCACCAGGCAACTGGGGCAGAATTAAACTATAACATGGGGAGGAGCAACTAGAAGTCTGTCGTAAGAGGGCATTTTTAAAACTCCTTATTATGAAGTTGCAAGTATGTTAAAGATGTATCATGAATTTCACCCATGACAAAAATCTTCAACCGTGACCAACGTTTGCATGTCCTATTTCACATCTTACACACCTCTCCCACTGCCTATATTCTTATCTGCTTTTTTAATTTTTAAAAAAATAATTAACTTTGCATTATTTTTAGCATGCCATTTTACCATATATACTTCAAATTACCTCTCTGATAGTGAATGACTTTTTAAACATAACCATCTGCCATTTTCGCACACGAATTAACAATAATTCATTAACATAATCGAATATCCAGCCCACATTAAAATTTGTTCATATGTCTAAAGAAGTCTTAGCTATTTATTTATGTCAGGTGCACACAGAGTCTGTACGGCATTTGATTATCCTGTCTTAAAACACTCCTTTGGCCTGGAATGTCTCCCCAGCCTCACCCATTTTTTTAAATGTCATCTGTTTATTAGAGAGATCAGACAGTTTTTTCTGAGCAATATTTCAGAATGGGCTTTAGGTCCTCGGGAAACATTCTTTAGAATAAATTTCTAGAATTATCTGCACAAAGGACACCAACATCTCTGTGGCTCTGGCTCACCATGTGACAGGCAGGAGTGTTTATCACAGGCACTGCCACCAGCGGGGGATCCTCTCGCTGCATGCCCTCCTCACAGCTTGCTGAACACCAGGTGCCAGGCTCTTCAGCGGGTGCTAATTTGACACACGTGAAGTAGCACCCTAATTTACATTTTGTTGATGGAAGATGTGTAAAGTGTTCCTGTAACTTCCATTTCTTTAGCTACTGTTGTTGCCCTTGTATTGGCTTCTTTCTTTTTTTTTCTTATTGGTGTGTGTTTTTTATTATTTTTTTACTTTATTTCAATTGACAGATAAATTTGTATGTACTTATCATATATAACATTTTATTTGTTTGTTTGTCTTGGGCAATTAGCCACTGAGCCATATCCCCAACTTTTTTTTTTTTTTTTTTTGAGACAGGGCCTTGTTCAGTTGCTGAGGCTGACCTTGAACTTGCAATCCTCCTTCCTCAGCCTCCTCAGTATAACATGATGTTTTAAAGAATATATTGATTGTAGATTAGTTAAATACAGTTTTTAACATATGCATTATCTTATAAGGCTATCATTTATAATGAGAACACTTAAAATCTCTTTTAGCATTTTTCAAGAATATATTGTTATTAATTATTGTCACTGGGTTGTGCAATAGATCTCTTGAAACTACTACATTTTCTAATTGGAATTTGGTAACTTTTGACCAACCTGCCCCCAACTCGGTTCTCCTCCAGCTCCTGGCAATCATGAATCTACTCTCTGTTTTGATGAGTTTGACTGTTTTAGATGCCACAGGAGTGGGAATATGTGGTGTGTGTCTGTCCGCTGGCTTATTGCACTTAGCAAAATGTCCTCCCAGTTCACCCAAGTCATCCAATGACAGGATTTCCTTCTATGGCTAAGTAGTACACCACTGTGTATGTGTGTGTTTACACACACACACACACACACACAGATACACATGCATATATATATATATGTGTGTGTGTGTGTGTGTATAAACAATATAAATGTACTACATTTTCTTTATCTAGTATAAATGTACTACATTTCTTTATCTGGTATAAATGTACAACATTTTCTTTATCTACTTGCTTTTCTCTGACATGACTTGGCTATACATATTTTCTCTCTAGGCAAAGGAGCAGCTCTCTACCTTTTATGTAATTCTATAGCAACTTCCTATCATAGTCATGATTCTCTCTTTTTATAAAATATTAAACTCAGCTGGGCACAAGGCTCATGCCTGTAGTCCCAGGTACTCAGGAGACTGAGAGATGGGGGGATCGCTTGAGGCCAGGATTGGAGGCCTGTCTGGCAGCACAGCAAGACTCCATCAAAAAAAAAAAAAAGGGGGAAAGAAAAGAAAGTTTATTTTTAGACAATGTTGAAGTTAACAAAAAATTAAGCACAAAGTCCAGAGAGTTCTAATATACCCTCCATCACAGCTTCTTCTGTTGTTAACATCTTGCATTAGGGGTGATGCATTTGATACAGTTGATGCACTAATAATGATACATTATTATTAATCAAAGTCCATGGTTTGCATTAGGATTCACTCATCATGTGGTGTAGTTCTAGGGCCTGTGACAAGTGCATAATGATGTGTCCCTACCATTACAGTCTCATAAACTCATTGCCCTAAAAACCCCGTACTCTGCCTTTTCATCCCTCCCCAGTCAACTTCTGCAATCACTGATCTTCCTATTCTTACTATCTTCCATAAATTTACCTTTTCCAGACACCACATGATTAGAATCCTGCAGTGTGTAGCCTTTGCAGACTGGCTTCTTTCAATGAAAGACAAGCATTTAAGTTTCCTTCATGGAAGTTTACTTTCATGATTCAGTAGCTTATTTCTTTATGTAGTTGAATAACATGTCATTGCACAAATGTTCCACAGTTTATATGTTTGCCCATTAAGGACATCATCTAGGTGGGTTCCAGGGTTGGGAAATGACATTAAGCTATAAAAATGAATGTATAAGGTTTTGTGTAGATACAGATTTTCAACTCATTTTGGTAAATGCTACATCCTACGGAAAGAGTATGTTTAGTTTTGTAAGAAATTGCCAAACTGACTTCCCAAGTGACTGTCCTATTTCGTTTCACCAACAGTGAGTGGCAATCCCTCTTGCCCCATGTCCTTCCTGACATTTGGTGTCAACATTTTGGATTTTAGCTACTTTACCAGGTGATATCTCATTGTTGTTTTGATTTTGTAACTCTTTAACAAAATACCATGTTGAACATCTTTTGATATGCTTATTTGACAGTTGTATATCCCTGTTGCATGTCTATTCAGACCTTTACCTTACTTTTCAATTGTGTTCATGTTTTCCATTGAGTTTGAAGGTTTTTTTTTTTTATGTATTGGATACAAGTTCTATTTCATATATTTCTTAAAAATTTTCTCCTTGACTGTGGCTTTTCATTCTCTTAGTAGTGTCTTTCACATTTAAACTTTTTTTGTATTAAGATAATTGTAGATTTCATGTAGTTGTGGGAACTAATCAGAGAGACCCTGAGTTCCATTTACCATTGCCCCCAATAGTAACACCTGGTGACACTAGAGCCTAAGATCACAGGCAGGATGTTGACATTGCTATGGTCAAGATACACAACCATTCCATCAACACAGGATCCTCAAGCTGCTGATCCCTCATATTTGAATCACCTTCCCCTAGTTAGATACTTCTGCATATTTGAGTCCAGTTTTCCAGGATAGGAATGAAAACTCACAGGTATGACATACCCACGTAGGACAGATGTGGAAGTGGCCAAGATGAGAAAACAGACTCTCATGGCTTCTGCATTTTTCTGCTGGCCTGGTGGTGGCAAGAGCACCCAGCTCTAGGGAGAAGTCCATGACATTGGTGCTGAAGGGCGGCAGGGGTACCTTGGCAGCTTGGCCTGAGGCATGGTGGTCGGACCCGCAAGGCTTTCCTCTTCAGAGCTGCTGTTGTGCTGGAAGTTTTAGAACCTCCAGTCTCCTCCCCCCACCTCTTTCCGCAATCCTACCAGGGACCCTTCATCCTTTATTTACCTATTTAGTTTGTTGGGAGGAACTTACAGCCTTTGATGATATAAACAGAATAAACAAACAAGGAACCTAGTGATATTGTTTCCTGGACACAGCTGTGTTATTTGTTCCTTTTCTGTGTGACCATCTACAATGCACGTCTCTTACTGGGAACTAAGGACATTGACTCATCAATTTCTCCAAGACTCAGGCGTCACTGGATCCCAAGAAACAGAAAGATGAGCTTCCCAGCACTTGGGCTGACAGAAACTGTTCCCAAACAGCTTGCAGACTCCAAAACACAGCATATGGTCACGTGAGACTGGACAGCACATTGTCTATCTTGGTGGGCAGACCCCTGGAACAAAGCAGCAGAGGAACCCACCCAGGTGACATGGGGTGCTAGACTGGCAGGATCTCTAGTGAGAATGACTCTCAGTACTGGACCTTCCTCCTGGGGCCATGATCAAGATGGACACTTGAGTCATAGTGGAAAGGTGGGCTTCAGGGGTTGAGAGCCCAGGGTTAAAACGCTGAGCTTGTCACGTCTCCTTTCAAGACACATTTCCCAACCTCCATTGGAAAATGGGGATGTAATCACCCACCTTCAGGGTTATTGCAAAGATCAAAGGAAAAAATGGGTGTCAAGGGCTGACACACTTTCTGGTTTGTCATAGGCACTTAAGGGGTCATTGTTATTTAGTGTCCTGCTGGGAAGATAATGAGATGACCCATTCTCCAAGATGCCAAAGAAGAGATGAGCAGACACCACCTGTTACCTCCCACTCTCCCCCCTTCCTTCCTCCTTATTAACAGAAATTTTCTTTGAGGGCATCAATGTTCTTAGCTACAGAAGTACATTTCCCAGCCTCCCTTGCTGCCCATATTCCTCAGTGTTGGCCAATGGAACTTCTATGAAAATCTCCCAGAGTTTATGTTTTATTTCTCCGGCAGTCTCCTCCACTTTCCTGGCCCACGGTCATGGGACTGGGGTGCAGTCCATCTTTTGATCAGAAGAGACCATGATGGGGAAAGCAGAAGACAGAAAACAGAAGAAACCCGGAACATTGGTGATATGACAGAGCCACGGCCCCTCCGGACCTCCCCTGTCAGTTACTGGGTGGACAAGTGACTCTCTCTAGTGAAGAGCTATAGTCCGATTCTACAGTGTACAGCTACACAGGGCCAAATGTATCAGGCCCACGGGCCCAGAGATGAACTAGCTTTTAATTTTGACCTTAAAATACAAATGATAGAAAGTGCTGGGGAAGAGGAGGCAGCATAGAGGTTGGTCCCATTCATCAGACAATAAAAGTGAAAATGGTTATTTCTTCCTAGATTAAGAAAAGCTAAACATTTCCCCATAGCATTCATGTACTGGGGTATCTACTGATGATATCAGATGCCAAGCACTTGTCTCACTGGTCTTTGGTGTGTGACAGCCCCGATCCCATGTGCTAGCACAGGCAATGCAGAGGTCCCTGCCGCCTCTTGATTTGTGTCCAGGGCTCTTGGGTCACAGTGTCAGGGGGTTGGGGGGTCTGTTTTGGTTCAGCCTGCCTGGTGCCTTGGCAATGCTGGAAGATGACAGCTTACTGAAGCTGGGCTATTGCCTGCGTCCAGTGTGACAGTGGACAAAATGGATCCCCAGAAGCCTTGGGTCCTTGGCAGAAGTGACTCTTCTCGTGGTAGTTAGGCCTGATTGCCATGGCTGTGCTCAGCAAGGAGGCTTACAGTAAACTGGCCACAGCTGTGTGGGACAGTGCACCTGTGGTTCCCGAGGGCACTCGGTAAACCCAGCAAGGTGGAGCGGGCCGTCAGCCAGCCAGCATGTGCAGCAAGGAGAAAGTGCCTCCTCGTGCCTCCTACCCCGCCCCATCATCATCACCACTATCCACGATCTTCATCAGTCCAGTTATAAAAAGTCATTGCCCTTGACTCCATAGACCCTACAGGGGTATCATCAAAACAAAATTAGGGGCTGGGGTTGTGGCTCAGAGGTAGAGTGCTTGCCTAGCATGCATGAGGCACTGGGCTTGATCCTTAGCACCACATGAAAATAAAATAAAGGTACTATGTCCACCTACAACTAAAAATAAACCTTTAAAAATTATAAATAAATAAAAAAAACAATAACAAAATTAGAAAACACGGGGCTGGGGATGTGGCTCAAGCGGTAGTGCACTCGCCTGGCATACGTGGGGCGCTGGGTTCGATCCTCAGCACCACATAAAAATAAAATAAAAATGTTGTGTCCACCGAAAACTGAAAAATAAATATTAAAAAATTCTCTCTCTCTCTCTCTCTTCAAAAAAAATAGAAAACACATCAGCAAGTACCTTGCAACTTTTGATTGCAAACTGAAAAATTAGAAAATAAACCCATGAGCTGAGACATGGAATTTAGGGAAGTAGTGGCTTCTCTATAATATCTAATGTCACACAACAGAGCTTTGCTTGTCTTGAAAAAAAGAAGAAGAGCACGACTTCCTTTAGAAAGTAGAAAGTACAGACTGTTCAAGGCAATACCTCTTAAAATGTGGTTTCTCAATCTCTGTGGGTTTTGGGGTCTTCACAAGATAAGGTCACTAATTGACAGTAAGCATGTAGACACTTTCTGAGATGCTAAGGGCATCATTTTATGTACATTGACTCAGTAAGAAAAATTGGGGATTTGTCATTTTTAAAATTTCAATTCTTTTCAGATCATTTTCACTGAATTTTACAGAAGTATTGGTCCGCTACAAATTGGAACCTCTTCTTCTTAAAGCCCTTCATCCCACACAGTTTGGGAAGTCTTACTTTAATTTCTCTCCATGATCTTTGATTTTAGGAAGCCCTCCCCAGATTTTAGGAAGCTCTCCAACTGCCAGGGCTTGGGGCCCCACTGGTGGGGTAGTTGGGCCAGAGAAGACTGCACTGTGGGAAGGCTGCCAGTCTAGAAAATTCTAGGCTATCAGGAACATTCCCAGGGTTATGGAAGAGCCAGAAAAAAACCTGGGAATGATGACTCCCAAGCGAGGGAGGGGGCCAAGCTTTAGAGGGAAAGGAAGGGGCGCCATTCTAATGGCCCAGACACTGGCTTGGGTTACCCCCTGGGTGTTCTATAGACAGGAGCTCATTTCAGTCCCCACGGCAGGGCTACTGCTGTGATCTCCATCTCAGAGTCCAGGGAAATGGAGGTTTGGGCAAGTTGCAGCTTGTCTGAGGTCCCTGACGCTTGACTGCTGGGTCAGGAGGAAGGAGGAGGCTCTCCTGGCCAGTTTTCTGCCCAGCGCAGGGTGAGGGCACCAGACCAGCCCCCTGGCAGGCGCTCTTCCCCTGGGATGTCTGTGAGCCCCAAGAGAATACGAGCCAGGGGTTGCTTTCAGGGACAGTTCCGGCAGCGCCAGGCTTCTGTTCCAGCTCTGCATTGGTATCTTCATTCATGCATTTTTTTCCAGGCTCGCCCTTCTCATGGGCAGGACGCACCACCCCGTAGCACTCAAGGGAGTCTTGACTGTGTCCGTGGGCTAGCAGCGGGGACCGTGCTTGGCAAGTCGTAGTCATGTTCCCTGTGCATCGCCTTCCTCGCCAGCTCCTGGGGGACTTCAGCTGAGAATGGACCTTCCCCCTCAGTCCTATCTCTACCCACAGCGCAGCCCCGTGAGTCCAGCAGGCCTCCCACGAGCTGCCCACAGCTGGCCAACCCTGATAACCAGGACCCAAGCAAGCGTCTCCCAGCCTACTAGCTGCCTGTGCCCACCCACCCCCCTCCTCATTTGTAATGCACTTGGCCTTGTGTCCAGCAAAGGGCAAGGTCCTTCCCCCTGAGCAGCCGTGGCCAGTGGCTGAGCTCAGACAATGACATGCAGGCTGATGTGCTGTGCAGTTCCTCTGGGCGCCTTCCAGGACAGGGGCAGCTCGTGACTGCTGTTCCTACACTCTGCAGCAAGGAAACTGGTTCTGTTGTTTGGGTGTGTAGTCACCATTTTGGACCATGGGGACAAGTCTAGGGGTGACACACTGTAGCAGCTCTGGAAGCAGCGAGGAGGGCAGGCAGCTGCCGTACCTGGTCCAGTGCCTCTCTTGAGAGGAAATAAGCTTCTAGAGCATTTAAGCCATTGATTTTTTTTTTTTTGGGGGGGTCTGTCACATGCAGCTGGAACCAGTCCTAAATGTTACAGTAATTAATAGAAAATATCACTCTATCTTCACAACTGCCATGTTCTATGGCATAGCCAGCCTGTCCTGAATGAGACCCACGCCACCAAGCTGAAACAGAATCATGCACAGCTGGTCACAGATCTGACCACCAAATTGCTGGATTTGTCTTCCTCTGCTGTATCCGCCCCGTCTGTCCCTCTCTCTTTAATGTGGCCAGATGATCTGATGTTCACAAGGTTAAGAGAGGTTTGTGACGGCCCCAATGTCTATTAGAAACACTGAAAATGTAGAGGTGGCAGGTGAGTGAAGGCAGGAGGAGCAGGGGAGGGACGGGGACAGAGAGGCCAATGAGGGGACACAGGATGGCAGCCTTAGATACACTGGGGACCTGGGATTCCCAAACCTGACTGCCATTCCCACGCCCCAATCTTAGGCACAGCAGCAGACCACTCAGGGTCAGGGGCTGGCCCCGCACAGTGTGGACAGGCGAGTCACCTCCCCAGGCAGGTGTGGGGAAGGAGGCCTAACTGGCGTCCCCAGCTCAGCACCACCGACTCCCAACCTCCGCCCTCGTCTGCTCCTCATGTTTCCCATCTCAGTGAGTTGTGCTGCCACCCTTCCAGCTGCTCAGGCCCAAACCCGGAGACTCCCGTCCCCAGATCCCATCCATCAGCAAACCCAAAGGACCGCCGTTCAGAATCCATCCAGAGCTCGCTCAGGGACCTGGCTGCCCCACCCGGGGCTGCCCCATGGCCAGCTCTTTCCTGCATCGTTGCCACAGAGTCCTGGGGGGCCCTGGGCTCTGCCTTTGTTCTCATGACAGCCAGGGTTGGCCTGTTAAATGTGAGTTGACACATCCTCAAAACCCTCCAGTGGATCCCAGGGTAAAGGTCAGAGTCCTTGCCACATCCCACAAGGTGCCAACTGACTTGCCTGCTCTGTGTCCCTTAACTCCTCTTCCACATCCCTGACCTTGCTCACTGTGCTTTCACTAAAGCAGCCCCCAAAGATGTCTCACCACATGAGCTTTGACCCAGGTTTTATTTTCTGGAAAATCCAGGCAATGATAATAATTTACTGTAGGTCACGTGGCTCATGAACGACAGAGCCAGGATTCAAACCCAGGCCGTCAATCTCCAGAGCCAAGCAGCCACCATTGCTACTGCAGCCGGCCCTCGGCCCCTGCGGGTCCTGAATCGGAAGATTCAACCCACTGGGGTTAAAAGAAAAAAATATATGTGTGTGCCTGTACACACATATATTTACAATAATATATTTATTTATAGTGATATATATATATATAGCTTTAAAATTACATCTTTTTTTGAACACAAACATTCCTCAACATAATCTAAAGAATACAGTATAGCAATTCCTCACTAAGTCTTTACATTGGATTAGGGGCTATAAGTAATCTGGAGACGATTTAAGTATAAGGGGGTGGGGAAGGGCATAGTTTGTGTGCAAATACCAGGCCAGTTAGAAGGAGCTTGAGTGTCCAAGGATTTTGCTAAGTGAGGGGATCCCTGGGACAATACAATCCCCGTAGACACTGACCGACGAGATGCCACTATTGTCTCTTCTTGGAGCTTCACATGCAAAGGCTCAAAGCCAGTTAGTTCAAGAACACATTCCCTACGACTCCAAGGCCACTGGTTCACCTCGCCTGGGTAAAGTATTCTTTCTTTCTTGCTTGCTTGCTTGTTTTTAGAGTATTTTTTAGTTGTAGATGGACACAATATCTTTATTTATTTTTATGTGGCACTGAGGATCGAACCCAGTACTTCGCATGTGTGAGGCAAGTGCTCTACCACTGAGCCACAACCCCAGCCCATAAAGTACTATTTCAAAGGAAAGGCACTGTCATTTCTGGTTGTAAACACACACACACACACACACACACACACACACACACGGAAATAAATGTTATCAATGACACAGTCATTTCAAGAAATTTATATCCAAAAATTTTCATAAGAATACATGAAATTTCACAAGATCATTCATCGTAGCACCAAGCCTATATTCCTTGATAGAAAACTGTCAAATAACAAATACTCCAGTTAATTTCCCACAGGGATAAATTATGCAAATAGCCATTTATATCTTAATTTACAATAATCAATAAATAAGAGTGCACATTCATACAATTTTTAATCAAAGATCCCTTTTTTTTTACAAAGCTACAGCCATATATATATATATTCTAAATAGACAAAATAATCCTTGTACTACAAAATAACATTTCACTTTTTTTTCCTCCATATTTCTCCTGAAGCTCTCAGTAAAAGTTTTCAGACACAGTCAATGAAGTCCTGCCATGACATTAAAGAAACATTAAATCTGCTAAATATATCACAGATTCCCCCAAAACGAAATACCTGCTAACCTCCAGGATAATAGCTCTGAAGAAACCCATCTCCAGGTTTAACCTGGTCCAACAGTGTTCAGTAGGGCTGGCCATGTTCCCTACAGTGTCAGCGCCAGAGCAAGTGATACAGGCAGCATCTTGGTCCAATCTCAAGGGCAAAGAGCAAGGGTCTTGACACAGACAGCTGCTCCCTCCACAGGCCAGCCCAGGCTTGAGGGATCTCAAATGCAAACAGCACTGACTCTGAGCAGAAATTGAGCCTTTTTGAGTCACTACTAGAAAAAGAGGACAGAGGCCAAAAGTGGAAAGGTCTGGTTGGGTACAGCTATTTATTTCTGCAGCTGAATTTTTTAATTTAAAAGAAATCCCCTGGGAAACCATGTCAGCTGCTGTTTTAACTTAAGGAGACCAAATTAGTTCTGGAAACCCAAGGAAGTAGGTCCCCAGGTTCTACACCAAACTTTCATCCCAAACCTTCTACCAGATGACCTTCTACTATTGCAAACTCTTCCCTAAGGCACCCTTTGTCAGATATGAACAGGAAGCAATGCTCTGAGCTTTGGCGTTCACTTATATACAGAAGTGCACATTTCCAGCACATAGGCCAATGGTGAGATCAACACAGAAATAAACACAAAGAACTATCTTGCCAACGTTTGGATTTTTAAACCTAGAAAGAACTTTTTATAAGAGGTCTTCCAATTTCCAACCTAGAGAGGTCAGGGAACTATCCAGGGTGTCTGCAGGTGAGCCCTGACTAGGATGTGGGTCGCTGAGGCCATGGCCAATGATGTCTCACTTTGGGCAATATCAGCTCTCTAGACTGCAGACTACCTCAGATTCCTTTCAAAAGTATCTCGACTGTTGCATGACATTTAGGAATACCGGTGTCCTGTGGCTATCCTTCCTCACAGCATGGTCTTATAGATAATGTGCTATTGACTTTTGATACAACTAGAAGAAGCAGTGACAAATAGCATAAACCTATCAAATGACATCTTTTCTTTTTCTTTTTTTGATAACAATGCAAAAATCATGACTTTTAAACTTAAAAAAATCATGATCCCTATCTGAGACCCCAACCAATTATGACTTCATTTAAGTCACTCATGGTCTTCAGCCACCATTTTAATCATGCTCCACCTGTGCCTTTTCTGCTTGGATTTTCAAAGGAGAAAGCCTCGTTTCGACTCTGAAAACCATGTGCGGGAGAGAGGAACCATTAGGGACAGGAGGTACCATTAAACTCAAGTCACTGATGAACTGTGTTTGATATTAGACACTGAGATTTCACTGGTAAAGGCTGTTTAGAGGCAGAAATTTTGGTTGCAAATTTGCAACTGTAGGCTAAACCATGAATTTCTGAAGGAGAGATTTAAGCAGTTGGGTTTGGGAGTCCCAGTGTGAAAACCTGGGGACTGGGGAGAAGGCTTCGAGGAAGGAAACAGCAGTGTGATTACTACACGTGTCCACCTTCCCAGTACAGAGCATGTCCATCCAACACTGGTCCAACTAGGCCAGTGTCATGAAGGATCAGAATTTCATTAGGGGGATCACTTTCTTTCCTAAGCAGTGATGTTAATTGTGAACATTAATGTCTGAAAATAAGCCCTACATTCCTGGTTCTGCCAACTACTAGCTCCAGGATGTGACCTTGTTATTCTTCCGGCCTGTGCTTTAGTTTCCTCCCATGATTGTTGGGAGGGTCCCATCAATGAATACACAATGGCTTCAACTTCCTCAGCTGGATTAGAAGCAGGACAGCCAGCAACAGGGTGGTGAATTGGAGAGAGGTGGACAGAAGCCTTGGGTAATAGAATGTTGGCAAGGAGATGTAGCCAGTGCTTGGAGAGGAGGGAAATGGAGAACTGGCAGCTACTGGGCAGGCTACAACTTTACAGCTCGCAAGGAAGGTATTTGTTCTTTGAGAAATGTGTGCTGAGGGCCTACACTGCAAACCAGCTCAGCGGTCAATCTGCCCGAGGTCACCCAGGCATCAGGTGACAGTGAGGACACAGATCTAGATCTGGTTGACTTCCCAATATGCCCACTTTCCCTATTGTATGTGCCTCCCAGGGAAGGAAGAAAGGATGGGTAGAAAAAAACACCAACAAGAGAGGGTTCATTTAAGGACGGCCTGGTTAGCTGAAGCTAGATGGGACATCAGCATGTCAAGGATTTAAACAGGTTAGCAGCAGGATCAGGCTGCGGGTGTTGAGGCCTGTATTTAAGAACAGCTTGGCCAGCGAGCACAAAATACTGGTTGTCTTTTTCCCTGATGAGAATGTTTCCTGGTGCACGGCTGCTATGGCCGGGGCTGGGCAGAACCGCTTGCCTGGTGTTTTGAGCAAGAACCTCAGAACAGGCTCCGGACACAACCAAGTCAGCCTTCTCGGCACTGCAGAGGCTACCAACCCTGGAAAGGCAGCTCAACGGCTCTGGTAACTTCTGCCAACTCTCTGAACCAGGAGCTCAGCCTCTGAGGTCACGCCCAGCTCACCACAAGCCCTGTCCTTTACACAGCCAGGGAGAATGGCAAGGCCAAGGCCACCGAAGGCCAAGGCCGCTGAGGGGCTCTTACAAACCAGGGCGAGGAGGGCTGGTGCTCACTGGGGCCCGCATGCCAGGGAAGTGGAGGGGCCCCATGCAACTCCTGCGAAGCCCAGGGTCCTCAGCCGCGGGCTCACTTCCACCAGCTGGGGGAAGCCTGGTGAGAGGCAGGGGCACAAAGGCCCCTCAAGCTCCCCAGAGCACCAGCGAGGCTGTGTCTCCTTTCTACTCCCCCACTGTGGCCGACTGGGTAAGGGAAACACCCTGTGGCAATTTTTAGCAAATAAACAAGATTCCACCAGCACCGACTCCCAACTTCCACCGCCCATCCTAGGTCCTGGGCCTTGTCCTGAGAGCAGCCCCTCACTGCTGGTTGGGCTGGTGGCAGATGCAAACTGCAGCTGTAGCCGGGATGCTCCACCTTCTCTAAATGGGGTGTCAGCAGGGACCGTGTGGGGCTGGGGAAGAGAACACGCTGGGCCCTGCAGAGACCCGCACACCTTTGTTCCTGGAAAAACCACTGCCGAGAAGCTTTTGAAGCTCCGGCAAAGCCCTTTTCTGGGACTTCAGGGTGTGGAGCTCCATGGAAGAGTCCAGGTGGGCCATTCGGTGCAGACCCAGGGCAGTCCCTCCAGCAGGAAGGAGAGAGGGTCAGGTCTCAATGCTCCAACAGGCTCTGGAGCCCTGCTGGAGCGCTGGGAAAACTAAGCTGGTGTGAAAGACTTCATGTCACTCTGAGGATAGAATCACAGAAAGAAGTTTCCTCTCCAAAGAATCCGTGACTGCTTCTGACACCCAGGAGGACACCGTCTCTACTCATTTACTCTGGCTTCTGTTGGAGGCTAAAAGTTTGTAGAAAACTTAATTGGAAATGCAAATGGTCATCCCAGAGTCACTAGTTAGCAGGGTGATGAGTCATCTTTAGTTTTATTTATTCTTGTAATGGGGTCTCACTGTGTTGCCCAGACTGGTCTTGAACTCGGGCTCCTGCAAGCCTCCCATCACAGCCTCCTCATTTCTTATAGGAGGTGCTGAGCCCTCACATGACCCCTGTGGCTGTCCCACTTATGTCACCCTTGTGAAGGGCAGGTGAGCTGCCTTAGGAGGGACTCTTGGCAGCAGTTTTTCCAGCTGAACCCCAGGAGCAGGGAAGCCATGTCCTGGGTGGCAGCTCATGGAGCCATGAGGGTGTACTTACTGGGGCTGACCTCTGGGGGAAGCTCATCTGACCAGAAAGGTCAGGTGTGGCCAGGCTGCCCCCAACAGCTCTGTGATCACCAGCTCTGGCACACACTCCTATGAGGAAATCCGGCTCATGTTCCACACTCCAGCCCGCAGAGGACCCTGTTTGTTCATTGGCAAACACCAGCGTGGTCTACTTCCAGAAAACCTGGAAACACCACCACACAGCCTGGCCTTGTGAGCATGCGGAGATCTAGGGTGGTTTACTGGGGCTGAGTGACAGAACCGGGGGAAGGAAGGGGAAGAAAGAGCCACCTGAATGGCAGCCTCGAGCAGAGCTGGAGGGTCAGCTCACCTTCTCCTGTACTGGGCATCGCACAGATCAGCAACCCGGATGTTGTTATGGCCTCAGGGAGATGCAGAGAGGTACAGAGCAGTTGGCAGAGCAGCGAGCCACCGAGTCAACCATCGGAAATTCAAAGGGGTTTGCAGATCAAGACAGTGTACGGAGCACAGGGCTCACTTCTTCTGTCATGAAACTCTACAGAAATAAGAGCCAAGGAAAGACAGCTGCACAGCCATGAAGATCCAGGGTGGGAGAAGACAGCCGCAGGCCCTGGACGCCAATCCATCCACAGCAGGGGCAGAGCTGATGGGAAGTGAGGAGGGCGGAGGGGTACCAGGTGCCTATAGGGGGAGGCCACTGAGCCACTGCATCGGCATCCAGGAAAGGTGGGGGCGAGACACAGGGCTGGAGAGAGGCACATTTGTGGACTCCCAGGCCTCCTGTCCCTCCCATGCAGCCAGATGTCCCCTCTGCTCCTACACCATGGAGAAATAAGAGAAGCTCCAACCCAGGGACACCACACACAGCAAAGGCGGGAGCAACTTAGTGGACTAGCCACTGATTGGCCTTGAGACCGCCTGCTGGGCCAGAACTCCAGCACCGCAACGGGTCTTGGGTGCAGATGGCCTTACAGTTGTGGCACAGAACAGACACCCAGGCCGGGGGGCAAGCGGGAGTTGAAGTCCAGCTTGGGCTCTCCCTCAAGCTTTGCCCTACCTCACGGCTGCACCCTCCCAGAGAAAGGGATGAAGGGTATGCTCTGCCAGTCAGGCTAAGTGCCGTGGTGGCTTCTGCCCAGAGGGACACTTGTTTTTAAAACTGCACAAGGGCATTTCATAGACTAATAGCAGCCCCGTGTGAGTCCCTCTTCCCAGGCAGAGGAAGAGTGAAAAGCTCTCTAAAGAAATGGATCGGGCCGCAGAGAAAGAATGTGCAAATACTGACACAGGATTCTCCAAAGTCCAGTCCAGTCCTCGTGGACTAGAGAAAACCCACTAGTTGACACCCAGCTTCCTGAGCATCCGCTTTTAAACATGAACAGATAGATCCACAGAATCACCAGATACTAGAGAAAAACTTGGAACATGAAAGATAAAGACAGAGACCAAAACAAGAGGAAGGAAACTTAGAGGAAGCCAAAGCAATATAAGGAGCAGAAAAGAACTTCCTCCCAAACACTATTATTGGCCGAGCGTGGTGGCACACACCTGTCATCTCAGCAACTCAGGAAGCTGAGGCAGGAGGATCACAAGTTCAAGGCCAGCCTCAGCAACTTAGGAGACCCTGTCTCAAAAAAAAAAAAAAAAAAGGTTGGGGATGTAACTCAGTGGGGTAAAGTGCCCCTGGATTCAATCCCCAGTACAAAACAAAACAACGCCAACAATAACATCCATAGGGCAATAGGATCTGCATTCCTGAATCAAGAACAAAACACTACAAAACAAAACCCAGAACAATGAACAGTTTTGGAAATCAACATAAAATTGAATATATTTTCCTGAAAGCAAATCAAAAAATAGAGATGAGAAATTAAAAAGATAAAAACATTAGAAGATTAGTTGGAGAGGTCCTATATTGGAATGACAGATCAGAATGAAAGAATGTAAATAATTTCGAGAAAACTTAAGACCTTTCTCTTAGGGCTCAGCACAAAGTATAATAGCAAAGATGTGACACCATCATGACAGTTCAGGACACCAAGAACAAAGCATTCTTCAGTGTTTCCAGGGAGAGGAGAAAACCAAGTCACATGGGAGTCCAAAGGCATCACAGAGGTCAACAACCACAGGTGGCGGGGCGGGGTGTATTTTGTAACTGCAGTTCTCTGCTCAGCCACATTTGCACAAATGCATTTTGCATTTTAAGTCATGCAAAAAAAAAAAATCTCAAAATATTTGCAACAATATACTTTCCATGTTCCCTTTCTCGGGTTACTGAAGAATGTCACTCCAAAGAGAGATAGGGAGGGAGGGTGGGGCAGGGCAGAGAGAGGATATGAATCAAGGGGGAAGTGTGACTAGGAAGGCCATGTGCCCGAAGTGAACATGTGGCTCAGGAGTGAACATCCCTGACAAGCCCATGGCAGTGTCAATGCTGGATGCACCAAAGAACATGATCTAACTATAGGGTCCGGGCACAAGTGTCACCTCCATCTGCAGTATTAGCAGGTCAATAGATGTTTCTAAATAAATTAAAAGAATAAAGTGTAAGCATGTTATGTAGAAGTGCAAAGGTAAATATTAGAAGAACAGCTCAAAGTGTTCAAAATGGTTACTTCTAGGAGCAAGTTGCCTAGAACATAGGAAATTGCTAGTTCTCATTAAAAACCTGATAGTCCTTTTTTTTTTTAATTAAAAAAAAAAAACTCCAAGGAATGGGGTGGCTTGTCCAGCAGCCTGTTATAACCACCTTCTTCCATATAAGCCTATACTCAAATGAATTTTTTATCCTTTAAAAAATCAGTTTACTGCCAACCTGAGCCAAATGAGTTTTGGGCATCTTGCCACTAGATGTTTTAAAGAACATTCAAAGAGGAGGTGAGGGAGGGAGCCTGCAGAGAGCTTCTGAACAAGGCCTAGAGCTGTGAAACAAAATGATTCACATTTGGGTCAGCTCTTCTTTGGCATTTAATTTGGGCAGAGACGTCCAGGTGCCCAGGGTTATAAAATATCACACACATAATCTTTATTATGCGTACCTCTGAACTTCTGACGTTGCCAGGAAGCTCATTAATTAGCTCATTTTCTACGGGCTCCTGGCCTTCAAGATGGAGACACTCCAAGCTCCAAGAGCTTTTGCCTGGAAGGCTGAGATTCTTTGGGGGAAGGGAGGCAGAATGGCACAGAGGCCAGGTTTCGGCCTTAGGGGCTCCACCATGCTGTGTAAATTCTTTCCGTTTTGCTGGAACTCTGTATCTGAGACCTGCTGCTTGAAAGAAGAGAGTCCTTGGATTGCTAGGAAGGAATGGGATTCCCCGAGTAAAAGCAAGGCTGGTATGTCAAATGACACGCCTTGACAGGTGTGAAGAATGTTCCAGAAGGTATAGGGGTTGAGCTTGAAGGTGAACAAAGCTTCCTCATGGAAAAGACAGCAAAAACAAATTGAAATTTTTTAAAAAGATAACAAAACAAAGTTTGATAGGTGCCCAAATATTTGGTTTTGCTTGAATGAGAACATTTTTTTTTTCCCTAGTCATTTTATCAAGACATTCATGTGCACAGTAGAAGTTTCCTGCAAAAAGGAACAGCTCTGGACTGGGCATCAGGGTGCTCATGACAAGTCTATTCCTGGTGGGCTGTGTGACCTTGGCCAACCTGCTGTGCCTCTCTGGGTTCAGCTGGACAAACTGCTCCCTGAGCCTTTGCTGAGTAGAGTTCATAACTTTGGAAGGAAGAGTTCATAACTTTGCATGCTCTCGAGGGGGAGGGCAGAGGCAAGAGGAAACTTAAACAGCCTTCACTGACCTGAGTCTTAGCAGGACCCAGGCTGATCTGATGGGAGGGTGGGAGAAGTGCCTTTGTCTTTCTTACAACCCACCTGCTTTGCTCTACTCCATCATGGCTCTGGAACTTTCCAGAAAGACTTTTCAAGAAACCCGTTTTGATGACCGGCAAGGGGTGCCAAGGCCACAACAGGTATTCTGAGGTCAGCATGCCCCAAAGCATTCCAGCAGCACAGTGGGCACTTGTTCTTAGCCTGGCCACCTCCAAGCTCCTCAGGACCTTTCACAATGCCCTGCTGGGCCCCGAGGTCTCACAGAAGATCAGCCAAGTGGGAGTGGGGTCTCCGCCTGCTGGGAGCCAGCTAGAGCTCTGTTTAGAACACGTTGTCTAGATTGGCTCCTCTTAGGTTTCACTTGACAGAAAATATGATTTTCATTTGAAAAGTCACAGTTCTAACTCCAACCAATCAATGCAAAAGCAAATTAAAAATACATCTCAACTGGGTATGGTGACATTCAACTGAAATCCCAGCAACTCAGGAGGCTGAGGCAGGAGGAACACAAGTTGGAGGCCAGCCTCAGCAACTTCACAAGACCCTGTCTCAAAAAAATAAAAAGGGCTGGGGGTGTGGCTCAGCAGCAGAGTGCCCTCAGATTCAATCCCGAGTACCAGGAAAAAAAAAAATGCATCTCACTCCTCCAACCCCTTCAAGAAAACCAGGGTGAGAAATGCAAGTGCTGTGGCTCACAACAGAGCCTTGGTCTTCTTCCTTGATTCTGCCATTCCCTGGTGCCCTTTCTGGGAGCCCGCAGCTCGGTGCTGCTTGGTTCCCCCAACGAATGCAACCAGTCACCAGACTGCAGCAGGTGCACAGACCTGCATCTTCACCCAGACACCTGCACTTGGAGGAAACTTCTTCCAGGTAAGGTCCCCAGGGGACCAACGCTCCTCCTCATCAGGCAGACCTTCATCCGAGAGGTAAGTAACTAGAGTTCATCCAGGACCTGGGAAACCTGCATGCATCAGAGCCGAGATCCAGGTGTTGGCTGAATATTGGTGACGATGCTTACCATCTGATCAAGCAAGGCACAAGGACAAGACTCACCAGGGAGGCGGCTGCCACCTGAGTTCTGAGCACACAGCCAAAGGGGAAAGGTGCTCTCAGGCCCCAAGGAGGGGAAAGGACAGGAGCAAAGCAGGACAGCAGGGGGCGGGGCCTGGGCTCCCCCAGGTCTTCCACCACCTGCAGAAGCGGCCCCACCCCCAACACAAAACAAAATGAAGTAAAAGGACCCCACCCTGGTCAGGGGCCTGTCTTTTTTTATTCTCCAGACACACACATCAGAGCCTGTTGACATCCAGCTGCGGGAAGAGCAGGAGGCAGTAGACCAGGAGCCAGAGAAAGAGAATAAAATACATCACATCCGGCTGCTGCACAAACTGTGTCAGGGAGTCACTCTGTGGGCTCTGGCTGCCCAGGGACGTGGCTTCTCCAGAATTTTTGGCCTTCCTACAGAGGGAAAGACAGGGGACAGCCGTTAGTAGCAGGGCCCCAGGAGGGTGGCCCATACCCCTGCTCCATCCCCACTGCCCCAGAGCCCAGGACGTGGTGTGATGACTCCGGGAGGCCACAAGTCATGGGCATGGACCCAAGGATGAGGGTGGCCATCCCGGTGGCCCTTCTGGCTTCCACCTGCCCAGCTCAGCTCCTGGGCACCAAGCGGGAGGAATGGTCAGCACTGTCCCACAGATGGGCATACTGAGACTTGTGAGGGCGGTGACTTGCCCCAGCTCTCCAGGGACACTGCCTTCATATCACAGTGTCCTCAGGATGCTCCCCTTAAGGAGTGAGGTACTGACAGATTCCAGTTACTTTCTAGTCATGGAGGGGACTCCTCAGCCATCAAAAGGAGTGCAGAGTGCCCCAGTGACAGGTGATTTCAGAATGGCCACCAGAAACATGTAAAGACACCCCTGAGTTTCACTTCTGGCTTTAGAATATCACCATTAGGAGAATTATTAGATATGATTTTGGCCAGGTGTGTCTCTTTTATTCTACAGGACGCAGGGCTTAAAATGACACTTCGCTTTTGCCTGCTAAGTCACGGGGGCTGGCAGGATGGTGGGAGCCAGCCTAGGGCAGAGCAGAAGAGAGGGTCCAGCTGACCTGGGGGAGGGGCTGATGTGGGTGCCTGAGTGGCAGCGTCTAAGGCCCTTCCTGAGCCTGAAATGAGGAGGCAAAAGACAGCATCCCTGACGTGTGGGGGGAGGGTGTCAACTGAGTGGAGTGATTCATGTGATTCACGTAGCACGGGATGCACACCTGTAACCTCAGGGACCTGGGAGGCTGAACCAGGAGGACCCCAAGTTCAAGGCCAGCCTGTGCAACTTGGCAACACTGTCTCAAAATAAAAAAGTAAAGGCTGGGATGCAGCCTCGTGGCAGAGTGTTTGCCTAGAGTGTGTGAGGCCCGGGTTCCATCCTCCAAATGGCGATAAAATAAATAAATAAGCAAACTGAGTGATTCACATGCTGATAATGATCAGCTGACAGCATTTCTCTTTTTTAAATTATAGAAAAAAGTGAATTTCAAGGGTGATAAACGCTTGTTGTGGACCTGTGATCGACACCCGCATCTGTCACCCCTCGGGTTTTACTTTCGGCTGCTCTATCTCAAGTGTTGTCCTATGAGCCTGTTCAGCCTAGTCAAAAACTTGACTTTGCATTTCCGTTTCAGGCCAGCAAGGGAAGCTTGGCTTGCTTCTTTTTTAGGAGCCAGAGGGGAGGAGTCCTAAGGCCCATGCTCCTGGGGATTGAGCAATATTCAGACAGAAGCTTCCAATTCCAGTTATCTAACCTCCCAGGCCAAGTCAAAGCCATTGGGGGGATAGGGAGAGAGAGGGAGGGAGGGAGAGAGAGAAATTAAAGCCCCCGTATGACTGCGACTTGGTTGGGGCCATCGCAGACTGGGAGATGTTTCTGCTCTCTGGGCTCTACATGGGCTGTTTCTCAGCCAGCTCAGCGACATTCGATTGGGCTAGCTAGTTCTCCAACAGTAAGAAATACTTTCATGGACATCCCAGCATGTTTGCATTCCCTCTTCATGTCTGCTCTGATGCCATAAAACTGTAAAATCAGCTCAGTGAGCTTCTGAGTATTGTACCTGCAGGGGCGACAGAATGAACACAGGCTGTCAGGGGCCACTCCCCCGCCCCTCTCCTCCTGCCTGGCCCTGCGGCGGAACCTCCTTTCTGCCACTGCTTGATTTAAATGCAGCTGTCGGCTCGTAACTCAGACTCCTCTTTGCCCTGACTGGTTTTCTAAACCACACTCCAACACTGTTCATTAATATCCGCTTCACCCTCCCACGCATACTGAATTTATATTCGGAGCCTCTGGAACGGGTATTTCCTACATTCTTTCAAGTTATTATGACTGTGATCCACAAAACACAGTAGGAAAATAAAATCTCCACCCCATCAGGTAGGCTATGCCTCATTAAAAACATTTTTTTTTTTTTTTAACCCCACCAAACTTGCAGCAGAACGAAGCCACCAACCTGGTTAACATTCGGTTTCTTCTGTCATCCAGATCTGCTGCATTCCTCAATTGAACATAGCTAAAATGATCCTACAGTGAAATTTATAAACAAAACCCCGCAACCCAATTAGTAAAGATGAAATCTCTGAAACAGAAAATAAGATGATTTCAAACAGAGTCAAGGGTGCCAGGCTTTTCTCGATACTGCAAACAGCTAATTCCAAAATCAAACTGCTAAACAGTCAACATTCTCTCACCACTTCCCCACGCCCTCCAGGGTGACCGGGAGAGGCCCTCCCGCCACCCATAACCCCTTCCAGATGTGCTGCAGAGCTGGGCTGCTGCGGGTCCCCGAAATTTGAGGCTGGGTATCTGCAAATGTCAAGAGGGACCTCTACCTATGTTATGTCCCTGTCATTGAATGGGATCTTCTAGGTGTGTGTGCTGGGTCTAGGGAGGTGTCTTGGATGTGTGGTTTTTTTTTTCTTTCTTTCTTTCTTTTTTTTTTATAACAAAGAGGCCTTTGGGCTTTAAAATCATCACTTTATTTACATCCCTTATCGCCCAAACTGGACATCCAATTGGACTGTGCTTAATGACAAGGTTTCAATGTGTTTGTCTTCTATCCAAAAGTATAGTTGTTGCTCAACAGTGATTTCAAAGCTCTAGGCCTGGGAGGAGGAAGGGTGGAAAGGAATTGATTAATTAGCAGGGACCGAGGGGAAGAAGAAATTCACATACTAACCGATTCCAAAGACCTATTAGTATGGCGTCGAATGTAAATACTGGAGTCACTGTGACTAGTCCTGAAAAACAAAGACATGTTTTAAATTGACACCACCCAGAACTCCCCGAGGCTTGTGACATGGTTACCCCCAGCCCCAGTTGTCCCCGCGTGCACTCAGGCAAGTGGCGACTTCAGACCGAGGGACAGAAATGACAACTTTTATCCAACATGCCCACTTTGTGGGTGGGTGCTTATGCACAGTGAGACGGATACAGAGACACACGGACTACAGAGCGACACCGCCAGGATGCTTACTGGAAAGCAGGCCACTTAGTAATCCTGGCTTTCTGGGTCCAAGCACCCAGAGGTCCTGGGGCCCGCCTGGATCCTCTGCAAGTTAGATGGCCAAGGGCCTCACCCGGGATCTGGGCCCTCCAGCCCTCCTTCCCACTCAGAGTGCTGCTCTTGCGGCCTGGTCCTGGGTGTGCCCCTTTCCCCTCATACACAAGCAGCAAATTTTCCCACCAAAACTTTGAGGCTGGCGGGGGATGGGCCTCTGTCCTTGAAACACAGGTGGCCCACTGAGGGCTGTGGCAAGGGAGGCCTGGGCTGTCATCTAGGCTCCTAGCAGATTAGCTGGCAATGCCGGCCACAGACTTGTATCTCTGATCAGCGTTCCTCCTCTGTAAAGGGATCATCATTCCCATCCTGCCTACTCTGCAGAGCCAATGGTGCTGGTGGGCTCATGAGCTCTGAGCACGGGGTCCTGTTTTGGCGCCAGGTGTTGGTTCGGTGCTGTGGACCTCAGCATAGAGAGTCAACTCAGTTTCCTTGATTCAAGCCCCCTGAGTGACCTCCTGGGGGTCTGGGGAAAATGTATTTGTCTCAAGAGTTTATTTCCGGGCAATTTGACACTCGGCAGCTTTGGCTTTCCTGCCCACTGCTGTCCTGAGAACCCTGCCTTGCTCTGCACTGGGTACATTTGCAGCTAGGAGTTACGCCTATTACATACCAGGCCCATGTTAGGCTCAGGGAAACCGTAGTCCTTGTAATTCCATCTAAAAACTGCTACTTTTTTTCTGGCTGGTGTCACAGCACAGAAATAGAGTAAAATGTACCTACAAAGACAAAAACCCACTCTGGTGCCCAGACCCCAGTGGTGCCTCAAACAGAGCTGACCCTGACACTGCAGGCCTGGAGAGGCAGACGTGCCCTGCACGTGTGTCTGTGGTGTTTTCTAATAAGGGGGCACCTCCGTATCAGGAAGGGACTCTCCTCGGTGCCCTGGCTTTTGCAGCAAGTTTCCTTTTAGATATTTTGAGATTCATTTATAGTAGGTTTGAATCCTGATCTTCATTCTTTAAGCAAATACTTATCGAGATCCTACTGTGTGCCAGGAACCAGGCTAGGTGCTCAGAACCCACCCTCCTTGCCCTCCAGGAGCCAAGAGAAGACAAGAGAGCTCATTCATCAAGCGAGTGCCTATTTCCTTAATCTTCTACCCAAAGGATTTCAGTGAGTGCCAACTACAAGCCAGTGCCTGTGCTAACTAACTACTGGGGCTGGGCTCTCTATACATCTCTCTTTGAGGAGATCACTGGGGAGGATAAAGACATTCTTAAACACAGGTGACTACGGAAATTACAGTTCGGCTCTGCACAGTGAGGAAAAAGAGGAGCCTAGAGGAACATATAGAGGGGGATCTTCTTGGAGGAAGAGGCAGGTGGAGCTGAGAACCAAGGCTGAGATGCAGTAAGCCAGGGGACAGGCAGGTGCCAGCGTTCCAGATAGAGGGAAAGTCACTTAAGGAGCCTGGAGAGGGGCTCAGTCAAGAAACTGAACTACGGCCAGGTGCCTGGTACAGGGTGGATGGAAACAGAGATCACTTGGGTCCTGCAGGCTCTGAAACAATGGGCCTTTCTGCCTTGTCCAGTGGGGAGCCCCAAGGGAGACAGAATTGAGAGATGGCCAGAAAAACACCCTGCACCAGGGGGAGAGGCGCCCAGAACACGGTCCCTTTCAGTAATGTGGAGCCAGGTGCTGACCTCGCTGCAGATCAGTGTTCCTGGGTGTCCAGGAGGGGTGGCGTCTCCTACCCTGGAGCAGCAGGTGGAGGGCTCTGGGGTTGTCGCCTTTGCTTGCACTTGGGACTCAGCTTCCACCTGGACTAACACACTTCGTTAGCATTCGAGCTTTGCCACTGCTGTGCCTGGGTAAGGGGGAAGGACCTCTGCCCTGGGCAAGGAGATTGGACCCTGAAACGACAGCTTCCCCTCCCTGTCTGTCCTGGGCTCCTCTTCCCTGGGCTTCACCTGTGCTACCAATGGACACGGCGCATGTCCAGGGAGTTGGCTTTGCCCCCACTCCTGGCTCCCCTCCCACTTCCTTCCCTTCACAGCGTTTGCTGAGGTGCCTGCTGCTGGCTGTTTGCTCCGGCTGTTTCCTTCACGGCTGCCTCTGTTTCCCCACATCCCAGGCCCAGAAGCCAAGCAGAGTGGACCTGGAGCCCTGGGCACCCGTGGCTCTTCCTCTGGCCCCCAGCAGGCTCCCCAAATGCTTGACTCCATAATTTTCCTGATTGGCCAAGACCACTCACGCCTCCTGGGGAACAGGGGCCAGAGGAGAAATGTGGACCATGGAGTCGGCGGTTCTGGTCTCAGAGCCCGGCGCTGCCATTGCCTAAGCCCAGAGGCCCTGGGGAGTTCACAAGGTCCAAGATCCCCTGTCTGCCATTGCGAAGCACGAGCCCACCCACATGCCTCGGGTGGCGACGTGAGAACGAACGAGGAAGGCTGTGTGAAGGACCTGCACGCAGTGGGCTTGGGAAACAGTGACTCTGTGATGACGGGGAGGGGACCGGGAGACACCCGGGTCTTCTGACAGCAGAGACACATTATCCCTGTGACAAATCTGGCTCCTCTAGCAGCCTTGGAGTGACCGGGCAGGGGGGTGCTGCGAGCTCCTATAGATCATCTGAGGCTCGTCATCCTTCTGCTCCTTCCTTGCCCCAAGAAAAATCAAACATCCCAACCACCTTCCGGCCGAAGCTGGGGGAGACACCAGAATACTAACATCCACGTCTAGCTTCTATGTGACCAGGACAGAGGTCACAAGCTCCAAGTCAGTAGGGTGCCTATAAATGGGAAGTCGGGCTCCACTTGGCCCAGTGGCTATCTGGGACCAGGGCAGCTGGCAGCCTCCAAGTTCATCACTTTCCCACCAGCACCGGCTGGGTCGGGCCATTTTGGACCCATGGCTGTTTCCACCCAAACAGCAGAGTGAGGAGGGAGGGCAAGCAAGGTGCCCTGCCGGTCCTGCTCCTGACAAGCTCTGGTGACAGGCAGGCAGGGGAGCCCAGGTGCGGACTCTGTATTTCTGGACCCTTGCCCAGTGCCACCCCTGAACCCCCCAAAATCGAAAGCTGCAAACGGAATGAGTACAGACAGCGACTCTCTGGCTCCATCTCTAGGGCGAAAAGATTTTTAGTAAAATACCTGGAAGGGACTTTGTGGTCGCCAGCGTCTTCTTCTAGGTCCTCTGAGGACCGAACGGTTCCAGGTGCTATAAATAACGAGCCTTCGTCGGGGTCCACGTGCTTCCTTTTCTCCTTCCTCTTACTGCTGGTTGGCCCTTCCTGGACCTTTACTTCTAACGGGTTCGCTATATTTTCTGAGCGTGGGGATTCTTGGGACTAGAAGACAAAAGAGCCCAAAACAAGTCAAATTTCCTGCCAGAGCAGATGACATCACTGAGCAGTGTCCCAGCCCAGCCACAATACCCAGTAATCTCCCTCCAGCACCCTCTGCCCCTGAGAGAACCCACCCCAACTCCTGTGCCTTGTGTGGAATTCAAAGGCTGTAAATGGATGGAGTGAGAACAGGGCAGGGCTTAGAGTCGGGAGGCTCTCACTCCACATCCCGCTGAGTCAGCTCTTTGACCTTGAGCAGCTGACCTCTCTTAGAGCCTTCCTTTTCTGCCTGTCAGGTGGGTACAATATTCAACTCCCAACCTCCTCCCACTGTACCATGGGGTTTCCTAGAGAAGACGTCTCTCAGAGGGGCAGGAGTTGACTCCTCCACATGACCACCCTCCTCCCTGTGAAGCACAGGAAGGACCCCGGAAGTCAGGTGGGTCAAGTGTGCACAGGTGGCCACAAGCTTGAGTGGTACACACAGGCCAGTTCAGAGTTTGTGGGATGACACCCCACTGTGGCCAAGGGCCATGCAGTGCCACATCTCTAGCTCTCAGTTGGAAAGGAAGAGCTTCTGACCACTGTCATACCAGCCTCCTGAACCCATCAGCAATGTCCCATGACACAGAGAAGCTCAGGGACTGTGGAGCCACTCCTGGGACCAGGGCAGCTGGCAGCCTCCAAGTTCACCTGAGGGCCAGGTATCAAACGATCCACCCCCTGTCTCCAAGCCAAATGCCGGGAGCTCCGGGAGTGGGCAGGCACTTGTTGGAGAGGCGGAGCCAGAGTGTGAATACCAGTCCCCCAGATGCAGGGAGGGCCAGGCTCAGGAGGCCGCGTGACCTGCCCCAGTTCACACCACCAGTGCCATGGGGATTCTGTGTCTCCACTTGATTCCATGATCCCCCCCCAGGACCCCCTCAACCTGCCCACGTGCTGGAACAGCAGGGCTGGTCTGCCTTCGGCGTTCCCACTGCCAGCACTGCGCGGGCCAGGGAGAGGGTCCCGCCGCTGAGTAGTCATTCTAAGTAATGGGGCAGAGCTGCCACTCTACTCTCTCCCTGTCCCCCACCTGACCCAGACCTTTTGTCCTAAAGGAGCTTTTTGGCCGACCACAATCTGAAGAATCGCCCCCATTGTTCCCCCGTCCCCAGCTTGGGGACATGAAGGCCTGATCTCACTGACTTTTTAGGCTCCCACAGGGCAGGGCTGGCTTCGGAGAAGTCAGCCTCCAGCAGTGGGAAGAGGTGGAAAGGCAGGTTGGGGCTCCTCTCCCCAGGGGCAGTGCGTCCCTGGCCCTGCGGGACCATCTGTCCCACAGATGGCGCACTCACTGCCCTGCCCCAAACGGCCATCTCCTGCCACGTTTGCCCTCTACACCTGGAATTCTCCCCGCCACTGTCCCGAGGGCAAACTGAATGAAACCAAGCCCCAGGTGTGGCAGCTTTCCACCTGAGTCCCATCTGAGGCTCCTCAAGCCCCCTTCTCCCTGTAGCCCTCCCCAGAGTGCAAGGCTGGCTCCATCCGGGACTTTCTTGAGCAGAACTATCGTTCACCCACCTGACACTTGCCTATGCCCCAAACCAGCATGCAATACACCTTTGTCCCCGAACCATGCTGGTGTCTAGGGTCAGAGAGTAATACACAGATGCCCATGAGCTCCTGGGAGAGAACAAACCCCATGAAAACCCGCTAAGCACTCCAAGGAAGAAACGCGTCAGACACGTGACCGGCTGCAGGTGCAGGAGCCGCGCCTCTGCCTGGGCAGGGGCTGGGAAGGCTCCAGCAGGTGTCCTTTGCACGGGGCTTTGCAGGGTGACAGCTGAGGAAGGCTGTGGGACCAGCCCAGCCCAGAGCGTGGTGTGTCTGGGTTTCTGTGGGGCTGGCCTGGCTGGACAGGAAGGCAGGTCTGGGGGTGTGAGAAGTGGCAGGCTGGAGAGGGCAGAGTCTCGGGGTCATCTGGGAGTCTGGACTGACCCTGGAGACAGGAGAGGGGAGTGATGGGATGCTGAGACAGTGTTTTGGGGTCGCCCCTTGGCGGGCTGTGGGAAGGCTGGACTGGGAGGGAGGAAGAGGTGAGAGCCTGGGGAGAGACAAGGGGCACAGGGGGCACTAAAGCAACTGGACTAGCTGGTCACGTTCCCACTCAGCTTCCAGCACCAGGGGACCATTATCCACTCGGAACCCCCTGCAGCTCTACCCCCACCCCCCGCCAGATGCCACATTCCCTAATATCCAATCCTTGGGGGACTCTATGTCCCCCACATCTAACAGTACAGGCAGAATTTTCCTTTTTTTTGGGGGGGGGGGCAGTGTTGACATTGTTGTCCACAGGGGCAGACTGGGTGACAGGTGAGCTGGGTGAGGGCCGAGCCCAGGCCCATCCCTGGGGTAGCCCTTGGGGACCCAGCCAGCTGGCTTCCAAAGCTCCCTCTGGCCTCCCTGGGCCGCAGTGCTGCATTCCTATCACTGGCACCTGCAGGAGGACCCTCCCCTCCCCTGATTCTCTGCCCCTGCCCACTCCCCAGAGGGCCCCACACGCCTGCTCCCTGTGCACGCCTGTGCCTCCTGAGCTGCTGGGCCTGATGGGGTGGATATGCGTGGTGGACAAGTGTGTGTCCAGCTCAAGCTCAAGAGCGAGAGGCTTCCTTCCCATGGACACAGCCCATTCCAGGCCACAGGAGCCGCAGGGTAGTGCTGAATGTGCCAAAGGCCCTGCAAATCACGGCTGGGGTCGGGGAGAGCTGTCCGTGTCCTCCCCAGGTGGCTGCAGGGGAAAGGCACTGCAGTTCACTAACACAGCTTCCCTGTTGGCTACAGTTGCTATTTTTACCACAATTACTGCCTCGACCTTGCTGGACCCTCACAAGTGACCTTCACGATCCTTTTACAGACCTGTGACTAGGGCCAGGATTGGGGTAAGGTGGATAAGGCCAGCGAGGTGACAATGGTACAAAATTTCAGGAGGGGTTCCCTCTCAGGTGTCCACCTAGCACTTGCCTGAGACTCACAAAAGTGCTGCCCCTTTGATTTAGTGCCCTGGGGTGCCCACAAGGGGAACCTCCTCACCCATGTCATGGAGAAACAAGCACAGAATTTCCCCAGGCAGGAGCCAGGACTCCCCAACCCATGATCAAGTACCTGATGGCTCTCCTCAGGGCCACTCTCTTTGGTCTCTCTTGGCTGGTGGTCCTTGTTGGGGGACAGGGGACTGGGTTCTGCGGCTGGCATGGCCCCTGCGGCGTTCCCGTTGACATAGGACGCATGGGTGCTGGCACTAGGGAGGACCCCCACCAGCGTGGAGAGGCTGCAGCCGCTCTGGGCGCTGGCGGCCTCCCTGTTCCTGGGGTCCAGCTCGTGGGGGTAGCCCTCCGGCTCCTCCAGGTCCACATCTTCGCTTTTCAAATCCTCCATGCCTTCCGCATAGGCCTCCAGGACCGCGGCCAGCGGCACCTCGTAATGCGGGTAGTAGAAAAGGTCGTGGGGAATGACGGAAATCTTGGAGAGGGGCGGAGAGGGCTTGAAATCCAGGCCTTCTTCGCTGTGGCTCCTGAGGGTCTCCAGGCTGACACTGCCGCTTGGGGGGTTGGAAGGCAATTCTTCCACAACCCCCGGGAGGCCTTCGGCTTCCCCCTCTTCCTCCCTGAGACTCCGGGTGGACTTTCTCTTGGCCTTCTCATACACCTCGGGCTTTTTATCCACAGGTGTCTCGTCCAGGGCCAAAGAGTAGACTTGTGCCTCCTGCTCGGAGCCCTTGGGAGGCTCCTGCCTGTCACGCTTGACCTGGGGCTCGGGCGACTCCCTCCCGGTGTGGGCGGACTTGCCCCTCTTCTTGCCTAGCTTTTCAGCAGGAGTGTCAGTGGCCACCTCCTCCGTGGGTGTCTTCTCCTGTGGCAAAGGGGCCTCAGGGAAAACTTGGCTGGTAGAAGCGAAATCGACGAGGTCGCTGTTAAATTTCGAAGCTTTCAACGGGATGCCTTCAAAATAGTCCTCCTTATCCACAGCTTCCACGGTCAGCAGCTTCACCTTGACCTCCTGGGCACTGGCCAAGATGGTGTTTTCTCCAGGGTGGGGAGGAGACTGACCTTCCTCCCTGAGGCCAGGGGGACCCTCTACAGCACCGTTACAGGAGGAGGGATGCTGGGAGGGTTGAGCATGATCATCTGCCCCTGGCAAGTCCCCGGGGACCCTGGTGGAGGCTGCTCCCGGGACAGCTGAGGGTTCCTGCGTTGGCTTCTTTTCCTGGGCAACCTGGATTGACAAGGCTTGTTCGTCCTGCTTCGGCAGCTCCTGGGTGGCACTCAGGCTCTCTTCAAAGCTGAGGTCGGGACCGTAGAAAGGGTCATTGCTGCAGGAGGCATCTTTATAGGTGTCAGCCTCAAAGTGGACAGTTTTCTTGATTGGCAAAGAGTTGGACCTCCGGCCGTCCTTTCTGGTGGACAAGATGGAAGATTCCGGAGCTGGCTCACTGATGCTACTCATCTTCCCTGGGCTCCCCTGGAGGACTTGGTTGACGAACTGATGCATGAAATCAGTGGAGCTTTCGGAGGACAGTGTACGGCTGGACATGCCACCCAGGCAGAATCCCCCTGTGCTCTCTGGCTGGTCACAGACAAAGACCTTGGTGGGTGGTGGGTGGCTGGTTTCGTGGTTGACAGTGTAGGCCTGCTCCCCGTTCTCAGTCAGGAGGAGGACTTTGCTTTCCTGCTCAGGGGGGGTTTCTTTGATGCGGACAAAGGTGGACTCAATGGGGTCTTCTTTATCTGGATCCACAAAATCTTCCTGCAAAGAATCATAGGACGACATGAAATCAATTCAACCTCAAAGTTTAAATACAATCTCTATTCCCCTCTCAACACACACCCACACACACACACACAGCCACTTTGACAAAGTGTTCTGATTAAGATATAAATGGCAATGTCAAATAAATTAAAAATAAAATAGTAAAGCTATGGATGCAAGGAAATCTCAATGTGCTAATCTCCAGGGAGGGCTGGGTACTTCTTAAGCGAGCAGAGACTCTCAGCTACATCACGCCACTGGACCACCGGCCCAGTCTTGGTATGCACTGGTGGGCCACTAACCCTCTGAGCTGAGGCCTGATGGACCAGGTTTTACAGACTGGGAGGGCTGGAGTGGGAGACTAAATCTGGAAGGGCTAAAAACACAAAACGACTTCCTGTCATATGCTCCTGGTCCCGCATAGGAGTTTTAGTGTGTGAGAGTCAGCCAGGGGCCAGGCTGAAGAGGAGAGACTCTTGGTGGTACTACAGATTGGCCTCCCCTGCCCTGGTAGAGGGAGACTGTGCATACTGACCTCACCCTCAAATAAATGTGAAATCAGAGAACTGAAATGAAATAAAACTATAACAGAGCTCCTCCTGTCACTTCCTGATACAGTCAAAATGCTCAACTGCTTGTTCCGGGGACTTGATTGGGAAAGGGCTGCCTCCACTGCCATGGGCTGTCCCCCAAGGACTCACAGGTTAGAAGAGCGGTAGCCACTGTGGCCAGCTGAGGGGTGATGAGACCTCTCAGGGATGCAAAGGTATTGTTCTCATCAGACCCCAGTTAGTTCCCAAGGCAGTGAGTGTTCTAAAAAAGTAGGCCTGACCCCTGAATCACTCTCTGGCTTGCTATCTCAGAATGTGGTCTCTCTGGCACACACTTCCACCATGATGGTCCTCACTAGAGCCAACTGATGCTCCATGCCCTTGAATATCCGAGACTGTGAATTAAATAAATCTCTTTCCTGGGCATACTACCTAGCCTCAGTTATTTTATTATATCAACAGAAAACAGACTAATAGAGGAAAAAAAATGTTATCTACTTCAATCTCTACTATCCTTTTATATATTAGGTCTGGTATAAAAATTTTTTTAAATTCCTGAAGGATCCTGAAAGTAAAATCTATAATCAAGAGAAGCAATAGGCACTAGAAGTAGAACCACCAATGGCCCAGTGTAAGAATTAGCAAAAGAAAAGATTCTGGAATAACCCTTTAATCTACATTCGAGACAAACAAAGGAAGTTCTTCATGCTGAAGGGAAATGATTAGAGATAGAAGTCCGGATCTGAAGGGAAGAAGTAACAGAAAGAGTAAACGTATGTGATGGAAAAGACTATTTATACAGTTTCTTCAAAAGTCTACTATTTAAAGCAAAAATAACAAAGTATTGTGAACTAAAATGGATAAATAAGTAAAGGAAAGTTAAAGAGTAAAGAAATGGAGTTACACTGTTGCATTTAGAGACATACAGGATGCACTGAATCTGAAGTGTGTGATAATCATTTAAGGTAGGTTAAATGATGAGCATTTACAATCCCTAGAGCAACTGATTCATCAAGTTGTTAAAATGATAAAATGATTCATCAAGGAGATGTGGCTACCAGCCCCATAGAGGAGAGAAAGTGGACACCAAAAACGGTTGTGTAATTAAAAAAAAAAAAAAGAGTAGTTAGGAAGAACAAAGGAACACAGAACAGATGGGATCAATGGAAAAGGGTAATCCAGATGGTAGATTAAAACCATGTAGCAGGACAGAAAATGCACTGATTAAATGAAACAGCTTGTCAGATGGATAAGAAATAAGACTCAGCCATATGCTGTTTATATGAAACATACTTTAGTGCAAGTGCACATATCCATGAAAGGAAAAAAGATGGAAAAATATCATATAACACTAATCACAAGAAAGCTATGACTGCATCAGAAAAAGCATACCTCAAGACAGAGAGAAATGTCATAAAAACAGAAGTGTCAAGTAATTAGGAAGATACAAGGGCCCTAAACGTCGACACACCAAATAGCACAGTACCCACACACAGAAAGCAAAACCCGACCAAACTGAGACAAGCAAGTCTGCAGACCTAGTTGGAGACTGCCAAACACTTCTTTCCTGTACTAACTGACAGAAATGCATAAAAAAGAATCAGTCTGCAGATGGACTATTAGAACAGCATATTCACACATGAGCAGTATATTAAAGAATGTTAATTCTTTAACTGCCTAAGACACATTCTTCTCAAGTCCGTATGGTATATTCACCCCAAGAAACCATATGTGGTGCCATGGAGTGAGGCATAGCACCTCATCTGTGGCCAGCGCTGGGTGAGTGCGGCATCGTGGAGGCCCAGCTCAGGGACATCTGGTGAGCTGAGAATTCTCATCTGTGTCCCTTGAGGGTGTAAACGATTGCTTTGCAGTGAAGCACTGTGTCCTGTGACCCAAGACGAGTTTCCCCAGGAATTGTTCTTTAACTTCTCTATTCTCAGCTGCGTCTCTGATGCCAGCACTGGGGACACCCAAGTGTCACCTGGGCTGAATCCTGACTGTGGCCTTGATTCACACAAATACCATTAAGTTTGAGTTGATTTCAAATTCTGCCTCCTGATTAAGAGGTCAGGATTAATGAATGCCCTGAGGCCTGCTATTTGGAATTTAATAAAGGGCCAGGAAAACTGAATTGCAAAAATAATTATCACTGTTCCACGCGGAACGTCCACTGTTGTGTCAGGCCCAAGGCTGGGAACACGTCTAGTTGTTCTTCACACGGCCCCGAAAGGTGGGTGAAATCTCCACTTTACAGTTGGCATCTGATGCAGATGTCAGGGAAGCTGAGTAGCCAGCCGAGGTCACAGGGCTCCAAACAGCAACAATGGCATTCCTGCCCAGGAATCCCTGCCTCCAAATTGCCCTGGGAAGTGTTCCAGGGTGCTAGGGCAGATGGGATGACAGCCGCAGCACCTGGTGAGGCTCTTCAGTGGGAAATGGGGTGCCAGCTTCAGATGCATGTTGTGAGGGACCTAAGAGACTCAGCTTTGGAACCACAGAGAGCTGGGGTCAAACCCCAACTTTGTACTTAATAGCTGAGTGACCCTGGGGAGACGTTTAACCCTCTCTGAGCACCCATAGTCCCATCTATAAGAAGAGGCTACTGATTCTGAACCAGGCTGGATTGCAGGAATGGCCTGGAAACCCAGGGGCACAGTAAAATAATCAGTATCCGGCAAAAAGAGCAGTCCGTCCCCCTTTCCTACAAGCATTCTTTAACTCTTTATGCATCTTTTCTTTTCTGTTTAGTATTTACAACTGCTGGATATAATAATGTGTTTGCTGACCCATTAATGATTTTCCCTATGGAACCAAGCTACACAAAGTTAGGGACCTCATCTGTCCAATGGTATGCCTGAATGTATGATGTATGACGTATGTATCTATCTATCTGGGGTGGAATCCAGGGCCTGGTGCATGCTGGGCAAGCACTCTACCACGGAGCTGCACCCTCAGCCTCGTCCAGCTCCTTGCTGAGTCCCCTGAGCCAGCACTCCACATCCAGTAAAGAATGGATGAATTCACAAGGCTGTTGCTATTGTCACTGTCATTCTTTTTGTTGACATTATCTCAGGGCTGTGCATGGTGGGGGAGGGGTGTTCAATGAAGCCACCACTTCTGCAAAGTGATTCTGCTCCAAAAATATTCTATCCCCACGTATATCTGAGGTTCTGAAGATATAAAACATGTCTGTGAATGGTGTGTGTGTGTGTGTATTTTTTGTTTGTTTGTTTTGTTTTGTTTTGTTTGGGGGGGGGGTACTAGGGATTGAACTCAGGGGAACTCAACCACTAAGCCACATCCCCAGCCCTGTTTTGTATTTTATTTAGAGACAGGGTCTCACTGAGTTGCTTAGTGCCTTACTATTGCTGAGACTGGCTTTGAACTTGCAATCCTCCTGCCTCAGCCTCCTGAGTATCTGGGATCACAGGTGTGTGCCACCACAATTGGATCAATATATTTTTAACACTGATAAAGGCTGGTGATTGTTAAGATGTTCCGCCTGACAGCTGAAGAATCAAGTGGCTGATCTGTATCATAAGTGGATGTCTTTTATAATTTTATAAAGTTTGCAATGGGAAGAGGTTTGGCAAAGAGGTGACCAGCTTCCTCCCCAACTTTTACACGTAATCTATGTTTTATATAATCTGGAAGTTAAAACATGGCAAGGCAAGGACCACCAACTTGGGGTTGTCCCTGTTAACAGAGAATGACAGTCCAAGTCCCTGCTAGGTCTGATGGCAGCCAGTGGAAATGTACACTTTTTGAAATTGAAGGCAAGGAAAACCAACATACAGCTTCCAGCTCCGGAAAACGTTCTAGAAACTGGGCCACGTAAGTCACGATCGACTGCTCGTCCGGCGTGTCAACCATGATGTCTGTCAAGAGAGACACGGGGGTTAGCAGGACACAGGGCTTCCCCACAGCACTGCAGGGCGCTCAGTGGAGAGGCCCACCGATCATCGAGGGCTTTTTCTTTTTCTAAGTAAGGAAATTTGAGCTCAGAGAGGGTGAATCACTTCACTGAAACCTCACAGCAGACTGGTGAACCAGGATGGAAAGCCACAGCTTCTTATTCTGAAAGTGCCGTCCATCCTTCCCTGTGTCTTAGTCGCTCCCACTGGGAGCAGATGGCTCACTGCTGGTTCCACCAGCAAGTCTGGTGACTTGTGCACCCCACTTACTGCCACAGCGAGTCCCAAATGGCTCAAACCCCTGGAAAGCCATGTGACAGAAGAGATACCTGAGTCCCTTCATTCGGTGCATACCCTTCTACTCTGCCACTCTGCTGCTAGGACCTGCCCTTGAGGGGACAATCTGAGCTGCCTGCTGAGCTTTCTGCAGTGAGCTGCCCACTCTGGGCAAAAAAGATCATTTCTGAAGCCCCCTCGACGGCCACGAGCAGGGAGGAGCTGAGTGCATTTTAGTAGGCCTCCTGGGTGCTATTTATCTTTACTGGTGCCTGACATCACAGCAATATGTGAGATGCATGTGTCAACTCAGCTAAAACAGTAAGAGACAAAATGACACACACACTGAACAATGCCAACTACGTAACGATATTATAAATGGGTGCATTAAAAATATTGGAATATAGGAGATAGAAGAATTTCCTGTATTTTTCACATTTTCTACCTGGAACAGCAGGGGGTACGTTTGTGATAAGAATCATTGAGAAGGAACCACGGAGGAGTGAGCGTAGTGCTACCTTCTGGTTCCAGGAGCATGGGGATATGCAGGGCCTCGTGTGCGACTCGGAAGGCCTTCTCCAGGTTCTCCCGCGCGGAGTCTTCCAGGGCCTGCTTCATGTCCACCAGGCTGGGGTCAATGGCCTTGATTACAGCCAGGAAAGCCAGCCCGCTCCGCCAGCTGCCCGCGAAGTCCTGCACCGCCACGCCATACCTGGAGGAGGACCACAGCGGCACACCGTGCAGGTGAGCCAGCCGATCAGGACAGGGGCCGTGGCTGCAGTGGCCCCAGGTGCAGACCCCTGCCCCATGGTCAACCTAATGCACAAGGCAGGAAGCCACTCGTGAGGTGGCACCGACTATCGTTATTACTATGAATAAAACAACAATTTAAAAAGTGAGGGGCAAGGGAGGGAATCCTGCAGGCATCAATACCCTCAGCCCTGGCCCAGGGTACGCTGGGGGCTGGCGCTTCGCTCTGGTTCACCTATCTCAGTTTTGAGCAGGCCAAACCTGACCTTGACTATGTCACCGCCCATGTTATCACTTCTATATAGTAGATACAAACTCTGAAAGACACCCTGAGGCTTAATAATAAATGGGCACATATTTCCAGAACCCAAGAGATGAGCCATTTGGGGAGTTGGCGCGGCGACGGCCCCTCTGAGTTCCATTCAGATCCTCCCATCAGCTGTGTGTGCAGACACTGCCAAGCACAGTGCCCCCTGCTCTGAAGGCACACAGGAAGCATCTGCATGGGCACAACTGGCATCTTAAGAGCTGGGAACTCCCCTCTTCTTCGCCACTCCAGGGAAGGGGACCCTCCTCCCTTGGCCTGAAAACCCCTCCTTAACTGTTCGGTGGGCAGAGGGCCCAGCTTACTTCCTTGTTTTTCTCTGTACCCATGCCAACAGGGTCTTGATGGCCTTCCTCTGGTCTTTCACTGAGATTGCCACGTTCCTCTCGGTGGTGGGTGTAGGTGGGTAGGAAGAGTCAGAATCTGTGCCCCCCGAGCCAGGTGACAGACTGGAAGATGGAGAGTTTCTGTTGAGGTTGCCCGTGAGCTCCTTAATCTAGAAAGAAAACAGCGGTTCAGACACCAGGGCCAGACAGACGCTCCCAGCAAGCAGCCCTGTGTTGACCTGCAGCTCTCGGACGTGGCTGGAGGGACCGGCTCATGCAGAGCTGGTTCTCTGAAGGGAAGAAGCCTGTCCGACGGCGGCTGGTTGCTCTACTTGGGATATAGGTACCCTCCAAGGGAAGGGTCAGCCCCTCCGGCAGCCTATGCTGCTCTGGCCAGCCTCCACACACAAGGTCTTCCTGACCCGACTCCATGAACCCCTCTTTCCTTATCACCTGCCACTCCCAGGAGATATTTCAAGGCCACTGTCCCTGCTCAATCGAGTTCTGCTGCCTGGCTGACCCTTTCTTCCAATCACATGCACTTAGGAGAAAAGCAGAACCCCAAGCCTTGCCCCAGACCAGCCTACGGAGTCTGAACCTGCATTTCACCCATTCCCCAGCGAATCTGAGAAGCACTGATCACACACACTCCTATTCACTCTTCAAAAGCCAACTCTGGTCCCTTCCTCCAGGAAGTCTGCCTCATTTCCCTTGCTCAGCTGAGGTCACTGCCCCTGCTTGGGGCTCTTACATCACCAGGTCACACCTTGGTCATGGCCTGCACCCCAGAATTCCACAGCAGGGAGTGACCTGTCTGTGATCCTAGAGGGTTAAGAGGACAAGGGCCTCATAGGTCCAGGAGCTGGCATGCTGGAGAAACTCAACAGATATGTATCAAATGAATGAGTGAGGCTCTTGTCGGAATTAAAGCCTTGACTTTTAACCATTTCTGATCATTTTAGCACCTCTTAGGATACTCCACAATAGGGTTCAGTAACTAACTCCTGCAAAAAACACTAGACAGTGGACAAAGAGCCCTTGTACGTGGCTTTTCTGGCTGCTCACCACATTTTATGACCACTGCTCCCATTTCACAGTTGTGGATATTGAGGCTCTGAGATACAGAGACTTTCTTTTTAAGTTCAAGACTTACACAGAATGGGATCCAATTTTGTTTGTGCTTGTGTCTCTGGAAAGTAATCCTTATGCCAAAAGTTCAAGGAAATCTTTCGCAAGTGGATCATTTAATAATAAACCATTATTTTCTATTTCCAGTTCTATTTTAGTGAACAGAAAAGTCAAAGTCTGTAGCAACTGAGTCTCACTGACTCCCTTGAGCTGGACCCACACTGTTCTGTTGGTACTAAGTGGACTCAAGACCCTTATAGAGTGTTACAGAAAGGACATTATTTTACCTGGAAGAAGAGGATTATGTTCCATATCAGGCCAAGAACCAAAGAGGGGTTGCCGTCTGCTATTTCTGCCGCATCGATGCTAACCAGTTTAACCTGGAGAGAAGCAGTCCGTCAGCTTACAGGGGGTTCCAAGGAGGACCATCTCTGCTATTTTCTGTCATCCTCTTAAGCCTGTTTCTCTTGCTCACCCTGTGCCATTTGGCACTGGTTAAGACCATCTCTCAGGGACACTCAGAATGCAGAAGCATATTTAATGAGCACATACACAGTGCTTTCCATGGGAGACACCATCAACTCAGTCTGTGCTCATAGCGACCCTAAGAGGCAGGGGCTTCTGTTAACCCTATAGTTCAGGAGGACATTTCAGAGAGGTTAAGTACAATGAGCCCAGGGCCACACAATTTGCAAGGTTTCATTCAGTAGCTCTTTTCCAAGGAGAAATGGCAGGTGCCCAGGAGATCTGCTTGTAAGCTGCACCTAAGGTCCCTGCCTCTGGATTGAGAGCACCCTTGGACAAAGACAGAACACCAGCAATCACAACCCTGGGGGTGGGGTGAGAGAAGGGTAAGGCCACAGGCGATTAGAAATAGTGAGCTAAGATTGATAACCAGAGATTCTGTACCATTGCAGAACATTCTACTGACTGGTTACAATGTTTCCATTGGTTACAATGTTTCCACTACAGAAATCCCTAAGGAATTACCTGCTTTATTTAATCACAGAATGATGCTCTTGGTAAAGTCCTAAGGCCAAGTGTGACCCCTGGCTGGGCAGCACCATCGCCTGGGAACTTTAAGAAATGCAAATTATCCCCTACACTGATCATCAGCTCTGCATCTCTCTGGGAAGGGCCACATTGCCTTCTCTTTGCTGAACAATCCTGTAAAAATGTCTAAAACATCCTTCAGGGGGGAGAGAGGAGAAATAAGATAAACTGCAAAGTTCTGCCTGGGGCACCTGGGAAAGGAAAAATGAGGAGAACCATTACACAGATCTTTTCTTTCCCCACTTCTTTCTTCTCTCCCTTTCCATCACGGCTTTTCCAATCATCTGACATTGGACCCTGATCCTGTCTGTTTGCTGGGGGTTCCTGACACCGCCCGTCGGCGAGGCCTGGCTCACCTAATTGAGGGAGACTCCCGAGTCCCCTGGCTGACGTCGGTTTGGCAGGCTGATGCCAAGAATGTAATTCAGACAACAGGGGCTCATCGCGGGCAGGCGGGAGGCCAGGAAGGAAGTTGTCAACATTGTGAATAACACAGACAATCAAATTTGGGTCCCATATTCTGTCCCCATCCATCACAAGCACATGTCAACAGGACGGATCACTGGCCAGCCTTGGCTGCCCTTTCCCAAACCCCGGCTCCTGGCAGTCCCTGTTTTCATTCCAGTCCAGGGGAATCAAAGCAATCAGCCAGCCTGTCTTCCCCATCTTTTCCTCCCGCCTGGAGGAAGCCCAAGTGACAAGTGATGGCCACCGCCCTCTGAGCTGAGGTTCCAGAAGGAGTGAAAGGCAGAGCTGCCTTGTGGGGGTGCCGCGAATATGACGGCGTCCTGTCCCGAGAGAGGGGAGAGGAGAGGGCTGGGAAGGGAGCAGCGGCCCTTGGGAAGGCCGTTTGGAGACTAAAACACTGTCCAGGGCCAAGAGAAGGTGGTGGCACCTAATGATCTCAGGGCCTAAAGAAGCAGATAGCCCAGAGGTTTTGGTTGCCTGGACATTTTTCATTTTGGGGGGAATGAGCAATGTAACAGCCCGACTTGAGTCTGGAGCTTCAGACACAGTCTCCCCTCTTCCTCTCAGTTCAGCTGGGCTTTCCAGACTGAAAGCAAATGGACCAACTAACTGGTTTCTGGGGTGCCTTCTCCCTCTGGGCTGGCACACCTGAGGTGCTGACCCAGGACCTTGCTCCCTAATGGAGCAAGAGTTGCCTGCCAGTGGCTTTCACAGGTTAGTTCTTTTCACAATCAGAGTACACCCATTTCACAGAGGAGGAAGTCAAGGCTCATACCGAATGGCTTGCAGGAGGTCACAGGCCCGGTCCTGTGGGGCAACCCATTTCTGCCACCGGAGTCAACACTGTGATATTCAGTGGGGAGGCTGGGCAGCTCTGTGGAGCCACGTCTGCACCCCGGAGCAAGCGCGACCTGTCTGCCCCTGGCATCCAGCCCCCAGCTCTGGGCACTGCTTTGGCTCACCAGAGCCAGTGAGGGCTGTCTTCCTGGAGCAGGGACAGCAGGACAGGGAGGAGCCACAGGGCCCCTGTGTACTCTGTGGATTCTGGGAATGGCCAGCGGCTACCTCTGGAAGCCCTGTTTGCATCTGTCCCCCTCACTGGTGGGCATCTTCCTGCTGGGCCACTCACTCGTCCCACCTGCCTGTTAAAGGGACCAAGCTAGGCACAAAGCAGACATGCACCACCCTGGGGATTTTCCCAGATTTGTACTGTAATTGAAGACCAGAGGAGCCATTAATGGCCTATCGTACAGGAAGGCATTGGGGAAGACAGTTTGGGAAAGATTTACACATGGACTATGAAGGCCGGGCCTTCCTGAGCCTCGGCCGTGTGCTTTCCCATCCCGGGCTCAGCCCTGCGTCCTGGACTCTGCAGGATCACAGCTTCTCTGCCAAGTGAGGCCTCTTCTTCCTGACCCCAAGTGTCCTGAAGGCTCAGGACTTCTAATATTGCTGTGTTTCCAACATGGGGTGCAGCCCCAGGCCATGGGCAACACATGGTAAATGGTCCCAGGGGCCTCTCGGAAGCAAGCCTACTGCCTACCCCGGGGGTGAGGATATGCACAGGAAGAGGGTTCTCCACGTCACAGGGACTCATCCGTCTGGGCAGTCAGCACAGGAGAAGTGCATTTCAAGGTCAACTAAGGCGGAAGGAAGAGCAACGAGTACCTTGGACAGTTGCTCCAAGGCCTCACACTGTCCCAAGTACAACGTCCCTGTGGAATGCAGGGTAGGCACTGCGACAAAGATAAGGCTGACCCCGACACAGAGGTGGGTGTCGCAGTGAGCAAAGCCCATCAAGAGCGGGGAGTGGCAAGAGCTCCCCAGTGAGCCCTATTCTGGGCCCAGTAGGCTTTGCTTCTGTCACCTACTTAGAGAGGTAAGTAATCTCCCCATGGTTCCTGGAAGTGAGTGAGTGACCACGGGCTCCAGGCCGGGGCTGGTCCACGTTCACGTTCAGGCTCAGGGTGTGACTAGCTCTGCAGGCAGGAAGCCTTTCAATAGATGTAGGCGATGCCTGATTTTTAAACAGCTTCATTGAGAGAGAAGCCATGTCTGTTCCATGCACCCCCCTAAAGCACTGGATTTAGCGGTGTTTATTGTAGGCACAGGCGCGGGGAAGCTCCGCCACCACCAATTTTAAAACATCTTCGCTGCCTCTAAAAGAAGCTCCATACCCTCTCTTCACCTTGTTCCTCTGCCTCCCCCAGCCCTTACTGCACTTTTATCTCTAGAAGTTTCCCTGTGCTGGGCATGTCACATGAATGGAATCACATCCTGAGCACTCCTTCTCCCAGGCTGTAGGGGGCCACCTAGAGGCAGAGGGGCAGGAAAGTGGGGTCAGCCCTCACCCATCCTCCAGGTGGCTCTGCAGTGATCCTGGCACCCGGCATCCCTGGGCACGATCCCCCGTTCTCCAGGCTTTCCGTTCATTCCATGAGCTACTTGGCATCCTTTCAACAAATTCCCTGCTGCTGAAATCAGCCACCATCAGCCTCTGTGACTTACCCGAGGACCCAGATGAACCAGACGTCAGGATAAAGTTTTAGCTGAAGACTTTTTTTTTCTTTTTTAAGCTTAGATTAATTGCTGAAATCTAATGAAACTAGAGCTTTGGAATTTCAACCCTCTTGGGCCACCCTAACTCATCTGCAAGGGATCCAAACATAGAAAAGATGGACTCAGCCTCGAAAGTCCTATCAAAGAGGAGGGGATGCTAAGATGTCCCCCCTGCACCTTTCACCCCCTCTCCTCCTTTGTTTTTGTCATATTCTAAGTTCCAAGAGAAAGTTTTACCCTCTGGTACGTCTGCTGCACTCTTAGAAATGCAAAGGTCAACTAAATTCCAAAGATCTGAGAGCCAGTCAGCAGCTCCGCCCTCTCCCAGGCTGGCTGAGCATCGAGTTCCAAAGCTGGTGGACACAGGATGGGGTGGGAGGGGTCAGGCAGCGTCCCCCGTGGATGGATGATCTGATTGCCATTCACTGGAGCTCAGTTTACTTTGGCCATGCTAGCTGGATGCCCTGTTCACATTTCGTGACCAGCACTGGACTTCCCGCGAGTCCTTCCGGTCACAGGACAAGCTCCCATTCACAAGAGGAGCTCCAAACACTTACATTGCTATCTTCCAAAAACTTAAGAGCTTTCGCTATGTTGTTCAGCCGAAAAATACGATGTGATGAGGATTTGTATTCATGCAGCTGTAAAACAGAAGGAGAGGAACCAGTTAACCCACCCAGGCACCTCGGGAGGCCCCAGGGTGGCAGGGGATGGGGTGGCACGCTTCTCTTCTTCTTTACCCTTTTCACATGAATTTCTGGAGAAAGTTAGGACTGCACCTGGACTGCATCCAAACCCACACATACGTGCATCTTGGGGTGTGCAAATGGAATGTCAGGGACCCTCAACAGTCAGCCTTGTGAGGAACCTGGGACTTAACTCACTGGAGCTGGCGAATGTGAGGGACCCAAGTAAGTCTCCAAGGGACAAATCTGTCCAATTTCTCTCTTCAAGCCAGCTCCTGGCTTGTTGGAATCCCCTCTCCTCCAGAGACCGGCAAAAACATGCTCTCTTTGCTGCAGGGACACTCTAGTGGGGACAATGAGCTGTCTGTCCTGCATTACCACGCAGCTGCTAAATCATCCAGCCCGAGCCCTCCCTGGTGGCAGCAGATGTTTCTGGTTTGGGCCAAGAGCTTTGTGGGCCCTTATCTCAGGTGGAGAGAGAGAGAGAGGCCTGCAGAAGCTAAGATTCTGACAACACCCCCAGGGTACAGCCCCCTTCGGAGGCTCCTGTGCTTCCTGGGAAGCATGTGCCACTTCAAGGCCAAGCTAATGGGGAGGCCGAGGCCTGCTCTTGGCTCCTGAGGACGAGGACGGAGACCCCACCAAGGCCACCACGGAGGCTGCTGCCCATGCTCTGATACCCGAGTGGGGAGCCTGTGTCACTGGGAGTGCAGAACAGGGGGCCAGAGCACAGTTTCTCACGCAGCCTTCTGGGGCCCGTGCCGCTGGCTCCCTGGAGACCTGCTAAGAAGCCAAATGCTATTTCTGCAGCAATGGGTTCGCCCTTCACTAGAATTCCTTGCCTGTCCCCACACGGTCCCCTCTGAGCGACGTGCATCTCCTCTGCTATTGGGAAGGCAAAGGTGGGAGAGGTCGGTGAGAGCCCAGCCACGCTTGACCTGAGAACAGCAGTGGGGGCTCTGACGGAACAGCCATGAGCAGACGGCAAAAGTCCTTGCTGGCTGGGCTACGCGTCCTGTAGGCAGGATGTGTCACCAAGGCCAATTCAAACACTGGAGTCTAGAGCAACATTTTCAGCCTCCACACGACTGGGGCTTTGGACTAGATCCCCCCTCAGGGAACATGTGGCAATATCTGGATGTTTTTGGTCACTGTACCAAAGGGTCCTAGTGGCACTTAGCGGTCAGACACTCAACATCCTGAGGTACACAGGACACACTGCACAACAAGCACTATCTGCCTAAATGGCAGCAGAGCCAAGGCCCAGAGACCCACTCCAGGCGGAGGAGAAAAAGAACCACTCTGTGAGAAGCAGACACTCGGACCACGGAGAAGAACGAATGCCCACATCAGTGGACGTCCTTCAAGGTCAGTGCTATTTAAAAGAATGTTCTAGAAGCCAGGAGTTCTAGCGCTAGCCTCAGGTTAGATCACAGAATTTGGTTGGCAAACATCCTTCAATTTTTATGATTCTTAGCTGTTATTCTGGTTAATAACTGCCTAGCTGCACTTTAATTTCTAGTTCCAATTTTTAGCCATCACAGGTGTGTGGTAAACACTGGGCATTTAGTTGTTTACTCACTAAGATATATTGGCTTTTTTAAAAAGATACGGCTTAGCTACAGGTACATCCCACTTACTCACTGATAAGGAGAGTCGCCCTTCTGTGTGTCTGACTGTAGGACTTACGCACCTCCTGGCGCATGTGCACTCCATCTGCCCCTGTGGTCTGGAGCTTAAATGCCCCCCAAAGGCTAAAGGCCTGGTTGCAAGCCTGTGAGGCTCCCGGAAGGTGCTGGAACCTTTTACAGGCAGAGCCTAGTAGGCAAAAGTGTGGTCACTGGGACCTCAGCCTCTTCCTCTCTCTCTGTCTCTCTCTGCCTCCTGGTGGCCCTAGGTGAGCGTCTGCACTGCCATGTGCTCCCACCCTGAAGTTCTGCCTCATCTCAGTCCCAAAGCAACAGGGCCAAATGACCTTGGCCTGAAACCACGAGCCAAATAAACCTTCCTCCTCACAGGGCTTGTCAGAGCCACCGAGGGCCAGCACCTGTCTACTGGACAGAACCCTTCGGCACTGCTTCCCTATGCGTCTTATTTCCTCCGGATCCTTCTGTCACATACGTACCAGGTTTCGCCCAGACAGGACTTCTAACAAAGCCATTAGGATTTTGCCATCTTGTATATCAACGAATAGGTCTGTAACTTCTAGAGGTGGGTCACACTGTGGAGCATGGGGAAAGAAAGCAGCTGATTAGTGCCCTGCGCAATCCACAGAACTATGTCAGAGATGCAGGTTTCAGTTCGAGAGACGACTTCCAGACATCCAGGTCTGTCTCTAGGCAGAAAGCCCATCCAAGGGAGTAAGAGGCCCGTCCCCTGGAGGTGACTCCTGGGCAGCACTCGCACAGCCACCTGGCAGGTGAGCTGTGCAAGAGATTCAGCAACAGGAGACTAATTCAGCAAGTGACCTTGGGGATCCTCCAAGCCGGAGATCTCAGACCCCAAGAGTTGATCACATCCATGTTTCTAGTTACAGTTAGAAAGAAATGGCACGTCCTGATAGCCTTTGGATTTGGGGAAACCAAGGCTCAAAGAGGATGGGTGAGAGATTCAGCGTTTGGTTAAACAGCCCTTTGGTAAAATTCTGCTCCCTGCATCAAGCCATGACAGCGGGACCCAAGCGTACCCCAGATCTGCACTGTGATGGTGCCTGGGGTTAGCTGTACTCTAGCCTCAGGCTGGGTATTGGCAGGGTCCCCCAACCTTCAGACACTCCTGTCTCCAGATGTGCACCCACCTGAGGGTCTGTCAACTAAATGAACTTGATAATAACCCCTCTGATGTGGCATGGTGGGGACTAACCCCCATATACACATTTTTTTTCTTGGTGCATTGTAGTTGTACATACTGATGGGATTCGTTGTTACATATTAGAACATGCACATGATATAACAATGTAATTTGGCCAATATCCCTCCCCAGCACTTCCCCCTCCCTTGGTGTCTACCACTCTGTTCACTTTCCTCTTCTGAGCTCCCTTTGATTTTTAAGAGATCTACCCCATGGTGGGGACTTAACGTCATGGAGCAGGGTCAGAAAACCTGCATTCTTCAGGGGCTCCAGGAGAATTCCTTTTGGGACTGGGGTTTTGGCCAGTTGAGAGTGGTTAGCCTGGGTGCTCTCTTTGCTCCTGGGGACAAAGGGCAGGCTGAGCTTTTACACAGGAGGCATGAGTAATGGGATGCAGTGACCCTGGGCCATGGCAGCCCTAGCCAGCCAGAGACCCCAGGTGGGAAAAACCTTAGCGGCACAGTGGAACTGTGGCCAGTCACCCTTCTCCTCTGGGAAAGCCCTCTTTCTTTCCATCAAGCCTTGGAAGGACTGTGCTTTATTTTTTATTAGGGGAAAGCAGCATTTCCTTACCTTTTATACGAGTCCCTGTGCCCCCAGTTAGTCAAAACACAGGGCGATTCCACCCACAGGTGCACAGAAAAAGGTTCTGCTTCGAGGGCAACAGCAACTTTGAACCAAAAGGCAAACTATTTTCTTTGCAAACTCCCCCAGCTCCTTGGGCACATTCCACACCAAATACGACAGCCTCGGGTGACTGTGGCTCTTACGGAAATGTGATTCCTGCTAACTCAAGGCAGAAAGGAGACACCCGAACCAAACCCCCCTGATGAATGGACTAACAAAATTTCCAGTTACCGGCCCTGACCGGGGCTGGGACTGACTCTGGAGTTCAATCTAAAGAATAATTTCCACTGGCAGTTCCTGTAAGTGCCTCCGCCACGACATCAAACAGGGCCTTGGCCGGGGTCCATCCTGCAGGGTGGCAGGGGGAGGCGTTGAAACCGCTCCAGGGAAAACAGTCCCAGCCTGAACGTTCCCGCGCTTCAGGAGATCGGTATGGCCGAGTCCACTGCACCCCCAGGGCTTTCTGCATGATCTAACTCCTTCGGTAAGTTAGGGAATTTTTCCAGAAGCCAGAGACTTCAGTAAATATTCCTGACAGCCTTCAAATTGCAGTTAAGCCCAATTCACCAAGGAGTTCCTGGTTCCCGCCCATGAGAGGCCGCTCTTGAAAGCCTCAGGGTTGGAACATGGCTGTTAATTTTCCCCTGTTTATTACGCTTCAGGTTCAGGTGCTATCGGATTTATCTACAGGGCAGCCGCTACCCACCTGCCCCGAGAAAGGGGCAGGAAGTTGGCAGAGGAGAGAATCCTTGGAATGACAGCTGCTGACACAGGTTCACTCCGGGTGGCGAGGGAGTGCAGGAGGTGTCGCCGGCCCTGGACGACGCTCTGTTCTTTTCTGTATGTATTTATTTACCAATAATTTTATAAAGAAAGAATGGCAGAAATCCTCCCTGGCTCTCCTTGGTCCCGCAGCAGGAGTCTCAGCCACCTTGGCGCACGTCAGGCACCTCACGCAGAAGCAGCACTGAAGGTGCACCAAGAACCCAGGCCAGTGGCAAATGATTCCTAATGCTTCCTGCATGGTAAGGAAGCGTTTTCTGCACAGAGCTCAGGGTGATCGTGGGCTAGGTCACAGCCCTGTGTCGCCCGTATGCAGCAGGGAGCAGAAGTCAGGTGGTCATGTGCCTGCTCGGGAGATACTCTAGCCTAAAGGCGAACTGTATGAATCGGAGTTTTAGTCAAGAGTTCCGACTCCCAAGATCCACACGGGCTTTCTCTGTTTTCGATGACCTCCGCTAAGCGCAGAGAGCCGTTGCTCTAGCACATTTAAAAGGAGAGAGGAGAAAGGAGACACACTGGGTCCCATAAAGTGGAGTGTCACCAGCTTCCAACAGAAATGAGACCCTGGCTGGTCTTCAGCACCGGAGAGAGGAAGTTGGAAGAGGGGAAGTCGGCAACATGAATCCCGATAAACTCAGCTGTCTGAGAAAAACAACGCCCCATCCTGCAGCTCCAGCCCGCGCAGGACACCTTAAGGAGGGTTTGGGCCTCTGCTGGCCCCCCTGAGCCTCGCACCCAGAAATGAGTGTCTCCCCTCCCCCTCCCCAGCCCTCCCCTCCCCCCCTCTGGTCTGCAGTCCCTCCTTTGATCTGGGGCTGGCTTTGGTCTGGTGTGTACAGGTGCAGCCCACAGAGAAAATGCAACTCAAAAGGGAAGGGCCAAAGGACGTAAGGAAGAGAGGTAGGGAGGGCCGCTGAGCCCAATACCCAGCAGAAGCCGTGCGACACCAGGTCTGGGTGTCTCCGTTTCCCCCTTCTAACTGGACAGAGGGAATCCAGGCTGTTGTGAGGACTAACGAAGCTCCTGCTGGTGCCTTGTACTAAGCATGATTGGTGTGGGTGAAGCACATCATAGGGGCAGGCAAGGTCTCTCATCAACGGGAACGTCATGTCACTAGTCTGGCTTTGACGAAAGACACATGCAGGGCTCTTGCACAAAGCAGCCCAATGCCTGCAGATGGCTCTTAACGTGTCCCACGGTGGATGCCAGGATGCTCCTCAGTGTCTGAGGCACGGGTGAGGCCTTCTTGGCTGTGGGATTGTGTGGGGTTTTCAATATCAAATGCCTCCTGCCATTTGCTTCGTGGATCCAACCTCCTGGCCCAGCTAGACTGATGATCCCAGGAAGACAAACTGTGTCTTATCTCTGTGCTCCCGACACCAAGTGTGGGACCAGCAGTACGAAGCCCTCCAAGCCCTCGGGAATGTTTTAACTGAACGACTTCAGGGAACAGCCGTCGTCTCCTCCGGGCCGGTCGCTCTTCTTAAACTCAGGTATGGATGAATCTATGGCTTAACAATCCCCCGGTGCCCACTCACCTTTTCCAGATGTAGATTTATCCACCGAGTAAAAGTCCTCTTCTGCACATTTTCTCTCTCAACTGAAAACAAAGAATTGCCATTAGTGGGAGAGCAGGGGACAAATGGCGGGGAGGCCTGCAGAATCCTGCCCTCCCCCTTCCCAGGGGACATTCCATGCAGTCTGCAGAAAGAGCCCCGCGGTGGGTGTCCCAGGTCAGAACAGAGACTTCCAGAAGGGGGTCGGCAAGGGCTTATGTGGCATCCTGAGCCCATTTCCCCAGCCCCAGCCCTGAGCAAATGTGCAACCCACGAATTCAGACACAGGACAAAATGTTCTACGCGACGGGCCGTGAGCACCTGGACCTTTGACTCTGCAGGATCAGAAGCGCTGGTGGGAAAATACAAGCGAAGCCCCCGGCAGTGGTGCTGCTGCAGGGTCGCCTGGTGCAGACACAGGCCTGAGTACCTACAGGGGAGGTGGGCTGGGGTGGGGTCGATGATTAGGAATTAGGACGAGGCCTGGAATGTGCCAGAGAGTGCTGGGGGGAATTTTACAGCTGTGGGTCAGGCTTAGCATTGTCATCTCCGGGCTTTGTGTGATGGGGCCAGCCACCCACCCCTGTGCCCAGTCTGCACACTGAGGATAAGCAGCCCACCCCCTGGGTGCCGTGAGGACACTTGGGCTCCTGCAATACCATGTGCAGCCCAGTCCCTGCTATAATGGCCACTCATTTTTGGTAGCTACTGTTTTTAGACCCAGGAAGGGAGAATGCTGCAGCCACCTGCTTCTGCACGACAGAGGACACGAACCAGGACTGGGTGCCTTTGTCTCGGGAAGGATGCTGCCCAGCTGGGCTTCTTGGCAAAGTTCTCACCATGAAGGGCCACTGCCACCACCATCCCTTCCAAGCGGTTTGTTTACACGAATCTGAACCTTACAACCCCTGTGCCAAGTGGAAACTGCTGTTCTACAGATGAACAAATGGGCTCAAAGGGGCCCAGAGTTTGCCCAGGGCATCAGTGGGAGAGAGGCCAGGGTCGCTCTCAGGACTGTCGGCCAAACAGCCGGTGCCCTGCCAACGGAGCCAATGACAGCAAAGGAGTCTGATAGAAACCACAGTGATTTGAAAAGGAGCCAATGAGCACAAGGCAATGAGCCCGTGCTGCGAGGCAGACGCCGAGCCGGGCCCTGAACAGGCATCAAATTGTTAATCCTCACTAGGGACCCAAGGCAGGCACCAGGACGACCTTCAGATGGGACACCCGGGGCACAGGGAGAAGCCATGCTTGGCCAAGATCACGCCATGAGTAGGGTCATCCTCTCTATTTTACAGATGAGGAAACTGAGGGGCAAATAGTAGGCAGCCAAATATGGCTGTGGCCATCTCAGGGCCCTTGGGGACCCGGCCTGTGTTACCAGGGAGGGTCCTGGCGCAGTGGCCTGCAGTGGCTGCCTCTCAGCACCAAGCTGCCACCTCTCTCAGGAAGTGTCCCTGAAGTGCCCAGACGACACCTCAATTACTAAGCTCTGGATTTCAACATATTGGAAGAACAAATCACAGATGCCTAACACCATCTCACACTTCTCTGGCAATAAGAGCACGAGAGCCAACTTATCTCCCGGAGGAGAAAACAGGCCACGGCTTTCTGTAACGACTACGGCGCCTTTTTCCTCTTGGCCTCATAATGAGGTAGATAGCGACGCCCGTAAATCAAATTTTAATATTGTGCCTTTCAACCTTCTTAATTGAAGAGCCCGCAGACAGTAATTATGCACACAACTGTTTTTCTCTCGTTTTCCTCCTTTTCTGAAGTGAAGGTCGCTGGCTCTAGGCATGAGAAGGAAAGATCTAATTCCAGCAAGCCGGGCTTCAGGGCTGGGACTGGGGGGAGGAAGGAAAGAAGCTGGCAGAAATGGGAAGAGGGGCGCGGTTTGCTGAGACTGATGAGTCACAGAATCTCAGAGACTGCTGGAAGCTTGGACTGTATCTGGTCCCAAGCCTCATTCAAGATCTTCCCAAGTCTGCACATACAGATCTGCCTCGTTCTCTTTGAGGGCCACAGTGTTTGCCTGTCAGGGTGTGCTGCATCTTAGTTACCGTCCCCCACTCGATGGACATGGGGCTACTTCTAAGTTTTCACTGTCACAAGCACAACAGCGAAGAGCTTCCTCCTATAAGCATCCTGGTACATGGTCCTTTGTGTATAAATGTCATTTCTTACTCTCGACAACTAAAAGTGGAACTGTGGGGTCTTAGTGGTAGGCACATTAAAAAATTTAATAGCTACTTCCAAATTGCCCTCCCAAAAGGCTGCCCCAGTTTATACTCCCCCCCGACACCTGTCTTTAAACAAGTTTATGGGGACTGTAAAGTATTTACACACACATTCAAGCATGCAGACTGGTTTCTCCATCTGGGCTCAGAAAGAGCAAAGTATACCCCTGAAACAGAGGTGCATTTAGTAGAAGTTGGTGAGAGCCAGGTCAGGCTGCTACTTTAACTGCACTCGAGGGTGTAAATGAGGCGGTGGGTGTCTGCTGGTCTACACATGCCCTCTCCATCCACTCAGAGGTCCGTCCGTCCATCCATGCAGCCATCCATCCACTCCCCACCTGCCTATCTCTCTATCTCTCCATCTCTCCATCCACCCTCTCTCCCAGCTGATATTTATGCAGTGACTACTCCATGCTGGGAACCATGCCAGGCTCCGTGGGCAAAATCAACAGTGAAGAATTAAGCATCCATGGAATCTGCACTCCAAGAATTCACAGTCAAGCAGGAGAGAAAACATCGATGTCACAAGGCACATTTTGCAGGGAGAAATGAATTAGAAAAGTGGAGGGTGACGGGGATGGGAAGAGGTGACTTCACACCGCATGGGTCCTCCCCCAGGGCCCTAAGAGGATTCCACGGGAGAACAGAGACCCAGAGGGGCTGGCAGAGATGGTGTGTGCAAACCCTGCCCTGATTCAGGACACCTCTGGTGGCTTCACTTCTATTCTGGCCAAGACCAGTGGGTAAACCTGAGCATGGATCAACTCTGACAGCCATGCTGATCTCCAGGAGGGGCCGGTGACGACGACTAAAGGACATCGGAGGATGGGAGCTGAATCATAAATAGCAGATGAGTCTCAAGCTGAAATAGGGTGTGGAGACCATATTTTCAGGACCTGAAACTGGGACGCATGGCTCAATACACAGGAGAGAGACGGCGAGAACCCAAGGCTCACACAGAGCGACCTTGGGCAAGTTCACGACTTTCAAAATGCCTTTGCCTCCCTCTCCCTCTCCCTCTCCCTCTCCAGAACAAGGACAGCCCTGCCTGCCTCTCAGGAAGCTATGGAGACTGCATGAGATCACTCCAGAAAGCCTTGCAGCCTCCCCCCACCCCAGGCGCTCTCCCAGTCCCCCGCCCGAGCGTCCCAGCGCCACGGACTTGGGGATTTTGTCTGGTGTCTCGACACCCAGGCCTGTGGCTCTCACATGGCCTTCTCTGTTTCAAACTACCCGCCCCCGTCCTCCAGACACTTCTACTCTGGCTTGCCAAGACTCCATAAACTTTATATAGTTTCCATAAATCCAACGGCCCCTTTTTTCCTAGCACGTTGTAAAGGTGTAGGAAACCATTTCTCGGGAAAGGCCTGGCTTTCTCACCGAGGGTTTGGGGGGCCCGGTGTGGGTTTACTGGGCAACAACAGAGTAATAACAGTGCTGTAAAGTCGCCATCCCTGCTCTGCCTGGCTGGCCGGGCTGCTGGAGAGCGGGCAGGTGGGCAGGGGGGCTGCCCAGGCCTGGGACTCCAAGGACCAAGGCAGAAAGGAGTGCAGGCCCAGCCTTGGGGCCCAACGCCACTGCCCAAATTCCCAGGTGTGACTCTCTAGCTCTGGCTTCACCAGGAACAGATCATCTGAAAACAGGAGGAGGGACATTCCACTCTTTTCCAGGTGTCCAGTGACCAGCTCAGGAGTTGGAGCCTCAGAGAGAAGGGCACTGCCTCTGGCAGATAAAGTGGATTCGTTCGCACTTGTGCCCTCTTTTCCTAGATCCAGTTTCCTATACGGTATTTCCTTTATGCTGTCCTGCTCCTCCCTGCACAGGGGGGAAAGGCTAGGTGGCTTCACCTGGTTACAATGGATCACAGGCTCATTATAAAAACATGCACAAAAGCCTAGAGAGAAGGGTCTAAAATCTCCTAAAAATTCATTCTGCCCAGGAAAAACACACACAGCTAACACATGAAAGTACTCGTGCAATGTCAATGTAACGACTCAGTTTCTCAAAATGTGGCCCACAGAGCACCAGCATCCCCAGCTTCTGGAGTGATAGTTAGGATGGGTTCCTGCGCTCCACCTAAGGGTCACCCACACTCCGGGCAGAAGCAGCACTTAACCAGCTTGGCGGTTGACGGTGCAGTCCCAGGAGCCACTTGTTGGCAGGAGGAGACCATTAGCACACTGGCTTGGTCCTCTTTGGGCAGAGCAGACAGTGCCAATGGGCGTGTCAGCCTGGTGCAAGAGGCCCAGGCTGTCTGAGCCAGGTTCGCAGGCTCCACCCAGGCCCACTGAGGAGGACAGGGCTCCCAGATTCCATGCTTAAGACTGTTCAGTGAGGTATCACACAGGGTATGGCTTTGGGGCACCAAGCAAGAAAAGAGTCATTTCCTATCTGTTTTCTGCAGGAGGGGGAGTGGCTTTGGTCACTAAATTCCTGGCTGGGAAGCGTTTTGGCTTAGGCGGCCTGCAGATCAGAATGTCGGGAGAGTTGAGACCACATTTTTATAGCTTCAGAGACGCTGTGGGGCAGAAGGCAGGAGAGGGAAAGGGGTGAGCTACGACTCTGCTTATCTCCAGAGTCCCAGTACACAGCTGGGGGTGCAGGGCTGGGCTGGTGCAGACCCCAGGGCAGTGCCCCACTGCCTCAAGCTGCCACCAGGGCAAAGGCTCCAGGGCGAGGTGCAGAGTCGCTGAAGGACAAAAGGCCCACCTTCCCTCTGTGGTAGAAGAGGAAGCTGTAAATCAGCAAGCCCACCCCATCAGCCAGTGCTGTGAAGGCTCACAGCAAGGGTCTGGGGCACCAGCAGAGGCCACGGCTTCCTGTGCAAAAGCTCCTACGTTTCTACAAAGCTGGTCTAGTACTGCCCCATTTCACAGATAAGGAGCTCAAGTACTGCGGTCACCCGGTGAACACCAGGGTGTGAACTCAGACTGCCTGGGCTCCAGGCTGACACTTCCCTGGGACTGCAGGCCGGGGGACATCCTTCTGATGTGATCTCATAATCCCTTGGGGCGTCTGCTCCTCGGTCAGCCTGGTGGTCTCAGTGCCCCAAACCCACCACCAGCAAGTACTCCAACCTAGCGGCTTCCCTCCCCCCTCCCCCATGCCACGATCGGCTTGGAATCCCCCAAGGTCCAGTGCTTGGCCACTGGTTGTCAACAACGGCGCTGGCTCCCCGGGAGATGTGGCAGCGTGTGAAGAGCATCCTGATTCTCACGATGAGGGGCACCACTGGCATCCTTCAGGTAGAGGCCGGGACACCACTCAGCACCCTACAATGCCTGGGTGCCCCGACAGCACAGAACTGTCTGGCTCAGAGCATCAGCAGACCCCAGGGGGAGGAAGCCTCCGGGGAGCCCGTGGACCCACGGCTGCACAGGGCAGAGTGATCTCTCACCTCAGACTCCCTCCCGTAGAACACAGAGAAGGGGTGCAGAGAAGAGGGCTCTGCCAACAAGCCCTTCCGAGGGCCTGGACGAGGCCAGTTCTGCTGTCGGGGCCTCAGTTTCTCCGCCTGTACAACGGGAAACTTAGAGCTCCCTTTACTGCACCATGGGATGGCCGTCACTCTTCAGTGGGTCAGGCAGGTGGGGACGGTGCGCCAGCAGGGGACAGAGGAAGGGGCAGGGAGAGGAAGGATGAAGCACAGGGCAATAGGAGATGAGGAAGAGGTTAGTGGGTGCTTTAGAGGTCTCAGCACACAGATGGCCAGCTCCACTGCTCTGGGCCCCAGGTGAGGCCGAACTTCACAGCTGAAGGGTGTGTTGGGGAAGCAGCTCAGGACATGGCACCAGGAAGCAGAGGGAGAGTTCCCCTCACCATGGTCAAAACACGAACTCCACAGGCCGCCCCCACGACCACCTTTCCCACCACGCCCTCCTGCCCACAGTCCCCACTCGGTCAATTCCTATCAGAGGATCAACACGCTGATTAGGTCAAACTCTTGTAACCCAATCATTCCCCTCCTAGACTTTCTTGCATTGCCTCTGGTGTGAGCTTTTAGGGGACACCTCATATCCAAACTGTAGCAGGGGGCACCTCAAAAGTGCTCCATAAACATAGCTAGTGCTCTACCATTAACTTTGGACAAATTACTGAACTCCCCTAAAGCTGATGGTCTTTTCTATAAAATAGAGACAGTGCTTCCCTCGGGGGCTGCTGAAAGCTGTCAGGAAACAGACTCGCCCTTTACTATAGCTTACGGCATCTCAAGACGGGTCTGCAGGCGCGACAAGCGGCCTTCCTTTAGCGCTCCTGGCGGAGCCGGCTTCTTTCCACAGGTTCACCTGGCAGCCAGGGAGGTGGGAAGCCAGCTGGTTCCTCAAAGCTGGGTCAGAACTTGGGGCAGCAGGGAGGGCGGAGCCCACCTGGACCCCACGTGTGACTGTGTTGGGGGATCACCCACCCAGGACTAGGACAGCACGGTCATCTGGCAGACAGCAAGTGGCTACTGGATGGGAGGGTCATTTGAAGGTGAAAAGCCCCTTGCACCCTGGCTGTCTGGAAGGGTGGGGACAGCAGATGGCAGGAGGCTTCCACTTGTGCTTTGGGCAGGGGTGAGACCCTGACACATACCTGCTCCTGTCACACAGAAGCACAGGGACAGCTACAGCCTCTGCTGGTGACAGGCACTGATGGTTCCTCTGACACTTCCTGGTCCAGATATCTCTCACGTAAGCTCATCTCCAGCCTGCCCCCTATCTGTGTGCCCTGCATCCAGGATCCAATCACAGATCAAAACTATTCAGAAAGAAGACTGCATCTGTACCAATTGTGTGCTTTCTTGTCTAAACAACACAGCTAACAGCCATTTACACTGCTCTGGATGTTCAAAGTAATCTAGAGATGCCAGAGGAGCCAGGAGGATGTGTAGGTTCTGTGTAATACTACCCTGCTTTAGATCAGGGGCTTGAACACCCAGGGGGTCCTGGAACCAACGCCCCCCATACTAAGGGATGGCTGTATTAGCACACTCCTAGACCCCCACGTGTACCTTCCCATTCTCGGTCTGAGCTGGCTTCTTCTGCTGTCTGGAAACTCATCCTCCTTCCTGGCCCAATTTCCTCCCCTCTTTCCCTAGTTCAGCACCCCCCGATAGCGAGTATCCTCCTAGGTTCCAGCCATAGGTCCACAGTGAGGTGGCCTGGGGACAGTGCAGGAGAAGCCAGCCCTGGCATGGCCCCACCTGCCCTCTGCGCTCCCTGCTGACTTGAAGGGCACCCGCGCTCTGCCCCTTGTGCAGCCGGCTGGGCCCACGGTGGTTTGGCCCCTCTCTCCATCTTTCAACACCTCCCAGAAACACAACCTCATTACATGGCCCCATGCTGGTTCACTCGAGAAATAAAACTCAGAAACAAATTAAACGGCAATTTCTTTTTAAACAGGAGAGGGGCCAGGCTGCAGGAGTACCAGGCCAAGCTCCTCTGGTTCCGACTCCTGGGGGCCACTTCCCCCCGTCGGCTCTGGTGGTATTAAAGTCAAGGCCTCCATGTGGTTTTCTCCAGCAGTGATTTTGCATTTAATTTCCTTTGTTTTTCCTCCCTGAATGTTTGCTCTGACCCAAGTCCCTTTTATGGAGACTTTGGTAATAAAATGCAAACCCCTCCTTGGGACCACAGGCCGAGCGGCATGTGACTGCTACAGATCAGGGTTGGGGGCGGCAGGCCAGCCTGGCAGGGATCCTCGCACCCACTCTCTGGCTCCTCTGCCACCTTCTCTCTGCTGTCCCTGGTGCAGAAGGTGAGAAGGGAGTAATCTGCTCGTGCTGGTGCAAACCCGTGCCCTCCACCCAGTATGTGCCCACGGAGACTCAAATAAAACCGCCAAGGCTCATTCTAACTGGGGACTTAGATCCAATTCTCTCACAGGTCCCAGAGGCCGCCAATTAACATACCATGTCCTGCCCCACTAGGGCCCTGCTTCTCGGCTGCTCCAAAACACATAACCCAGGGCTCCAAAGAGCTAGCCCCAATTACACACCAAATTAAGTTTTAAGCTATATATATAGGGCTGGTGCCTGTAACTAAAATAAAAAAAATAAACTTGCTCTAGTTTTTCCTGAGAGTGATTCTGTCTAACCTCAGTGCTAAACCTCAGCTCTCCTTGATTTACGACAGATGACGCCAGCCTGCCATAAAAACCTAAGCTGAGGAATAGGGATTTTAACATTTGCCCGGATGGGCAGGCCAGGGCCACAGGCCCAATCTACTAGGCAGACTGCCCCAGTGCATCCAGGTAGGACAGAGTCCAGGATGTAAGTGGCACTTCACAACCATCTGCACACGCACCTAGTCAGCAGACATTGATGACTACACTCAACCATAAATAACAAGACATGGGCCTTGTCCTCATGGGCTTGGTTTGCCAGGTTTGGAAAGGATGGATGGGGGAGGGAAGAAGAGGGGAGGGAAGGAAGAACATTCCCTTTCACATCCTAAGAAGGTTCACCTTCTGGGCTTCTGATACCATGATCCCTGGGGGGACTAAATTTTCTGTTAAGAGACACAAATTTTGGTGATTAAAATTTTTGGTGATTTTTTTTTCTATGTCAATGTCTTCTTGCCTCTGGCTTCTGAATACTAACTCGAGTAACTTCTAAAGCAATGTTTCCCAAGCCATACTCTGTAGAGTACTAGTTCCAAAATGCCTCTCAAAAAGGGAGAGTTGATACGAAAGTCTGGGACATATGGACTATCCTGTCCCCCGTCAGGTATATTTATGATCAGTAGGTTTAAGGTCACAGTAGGTCCTATCATTTAAAAACTCGGTTTCACTTCATTTGAATTACACCCATTCGAAGTAAAATCCCCTCTCTGTGTAAAACAAACTACAATATCTTTATATAATCCTGCTTTAGAAATACAGAAAGACTTTCCTAAATGGGAGGAGATGTCGCTACTAGATCCACACAGATGGGAGGCTGAGCAGCCACACTTCCTGTGGCAGAGTCTCCCATATCTACCAGACTTTGTTTCCTTTTCTTCTTGGGTGAAGAGCTGTACTACATTCCAGACTCCTGGGCAGGTGGGTGGGGTTGCATGACTGAGCCCTGGCCAGCGGAACGAAGGTGAGCTCAAGGCATGTTACTACAGATGGGGCCCCATACAAAGCTCCCACGCAATCCTCCATCCTGGGACCCCTACCTGGAGGTGACCCCAAGGATCCAGAGGAGGGCAGAACCACAGAGGGAAGGAGTCTAGAATCCCGAGTCTCCTATGGACAAGGGTGACCTGGCAGAGGAATGTCACTGTTGGACTGTTGAGTGAGAACTAAATTTGCATTGAATTCAGCTACAGTCACTGTGGGCTGCTGTGGCAGCAGCTGCCCAACCCGGCAGCCGCCTGTCCTGAGACAGAACTAAGGCCCAGGGAGAGGAGGAGGGGAGAGAGGGAGGCATTTATAAGGCCTATTAACCCTCACAACAGCCTGGACGGACAGGGATGGCACTTCTTGGGTGGATGGGGACGTTGAGTCTCAGAGTGGGGAAGGTGTGCCCCAGTGATGGTGGTCCAGCTGAGAGAAGTCTAGGCTGGTCAAGTGGAGCAGGTCACATGCCATGCCGGGCTGCTTGAGCCCCCGAAAGCACACACCTGGTGCAGGCCCTTCCTCTAGCGCCCGTCTCAGGCTGGGAGAGCTCAACTACAGAACCAAGGTGGACCTGGTGGGCTGTCCCACGTGGACAGCTAACCCAGCAGCGTGACAAGCCAACAAGGAGAATCAGCTTGACCTCCTGCATTCAGCTATTTTTAAAAAGGAGATTAAACACACACAGCCTCACACATGACCTTGATTTGCATTTGAAGCACATCTGTCTTTAATAAAACACACACAGCCTTCAAACACCAGTGCTTGGTGTGCACAGAGGGCAGCCAGTCACGAGGCTCGCCAGCGTCAGGGAGACCATCTGTCCCTGAGTGCCCAGGACCAAGGGGACTCCAGCATGATGCTCAGTCCTAAAGCTGTGCATGTCCCACTGGGATGAGTCTGCCATCAGGCACTATGTCCAGGAGAGCAGGCCCTGGAGGACCACGGCTGGGACAGGCAGAGAAAGGATCCACATGGGGACAGACAGCAAGAAGCAAGGTGGTTGAATTTAGTCCGAGTGAAAGGGGAAAGCAAATCCTGGAAGGAATTCCCACTTACCACACTTCCTGCCAACAGAGAGCGATACCAGTGTGGATTTAAATTCCTCCCGAGCAGGAGAGGTGAAGACTGTGAACTGTGACGGGAAAAGCGAGAGGTGTCACGTTCTCCTCCAGCTGGAAGTGGCCCCAAGATTTCACGTTAATTAGTACAAAGGTCCCCAGGCTGCCTACCCAGAGTCGGGGAAGGGGACGAGCTGTGTCAGTGTGACAAAGAGCAGCGACGCTCACACACCATGGGAGTGCTCACACACCCTCCCCCTCCTGTGCTCCCTGGACAGCCACCTGCCATGGCTGTGCCTTTCTCAGGCTGTGATGGGAGTAAAACCCCAGGCAGGTCTCACGAGCCCCACCCCCCGAGAGTCTGGATGAGGAGATGCAGGAACTGGCATGGGCCCAGCCTTGGACAGTCACGGTGGCTATACCAGTGGAAGTCAGACCTTGGATGGAAGTGTCCCCAGGGTGCTGGTCAGGTGCTGAGCCTCTCCCTGGGATTCCTCCCCAGCCAGCACTTTCTGCACCAGGATCAGGCCCAAGAGCACAGGTCTGGCTGCCTAACAGGAACCATGCTCACATGGCCGCGGGCAGCCAGCCAGGCCTGGCCCAGGCCCTGGTGTCTTGGCACTAGGCTTGAATGAAGGACTGTCTCTTAAGGAGAAAAGAGGCACCCTGCGTGTGGCACTGTGTGCCTGAAGTAATCACCCTGGCTCCAAGGAGTTTCTGGCTGGTCACTCTGGGTTGCTGAAAAAGCCACATATTGGATTCACTCTCTGCCCCACGCTGTGTACTGGGTCCTTTTCTCCAAACCATCCACCCTGGTATTGCTGTGGTGTGTGCCCCTCTTTTGTGGAGACGCCCCTCCCTTGCTGCTGATCCATGTGGGCCCCCAAAGCCAATGATGTGGTCACTGAATCAAGATTGAGCCTAAGACCCTTCCTGGGGAATTCAGAATGGGATGCCACCAGGGTCCCTGGATGGAGGGATGGTGAGAGGGCCATTTGCTGTCATGTGGACTGGGCAGCAAAATACCAATGAGGAAGCAAGAAAGAGAGATGGGGAGATGGTGAGGGCATGCAAGGGAGGCCTGTTCTGGCCTGTTCCTGAGGCCCAGGCATACCCCTGCCCTTGGGTTCATTGGGATCCCCGTAATCAGAGTAAATCCAACTTTACAGTTCAATCACCCTCATGGGTTTCTGTTGGTTTAAATTAAAAGCATCCCAGCTAATTTCATCAGCAAGCAAATTGCAAGTGAAAAGAGAGAAAAGAGAAATAGTAGGAGAGGAGTAAGAGACACAGCGCGGGGCTGGGGATATAGCTCAGTGGGTAGAGTGCTCGCCTCGCATGCACAAGGCCCTGGGTTCAATCCCCAGAACGACACACACTATTTGTAATCAAGTCATGGAAGTTCAAAAAACATAAGTCTTAGAAATGTATAAAAAATGCCAAAATTAGAGCAAGAATTAGGGAAATTCAACACACTAATGAATGTTAAAAATAGCAGCAAAGTGTCCTTGACCTGAACTTCTCTGATCCCCATTTCATGGCTGACCAAGAGAGGAACTAGGTCATTCATTTATCAAGTGACAGAACAAGGTTTCAAACCCAGCTGGGCCCTGAAGCTCGCATCCCTAACCATGACACATTTCTGCCCACTGACCTTGCCCTTGCCGGGGGCCCCAGAAGACACAGCTCCACTCACAGAGGTCCCAGGCAACCAGGAGGACATCATTAAGAGAACCATTCTAAGTCCTTCCAAATCAGATCACAGCCCCCTGCGATGATGACTGCCACCATGGTAGGTCCCTCATGGTAGAGGGACACTTTCAGTGGTTGCGTTTTTAGCAACTTCAAATATCTTAGCCAGTTCTTCCCCCAGCCCACAACTTCTGCAAGGGAAGAACCCTGTCTTTAAAATAAAAAAGCTATACAAGGGCAAGCAGGCCTGAAGGTAGGGACAACGGAAATAGGGGACAATTACTTTTTCTTATGAGCTTGCCTGAGTATTTCATTTTCCAACCATATGCATGGGCTTGGTAGAAATTTTAAGTTTTATTAAAAAATAATTACTATGTACTCAACTTTATGCATGAAACAATATTTCTCTTGTTCTTAATACTGTTGGTGAGGAAATATTTACTTATGTAGTATCTGACAAAAGAATTTTCTCTTTATAAAACAGATAGCTGTAACAGAAAAATCGGAAAATATGACAAAGAGAAATGTCACATGGATTAACTTATATTGACACCTCATTCTCTTCCATTCTTCTTTCTATGTTTTATATTTTTGCTGGCTTTTTATCCAGAATTTGTCCATACTGTGCGTGCAACCTGGGGTTCCCCTCTGACTCAGAGCAAGTCTATAGGCAAGAAGAGCCAGACGCATTCCAACCTGGTGGAGCTGGCCAGTTGTCCATCACTGAGATTCATGCCTTGGCTGAAACTGCACAATGGAACTCCGTGGCTCTCTCCCTCAGGAGGAAGGTGATCAGGTCTGTGATGGGCAGCTAACGGGGTGAACTGTGGCACACTGCTGGTCGCCTCCCCAACGTCCGCTTCCCCCTTCTTACCAACAAAAGCCCCATTTTGAGTCAGCCATCTTTCTAGTTTAAGAATGAGCATTTCCCAGCCTCCCTTGCAGCTTGGGGAGCCATGTGACTAAGTCTGGCCAATGAGGTGGGAGAGGAAATTAGTGGGTGGGGCTCCCAGGAAATGCTCTTCACCAGGGAGCAGAGAAGGCTGGTGTGTCTCTTTAACTTAACCCTCTGCCTCCCTAGAATGCAGCTGTGAACTGGGGAACCACAGTAGCTGCTGCTTATAATGACCAAGCATGAAGACAGCAGCAATTTCACAATGGCCACACTGGGCTCCACAACTGGCCCCAACTGCCTATCTCTGAGCTTCCCCTGGATGCAATAAATCAGTCCTCTTTGAAGAAGTCACTCTAAGTTGGGTTTTTGTTACTTACAGCTGAACACAATCCAAACAATACCAGAGACATCCCCTTGTTATTACAAACCCATCACTTGTGATGGAGAACAGCCCACCAGCCCACCATGCCCCTATGGTTGGCTATTTAGACTAGCTCCAATTGTTTCTCGCTGCTATAAATACTTCGGTAATAAGCATTTTTATACATAAACACCCCGGGCCCTGGCATCCCTCTAACATCTTACAGTCTGCACACCCTGTCACCACCACACTCTCATGAAGCCAGAGGAAAACACCAAGACAAGATGGCTCTGGAGCCCCATCAGAGGCCCCGCTGCCAGCGGGGTCTTCTCACATCTGCTCAAAAAGCTGCATAACTTCAGTCGGTATGGGCTGCTGAGCTGAAAGCCAGAAACAGGAACATTTACCCACCCTGGACAGCGAGGGACGGAGCCGTCCAGGTCCTAAAACTCTGCAGATTAGCTCCACCGGAGGTCACCGCGGTAAGCCAGGACGCCTGTCTCCAACCCCGGGGTGCAAAGAATGAATGAATGCGGGAGATTAGGCACGAGTAAGGGCTCGTAAAGACTCTATATTGCTCGGGGCCTGCAGAATCGTGGAGGATTGGATCCAAGTCTCAGGATGAGGAGCCAAATGTCTGTGTGTGTGGGGTGGGGGTGAGCAGGTGGGGGAGAATGGAAAGGACAGGCCCTAGACAAGGTGGCAACGACCGGGAGATCTTGAAAAGGCATTAGGAGAGGGCTGGTCCGTAATGACAGAGCCAGAAGTCTGTTCTAGGGACCACGGGGAGCCCAACGGCACCTCCTCTAACCTCTAGATTTCCTGAGCGCTGTTGGGACTTCCCATGTGGTGAGGGGTGTGCACTTGGTGCCTGCACTGGGTCCTCAGTGTGTGTTGGGGGAGGGGTGGAGAGCCAAAGACATTGTCCGTCTTCTCAGTTCTGAGATGACGATGATGAGCCGAGCCCGCCATCTTGCATTTTGGGAAGCTCTGTGTGCCTCTGCAGTTGGTATTTGATTTGTGGCTGGGGTCCAGTCATTCTGACTGTGAAGTGAACTCCACATTCTCACCAGCCAACCCTATAAAACCAGAGACACAGTAAAAGGGACTCATCTCCCAGTCAAGCGGTCTTTGCACTCTTTAAAGCACATCTGGTTCCTACCTACTCAGTTCGGAATGTCTTCAATTCCATAAACAGAAATCATTTGTTATAGGCCCAGGGGGACCTGGCATCCAAAGCCCACAGGTCACCCTGGGGTGTGAAACTAGGAACTGACATTTGTTACGTTTGGGGCACCTGTGAGATGGGTCTGACAGATGAGGAAACTGAGGCTGAGAGATGGAAGGGAATCTGGTGCTCAGGATCACACAGGGAAAAGAAGCTGTTCTACGGCCCAGGCAGATCCACCTCATCCTGGAGTAGTGTGGCCAGAGGATCACCGGCCTTTGCAGGTCAATGGCCCCCTCCCCTCCTCCCTCATTCCTTTCACAAGGAGCAGCTGGGTCTCTCTGGAGCCCGGGCGATGGCTGAGACACATTCCTCGCTCTGCTCATTCTCAAAGCTGAAGGTCCGGGTTCTCAACTTAGGTTCAAGGGCCAGAAACAGGCCCGGCTGTCTTCATGCGAGCAGCTTCCCGCCCGTGGCCCCTGCAGAGGAGGATTAGTGAAGCAAAGCCCGACTTGATTGAAAAATACCTTCCCTCCAGGCTCGGGGACCTGGCTGTGCGCCTCTTCCTTCCAGCTCTCGCTGAATCTGGCCCCAAGACCCGTGGACTCGGGGTGGTCCTTCCTTCTCCACGGGCCGGAAATTACCAGAAGAACACCAGGGGGTGCTGAGCAGGCCGTCTGAAGCAGGGCAGCTGCTGATTAATGTGTTTTAAAAGTTTAAAAACCAGAGCAGCCAAATGTGAGGAAGAGGTCAAGGGCAGGCATCCTGGAGCACGGGTAGGGGCCGCCAGCACCACTTACGGGCTCCATGATAGTGGCCAAGTTGCTTCGTCTCAGGATCCTGGTCGGCAAAGTGAAGGTAACTGTCCCTGGCATCACTGGGCTGCCACGAGAGCTGTGGTTTGCAAAGCGCTTAGAACTGGCCCGGAGCACTGGGAGGGGAGTGGGCAGTCCCTGCCCTGCACCTGAGCCGCCCATCACCTACTGTCATCAGTCAACCAGGTCCTGCCGTGGATTCTGAGCAGTAAAGAAGCTGGCCTTGCCCAAAGAGAGGTCTGGCCTTTGCCCCTGGCTCCTGGGAGCTAATCCATGTCACATCTGATAAGAGGCGACCTGCCAGTGTTAGTTGGGGCGAGTCACACCTGCTGGTCTCAGGGTGGGGGCTGGCCACACCTGGAGGGCGGGGTGCTGGCCATGCCAGGGAGACCAACCCCAGAACTGATGACGGGGCTTAGGTCCCCAGCATCAGCCGACTGGAGAAGGCGTTCAGCCATGTGGGCGCTCTCCACGGATCCATCACGGCGCCTTGGTTGCCAAGCCCAGCAGCAACTCCTTGAGCATCCCTGGTTGGCAGGACTCCATGCACTCTGTCACACAACTGCAGGAGGGTGGCCTCCCGGCCCCATGGGAAACAGGGACATCTGCCATCTGGAATCTGGTTTTCTGCCCTGTGCACCTAGCGCTCTGGTGATGTGAACCACCCCCTTCTCCTGTAGCAGACCGTAACTGGGAGTACTGCAGCTTCCAGTAGCTCTGAGTTCTTCTAATGGAATCATTGGACTGAACTTGCTGTCAGTGCCAGAAATGAGGGTGGTCTGTGTGGAGCCTCGGCCCTCAACTCAGGTGGTCAGGCCGCCTCCAGGCCTCCTCCTAGACACCAACCGTCCCCACACCTCATGCCCACTGTGACCCAAACTGGAAAGAGCAAGGGCACAGAAGAGAATTTATGTTGGTACAAAGCAAAGGCACGACCTTAGGGGGGCCTCAGCTTACCACCCTGAAAAATGGAACCACAGTGCTCACACAGTGACCCGCTCACGCCTCATAGCTGGAAAGCAAGAGCACAGGACTCAACTCTGGGGCCCAAACACTCTGTACACGGTCTTCACCATCCTCCTGGGCTGGGGTGCCGGGGTCAGCTTAGGGTCCAATAGTCTCCCCTTCAGAAGGAGGTCTCATTCGCATGGGAAATGCCATTTTATATATTTTAATCACCACAGTTAAAATTAGGGGTCAAGTCTCACTGACACACAGGGAGAAGTAGGACTCCCCCGCCTAACACTGCCTGGTCACACAGGAAGAGCGACCTGGCCCAGGCCCCAACTGGCAAGATCCAAATAGATGCTGCCCAAGGACCCCCGGAATCTGTATCCTGCCACCCGCACAGGCTGAGTCCTGCCCAGGGACAGGCTCCAGAGCTGTCTCAGGACCAACAGAGCCTGGCTCTCCTCTGGGCAGCAGCACAGGTGGGCAAATCTCAGGTCTGGGCCTTTGTCCCCACCTACACTATGGGGTGATGGTCACAGCTGTCCTTTCTCAGTGCACTGGGAGGTGACAAGCTCAGACAGGCCCAGCACTTGACCCAGGAGCCAAGGCCACCCCAGAGCCTAGCAGTACACAGCACTCACTGCACCCAGGGGCCAGCTTGGCCCCAGCGCTGGCTAGAAACGCAAGTTGACCCCAGGGCAGCCGGGGTATCAGGAGCGATTTAAGCATGATGTAAATCCGGCCTTTGCTGTTACACAATTTCATCCACAAGAAACATTAGAGGCAGACGGACAGCTGCCCTCAGCTGACCAGAGCTGGCTGGAGCTGCACAGGAGTGTGACACCAACACACACTCACAACACTCCACACATGCACACCCACACACCTCCAACGTCCTCCATGTGGCGCTCTCTGTGCGATGAGCCCCACCTACGCACACTCGACGTTACAACTGCTGTGAGCCAAACTGCCCCCACCCCATCCCTACAAACTGGACGTTGAAGCCCCCAGGACCTCGGAGTGACTCTATGCGGGGAGGGCTTTTAAAAAGTCATTAAATTAAGACAAAGGTTTCAGGGTGGCCCTGATCCCACTTGACTGGTGTCATAGAGGAGGAAATCGGGACACACAGAGACGCCAGGGGTGTGTGCACAGCGGGACAACCACAGGACCACCAGGCAGCAGGCCAGTGGCCACCTGCAAGCCCAGGAGAGAGGCTCGCAGGAACCCAGCCTGCTGCCCCTCCATTTCAGGCTTCTGCCTCCAGGACGGTGACAAAGCCCACTCCTGGTGTTGAAGCCACCAGCACAGCCCTGGCTTCTTCCTGGCTGTTTCTGGATCCGCCCCTCCCACTACCCCACAGTTACGGGCCAGCACGCCCTGCCTGGGTCCATTCCTACACGCATGCTTCCTGCGCTCCTCAAGGTCCAGGGCTGCGTGGATTGTAGCGTCCATGTGTTTCTCAACCACTTAGCTGTGCAAACCGTGTCCCTGTTCTGTTAGGATCCCGTCTTTTGAATGTGTCACTGATGAGAATTTAGAGTGTCACGCCCCAGCCTGATTTCCCTCGTCCCTCCCTTGTGTTAGCATGGTGGCTCGGGCCACCCTCGTCCTGTTACAGCAGAACTAACCGTCCTATGTTCTGCACTTTGCCAAACCCTCCTTCCTTTGGTGCGGAAAGGCACGCGCTCTTCCCATTCTACAGATGGGCAACCAAGGCACCGGGAGCCAAGCGCCTGCCTGAGTCTTCCGCTAGGTGTGGCACAACTGTGATCTGAGCTGGTTCCTGAGCGGGGGTGGGTGGTTATGTGGGTGGCTATGCAGGAGCGGATGCCCTGCATGTCCCTCCCCACAGGCGTCCTCCACCTGAGTCCCCATGTCCCCGCCACCCACTTCTCAGCAGCCTGCTGGGCCCCGCACTGCCGTGAACCCCACTCTCTTCAGGACACCCCACCTGAGGGTGCTCCATGGACGGAACTCTCCTGGTTCTGAGAGCGGCCTGAATGGCGATGGAGGACACGGTAACCAGTGGCTCCGTGGCTGCACGGGTAACGGCAGGACTCAGCGCTCCATCACCCTCAGCTCCCCCGTGAACGTGTGCCCCACCTCCCAGGCACCCCACCTCCGCTGCAGGCTGACTCCTCCCGCTCCTGGCCTCTCCCGCGTCCACTGCACAGAACCAGAGAGAAACCACCAGAAAGAAGGGGCCTCCTGCTAGAGCGCTTCCATCGGCTCACGGAAAACCACGCTGAACAACGCAGGGGTCACAGGGCAACCCCGTGCAAGGGACAACGGGGACAGCAGAAGAAGGGCTGCAGGTGACTCCTGGGTAGGAGTTGGGGTGGAGTGGGGCCTGGAGGTCCAGGGGTCGGCATAAGTGGGGGAAGCCGGCCTCCCCCTGACTGCATTCCCCACAAGGGGACACTCTGAAGGGGTCCAACAAATGCCTGGTGACCAGTGAGAGTCCCACAACCCGGGGAACACTCTCTGAGGGGACTCACAGCCCACAGCCCACAGCCTCAGGCCCAGGGCCTGTTATGAAGAGGCCTGTGGGAAACAGCCCAAGGACACAGGAGCTCAAGTCTGAGGACTGAAGCCACCAAGCCTGGCTGTGTGTGTGTCTATGTGTCTGTATGTGTGTGTCTGTGTGTGTCTGTGTGTCAGTGTGTGTCTCTGTGTGTGTGTGCATATTTGCGACTATGTGGGGAGGAGAGCGTGTGTTTGTGTGGAGTGTGTGTGGGTATCTGTGTAGTTCCTGCACTTGCGTATGTGCAGTGTGTATAGTGATGCTTGAGTGTGATGTGTGTAACACATATGTTGTGTGTGTTGTACATGTGTACGTACATGTTGAGGTGTGTTTGTGTGTGCTTCTGTGTGTAGTGTGAGTTGTGTGTGTAGGCGGCATGTGGTGTGTGGGTGGCAAGCTGTGTGTGTCTCTCCCATGGGCAGGGCATGCATGTGTGTCCCTCCCGTGGGCTGGGGGTATGTGTCTGGGAAGGGGCTGGACCTGGAGGCTGGGGAGCTAGCTGGGCCAGCGGGGCTGGGAAAGGGGTCTAATAACGCCTGGTGACCTTGCTCTGGAGCAAGGAGGCTGCGAGGTGAACACACAGCTCTGAGGCCGGGGGGCCAAGCTCCAGCTCCCCGCCAGGCGTGACCTCGGGCACCACAGCCAAGGAGGAAACGCACACTTCACAGGACACCCCGCCCCAGCTCTGCCTTGCAGGCCCTGGGAGGAAAGGACACGGGCTGGGTTCCCACGGAGCCGCTGGGCGCAGGCCAGGGAGACGGTGTCTGGATCTGCGAGGGACACCTGTTTTCATGCCTAGCTGGGGATCCGAACAGGAGTCTACTTGTGTCTCGCCCTGTCCCCCAGCCTGGGCTGTGGGGTCCCAGAGGACGGACTGGGCCTGATTCCCTGAGTCGGACGCCTACTCCTAGCTAAGCTGATCTGCTGAGTCTACCAAGGAAGAAGGTCTGCCCCATTCAAGACCATTCGCAACTTGGCCTGGTGCCTGGGTGGCCCCACCCTATGTCCGCTGCCCCTCCCTCTCTCCTGCTCCTACCCTGGGCTGCTGCACACTCAGGCTGACCCCACCTGCTCAAGTCTCCAGGCTGGGCACACCTCCCGCTCGGTCACAATCCCTGGATGTGTGCCCTGCTCTCTCTGCTCCCCACGCCCACAGCACCCCAGGTAACGACCTCCTCATCCCTAGAGCCTCACTGCCTCCTGCAGGTGTGTGACACACAACGCCCCAGGGGCTCAGTGAGAGTGTCCTTCACGGCCACTCCTCCAGGTCTGCATTGATTTGATCATTCAAAGAATCCATCAGCTGGGTGTGGTGGCTCATCCTGTAATCCAGAGGCTCCAGAGGCTGAGACAAGAGGACCGCAAGTTCAAAGCCAGCCTCAGCAATGGCAAGGCGCTAAGCAACTCACTGAGACCCTGTCTCTAAGTAAAATACAAAATAGGGCTGGGGATGGGGCTCAGTGGTAGAGTGCCCCTGAGTTCAATCCCCCCAAAAAGAATCCATCAAACAAATCCATGAACTGTATATTTGTTGAAATAACTGGGCACTAACACACTGGCCCCCCAAGCAGAGGCATCATCTCAGACCCACACAGCCACGGGGAGCCTCATGCTTTTGTCACACACCAAGAAAAACGGGTGGGAAAGCCACTAAGGTTTTGCAGTTCTGTGTCAAATCAGTGGTAACATTACACCTGCTGCAGGGCGGGCGGGTGGGGGTCAGACCTTGGAGTCAGCAATGGGAGGCTTCCTGGAGAAAGCGGCTTTGCGTCTTGAGTGACTGGGAGCCCCGGCTTCTCCCTCTAATCCAGGCAACTGGCGTATTCGCGGCACTAATGTTCTATAACGCCACTGTGAAGGCTGAATCAGTGAATACCGAACCGCCGGCGCCCCAGGAGATGTAGGGGCAGGCGCCTACAAACCACTGGTCACAGCATTTTCATTAACAGTTAATACAAACCTTGTTTTATGTGTGTTTCAGTTGAAAGATGACTTGTTTAATATGCGTAGATCCCTCACCGCTGACCTCAGCAGCGACTGTCCAGCGACGCCCTGACGAAGCTCAGCCAACGCACCTCTTTTCTCTGTAAGATACCACACACTGCTCTCCCACCTCGGCGTCACGCTTGGGAACCATTTAAACAGCAAAATCACCAAAATGTGAAAACGGTGGCACTCTCTAGACCTAAAAAGAGGCTGCCGGTTTGCAGCCAGAGATCAGAAACAAGCCAGCCAGCGCCACCTTGCTGACTGCAGCTGGGCACGCTCACGTCGGGGAACTCGAGATTTTGTGCACCTACATGAACAACCTTGCAAGTACCAGCTGATTTTGCAGTTACAGATGAACACCACTGAGTTGGAGAATTCGTAAATATGGAGTCTGGAAATCACGTGGATCTACTGTGACTGACAGCATCCCTTTTCAGTCTCCAAGGCCGTGGGGACCTGTGTCTCAGTTCTGGGGCCCAGCAGAACATGCCAGGGCTGCTGGTCAAGGTGACTCTTCCAACCCTGGTCCCCCCAGGCTGCAGCAGGTGTCCAGCTCTTTGTCTGCCACAGGGGGTACGTGCTGCAGATGACCAGGAGCCCGCCACACACCCCGACTCTTGCAGGAACCTGGAAGTCATCACGGCCTGCTGCCGCTCCGGCAACCATGAGCATCCATCAGCGGCGCTCTGACAAGGAATGAGCCCAACAACCTGCCTGCAGCCCCCTCTCCAGATGCCTGCCCTGGGATTTCTCCCATGAGCCGCAGCTTGGCTCTGGGCTTGGGAAAGCCAGCATCAAAGACCTGGATGACAGGCACTGGGGCCGGGCCAGCGTCCGCGTCTATGTTCCCAAATGCTCCCAAATGTCCTGGCAAATCACTCTGAACTCTCCACGTGTCTCCCACAGTGCACGGGGAGCCAGCAACCAAATGTCATCGCCTGTTCAAAAGCATTAAGGCCGTCCTCGTAGCCGGGCTCCCGAGACTCCTCAAGCCGCCTTTTCCCGTACCTGCCCTGCAGTTAGCCCAGGTGCTGCCCCGCTACTGAAAACAGGCTCCCAGCAGTGTGTTCAACAGAGCACGGCCCACCTCCCTCCACAGAGGACAACAGAACCAACACACTTCCAGGGACCAGAGGGCAGCTCAGCAGGCGGCGGCCTGAGAAGCAAGCTCGGACAAGCACAGAGCCCGCCAGGAGTCTGCTGGGCTGCGTGTGTTAAAAAGCAGCTGCTATTCCTTGAGCTCAGGTTCTGTGGGAGGCGGGCTCAGTGCAGAGGGCGTCAGTGACAGTGTCTCATCCAGCCCGTGGTGGCCACTTCTCTCTTCCCCCCTTTCTGGGAGGGCAGGTGATGTCCAGCTTGTCTTTCCAGGGTGCAGAAGCAAACCCAGGGCTGGGGGGCTCAGGGTCCAGCCAGGGTGCAGTGACTGTACTGTGGGGAGCCCCAGCCAACTGCCCCGGGGGTGGACACGCAGCTCAGTGGGGGTGGCCACCTCATGGGCCTGACAGTAACGAGAAAATGGGAGGGGCCGTGTCCATCCAGCAAAGGGACCTGGGAAAAGGAGGAGGAGGTGTCTGCTCCCTTCACCTCAACGTGGAATTCAGCGGCGGAGCCCCAACGTGGACTTGGGCTGTGAAGCTGGACGAGGAGACGAAAGTGGGGGGACAGCTCTGCGGAGCCTAGAGCAGCCACAGGAGATGAGGCGGGCAACCTGGGAGAGCAGAGGACGCGTGCATGTCACGTAAGTTGTGCCTCAGTGCCTAGAAAAATGGGGACAACAGCAGCATGCACCTCGAGGGGTCACTGTGAGCACGTGGGAAGAGCTTAGGCCAACACACGCCTGCATGGCAAATGCCCGCCACCGCTGGTCACCAGGGGCCACCCTCAGCAGCACATCACACCCAAGACCCAGGCAGCCCAGGTGAACACCGCCATCCCCAGCCCCGTGCTCAGCACGCCTCACCTTGCGTTAATGAATGCTCACCCACCTTGGGGACAAGACCAGACCAGACCTGGATTCTGGGACCAGACCTGTCCACTCAACAGCCGTACAACCCGGGGCCATCTTGAGATGTCCTGAACAAGCTTGGGGAGAATCACAAATCTGCCACGCTCAGGATGGAGAGCGAGGTGAACAAACAGCCCCACCATCCCTCGTTTACAAGGTCACAGGGGCTCACGGAGGCCAAGCGTCCATCCCCAGGAAAGGCGGGAAGATCCACCTCCAGCCCTCTGCGGTCCACACACTTCTCACATGGTTGCCACTGCTCTGAGCACACTTAGAACACACACACAGTGTGACAGAGATTGATTTTTCAACCTAACCAGGCTGTGGCACAAGAGCTAGTTGGACGTTCTCTCAGATGTGGAGGCAGGTTTCAGGTGAGATTAACTTTTAAATCTCCACACCGTGAGTGGGCCTCATCTAATCAGTTGAAGACCTTAAGATAAAGACTGGCCTCTGAGCAGGTAGGAATGCTGCCCACAGGTGGCCTGCAGACACGCACGGCACTCTCCCTTGGGTCTTCAGCTACCTTGGAGTCTGGACCCAGCAAGCCTCTGTAACTGTATAAGTCAATTCCTTCTCCTGGTGGCTGTCTCAGAGAAGCCTGGTCGCTGTGCACAGGTGTGATTGTGGACCCAGCAGAGGGGAGGAGAAAGCTCTACCTGGAAACAGACCTTCTGTCTGCAATGATCTGCCTTCGCCCGACTCTATCAATTTCTCATTCTGCTTCCTGGTGAGTCACATTCCAAGCAGCTGGCCGGGATGGGAAGGAACAAAGCTCCTTTTCATGCTCAGACAGAGCTCTGTTGAACATTTACCTTCCACCAGCCTCCAGGAGACAGGAGGAAGGGCCTCGGTGCCGTTCTCCAGCCTTGAGGGGAAAAGCGGCTCATTTAGAGAGGGTGAGTCCGACGCCATCAGGTTTTCTCCATAGCAACGGCTCCACAGCAGGGCCAGCAGCTGGCCCCTGGTGAAACTGGACATCCCACATGCAGGCCACTGGAGAAGCCACTGGTGACACAGGAGCCACCAGTACCTTGCAGGCACAGCCATGTGGGTCCTCAGCTGTGACTTGGGGTGGACAGCTGCACGTCCCCTTTGATTGGCAGACCTGCTGACAGGTGGTCAGACGGCCTGACCCAAGGCAGAACTGAAGGAAAGCACTTTATCCCAACTCGGCCCTTGTGACAAAGGTCGTGTGCAAAGTGCTCCCATCTTGTCTTTCAAGTCTTCAGAGGGCTTGTCCTCAAGGTCACACAGATGATGACGTCACCCACTGACGGCAGCATGCGGCCCCTGCCAGGCTCTCCTGCCCCCACCAGCCCAGCCGCCTGCCCCCAGGAGGCCCACACTCAGCTTTCCACATACTACAGAGGATCTGCCTCTCCCCGCCCCGGGACCCTGTGACAGTGTTCGGGCCAAGGGAAGGGGGTGGATGGGATGTGGTGTGTCACTTCCAGCCTGTTCTGTCCCCCCTCCCACAAACAGTGCTCCTTCCCACCTCTGTCCACCCCCACCTACTGGCTAGAGGTGGATGCCCTTCCTGAGGTCCGGGCCGTGGACCCTGTGTGAAAGTAACTTCCACCATTCTGCACGACAGGGGCTCTGAGGCTCCGGGTACAGACCAGGTTCCTTTAACAGGTTCCCATTTTACCAATAAGAAATCGAACCCAGGACTCGTGCTCCTCCTCCTGTGATGTGCCATCTACCAAGCCATGGTCCAGCTAATGCCCTTCCTGACCATCTCCCCGCCATCACCACCTGATTCAATGTTTTTAAGGAAATTGAATTAACAATCATTTGTTTCCCGTTGTATCTGCTTATTCTTTTTGAGATAAAATTCATATGGCATATAATACAATAAAGATCAGCGGTCCCCAGCATACAACCCTTGCCACGATCTAATTTTAAAATGCTCTCCCTCCCCAGGCCCCCTCCCACTCCCTCTCCCCAGCCCCAGGCCACACAATATGCCTTTCTACCTTCACAGATTTAGGAAATGTCATATCCTAAACGACTGGCTCCCTTCACTGAGCATCATGTTTTCAAGGTTCATCGAAGTCATTCCTTTTTACTGCTGAACATATGCTGTGGCCCAGCCGCACCTCGACATTACCCCCCGCAGTGTACTGAGGTTCTAGTTTTTCCACATCCTTGTCAACACTTATAATTGCCCATTGCTACTTTAGTCATTCTAGTGGGAGGGAAGCGATGTGTTACAGCTTCTCTTTCTTTTCCCCACGGACTCAATAATATTAAGCATCTCTTCACGAGCTTAGTGGCCATCTGTACATCTTGTACGGAGAAGATGTTTACATTGACTCAAATCCTTTGCTACTTTCTATATTGGGTTGTTTGTCTTTTTATTGAGTCATAAGAGTTCTTTATATGTTACATTTTACTTTTGATAAAATCGGATTCATTTTTCTAAGTGACTCCTGATGAACCAAGTTATTCTGGACAATTCAGACCCAGAATGGCAACGGTGCTCGCTGCACCTATTTATGCAGACAGCACATTCCTGAGGGACACAAAAATGGCACAGATCCTGGCTCCCTCTGTCTTCTTTCATCGTTTCAGTAAGAATTTCCACCTGCTCACAGAGTTGGTCTCAAAATACCAGTGACATCCTTGCAATGGAAAGCTACGCAGCCACTAAAATTATAACGCAGGTCCACCTCGTGGCAGCACATTTAACCAAAGTCAGAGTTTGGGGAGCAGGGCAGCTTCCAGAATATGGGCCTGTCCAAAAAATTTCCATGTGTGTGACAGTTGAATGTGAAGCTTGGTGAATTCCAGTCTGTGAATACCTCACCGGCTCCCAGACCATATGCACCTCCCCATCACCCTGGGGCGTTCTCTCTGCCCCTCCCCAGGCCACATCCGCCCCATCATCCCTGCCAAAGGCATGCACTATTTAGACTTCTGCCACCACAGGTTCAATCCGCCTCCACCTGTTCTTGAACTGCACATAGTGGGGTCACTCAGCACACAGTCCTTTGTGAAGTCTGTCTTTTTTTGTTCCCTGAGTGTTTTTGAGACTCATTCATGTTACTGTTACCAATAGCCTGGTCTTTTTCACTGCCGTACATTATTCCACTGGGAGACTCCTCCCCGATTTATTTACATCTTCTTCTATTGATGGGCATGCATCCTGTCTTAGAGAAAGACATAAATATCTTTTTAGAATTTTATTTATTTATTTGTTCTAACTAGTTATACATGACAGCAGAATGCTCTTTGATTCACGGTTCACAAATGGAGCACAAATTGTCACTTCTCTGGTTACACAAAGTAGGGTCCCACCATTCGTGCAATCACACATGTACCTAGGATAATGATGTCCATCTCATTCCAAGAAAGACATAAATATCTGAATGGAGAAGAGTGTGGAGTGAAAAATGTCCAGCAAGGATTGTCCCTGCAGAGAGCAGCTCAGTCTGCTGGTGGCCAAGTGGAGAAAGAATGTCAGGTAGGCGCAGCTTTCCAAGAAGAGAGGTGCTGAGCAGAGGGTCTCTGGGAGGATGTTGTCTAGGGAGACGGAGAGAGAGGACAGGAGGGCGCTGCAGGGAGAGGACCAAAGTGTATTAGCACAATTCTGGCTGCTGTAACAGACAGCCCCAGACCTCAGTGGGGCCTGGGAAGGAATCAGCCGGGGGGGCTTCAGAAAGCCTGGAGATGAAGTCAGGCATATATCCCTCCTGTGCACCTACTATGCGCCAGGCTCTGTGCCGGTGACTGGGAACCCCGACACAGAGGCAGTGATCTCGCTGGACAATTGTGACATCTGAGGCAATGTCCAAAACCCAGAATGTGGTGGACACAGACTCACACCTATGCTAGCTGTGTGTCCTGAGTGTGCTCACTTATTCACTCTTAATTCACCTAATAGTTGAGTGTGGCTAGATGCCAGGCCCCTGTGCAAGACACTGAGAACAAGGCAGACGCAGCTTCCCGCCTGCGAGGGGCTCACAGAGGACAAGGGAGCCCAAACCCAAACTGACTGGTAAAAAACCGTGAGCAAGCTGGGCACGGTGGCCCTCGCCTGTGATCCCAGGAGCTCGGGAGGCTGACGCAGGAGGACTGCGAGTGCAAGGCCAGCCTCGGCAACCTAGTGAGGCCCTATCTCAAAATAAAATACAAAAAAAAAAAGGGCTGGGGGTGTAATTCAGTGGTTAAGTGCCCTGGGTTCAATCTCTGATACCAAAAAATAAAAAAGAATTCCTGTGAGCTGTCCGTGAACACTCCGCCAGCAAAACTCCAGAGGGGAGCAGATGGAACCCTCCTCCTTTGTTCATTCACTTAAATGTCATTTTTTAGAACATATTTTTAATTGTAGCTGGATGCGATACCTTTATTTCATTTATTTCTTTTTGCGCCATGCTGAGAGTCGAACCCAGTGCCTCTACCACTGAGCCCCAGCCCCAGCCCTTAAATATCATTTTTTAATAAATAGACGCATGGGTTGGAATTCAGAATTTAACAGAAGTGGGTGTAGGAAAGTCTCCCTCCTGTCCCTCCCCCAAACCGTCAGCATCCCTCCCCCAAAGCCGGGGACACAGTAGTGGTTTGTGTGTTTCCTTAAGGAATATCTTCGATGTCTACCAGAGCGCACCCACACCCACACCTTCCCCGACACGGGACTCAGCTACTCTAGAGGACTGAGCCCTGAGGCTCCGCCCTGCAGTGATGCGAAGAACATTCCAGAGAGAAGAACCAGCGTCAGAAAAGCACCAGAGAAAGCTGAGACGCTGGGAGGTGGCGGGGAGGAGGGTTTGGACTTCTGTCCCTGGAACTTCTGGGAGGAGATTCCTGCAGAGGCCCATCTGGGTGGGTCAGTGGCCCGCCACCCCCCACCCCACAACAGAGGCTGCGCATCTGGGGGGCCCCTCAGTTGATCCTCTGCCCCGGAGGGTGAGCAGCAGGAGGAACAGGAGAAGGCACTTGTGCCACCACAGGCGACTTACAGCCGGGAACTCCACGCGGCCTGCTCCTGCCCGCTGATGGGGCTGGCCAATGTGAGCAGTAGGGAACAAGCCACACTCGGCCAGGGCCCAGTGACATCCGCGAGGCACCGGGAAGGACCACAGCTCATTCTGCACCCAGGCAGCTCACAGCATGTAACAGCCGCCACTGGGGAGGTGCAGGAGGGAGGGAGGCCGAAGGCCAGGGTCTGTCTGGTGGATGGTCTGCCTCTGGCCTGGCTGACCTGAGAGCCCCCCGCTGGCCACACACCTTAAGTCAACAGTAGCAGCAGCTCCTCCCCAGCCCCACCCAGCACCCGCCTCCCTCCAGTGGGGCCTGACACCCGGGCACCCTGCGCCTGTCCCGCTGCAGGCACGGCACCCCTGCTGGGCAGGCGGAGCATGTCCCCCCCTGTAGCTAGCTCACTTAGGGCAGGGACAGGCCTGGCTGCTCCGTCCCCTCTGTGTGAGCTGGCCCCGGCTCCCAGCTGGCATTCTGCCCTCCTTCATGTGACTTCTTACTTCCTGCTCCTGTGACTTTTCTTCTCTGCATCTGTCCCTTTTCCTTCGCTCCCACTGCTTCTCCTGGGCTCCTGCGCGTCACTTGTCCCCATCTCCTTGCTGTTCTTCCCACCCACGCGCCTGGAGATGCCTCTTTTCTCTTGCCCCCTGGGACCCCACGCTGCACTAACCACACCCCAGGGCTTCAGGGCGCCCAGTCCCATGGAGCCAGCTGGTATTCTTAGGCCACCCCTCCCCAAGCGCAGCAGCCACAGGACGCAATTAGCGCCATCCTGTGATCCTGTGGTCAAGCAGCAAACACTCCTTAGAACTGGCCCCTCTGCCCGACCCAGGGACAGGAGGGCGGCCTCCCCCCAGCCCTTTATTCCAGCTGCCTGGTACCAAGGCCTCACACAAATTCCCTACGGCGCCCTGGAGGGGACCCTGAACACACCTCATCACCTGCTAGCCCAGGCCTGAGGTCAGTCTCCATGGAAGCCAGCGCCCTGCGCAGCCACAAAGCCAGGTGTGCCGGGCCTGCCACAACCTGCCCGCCCTCCCGAGCGTGGCAGGCGGCCCAGGCATCTCTAGGGTGCCTGATGCCACCAGATACCCAAGCAGGTAGCAACTGGACTTATATTTGTCATATGACTTGGGGAGGGATGGCGGAGGGTCCCAGAGTGCCCCCTCCCTGCAGTGTGGCGGCTGTCATACTGAGTGCGCGTGGGAATCACCGAGGGGCTTGCTGACACTCAGGCAGTAGGCTGCAGGCTCAGGCCCAGGTGGAGAGGCCGCAGCGAGGAGCCCAGGATCACTCCAGCGGCTTAGTGTCGCAGGACTTCCACGCGCTCCAACCCTGGAGGGCCTGGAGCAGAAGCCTCCTCGGGATTCTGAGCTCCAGACTCACTTCCAAGGTCGCCAGCCTCGAGCTCACAAGCTCACCGCGGCTCTGGCACCTCCCTCGCCCTCTCACGGACCCCCAGTGACTGCGCCTCGGGAGGTCCTGGTGCAGACAAGCCCTCACCTTCCCATCCACAAAGTGCTTCCTGTGCCTTAGTTCATGGTGTCAATGACACTGTGATTCAGGGCAGCTTTGATGAGCCAGCAGAGGAAACAGGGCCCTGGGGTGCTGAGCCAAGGGAGCCCGCCCTCCCCTCTGCAGTCCAGCCCTCGCCGCTGTTTTCCCACCATCCGTCCTCTGCGCTGCTGGCCTCCTGGCCCTGCCTCCTAACACTGTCCTTGTTACGACCCCAGCTGTCTCCCGGTCCACGCTGGTTCTCTTGCCCAGAGGACACGAGCTGCCAGCCTGTCCACCCCACACCAGGCGGTTGGCACAGGAGCCTGTGATCCCCACAGGGTACACGTTGGCAGGGGCAAAGACACAGATACAGCTGCAGAGACACACACCTGCTCACAGCCACCTCTCCATCTTTGGGGATCTTTCAGGATTCACCTTCAAAATAACGTACCCTTCAGGAAAGGGAAGTCCCTTTAGCTGGGCAGTGAAGGCACGTTGCCTCCAGTGCAGGGCTGTTCTCCTGGGCATCTGTGGGCCCTGCCGTTGCAAAGGCTCTCAGGTGCCTTCACCCACTTGATGATGCCCGGTGTGCCGCCAGCTCTCTTGTCTGACTGTGCTGTGTGACCCTGACATATTCTACTGCTCTCCCAAAGAAGGCCACACCCTAATCCCTAGAATGTGTGCATGTCACCTTTATGCAGTAGAAGGGACATGACAGGTGGGATGAGTTAAGGATCTTGTGGTGCAGTGACTCTCCCAGGTTCCTGGGGGTGGGTCTTAAATGTAAGCCCAGGGCCCTTCACGAGAGGCAGGCAGGGAGCAGACCAAAACTAAAGGGGAGCCCGTCATGGCTGCAAGCAGAGCCAGGGACGGAAGATGAGATGGCGCTGGCTGCAGTAGGGACGGGGGACCACATGGCCCTTAGAAGCTAAAAAAGACAAGAACAGAGCCTCCTCTGCAGCCTCAGAAGGAACCAGCCCCGCTGGCACCTTGATTTTAGCTCAGGAGACCGTCAGATTCCCAACCCCCAGCTGTTGGTAGTGCATCTGTGTTGCTCTAAAGACCAACATCGTGGTACGTGTTACAGCAGCCACCAGAAACTCATACACCATGACGAGAAAGTCAGAAGAGCCTGCTCTCGCCCTGTCCCTGTGCACTGGCCCACAGCAGGTGCCCGTCGACGCTGGTTCTCTGACAGGCAGCAGCACAAATCAGAGGATGCAGGGAAAGTAGAAGGACAAGGACACACTGCTCAGAGACGTGCCTGGCACGGTGCAGCGCCCTGAAATGCGAGCTGCTGAAGCCATTAGCTCCTCAGTAACCTCCCTCGAGGCTCCGGCCAGGCTCCGGGTCAATTCAGAATTTTTTCCAAAGAACAATTATAAAAGGAACTGCCTTGGAAAGGGCGTTAGCTGGCCAGAGAGGCAGGGGCGCTGTGACAGTGTCCCTTGTCACTGAGGACAACATTCACCCCCAGCTGAGCCCCCGTGAGAGGCTTCCTGTGGGCCTGGGGCTGGGCTGACCACCAGGAAACCACCTGCCTGGCTCCTGCAGATGGGAGCCGGAGGCCTGGGCTGGCAGTGGCTGTCCACAGATCCTCCACCCACGCAGATCTGCATGCCCTGGCTCCTGCCCTGCTTGGAGCTGAGCAATGACCGCTCGGCACGCTGCCTGTGACGGAATAAGAAAGAACCCAGACACCGCATCCTCCCGGAGGTGGCCCTGGCCCCGGTGGCCCCCTCTCCTTCCCAGAGGCCCCTGGGAGCAGGCATGGCTGGGGACTGTCACTGCTGCAAATAAACAGCAAGTGGACAGGAGGCTGGAGGAGGGCGGGGCCAGGCCGGTCCTGGCCAACCCGCTGGGAAATGCAAAGCCGAATCGTCCCCTGGAAAGCAGTCCTGGCCACTATCCAGAGGCCCAGAAAAGAATTCCCACAGCCTGTGACCCAATCTCTCCTCCCAGGCATGTGTCCTAAGAGATCACCAGAAATGGGGACAAGAAGGAATGCTCCCTTAAGCACATCACGGCAGGAGGGACCAAAAAGGTGGACAAGTCCTAGCGGCCCACAGCGGTTCCGTCCACCATGGGGAGAACACCAGCATGGCCTCAACACCTGAATCACGGGACAACTCGGAGGTCATGACACCAAATGGAAAGGATGTAGGGTCCAAAACCCCATAGGTGATCCGCTGAAATGGCTCAAGACAAGGGCAAGCGTTTATTGAACACCTACTGTGTTCTTGGCACCACACCAGGGCGTGGCAGTATGCGAGTGATCTCATTGAGTTTGCCTGTGTGGGAGGCCAGACCGTGGGGCCATTTCACAGATGAGAGCACTGTGAAATCCTCCCTGGGGAGAATTAAGTCGCTAGCTCAAGATTACCCAGCTGGTCAGCTCCACGCAACCACAGGCCCTTAGCTTGCTCTTTACCAGTCCAGTGAAAATGGACGCATCTACAGGAGAAGCCTAAATAGAAAAGGCACCCAAATTTTTACCACTGGTCACTTGTGGGCTGTGCCATGTGGGATGATTTTATTTATTTATTATTTTTTTGTATTTGGGGATTTTTCCATATTTATGCAGTGGACATGCAGTACTTTTAAAAACCAGAAACTAGACTATTTTTAAAAGTCTCCGGAGAGTTCATAACTTCCCCTGAATCGTATGCAGTAACAACATCAAGAACACCAGCGATGGGGAGCTCTACCCCCAGGACCCTAGCCCCTGACCCCTGCACATCTTGGGGCACAGACTTGGGCCTCTGGCCTGCGGCCTCCAGCCTCCAGCCTCCAGCCAGTGGAGGCAAAAGCCTTGCAGTCTCATGGATTGATTTTTCCCTTCCTACAAGACAATGCCCTTGACTTTTAACAGCTCCAGGTCCAAAGCCTGAGAACAGCTTTCCCCTCCACACTCAGGGAAGGGGGCAACGGGCACCAGGACTTTGCTTGCTCTCAGATCCCCAGGGCGGTGCAGGGAAGGCTGCGGACGACTGTTCCTGGGCCCCATGGAAAACACCAGGCCTCCCAGGAGCCAGGACTCACCGGGAGCAGGGGGAGATCACCTGGCTGACAGGGACCTGCTCAGGGAGGGCAAGATACAGCTCCAAGACAGGGCTGTGGGGAGGCCGGGACAGGAGGCCCAGCCTCACCTGCCAAGGGCACCCCCAGCCAGCCAGGGCACAGCCTTGCAGTAGCACCCAAGCAGCAGGAGGAAGGGGTGGGTGGGCAACAGAAAGCAGGGTACAATCATGCACGTCACCTTCCAAGGCCCTGAGGACAGTCACAAGTGCAACTGGGCAATGGTTAGGGAAAAAACCATAAAAATGGAAGTGACCTCAGCGCGCGCCCTGAAGACTTCTCCCTGCCCTCCTTCAGATTTCCCCTCTGTTGTCAAGTTTTCTCCGATTTGTTTTGTTTTTTGTCAAATCAAACACACACACATGTTGACGCCCCAGCACCCACACCGCAGTCTGCCTGCTTAACGTCCTCCTCTGGGGATCCCAGTCCTGGGGAGGTTCTGGCTGGGCCCGGCTCAGCCCGGCAGGCACGGGTTCCTGCAGGAGCCCCGCAGGTGCACAGGTGCCCACTCAGCCTCTGGCTGGGACCCAGGCTGAGCTGTCCGGTCCCGCCAGGCTGAGCACGGGTCAGGTCACTCAGACTGACCCCAAACAAATCAAGTTCAGCCCTCACCTCAGGACTGGCTCCCTTAGCACTGGAGCTAAACCCCACCAAGTCCAGGGGAAGGTGCTGGTCCCTGGGAATGGCGAGGAGGAGGAGGAGGAGGGGGAGGGGGAGGGGGAGGGAAGTTTGGCTGGAGACTGCCCCACCCCCACCCAGCCATCCAGGGCCATGTGGTCAGCTGCTGCCAGAGAACCTGAAGTGGGAGGAAACACGCTCCTTATCTCCAGAACTATTTGCAAAGCACCTACTTTGTGCCAGGCGCTGGACTAGACCACCATGAAGAGCAAGTTCCAGGCCCGCTCTTGGGGGAGGGCAGGCATGAATCACAGCTAGAGAGGAGGGTGGTGGGCAGCGGGGCGGGGCAGGCCCCGCTGGGTGCTCAGGGGGACCCTCCACCAGCACCCCGGGAGGGGCCATGGCCAGCCACCTGTCCCCTCCCAGCAGGCAAGGCACTTCCTGGACTGTCACCTGCAGAAAGGGACACTGATTTCACGCCCAGGGCCATGGGTCAGGACAAAGACCCCGCGCCTGTCCATCTCTTTGGTCCACTCCACCCCACTCCCTGTCCTGCTTCTCCCCTCCCCAGTGTGCTGGGAGGCTGTCCCTCCATAGGCCATGCCACTGGATGTCCTTGTCCTCTTGCCACTCGCTGGGCTGGGCCAACAGGGCACTGACAGGATGATGTGGGTGGAGGCCGTCGGGTGACCCATGCCCCGCTGCCCCGCCCTCCCTGGCCCCCAGATGTCCAGTGCTGAGCTCCTCCCCTCTCCAGGTCCCGCTCTGTAAGTGTGGGGGGGGGGTGCTCAGCGCTCCCCCTGCAGGGAGCCCCTGGTGCTGCACACCCCTGGGGGCCTCCTCCTGCCCGGCCCCTGGGGACAGCCCTCCATCCCCTCTGGGGTCACCCCTTCAGCTTCCTGCAGGGCTCCCGGCTGGCAAAGCCCAGTGAGGGGCTCAGTGTCCTCTGGTCCTGATCGGAGGGCAGAGGGCGTTGCCCCTGGGGGATTCGCGCTCCCGCCACGATGTTCACGGAGCTCAGTCGAACCCGGGAGGTGGGTGGCCGGAGAGGTGAGCAGGAGACCAGCGCCACAGCCCTGAGGCCAGGCGGCCGTCCACTCAGCATGTGCAGGGTGAAGAGGGAGGATCAGGGACAACCTGAAACCCAGGGGCAGCCCAGGAGCAGCCCAGCAGGGGCCACGGATGTATGAGAAGCGCTGCGCAGGGGGCTAAGCACGGTCAGCGCTGAGCACAGCAAGGGGGACCCACGAGTCTGCACTGCAGCCGTGTCAGGAGGGGACACCAGGAGTGGGGTCAGGAGAGGACTATCAGAGAAATGACCCTGGGCTTGGCATCTCTGGATGTGTGGGAGTCTTCCAGGCTGACAGAGCAGACTGGGCAAAACAGGAGATGTGGGCAAACATAAGGAGGTAAATAGTTGCTGAGCAAAGGTCAGCATTCTCCTGTTGACCACAGGATCAGGTCACCTAAAGTGACCAATGGCAGAAGAGTGACCCACAAACAAGTCAAGTTCAGCCCTCACCTCAGGACCTTTGCACTGCTGTTTCCTCTGCCCCCCGAGCCCCTCTCACTGGGATCTTTCCCTGGCCTCTGAGTTTCACTGCTCATCTCCTCAGAGAGGCCTTCCCTGACCACACATGGCTTCCCACATGCTCTGCTTGAGACTAGAACAAGTCACCACGAACACCGTGGCCTGAAACATCACAAATCTACCTTCCTGCTCTGGAGGTCGGAAGCCCAAAAGAGTCTCATCAGGCTAAAACCAGGTTCCGTTCCTCTGGAAGGTCCTAGGGGAAGCCTATTTCCTTCCTCCAGCTTCTAGGGGCCATGGTGGCCTCCCTTTCCATCTTCAAAGTTGTCCACACCTGCCCAAGTCCCCCTCAACTTCCATTGCCCTGACTCTCCCTCAGGGGGTCCCTGTGGTCACATGGAGGCACCTGGTGGCCTCAGCGCACCTGGCACATCAGGATGCTTCATCACACCTGCAAGTCCCCTTGGCTCTGGGGACGGCCTGTGGACAGGTCCCTGGGACCCCAGCACCCGACCCCGCAGCTGTCTTCATTCCCCTCCAAGCACCAAGCCGCCTGGATTCTGATCATCTGTGTGCTCCTCTGAGGCCACCTGCCCCAGGGGGTGACGTTCTTCAGGAACAGACCTTGTCGGTGGCCCACCCTGAGCTTCCAGTGCCCACAACCACCTGGCACACAGTAGGTGCTCCATAATGAAGTGCTATAGGGAGGGAAGGCAGGCGGGGGACCGTCAGAGCAGCCAGGCCCTGCAGGGCTCCCACCTGGACCCCGTCCCTGGGGGCAGCAGGTCTGAGGAGCCTGCTCCAGGGCCAGCACTCCTGCAGGCAGGTCACAGCAGCAAGCCCAGCTCCCCTCCAGGACCTGCCAAAGGCCGAGCCCTGGAGCAGAAGCCCCATCAGAGAGGGAGACGGCTCATGGTCAGTGGCCACTGGACAGCGGGAGGAGCCAGCCCAGGCCCAGGGCCAGTGGCCGAGCCACCAGCTGGACTTGGGGTGCAGGGGTGGATGCTGAGGATAAGACAGAACTGAGAGGACGACATGCTGTCCACTCTCACGTCCACAGCTTCACTTTGAACTGGACTCCACAAGTCACACCACCCACCCTAGGTACAGTAGTTCACAGATGTGCAGACTGCGAGACTTCAGCACGATCCCGCCCTCGGACACTGAATAGCAAACACTTCACTCCTGGGAATCACCCCAGCCAGGGCCACCGCAGACATCGCTAATCAAACTCAGCACACATGCCCACCAAGGCCAGAGCCGGCCTGGGAATCCTTCTGGAGGCAGCCACCGCCAGTCGATCAGAACAGGCAGTGAGGTCCCACCCAGTCATTGTGTGGGTCAGGAAACAGGCCCCCAGAGGGGAAGGTGGCCCGCCCATGGGCGCAGCTCAAGCCCTCCCCAGGAGCCGAGAGGACCAGGCTGCCTTCCAACAGTGAGGTCCAAAAGCAGACCCCCGTGACGCCAGCTCTCCCCCCGAGATCTGCGTTATGCCCCCCCTGAATAAATTCCGTCTCCTCCGAGCAGTGTAACGTGCAGCCTGAACACTCCGCTTGGGTGAGTGTGTCCACGAGGGACGGAGGACTTGGGGCTGGCTCCAAAGGACAGCTGAAGGTTGCTGTGAGCCAAGGAGAAGCTGGAAGCCACTCCCTGATTCTTTCGGTGACTGGTCTCGCTCAGTTGCCAGGCTGAGCCTGAACTCCTGGCCCGGCTCTTCCCACCTCAGCCTCCTGGGGAGCTGGGGCCCAGGCAAACACCGCCATGCCCGGCTTCGATGCCCATTTTAACAAAGTCTGACTCTTTTCCTCATTAGGAAGAAGAGCTGAACACGCTGTGGTTGAAAACACACTTCAGTGGGAAGAAGAGGACACCAGACGCCCCCGCCCACCAGCAGCCAGCCCAGCCGCCGTCAGCACCCGGGGCTGTCCAGGGGCTTCTGAAGGCAGCAGACCTGCTCCCCTTCTCCCAGGGCCCAGCCCACCTGCCGAGGGGTCCCCGCAGCCTGTGAGGGACACGGCCTGTGGGTTCCCTGGGCTTCATGGGCCCATGTGTCCAGCTGCCGGCCAGGCCTGACGTCAGGGCAAGATGCAGGCTGGCGGAGGAGGGGGTCGCTGAGGGAGAAGCACAAAGGAGGCCAGGAGGCCAGGAGGCCAGGAGGCCAGGAGGCCCGCCCGAGGGGCCACCTTCGCGTCTCCGGGGAACTCGCTGCACCTCGCCCCAGGTGCAGGTCCTCACTCTGAAGATCCACCGGGCAGATGGACAGCAGGATGAACCACGGTGACCTCCCCTGCCATTCCCAACAGGGACACCCTGGGAGGGGCCCCCGCTGCCTGAGGTCTTCCTCCGACTGGCCATGAGGCCTTGGGCAAGTCTCTTGTCCCTGTGTGCTACAGGCTCCTTCCGGCTAAATGGGGCCAACAGCCTTGGTGGGGATCAGAGTCGGGCACTGAGCCCGCTGAAGAGGACAGCGAGGGGGGCAGGACACAGCCCCGGGGCCCAGCACGGAGCTCGCTGTGATGACTAGATTTGGGGTCTCCAGAGAGGGTCCCCACCTCTGAGCCAGGATATCAACAGCCAGAGACCGTTATTGAAAACACAGTGGAAGCAACTGAACCCGTCCCACGCGTCTGAGTGCCCAGGGGCTGTGCGCACATCACTCGTTTACTTTCCCCACCAAGCCAGAGAGGAGGGGCTTTGCACACGTCCCACAGACGGGGACACCAAGACCCGGAGGGGTTAGAGACTAACCCCAGGCTCCACTGGTAAACACGGCGAAATGGGGGTTGCAAGAGAGACTGCTGGTTGCCTCTCCCACCCAGGTATCTATTTTCTCTTCTCTCCAAAGACACAGAACCTCTTGTTCTTAGGTGGGCACCCCAGACTCTATTTTCCAGCCTTCTTTACAATCAGTTGCAATGAAGTTATGGAAAGTGAGATACAAGTAGAAATGCCATGAGGCAGTTTCTTGAAACTCCTACTAACAGAGAGCTGGCATTAACCCCTTGACCCTTCTTCATGGTCCCTTCCTCCATTCTACTGCCTGAAACACTAATGCAATAAATGCCTGGAGCTGCAGCAGCCATCTTGGGCCACGAGGTCAAGAGCCACACCAGGGCACAGCAGCACAACAAGATAACAGGAGCAGATTTTGTGAGACGTAACTGCCCCAGAGCTTTGGGCTGCCTGCGTGGAAATACTGCTCTGTTTACAAGGCCGTGGTTTGGGGTTTTTTAGAACTCACTAGCCAAACCGTACTGAGCTGGATTCAGGTCCCTCAGGTCCGTCTGACACCAGGGCTGGCACCCTAGAATCTCACCTTCCCGCGAGCAGAGTTAAGAGGGCGCAGTCTCTTGGCAGTGGAGAAAGCCACACCGCGTGCTCCGAAGGCAGCCTCTGGGCTCAGCTGCAGGGTCAGGCTCCCACCTGTGGCTCCCCTAGGTCTCCCTTTACTAGGCTCCAAGAACCTGTAAAGTCTCCTTTACAAGGTCAGCCTCGGCGGGCTCCGGGGTCTCCTGTGGTTTTTACGAGGAAGGGATTTCCAGAGCAGCTCAGGGAACTTGTCACAAACCCACAAGGCGCGGCCTCTCTAGTCTCATCTGCAGCCCTGGGTCCCACGTGGGAGCCAGGAAACAGGCTCCCCCAGCCCTGGAGCCCCAGAAAGGAGGGGTCAGTCTGCAGAGATGGCGACCTCCACAACAGGAACCCGACCCCACCGAGACCCCAACACACAGAGGATGAAGAACAAGGCAGCGCTGCACCGGGCCAAGGGAATCCAGGGCCTGGACGCTAGCTCCAGTGTCAAGCAGGGGACCTGCCACAGGCAAGCACACCCTCCAGGCCTCTGCATCTGCAAAGGACGGCAGCTGTACAGAGAGAGCAAACACCTAGCTCTGTCACCTCGCACCCCGCTCTACAGAAGAGGATAGGGAGCCCAGAGACATGCAGTCACCAGCTCAGGTCACACAGCCAGAGTGGCTGACCTGCACGCCCAGAGCCTCTGCCGATGCCAAGGCACGTTAGGAACAAAGCGTCACAAGAGCTTCTGTTACCGCCAGGCTCTGTTATCTGGGTGCCTCACAGAAAGCAGCCTCCAGATGTCCCAGCACTTGTTCATTCATCCCTGTGTGTACCCAGTGTCCTCTCTGCAGGACACCAGTGCAGACGCAGGCGTGTTCAGGGCAGAAGCAGATGCAGGCCCTGCCCGTCAGCACCCTGCCTGGTGGAGAGGCAGCCAGCGGGTGGGGACAGAAAGGCAGGCCAGGGGTCTGAGAGGGAGACTCTTCTCGCCCCAGCTCCCAGCCCCCACCACAAACCTGTCCAGCTGAGGCCTGGCCTGGAGGCTGCTCTGTGCCTCACACCTCGACAGACTGCGGCCAGTGGGCACAGACCCTGGGGGGCTCTGTCAGGTCCGGGCCACACACATGGCGGGCACTGGTCAATCCACACCCCAACTCTGAGGGAGGCAGAGCAACCCCCCCTTTCTAGCATCAAAGTCCCTTGTGCAAAGTCCCAGGAGGCTCCCTGGTCCAGCTGCCCAGATGTGGTCACCTCATCCTGAGCTCCTGCCCACCTCTTCTGCCAGGGAGACCAGAGGACAGAGCTGGTGGCCTGGGCAGCTTCTCCCCATGGCCTCCCGGGCCCTGCGTCCATTCTTCCCCAGGACAGAGGCCAAAGCCCAGGGTCCCTGTCGCTGCCCCCCCTCCCTGAGTCAGACACACACAGACTGGGGGTGCAGAGGGGGTGCTGATCTCATCCACAGCTGCCACCAGGAGCCCGCAGCTGGGCCCAGGGGGGCTCCCAGAGGGACAGCTCAGCTGGTCCAGAGGGGAGGCTTCCAGAACTTGATGGGAATCGTTCTTTCAGTCTTGGTTTCTCCAAGGAAAATGGGGGAGGCAGGAAATGCGCCCCTCCCCCAAGGGCCATGAACCGCGGACAGGGCCCTTCACACAGTGCCTGGCGCTCCTCGGCTCTGCAGAGGGACAGGTGGCCGCGCCCTTGGTTCCCTTCAGAGCCTCCTCCTCCGTGGGGTCCAGCAGGAGCCTGAGGCTCCCCTGGGGACCTGTGAGACGTGGGGGTCTCAGGCCCAACTCAGATTTAAGGAGCCACCGTCTCTGTGGGGACAGACACCTGCGGGGACCAGGCCTCCCAGGAGACTCGGACGCACCTTCGCACACGGGGCTGCGTTCAGGGCCCCGGCACCTCCGGAGCTCACCTTTGCCAGTCACCTTGCCCAGGGTCCCCGTCCTGAGGAAGCTGACCCGCGGCTTCCCCCAGCTGGGCCACGCTGGGACTCCTGTGCACCCCAGGCAGCCACAGGATCACGGCGTGACCTGAGCCAGCTGCAGGGGGGCTCAGAGGAGCCCGCGATGGCCACTGCTCTGATTTACCTTTACTGGGGTTCCCATGGCTCCCGCGGGGCCTGCTCACCGCTCACGATTCTCCTGCCACACTCCCAAGCAAAGGGAGTTTGAGGGACCAGAAACCCCATCTCCAAGAGAAGGGCGACCACAGGCCGGGGTTTAGGATCCACCCGAGTGTGGCTCAGAGCCCCCGAGGTCTGGCCTGTGGCGGGTTTTCCCACCCTAAAGGCTGGATGGCTGGTGGCTCTACTGGGAAGGCAGCCTCGGGTCTCCCACGGGGAGGGGGATGTTCAGTGGGCACCAAGGTAGCAGCTCCAGGACAGGCCGAAACAGGTGGCCGATGCCAGGTCCTGCGGGAGCCAGACAAGACACTGCAGTGTGACAGCAAAGTGACAAGAATCCCGCTGCAATACCAGTGCACGAGAAGGCACCGAGAGGACAGCACACGGCTGAGTACAGTGTCAGTGCACAACAGGCCCCTCCTGGAAGGACCGGAGGGCAGTGCAGGGCAGTGCGGCGCAGGGAGGGGCCCTTTTAAAAGGTGGTTGTGAGACTTTTACAACCACATAAAACAAAGGCAGTAATTGCCACAGATGATTGACAGTCCCCTTGGGGTCCCTCCCCCGCACCCAGCCAAGTGCGCCACAAAGGTGCTTGGGTAGCAGGACTGGTCCTCAGAGGTCCTGGGCAGCAAGCCAGCCCCAGGGACCTGGGAACCCAGGGACCAGCCCGAGTCCAGGCTTGGCTTCTTCAAGTGACTGGTCAAGCGAGGGCTGCTCCGCTCTAGGACAGAACAGCCTCTAAGGGCAGCGATGTCTGTCCCTCCCTCTCACCTTCGCCTTCTGTCTGTGAAGTGTCCCCTCATCACCAGCCAGCATGCCCCCCGCCCCCCGCCTGGCAACCTCAGCCATCCCTCTTTACCCCTAGGGCCACTAGGCCTGAGTCCCCTGTGGTCCCAGCAGATGGCCAGACCCCAGAGCCCTTGTCCCATCTGCACAGAGGCCCCTGATTTCCCTGCACCCGCCTGGGAGCTAGACCCAGGCCCCCGCCCACGTCTTCCTCGGCCCACGCCCTGTCTCCCCGTCAGGACCGACTTGGAGGGCAGGGCAGGGCAGGGCAGGACCGCAGGAGTGGCTCACTTGACTCTGCAGTGCCTTGTCCCCAGTGAACTTGCCTAAAGAAGTAACATCACAGCAGGGACAATGCCAAAGGCAATTGCTACGTGTCATGACGGTGACAAACAGTGACAAACCTTGGCCAGAGAAGGTTGAGAAGGGGGTGACGTGCGGACAGCTCCTGCTAGGTACAGGGGCTCAGCACACCCCTCTGATCTTTACAGCCAGGGGAAGGTAACATCCAGACCCTGGCCCCAGTGTCAAGCATCTTCACAGGCATCTGAGGGCCAGAAAGGTGACGTGCGTGGCCCAGGGGGGTGGTGATGCTGGAGCACCAGGAGGGAATTCAGGGCCCAACCCACAGAGCAGCTGAGGAAGAAGAGGGGTGCGGGCCCTGCTGTGGAAGGGTTTGAGCATGAAGAGGTCCTTAGAATTCCACCTGCACCTCCACATTCTAGAAACTTCCAGGGAGAAACTGCATCTGCACTGACCACGTACCCACTTTCTTGTCATTGTTTCCTAAACAGCACTGTGTGACAACTAGTCACACTGCACTGACATTGAATTAGTGTCATAAGCAATCCAGGACGATCCAAAGTATCCGGGGGGACAGTACGGGCTGCGCCAACGTCACTCTGCATTACATAAGGGGCTGAGCATCTGAACCCCCTCAGGTACTGGGGACCAGTGTGAGCCACGTGGGCACACTTTCTAGTAGCCATGTTATTCGAAGTCAAAAGGAACAGGTGAAGTTGATTTTAGTGATCTGTTCTACTTACCCTACTCTATCCACAGCACTATTTCAACGTGTAACACTGAAACACAACTGATGTCCTGCACTGTCCTTCACACGAAGTCTTTAAATCCCAAGTATCTCTACCTCAGAGCGAGGCTCAGTCTGCACGGGTCCACACCAGGATGGTGATGGACATACAGGAGGATGCAGGTCAGTCCACCTGCACAGGGAAGGTGAGGTCCGGAGGGGAGACTGAGGAAGGCCAGAGCCAGAGCTTGTCATGCAAGGACCCAAACTCGGCGTCTATGGAAGACGGGTGTGGTGCCGGGGGGAAGAACACGGGTTTCTGCAAAGACCCACAGTCAAATCCTGACCCTGCCACTAATGGGCCGTGACACCATGGACCTCATACTTGACCTGTTGGTGCCTCAGTTCTCCATTTGAAAGACGGAGAAGAGTCCCCCACTCAGTGACCGTGAGAATTAAATATGAAATACCCGACAGGATTCTTGGCACGCAGCAGGTGTTCCACCCAAGGGACACAGTGCTGACCTGGGTGATCAAGAAACTGCCACTGTGTCGGCTTCACTACCTCGTTCACTGTTTTAATCATCCCCAACCTAGAAAACCAAGGCCCGAACGGAGCAGCCTCTCCCTTGGCGGGCAGATATACCTGGACTAGGACCGGGGCAAGGACGTGGGGACAGGGAGCACAACCATGGTGCCCTGCTGCACCCCTAAGCACACAGCTGGGCACAGGGAAGCCCCCCAGCTGGGAGGGCTGGCCGCAGGGCTGAGCCGCGTGCTCTCAGTGGCCAGAACCTCTTCCATGCTCAGCCCATTTGAAGAGAAGCAGATCGTAGTCTCTGGTCCCAGTCCAGTGCTTCTGCTGCAGCTCCCGGGACGTGACAGTCTTCCCCAGAAAGGACATGGGGCTCCACACAGTGGGTGCTCCAGAGGGGCCAGCCCCTTGAATGCAGTCCAGGGGCCACGTCCAGGGGCCTCGCTCCTGCCCCCTCAGCCTCTGTGCCAGCTGCTCCCTCCGCACAGCAGGCTCCACACTCCCCGCTCCCTCCCGCCCTACTTCCATCCACTCTTTGCACTTCCACTGAGCCCCACCTGCTCTGGGTGACCTCCCTCCACATCTGACACAGGGGCCCTGTCAGTCTGCTGTCACTATATCCCCATGGGACCGGTCGGGGGGGATGAGACTTGTTCCCAGCCACGGAGCAGAGAAGGCCCACTTTCCTCCCCTCTCTCCCCGGTGCCTTGCAGAGGCCTGGAACCATCAGAAAACACCAACAGATGCTTGTTGTGGACGCTGCACGGAGTCAACTCGAGAGCCAGGACCCGGCCGCGCTGACTTGAGGCAGACGATCCTGGGGACACGGGAGTTTGCACCCGATGCATGAAGTCATTTTCCATGGAGTCATGGGAAGGGTCACACGTTGTCACGTCACTTTCTTGGACTCTTCCCACCACAGGAGAGGGCTGGGTGACAATGGACGCAATTCACGGGACAGATATTACATCAACTATTGACTTTCCAAGGGCCTCTAAGCTGGAGCTTCGTGTCAAAGGGCCCTTTGAGCGAGGGGACTGTCGTTGCCCACAGTGTGCGGGAGAGGAGGCGGCCCTTCCTCTCCCCCAGCAGACTGCCCCTGGAGTTCTCAGATGCCCGGGACCACCCCAAGGCGCAGTCGGGGGCGGGAGGTGTTGATGGCCTCATGATTGGCATTCTGTTCACGGAGTCAAAAGGCCTGACTGTATGGGGCACTTCCAATGTTCATGACTTCACTGGACCCTCCACATAACGCTGGAGGGTCTACTATTATTAAAGCCACATTAGGGACAGAAGAGACCAACACCACGACCAGGATTCCTCATTTGGCTACAATCCGGCAGCCACCTAGGGATGAGCTGAACTCGAATCCAGGCCTGGCTTCCAGCCCCTTCTGCCGCACGTTCTCGGGTTTTGTTCTTAGGGACCCACTGTGCTGAGCTGATCAGGGACGCGAAATAAAGAGCCATCATCTGGGCAGTTCTGGGGCCCGTGTGGATTCGTTCTTTACTGGTCTCTCCAAAGGCCCTTTCCACCGGGCTGCTCCTTCCGGGTAATCTGATCCACTCAAAAATCCAGACCATCAGGTAAGGTCAGCCTGGCAGTATCTGATGGCCGGGCAGGTTAGCCTTTCATCTTGATAAGAGCTGGACGCCAAGAGCTGGCACCAGTGAGTCTCCCCTGGGCAGCCTGAGGCTTCGGGCCTGGGCAGGGTTCTGAAAGCTGACGGAGTCCAGTGAGAGCTACACAGAAACCAAACAGCCGCTCCTTCAGCGCTCGGCCCTTCTCCCTGCAGGCGCCACATGGCCGAGCAGCAAGGGAGAGCCGGCCCCTGGCATGCTGGAGGAGCTCCCAGCCCCGGGGGTGACCTGAGGCCTGAGGAGGACCTGGAGGAAGACTCTCTGCTTCTGCAGCTGTACCCCACCTGGGCCCCAGGCCCCAGAGCAACAGCCACAAGAGAACCAAAGTGTGTGGCTGAGAAAAGATCTCCCCCATGTGAGCAGACCCCTCCGCAATGCCCCGAGCTCTGCTGGTACCCAGTACTCAGCAGCAGGCCCGAACTGGCCAAACGCCAACGGCATCAGGAACTTTAAGTCTTCAAAGCCAGGGTGACAGTGGCACCCATCTGTCATGTCGGCTTCCTACCCAGCCTTTCTGAGATCTGGGGGGAAGGACACTCAGCCCGGGCTCCCCAGTGCGGTCCATCCCCAGCTCCACTGAAGCCTGCAGGAAGGATCTTTGCGGTCCACGTTGTGCATTTAGAAAAGAGACAACTATGGGAGGAAGGACCAAGTTCTGGAGCTGGGAAAAAGACCAGCGGAAACCGAGCCAGCTCGGGACCTCTACACCCACGTGGCCACGAGAAGACGCGCACCAGCCGACCTACATCCCCAAGTCCCCAAGGTTCAGAATCAGTGGCCACATGTACCACCGGGAGGTTGAGGTACAGGAGGCCTAAGATGAGCGGAAAGAACCAGAAAGCAGGTGGAGAGAACCCATCCCCCAGGCCTCCCAGTGGTGTGACAGCCCCTCCCCCACCACACAGGGCTGGTCCCTGGCGGGGGGGGGGGGGGGGCTTGGGAACTGCACTGAAACCAGGTGGATTAAGTGATCTCTCCAAAGGGGATCAGAGGGTCCCCCCACCCCAAGCCCTCTCCCTTCTTTCAGCTGCCAGACCCCCATCCCCACCCCCAGATGGCTGGTCCTGACCATTCAGACAGGACACTGTGGGACCCTTCCACGGGAGCTTGCCCAGCTCAGGAGAGAAGACATGTGCATAGGGGTTCCCGTGAGACAACCCGGAAGGGCACCTGAGAGAAGCTTCCAGAAAGGAAGCCCCACCCCACGTGCTGTGAGCAGTTCACTTTTCAGTCCCCAACCCTAATACATGAGAAGACAACCAAGAATGAAGAAAGGAACCCATAATGTGAGAATCCCAAAGAAGGAGAGACGCAGCTGCGCAGAGTGGACGGAGGAAAACACACCCTACCCAGCCTGGGCCCGCCGTGGCTCTGCACCCGCCGTGGCTCGGTGCCCTCTACTCCTGGAACCCCCGCGGTCACGGCAGCTCTTGAGGCAGGCATTGGTACTGTGCCTCTCATTTCACAAAGCAGGTGTCTCAAGAGTAAAAAGGCTAAATAACTTGCCGGAGCCACCAGGCGAGTGAGTGGCAGAGTCGGGGACACGCTCTCTACAGTGCCCGCCACTCAGAAGAAGGGGCGTATCTTAAGAACAGAACTTCTGCAAATTAAAAATGCAAGAGATTAAAACTGTAAAACTGATGAACTCTCCCAGGAAGCAAAGCCAAAGGAATAAAAAATAGAAAAGATAAGAAAATCAGAAGATTAGTCCAGGAAGGATGTCCAGATAGAAGGAGATCTAGAAGGTCACAGAAGATCAAGGGACGGAAACTATGACACAATAAGCCAAGAAAATGTCCCAGAACTGAAGGGCAGCCTCCAGATGGAAAGGTCTCACTAAGTGTTCAACTTAAGGGACAAAAAGGGACCAGCACCAAGCAGGTCCCCTTGAAGGCTCAGGGCACTGGGAACAGAGAGGACCCTGCAAGCTTCCAGGGGGAACAAAGCAAGCCACAGACGGTGACCCAGAATGGCTTCACACCTTCCAACTGCAACCCTAGAGGCTGGGACACAGCGGAGCAAGGCCCCAAAGCTCTGAAGGAAGAAGATTTCCAACCTTGAACGTGATGCTCAGCTAATGTGGCAATGAGGAATCAGAGGAGAGAAAACTCAGTGTCCCAGGTTCAAGTTCTCAGAACATTTCCTACCCTACATTCTCATGTGCTCTCATACTCAAGGGAGAAGGCAGGAGGTCCAGCCCAGGAGAGAGGCTGGGCACAGGTGATGGCCACTGATGGACAGGCCCCAGGTATGGAGGGCAGCAAATCCAGACTGGAGCGGGTCAGGGACCAGGATTGCTCAAGAAAGGTCAATTTACTCACTGCCCCGAGCAACCAAAGGGACACCTGGAATACAAGGGTACGGTCATGAATTCACAAGCACATACATGACCACCAACGGGCAGATCTGGATTGAAGGAAAAGAGGAGCAGAAGGGAAAGGGAGGTCCTGCTACACAGAACTGACCAGAGGAATAGCCCAAACCAACCAACCCCTGCACCAAAAGGAGGAAGGAAATATAGTGGGCGCTGGGTCAGGGGCGGATCTTAGGCTAAAAGAAGTAAAGAGGAAACCCACATCCTACCTTCCAAAGCCAAAAGTCAGAGCCTGGAACCTAGAAATCAAGATGGAACAATATGTGCATGACATTTAGAGACAAAGGAAAAAAAGCAAAAAAACCCCAAATCGTCAGCTAAGAAAACTCAAGTGGCATTCCCCATGGACAGGGGCAGTGGGGGGCTCACAGGAGCCTGAGAGAAAAGGAAGGGAACAGGAAGCAGACACGGAGAGAGACCCATGGCCTCACGGACCTTCTGACAAGCTGGACGGGCCAGGATTCTTCTCCTTTCCACCAAAAAGTCGCCATGGGGCTGGGTCATCCACCGTCATTCAATTCTAAAAAGGGGCTCAGACCCAGTTCTCCCGGACCCCAGTGTCTACACATTCATGCATTTGACAAATATGAACAAACACACGCTGAGCCTCGGACAGGGCCCACCCAGTGCCTGACCCCGCGGGCCTCTGGACCACAAGGGCGGACCAAGAAGGAGCACTCTGAGCAAATCCACCTGCAGCCATGCCCGCCCCGCCCGCTACGCCTGTGACTCTGATTCCTGCTGTCCTCTTCCTTCCTCACCCACCCTGCTGGCCCCGTGCTCGTCCCAGCATTGTAGAGCCTCTGTCCCCACAGACGCCTCATGGCCACTGCCACAGTGCTCCTGAGAACTCAGAACACACCATCGCCCAGGCAACAGCCTGTCCCCGCCTAAGGCTTTTATTTGGAAGCACAACTTTTTGTTTTAGGTAAGACTCAAGTTCGAAGCCCAGACAGGTCCTCCCCTCTGGACCTCTGTGTCTGCATCCGCGCAGTGGAGACCTAACACCAACCTCAGGTCAGCTTGGAGTCAAGGGACAGAGTGGAGACAGCAAAGCTTCATGATCTGCCAACCCCGGGGCAGGACAGGTGCCTTCCCACGGCTCCCACCTCTCATTTACCTTTCTGGGCGTTTCACAGTTGAACATAACGACGGGATCTTTGTTACGTATCAGTACGTGCACACGGTGTAGTAATATAACGTGGCCAATATCGTTCCCCAGCACCTCCCTCCCTTCTCTCCGACCACCCTCATCCCTTTCCTCTGTTGATCTCCCTTTGATTTTCATGAGATTTACCTCTCCCCACCTTTCTTTCCCTTTTTCCTCTCTAGTTTCCACAAATGAGGGAAAACACGTGACCCCTGACCTTCAGAGTGGGACTTACTTCACTTAACACGATGGTCTCCAGTTCCATCCGTGTTCCTGCGGATGACATAACCTCATTTTCTCTATGGCTGAATAAAACTCCGTGGTGCACACAGACCCCGTTTTCTTTATCCATTCATCCACTGATGGCCACCTAGGCAGGTCCCCCGGTTAGGCCGTTGTGAACTGTGCGGCTATAAACAGGGGTGAGCACGCATCCCTGAAGTAAGATGCTTTTAATTCTCCAGGGTGGGTCACGTGGTGGCCACGCCTCGTCCTTTGAGGAGCCTCCACACTGACCCCACATGGTTGTACTCATTCACAGTCCCACCCAGGTGCTGCCTCCGTCACTTCTGCCATAATTCAGGGTCCTGGGAGTTTACCTCTCCGACCACATAAGACGGGATTCTTGTCCCCAATCTCCTCAGACCGTCCCTGGTGATCACCAGTCAGGATCCGTCAGTTGGAAGTTTAGCCTTTGTGTGGTCACAGCTCAAAGCGGAGGGTACCCAGGTGACTGGACACAGCCAGCTGTCACTGGGTCTGCCCCGACGAGTGCCGACTTTGTGCATGTGTCCCTTGCCTGTGTCCAGGGATCTTTCTGGGGTAAAAGTCAGCTGCCTTCTCTAGCTGGTCCTGGATCCAGTGCAGGCCACGTCTCTCTCTTCCCCCAAATTCAAATCCCCTTCAGGTCCCCCCAACACCTTGGCCCCAAATCCACCTTCCCCGACTTCTCTCCATCTCCTGGTTCTCGGGTCCATGAGCCCAGGAGCCTGGCACTATCTGTCTCTGCTGGTCCTCCTACAGTCCGCTAGTAGAGATGGTCCCTGACTTCATGGATTCAGACACAACCTGGACAGCATATTATACATGACAATGACCCCCCCCCCCCAGATTATCTCCTGAAACTCAGGCTGGAACTTCGCTAGGCCAACCTGAAGATGAGGGGGCCACTCTAAAGCACAGGGGGCTTTTACCCAGACGCTGCCGTCTCATTGTGTCCGCGGATCTCACTGAGCCGCTACGGCCCTGCATCTGTGTTTTAGCAAAAGAAGAAGAAACAGAGGCCGATGAAAGCGTGGATAGGGACGATCGCTATGGCTTCACCGCCTTACCATGGAAACCGAAATGGAACCAAAGCAATGGAGGTCATGTGTCGACCTTGCACTTGCTAAGAGCAGGGAGGGTCAGGGAGGACGCAGGGCAGCCCAGAAACGCCAAGGGAGACGTCAGTAAGGGTCCCTGTGAGACGGGGTTAGGATTTTTTCCATTCCCTGGGAGTGAAGCCCCTTGTCATTTGCACAGTCTTGGACTTCCAACAGTCAAGGCAACGTGACCAAAAGATGGGAACTGCCCAGGAGCCCAGAGCCTCGTGATGGCTCTTGTGTTTTCTGAACAGACTTTGATTTTCACATGAAGTAGGAGGTGGTTCACCCACAACTGGGCCCGACCTGCTCGGGATGAACAGCTCTTCCCAAGTTCATGACCTCAGCCCCCAGAGAACACAAGGGTTAGAACACAGGTGTCCTCTCTGCCAGATCCAAGAGTCCACACAGCAGGGCAGGGGCCTGGAGGATACTGTGACGCCACCCTCTTGAAGCCAGGGCACAGAGATAGATGGGACGCGTGACCTGACACTGCACTGCATCAGGATTCCTGCCAGTGTTCCTGGGCCTGTGGTCCACAGCAATGACACCATCCCACCTCCTCTGTCCCTCTGCCCCTCCTGCTCCCCTCTTCCAAGGCAGCTGTGACCAGCAGGCTGACCTGGATAACCCAGCATCCTGTCCCCATCTCGCTTCTGCCAAGTCCCCTTTACCAAGAAGGGAGCACATTCCCAGGTTTGGGGGCTGGGACATGGTCGTTGTGGGGAAGGGGCTGTTCGGCCTACAACCTGACAACAGTTCTGAAGCCCCGCGCTGTGCCAGGGCCTGGTCCTCCTCTTGGGGCCTTTGCAGAGGTGGGCTCAGCAGACATCAGGGAGCCCAGGGAGCCCAGAGGGAGGGGGCTTCCACCTAGGAGCAGGCAGACAGAGCTCAGGGAGGCTATTCTGGACACATCACGGTCAGGCTCTGTAGGAGGGACCACGGGGACAAAGGTCCCCATGAGGGGGCCACTGGCGATGTGAAAACGTGTGTCCTGAGGGAAACAGGAAGACCCTGGTACAGCTGGGTCCACCTCATTCAAGGAAGGGCAAGAGGTGTCCCCCAGTCCTGGAGCACACAGCAGAGCTTCTTCCTGGGGCACGAAGGTGTCTCACAGAGGACAGACCACGAGGGAGATCTCCAGCTTGAGGGGCCCCAGCAGCCAACGGGAAGGGCGCACGCAAGGCAGGTGAGCCCAGGAAGGCCACCAGAAAGCCGCTGCAGGGCAGCACCCATGGGATGGGCGGTGTGGGAGGGCTGAGGGGACCACGCCATCGAGGGCTTCCACCACCAAACTGGCAGGTCATCTCCAGGCCCCTCCACCTGCCGCCCCAGTTCTCAGTAGAAGGGCCCAGAATGCTGCTTTTTAAGTATGTCATCGCATAGAAGATTAAAAATAGTCTAAAAGAGGAGAGGGATATAAATATCGCCAAGGTTCCAGGCTGCACAGAGAACCCCCCCAGGAGAGGGAAGCAGGAGGGGACGTGACGTCATCAGAGCCCTAGGGGTCCTCACAGTTCCACCTGCGCTCTGCAGGAGCTGAAGCCGGTACCGATCCACACTAGAATAACCCAGGTCCTCCTCGGCCTTTAGAGTCCTCGAGGGCTCTGGACCGCCATCGCCAAGCAGCGGCGGATCCCAGCGCTCAGGAAGGCAGATTCAAGAGGACCCCTGACTGCATGGCTCCCTCTGAGCCCCGTCCCCACACTCCTCTGCCTTTGACGAGACTCCTAGTGGACGAGCCCATTTTTAAATCAGGTACAGAATGTCCCCCAGGCACACAGTCAGCCCTTCGGAATGAGGCTGGGCCATGTCACACACGGCAAGCACTCCCTACTGTTGTCACCAAGGGCCCTGAGTCTGGGCTTAGAAACACAGTTGCCACCATCCTACAGGAAGCCTTCCACACTGCCACATTCCGAACAGAGGCCTCCAGGGCTTCCAGATGCTGTTATCCCACAAGGAGGCTGGCCAACCTCACCCGCAGACCCAGCCTCCTGCACCCACATGCACAACCCGTAGGTGTTAAGATGGTATCAGGGCCTCACCCAGCATTTCTTCTGGATGTAATCCAACAGGCTAAGGCAGAGAGAGGGCAGGTGTGGCCACAGTTCAAAGCCAACACTTTTGTTCTGAGACCTGAGGCATCTTGGTGGCCTCTATCCTGGGCCACTTCCAAGACAGAGCAACTGACTTGGCAAAAAAACGCTTACCTAACAAATCACAGGGCTGGCCCCTAAATTAAACACACAACACACACAAACTCTGACACACGCACGCACACCTTTCCTTCACTGAGAACGTTTCGCTAAGTTTCTGTTTCTTTCCTCCTTTTCTGCACAGGGCCAAGTAGTAAAGATATGGGGTTTTGTGCCTACTTCCCTGTCTCAACAATCAACTCAGTCCTAGAGCAAAAGTAGCCATTGACAGTATGCAAATGAGTGGACATGGCTGTGTTCCAATAAAACTTTATTGACAAAAGCAGGCAACGAGCACATATAGCCTCCTTGGACCGAAGGGTGTGAATCCTCCTCTGATAGAAAAAAAATGAAGGGAGACTCACCAGGAAGGGGGGGGAACTGACAAAGATTCTTTAATGTCACATTTATGATTTTGGCTCAGCTGTCTCTAATTCCTTCTGTGACTGACACAATGTACCACTATTTAAAAAAATGGAAAAAAAAAAAAAAACAGGCATGAAGAGGAGAAATGAAGAAAGGTTTCTATGGGAACAGGGAGTTCATTTTTAATGGCACGATCACTTCAGAGACAATCGCTTTATTTTCCTCTCTTCCCCTTGACGCAGGGCAGGCGTGACCTATGGCCTGTTGGTGGGAGGGCTTTGCTCAGAGCCTCTGCTGCTCTAGTCAAATATTAAATGCCAGAGTGTCCCAACGTCAGGGAGGGCAGTGGAGGAAAGCCGGGCCACGGGGGCAGAAGCCCACCTCCCCAGTGGCAGCTCTGGTCCCAGGCTCGGCTCCTCCGTGACCGCCTGGCCTGGGGCAGCGTGGGGCATCAAGGCCACCATGAGCTGCAGCTGCTGCTGCTGGGTGATGCTGTGGTGTAGCCTCTTCCGGGCTCTGCCACCAACGGCGCCAGGGCTCCCCTCTGGCTGCTGACAAACCATTTGCGAGTGGGGCTTGTGTTCCGCCTGGCCCTGAACCTGTCGCTGCCTGGTACACACAGTCAGGATCCCTGTTTGCGGAAGGTGGCCGCGTCACTAACCTCCCTGGGCACTTTCAGCTCCATCCAACTTGATCAGCCAAGGACAAACCAAGAACGCAGGCCATTTGCCACTGTGTCCTTTAATAGTAAGGCCTTGTCACTGTGGCTTTTACTGCACAGCCCCCTCGGTGGAGGTGAGTCTCGGCACTTACCAGTGGAAAGATTCCAGGAGAGCAGCCAGCCGTGGTTAGCGGGCCAGGGCCACATGCTGGGGTGGTGCCAGGGTCCAGGGAGCAGATGGCTTTGAGTGGGCACACTCTGCCCAGGCCCTGCCTGGGGGTGGACTGGAGCCCCTGGTGGTCCAACGCTCTCACTTTTCAAATAAGGAAACTGAGAGGCACAAGTGAAAGGCTTTCCCTGGAGCCCACAGCAAGGTGGTGACGAGTCCAGGACGCCCCCCCCCCCCAGGCCTCCTGGTGTTGGCTGTGGTTCTGCCGATACCAGCTGCCCAGTGCCCCATCTGGAGTAGCCCCAGGAAGAATCCACACTAGCACAAGGCCTGCCACCTACGGCACAGATGAACTCAAAGCCTGTGGCCTGACTCCAGCTGGGACCAGGGAAAAATCACAGGATTCGTCCCTGAGAACCAAGCACAGGGCCCCAGGGGCAGCGCCCTGCACAGCGGTTCCTGAGGACATGAGACCTCTGCATCTGATTTGCTTTTGAGTTTTCAACAGAAACCTCCAGTGCACTTGCTGTGCCCTTCAAGAGCCAGGGAAGCGGGGGCGGAAAGGTCCCCTCAGGCTCCTTCCCTTCTTTGGCCTGGTCCCAGGTCCCAATGCCGCGTGCACTAGTCTAGCGACAGGGAGGGTGCTGAGGGCGGGGAGTGGGGGTTGACAGGTAGATATGGGAAAGAAGACCATGACAGTACTGATTCTGGGTGGACCAAGAAGCCACCCAGGTCCCCACTCTTGCTCTACCTCCCAGGCTGGGCAGCTCTGCTGCAGGCCGTGAGACCCACTGAAGCATGTAGCAGGGATGCATCTGGGCAGGACTGGGGTGGACAGGAGGAGGTGAAGCAAGGCCCAGAGCCTACAGAAGTTGCTGTGGAGGCCCAGCCAGCACCAGGAGGGCCTGCACCCCTCCCGAGCCAGCGCAACAGGAAGAGGAAACCTGGGCTCCCACTGCCCTGCCTGGGAGCCAGTGAGTCCCCTCCATCAAGTCTGTGGTCAGCCTTCAAAGTCCTGACCCGACACCTCCGGGCGGTCCTCACAATTCCCAGGTTAGCAGTGCTTTACCTGGGTGCCCAGGGCACCTGACCCACAGGATGAGACTTTGGTTAGTCTCTCCTGGGCTCAAATCCGAGCTCTACTTACAAGTCACATGATCTTGGTTGGGTGAACTCTGCCTCAGGTGCAAATGTTGCTTAGAGAACAGGAGCCAGAAGTCCCCAGACAGCAACAACGGATGCTCCCGTGGGACTCCCAGAGCAGCCAAGGAACAGCCTCATGTCTGCCCAGCACCACCTCCTTCAACTCACCTCCCACCTCCAGGTCCAACGCGAGCCACTCAGGTAAGAAACAGATCATGAATTGCAACATCAAACCCCCAACTACTAGAACAGGAGAGGGCCGAACCAGAGCCAACCTCTGTGCTCTTAGGATCAGAAATGCAGAGCCCGCTGGCCAGATGCTGGGACAGTTTCACACTCCCTGAAGGCAGAGACCAGAACCAGCTCCTCATTCTCCAGGGTCAGCAGGATGTGATGTCTTGGCACAGTTCACCTCCACTAGACAGAGAAGGGCAGTGGATGTGGGGGGTGGCGGAGGTTCCCACGTGAGCAGGAGCACCTCCAAATCCTGACGCAACACCCCACCCTGCTCTATAGTAGAGCCAGCCCAGGACGGATGGAGTGCTCAGCTGGACCAAGGGGCAGCCAAAGGAGCCTTGTCCTGGGAAGGACAGTGGATCCCTCCTGTCCTCAGCCCACAGGAGACTAAGGCACAGATGTGCTAACCATCCACCTCTATGCCAGATTTACTCCCACGAAAGCAGACACCACCCGGGAAGGCTGCTGCCTCCTGCAGTCCCATCTTCTCTTCTCTAGAAGGGTCAACAGCTTGGGCCACCCCCATTTACTTGCAAGAGACCCTGTGAGGGTGGCACAAGCAGTCTCTGCGCAGAGGGACATGGTGCTCTGCCAGAAAGCCCTTGATCCAAACAACTTTATGAGCCGTCCATCTAAAAGCATCAATGAGAACTGCATCTGCTGTGTGTCCTCCTAGACAGAAGGCGGAGGGACAGGCCTCCTGGGAAAGCTCATGCTTCCTGCCCCGCGGAACTGACCTCCTGAGACAGATCAGGAGTCTTCGTTCCGAGTTTCCTGGGGGATGAACTTCTGCATCACAATCACAGCTGCCTAGATTCCAGAATCCCACCGTTCAGGGGGCAGATGCAGGCCGGCAGACAGAGACAGAAAGAAAGAGATCTCTCACTGACCCATCCTCCCCTGAAAGGCAGTGTCGGGAGGCTCGAAGTTCAGAGCTGTGTCTGATTACTGACCCCAGAACCACCCTGTCCCAGGACCAGCAGAGTCCAAGCTTTCGGAAAAGAATCAGGACCCCCAACCCTGACGGCTGCACTCCTGTGATGACAGACTCCAGGGCTCCCGCTGAGCTGAGCCTCCATCACCATAACCGCGATACAGAAGGACATGGGGCTTCACCTGCCTCCCCGGCCCACCACCCACACAGGTTCGGCTGCACAAGGCCCCCGCTGGAGGCCCCATTGGACCGCCCAGACACATGGGGGCTGCCTGACGTCTACCAGCTGGTTTTACAGATGATCTGAGCTCCTCGTGGGGCCTCCTGGACTTGGACCTTTAGGCAGGACTTTCTGAGCACCACAAAAGCATGAAGAGAACATGTTAAGCACCCAGTTAATTGGGAAAATCTGAAGAACACAGTCCTGCCCTAACTCCAGCCTCTACTCAGCAATGCTGGCAAAGTAGCCAAACCTGACTGTGCGACTCCACGGAGCTAACACCCCTGCTCCCCACAGACACAGTCAAGGGTTGGTATGTCCATACAGTGGAATAGTACTCAATAAGGAAAAGGAAGTACTGACATAGGCAAGAGCACAGCTCATACTAGCACAACACTGATGGAAAAGCCAGATCAAAAGAGAATGTACTGCATGACTTAATTTTATATTAAGTTCTAGAAGCAAAACTAATCTTCAGCCCAAAAAAAACCCCATAAACCATCAGAATAGTGGTTACTGAGGTGGGGGTAGGGCTCCTATCTAGGATACTGGAAACCTATATCTTGGTCCAGGTGATTACACAGGTGTTCTCATGCCCCAAAACTTCAGCTTACACTTAAGATTAGTGAACATTATACACGTGTGCAATACATATGTAATAAACATAATGTACATATACACAGTTTAGAAGGTTTTTATGGCAAAGCCCATTAATGTTCAAATGATAACTGACATTTACCTAAAAGTGAGGACAGGAGGCCCATTCACAAACTTCAGGACCCATCTCAAATTGTCCCCATCCTGTGCACTAACTAAAAGCACATATTGCTGAGCTTCCCTTCACAAAAACCGATCTTTAAACTGGGAGGTGATCTTGGAGGACTGCAGGAACTTATTGCACCAAGCATCAGTTAGTACATGCTCAGCAAACACCCGGCAACTGCCTAACACAGTCCACACACACACACACACACACACACACATGTGCACACACAGAGTCCAAATTAAATGCCATCTCAGCAAAAGATGACAGTGTCCACCCCTAAATAGGGTGTCTATTCTTCTCAGGCAACAGGATCTAGGCACTCTGCTTATTATCAAGAGGATCGTTTTCAGCATGCTCTGTCCAACCCTCCTCCTTTGACACAAATCACAGCCAGAAGAGATCAGAGGAGTCCAGAGCAAACAGTCTCCGGTGCCCACCCCAGGAGGCTGCCTGCTCCTTTTCAGGTCACCTCTGCCTGCATGGCTCCTGCCCAACCCAGGGGTGGAGCAGGCCCACGTGAGCTCCCAGGAAACTTTTTATCAGGTATAATGTTTAAACTTGGCTGCTCCCCACCCCCCCCACCCAGCTGGCCTGCTACCCACTGGGGTTCCCCTTCTCCTGGCAGCAATGCCACTGCACCTGATGGGGAAGGGCACCACCCACTGCCCCCCAACCCCTGCCCAGGCCTCCGGCTCCTTCCTAGGCACCTCCACCTTGGACTCTCTGGACCCCGAGTTTTGCAGGGAAAGAGACTAGAAACTTCACCTGCACAGGTCGACGTGGGTGTCCACAGGCCGGAAGTGGAATTCCAGCTCCACAAAGCCCACAAATGGAAAGAGAAAGGGCTGAAAAGCACTTGCACCAAGAGAGCTCTCCCTGGGGTTGGTAGGTTGGGGGACAAATATGGATGATTTTCTTTTTCCCCTTCAAGTATTTTTGGGGCTTTTCAAGTTCTCACACTGAATAAACTCTTTGGCAAGACAAACGCGCTTCTCCTGTGGCTCTGCTGCGGTGGCCCGTGCCAGGCGGGCTGCCAAGGCAGGCTGCCCATGGAGTTTTTCTTTCACCTAGTCCCAGCTCCCTCAAGGTACAGACTCTGGTGCCAGCCTCCGTGCCCAGGTGGGTGCGGTATCCAGGACAGTCCTCTGCCCTGTGCTCCTTGCAGAGAGGCAGCTCCTTGGGAAAGTGGCAGACTTGGACTGGGTGGCCTGACCCCTCTTCTCCAGCCCACCCTCGGGGAGGCGCCCCTCCCCTGCATGACAGGCCCCAGGGCACTTGGAAGTGTGCTGATCCTGTCTCGTGTCCCACAGGCTCCTACTAGTTGCACTTCTCCCCTCCCTGACCTGGGCCATCGCCCCCAAGTGCCCACGCGCAAACTTCTCCAAAGTCGCAGCTGGAGGGGGGTGGTGACGTCCCCTAAAGAAAACAGGACCCCCTACACACACACACACACACACGCCCCCGCCAGGGCCACTGCAGGTCAGGCGCTGGGGCCACTCGGGCTCCGGGGGCGGCGCCCCAGCCCCCACCCGGCGGCAGCGGGGCGCGGTGGGCGCGGGCGCGGCGGCGGCGTTACCTTGCAGGTTCTGGACTCGGATGTCGCTGATCTGTCCGATGAGCTCCTCGCGCTGGAACCAGTCCCATTCGTGCGCAGCCATGAAGCGCGGCGGGCCGGGCGGCGGCGGGCGCGGAGATCGGGCGGCGGGCGCGAGCGGCTCGCACCCGGCGAGGGCGCCGCGGGGCCGGGGCGGGCGGGCGGCCCCCGCCTGGGCCGGGGCGGGCGGCGGCGGCGGGCTCGGGGCGGCGTGCGGCTCCCGGCTGCGCTCACTGCCCCGTGCGGGGGCGGGGCGGGGGCCCCGGGCGCGGGAGGGCGGGGCGGGAGGCGGCGGCCAAGGGCCGGTTCCTTTTTTTCCCCCCCGGGGTGTGCGTTGGCTGGATTGTTGGGTCGCAAACGGGCGGTGATGAGGCGCGGGGTCCCAGCCCCCCAGATTGTGATGTCTCAAGGTGCGGTGGGCCGGGTGACGCAACCGGGGGTCGCCGGCGCGCAGGGCGCAGGACCTGGCCGCGGAGGCCTGACCAGCGCCCCGTCCCACTCTGCACCCCATCCGCGGGCCCCAGCCTGCACCGGAGCCCTGCCCAGCCCTGACCCCGGGGGCCAGGGACAGTGGCAAAGGCCCCTAGTATGGGCGGTGGGGGGCCTTCAAAAGAGGGCCACAGGAGAGGGCGAAGTAGGGGGGAGCCTCCAAAGGGGGCCACCACGGGAGGGGACCTCTTTCCTTGGTTTAGCCCTTGAAGCCATTTCCAGATCAGAGAGGGACCCAAGCTTCCCCGAGAAGCCTAACCTCCTCTCCCACTCAGTCTCCAAGAGTCCCTCTGGGGCCTCAGTAAAAATGTGGACACACCTTTCTGGTTCTCCTCCCCCGTTTCTTGTAACTCTGGAGAATTCCTGGGTCTTATCACGTTGGGGTCACAACTCTGTGAACTACAGTCAAAGAGCTCTTTATTGGTTGGACACAGAAAGAGTGAGGCCTGGGGGCATGGAATTTGCTGAGAAATGACTTAGGGGCCTGTGCTCAGTGCTCTGCCTGTCAGACATCTAGGGCCTTACAGAAAATGGCTCTCTGTGGAGGATTCCGAGAGGGGGACGTGTGGGCAGGGCCAACACCGGCCAACATGTGTTGGTCATGGCTGTTGGCGGTGAGCACTGAGTACTGGAAGCTCAGCTACTCATTCCTCAGCCCCTGCGGAGGCTCCTGAGACACAGGCCTGTGTCCTTGAAACAGGCCCTGAAGGAGAGTGAGAGGTCCCCTCAGGTCACCCAGGGTGAGCTCCAGAGAGGGGAAGATCCACTTGGGCTAAGGAGCTGGGGTGGAGATGGGAGTCAGCAGAGGAGCTAGGAGGACCTTGGAGCTGAGCCACAGAGAGGAGAAGTCCCCCCCTCCTGGGATCCCCCATCCCAGGGGTCCTATCAGGGGCTCAGGCCCTGAGCTCAAGGCCCCCCTGAGGCAGGATCAGACTTTCCACTGCCTAGATTCACACTCACGTGGTCATTTCACCCTGGAGGGAGCAGGTCTGTGTCTGCCTCCTGCAGAGCCAGGGTGGTAGCCAGGCCTCCCCCCGTAGCGCCCTATCTGCTAGCCAGCTGTCTTCCTGTTCTTACTCTTCATTTTATTTTCCATAATTGTTACAGGCTGAAGTTGCACCGAAAATTATTCTTCTGGAAAGCAAATGGCCAAGAGAATCAGGCTTCCTCTCCATCATGGGGTGGGGGGCAGGGAGAACCTGGCTTTGAGCAGCGTGTGTGGGCGTGTGTGTGGGTACCAGTGGCAGGCTGGGCACTGTGGCTGATTCAAGTGAGGTTCCTGGACATGGGAGGCCTGGTCTTTGGGGGAACATTGCCCAGGTAGCTACAGCTCCTGTAAGGCCAAGATCCTCATCGCTTGAGCACACACTGTATACCAGACATTGCACCCTCCGCCTCAAGGTCTGCTTTTCTGGAAAGTTTTCAAATGGCATGGGGGCCGCACTGGCACTTTGCACTCCCTACAGCCATCTGAGTGGTGGCAGGTCCCTTAAGAGCCGGGCCAATGGGAGGGCCTAGATCTTGCTGGGGATGTTTTCCTCAGAAGAGATTAAGGTAATTCTGGCTCACGTGGGATCTCTCTTTGTTACTCACCCTCCTGCCCTGATGCCTCCACCATGATGTGATGTAGCCGGGGTCCCTCACCAGAGCTGGCACTATGCTATTTGGACTTTCAGCCTCAAAAGCTGTGAGCTAAACAACCCTCTTTTCTTTATAAGTTAACTAGCCTCGGGGATTTCGTTATAGTGACAAAAAATGGGCAAACATACCTGATCACCTCCAGACCTTTGCTTAGCTTGTTCCCTTTGAAATATGTTCATCCTCTCCTGTCTGCATTTATCTTTTCCTAGCTGATTCCTCAGTCATAGCCACCTCAAGAGCACATTTTCCAATGTTGGTTTCTCGCTGGGTCAGCTGAGTGCCTGTCTGGTAAGTATTCACATAGTATTTGGTACTATGTTTGTAATACCCATGAACCCTGCTACCCATGTCTGTACCACATGGTAATTATGTTTACTTGGTGGTTTTCCCCAGTCTTCTGTGACGTGCTTGAGATCAAGGTTGTGTCTTATTCGTTTCTCTATCTGAGCCCTTAGCACAGTGCCTGACACAGAGAGAGTTCTCAATATTGAACAAGTGGATGAGAGACTGTTCCTCACTGTTGGCCTGAGCTTACAGAGCAGGAGGTCAAAACAACCAGCAGTTGATCCTGACGTCATGGACCCCAGTAAACTTGTAGGGAGGTGACCAAAACTTGTTTGCATATTTGCCACGGGCAAAGTACATATGATCGAGGGACAGGCAAATACCGAGATACACAATGTCCCTTCCTTGGGGTGTGGGCAGCCTCCTGGGGGAGGGGTGTGTGGCTTCCACAGGGAACTGGGCACTTGGCAACTTGCGTGAATTAACAAGACTCTTTCTTGTACATTTTTTTAGGGGGGAAGGAAAAGTACTCTGCCCCAGGGCTTGGCTTCCTGGGAGTTTCCAGAAACTGATTTTATAGACATTGCCGGGTTCTTCTAGAATGCTAGTCATTGTTTAAAACCAATTTCTGCCAAGGAACAGGACTGGAGGAGTCAGAACTGCAGAGGATCTGTGGATGGATCTGAGAGATGACTGACTCCAACATCCCCCCCGCCACATGAGGGCTCCCAAACCTCCTGTCTCTGCTTGTGGGGACTAATGAACAGGGGCAGGGAGCCCAGCAGACTGGCATCTGTGCAGCCCACCCCCACTTCAGGAAATAATAGAAACAACAAAGTCAACCCCAGTGTCCCCTTCCAGCCACTTTCCAGGGAGTCCTGTGATGGGGACCGCAGCCAGAGGGGTGCTGCTTTCTTTGGATACAGCTGTGACCCTTTATGTGGGCACTGTCCTGCAGGGTTGGACAGCCCCTCCTCAGCTGGTGCTCAGCTGGTCTTCACAGTGACATTGGGAGGTCACAGGGGCCGGGATCCTTTTTACTTGGGGCTTAATCTGCTAAGTAACCAGCCCAGGGCTGCAGAGCAAGGCTGAGCCTGTCTGTCCTGTGGTCTCGCAGCCTGCCCACGGGTCTTCCAAATGTGACTAGACGAGGATGATGCCGTGGACCAGACGGACACTCAGCCTTGTGGCTTAGTCATATGTCTCCAGCATGTTTGTGTGATATTTTTCTAAAGTTTTATCTCCGTTGGAATCATAGCAGTTGTCAGTGTATAAAAACCTTCAGGAATTTCAAATGATGTTAAGATCTTATAATAGGTCCTAGCGAGGTGGACCAGTGTGTATTCTTCAAATAGGTCAAAAGCCTCTCCTGCGAAGGGGTCTGATTATGATGTCACAGGCTGCAGCACGGCAGAGACTCCTGGCCTGGTTTATTCATTCGGCAAACGTTGGTTGAAAGTCCAGGTGGCCCGGGTCTATGCTCAGATCCAGCTGGGCACAGGTTCTTGGTGGTGTGGCCTGGCTCCTGACCCAGGTGTGACATGGTAGTGGCCTTCACCAAGCAGCAGCTGTGGGGGCAGAATCTTGAGCTGTTGGGACAGCGGAATGACAGTGCCTGGGGCTGGTTCAGGAATTTCTCGGCACTCTCCAGGAGTACTTCTGCTTCCAGGACCTCCTCATCTGCCATGCCCACTGTTCATCAGCTTTCTGTTACTATCACAAATAGCCTTGAGATCATCAACTTATTAATGGAACAAGTTTGCTTTGTCTTACGGTGTTAGAGGTTTCAGCCCGTGATGGGTTGGCTCCTGTGCTTTGGGTGAAGCAGGGCATTATGGCAGGAGAATGGGGCAGAGGAAGACCACTTACTTCATGGCCCAGAAAAGAAAGAGGAAGGAAGGACCTAGGGCCCCACATGCCCTTTGAGGACATGACTCTTAGTGACCTAAATACCTCCCTCCAGGCCCCACCTCTTAAAGGGTCCAGTGCCTCCCAATAGCCAGTACTGCCAGGTTGGGAAACAAGCCTGTACCCCATGGACCTTTAGATCCCCTTACTCCAAGCTCCTGGAGAGTGCCCTGGGAGTGGGCAAACTCATCTTGAATCACCAGAGCACAGACCTAGGCTGGTCCCCAAGTAGTCCTCAATCCATGCTCGCTGCATGCACGAGCAAACAACTCACACTTCATTTTACCAAGTCGTGATTCCTGATACTCATTGAACCCTGGGTGCCTAAGGAAGGTCGGGGTCCCCCGGGTACCTTAAGTATGTCAAGCGCAGCCCGTACGCTGATTTTTTTTTTTCCTGTCAAATGTCTCTACCAGTTGCCACCTTCCTCCAGGAATCCTGTGCAACATGACATGCCAGCTGGTGTCGGGGGACATGCTGGGCCGTAGAACCCAGCAGCCAGCAAAAAGACAGAGGACGTTTCCTGTAGGGCATAGTGGACAGAAGTGGGGGTTCTAGTCTTCCTGTGGCCACATACGAGCTGTGTGACGCCGGGCAAGTTCTTAACCTCTGTGTTTCTCTGTGCCCTCCACTTAAAATGGGACCCACAGCCTCTACCTGGCAGGATAGTATGAGGCCATAGATATGCGTATAGAGAAGAGACGCTTCAGGCAGATTCGGATGGTTTCTGCAGCACCAAATGGACCACATCAGAAGAAGACCTGCCCTGACCGTGGAAGAGTACCTATAATATGGAAGATCAATACTTTCTCCAAGACTTGATTAATCTGTGTGGTGCATGGAGGAGTTGGTGGGTGGTTTAAAGAGATTCTACTTCCCTAAGTAGACAGCACCGGATGCCCCAATTTCCACAAATAAAACCCTTTAGTTCTCCCAGGTTTGAACAGTCAAAGGCTGCTTCCCTGGAGATAGGTTGGTGATACTTGTGTGTGTGTGTGTGTGTGTGTGTGTGTTAGGCATTAGAACTTTACTTAAGGAATGTGCATTTGCCAGAGAAGCAAAAGATAAATTGGTTTCCCCCATAAAAAGAGAGTGGCCATGTGAAGATGTGGGAGGGGGAGATGGGAGAGAGAAAACCCCTCCAGGGGTTGTTGGCAACAATTTATATTCTTTAAACATTTTGAAATTAAAAGCAAACTTTGTTGCTGATAATCCCAGGAAATATGGTTTTAAAGTCAGGGGTGGGCTGGTGACACCCGGGGCCTGTCCCTGCCATGGCAGTTCCGCACGGGCAACTCAGTGACGAGTTTTATTGTGCATCTAGTGCCTCCCTGGGCCGCCAACATTTGGAAGTCACTGCTCCTTTAATTCCACCCCCCCCAACACACAGCCCTTGAAGGAGGCACCGTTATACTGATGAGGAAACAGGACAGAAAAGTTCCAACGTGTCCCTAAAGCCACTTGAGAAGGGCCTGGAGCCAGATACTGTACAGAAACCAGGTCAGACCTGTGCGGTCCAAGCAGGCCACCTTTGGTGTTTCTGAGCCGGGGCAGGTTAGTAAGTGTGGCCCTTCAAGTTCAAGACCCACTGGGAAGTGCTTGGGCTTTGCTGGCCTCAGGCAAGACCAGACCTCTGGGGCCAGTCACCAGCCAGTGGGGGGAAGGGACTCTGTCTGCCCTCTTCAGGCAGGCGCCTCGCTGGACCCCAAATGCACATATTTGTGAAGAAGCCTCAGTGTGGCCTTGTGGGATCAGGATCCTGTGTGGCTCGGTGGATGTGTCCGCCTGTGAGCATCCCCAGTGTCCTCACACCCTCCGAGGGGTCTGGGACTCCACGACACTCCCAGGACACTTCTGTGATGTGGGCCACCTGTTGTGAACCTCAGCTTCATTGTGTGGCACCGAGGGAAGAAGGGGAGGGGTGGCACCATCCATGCACCCTGCCTCCCTGCACCTGCTGGGCCCCCTCCTCGCATCCCTCCCTTGGACCTGGCTGGGCTTCATGGCTGGCCTGGCTCAGAGGACGTGGTGCTAGTCATATTCTGGGACCTCGGGGACTCCATCAGTAGGCTGTGCTGGCCTGCTGGGACACTTGCTCTGGGCCAAGATAGCTGTTGTCAGTTGACAAGCCACTGTGAGGGGCCCCACTGGCTGCCCAGGAACTGGGCCGGGTGGAGGGGAGATAGGGATGTCCCACCAGCCAGATGCTCCAGTCAGCCCAGCCTGGAGCCAGGTGGGGTGAGGACATCTTCAGCACAGGGGAGCTTTGGGACAGCTCCAGACGTGGGAATCATCTGTCTGTCAACACAGGAGACCCCAAAACCGTGGGGGAGTAGACTGTTGTTTTAAGCTGTTGAGTTGCGATTGCGCAGAGCTCAATACCCAGATCCCACCTCTCCTGCCCACCTCCAGTCCTGGCCACCACCACCTCTTCCTGAGGCTCCCTCTGCCACTGCCTGCCTGCTTCCCTGTCCCCCTCAACAGTCTCTGACCTCAAGAGCGATCTTAAGCTGGGTGTGGTGGGGCAGGCCTGTCATCCCAGCAGCTCAGGAGGCTGAGGCAGGAGGACCACGAGGTCAAAGCCAGCCTCAGCAACAGCGAGGCCCTAAGCAACTCCATGCGAACCTGACTCTAAACAAACTACCAAATAGGGCTGGGGAGGTTGCTCAGTGGTCAGTGCCCCTGAGTTCAATCCCTGGTACCCCCCACCAAAAAAAAAGAGTGATCTTACATGTCAGCCAGGCACATCTCTCCCTGGCTTCCTTTTATAAAAACCAGCCTCTTGTAACCTGCGCGGGGGCTCCCAGGTTGACCTGCTGTCCTCAATCTCCCCGTCCTTCCCTCAGGCCACCTGTTCCTCTCAGTTCCTCTAAAGACCTTCTTGCTTGTATGCAACTCCGTTGCTCGTCTAGACTGACCACAATGTTCACGCATGTCCCTCGGAAGCCGTGTGCATGAGTGTTCATAGCAGTGCTGTTCTTCACGGCCAGGGTCCCAGGGCCACCAGGGGAGACTGACGCATCATGGAACGCTGTCATGGAGGAGAACAAGAGGACACGGACAGGCCTCATGACCATCATGCGGAGTGAAAGAACCCAGACACGAAGTGCAGACTGTCAGGGTCTGCTGATGACCCCAGGTGACCAGGCCAGGACAGCGTCAGGCCTTGGTGGCAGGAACATAAGAGGGTGTGCTCGGGTTGTACGTGTGTGGTTATTCACTGTGGCGTGATTTCCCAACTAGTCCATTTTCTGGGTGGATGTTCAATAAAGTGGTAGAAAATAACAGGCTGCTCCACCCCTGCCAAATGGCTGCTGGGCCCATTGTTAGGTCCCTCTGCCTTCTCTTGGTCCTTCTCTGGTTAACTCCTCCAGGCTGTTCTGATGTAGCTCTGCCCTGCCTCAGCAGGGAACCCTTCCCTGCTACACCAGTCAGCTCTAGCTGGGTAACAAACATGCCCACAAACGCAGCATAGTGACTTCAAGCAGCCAGCACTAGCAGGTTCGTGGCTGTGTGTGGTGAGTTGATGGGTCTCATGCTGCTGGGAGAAACGTGCACTGGCTTTGAGCAAGTGAGCAACGAAGGCAGGGGATTGTGGCCCGGGGCTCGGCAGGGACACATTCTGTGCAGAGCTTCGTCCATGCTGATCTGATTTAGTGTGTGGTTATGTTGCACTTTATCAATGTCAAAATGAAGATCTGATGAGCTTGGTCTGACGGTCACAGCAGAATATCCAAAGTAGTTACTGTGCCAGGGCCTGGGACAATCACAGGAGATGAGCATGAATTCATTCTTTCCTTCATTTCCCAGAGAAACTTTGACCAAGGGCTTCCCAAGTGCCAGGTTCCACTCAGCCCTGGAATTCAGCAATGAGTAAGGCCAGCTTGAGGGGTGGTGGGCGCTGACAGAGACAGCCCACCCTGCTAAGATGGTAACTCGGTGTCTTACCACAGGCACACAGGTGTTCAGAGTCGTGTGTGTGTGTGTGTGTGTGTGTGTGTGTGTAGGCTCCAATTCCACTGGGGAACAAAGGCAGGAAATGTCCTAAAAGTAAGTACTGTTTTTTGAGCAGAAGCCCTGTCAGGTATTTTCTGTGTGCTCTTCCTAATCTATACGACAAATTATGAGCTCAGCATCCCTATTGTACTATGTAAATGAGAAAAACAGAGGTTCAGAGAAGTTGAGTCACCTGATCAAGGTCACACGGCAAAAGGAAGATGGCCCCAGGTTGACATGCCCCGAAGGTCACAGGCTTCCCAGTCTTGCTCTCTCTGCAGAGGTGGTGAGGCCTGAGTTGCCTTGAAAGAAAAGCAGGTGTTTACCTGGTGGGCAGTGGTCCAGGAGAGGGGAGGGCAGGGGAGGGCCAGCCAGGCAAGCAGAGATGCTTGGTGCCTCTGCCTGGTACCAAGCATGGCCAGGGCCAAGCACACGAGCTGGAGGGTGAGCCTGGGGCACCTGGTGTGGGCTGGGGGGAGGCCATGGGATGCGCAGCAGCAGGGCCATGGTCAGCTGCCTTCCAAATTCAGCTGTCTGGAGCCCACTGTCCCCTAGGCCACCAGTTCCTCAGCTATAGGGTACAGGTCCTATAACCAGACCAGACAGCCATCCCAGTTCAAATCCCAGCTCTGCCACCCATCCCAGACCTTGGGGACATGATGGGACTCACCCAGTAGGTGCCCGGCGTCTTGTGAGCTTGAGGTTAGTCATAAGTGAGGTGGGTTTTAAATGAGGTGGTACAGCCTGAGGACTGTTCCTGGCACATAGTAGGCATGCAGTAAAGCCCCCTCACCGTCCCTTGGCATCTGACGAGCCCTGCCGCCTGGTGTCACCTGGCACAGTACAAAGGCCAGACCCGAGTGAGGGCGGGTCCCGAGGTCTCTAGGGAGCTTGGTATCTCATTTCCGTGGTGGCCTCTGGCCCAGGGGAGCTGTGGCCAGGGTGCCCTTCTTGAGCTTGGTTCTGGCAGAGAGGAAGGACCTACGTGGTCTTGGCAGCCAACCACATTTTGGGGGTGCTGCTTATTTCACCAACAAAAAAGTATTTGCAACATAGGTGACAATTTAGCAAGGCCGTGTTTGAGCCTCACCGTCCTGTGGAGCATGATCTCTCCTGAGGCCACCATGCTCCCTCCTGACACCACGACATGTGCCCACCCAGGGCGTGGTCAGAGGTACAGTGGTGGACCCAGCCTCGGCCAGCGGTTCAGACTGGAGCACGGTCAGTGGGAGGCCAGGGCTCATCTGGGCGGGCCCTGCCCTGCCTGCTCCTGCCGCTCCAGAGGCCTGGATGTGGGAACTGGCCCTGTCACTAACCAGTCCCTGTCCTGACCCAGGCTGGTCACAAGTCCCGGATGGCAGTGGGAAGAGCAGGTGGGAAGGAGGCAGGTTGGGGTCAGTAAGAGGGCAGGACAGCAGGGGCCCAGCCCGATCCCTGCCTAATTTGCTGTGAGACCCTGAAATCCCTCTGCTCTTGAGCAGGGGACTCATCTCTTTCCTGAACAGGACATCCATGGGGATGTGGCCACTCTCTGTCACAGGAGCGTCGTCTGCCCCGGGGCTGTGTCATTCCAGAAAGCACCCGCCAGATCGAAGACAGTCCTGGTCCTGTCAGCTGCCCTCCATCTGCCCCTGCCCAGGCTGGAACTTGACCTCCAGGCCCCACACTCATGGGGAGGGACCCTGCTCCTGCCCGGCACCCCCAGCAGGAGAACCTCTTCCCGCTCCTCCACCTCAAGAACCCAGCGCCACTGACAGAGTGGAGCAGGGCCTTGCAGACTGACCTGGCCGAGCCCCGGTTCTGCCTCTTCCCGGCAGGATGGTGGTGTGATGATGGACAGGCCTTCCCAGAGCATCCTGTCCCACCGTACACCTGCCCTGGATTTCTCATGGCTCAGTTGAGATGATGGGGGGACACAACATGGGCAGCAGATGGGGAGCTGCTTGACCATGCTGACCAGGAGGACGGGTGGGTGGGAAGTTGCTTGATTTGGGAGGGAACTGGAGGGTCCAGGGAGCAGGAAAGGGAGCTCAGACGCTCAGGCCAAAACGAGAGCAATGGGTTTGGAAGGACGCACAGGCCCCCCAGCTGCCCAGATGCTCCCCTGTCCTCTGCCCAAGAAGCGCCCCCGTTTTCCCAGGATTTCCCCTCCTCCCCTCTCCCTCCCTCTCCCCGGGTTCATTCTTTCCTGTCCTCTCCTGACCTCCCTCACCAACGCTCATCAGCACCTGCTGGTACCAGGCACTGTGCTGGGCACGGGTGAGCCCACACCGGTCCACACATACGCAGTGTCCGGGGAAGCAGGAGAGAAAGATAAGGACAGTTCAGCATGGAATCCACCCACCACAGTGGGGTACGCACCATGGGGAGAAGGGCAGGGGCTGTGGTTCTCTCTTGGCCACATGACTTACTTCAGCCAATGGACACATATGGGGGCCTAAAAAGGGACACATATGGGGGCCTAAAAAGGGACACATATGGGGGCCTAAAAAGCCCTTGTGCATGCAGAGTTCTGTCCACTTTGGTGGCTTTTGGGATTCTGAGACCATCAGGTGAAGAGCCCAAGTGAGCTGCAGGAGAGGCCACCTGACGTGCCCAAGTTGCAGATGCCAGCTGTGCACACGGAGGCCATGCCGGGTCACCCCACCCGTGCACATGTGCGAGTCCCTCTTCCTACCCAGCAGCAGCAGCAGCAGCAGGTCTTTGGTAAGGAAATCAGCACAGACCTCACCACCCTGGAAGAGTGGACCTCCACCAAAGGTCCCACTTTGCTTTTACAGCTAGCGATTTGCACGCACCCACGCTTGCTCCGTTACTGAGGATGCACACTTGTGACTAGCACACGGGAGCACATCACGCGAGGGGACTCTGTGGTTCATCATATACCCCAAGGTTTTAGTGTTTAGGGCCTCAGTTCCAGAAAAATCTAGAGCCCCTTTCCTGACCACAGTCCCGTACTAATGGGCTCCTCCTGCGCAGGGTGCCTTTGCCAGCACCACCCCAGGCTCTGTGGAGGGACAGAGGTCACCACTCAGCGGCAAAGGCTGACTCTCCCAGCTGCAGATGTCCTGAGAAAGGGCGACCTCTTCCAGCCAGGCCATGTGGCCACAGCTTGGTCACACTCCCCATTAAAATCCATGTCCCTCCTAATCAGCAATGACCAGGGATTGTTTCTTAAATGCTGCTAAATAGAGTGACGGATCCCAGGCGAGGAGGCAGGGGTCTTGCTAATTCTCCTCCACGTTGTTCCTCAGCCCGTAAGGGTTTCTGGCAGCAGCTGCCGGTGAGAAGATCTGCTTCCTGCGGGTGGCGGATGGGCCTCTGGGAACCTAGCGCTCTGCGCACGCTGTCTGTGAATTCCCTTTGATTGTACACGTCCCGTGGCCTTCAGAACCATTATTTTTAAAGAAAAGCAAAAATTAAATCCTCATACTTCTCTGGAAGAGCAGGAGGGAGGCCATGTCCCAGCCTCTGGTGTCTTGTTCACCCCCAAATGACTTCAAGTGAATCCAAGTAATTCAACTCAGAGACAAAGCAGACCATGTGTAGGACCTGGAGAGCGTAAGGCACCTGAGGAATTCCACAGGGCCCCACGGAGGGCTGGTGGCCCCAGAGGACTCTGCTTGCTGGGATTGGACTTCAGCCCCTGAACTGAGTTGACCCTCTGGTGCCCACAACAGTGGAAAATTTTAGCTTTCCTAAGGTGTTGCTCCCAAGAGCACCAGTGGGGACTAAATGACAACGAACGCCCCTCTTCCCTCGGGGAAGGGAACACCTCTGGGCTCAGACCAGCAGCCTCAGACATCTAGTCCTTGTCCGGTTCCAACTTCAGGACCACACAGTCCTGGACCCAAGGGAGGCTCTCACTGCACGAGGGACACCTTACAGGCGGGACCTTCTGCCCTTAGACAGGCACACACTGGCCCCAGATCCGCGCCATGATACAGATCATTGTCTCCACTCCACAGAGGAGACTGAGTCCCCACAGAAGGAAAGCATCTTGACTTTTCCTGCTTGACACCGATCCCCACTCCTCTGAAACAAGAATCCTGACTTTGATTGGAGGAATGGCCTCTTCTTTAGTTTAACTGGTGGGACTGTCAATCCAAGAGCCAAGAGGTGAATCTGGGACCCAGCTCAGCTTAGCAAAGGCTCTCCCTCCATCCCCAGAGGCTCCATCTCTAGCAGAGGAACAGAAGCACCAACAAGGGCAGAGGCTGATTGGTCCCGGACAAGGATGTAGAAGGAGTGGAAGACCCTCCTGCAGGACCCTGTGCCGGCCTCCTCCCCTGCCCCACCCTCTGTCCCAGGCAGCCTTATCCTGCCTTCGGAGCCTGCTCCCACTGAGACGCTCTTGGGCCTGCCCTTCCCTGGTAAGTTAACCAGATCGGTTTCCGTGGCACACACCCACCAAACTCTGACCCAGGAAGTGATTGCCTAGGGTCATCACGCTGATGAGGGGCAGAGTCAAGATGAGGATCTACAACACCAGGCTCGCAGGCCTGAGCTGGTCCCACGGTGCCACTGGACTGGCCTGGGGGTGGCCTGCCACAGGCAGAGCCTTCTGAGTGGGCTGTGGGCATCAGCAAAGGCCTGGTGACGAGAACACACTGGCTGTGGCGCCCGCGTGGAGTCCCTGTGTTGGAGCTGAGCTTGGAATCCATCCCGCAGAGGCTCAGTACAGAAGCTGTGTGGGACCACGCGCCTTCTTTGGATGTCACTAATGGGATAACTTGATTTTCCTGTCAGCAAACTACTCTTGCTATTTTAGCCTTCAATCCATCACATATTTTTTTAAAGCAAAGGCAGAGGAATTCCTGAAGCCAGCTCCTTGTTTACTTAATTAGGTGCCATATTGACTGGATCCCACGGTCTGTGAGGGGTGAGTTCCCTCCCATCCCTCCTGCACAGACTTGAGGGGTGTGAGGGAACAGAGGCCCGGCTGGGGGTCCTGGTGTCTGCTGGGGGTCTCATGGCAGCCCATGTCACTCTGGGGTCACCGCCAGGCTCCAGACACCAGCAGGGCACTTGAGCTTGGCTCCGGGTCCTGCTTCCTGCCAAAGTCCCCTTTGCTTTGTTCCCTTCCCCAAAACGAGGGCCTCCCCCTGACACATCGATTAGGGTGGTGGCCTCTGAGTGGCGTCCAGATGGGCACCTCTGCTAAGACCTGGCTGTGGCCGGTGTGATGCGGAGCCCTAGTGCCACGGTGAGTAGCTGCTGGCCTCCGCCTTCGTGGTTTTCAAGGCCCTCTGCGTCTTTGTTCCCAGAGACATTTCCCAGACTCCCCTCCGCTTGTCACGGGGCCAGAAGTCTGCCCTGAAGTCTCTATCGTGATAAGTGTAGCCCCTTGGCATTCTCTGCCCTCCCGCCAGTCCTGCCGTGGGCCACCTCACACCCGTGTCAGAAGTGGCCCTCTCCCGGCCACAACTGCAGCCAATTTTCAGTAATTGGTGGCATTTGCCGGGGAATTCCTGCCTGTCGCAGTGGCGGCACAAAGCCACTTTGATCTCCACCCGTCTCCATGAGACACAAAATACTGTTGTCATCTTCAATTACTCCAAGGGACAGAGTGGCCTTGACCTTGCCTCCAGACGTCCTCGGCCCACAGAGGCACCAGCTGCCATGGAGGAAGCCTGGGCCCTGGGCGAGGGAGGCGAGGGACACTATGGCACAGGCGGCTGCAGAGCTGGGGCTTGGGGGCCTGCGTGAGCAGCCCTGAGTAGTGCAGGCCACCGGCTCCCCCTCTGTGCCAGGCACGTCTCTGCTCTCGGCAGCTCCTCTGCAGTGTCATGGAGGAGGACACTGGGGCCCAAAGATAGTCGCGCAGCAGGTAAAGGTGCCAGGGGAGTGGGAGGTTGAAGCCCAGGCCTGTCCGGCTCAGACTCAGCGGCCTCCTCGGCGTCCAGCCCCCGGATCTGTGCGCGAGATGCCAGCTCCCCGTCTCCCACCAGCTCCCTGAGGACGGAAATCGGATCTCCTCCTCCCAGCCTAGTGCAGAGCCGGTGCCCTCAGCCCAGCGCCAGCCCGTGCTGTCAGTTCCTCTGTCTTTGCTGTCCTCGGTGGTCTCGTCCAAGGTCAGGGCTTTGATACATTCGCTCTGCACTGACCATGCTCACGTTGACATCTCCGAGATCCGGCCGCCTGCTTGACATCTGGCAGGACTTCCTTCCCGGTCTGACCTCCTGGCTCCCCCAGCACCAGCTCCCACAGTCTTCTAGATCTTGGGGTCTGGGCGTCTCTTCCTGCAGTCACTCGGGCCACACACCTCGGGTCCTTCTCGTCTTTCTTCATTTCTCTCCCATTGCATCTTCGCTCCAGAGGGCGTCCGCTCAGCCCAACAACAAAACCCATGATCCCACCGCTTGTCCCCACCTTTGCTGCTGCTGCGTCTCTCTCTGGGCTGGTGCCTAGCTTCCTGCCCGGCCTCGCTCCCTGCTGCAGTTAAGCTGATCCCGCAGCTGGATGGATCCAGTTAACAGTTACACGCTGCTGCTTTTCTGCTCCAGTGCAAAGGTTGCACCTTCTCTCCCCTGGGGGTGTGTGCACTGAGGTCCTTGACACTGGGCCTGTCGTCCATGAGAGGAGACTGCTGGGTCCACGGAATGCTAAAGGACCCTCGCGTGGCCACGGAAGCAGGAGATTTCACTTCCCCCAGAGGAGGAGTCCTTGTTGCCAACTGTGAACCTGGGTCTACCTGTTGTGTTGTCCTGAGGCCTGCAGACGGTGCCTGCCACACCGTGAGCTCCAGCCACGCACCCGCTCAGCCACCAAACCTTCCCTACATCCCCGACTGCAGGCCCTGGGCAGGTTCCCAGATGTAGCCTGGGACTTGGCATTGTCATATTCTGCCATTAGGAAGTGCCCTCGCCCGGGGGATGGACAGCGAGACAGACCAGAGGCTCCTGGGAGCAGCACCAGGATTATTATTTTTCCTTATCATTAACAATAAGTAACTGTGCCAGCTTCTTCCTCATCCCTCAGCACAGACTCAACGATGAGATGGTTTTTAGAATGGGCGTGAATTAAGGAGGGTCCCTGTCCAGCTGCAAAGAGCTCAAGTCCACAGAGGTCAGCTGCCCCAGCCCCCTTCCTGGGCTCTGGGTCCCACGGGTGTCCGTGGATGATCTCACTCCCCGAAACCCCGGGATCCTGCAGGTGCTATGGTCCTGCTCACAGACCCAGAGTGGGGACGCCACATGCTCATAGATCACAGCCAGCTTCGGGCAGAATTAAGACTGGACCGGGTCTGTCTGTCACCAAAGTGCCTTGCTCTTAGCTGCTACGTGAGGCCACCAGCCTGGGAGAATCACAGAGCCCCCAGGGATGACTTGAGGGTCTCCTTCCCTCTGGGCTGACCACAACCCTCTCGCAGGCCCAGGCTGGTGTTGCTGACCTCATTGTTTGCTCTCTGGGTTTGTCCTGCTGCTGCCCTGTCTGCTGTGCAGGGCCACCCTCGGGTGGGGTGAGCTGGCACACACCCAGAGACCTTTGCCGCTCAGAAAGTTATTTGATGAGAAAATTTCTGCATCTCTCTTGTCCTCTGGCCAAAGACTTCTGTGTGCATCCCTCTGCAGCCGCTGGGCTAGGTCCTGGTAGAAGCCAAGGCCATTTCTATTCTCTCCAAGTCTGTTCCCTCTAAATATTTCTAGCGCCATTTCCTCTTTCCCTTTTTAAAATTATTTATCTCCTTAACTCTGTCTACACCTCTATTTATAGGTGTATGTAGGTGTTTTCTCCTTCCCTTATTTAAGCATTTCAAGAGGAAACTTTATTCTGAAGTCAAAAAGGAAGAATTGTCTTATTTATCCACCTAAGATCCGGAGAATAATCCCCAGACAGCGCTTCAGGTTCAATGTGAAGCTTCCACAAAGTCAGATTCCCGACTCAGGAGCCCTTCGGGGGACTTAAAGCTGGTTCTGAGGCCCACCAGCTCTGTGAGGTGCCCCCACCCCGTGCAGGGGGGCAGTGGCTTCAAGACCAGACAGATGGGCAGGGGGTCAAATTCCTGCTCTGCCTGGGTAAATAGGAATGAAGGAGTTGTTTACCCGGCCAGCTCTTGAAGGTCAGGAGCCCACGCAGAGCTCAGCACAGAGGTGGACACCCGGGCGGAACTCAACCCGGTCTTGGGCTGTGGTCAGACTTGGGTAAGATCTGGTGTGTGGGCGGAGCAGGCCAACAGCTGGGGCCCCAAGGAGGCCGCTCTGCCTCCGCCTGGGGCCTGTTCCCTTGCTGGGAGAGTCCAGGAAGAGACGCCTGGGGAAAGTGAGCGTCTACGGACAGGACCTCTGTACCTCATTATCTTCACAGGGGCACAGCTTTCCCAGGGGCTGGTGGGTCAACCTCCTCAAGTTTCTCTGTTTTAGCTTTTTTCCCTTCCACCAAACTAACACTGGGTCGTTTTGTGTGTCTGTGCCAGCGTCCCCTTGGTAGGCAGGGGAGAGGACACAGGTGGGTTTGTCCAATCAACAAATACTTATTGAACTCCCCAGATGAACTGGGCACTGTGCTAGGCACAGGGGGTGCAAATGCACGAGATAAAGTATCTGGCTCTGTGGAGCTTGCATCCTCTTATGGAAGGCTGAATAAACAGATGAACAGTTCATAAAACGTCATGTAGCAGTAAGCAGTATGAAGAAATATAAAGCAGGACAAGAGGAGGTAGGGAAAGGTGGGGGACAGACGGTGCTATTTTAGATATGGCGGTTGGAGAAGGACCCCGAAGAAGGGGCATTTGAACAAGGACTTGAGTGAGAGCATGTGAACTCTGGAAGAAAAGCTTTGGGGGCAGAAGTAACAACAAATATAAAGACGCTCAGGTGGTGTATTAGTCAGCTAGTGCCATCATGATGCTGCATAACAACACCCCCAAACTTGTCTCAGGACAATTATGTATTCTTGATGCTGCTCTGCAGCTCAGCTAGAGGTTGGCTGGTACAGGGTGGGCTCAGTGGGGTTGCCTTTAAACTGCACATCTATGTCTCTCATCCTCTTTGGATCAGCAGGCCAGGGAGGGCATGTTCTTAAGTTGGAGCTGGAAAGATATAGGACAGGCAGAGCATGGCGAGCCACCTTAGGGCCCAGCCGGGAACGGAACCCCAGGGCTCTCTCCACATTCCATTGACAAGAACCCACCACATGAGCAAGCTTGCCATTAGTGGGCTGGAGAAATGTCCTCTCCACCTGGTGGCGGGGGGTGAGAAGAACTGGGAGCCTCAGTGCCCTGTCCACATGCTGGAACCAGCTCTGTGTGCCGAAGCATCGGCAATAGCCAGGACGGCCAGAGGGAGCAAGGGAGGTGGACACCGACAGCAGGAGAGGTCAGGGACCTGGGTGGGGTCCCTATTATGTCCTCCATAAAACCTGGGCTTATCTGACTGTGATGGGAAGCCCTGGAGGGAGTTCTTCTTAGCACATATATAAAGTGCACAGTCTTACGTATGCAGATGTTCCTCAATATACGATGGTTCAACTTGTGATTTTCCAATAGCATGAAAGTAATTTGTGTTCCATAGAAACCGTACTTTAAATTTTGAATTTGGATCTTTTGCGGGGCTAGCAGTTGATATGTGGTCAGATCCTCTCTCAATGCTGGGCAGAGGCAGTAAGCGCAGCTCCCAGGCAGCCACACCACCGACTCTCTGGTGCGCTTCGAGGCTGAGCTGTGTGCTCTGCAGGTGCAAGGAAGGCATTTGTGATATTTTCAACCTGTGATGGGTTTATTGGGACAACACTTTCATAAGCCAAGGAGCATCTGTTAGCTCCATGGTAAGTTTTGCAAAAGGAAAAGTTAGTTTTGCCTATTTTTGAACTTTATATAGATGTAATTGGGCAATAGCTATTCTTTTCTCTTGTTTCCTTTCGATGAACTTTATGTGAGAGTCATCCATGACCCTACAGGGAGCGCCCTCCCCTTGTGACTTAGTATTGCATTTTACTGCTGGATCTCAGTTTACTTCACACGCGCGCGCACACACACACAGAGCTCACTCTGTATGTAGAACAAATTATCTTCTCCAACTCTATGCCTTACCTTTTGACTCTATTAAAGGTTTTTCAGGGAACAGAAGTTCTTAATGTTCAATTTATCAATCTTTTCTTTATAGTTACTGTCTTTTGTATTTGGTTAAATACATCTTTACTTACTCAAGGATAATGAAGATATTATTTGCCCATGTTTTCCTCTATAAACATTTTTAAATTTTCGACATTTAATGACTTGTATAATATAAGAACATTTTTACATATCAATGCAAAGTCATGGGAAGAAACAGAATTGGAAATTGTTGGTCACGGGGTACAAAGTTTTCAGCCAGGAGGAATGAGTTTTTAAGATCTATTGTACAGTAGAGTGACCCTAGTTCATAATAATGTATATTTCAAAATAACTAAGAAAATTTCAAATGTCTCACCACAAAAAAACGGGTCAGTGAGATGATGGAAATGTTAATTAACTTGATTTAATTATATTGTATACCTACATTAAAAGATCACATCATACCCATTGTATACAGTTATGATTTTTCAATTTAAAATAAGGTTAATAAAAAAGAAAAAATAGACAAACCAATTTTTCCATGAAGAAAATAATTAAATAGACGTTCACAAAAAATGATATACAAATAGCACTGAGCACATGAAAGGTGCTTCACATCATTAGACATGCAAATTCAACTATATTAGAACTCATTTCACTTCCACCAGAAGGATTAACATTAAGCAGAACATAGAAAACACCAAGTGTTCTTGGGGATGGGCAACCACTGCATTTGAATATAATCCATTTGGAAAGTTTTTGTGGTTTCTACTGAAGCCAACATACATACATACTCTGTCAATGTATGCACTGGGTGGGCCCAGTTGGAGGGTCCCCCTTTAGAATAGTTGAGAACATAACAGTTGGAGAAAGAATAAGAACACTTTGCAGACTGAAAGAGACTGACAAGAAATAACAATGAAATGTAATTTGATGTTTATTTTAAAAAAATATTTTAGGTGTAGTTGGACACAATGCCTTTATTTTATTTACTTTTTTGTATGTGGTGCTGAGGATCAAACCCAGGGCCTCACACATGCTAGGCAAGCGCTCTACTGCTGAGCTACAACCCCAGCCCGTAATTTGATGTTTATTATGATCAGAATCCATTGTGAGTTTCTTTACTTCTTTTACAAACTTATTTTTTCTTGTCCTATTGCATTGGCTCAGATATCACCTGAGAGTTTTAAACAGAGAATAGACATGATATGATTTGTCATCTTAAAGGATCACCCAGGCTCCTGTTTGAAGAACAAATGGGACAGGGTGTGGCAGCAAGGACAGACTTGGTTTGACTCCAGAGATATTTTGAAGGCATTGCCAATGAAATTTTCCAACATTGATATGAGAAGGACAAGGAGGAGGTAAGAATGATGGTGTGAGGCTGTTGGTTTAAACATTTGGATGAACAGTGTTGTTGTCTTCTGAGCTGGGTAAGGCAGGAGGGCTGGATCAGCTTAGTGGTAAGGTAAACAGAGGGAACCAAACCAAGAGTTCAAAGTTCGAGACTTCCAAGAAGAGGGAGGGGCCAAACAGGCAGTTAGCTATGTGAATCTGAAGCTAGAAATAGGCTCATCAGTGTCCAAATGATGCTTAATGCCTCGAGAATGGGCAATATCACTAAGGGAGTGGTGAGAGAAGGGGAGAGGATGGAAGGGAAGGGGCGAGGATTGAGTGAGGGAGACGTGGAATGAGCAGCCAGCTAAGTAGGAGGGAAGCCAGGAAAGCACCATGTCCCCCAGAGTAAGTGAAGAATGTGTTTCAAGACGGAGGAAATAGCAATCCACTGTTAAGGCTGTCAGGAAGATGGGGATGAAAACTGACCGCTGGATCGGGCAAATTGGAAGTTCACGGCCATTGGCTCAAGTGAGATGGGGAAAGGAACTCCCTTCATAAGCTGCCAGAGGGGAGCACGCACAGCTCAGGGCTCCTGGTTAGTGACTATCACTCCACTGGGAACAGGTGTCTGGCAACCCCCGTGGCCATGTCAGTGCCCGAGCCTGGTTCAAAGTCATGCATGTATTTGTCTGGGGGCACATGACAGCAGGCGAAGGTGGACAGAAAGGGGTGAGCACCCGGAAGGAGGCCTGGGGGAGGAGGGGTGGCTCCACCTGGGGCCACAGGGCGGAGGAAGGGTGAGATCCTCCAGATGGGGAGTGGGCTGGGAGGGCCTCAGGGCCATGAAACAGCCCCAGGAAGCCCCGGCCCTGGAGGCTCAGGGAGAGCCCAGCCTGGGGTGACATGGGGACCTTGGCAGGGATGAGCACGCTGCCAGCGTTTATTTAGGAGGTTGAATGACGGACGTTTATTGAGGGCCTTTAAGTGTAAAGAGTGTTTTCTCTTGCAGTGTTTGGGGGCAGCTATCTGGGTCCCAGCGTGTGCCCAGGCCCTGAGGTGACAGCTGCTTGAACAGACTCCCACACCCTGCAGCCATGCCAGATCCCCTGGGTGGAGTTTGCAAAGGAGGGGGCTGGAAGCTGGATTGTCACCTTTATCTGATACCACAGCAGACCACGAAGGACAAGAGAGCTGGAAGGTGAGAGATGCACCCTGGGGTGGGGATTGGAGAAGAGAATGTGCAGGAAGTCGCCCACATTTCCACTTCCAAAACGAAGTTTCACGCAGGTGAAGAGAAAAAGCCAAAGGAACCAAAACTAAGACAGGCTCAGAGGCAGAGGGTGGGGCATCCAGGAGCCCAAGTCCCTGGGAGACAGAGACAGGAGACTGTCACCTGTTCCTCCTGGGGAGCAGCACCAGAGGGGGTGGAGGCAGGAGCTGGGGAGACAGGGCGGCAGCGGGAACCCCAGGGCTGCAGCTCCTCAGCGCCCCACCTCAGGCTCCAGGGTGGGGCTGGGTGCAGGCTGCCTTCCAGCTCCTTCCCCATCCCACTGGGACACCCTGGGACACCGCTCTGGCCTTAGACATCGATTCAGACACTGACAAAGGTTTGGAGAGAAGCCCACCCTGAGAACTCGCCAGCCCGAGACCTGCTCTGGGCCTCTTCTCAGCAGAGGCCACCGCCCCAGGCCTGCTCGGCCTGCACTCCAGGAAATGGCCCTCGGATTCTAAGAGGCAGCTCTTATTTGTTTACCATTTACCTGGCCTCACCTGGCTCCAGGGACGTTTACAAGTGTCTATCATATGGAAAAAAAAAATTACAACGAATTTCCACCTCCTCCTCCCCACCAGAGAGCAGCAGCTAAATTCTGAGCAGCCCCATGGAGTTAGGATGGGGATTTGGGCAGGGCTGGGGGCCCCGCTAGGCCCATTACTGTGGGTCCTTGGGCAAGTGGCTACTTCCCTGTCATGGAGAGTTTTTCCCTTGTCAAAGGGACCTGTGAGGTCTTAGAAGGTGACACAGGATCGTCCATGAGAGAGGGCTACATGTGGTCAAGGGCAGACGGCGGTGAAGACGTGGATATGGTTCTGCACCTACAAACGGCTCCCTCTCCTGCTAGTTTATGAATCCTCCCACCATCAGGTCAAGGAGAATGGATTCTGCGCTGGGTGGGGTGGAGAGATGCAGTGTGGGCAAGCAGGTGTGCTGGGGACCCTGGAGGCTGGCTGCTGTCCTGTCAAAGCTGCTCCTTGATCCCCAGGGGCCAGATGGTTAAAAGTGGCTGGGCTGGTGATGGCCACACTCAGGGCAGGTCTGACCACCAGCCTGTCAGGAGCCCCAGGTGCTGGAAATACCCTCTCTCCTGCAGCCCGCCCATGCCTGGGGCTGAACGCTGCAGGTGTCCCATGCCCTGTCCCCACTCCAGCAGCTGGCAGGTGACAGGCCAGGATTTCGAGCCTGCTCATCTCTGGTGCCAGGTGATAGGCACCCTCCCTCCCAGTCACCATGTGAACAGGACACCAGGCAGGGGGAGGAGGAAGTGCTGGTGTCCACTGACCTCCTGTGCAGACGCCCATCCAGGCTCAGCTGCCACCATCATGTGTTGCTCAGATAACTGACACGGCTTTGAAAACATTTGCCACTTTATTTGGGGTGGGGGGGTACCAGAGACGGAACTCAGGGGCACTCGACCGCTGAGCCACATCCCAGCCGTATTTTGTATTTTATTTAGAGACAGGGTCTCACTGAGTTGTTTAGTGCCTCACAGTTGCTGAGGCTGGCTTTGAACTCGAGATCCTCCTGCCTCAGCCTCCCGGGCTGCTGGGATGACAGGTGTGAGCCACAGAACCTGGCCAACATTCGCCACTTTTAAGGTCCTTTTGCTTAAAGGATTTTCTAGATCATACTGTACATGGTCCTATCTCCTCCACAGAATATAAACAGCTCCCAAGTTTATATAATAAACTAAAGCAAAGATGCTGCATTCAAATAATATCAACAAATCTGATTTCTCCATAGAAACAAGGACACAATGATGAGCTGTATCTCTGGCCAAGGACCCAAGGCCCAGGTGTGTTTTTGTTGTTGTATGTTGTTATTGTTGTTGTTGTTTGTTTGTTGAGGATACATACTTTGTTTATTTTCTCAGATTAAATAGCCAACTTTAAAAATGATCCCAAGGCCCAAGTTTTAATAAAAATGAACATAAATGATCAAACTTAAATGAACTGTGAACTAATGGAATGAGCTGTTGTGCCCTCCGACTTAGCACAGGGCCTGAACCCTAGTAGATGCTCGTGAACCTTTGTGGAACTGGTGAAGGAATAAAGATCTACAAGAGTGTTCAAAGTGCTAAAATAAAATAGGACAGCAAACAATGCCACGTGTTGCTAGATTTCCCCAGGGGAGGGGCAGGGAGCCTGGTTTCACACTTTCTATTTCTTCTCGAGTCAGTTTTAGTAGGTTGCGTTTTTCCAAGTGATTCACCCATTTCATCCAAGTTGTCACATGGACTGTGTGACGTCATCTGTTATGGCTCATGGCACCTGCAGGAGGTTTTGCCTTCGATCCTGTGTTAGCGAGTGTCAGCTCATCAGTTTAGCTGGGCTTTATGTTTTATTAGTTTGTTCCAGGAAACAACCGCTGGCCTTATTGATTTCTGTTGTGGTTTGTGTGTCTATTCTATTGATCTCTACGCACCTTTATAATTAACCTTTTACTAAAGTTTGATTTGCCCTTCCCCCCCAGTTTTTATTGTGAATGGTTAGATTATTGATTTGAAAGCTTTATTTTTTATATGAGCATCTAAAGGTAAATGTTTCCCCCTGAAGAGTTTTAGCCACATCCTACACTATAGGATCTTATTTTTATTTATTGGCAGAGATGTGGCTGCTGGGGATTGAGCCCAGCTTCCCCTATAACTTTAATATGTTATCATTCTGTTTAAAATAATTTCTAATTCCCTCTATGATTTCTTCTTTGACCCATGGATTATTTAGAAGTGTGAAGCAAAATACTAAAATCGTAAATCAGGAAGGATCTGAACTGATGCTGGGTTGATTGACCCCATAAACTTTGAAATTACTGATCCTAACTCTATTTACAATTTCGAGTTTTTGTTCATCAGAAATTTTTCTGCTTTAATTTTGATTTTTTTTAACACTTTCTCCTGCCCCCTTAGGTTCTGCACCCAAGGCAAGTGCCTCCCAGCCCTTACCACAGAGCACCGCAGCACGTCAGTGTGATGGGGGCTCCTGAGTCTCCCCGTTAGTCCTGTTGGCGTGGGTCTCACTTGTGTGGAAGTGCTCACACACACACACACACGCACTCACACGTGCACACACACGCATGTGCACGTTTTGGACTGTTGTTCTTATTTTTCTAAGTGAACTGCTCCTGGTCCCCTTCTGGAACGTTCCCCTGATCCCTACCTTGACGTCATGTTCACACTAGACCTTGCACACACTTCTGTCACGGTCCTCCTGTCATTCTGATTCAGATGTTCTCTTTGTTGTAGCGGAAGCTCTCTGGTTGGCAGCACACAGTCAGGCCTTGCTTTACTTTTCTACAGTTTGATCCAGCTGGATGGCTGGTCCTTAGTCAGTGTGGAACAGCTGAGTGACCGTCGATGTGGCAGGACGCACGCCTCGTTTCCTGGTGACCTCTTCTTTCCTTTCCTCGTTGGTTTGCCTTCTTGCTGGGCTTCCTTTGGGGGTGACCGCTGTGCTCACTTCTTTCTGTCCTGGCTTTCTAGCCGTCCGTTTGCGTTCCCTGCAGTGACGACTCCAGGTGTGACGATAGGCAGCCTGACGCACCTCCCTCACCCTGACTTCCTCTCCCATCCTGTCGTGGGAGATGCAAAACTAGAGTGCCTTTCGTCCGCTTATCCTCTCTTGTCCCCTGGGCTTTTTATTTCTACATAAATGATAAACCCTATACTCTTCAAAAAAAATGTTCTGCTTTAAGTTCTTAACTGTCTTTTAAAGACATTAAGAAAAAGTGTCCATTTCCGTTTCCAGCACAGTCACCGTCCCCAGGCCTTTCCTCCTTGAAGTCAGCATTTCCATGTTCCTCTTTCTCTCCTCCCTCCCTCCCTCCCTTCTTTTCCTCCTTTATTTATTCCAATACTAGGAATTGAACCCAAGGGCATTCACCCCTGAGCTACACCCCCAGCCCTTTTATTTTTTTTATTTTGAGTCAGAGTCTTGCTAAGTTGCTGAGGCTGACCTCAAAAGTGATCCTCCTGCCTCAGCCTCCCAAGCTGCTGGGCCACCACACCTGCTTCTGTTATATTTTCATGTTTACTGATGACCATTTCCAATCTGTTTTAAGCCTACCCAATAAATTTTTACAGCTTTATTGATGTATAATTGACATGTAATGAATGATACATATTTAAAGTATAAGCTTTGAGGAATTCAGGCACATGTACAACCATAAAAATATCATCGCAATTAAGATAATGAATTTATTCATCTTCCCAAAAATGGATTCCCTGTACTACTTTAAATCCATTCCTCTCGCTCTTCAGTTCCAACTAGCAAATAAGCTGCTTCCTGTCCCTGTAGATTAGTTTGCATTTTTTAGGACTTCATAAGATTAAAACAGCATCGAAAATGGCTCTTCTTTTCTTTCGGCTCCCTTTCTGACGACATGATGATGAAGTACCTTAGCTGTGTTGTTGCCTTTTCTTATCGCTGAATAGCACTCTGTCACACAGAGGTGACAGTTTTTTAATCCACTCATCTGTTGATGGACACTGGATTGTTTCCAGTTTTTGACTATCACAAATGAACCTGCTATGATGATCGTGTATTGATCTTGGTGTGGAAATATGCTTGAATTTCTTTTGTGTAACTATGTAGGAAGGGACTGGCTGGACCTATGCAGGTGTGTGTTTAGCTCTTTAAGGAACCACCAAACCATTTTCAAAGCAGCAGTACCATTTTACATTCCCGCCAGCAGTTCCCAATCCCAAACTCCACCTCCTTGGCAACACTTGGCCTAGTCAGCCTTTTTAAAGGAGCAAAGCGTGCCAGAGTGATAAACGTGTGTGTAAATATAAAATACATTTTTTTTTCTTTCAAAAAAATCCCTGTAAAAGCGCATCCTTCCGTTTTCTGTTACTATCGCGGAATACCCGAAGCTGGGACTTACAAAGAAAAGAGGTTTGTTTAGCTGGCAGGGCTGGGGGACCAAGGACAGAGCCCCAGCAGCAGGTCAACCCTGGTGAGGACCTTGTCATAGTGGGGTCACAGTGGCCGATTGGGTGGGGGAGAGACTGCAGCAGCAGGTCAGAAGCCAAGAGCAGGGGAGGGGCCAGGCTTGTTAGTGAGAGCCAACCAGGGTCCCAGGAGAGCTCCCTTAGCTCCCTCCGAGGGGAGTGTGCCAGTGGCCTAAGGCCTCCCACCAGACTCCGCCTCTTAAAGGCCCCACTGTCTCCCAACATGACCCCCCTGGGAACCAAGCTCCCACACAGGAGCCTTCAGGGACCAGCCACATTCACCCCATCACGGAGAGATAACTGACGGTTTAAAGTAAAAATGCTAGCAAGATATTTTGGGGTTATTATGTATATTGTTAAATATATACAAAGCTCTGTGGAGTTAGCATAAAGGCCAGGAGAGGAAGGAGGCATTGTGCTGTACGGTTCCCACACGTCCATCATGCAAGAGCGACCCCTGAAGAAGAGCAGAGAGGTGCAGCTAAGGGGCCACAGGAGGTAAAATGGAACCAGAGAAATAACCCAAAGAACTCAGAGCAAGAGGGAAAAGGGACCAACAGGAAACGGGGCCCTATGAACCACCTGCTTCAGGTGCCATTGATAACTGCCTCACCGAAGGGCATCAGGACACAGGTGCCTCCCCATGGCACGTGGAAAAAATACCAAGACAACCATGTTCTGAGCTTAGGACAAGTCTCAGTGAATGTCAGAGGATCCAGTTACAGGAAGCATGTCCTCACAGTGGAATGAAATTAGAAATTGATTCCCTAAGGACAGTAGGAAAATCCCATAATCTTGTAGAAATGACATATGTCTAAGGAACACGTGGGTCAAATCAACCATCAGAAGGAAATTAGACATTAATTTTAAGTGAAGAAAAATGAATGCACAATACATCGATATTTGTAAAATGCAGGTAATGTGGTGCCTGGAGGCAAATTCATAGCCTGGATTGCTGTCTAGAAAGGGAAAATGTCTAAGGCAAGACCTAAGTCTCCACCTGGAAAAACAAGAAAAGGGAGAGCAATTGTGCCCAAAATGAGATAAAAGGAAGTAATAAAACAGAATTAGAAATAAATTAAACTGAAAAGCAGAGAGGGTTGATTTGGTGAAACCAGAAGCTTTGTCTTTGAGAAAGCAATATCATTTTATTTCCTTTTTTTTTAATTTTTAAAATTTTTGTCCTTTTAGTTATACATGACAGTAGAGTACAATTTACTTATTTATACAAACATGGAGTACATCTTATTCTAATTAGCAGCCCAGTCTTGTGGATGTACACCATGGTGAGATTCACTGTGGTGTATCCATGGATGTACACAGAGAAGTTAGGTCAGATGCACCTCACAGTCTTTCCTGTTCTTTTCCACCACCACCCCTCCTTTCATTCCACTTTGTCTAATCTACTAAACTTCTATTCTTCCCCTCCCCCACTTGTTGTGCGTTAGCATCCACATGTCAGAGAGAACGTTGGATCTTTGGCATATACCCAAAGACTTAAAATCAGCATACTACAGTGACTCGGCCACATCAATGTTTACAGCAGCTCAACTGACAATAGCCAAGCTATGGAACCAATCTAGGTGCCCTTCAACAGATGACTGGATAAGGAAAATGTGGTATATATAACATTGGAATATTACTCAGCCATAAAGAAGAATGACATTATGGCATTTGCCAGAAAATGGATGGATCTTCAGATGATTATGCTAAGCAAAATTTTATCTCCTTTTTTCAAACAGTTGAGTTTCCACCAAATTTGGGCTGCTTTCCAGTGCCTTCAAATGGTGTGTGTGTGTGTGTGTGTGTCTGTGTGTGTGTGCACGCACACGTGTGGACGCCTATGTATTTAATCTCATCATCCAGAGTTTTCCATTGTAATCGGGGGTGGGTCTGATTCAAGCCACCTCAGCACTTGCTGTGACTGGAACCTTCCAGGCTATTTATCACAAGGTGCACTTCCTTTCGGGCTTCTCTCCTGCATCTTATTTGCTGTTCTCTGTTCATCTGTGAGCCAGGACTCAGGTGTCCACACTTGTGGGGAGTGTGTAAAAGCTGGGGAAATGGCTCTTGGTGGACCCCAGAATAAGGCCTGCGAATTTCCGTTCAGAGGCCTCTTGTTGACACTCTGTGAGGCCGTGTGGTTTAATGAGTGGATTCCAGCTGCAGAGTCTAACAGGACCTTGGTTCAAATCTTGCCTCTGCCACTCACATCTCCTGGCTCACCCTGAAATGGGTTGATGGGAGGCTCCAGGTGGCTGTCGGGATTAAAGGACATAATCTATGGACAATGACAATACCTTGCACAACCCCAGCACCCAATAGGTGCTTAGCACAAATGACCCCTTCCTTTACACTTTCCTTCTGTTCTAGAGGGGACTTGTAAGTCCCTCCAGATGACTAAATCCAGCTGTTCTGGGGGATTAACGTATACTTCAGCCCAATTTGCTTTTCAGTTTTTCTTCTGTGGAGTGCATTCCAGCACACGGGGAAGCCACCCGGGAGTCTGCAGAATTGCAAACCCTTACCCAGGACTTGGCAGCACACACCTGGCAGGAGTGCCCCAAGGGGTCAGGGGTCAAAGGGGTCCCACCATTTTCTCTGGGTGAGTGGGTTTAAGGGCCAGGACACTCGGCCTAATATCCTTTCCATGCAGCTTTTGGGAAGATGGGTGGTGGGTCCCCTGCCATGGGAGAAGTGTGGCCACCAGCAAACCCAGCCATGTCCGGCTGCCATCCGCTGACCAGCTGGGACACGCAGCCAGGGAGCCACAGACCTCCAGCTCTGCCCAGAGCTGACTCTCCTGCCCCGTCCCTCCCCCAGGCCTCCCCTGAAAACGTCCTAGAGAGTCAAGCAGGACCCAGGACCTGCTCCTGGATGGTTTCTGTTTGGCTTAAAACTGGTGTTGGTTCTGTTGCAGCGACCCCAGGACCTTAGTGTGCTCTCCAGGCTCCAGGAGCCCTCGTCCCAGTGGGACAGAGGGTAAACAAAGAATTGGGGTTCAGGGGCTCTGGTAGTGATCCTATGGGGATCTGGGAGCCCAGAGGAGGGGACTCAGTTAATTTCTTACACTTAGTTCTCTTTAACCAAAGAGCCTTGAAAGCCAGCCCAGGTGACCCCTCCCCACAGCTTTGAGCTTAAATTATTTTGGGGTGGGGGGGTGGGTACTGGGGATTTAACTCGGGACAGTCAACTACTGAGCCATATCCTCAGCCCTATTTTTGTATTTTATTTAGAAATAGGGTTTCACTGAGTTACTGAGCACCTCGTTGCTGAGGCTGGCTTTGAACTTGTGATCCTCCCTCCTCAGCCTCCTGAACCACTGGAATTATAGGTGTGCGCCACCGCACCCAGCAAGGCTTAAATGATTGAGACACCATTACCCCCTGTGGTTCTGTGACTTCCCTGGCTCTGCCTTAGGTCTTACTTAGGGTCTCCTGCTGTTGACAGTCAGATTTCAGTTGGGCTTGGAGGTATCCGAAGGCCTGACCATGCAGGGTGTCCCAGATGGCTCACTCGGTCCTGGGGCATCAATGGAGAACAGCCCAGGCCATCAGAGGGACAGCTCCTGATGTCTCCGCGTGGGACTTCTCACGGCACAGCGTCTGAGTTCAGAGTAGAACACTGCCACGTTCTACGGGTGAAACCAGTCATCCGAGGCCAGCCCAGACTCCAGGGTGTGTGTGGAATTCGATTCCACCTCCCGATGGAGCATGAAGCAGGCATGCCACAGAAGAGCAGGTGGGACTGGAGACCCTGTGTGCTATATCTGTCTACCCAGGATTCCTCCTAGAACATTCCCTGGGCCACTAGCACACCCCACATAGGTGGCAGATGACTAGTGTCGGATCCCACGTCTCTCCTAGATGTCAGCCGTGACTCATTACTTGGGAAATGCCAGTCCCCGGACTCTGCTGGCATCAGCAGGAAGCTCGGTCACCATGTCAGGCCAGAGCACCAAGCTTTAGTTCCCAGCCCCACTTTCCATCTTAGTTCTTCTAATCTGGAAGTGCTGTGTGCCCTTGGTGCATTACTTGGCTTCTCTGAACTTCAATTTCCTCTTCTATAAAATGACGGTGAGTTACAGCTACTCTGCTGAACTTCTGGGGTCAGTGTGAAAACCTAAGAAAACACTCAAGGGGGGCAGCTTCGTAAACGGGAAAGCCCAGGGCACATGGAACCCATGTGGGGATGACAGCTCCCTTTATGAAGGTGTCTCTGTGCCAGGCACCTTCTGTGCGTTACTTCCCCAGTGTCCTCTCCGCTCGCAGGTGGCAGCAGGAGGGCGGGGAGGGGGGACAAATTCCAAAAAAAAAAAAAAATTGCGATCCAACTTCTTATTCAAGTCACTTGCCATGAGATCTGAAGCCAGGTGGGCCCCTGAGCCAGCCTCCCTGGGGGATGCTTTCTGTTGCTATGGAAACTGGAAGTTCCCGGTGAGATCCACAGATTCCAGTTTAGCGCAAGGACTCCCCGAGGTTGGTGGAATGAAGGGGGTCAGATGAGTGAAGGGTCCCTTGATGACAAACCCCGCATTGCACTCGGGGACCATGCAGACCCTGGGAAACCGAAACCTCGCGTTACTTAATTTCCTTCAGCTCAAAACCGGGCAGTTGGGGCAGAGGAAATTCAGGTTCGTTTCAGATCTCGATTCCAGGGGAGGCAGCTGGCCTCCTTCTGTTTCTATACCACCGGCCACACTTCTTCCAGGGCAGTCCCCTGTCCCCAGGCCCTGTCCTGTCTCCTCCAGGGAATTCCCCCTGTGCGGACTGCACCAGGCCCGCCGGCTCCAGGCGCTGCGTGCAGGTGGCCACCCCACCCCCGGGGTGACTCCCAGGCTGCCCCCACTACTTTCTCCCCAGGACCCCCAGCGCCTTGAGCTGTGCCAGGCCCACGGGACGCTGGGCAGCGAGGGCTTACGGGTGAACAAACAAACCCACAAATGTTCCAAGTGAAGGATTCTGGAAAACACCCAAGCCCTGTTCCAGTTCAGTGACCAGCGAGCGTTTGGCTTCAGCTGGGACTTCATTCCCGGGGCTTCCGGGGGACCCAGTCCAGGGCCCTGCAGAGGAACGCGGGGCTCTGCTGAGCTGGGGGCCGCTCCCCCCCCCCCCCCCGAGAGCGCAGCCAGGGTGCCTGGTTCTTCTGCGAGTGCTCAGGATCGGGCACTGGGACAAGTGTCGCCCAGGCTGCGGCCGAGGCCCTCAGTGTGTCCTGCATGTGCCCCAACCTCAAGGGTGACCTTGATCCTAGACCTTGGCCCCGCCTTGGCCTGCAACCAGGCACAGCGCTGGGCCCAGACGCTTTGACTGCGCAAGAGGCGGGGCTCAGCCAGGCTCTGAGGCCTCTTTGTTCAGGGGCTCCCCAGGGCCCTGCTCAGCCGCCCACACAAGCATGCAGGGGCCTCCCTGACCCTGGCCCTGGAAAAGGACCTGCCTCACCACCAACCAGCAGCCAGACCTGGGCTGCCAGGCCAGGAGGCCAGGCCTCTGATGGTGGCCCCCCCCCCCCCCCCCCAGGCACCTGCCGGGTCCCACTCCAAGTCTGCAGCCCTGCCCTGCAGTCCTCGAAGGGCCTATTTTCCAGTGAAGAGATGGAGACTCCGGGAGACCACAGGCTTGCAAGGGACGGCAAACCCGAGAACTGGAAGGCCCCCAATTCCCAGGAGCTCAAATGATACGCCTGAGAAAACCACGGGGGTTATGGAAGGATACTTCCGTTTGTTTTGGAAGGCAAGGCTGCACTTCGGGAACTCTGCAGGAGGTGAGACAGAATAATGGAAAGAATGTGGGTGTTGGAGCCCCACAGTTCCCGGCTCAAATTCTGGTTCTGTCTGGTATAGCTGTGTGACCTTGGGCAGGCTGTCTGACCTCTCTGTGCCTCTTCACGTAACAGCAACCCACTTCAGCTGTGAGAGAACACAGTCCAGCCCATACCCAGAGCCTGGCCCATATCAGGTATCAACAGAGGGTACCCACTGGCTTTCTCATTGTCCTCTCCCAGATCACACCAGGGCCCTCACCTAGGGGCCCTCAGAGCTGTGACACAGGTGGGCCTCAACACAGTCAGGTCAGGATCTCTCACTCTGGACTCCTGGTCCCCTCTTGGTGAAGTGGCAGGAGGTGCCCAGTCGGGCCAGGTGGTTTTGTCGTGCAGGGCTGGGGGTGGACTTCCTGGGCTGGTAGGGTATTCAGCAACCTGCAAGTCACCTGATGCAGCTGTCCCTCCCTGCCTGCTTGTGACCCTCAACAATGTGTCCAGACATTGCCAAATGTCCCCTGAGCAGGTGAGAAGTAGCACCTACTGTGTGCCTGGTGTGCTGTGGGCTCTGTGGGCGGCAGGACCCTGCCCACCAGGCCTCATCTCCCCCTCAGGGACATCTGACCAGCCTCCACACGGAAGCGACCAAGTTTAACGGGCACGCACACACCTGTCCCACACGCCAGACCCACGGGGTCTCTGCTGGGGCATCATCTGACCCTCCAGGGAGAGGCGTTTGGTCTCCCAACAGCCTTGGGGATGAGTTTTAGGGACAGAGGCCCAGAGATGGTGAATGACCTGCCTGAGGTCAGGCTGCAACTTAGAACCAAGTACCTTCCCACTGGGGCAATTGGGAGGCGCCGTTTATGATGTCAGCTACACTAGCTAGCCAAGGCCACCCTGGATCCCAGGGGACAGGCAGCCTCTGGAAGGACAGGCTCTGAGGCTATGTGTGAGTGGAAGGATCCCCAGGGACCTTAAGCTCTGATTCTTATCGACTGGCGGCCTCTGAGCCTTGCCTCGCATACCTGTAAAATGGGAATAACTGCAACTAACCCAGAGCGTGCCTGTGGAGTTTTGGTGAGTTCCTGACACATAGTAGGTGCTCAGTAAATGGCAGCCATAATGCTTGTTGCTGCTGTTATCTTGAAGAATACAGGAAGCCACCCCTCTGCCAGGTGGGCTGACCCGGAAGCCTGCCAATAGCCAGGCTCCCTAGGGCTGCTGTGGGGGCTCCCCGGGGAGCCCCTGTGCAGCCCCACAAGGAGCAGGGGATGTCTGAGACTTGGGGGCAACAGTGCCCCCTACTGGACAGTTTGCAGAGGCGTGGGGGTGGGGGTGCTGGCCCCGGGCCTCACTGAGCTGGCTGGGCCTGGCTGGCACCTCCACCAGCCAGAGTGAGAGCCTGCTGGCCAAGGAGCAGCTCCCGAGGACCGTCCCGGGGCTGGCCCCCTTCCCAGGTGTCCTTTTGTGGCACCCTCCCCACATCCTCCAGGGACGGCCTTTCTGGGTTCGTTCTCCCATTTCTCCGAGACTCAGCTGTGGCATCATCCTGGGGGGAACAGGCGCCGACGACCCTGCACAGACTAGCGGGGGGTTAGCGGGCACACGCCACTGCCCGTCTGGCTCGGGGAGCACAGGTGGCCCTTTGTTGCAGGTGACCCTCGGCCTCCGTGGCAACCTGCCTTCCCGGGGCGCACAGAGGGGTCGGTGGTGTGAGCGTGTGGCTCAGCTAATGCCCCGCCCTGGAAGTGGAGAAGCCTCCTCTCTGTCTCTCTCTCCAAGTTGCCAGAACCTTCTTCTCAGCCAATACTTAATAAGCTTGCCAGGGAGCAGAGGGCAGCCCCGTGTCCAGAGCAGCCTGGAGAAGCCAGCTCTCAGGCGGGATCCCTGGGCTCATGGGAGGAGAGTCCCCTAGAATCCCTCTTGTCCCCTGGCACTTCTGCAGCCGGCGGGGGCAGAACCCCCTCCGGTGTGGGAGTGGCCAGCGGGGGGGGGCTACCTGAATCCTCGTGCTTTTTAGTGACAAGCAACGTCCTTGCGCCAGGAGCCGGATTTTCCTCACCGGGAAGGGATAAAAATGCTTTAGATGGGCTTTCCCGATGCCAGTGTCTCTGGTTTTCCAGGTGTGAGAGGCTCATCTGTGAGATGCTTGTCCTCGTCTGCTGTGAGGCCGAGGAGGTGGAGGGCAGGAGAGAGGGGTCCAGGGGTCTCAGGTGACCTCTGCCGCGCCCGCGGTGTCTGCCATTGGGGCCTGTCGCTGGCATCTGAAGATCTCCCTTGGAGTCTCTGGGCACCCTCTGGCTCCCGCCTGTGCTTAATGAGAGGGGCTATCTGATAGAGCTGCGTGTAGGGCAGAGGGACAAGGGGCAGCTGGGTGAGAGATTCGCTACCTGTGCCTCTCTGGATTCCAGTTTCCATCAGCTGGTGACCTCAGGGGGTCCCCGTCACTGCTCTGGGCTCTGAGAGGGTGAGATAATGGAGGCTCTAGACCCCCAGGGCCTGCGCTTGCTCCCTGCCCTCCCTTCCTGCTCCCCCGCCCACGGCCCTTGAGGGATTCCCCTGAGAGTCGGAGGAGGCCGGCTCCTGTCAAGGTGCTCCTGGTCCACTCCTCCCTTCTCCCCTTGGGTCCTCTGTGTTGGCTTTCAGCTGGCCTCAGAGATCAAACTAAAATTGAATTCGATTTTCCCAGGGCTTTATCAGTCTTGAGCAGGTTACTTTCAGGCAGCAAGAATAATGACATAGGTTTCTCATCCTTCCTCTAAAAGAGTTCTTTTTTTTTTTTAATAGAGTCTTCCCGCCCCCCCCCCCCCCAAATTAGAGTCTTCCCCCAGAGACTAAGAACCATGCTCATTCAATCAAAAGCAGAGTGTTCTTGAACACTCCGGGGGACGCTGCCCCCAGAAGACACTTGTGTTTGTCACAGCTGGGACACTGTGCTCTCCTCTAGCGAGTAGGTGACACCCTCAAGGCAGAGGACGGCCTTCCACAAATGGTTATCTGGCGCCGATGCCAGTAGCTACAAACTGGTCTTAAACAGCAGACAGAGCAGAATGGCCATTACCGAGAATACAGGCAACAGTCCATGTTGGCGAGTCCGTGGGGAAGGCTCACTTGCACGCGGCTGGTGGGACTGCAGCCACTCTGGAAAGAGGAAGGGAGATTCCTCAGAAAGCTGGGAATGGAACCACCACTCAACCCAGTTATCCCTGTACCCAAGGGACTTAAAATCAGTATACTACAGTGACACAGCCACATGGATGTTTATAGCAGCTCAACTCACAGTAGCTAAGCTATGGAACCAACCCAGGTGCCCTTTGACAGACGAATGGATAAAGAAAATGTGGTACATATACACAATGGAGTATCACCCCGCCTTAAAGAAGAATGAGATTATGGCATTTGCTGGTAAACGGATGGAGGGGAGAATATCAGGCTAAGTGAAATAAGTCAATTCCAGAAAAACTAAAGGCCGGATGTTCTCTCTGATATTCGGATGCTAACACACAAGGGCTGAGAGGGAAGTGCAGAAGTTCACTGGATTAGACAAGAGGAATGAAGGGAAGGGAGAGGGAATGTTCTGGAATAGGTAGGACAATGGAATGAATCAGACAGAACTTTCCCATGTTCATATATGAATACACGACCAGTGAAACCCCACATCATGTACAACCACAAGGACGGGATCCTATTAGAATAAGCTATACTCCATGTGTGTGTAATACGTCAAAATGCATTCCACTGCCGTCGTACCTGAGAAGAACAAATTAAGAAAAATAGACAGGGCTGTGAGCATCTCCTCTGCAGGAGAGACAAGCACCCAGGCTTCAAACTGACCTTTTGCTAGAACAATCTGTGAGGAAAAAGTTTTAGGTGTATGGAGCCCAGGAAAAGGATCAGTGATGTGAGCCCTTTGTCTGTTAAACTGAATAATAGCTTTCAAATTCCAGAAGAATGTAACAGTTACAGAGGCAACACATTTTTTTTATATTTATTTTTTGGTGTAGTTGGACACAACACAATGCATTTTATTTTTATGTGGTGCTGAGGATCAAACCCAGGTCCCGCAAGTGATAAGGGAGCGCTCCACCGTTGAGCCACAATCCCAGCCCCGGCAACACATGTTTAAACTTAGTTTTCTGGGAAAAATTGTGGAAGATTTTGAAATAGATAAAAGATTGCCAGAGATTCTATTAACAGAAGCCCCCAATATCTTGCCTGGGTGTGTGTGCCCCTGACTTTGTATTTAATGTTTCTGCAAAGATGTCCACTCATGGAAAATGGGAGGTGATGCAATACTTGATGTCCCTGGTGATGCAAACCGTGCCCATCCAGTACCATGCAAATGAGTTTTGTCAGATAGAAAAGATAAACCTCTACAAGACAAATCCTCATTCGACCCCTTCAAGGGGATGTCAAACTCATTATAATTAATGCATTAATGTTTCCAACTCATCATAATTAATGTTAGAGGAAACATTTGACTTGCATTCCCTTTATCTCTGCATAAGAGTTGTGGTTTTTTTCCTTATTTGTCTTTTTTTGAAAATTATCCTCTAACGATCTTCATTATTAACATTTTCTCCCTCGTTTCCTTAGGTCTCGACAATATCAACAACATGATAAACCAAGTTCTCATCTGTAGCATCTGCCAAAGTCCATAAGAGAAAAACTCTGAGAGATCCTGATTTAATTCAAGGGCTGAAGGAGGAGGTGGGGAGATGAGGACGGCTCCCGCATCCTGAACGTGCGTGACCCGAGGCTCGACGCAGATCCCAGGCGCTGAGTCCCCCCAGCGCTGAGTCCCCCCAATACCGAGTCCCCCCAGCACCACGGCGTCCTGCTTACAACACCAAGCAACCCAGAGGCGGCAAGAACGTCTTCTGGCCCTGCTCCTGTCCTGCGGGTCTCCGGCTCCACCTGCTCTGCCCTCTTCCCGGTTCTGTGTGCACGACTTACGCGTTCCTGACCCACGTTTCCCTGGAAGGATGCTCCTGACTTATGGGCTGATTTCCAGCTACAATCTAGTCCTGCCGCTGCTAGTCTGGGGGACCGTCCCTTTTCTGACTGTCAGATGAGACCCCTCCTGTATGGGAAGGGCCCAGACTGGGCCACACACTCTCTACTCACCATCAGGCCTGGGCCTCCCCTTCTCCTGTGCTCCTGCCCCTCACGTCCACACCCAGGACCAGGCTAAGGAAGGGCCAGGAGAAGCGGCTGTGTTGTGGGGTGCTATGGTTTGATGTGGTCTGTTCTCACCGACTCATGGGCTCAGTTGCCAATGTAACGCATTAAGAGCTCATAGAACCTTGAAGAGGAGGGGCCGAGTGGGACACAATTAGGTCACTGGGATCCATGCCCATTTTGGGTGTTCAGATTAGGGCTCCAGAGACTAGTTCAGTTCTCACCACTCTTCTGCCGTGTAGTACCATCTGCCATGTTATGATGCAGCACAAGGCCCTTGTCACATGTGGCCATACCATCTTAGAATTTTCACCTCCGGAACTCTGAGCTAAATAAAACTCTTCTCTTTATAAGCCTCGAATGTTTTGTTATAGTAACACAAAATGGTGGGTATTTAATGATACCCATTAAGTGATCCTTGGGGGACCCTTGGTGTTTGGGAATTTTGCGAGCTCAGAGCATTTTAAAAGGGAAAACAGTCTCTGTGTCAAATATGCAGTTCCTTGGAGCCCAGAAGGTACAAATTGATTGTTTCCATCCCCTTCAGACAAATTTCTGTATCTGTGGGAAGCCCTAAATGAAGGAGCTGCCTTACATTTCAGAGTGACAGGGTAGGAGAGAAATGCATCTCTGCAAGCCCTAGGGAGGCCTGCAGCCAGTGTTCCCTTTGGTGGGTATCTGGGCCTGAGATGGCGGAGGGGGCACAGGCTCACTAGGTGAAGGGGAGGAGCTACCTCACACCACTCACACGGGACCCTTCTCTGTGGAAGAATTTGCAAGTTAAATGCATTTAAGTTCACACAGAGGGCAAACAGTGTCCTCTCACAGACAGCAACTGGTCACTGTTAGGAGAACTTTTGAAACCATCACAGTGACACTTTATATATATATTCATGTGAGGAAGCAAAGTGTGTGTGTGTGTGTGTGTGTGTGTGTGCGCGCGCGCGCATGCAGGTGTGCTCTGCCTCCTTAGGAATTCTTTGTGACCTCAAATGCCACGTGCACTGTGCACTCCGCATTTTGGGGAGCCAAACACAGGACACCCACTTCCACTGGAATTTCAGATAAACAATGTACTTTCCAAAAGTACTTTCCATACAATATTTGGGACTATTTCTATGCTTTTTTGTCTAAATTCAAATTTAACTGGACATCCTATTTTTTAATTCTGATTTGTCATACATGATGGCAGAATGCAATTCATTTCATAACGCACATGTAGAGCACAATTTTTGAAGTCACTGATTATACACAAAGTATTTTCACACCATTCGAGTCTTCATACATGAACTTAAGGTGATGATGTCCATCTCATTCCACCGTCATTCCTCCCCCCGGCCCCCTCCCTGGCCCTCCCTCCCCTTTGCCCTATCTAGAGTTCCTCCATTCCTCCCAGGCTCCCCTCACCATCGCCATTATGGGTCAGCAGACATCCTATATTTTGATTGGCTGACCCAGGAACCGTGTGTACACACAAGCACATGTGTTTGTGCACGTGTCTCCATAAATTCACACTCACATATCTACAGTTTTCCTCTGGTGCCCCAGGAGGGTTGTTTCTAAACGCCCCCCCTCCCCAGGTACCAAACCCCACAGATGCTCAGGTCTTTTACATAAAACAGCACAATATTTGCATATCACCTATGCACACCTGCCGTCTGCTTTAAATTCTATCTAGAGTCCCTGTAATAACGAATACCATGTAAATGCCATGTAAATAGTTGTTCTACTGAACTGTTCATGGAATAATGGCATGAAAAAGAGTCCATACGTGTGCAACGCAACCCTCGTGGGCCTGACTACATATTTTTCCAAATATTTTTGATCTGTGGCTGAATCCACAGATGTGCAACCCACAGAACCCAAAGAGGATCACCTGCATGTGCAAACTTGGGCATGTGTCCACGTATGTTGGGGGCCCGGGGGTCAGAAGCAAACACAACCATGCACCAGACATTCCATCCTCCTCTGGGACCCAGCACAGCGGGTCCCCAAGGTGCCGAGTGGCGCTCACAGCCCAGGGTCTGCGCTTGCTTCCTGAGGCTGGTTCCTCCCAGACTTCCTCAGGGCCCTGCTGTGGCTGGACGGTCATTACTCTTTCTTGAAGTTCCCGTGGATTTAACAGCTCGGGGCCTGGTTTTGGAGCGGGCCCTGCCTTTCCCTAATGGCGTCTCCGTTACCTTCTGGCCTGTGGGCGGCTGGCTGGTGGCGTTCTGGGGAGCAGGCCTCTTCCCAGGGCTCCCCAGCTGCTCGTAGCCCAGTTTACAGCCCGGGGCAGCGCCTACAGCCCTGCAGCCTGGATGCTCGGAGGTTTTTATTGGCATCTCCATCAAGACGAGGGCCATGGGGGTCCTTGGGGCCTTCCGGAGCCACTTTATAGGGGCTGGCCTTCCAGGCGCGGCGGGAACAGCCATTTCCAAGGGAATCTGGTTTCTCTGCTGGGCCTGCTGGCTGCCTCTGTGTTTGGCTTGGCAGCCCCGCGGCCTGGCCTGTTTGATCCTCACCTCGTGTCTGGGCGTTTGTGGCCTGTCAGTGGATGAGGTGGCGCAGGGTAGCCATTTCCCTGCAGCCGCAGGGACACAGACGGAGCTTTGTGTCAGGCCGAGAGCAGGTGGAATGGAAAGAGTTCAGGCCCCTCCAGGGCTCAGGGGAAACGCTCTGGAGTTTGAAGACGTTAAAATGCAAATAAAAACCACTCCAAGTCATCTACACCTTGGGAACCCAAGCTGGCTTGCGAGGGCTGAATGGCTGGGTCTCCATTACCGCCACCTCCCTTGAGATCCAGAAGAGGGCAGAGGCAGGAGGGGCTGGTGTTCTGCAAGGAGATTCGAATTTTAGAACCCCAGTGGGAGTGGGGTTCACATCAGCTCTGAGCAGCCGATGGCCAGGGTGTCCTTGGCGGTGGAGGCAAGGAGAGACCTGCGTGGGGAGACGGTGCCTGACCCTCCTAGCCACAGAGGTCACTCTTTCTCCATTGGGTTGGTCCCCCAAATAAAATGACTAGCCCACCTATTTTAAATAAAAGACAAGGTTAGTGCTATGAACCATTGTGTCCCCCAATTCACATACTGAAGTCTCCACCCCAAACCTTGGAATATGGCTGTGTCGAGACGGTCTTCCAAGGTCTGATTAAGTTAAAAATGAGGTCATTAGGATGGCCCTAATGTACTACGGCAGGGTCCTTGTCCAAGGCCATGTGGACACAGGCAGGCACAGGGGAAGGCCTTGTGAAGACCCCAGGTGAAGACGCCGTCTCCAAGCCAGGAGAAAGGTCCGAGAAACCAGCCCTTGAGCTCAGGTCTCATTAAGGACATTACAGAGGGTACCAAGGGACAGCCAGTCAAAAGGATGTGCAGGGAGGTGGGGGGAGGGGTGTGGAGCTTCTGCACCCTCAGTGGGTGGGCCACCCTGCAGGACCTCCAGGTGTTCAGCTGTCCCGAAGCTCACCCGACTTTGGGGTGCAAGGGGCTCCATTGCACAGGCACAATCTGATGGCATCATCGACCACTGGTGATCAACTCAGCCTCCAGCCCCTCTCCCCTCGCCAGAGGCGGGGATTTGGGCTAAGTGCCCAGCCCTCTAATCCTGCCTAGGTCTTTCTGGTGACCAGCCCCCACCGTGAAGCTATCTAGTGGCCCCAGACAACAGTCATCTCACTAGCATCCAAATATGCTCGCAGCCTCCAGAGACCTCAGGGGTTGAAAGAGGTGTGTGACAGGAACGAATTACAGAGACCAAAGGGAAATTTTTTTGGGGGGATGGGTACCGGGGATTGAACTCAGAGGAACTCAACCCCTGAGCCACATCCCCAGCCCTATTTTTGCATTTCATTTCGAGACAGGATCTCACTGAGTTGCTTAGCACCTTGCCAATGCTGAGGCTGGCTTTGAACTTGAGATCCTCCTGCCTCCGTCTCCCAAGCCAAGCGAGCTGCTGGGAATTACAGGCATGTGTCACCACACCCCAGTGTTATTGTGTCACATCCTCATTAACCATTGGATCTGTTGACAGATCATTTCTCTAGAACTCCCCCTGTGCTCCCTGCTTGGACAGTAGTCTCTTTCATGCTGCCTCTGGGCCACCTTCACCTCACCCTCACTAGCTCTACCTGACCCCTGGTGTCTGCACTGGGGGGGCTCCCTCACAGGGGTAAAGCTTGCCTGCCCACTCCCTTCCCTCCTTCCCCTCCCTCCCTCCCTCCTAGCCACCTGCTCCTGCCAAGCTGCATGAGGAATGTGGAGTGTCGCCCTTGAGGAGTTTGGGGTCTGAAGGTGAGAGCCAGCGGAGACCCATTTCCTTTGCAAACACACACATCTCAGCCAATCCTCTGTGCCCTCTGAATTTAAAGCCACAGGGTCCTTCCAGTACCACTGGTCACCAGTGGTGCAGGGAGCCGGTGGAGCAGCATTCTGGCTTTCTTCCTTCAGTCAAAGCGAGGGCGTACAGATGTCCCAGGCACCTGATGTCCTGCCCAGAGCAGAAACCTAGACAGTGCTCCCTTGCTCCCTCCTCCCCCTCCCTCTCCCTCCCGCCTCTCCAAGCAACTGCCTGCACCCAAAGCCTTGCCTCCGGCTCTGCTGTGGGAGAATCCAAATTAAGAGTCTGATTGGTGCCCGGTGCTGGGGTGTGACAGGTGTGTGGCACAATCTGACTGCCTCTGCTTTGTCGGGGTTGGAGGGAAGAGTTAGGAAGCCCAGCTGTGATCACATGTTCTTTAATCCAGAAATTTCAGGTAAAAAAATAAAAATAAAATAAAATCTCCATCTGCTTGATTGCTGGATCTACTTCTCAACTGTTTCTAAACACAGAAGAGGTGTGACTAATTAGGATTTCCTCAAACTCCAGTGTTTATACAAATGTATGCAGGACTATCTGGGTACTTGGCTATTTTGAATCAATTTTATTCAGTTATATTTTATGTATAGTAATGCACAGTTTGACGCATGTTGACAGATTATATACCTGAGTGACAACCACCTTGACCAACATAGAAAACAAGTTCCAAAAAGTTCCTCCGCACCTGCCTGCCCTGGGCTCTTCGAGGCGTGAGGCTTGTGGCTTTGATTTCTTACAGGGGTCACAGCTGAGCCTTTGCCTCGCGTCTCAGGAAAGACTTGACTTGGAGTGGGAGCAATGTTGGAGCAGTGGACCGGGGAACTGCTGGAGACGGACTGGGTGAGTTCTGCATTGTGAGATGGACAGCAGCCTCTGGGGCCAGGGTGGAGAGCTGTAGTTTAGATCTTAAGAGTTCCTCACAGGCCCTGGTGTTGAAGACTTCTGCTCCAGGGTGGGATCACTAGGGGTGCTGGAAACGTTAAGAGATGGGGTGTGGGGGAGGGGATGGAGGGGGGATCGGGGATGGGGGAGATGGGGGGATGGGGGAGATGGGGAGATGGGGAGATGGGGGATGGGGGATGGGGAGATGGGGGATGGGGAGATGGGGGATGGGGGAGATGGGGAGATGGGGGATGGGGAGATGGGGGATGGGGAGATGGAGGATGGAGGATGGGGGATGGGGGATGGGGAGATGGGGGATGGGGGGATGGGGTGGGGGATGGAGGGATGGAGGGGCATCTTAGGTGGTTGGGAGTGGACCCTCCAAGGGGATTGTGGATCACTGGCCCCTTCCTCTGTCTTTCTTTGTTCTTGCTTCCCAGCCACCAGGAGATGGTGAGATAGCTCCACCATACTTCCTGCCATGAGTGCTGTCCTGCCACAGCCCAACACCAATGGGCTAACCAACCATGACTGAAACTTCCAAAACCGTGAATTCAAATAAGCCTCTGGCCCTTTCTCTCTCCCTCTTTACTTATTTATTTTTGCTTTTATTTATTTATTTGTTTATTCATTCTTTTTTTTTTTTTTTTTTTGGTACTGGGCAATAAATCCAGAGCCATCTACCACTGAAATACACCCCCAACCCTTTTTTTTTTTTTTTGGAGACAAATTCTATTTAACTTGCCCAAGCTGGCCTTGAACTTGGGATCTTCCTGCCTCAGCCTCCTCGGTAGCAGGGATTGTAAGCATATGCCACATGCCCAGCTGCCTTTTTTCTTTTTCTTTTTCTGCCTTTTTTACCTCAGGTTTTTTGTTATAGTTATAGGAAGCTGACTCATATGCTCATCTTCCATTATTTGTGTGAGGCTCCACCTTTTTATTTCTCTTGGGCAAATACCGAGGAGTGGAACTGTGGAGGCACATGGTAGGTGTATGTTTATAAGAAATTTCTGGACTGCTTCCTAAAGGGGGCTGTTCTGTTACACATCTCCACCAGCGATCTAGGAGAGGCCCTGTCACTCCACAGCCTTGTTTGAACTTCATATTTTCAGGATTTTTCATTTTAGCTGTTTTAGTGGGTGTGCTGTGGTAGCTGATCTCTGTTGGTCCTTCATGTATCTTCCTTTGTGAAGGGTTTTCTCAGGTCCCTTGGCCCATTTTTAAAATTTACTTTAATTAGTTACACATGACAGTAGAATGCATTTATGCCCTTTGATATATCATACATAGACGGGATATAATTTCTCATTTTTCTGAGTGCACGTGTTATAGAATCACGTTGGTCATGCAGTCACATATATACATACAGTAATAATGTCTGTTTTGTTGTACTGTCCTTCCTGTCCCCACATCCCCTCTCCTGCCGTCCCCTCCCTCCACTTCCCTCCACCTGATCTAAGGTAACACTGTTCTTCTCTGGTGCCCCCTGCATTGTTGTGAACTAGCATCCGCATATTAGAGGTGGCCCATTCTTTTTAAAAATTTCTGGGTTTTAAATCATTGAGGGGTAGAACTTCTTTCCGTGTCTTGAGTAAGAGTGCTTTACCAGATTCCTAGGTTGGGAATGCCAGTCTGGGCCTTGGATTCTCAGTTCTTTACATTTCTTCAATTAAAAAAAAAAAATTCTAAACAATTTTAAAAACCCTTTTTTCTGGTATCTCTTTGTTCTTGTTTTAGAACTTTAGAAGTTTTATTGAGGCCTAATATACATTCCATAAAATTCGCTTGTTCTAACTGCACATTAGTAGCACTTTTATTTTTAAACAGAATGTTGTTTTAATTTAATGAATTCCCATTGAACTTTTTTTCTTTGATGTCTGGTATCTTTTGTATCCTAAGACAGATTTTTCTATCCCCAAGGTTGCAATTTTCTTTTTCTGCCTATGTTTTCTTCTGGAAGTTTCCTAGTGTTAGCTCTTCCATTGAAGCCTGTTGAGGGCTGCGAATCAAGTCAAGATGGCGCCTGGCAGTTTGCCAGGAGAAGTGGTATGTGAGGCAACGCCACCGAGCCGTTAAGATGGTGGAGATTCCTTATTGGCTGACTGCTGTATCTGGATGATGCTGATTGAGTCAAGCTGTGTGTAGTCAGGTGTATACACCGCTGTTGTTCCACAATAAAGCAGTTCCCACTTCAACCTTCAAGTTGCTTGTCACCCATCCTCTTGCCCTGCTCTCAGGGGTGAGCAGTTTACTTTGTCACTGACCCCCAAGCTTCCCGGAGTTCCCCATACGGGCCACCATTTGCCGCAGTCCGGCTGGGCAAATAACCGGGAGGTGACAAGCAACGTGAAGGTTGAAGTGGGAACTGCTTTATTGTGGAACAACAGCGGTGTATACACCTAACTGACTACACACAGCTTGACTCAGTCAGCATCATCCAGATACAGCAGTCAGCAATAAGGAATCTCCACCATCTTAACGGCTCGGTGGCATTGCCTCACAAACCCCTCCTCCTGGCAAACTGCCAGGCGCCATCTTGCCTTGGTTCATGGCCCTCAACAGAAGCCTGTCACTTGATGTTTGCATGGGTTTCTGGGTCTTTTCCATGGACAGAGTTAAGAGACCTATAACATGCAAAATAATTCCTCACTAGTGCACATCGATGTTTCTAATTCAAACCGGGACTGCAGATTTCTCCATCTTTTTTTGTTTTTAACTTAACCTTATTCTTTTACATTGGTATCTACTGTCTTCTACACCAAGTGTCCTGATGTTCAAGGACACAGGAATGTCAGAATGGAGTCTTCCATAGTCACCTTTGGCCCCATCTCACCTGGCACACACAGCAGTCATGGGAACATCAAAACCAGCCCCACCCACCCACTGACCCCTGCCAGGCAGGCTCTTCCCTGGGGCTGTACTGCCCCCGAGGGCCGGCTCAGCTCCGCTTCCCAAGCACCCCCTGTCCTCGGTTCCACACAGAAGGGCACAGTCCATGTTAACACAGCCCATCTCTTGATGTGGCTTCATCCCTGTGGCCATGAGAGAGACCAAGCTGTGACCTACTATTAAAAAATCCTACAGTCAGTAAGGACCATGTAAAACACAAAGGGAAAAAACCATAAGTTAGAATTTCAAATGCTAAGAAAAAAGAAGAATTAGGAGTAGAGGAAGAAACTCATTTTAGAAATATAGACAAACCTAGAAGAAACACTGCAGCCCACGACACGACTGGAGATGCCTTATAGGAAATCGATAATGAAAGGCAGAGAGGTGTTGTTGTGTTGTTGTTGTTTTTAATAAAAGAGAGGGACGCCTGGAAAGGATATTTTCCAGTTCCTTCCTGTGGATGACAGTTGGGCTATCTCTATACCCTCTAAAAACTGGTTTTCTTGGGTTTTAAATTCCTTGGCTTGCATTTTTCCGTCTGGTATATCTTAACTAAGGCCTTCCAGTATCTGGTATAAATTGTTGCTCTTAAAAAAAAAATGTGACAGCAATACAATTTTCATTACCTTATAAACCACATGTTCTTTGTTCCCAAGCTCTCAAAAATCATTCCTTGAAGTCCACGGTCTCCATAGACTGCATTTTGGTGTTGGTTGGTTTGGGTCAGTGATCTCAGACATACAGGGAAAATTTTCAACAGATAGTTTTTAATGTTTTTTTTTTTTTTTTTTTTTTTTTCAGAAAAGTATTCTCAAATGACTGTTTTGGTCTATATTTTCTGTTCTCTTGCTTTTGTTTTAGTTTTCAAGGTCTTCCATTATTCACAGGTTGGATCTTCTTTGCCTGTTTCCAAAGCTTATGAAATCTTCTCAAGTCTTCGTCTCTTTGATTCATTCTTTTATTTTAAAAGTCTCTCTGATTCCTGGGAAAGCTGGGAATGGAACCACCATTTGACTCAGCTATTGCCCTTCTCGGACTATTCCCTGAAGACCTTAAAAGAGCGTACTGCAGGGATACTGCCACATCGATGTTCATAGCAGCACAGTTCACAATAGCTAGACTGTGGAACCAACCCAGATGCCCTTCAATAGATGAATGGATAAAAAAATATGTGGCATTTATACACCATGGAGTATTACGCAGCACTAAAAAATGACAAAATCATGGAATTTGCAGGGAAATGGATGGCATTAGAGCAGATTATGCTAAGTGAAGCTAGCCAATCCCTAAAAAACAAATGCCAAATGTCTTCTTTGATATAATGAGAGCAACTAAGAACAGAGCAGGGAGGAAGAGCAGGAGGAAAAGATTAACAAACAGAGACATGAGGTGGGAGGGAAAGGGAGATAAAAGGGAAATTGCAGGGAAATGGAAGGAGACCCTCATGGTTATACAAAATTACATATAAGAGGTTGTGAGGGGAATGGGAAAAAAAAAACAAGGAGAGAAATGAATTACAGTAGATGGAGTAGAGAGAGAAGATGGGAGGGGAGGGGAGAGGGGATAGTAGAGGATAGGAAAGGTAGCAGAATACAACAGTCACTAATAGGGCATTATGTAAAAATGTGGATGTGTAACCGATGTGATTCTGCAATCTGTATTTGGGGTAAAAATGGGAGTTCATAACCCACTTGAATCGAATGTATGAAAGATGATACGTCAAGAGCTCTGTAATGTTTTGAACAACCAATAAATAAAATAAAATAAAAGTCTCTGCTTCTCATCCTCTGTTTTCCTGAAAGCATTTTCAGCTCTATTATTTGGTATTGAGTTTCTCCTAGTTTTTTTTTTTCTTTATTTCTAAAGTGACTTTCTTCTTCTGATTCTTGAGTTCTGTCTTCCTTTCCTTTCTTGGCTCTTGGAACTCTAACTAATGTTTCCCGGGTGTCTTGTACTGTCCCCCCTGACTGCAGGTCTTTTTGTTCTCTAGCAGGTCTCAGTTGGATCTCTTCCATGACAAGGCTCTCTGGTGGCTGACCTTGTCGGTTCAGCTGTGTTCTGTTCTTAGTCTCTTTTTCCTTATAGTAACTTGATGTAGGATTTCCTGGATGATTCCCTTTTGCTCATTTTCATGCTTAGTTTTCCTGAACTTTTCCAGGGAGTCCTGATTCATATGACTTCTCCAACTCCTCCTTCCTCTGTGGTTTTCACGTGAGGTCACGAGTGTGGTGACCAGCAGTCCCCCCTTCCTGGCTCTGGTCCCCTCCCCACTTTCCCCTGGCCTTTCTCTTTCCTCTCTCGTTCCTTATCACTCAGCTGAGACTGCCTCCCAGCGGTTTTTCCCAGTGTGGGGCCCAGGCCTGGGCTCTTTTTAAAACACCACACTAGGCAGCTGGAGGTGTACGAACATGGATTTGGATCCTTCCAAGGAATTCCACAGACATTTCTGTAGGTGAGAGGCCTGTGTGTGACTGACACAGAATAGACCAAAGACACTCCTCAAATCAGAAATGAGAAGAAGACCATTAACCCACAGTGGGGCAAGCATTCAGCTTAGTTATGAGGCTGGTCAGAGTTTGGTTTGGGATCTGATTGGAAATTGAGATGTCCAAGTATTTTCCTATCTGTTCTAAACCCTGGATTTATCAGACTGGAACCTTCAAGGCATATGATGTATTCTGACTGTCTATCTCCCCCACCCACAAATCCATAGGTTGGATTCCCCACTCCTAAATGGATGGTATTAGAAACTTGTGTTAGTAAGTTTTCCATTATTGTAACAAACAGCTGAGATAAGTCAACTTATAAAGAGAAAAATTTTACTTTGGCTCACAGATTTGGAGGTTTCAGTACATGACAGTCGCCTGTTGCTTTGGGCCCATAGTTGCACGCTGTGGGGGGAGTGCATGGTGGAAGAGGCCTATTACCTCACAGCTGGGTGTGCAAGAAAGAAAGAAGAGGGGCTGGGGTCCTAATGTCCCCTTTAAGGGCACACTCCCAATGACTGGAAGACTCCTACTAGGCCCCATTTAAAGTTTCCACTGCCTTCCAATAGCGTCCAGCTGGGGATCAAGCCTATCACACATGGCCTTTTGGGGGACATTTCAGATCCAAACGGTCCCAGAGGTGGAGTCTGTGGAAGGTGACCAGGCCATGGGGACCGAGTCCTCTTGACCTGGTGACTGCATTCTTCTTTTCTGCCACTGGAGGCGAGAGTGAGCAGACAGCTGTCTAGGAGAAAGCAGGCCCCTGGGACCTGAATCTGCTGCCCCTTGAACTTGGACTTCCAGCTTTCAGAACAAGAGAAGTAGATTTCTGCTTTTTATAAGCCACTGTCTATGGTATTTTGTCATCATAGTAGCACCACTGGACTAGAACAGGGTGGGGTGCATTGTGACTCCAAAGTTTGCCAAACTGCTTATGGGGCTGTGATTCTGTTTGGGGTCATGGTTCCATCTGTTTATTAGACACATATTGGGTGATCATCTTTGGGGGGCCAGGCTTTGTGCTAGGGACAGGAACACAGTGGTGGTGAACAAGACAGATCGTCTCTGCTTCTAGAAATGCCGGTCTTCTTCCGTTCATAAAAACAGAAGCTTGATGCCCATCGGTAAAATATTCTCGACTCTGTGAGGTGACAACATCGCCACTGGGAACAATGGCTCGGTGAGAAGTTTCACCTTGCTAAAAGCAGAATCCTCACAGACAGCATCCACACCTCTTGCTTTTAAAATGCTCCCACACGTTAAAAAAAAGAAAACCAAACAAAATATGGTATTCATGTCTCCATTTCTGGTTTTGATTTTCTCCTTTGGGGCCCAAATCAGATTTGCATTTCTAAGGTGGTGGAGGTGGAGGTGGGATTCTGTGCCATGGACTGTCCCCTTTGAAGCCCTCTCTGGAATGGGCATTATCTTCTGTCTTTAGGCAGATGTTTCTGTGATCTCCTGACTGGCCGACACTGAGACCCAACTTTATCATGAAATGTGATAAGGGGGCCTTTATTGTTCAAGAGAGCTGCTAAAACTTCACAAGAGAAGCATTTATTACCCGATAACTTGTTGGCAGGATTTATAACCCCTGCGGTTCATCAAAGTTCAGAGTCATGATTTCTCTGCAATGAGGGAAGCAGAAGTCTCCAACATGGGATTAGTTTATCAGCCTCTGCTCTCTGGGTGGTTTGTGCACCAAGCATTCGTGGGCTACATCTGGGTGCCAGGCATCTATGGAGCCAGGAACCATCAGCTGATAAAAGCAGGCTGGGGGAGTGGGGGGGGGGCCTTCACATCCAGGTGTCACGTAGTCTTCCCGCAACCCCAGGGGATCACATGTGAGGGGCCCAAAGTGCAGCAGAGCTGGCCGAGGTCCAAGGAGAGAAGGCAGGACTTAGGCCTGGGTCTGCCCCGCCCATGGCTTCCGCCCAGGAGAGGTCCAAGCAGGTGGCGCAGAAGCCTCATCTCAAGCCTCGGCTGTCCACAAAAGCGCTCCAGACATAAGATCTCAGAGAGATCGTTCGTCTCTGCCCTGGGGGAGTCTGAACAGGCTACTGTTTTTCATATGATTAAAATACATGCCTGTGCACTCACCTGTGTTCACAGATACACATACGTGTATAGAGGCACACATATGTTTCTTGATATTGCTATGTACGTTCTATATTTCCCACTGAGTGACTCAACCACCTGTGGGTCTTTGGAGTTGGCTAGAAGCACTGAGGCCACCAGCAAATACGACTTGTCCCCATTCTACTGTCTGTTCCATAAGCCATCAGGCACAGTGACATGAGCAAATACATAAGAAATTAACAATACGTAAATTAACAAATACATAAGAAGTCTCTTATGCATCAAGATGACGCATATCCAGTGAGTTCAGCTCTGGGGCCACCTCCTCTAAGAAGCCTGTTCTGACCTCCCACTCTCCAGACTGGGATGTGGCCAGCATGGGGCTGGCTCAGCTCTGGGTCCCCTGTCACAGCCCTAGCATCCAACTCTTGGTCCCAGCCCCCTGGAGCCAGGAGGGAAATAGAAAGCAAAAAATAAGGATCTTGAGAACTTTGAAAAGGCAAAGCGCACTGTAATCGTCATTGGTTACAAGGGCAATGGCCGAGTCCTGGAGGGGCCATGGACAATGTGCGGTCTGTGGAGGGAGGGCCCATGGGGGGCTACTTTGTAGAGATGCCGGCCTGGGGAGGCCCCGGGCTTGGAGTCTGGGAGGGATGGGGCCCAGCGTGGCCCTGCCTAATGGTGTGATGCTTAGGTGGTCTCCAGGGCTGTCATTCTTTTCCTGGAAGAGTGACCACCCTGTGGCACAACTCCTGAACACGGGTGGCTGTGGGGGGGGGCGGGGGGCAGGAGGACTGGGAGCTCCTGCTCCGGTTTCCACCGTGAACTTGAAGGTCCTGGGGTCGAGCGAGGCCCAGTCAGGTTAGTAATCGTCCTCCGTCTCACACTGGCTGTGTGCGGGGCCCTGATTCGATTCTAGGCAGTCCAGTTCTGCGCTCTTGACCACCCCGCCACTCAAATTTGAGGATATTCAACAAGAGCAGGGAGGACAGGGAAGAAATTGTCATTTGGTACCAAGCATCGCCTGCTCTTGACAGAAGGCAGAGGGAGCGCCTGTGCTTTCAAAGTACACAGGAAGGGGACCCGGCGTCCCTCCTGCTGAATGATGGTCGCTCCCTCCACCCGCCACCGGCCCCCAGCGGGCTCTCCAGAGCAGGGCTTCCTTTCCCCACCCTGTGCCTTCCACAATTTCCTGGGTGCCGGCTCACCTGCCCTCCTCCCACAGTGGCCTGGGGACAGGAGTCTGCCCGCTGCCTTCTCCCCCTGCCCCTGGACGGAGCGCTGACTGCTGACCGGAGCTGCAGGCCCCTCTCGCTCACCCTAAGGGCAGCTGTTGCGCAGTCGAGGTCTGAGTCCATCTGCAGACTTCTTACAGGGACCTCTTACCTCTTACCTGGTAGGCTCCCCTTCCTGCCCCTGCAAACCACACCCCTTAGCTACCAGAGGGGCCCTGTACAAGCACAAACCTGGTCGCTCCACACCGTCCCTCCAAAGGCCCGGGCCCCGAGTGTGGAATAAATCTAATGCCTCTCTGTGACCAACGAGGCCTCGCGGCTTCTCCCCTGAGCCTCCTCCGGAGCAAACCCTGGAGGCCTGCTGTGTGCTCGGTGCTGTGGGAGGCCCTAGAACTTAGGAATCTTCCCAGTGCAGAGCTTGCAGTTTTCCTGGGGGCTTGCCATCCAGTGGGAAGGCAGTCAGCAGCCACTCACAAAGCCACCAGAGCACTCGAGCGCCCTTGACCACATCCCCCTTCTCACTACCATACAGGAGCAAAAGGCTGACACTTGTGGCTTGGGGTAGACCAGTTGGCCCTGCTCCCCTGCGTTCCCCAAGTCTCCAGCGGCACCTGTGACTCAAGAACAGGAACCTTCTTGGAGTCCCTCTCTCCAGCGTCCCCACAGGCTGATGAGCAGTTGGTGCTCCCCACACCCTGTGGAATGACGAGGAGTTGCTAGCCCAAGCCAGAGAGCTCAGCTGCCCAGGCCTTCCAGCACATCCCTGCCACCCCACCTGTCTCGTGTCAGAGAGCCAGGAGCCCACACACCCCGCAGAGGAGGAAGAAGTATTGCCTGGTGTCGCCGTGGCAAGGAACACCAACCTCACCCACCTGGCTCAGGTGAGAGTGTCACTGAAGGACACACGTGAGGGAGGTTGCTGAGTCCCAGGGGAAAAGGAAAGGCAGCAACACACTTGTCCTCTGAGGCCACATGTGGCTCATCTGCCCCTCCCCGGTGGCTACATCCACCCTGCAACCCACCTGCCCCTGTCCCCTCCCATGTTCTGCCCCTGCCTGGGCTCCCCCTTGTCCAGGGCTGGCTCTGACCAGCTCCGTGTGTCTGCAGTCTCTCTGTCACTTGTTGAGATTCTCAAGGGAGGGAAAGATTCCCAAGGGGTCTAATAGACGTTGGGTCACATGGTCCCTTTGGGGACCTAGGGAAGAAGATTCTAGATGGAATCCTCCGTGGCTGCTGAGTCACAGGCCAAGCTGGGCATGAGAGACAAATCGACATTTCTACTAAATATTAACTAAAGTGGTGAGTCGATGAGAGCGAGCCCAGGACGGGGCAGGTGACAGTTTGGGGCCTGATGTGTAGAATGCAAGTTGAAGTTCCCCTCGCTGGTGCCCTAACAGGCTTTTCTGGAGAGACCCCACCTTGGCAGCTACCGTAACCCCTCCAGGCTGGACAGTCCCTGGGCTGCCCTGGGGCTCAGAGTCCTTCTTTCTTCGCGCTCTCTTGGTCCCCAAGGCTTGTCTCTCCAGCCTTCACTCTGGTCCCCCACATCTGCCAACCGTCCTGGGTTAAACGGGACCTTCTCACTGTGGATGAGCACATCTTAACTGCAACCGGCCACAGCAAAAGAATGACTGACTCCTGCAGCTGGGGAGGCCACCCACGGAGCTGGCCTGGGGACCCAAATGATGCCATCAGGTCCCCTCCTCTCTCTTGTTCATGTGCACACACCCTCCTTCTGCTTCCCTGCGTGTGTGGCCCTCGAGTTTTGTACCACAGATGAGTTCCTCCGGGCTGTAGGGACACAGGGTCAGGACAGCAGAGACCAGGTGTATGTCACCCAGCTCGGCCACCTGGGAGTTGAGAGGTCTTTCTCCAGCCTCCATGGGTAGAGCCCCAGCTGGGGATGGTCAAATTGGGTCCCCTGTGTTTCTGTCACATCTCTGTTACCATGGCAAAGGGAAACTCTGGTTGCCTGGCTCTGGGTCTTTGCCCACTCGTGTGGCCAGGGCTGACTGGCAGGTGCACTAGCCCACACTCATGGAGGAAGGGCCAGGCAAGGGGCGATCCGGTTTAAAGATGATGTAGGGAGGGACGCTGGACACGTAAAGCCACCACTGGCCTCCGCGCTCCTCGCCCCGTGTGGGCTGGCGGGACGCCTGTGCTGCTCAGAGGTGTCGGCTTCTCAGCCTCATCGTTTTATTGGGTGTCCACCTTCTTGGTCTGGCTCTCCTTCTGCATCCTTGCCTGCTGAGTGTTCTAGAGCCTTGTCGTCTGCAGAAGCATCAAAGCAGACGTTGCTGATTGGATTTCTCACTTGGGATCTCAGGTGCCTCCGTAGGCTGAGCTGGGGATGGAGGGATCCCCTCCTCTGCGTTCCTTTTCCAGAAGGTGGCTGAGTTTCAGATCCATTACGGTTGATTCTCCTAGGGGCTGAATTAACCACTTTCACATCTGTTATCTCCACGGTCCCCAGCTTGCAGTTGAAGAGCCCAAGGCAGGAACAGGGACGTACCCATCGTCTTAGTTTGCTGAGGCTGCTGTAACAAATCGCTGTGAAATTGAGTGGCTTGCAGCACCAGGCAGGATTCCCCACAGGCCTGGAGGCTAGAAGTCCAAGCGGAGGTGTCATCAGAGCTGCATTTATCCAGGGCCTTGCATGAGAATCCATTCTGTGTCCCTCTCCAAGCTTCAGGTAGTGGCTGTCGATCCTTGGCCTTCCTTGGCTTGTGATGCAGGACACAGAGTGTCACATGTTGCCTCCAGAGTCACATGTCACCTTCTCGTGAATCTTCATAGTGTCTGCTTATGTGACCATCAGGCACATTGGATCCAGAACCCAGATTATTCCAGGGAGATCCCATCTTTACTAATCACATCTGCAATGATCCTGTATCCAAATAAGGCCACATTCCAGGGAGCAGGGAGCAGGACTTCAGTATATATGTTGGGGTCAAAGTGCAACCCCTAAATCCATTAAGCAGAGAAGTCAGGCTTCCAATCCAGGTCTAACGTCAGAGGCCACCTTCTTTCTGCCTAAAGCTGAGGACAGCTGTCATTTCCAGGGAGCTATGGTGTACAGGTAATTCCCTGCATCACTGACATTTTTAAATCACAACAGCTCTACAAATAGACATGGAGGCCATTTCATAGGTGAGAAAGTTAAGGCAGCGGGGGGGTGTGGGGTGTGGGGGAGCTAAATGCTCAAGGCCACAGAGTAACCCAGAAGCAGCGTTGGGATTTGAGCTGGTTCATCTGACTTCTCATCCCATGTCCTGTGACCCCACCTTGCTGAGTGCAAGGCACAATATAAGGCTGATGAAGTGCCCGCGGAGCCCTGGGCGGACAGCTGGCCGCTGCCTGCGATGGCTGGTTTAGGGTTGGAAGAGAGAGGAAGCCTGGGAATCCTGCCTGCAGGAAGAGACATTTTAGTTGGGTCTAAAAGGACGGGTTAGATGGAGAGGATGGAGGTGGGAGGAAGGATGTGGAAGCCAGACCTAAAGCCAGGAAAGAACTTGGGGGAACCAAGAAGATGCTGGGTCCCTCTAGTCTGTGGCCCTCATTTCATGTGCATGAAAAAGGGAGACGCTTGCTTTAACTGGGAACCCAAACCAAGAGTGGGCATCGACTTGCCCGCCCAACAGAAACCCACTCACTCCAGAGCTGCCTTCTGTTTAGAGAGGACATCCCAGAAGCCGTGGAGTCCCAAACAACGAGGCCAGCCATTGCCCCTTTCCTTCCCACACACCCAGAGCCAACCCCGGCCCCAGCCCAGAAACCAGCGAGCTCAGCTGGGAAGCCCTCGGTCTCTGGAGGCGGCCAAATCCATTCTAAGCCACCCTGAAAGGCTGCCAGTGTTTACCCCGTTGCCATGGGCCCGCTTCCTGCGCCAGGCGCTCCGTCTGTCAGACCCTGACAATTGAATAATATTTTTATTTTTAGGCCTGGGTCACAGAGCCTTTTTTCCCTACTGCCAGTTCCGCCCCCGCACTGGGACTCCAGGGAATTGGGCCTCTGGATGCCTGGGAAGTGCACAGCTTCGGCAGGAAGTGGTGGGTGGTGCTCTGCCAGGGCAGGACACGGTGTCCTGGAGTGAGGTGACCTCGTCCTACTGGGGGTCTCTTTTGCATCTTGGCAGAGCATCGTGAGTGCAGTTGGTGTCGGGAGGGCACTGCTGCAGGAGGTGGGAGGTTGTCCACCTGGCTGGTGGCATGTGATGATGGGGACAGGAAGCTGGTGACCACCCAGGCAAGTTGTCAGGATCAATAGGAACCGTGAGATGCTGCCATCACACAGAGGCAGAAGTGAGCCCAGAAGGTTCCGATAAAAGGATTCAGAATCAGGGGCCAGCAAGGACAAGGCTGGACCCCAGCTCAGAGAGGAGTCCTTGACCACGGCGCTCCTGGCACTCAGGGCTGGAGAGCTCTTAGTCCTGGTGACCGTCCTGTGCCTTGGGGAACGTTTATCAGCATCTCCACCCACTAGAGGCCAGCAGAACCCGCTCCCTGGTCGTGACAACTAAATATGTCTCTGACCTTGGCCAAAGATGCCAAGACAGGGAAGCAAAACTGTCCCCTGATGAAGAAAGATCCCAAACTAACAGGCATTGCATTGAGGGAAGACTCAAGTGGCAGAGAGGAAACAATGGTCAATTAGCGAAAAGAGTGGCCACTCCTTACTTACCCCTCCTCGCTTGGGTGGGCCTCGGTGGCCAGCAGAGGTCAGGTCTGGTGAACCTTCAGGAAGGACAGGAAGGACGTGGCAGGGACAAGGGGACAGTTTTCTAACAAGGGGCCGGAGGATCCAGCTTAGAAATGGCAGGAACGGAGAAGCCTCAGCTCTTCCGTCTGTGTAATGGGAGTAACAACTGTGCCCGCCTCACGGGGCATCGTGGGCACCGAATGAGATCATTCTTGCCTGACCTGCAGCAAGCAGGATGTAAGAGGGAGCTGGGCAGCTGTGACGGTCACTCCTCCGCTACTTCCCTGGCAGTCCCTTTCCATCTCCGTGCCTCGTCACCGTCCCCCTGGTCACCCCCACAACCATCCTTACCGCCGCTGCGGCCTCTCCAAGGCTGAGCCAGTTCACATCGCCACCCACTCGAGACACTTCCTGGCATTTGTTTCAAGTTTCCGTTGATGTTGTCTTTAGAATATTTGGACAGAGCCTGTCACCTCCAAGTGGCAGGTCCCGTGAAGAAGTGTTAAATGCCCCAGGGCTTGTCCAAGGAGCCATTGGCTGCCTCCGGCCATTTGATGGGCAAGGGACCAGCTCAGAGAGAAGAGGGTCAGGCTGGACCCCAGGTCAGTGACAGCATCACAGGGTGGGCAGCGTGCAGTCCCCACATGGCATGCAGAAACGGGCGTGACACCACGGGGGCTGTTCCTGTCCTGCTTTGAGCTCAGAAGTGGGAGAAATCAAGGCAAAGGGGCTTGAAATGGGCAGAGGAGGTCGAGGGTCCCCGCAGCTTGCTGTTTATGGAGCAATGAGGCACAGCCGATGGCGAGAGGAAACGGTGCCACCATCACGCCTCTGAGACGCAGAGAGGTGCGACGCCACAGGCTGGGGCACCAGAGGTGCTGCGGACTGGCACCGGCTGTCACCCCTGGAAGCCGAACCTCGGCCCAGCGGTCCTAGAGGGAGGGACAGGAGCAGCCAAGAAAGCAGGGCACCTGAGCCCAGGGGTGTTTACTTCATGGCGGCTTCTACTGGAGCTGGACTTGACGTTGCTATGCAGAGTGGTCTCCTCGCCTGGGCAATTAAATATCCATGCTCTTATTTAACAGCAAGTTCCATTTTGGTAGAGAAAGCAAACCTCATCATCCCTGCCCCCTCTCACCCCTGCCTGGAGCACCCCAGCCTCAGGTGAGCCCAGGACAACACCCATCCTGGTCACCAGGGACAGCCCCTAGAACGTGAGGCAGAGTGACGGCAGTGGGAGCCAGCCCTTAACCACAGTGTGGCCAGTGACAGGGGGAGAAGCTCTTGTGTTTAAGTTCTGCCTCTGCCGCAGGCTAGTAAACTTCATTTCTCTGAGCCTCACCTTCCTTGTCTGTGAAATGGGCCTGGGGACCTCTGCCTTGTGGACGTGTTGTGCAGCTGAAATGAGCAAGCACTCCTGGCTGCCAGTCACATGGTGCCCAGGAACCAAGGGAGAGATTGCCAAAATGCCACTCCTCTGATTTTCCTGATTCAGTGTGACTAAGTGGGGGCTCTGGGACATTCTTACAAGCTTCTAGGTGATTCCCATCCATGCATATCAGTAAGATACTCAGATGTTTTCAATGTTTATAGCAGCTCAATTCACAATAGCAAAGCTATGGAACCAACTTCAGTGCTCTTCAACAAGTGAATGCATAAAGAAAATGTGGTATGTATACACAATGGAATATTACTCAGCCACAAAGAAGAACGAAATTATGGCATTTACCAGTAAATGGATGGAACTATCATTCTAAGTGAAATAAGCCAATCCTAAAAAAAACAAAGGATGAATGTTCTCTCTGATGTGCAGATGCTAACATACAATAAGGGGTTAGGGAGGGAAGAATAGGAGTCCCTTGGATTAGACAAAGGGGGATGTAGGGAAAGGAGAGGGATGGGAATAAGAAAGACAGCAGATGAATCAGACTTGATTTTCCCATGCTCATATATGAATACACAACCCGTGAAACTCCACATCATGTACAACCACAAAAATGGGAAGTTATACTCCATGTATGTATTTTAAAAGTGAAATAAATTTCAACCTTTTTAAAAAAAGAAACAAAGATTTTTAAAGGGGTTTAGTGCCAAGCCCAGCACATCATAAGTCACTAGTCCATGTCACTGGTGGTTGTTATAATTATCATTCTAATGACCACAATGAAATGGTATATGGCAAACTCGATGACTTAAGACAAAGAGTGTGTATTTTAGCTTATGACGTTCACTCAGTGATTTAGGCTGGTGAGTCTGGGCATGAGGTCATGGGGCAACCAGGGACAAGAGTTTTCAAGCCTCTGCTGGCCACTGCTGGGTTATGAGCATTGACCACGTGCCAGGCACCATGCAAAATGCTTTTCATATTGTAGCTTATTCAATGGTCACTGTGAACCTATGTGGAGACAGGTTAGTTCCCTATCCCTGCTAGAGCACGTTACCACATGCTTTGTGGGTTAAATGACATGAATTTATTCATACAGTTCTGGAGAAGTGTGAAGATGGGGCTAACGTCAAGGCTGTCACTGTGGCATGTTCCTTGTGGAGGATCTAGGGGACAACCCACTCCTTGACTTCTTTAGCCTCTAAAGGCCACTTGCATCCCTTGGCTTCTGGCCCCCTTGCAGCAAAGGGATAAATGGATGGATGGATGGATGGATGGATGGATGGATGGATGGATGGACAGACGGACAGATGTACCAATTGTAGATGAATGGATGAATGAATGGATGGATAGACAGATGGATCGATGGTTAGATGAATGGATGGATGGATGGATGGTTGGATGGATGGATGGGTGGATGGATGGTTGGATGGATCAATGGATACATGAATGGGTGGATGGGTAGATATAATAAAGGGATAAATGGATGCACGGACACTCAGATAGTCTTCTGCCTTCTCTAGGTTCTCATCTCCATGGCTGAGACAACTGCGGTCGTCCTCTCTCCCACTCCAGCCCCAGAGCTATCATTTTTTCTACCTCCATCAGCATGAAATGCTTCCCACTGGGCTCTGTGGGGGAGTCTCTTCTCTTTCCCAACCTCCCCACAGCGCCAGTCTGCTCCAGTTATGAGAAAACAGTATGCCACTTAATCACCAGTGATGTCAGTCAGGGAACCTTAAACAAAGAGATTAGTTCTGCTTTTCTTTGTTGGTACGATGGAGAGCATGAAGTCTTCAACAGCACCCTGATGTGGAACAGATGGGAAAGATCCTGGCTTTCAGGGCCTCCCGTCTCTCCCACCTCCTACCAACAGCCCAAACCAGGCAGGCCTTTAGGACAATTTATGGGCTGGACAGCTGCCAAGGGACTGCTCACCCAGGGGCTGCAGGTACAGGCCCAGCCCCAAAGCCTGCTGGTCATTCATTGAAGAGGACTGAGTGGGCACCTTTGGGAACACTGGAGATGCCGTGGGGGATCTTGACATAATGTTGGGGTCAAGTCCTCAAAAGTTTTGTGCATTTATTTTTGTTTTTTCTACTGAGGGCTGATTATATCATGGAATTTCTACCCACAAAACTGAAAACACTTTGAAAAATCTCCCAGGATCAAATTTCAACTCGGGTATGTGCTGTGCAACCTTGCACAAGTCAATCATCTCTCTGAGCCTGTATTTTCAACTGCCAAAAAAAAAAAAAAAACAAGCGGGGAGCAGAGCCAGAAAATCTGCTGTAAAGCTGAGTGAGATCACAGAGATCATGTACCTAAAAGCCTGATACACACATGTCAGGTGCTCAGACTAACTCATGCTGTACGGGTCAGTGACCAAGTCCAGCACTGTGAGTCCACCGAGGAATGTCTCACACACACGAGGCCTATGGGTCTGCAACCCCACGGAATTTAGGAATTCTTAAACCAAAGCTTGTAAAGCAATAGCCTCTGAGCCAGTGCACACACACACACAGTTCACAGGCGTGCTTTAAAAAAAAAAGAAAAAAAGTATTTGAGTTTGTTGCTACTTTAAAAATGGGTGTTCTTTTTTTCTTCACTTTAAAATCTGAAATATTGAGTGATTGAAGAACAGTCACTCAGTCACCCAAAGCTTACCACCCAGCGGGCGGAGACCGGGCAGGCCCCACCTCCCGAGGGACGTTTCTTATGCTCTGACCAGAGGGCTCCTTTGGGCCTGCTGCTGGTTCTGTAAGCACTTGCGTTCATGGGCTCAGACTGGGACAATCCTTCTGCTTAGAGACAAGGAAACAAAGACTAAACGAAGCTTCCCCCGTGGCCTGGGGACAGCTCTGTTCTCTGTCACAACCTCAGTGTCCCTCTTAACCCAGTGCTCCTGGCGGTCATTCAGGTAACTCCCAGGTCCTCGGGGCTAAGAGGTTCTGCTCAGGTCCCCCAGCTCTGCTCTCACCCTACCTTGCTGTTCCCTTGGCAACCAGTAGTTTGGGGTTGCAGATGGAAGGGGCCCACAGTGGGTTGGCTTCGTTGCACGTGGCAGGATCTCGGTCTCACGGGGGTTGCAGGAGAGCAGGGCTGGGGGGCTGCCGGGCCTCTTTCTGGCTGCGACCTTGGGGTCTTGCTTCCACCGGTCTCAGCCCTGTTTTCCTCTCCAGTGGAGCAGACAACTACCTCCTGCCTTCTGGAGTGGCTAGAGCTGGGGGGTAATTGGGTGGAGGCCCCCCCAGGCTGCACTCATCAGGTTTCTGTTTACTAGGCCCAGTTGGCCTCACCCCTGAAGTGATTGGCAGTCCCACCGACAATGTATAATAAATAAATTACTTGTTATGGCCACATCTTCACCAGCATTTATTATCGTTTCCAATCTGGAGGGTTACCGTCCTAACTGGGGTGAGGTGAAAACCCCTGTAGTTTTGGTTTACATTTCCCCGATTGCTAAGGACGTTGGACAGTGTTTCATCTACTCGTTGGCCAACCAATCTGATTTACGGAACCCCAGACAGATAGACACAGATGGTCAGAGCCGGCAGAGGAGGGAGCTGAACAGGGAGCAAACACAGAGCCCTGGAGGGCCTTGGTGAGAAGATGCAAAACCCGGGTCGCACTGGCCCTCAGAGATTGGGGGTCAGAGCCCCAGCTGTGTGAAGCTCAGTCACAGAGAGGGTGTGAGACCCCTCCCCGGGGGCACCAAGGTGAGTCAGTGGAGAGAAACCCCTCCGAGCAACGCTCAGGGGCCGGAGCCCTGTGGGTGCATATTCCCTCACCCTCCTCACGCTTGGTCACCCCACAGCCTCCCTGGAGGCCCCCGGTCAGCCTTTAGGAGTAAAGACGCGGAGCCCAGTGCACATGGCCCTGCAGGACCCCGTGGAACCAGCAGGAAGCACGTGCTACAGCATCGCAGCCCCGCTGAGGACTGGGGTGAAACACAGTGAGAAGGGACGTCCCCAGGGGCCAGCTCTGAGCTGCAATGCAGTAGTGTGTTCTCCCTGGAAAGAGGACCCCAGGGGCACAGTTTGGCCTGGGTCAGAGACACAGTTTGGCCTGGGTCAGAGACACAGCTTGGCCTGGGTCAGAGGCAGTGGCCAGCCCTGGGGTAGACTCCTTGGCGCAGGGTGCTTAGGTCTGTGCGCTGCTCACCTCTGTGTCTATCCCTGCCACTCAGTAGGAGCTCTAATGGTCTTTTCTTCTTCTTCTTCTTCTGCCGTGCTGGGGATGGAACCCAGGGCCTCACGTGGGCTAGGCAAGTGCTCTACCGCGGAGCCACATCCACAGCCTCTTCACTGAATTCTTTATTTTACTTGAGGATGGTCAGGGCTTGGAGAGGACGAGATGGGGGTGATAACAAGGAGGTTGGGGGAAAGACACGTGGACAGCGAGGGCCTTGGGTGTGCAGTGTGTGTGCGCTGTGAAGGCGCACAGCCGTCCAGCCCTGGAGGGGGGCTCTCGAGGAACAGGTGGACGAGACAGTTCATCCTGGACACGTCACTCAGTCTCTCTCCAGTGCCCCGGTGCTTGCTCATGAACAAAGCAGGGTGCCAGGGACAGTGGCTGGTAACCTCACAATTCAGCTTACAACTTCAGGATGTCACTTAAGATTATGAATGACCCAGAGGGAAATGAACAGAGCACAGAAATGGATGTCGTGATGGAAGAGCTCGCCCCGCACACCCTCCCAGGGCTGTTCCTACTGCTGTTTCTGCGGAAGTTGGGATCTGGAAACAGGGATGTGCCTGGAATTTTAAAATCCAGAGGTGTGGACCCACCGTGAGGGACGCCCTGGATTTGCTCCCTCGCCACCCATGAAGCTCCATGCGAGGTGCTGCGTGTGAGGCAGAGAGAGGCAATGAAGTTGACGTCCCCTGACGGCCCTGCTGCCGGGGTCTGGATGCATCTCTCCAACATCCCTGCATGATGCTCGCACAGAGGAGAAGCACAGGAGGAGACAGCCGTGAGAGGCATCCTTTGCCCGCCGTGGCACAATGGAGAGAAGAGGAATCTCATCTAGCAGTTTCCTGCTAGACCATCATGTGCTCCCAGGGCTGGAGTCCCCCTGAAATTTTAGAGGTATCTACTCCCTCAAAGCTTTGTGAGCCACTTACTACCCCATGATAAATCCTTCAAGCTAGTTAGAGTGGACTCTGTTGTCTGCAACCGAATCCTGACTGATTCTAGAAATTCCCTGCAACAACCACCCGGGACACTCTCAAGCACACAAGGCAGATCCCAGACTCCTAGCATAAATGCAGGGCAGAACTTCAGGGTCCGACTGACCTAGAGAACTCCGGGCCCAGATGCCCGCCACACGGTGCTGCTTTAGAATCTGCTGGGTGCGGCTGAGGAGAAAGTTGGGATGGGGGTTGAACAGGAGGCTCCCAGTTCCTGGGCAAGCCTTCCCCAGGCTATCTGATGTAATCCTCACAACCACATCGCTCCGAGGTGAGTTTGCAGGAGGTTGGAAGGACTTCCTCAAGGTCAAGTGCCTCGAAGACGTGGTTACTTGAGCCAAGTGCCAGGCTGACTCCAAACCTGTTCCTCGAACAGATCCACTGCCATTTTGAAGAGTGCAAGTGGGGAGCAAAAGAGAAGCCTTACATTTTTCTGAGGCCATAAACTCATACCAGGAGGCATTTGTCAAAAGCAAGGCAACAGTTACACCAGAACAGCCATATTAACTACCAACTCTGCACGTCACCGCATTTTACTTTAATATCCTTTACTGTTCCAAAATGCAACCCAAGATACAACATTACAATTTTTTTTTTTAACTTTTCTCCTTGAATCCTCATTCCAACAGAAAAGGGCTTGGATTATTTGCACATGCTCAAGGCCGGGAAATACACTTGCAATATGAGGCAGCCTATGTTGCAGGACGATTTAGAGCAATTTCCCCTCATGTCCATGTGGAGGAAACTGGCAGCAGAAGGCCACAGTGAAGAACAAGTTGGAGCAGCATGTGGAGGGCAGGCCAGAGAGCAACTGCCACATGACACCCAGCCCCAGGTGCCCCAGGCAAGTGGGGGTCTCTCCCCTGAAAGTCTAATCGGGGGAAGCAGGCTGCCGAAGGTCACTGCTGTGGGAGACAGAGCTGGTGAGACGGTGACAGGACAGGCTGAGGCCAAATAGCTGGGTACAGTTCTCAGCAAGGGGCTTCCACTAGAAGATGATGACTCTCCCCAATTAAACATGCCACCTCTGGGTTTGGAAGGCCCAGGTGAAAACCGAGGCAGCATAATCGATTCCATGAGATTCCTGGTTGTGGAAAAAAAAAAAATCTCACAGTCATAAAAATGACTCAGCCCGCCAGGAGTAGGAGAGGCTCCACAAAGATTGAGACGACATTTGTGTGTGTTTAGTGTGATTTCACAGCCAGCCAAGGGCCCGAGAGGTGCTAAATTAAAACGAGAGATGCTGAATCCAGTTTTCTAATGAAACAGTGTTTTAACACTGAAGTTCCTGCCCTAGCTTCCGATTTTTCCACTGTAAGAAAACAAACACGTACACTGTTATGTCGTATACGAACAGACGCTGCTTAAATCAGCGGGGCAATGCCCTAACCAATTCTGTACAGGCCTAGAGGCAGGGGGCCCAGTGGGCAAAGCTGCATCTTTCTTCATAGAATGTTTTAATGTTTTGAACAAGTAATTAGAAGGTAAGGGGCCTCCTCTTGCAGGGCCATAAGACTCACAGAGGTTTCCGGAGGGTATTTGGGGCTACTCTAAGACTTCAGAGAGGGGAATCTGCAAACTCTGTGTGGAATCCCTTCTTTCACCTGCCGTATGAGCTGCAGTACAGATGACTTCACCACGTCACCTGCCCTTGCCCATGGCCGGCCTCGGAAAACCAGGCCCCTCCCCATCCTCTGCTGTCCCTCTGCAAGAACGTTGCACTGAGATGAGTGCTCAGGATGGACGTGTGTGGGTCTGACTCCAGGGTGCACACCACTTCAGCTCCTGTTGGATCTGGAAGGTTCAGTCTTCATCGCCTTGCAGTTCAGGACCACGTGGATCAATGTGGAGATGAAATCTTGGCCTCTGCCTTTACCAGCCACCTAAGTGGAAGAGGTGACAGATGCCATGCTTTGCCCAGGGGACCCTTCTCTCTTTCTTCTCATGGGGCAAGAAGGGTTTTGAAGATAACAGATACCACAGGGAGAACCTTGGGGAAAGTATCATGTGCACCATTAAAATAATGGCAAATTAAGAAAGAAATCTCATGCTGGGGAACAAATGATACAAGTGGTAAAATTTTATTTTAATTCCTCACCCCTGAGCTTTTGTAAGCAGAAGATTCTGAGCACACGCCCTGTTTTCCTTGCTGGGCCAGGGCTGTCAGCCGTGGCCATCATCAGGAGACTTCATTAACGTGTGGCAGGGCCTGGGTTCACGGCCGGTCTCTCCATGAACTTGAGGACAGTGCCTCCCACCCTCCCGTCCTCTGACAATGTCCTTCCTCCTCTTATTTGCAGTTTATACTGCACTGTGGGCTGGGAAAACAAATTGTCAGACTGTTTGTTAAACAAATTGTCATGGTGGACATTGACCCCTGGGGTTGGGTGTGAAGCTGCTGGACAGGACCCGGCTTCCCCTCCCTAGTGACCGGGTCTATTCAGGGTCTTTCTACTCAGTGTGCATTTTGGAATTTTCCAAGTTCCCGGGGCCCACCCCTGGGGACCTTGACTGAGGAGGTCTAGGAGACACTGGGAATGTTTCTGAAGATACTCCCAGGGACTGGCAATGCTTATGTTGGCTAGAGGACCGCGGTCACCTTGAGTTCAGCCCTGCGCAGTGAGGCACTAATCCTGTCTGGAGGTGAGCGTGTCAAGATAAGCCACACACCCCCTTTCTCCTCATAGCCCTTGAGATAAACCCCTTTACTGCAGGACAAAAAAAAAAAAAAAAAAGAGTTTCCAAACCACACAATATTTCATAGAACAAAATAGAGATTTTTATTTCCAAACATAAAGCAGATATGTTTAAAAAAAAACATAAAACAATGGAAACGTCAAACTGTCTTTTAGAACACTGCACTTTCAAGCAGAGGACAGGAACTTCACGGTGACCTTAAAATGCAGCTCTAAGAAGGAGCAAGAAGAGTTCCTGTGTCCCTCCCCACAAAGCCAGGAGGGTAGGGAAGGTCTCAGTTGGCTTTGGACTTGATGTGACCTGAGATAACACTCACGTTCCAAGACATTCATTTGGCTCCAATACTGCTTGCCGGTGTTCCCAGAGAGCTTAATTTATTGCAAATGCATGTTTTATAATCACAGATAACATGACAAGGGGATATGGTCCCTGTGCACACTATTTATATAATAAAACATTTAAACAATGAAATTCATTTGCTTTTGACACCAACACGACTCAGGCAGCATCTACACACACAGACACACACACATCTCCTCCTGGTTCACGCGGCATGACCCACACCATTCCAGCCACACGAGCTAGTCAGTATCAGGCTAGTGTGACCAGGTCCTCAGGAGCAAAAAACTGGGGCAAGCCTGCTTATGGAGACTCAGCTCAGGGTAGAGTGAGCATGAAATTCTTTGCTGCCTTTGAGCTGGGTTCTGAGAGGCCCAGGGACACCCAGTTCTGCACCCTTCCTTGGGTGGGCCAATGAAACTAACAAATCAGGTGGGAGGCTCTGGAGGGAGAGGGCTGGCCTTTTAGACTTGGAATGGAGGCCAAAAGTACTCATTGCCCCAAAGCTGGTGTTGGAGCCTTGTGAGAGAGAGAGAGAGAGAGAGAGAGAGAGAGAGAGAGAGAAAGGGAGAGAGAGAGAGAGAGAAAGGGAGAGAGAGAAAGAGAGAGAGAGAGAAAGAGAAAGAGAGAGGAGAGAGAGAGAGAGAGAGAGAGAGAGAGAAAGGGAGAGAGAGAGAGAGAGAGAGAGAGAGAGAAAGAGAGAGAGAGAGAGAGAGAGAGAGAGAGAGAGAGAGAGAGAGAAAGAGAGAGAGAGAGAAAGAGAGAGAGAGGAGAGAGAGAGAGAGAGAGAGAGACAAAGAGAGAGAGAGAGAAAGAGAGAGAGAGAAAGAGAGAGGAGAGAGAGAGAGAGAAGTCATCCCTCATTTACAAGCAAGTGTTTGCTTCCTGAGAAAAAGACAGCAGCCTCATTTCTAAGCCAGTCTGAGGAAACCTCTGGATAAGAGACCTAAGGGTCGGCCGCCTCGCCCTGGGGTGGACAATGTCAGGGAGGACCACAGTTGCTTCCCGAAGAGCCACCAAGTGCTGGACCTCAGGGAACTGTCCTGGCCCAGCGCACTCTCCCTGGGATCCCACAGACCACGCTCCAGGGCTGTCCGTTGTCCTGAAGCCCTGGGCTGGGAGCTGGTCACCCAGCGGTGCCTCTGCGTGGGGAGAGAGTCACCAAACCTGAGTGCTGTCACCCTTGAGCTGAGGAGACGGCCAGCAACTGCCTCAGGTTTTTAGTGGCAGTACTGGAGGCTCTGGGGCCAAGTTCCCTTTTTTCCCAAAAGGTGGGGGAGGTGGCGGGAACTGACCCAAGGCCACACAGCTTTTTCATAGCAGAGCCCCAACTCGACTCTGCCTGGCACTGGGCAGGGTCCCCCTAGGGGCAGAGGTCACCTCCACCTCCAGGACTAACTCCCTGAGCTCCTGGGGTAGCAGAAGCTGCTGGGTCTCTGTGCTCCACCCTGTCAAATGGGCACAGGGTTGTAACAGTCCATAAGGATCTCCCCTCTGACAGAACGAGGAACCCCAGGATGTTCTTCAACTGAGAATTTAGTGTTATCCACTGACCTTTGCCCAGAGGTAGCAAGACACCCTCACGCCATCCCTGGATTTCCCAGGCTCCTCCGCAGCTCCTCCAGCTGCTGCCAGGGAGGACTGGCCACCTCCAGGACGGCGTCAGGGGCAGCGGCCGGGGCCTGGTCTAGACAGACCCTGTCCTGGGTCTGTGAGCTCCTTGAGGACAGGCCTAGACTTGGCTCATCCCGACTCTTCCCACTCAAAGCCTGGCACAGAGACAGATGCACATGGATGCCTGTCGCGTTGGGTAAGAATGAAGAGGCACAGACACTTCTGCCCACCACAGCGGGGAGAGCCACAGACACAAGCGAGCGCAAAACTGGCCAGCGGAATGTGAGCCAGCGGGTGTCTGCTTCTTTCTCTGAAGCCTCAGGTGGAGGGCTCCCAGCTCTCCCTGCCCAGTGCCCCGACTCTGACCCCCACCTTGTCCTCCCCGCTTCTCTCCCCTCTGTCTGGGGGTCCTGCATGAGGCCTTGCTCCCCTCCCGCCATCTCTAGCAGGCTTCCCTACACTCAAGCACTGTGTATTCTTCCAGAAAGAACGTGGCACTGGGGAGACCAACACGGGGTGGGACACTTTCTACACACTGTCCACTCTGGACTCAGAAGACAGAAGATAAACCACAAAATAAGGCACAGCGACCTCCGCTCATCCCTCATCTCCTAAAGGCCACCAAACATGACCTGCTGTAGGCAGGACACAATCTCAGGATGGAGGAGTGTCTCTGAGATGAAATCAAATCCTATGTAAAAAAAATTCAAGGCATCTGTCCTTGATTTTTTCATTTTGCTTTTGGTTAGTGAAACCTTTGCCACTGGTCCTTGTCCTTGGGTGAAAACTGGGAACTAGGAAGGTACAGTCTGACATTTTCTCTACTTTCCTTTTCTCCTCCTCCTCCTCCTCCTCCTCCTCCTCCTCCTCCTCCTCCTCCTCCTCTTCTTCTTCTTCTTCTTCTTCTTCTCTCTCTCTCTCTCTCTCTCTCTCTCTCTCTCTCTCTCTCTCCTCAGCATCTTCACCACTTTGGGGCACAGTCAGCAGCACCAAACCCAACATCATTCCACGGCTGACTCCCTCTCTCCTACTTCTCGGTCGGTCTTCTCCAGCCAGACCAGCCAACTGCAGCCCCCCGAAGCCTCTGCCAAGCTTCTCGGCCTCCCCATCAGGCCCCAGCTCCAATCAAATGAGCAGAGGACCATCTGTGCCACCTCTCAGCAGGCAAGGGCTGCGATGCCCTCAGCACCTTCTGCTAGTGGCCCTACATCAGGGCCCTGTCATCGGCTCCCAGCTGCAGAGGACCCCAGCTTCCTTCTCCTGGAGCTGTCCAGGGACAACTGTCTCCTAACACCCCCCCCCCCGGCCCTCCTGGGGAGTCTGAGGCAAATAGGGGCTGAGAGAGAGAGCTGGGTCACTTCATCCAGCACCCACTTCCTCTGCACCCAGGAGACACACCAGCCTCTGGATTTTAATGTAGCTCATCAAACACGAGCTCTAGTTTCTTCCCCTGTCACTGGGGCTGCAGGGTTGGGTCACTCAGGACTGGGCCTCCTGGTAGGCTGAAGAGGGGCTCCCTGACCAGCTGGGTGGAAAGTCCCACCTCTCAAAGGGATGTGAAGATGATCACAGGTGACCTGTGGGAGCAAAGGGCCAGTCTTCAGAAAACTGGCACAGAGGCCCGCTCTGGCCCATCCCAGCTGAGCTGGTAACAGAGGGCCACTCCCCGAGGCTGCAGCGCTGCACCTGGCAGGACCCACCAGGGGCCCTCTCCCCCCAGCACGGGCTTCAGGATCAGACAGCCTGGTTCAAATCCCACTGCGGCGTACGCAAAAGTTTATCTTCACACTCTGCTTTCTCATCTCAAACCCAGAGGTAGAGTACTGTGGAACCTCTGGAGGGTGACAGAGCACAGTTGACAAGTGCCTACCGAGGGGCCAGGTGCCAAACCAAAGGTCACCTCCAGGTTACCTCCGGCCTCCCTGGCTGTCCTTGCCTGCCTGCCCACCCACTCACAGCCTTGCTTTAGAAACATCTGGATCCTGAACTTGCTGGATGAAGAAAAGAGCAGGGTTGGGGACAGATGAGGGGAGGAGCTAAGGGCATCGGCCTTGCACACTTGTTACACGCACGCACACACACACACACACACTCGCCTCCGGGCTGGGCTGTGATAGTCACATGTTACCATCCACTCTAGGAGCTCTCTCTTTGGGACAGAGGGACAAGACGCACACAGGTTCCACGCAACATTCTTCTCAAATGGCACCTGAGACTCCTGGTAGCTGTTGTTAAAGAGGCTAGAAAGTAACAGGAACATAACCACTGTCCACACCCCCTCTAAGCACAAGAGACGACATGTTAAAGCACCTGTATACATGGGCCGTTATATCATGCCTGTGTTTATATGAAAGTAAGGAAAATATCAATTCTCTCTTTAAAAATAAAAGTTATGCAAACAAGTAAATTTTTATGGCATCGTTATCAAAGTTTAAAAATATTGGGAGACATTCCCGCCAGCCAGGCCTCATATTGCACTCCCTGTCCCCACCCCCAACATGGGGCACCTGAGACAAAATTATATTCACGATAAACATTTTTTTCTTTCCGGTAGTGCTGGGAATTGAAACAGGGCTCACATGTGCCAGGCAAATGCTCTACCCCTGAGCTGCAACCCAGCCTGGCTCTTTCTTTTTGAAGGTACCAATGTGGGGGGATTGTGTTATACTGAGCAGGGCACTGCCTGAGGACCATGGTGACTGGTTCAGCTTTGGCCCAGCCTCTTGCTGTGTGGCCATGGGTGAGTTACTTTCCCTCTGCAGGCCTCAGATTTCTTGCCTGTGAAGTGGGAGAGTTCAGATGGGAGCACTCAGGTCTTCTGCCGCAGCTGTGGCCTAGGGCTGGACCGATTAACTGGTGAGCATCTGGGGCTGGAGCAGATGACTAGGGAGCACGTGTGCTTGGCTGCCTGGCCTGAGCCCTGAGTTCACCCAGCCCCTGACTTTCCAGAAAAGTGGCCGCCTACTGAGAGCAGCCTTTGTGACTGGTTCCCAAACATCTGGAGGGGAGTCAGTGCCTGGAGTGTCCCCAGCACAGTTTGCCTGCCCTGCAGATGCTCAGCTCCTCCTAGCCAGGGTCCCATGAGGACTGCTGCACCACGGCCAGGCCAATGCTGGGGGGAGGGGGCCAGCCTGTGTGCGACAGCAGTGGTCTGGGGCTCAGGGCTCTCTTGGGCCTCGGTTTCCCCTCTGCTTAAAGTTCCCCGGTGTCTACAATACTTCATGATTCCAAGTCTGATACCACTCCTGAAGAACCCCCGCTGGCCTCCTGCTAGCAGTTGAGCAAATAGATAAAAATATTTATAAATAGATAAAATCTGTTTGTAAAGAGTGAACACTAAATATGTCCTTTAAAAAAGAAAATTTAGTGTCCATTTATGGAAATGTGATCTACTTTGAAGGCACTTAGGAACCATCCCAGAATCCCCCTGGGAGGAAGAGATATTTCTGACTCTGGGACCCAACATGGAGTCACCTTGGCCACATCCCAGGTAGTGCATGGAGCCCACATGCCTAGACCTGATCTAAAGGCCAGGCTGGTGGCCTGGGCCCTGGGACCCCAGGGGGTGCAGGTGAGACATTCATGGTCCAGTGACCTGGCTGCCTCCAGTGCCCCTGTGGGAAGGGGAAGGAGCACCCTTCAGACAGGCTGCGCTCCGAGGCTGAGTCTTGTCTGTGTTGGACCCTCCGTCCCTACCTCAGTGTGGCCAGAGCTCCCCTTCAGCTCAGCTTCTAGGTGACAACACTCAGTCCCACGGCTGCAGACGTCACACAACTCTCCCTGCAGCTGCCGGGGCTGCTACCTGGGAGCATTTCACCCTCATGTCGAAATAAAAAGTAAAGCCTATCTCCTTCCCTTCTTCCTGAACAAGACACAGACAAAATCTAAGCCCATCCGGAACACACCAGGGACACCCGCTGTGGGTCTGTGCCACCCTTGCTCGGTGCCCCCTTACGCTGTGCTCTCCTAGTTCTGTGTCTGCTCTTCAGGGTTCGTCCCCACCTCCCTGAATGTCACTGCTTCTTCCACCTCCCACTATCCCCACGGTGCCCTCTCCCACCCTCACTCTCTCTACCTGTCTTCCAGGCTTTAAGTCAGCGTGTTTGTTCTCATCCTGCGTAAAGCAAGAGCCCCTGAGCTCCCAGTGAGCGAGGGTCTGTTCTGCTCTCCTGTGCTCACAGCTCTGACACCTGGGTTGGGGACTGGCTTCTGGGTGAGAGTTTGTCATAACGTTGTGTGTAGCTATTCCTGCTTGTCAGGGCCGATGGCAGGCCAAGGCACAAATGCCACAAAGTCCCCCTGGAGAAGGACACTGATAGGAACCTTGCTAACTAGAGAGACATCACATAGGAAGTTGGACATACTGAGCGTTTACATAGGTGTATATAAAAGTCCTAGACGTTGTCCCGAGTCATACACATACACATTTAGGTATAAACGGACGATGACAACTGTATAAAAAGCGAGTTTGTTCTGGAAACCCTGGCGCGGGATTTATGCCCAGGCAGCTCTGTGGTCTCTGGCCTGCCCGGTTCCAGTTTCCCCAGCAGGCAACCTCAGGAGGGGCCCTGGGACTGCTGGCGGTTGGGAAAGGACGTCACCTGCGTGCCCCAGTGGGCTAGGTGGGCGGAGGGCCACTATAGCGCAGCATGAGCGCGAAAGAGCGGGCGAAGTTGTTGGCCTGGGTGCAGCTGCGGTCCTCTTCCCCCACCGGGAGCAGGAGGAGGAAGAGCAGGAAGAGCAGGAAGAGCATCTGCAGCGGGAGCGCCACGCAGCACGCCTTCCAGAGGAGCCCGCACCGCCGCCGCCGCCACCACCGCCGCTGCGTCTGCAGATACCATACAGAAGCACAAGGGACGTGAGCATCTGGGGACAGGGGGCGGGGTCGGGGGACGCCCAGGGTGGGGAGGACGCACTGGCTGACCTGTGACCCCTGGCATCTCAGTTGCTCACCTGTGATAAGGGACTGATACGGTGTGGACGTGAGGTGTCCCCCAAAAGCTCACACGTGAGACAACGCAAGGTTCAGAGGGGAAACGACTGGACTGTGAGAGTCAGTGAATGAATCCCTGGTGGGACTGACTGAGTGGTATCTAGAGGCGGTGGGGCGTGGCTGGAGGATGTGGTCATTTGGGGCCGTGGCTATGGGTTCCTATTTTGTATCTGGAGCTGGAGACTCTCTGCTTCCTGATCAGGGTGATGTCGCTGCCTCCCTCCACTACCCTCTCCCACCATGATGTTCAGCCTCACCTCAGCCCCGAGGAAGGGAGTTGCCCTTCTATGGACTAAGACCTCTGAAACTGTCAGCCCTTGAACAAACCTTTCTTCCTCTACAACTGGTGCATTTCACCAGGGACAAAGATCTCAAACCATTCTCGGAGGGAAAGGAAGAAATCCAGTGTAACTGCAGGCTTCACCGTGGTGGCATAAGCCCTGGGTTGGTGCACAGGTCCCCACCAGACAACAGTTTGACTTTTCAACGATTTTTCAACTTTGCAATGGTATGAAAGCAATGTCTGTTCAGTAGGAGCCACAGCTCGGTTTCTGAATTCGGCTGTGTTCCCAGGCTGGAGCACACAGCTCCACACTCCTGGGCAGCACAGCCGGTTAGCTGCAGCTCAGATGGCTGACACTCCTCAGTGTCAATACAGTTGCTTCAATGACTGAATGACACAGAGCCTGGCGTGTGGAGGTCCTCCAAAGCCATAGCTGTCATTGTATATGTGGCTCCTACTATTGGCATCTAAATACCGCCATCACCACCATCACCACCGTGACCACCATGGGCAGCCTCTCCCTCAGCCACAGGCTCCCCTTCCCCTTTCTTCTCCTTCTCTCTTTCTTCCTCTTCACCATCATTTCACCGTCAGTGTCACCTGAAGGTCAGTCTCACAAGTTCCAGTGCCTGAGGGATTTCTCTGTTAGATGTCCATGAAAGGACCCACAGGACATTTCCTAAATCTACAGGGCCTGGCTGGGTTGTAGATTTGTGGATGTTTTCACGGCCTAGGAGTGTGGGGACGAGAGTTGGTCACTCAAGACCATGAAGGCCCTCATGGTCAAGGTGTAGTAGGGCGCAGGGTCCAGCTCTGAGGGGCCTGGCAGAGTGGGTCCCAGTGTAGGCTCCTCCACACCCTAGATATGTGATGTGGGCGGGTCAGTAACCTCTCTGGGTCTCTGTGTCCTTCTCTGCAAATCAGGGATAAAATGCCTCCCCCATCTGCTGGGTTGTGGTGCAGACTCAAAGCCAAGCACACGGCTACCACTATTAAGAACTGAGCCAACTCACAAGAGCCGACTATAGAACCAACCCAGGTGCCCATCAACAGGACAAAGAAAATGTGGTATATGTGCACAATGAGGATTGCTCAGTCACGAAGAATGAAAGTGTGGAATTTGCTGGTAAATGGATAGAACTGGAGAATATCACGCTAAGTGAAATTAGCCAAACTCAGAGTCAAAGGTCGTATGTGTTCTCTGATAGGTGGAAGCTATTGTGAAATATGGGGTAGAATGGAGGGGGGAGGAGGGACGGGATAAGGGAAGAACAGTGGGATGGATCTGACCCAACTTCCCTGTGCACCAGGGAATATATGAATGCACCACAGTGAATCTCAGCCTCATGCACATCCCAAGACACTAACAAAAAACACAAACCTATTAACTAAATAGCAGAAAGACCAGAGGAGCAGAAGGAAGGGAACAGGGAAGGGAGGAGGGGAGGGGAAGGGGAAGTAGTGGGGATTGGATTAGAGCAAATTATATCCCATGCTTTAATAATTACGTCAAATGAATCCTAATGTTATATATAACTAAAAAGAAAAAAACAGTACCAGCTATTATTACTAGCACTGTTAGTACTGAGTTCTAGTACTATTAGTACTAGGACTTGTGCCTCTAGTTACTATTAATATTATTAGTAATAGCAGCCCTAGTCCTATTTTGTAGAATGTATCTGCTGGCTTCCTGAAGAATCAAGGGCCTGTCCTGTAGAGCACCAAGTCACTGCTGCTCCCAGCAACCAGGGCGTGGTGGTGCTGGGGATAATGCTTACTGGTGATGATGATGATGATGGTAGTGATGGAGCCAGTGTTGGTGGGGTTGATGGTAGTGAGAGTAAGAGTGATGGAGGTGAGGATGGTAGTGGTAGTGATAATGACGATGATGGTGGTGGTGGTGGTGATGGTAATGGTGATGATGGTGGTGGTGGAGGTGATGATGGTGATGATAGTGGTGGTGGCGGTGATGATGATAATGATGATGATGGTGATGGTGGTGGTGGTGGTGATAAAGATTATGATTGTGATGATGACAACAATGTTAGTAGTGATGGTGATGATTGTGATGTTGTTGGCAATGGTGGTGATGGTGATAGTAATGGTAGTGGTGGTGGTGGTGGTGATGGTGATCGTGATGATGATAACAGTGATGTTATGATGGTAATGGTGATGGTGGTGGTGATAAAGATGGTAATGGTAATGATGATAGTAATAGCAGTAGTGATGGTGATGGTAGTGATGGTGATGGTGGCAATGGTGGTGATGGTGATGATGGTGATGGTGATGGTGATGGTGATGATGATAGCAATGTCAGTGGTGATGGTGATGGTGATGATGATGATGGTGGTGATGATGGTGATGGTGATGGTGATGATGATAGCAATGTTAGTGGTGATGGTGATGGTGGTGATGGTGATGATGATAGCAATGTCAGTGGTGATGGTGATGGTGGTGGTAATGATGGTGATGGTGATGATGATGATGGTGGTGATGATGGTGATGGTGATGGTGATGGTGATGATGATAGCAATGTTAGTGGTGATGGTGATGGTGGTGATGGTGATGGTGGTGATGGTGATGGTGGTGATGGTGGTGATGGTGATGACAGTGATGAAGACACATTGCTAAATGCAGATATTTCTGGCAGCTTCTGACCTGGACTCTTCTGTCTCTTTATTGCTCACATCTGAGCCATCTCTCCCACTGTCCTGCTCCAGCTGTCTCTTCCAAATGATAGCACCCCACCCTTTTCCTCCAGCCTCAAATGTTTTCACTCACCAAAGCCCACAGACACTGATTCTGTGCAAACAGACTGCTTGTAGCCCACATGATGAGTAAGCCCTTGTGGCTGTGTTGATTCAGCAGTGACTTCGGGGGTGGCAGTGGGGGAGGCGTCACGCTGTGTAGCAGCTGAGCAAGCAGGAGTTCACAGAGGAGGCCTCCCCTCCAGCAGCGGGGCTGGGTGGGACCCGCAGGCACACGCCCTGCTTCCTCCTGGGGTCCGGCTGGGCGGCCTCAGCCTGGGGAGGCCCTGACTGGACTCCTGCACATTTCATGACGACTTCGCCTGATTCAAAACTCTGACCCATCTTGGGGGGAGACCACAGTCTGGAGGCTGCCCGCCTGGTGGACGCCACCCCCTGAAACCTGCCATCAGTGGTTCCCAAAGGGAGGTCTGTTTAGTTTTCCTTTCCTGTTTGCTCCTCATGCAGACCGACCCTTTGCCTATTCAGGTGGGCAGCGGTGCTCAGCTGTGCTCTCTGGGGGATGCCTTTGAGGTCCAGAGTGGGTCTGTATTTATAGGTGCTGGCCGGGGTGGTCTGCTCCAAGGCTGCCTGCTGCCTGCCAGCCCTGTTCACCTCGAGCTCATCTCTTCCCTCCAACAGCCCCAGATTCCAAAATGCTCTTTAAGATAAAAATTTTAAATGATCTTTAAAATGAAAGACACATTTTAATGATTCTCAAATGCTTAGAAGGAACACACACACACACATGCGCGCGCGTGGGCTCCCAAACTACCTTCCAAGAAGCCAACAAGGAAATGGACAGTCTCAGCTCCTCCCAGCTCAAAGAGCTTCTCTGTGCCTCAGTTTCCCCACAGAAAGCCCTACCTGTCCTCTCCTTGGAACTCCCTGAGGAGAGGAGGGGAGAAGTGATGAGCTCCCACCTTTCAGGGCATGGACGCAGTGTGGCGGGGCGAGGCGCAGGGAACCAGATGCGTCAGAGCAGCTCTGACCAAGAGTCCCCCCCGGCCTCACATGTGCCTGGACTCCACAATGCTGAGGAGCTCAGGCAGGATGAGACTCACAGTGCACGTGACCTCATCTGCCACCCATGACACAGGACGGGGGACGGAAGAAAAGGCCAGGTCCTGGCTCTTCTTAGCCGTCTGACCTCCACCAGGCCACTTGGCTACTCGGCCTCAGTTTCCTCATTTGTCGAGGAAAGGAAGAATGACACCCGTCCATCGAACACGCACGGATGTGGGAGGCAAGGCCTGCGGAGCTCAGCACGCACAGCTGGGCTCAGCAAAGTTTCTGCTCTTTTCCCCTCTGACTCGGGGGCTGGACACATGGGCCCACAGGCTTCTGCCACAACAGGGGTGCAGGATCGGGCACCGTGGACCTCCCCAGTCCATCAGAGGGGGGATCAGTGTCCTCCTTAAATGCCACCTCTCGGCTCCTTGGAGGCCCTCTTGTCCCCGGGTCGGGTGCCTTTTCTGGCCGGACCCTTCTGTCTGGTACACATGCCAACCTCCTCCTCTGATCCACTGACCACTCTGATCTCAGCTTGAGTCCCCTCCTCAAGGGGCCCTCCTCTGGCCTCTGGTTCATCAAGCAGCCTCGTGGCACGCTGGCTTTCCTTTGGGCCACTGCTGGAGGCCCGTGCTGCCTGGACTCCAGGAGGCGCAGTCCACTCTGGTTTGCGCCCAGCGGTGCCTCAGTAGCACTCACAAGTAATTGGTGAGTGACTGGGACAGAGAACATGAGGCCCTCCCTCCTGTGCTCCGGCCATCTGCTCCTCCCTCAGTGCCCTGGGTGCCACAGACTCTCGCTGACCCCTGTCTGAGAACCGTTCTCACTGTAGCAATGGTTCACCCAGAAATCCGGACTCCATCAACGCCCTCCAAAGTGTTAGTCACGGCTCCCTTCAACTGCTCTGTGAGGCTGGCCTTCCTGTGCCCACTTTACAGGGAGGACATTGAGGCTGCAGGAGAGTAGCCAGCCGAGGCCACAGGGACAGGCTCGACTACCCGGCACCACTGCAAAGCCCAGGGTCTCTCCGCCATCCCATGGGGCGTCTCTCATGAGACACAGCCACTAAAGCCTTAGCACAAGTCACCTCGGCTCAGTGGTTCAACCTGCATCGGGAGGTGGGTCCCATGCTGACCAGAGCCTGGAGTCCTTCCCAGCACCTGGTTGGGCCTCACTGTCTACCACTGAGATGCTTCCAGGCCAGCAGCAGGAGCCTGGGGTGAAGGGCAGGCCTGGCAGAGCCAGCGGGTCCCCGCCAATCCAGCTGGCCCCGCCCCCACCCCCTCTAACCTCTCAGCGCTGGTTTGTCCCTGAAGGTCCCCTGAAGGCTGCAGAGCTATGTGCCACCTGCTTCCTCTCCTGGCCATTCCTCAGCAGGCCCAGGCAGGGGATGCGCCAGGCCTGCTCTGTTCCCAGGCTACGCGAGCAAGTCTCAGGGTGCCCTTAGGCACCCAGGTGGGGCCCTGCCCCTTCCGACTTGGACACTCTTCATCACATTCTGGTACTGGACGCACTGAACTGCAGCCACAGTCACTTCAGAGGGCGTAGAGGCTGCGCCCCTGCCCCATGCGGACAGGCCGGCAGTGGCCGGATGGGGCGGGGTTCACGCTCTCTCCTCGGGGGCTCTGCACAGGGCAGTCGGGCCGCAGGCTGTGTTTTTCCCGTCCTGTGTTGGTCTGGGGGTCGGGGAATGAGCCTATCTGAGCTGGCCTTTCCAAGGCGGTTTACCTCACTGGGGGGCGGTGCCCGTGGTTGATCCAACGAGGGGTGCTGGCCACACCAGGCAGGGACAGTGCCCTGGGAGATGCGCGGGCACACGGCCCTCCTTCCTCTGCCTCACCCCTTCCTTCTCTCATCTCTTCTCATCTGAGATCCGTCCCCGACCAGGCCCTGAGCCCAGGACTGGAACCAAGACCAGCGAGGGTCTGGGGTGGCCCGGGGCCCCCCAGCTTGGAAACCGATGGTCAAGACACTTTGGGGATGAATTTGGTTGGGCACAGGAACACGATGAGCTTTGCTTTAGCTGTGCTGAGTCCGAGGGTCCAGCAGGCCCCTGGGCTTGGGACTGACGCCTGAGGAGGGACCTGGCTGGAGAAGGAGATGCTGAAGGAGCTGCCAGGGAGAGAGGCCCCCAGGGGTAGAGAGCCCCAGGGGACCGAGGATGCCCCCAGAGAAGAACGTGCCTCCAGCGCCTGACAGGTGATCATTACAAAAGAAGTGATAACTTCATGGGAGTCCACCACCTGAGCCAAGTGATCCAGCTGCATGGCCAAGGCTGGGCATGCGGCCATCTCACGTCCCCTGATAAGACACCTGAGGAAGACCTCACATGGCTCCTGAGACACTCCTGCCAAGAACGCATAACCAGACCCATCACGGGCAACAAGGGAAAGCCAAACAGAGGACCTTCCAGCCTATCTGGCCCCTGCCTGAAAAGGTCAAGGTCAAGGTCAATGAAAATTAAGAAAACCAGGGAACATCTCCAGACCAGAGGAGACCCATGAGACGAGACAATCGAAGGCAGTGTGCGGTTCTGGACTGGATCCCGGACTGAGTAGAACAGCCATGAAAGACCAAGAGGTGGGTTCAGACGAGGGCAAGCCAATGTGCAAACCGTGGGCGTTAGCTAATCAAGGGCATTGATACTGCTTCAATCATAACAGTGGTTCACGCTCATCGCGACATTACTAAATGGGGGGAGAGGGAGGGGGGCTGGGATGAGAGGAAGCAAACGGGAAGCCCGTGCCTTCTACTGGATTTCCTATGAACCTGAAACTGCCAAGACAGTCTAATGATTCAAAAAAGACTACTGAGGCAGCTTAAGAATTTTTAAGAATTTTTAAAATGGGCAATGAGATGGTTCAACAGTCACAGTTCATCAACACTGAGTTCATCAACACGTTTGGGTGAATTTAAAAAGTTAAAACAGAGAGAGAGGCCAGGGTAGAGCCAAGAGGAGCAGGTGGAGGGATGTGCTGTCACCCAGTGCTGCCCAGAGGCCAGGGGAGTTGGGGACAGAGATACATCCACTGGGTTGAGTGATGAGGTAGCTCCTGTCACCTTGCTGGGGTGAAATTCAGAGGAGGGGAGGGGCAGAAGGCAGATGGGGCAATGGAAGGAGGAAGGAATGGGAAGAGCAAGTGAAGATGATACCCTGGGTCTCAGTGGTCAAAGACAAGTTTCTGCACCGATTCATTCCCAAATCAGAGAAGCCCCGTTGCTTCCGGGCTCTGAAGGTAGATGGAGAGATGGCCCTGGGATAACACAGTGTGTGGTTTTAGGCCTGTCCCTGGCTCTCCCCTTTTGAAGGACAGAAATAGCATGGCCTAGTACAGCCCAGCGCTTTGGCTGTGACCAGGGAAAAACCAGATTTGAGCTGTCTGCAGAGTTACAAGGTGAATCTCTGAGGCCCAAAGTCAGACTGTCTTGCTGTCGCCCAGCCCCGACCTGGCCCTGTGCAAGCCACACATGAGAAGAGGCCAAGAGGCCACTTCCTCCCCCTGAAGAAGGTGGACATGATCGTTATGGACCAGGTATGTGAGTGTCTATCACAGTGCCCAGCACATAGTAGGGACTTTAAAAATCACAGTTGTGAGAAAAAGCTTATCTACCACAGAAAGCTCACTAATGCTTCGTGAGATTTGATATCACAGAATTAGAATTTCATCCCTCTAAGACACCAAGGGAAAGGTGTCACAAGGTAAGAAAATAAAAACCTCCACCAAGACGGAGCATTTGACCGAAAAGCCTGTGTCCAGCAGGGGCACTAGGGGCTGCACCTTCGCTGTCCGGGGAGAGAGAATAAACCAAGACAAGGACATCCAGTGTCTCATCTTGGCAGAGATTAAAGGAGGGGGACAAAAACTCATTTCTAAGAGTCCAGACAGCAAGCTTGCGCTCCCCAAAACTGATGGTCTCACTTTGCACAATCAGTGTGACCCGAAGAGAAACACACACGGCCCACAAACAGGTGTCACAGCCATGGCAGGAGGGAGGTTGGCCTGGGTGGAGGAGGGAAGCAAACCCCACACCTCCCTGGAAGAACTAGATTCCAACACGGCACCCAGACCCCAGAGCTGTGAAAAATGAAGTCTCAAAAATCTATGAAATATGGTCGAGTAAATGAACTGCGGCTCTCTGGGGCCTGAGTCACTGGTTTATGACGAGAGCCCGTGCTGGGCTCCAGTGGGAGGTGGCAGCTCTCTGCTCCTGCAATCTTGGTTTGCCCTGGCGAATGGCACGTGCGCCAGTCTGTTCCTCAGGTAAGAGTGTGTCTGGGAGGGCGACAGCACCTCCCCAGGACAAGGCAGGACTTCGGTTAACTCACAGCCCACTGCAACCCTAAACGCCATTACGCTTTGTGGCTCTGAGGGCTGCGGGCAGACATCCAGTGGCACTGAGCTGGCCAGGGCAGAGGTGGCTGCAGATTAATACATCTTAATTATTCTGTTTATACAAACAAGCAGGATGAAGGCCCCACCGTAGCTGGAACTTTCAATGACTTGGGGCCCAGAGAGAGAAAAAAGTGTAGAGAACCAACTGCTCGATAATTAGCTTGGGAGCAGACTTTTGGTTTTTCTTCCCTTTGGACTAAAAATAACATATGGGATGTTTTTACATTGGCAAGATTACAACCTCTGCAGATGGTGCTTATTTTCTACCTGTCAGGCCTGTGTGTGCGAGTGTGTGCAGAGTCACACACAGGTTGTGCAACCCAGCACAAACCACAAGGATGCTATAGTTGGGATGGGGAGTGTCCCCAAGAGCCCAGGTCCTGAAGGCTTGGTCCTCAGGGTGGCGCTGTTGGGAGATGGTGGTACCTTTAAGAGGCGGGGCCTGGGGAGAGGTCCTGTTGTTGGGGGCGTGTCCTAGGAGACTGGGGAGCCCTGCTCCCTCCCTGGACAGGCAGATGGTGGTTCTGCTGTGCCTCATGCTCTCTGCTGGGATGTGCCACCTTGTCACAGGTCCGAAGCAACAAAGCCAGCCGACCATTGACTAGAAACTCCAAAACTGAGCCAAAGTAAGCCTTTCTCTTTATAAATTAATGATCTTGAGTATTTTGTTATAAATTATATAAGCTAACACAGGAAGACCAGAAGGAAAAAAAAAGATCAAACCCCACGGAGGATCTCCCCTTTTGAAAGCCACCACTCCTGCTCGCTCTGTCCTCAGGCACAGAAGCAGGGCCCTGTCTGCAGAGGTCTCAGGTCCTCGTTTCCACAGCAACCCAGAGCCCACTACGCGCCAGTTGTTGCTGAGGACTTTGCCTTCCACTAGCTCAGCGGACTCCCTTGCATTCACAGGAAGACCACGGGTGAGGGACTAGCAAAAGGTCACACGTGCTAATGGTGGGGTCAGGATTCGAATCCAGAACATAAAGCGGTGGTTCTCCAAGTGCTTCTCCAGGCCCACAGGATCAGCACTGCCCTGTTAGAAACGCAGATTCCTGGGCCACTCCAGTCCTAATGGCTCAGAAACCCTAGGACTGGGCACAGCAATCTGTGACATGGCTGCTATATATCAGCCCATAGGTTGCTTACTTCCTCCCAGGAGACTGAGGTCTCATCTCAAAAGCTGGCCAGCACCAAAGTAAAAAATGTATACCTCCACTTATTAAATAAACACAGCCCTGCTCCGCCTTCCTGCTTGCCTACCCCGAGTTTTATACAAAATGGCACCCAACATCTGCTAGGAGGAAATGAGATGAACCTCGGGATGTAGGAGGTAAACCAGGTAGGAGATAAACCAGGCGTAGGAGGGCAGCGGCTCTTTCCTTCGCTGACGTGGTCTCAGTGCTCAACAGAGCTCAGCCCAGTCGGCCCTCAGGGAACATGGGAGAAGGAAGGGGTGAGTGAAGGAGGAGCGGCAGGGCCACCACGGTGGGGAGGACCCACACTGACACATTAAGCACAGGCCACAGTGAACCTGAGCCTGCACTGGAGGGCTGGGGTCAGCCAGCCAAGTGGCACCTACCCAAAAGCCTTCAGCAAGCAATTCCTATGTGCTGGACACCATGGCCAGGCCCCTGGGGACCCACACATGACTCCTGCAGGGACCTGCCCTGGGGGCTGCATAGATGGGGCTTAAAGTGCAGGAGTTAGAGGCAGCCAGGACACCTGGCCCCGTGTCCCCATATCCCACCAGAAGCCACTAGGTGGGGCTGTGTGGGTCACCTGCCCTTTCCGGATGTTCTTTCCTGTTTCGTGAGGAGGCTGGTGTGGTTCTGAACTTGGGGAAACCAGGGCTTAGGCTCTAAGAAGCCTATCTTCCACACATAACAGCTCACACGACCGTCAACACTGATTCATGAAGTAAGTAAAGTTGGCATTAATGTTATAGAGATGGGCAAAGTGCGCCCCAAACCAAAGCAACTTGCTGAAGGCCCCAGAGCTGCTTGGTGTTGGGCCCAGAGCACACCTTGGTCTCATAACAGCCCTGCCCAGCCCAGGGTCACCCGCACCCTGCAGATGCTGGAGCCCAGCTGGAGCCCAGGAAGGAGTCCTGGTGTGCCGGGCACCTGGACAATGTGTGTTCCAGGGAGGGAGAGGTCCCAAGCGCCTTGGGGCTCTGTGAGCCCGGCCTGCTGGGGCCTGTGTCACCCCAGGCCCTTGCTTGGCCAGAAAACAAGAGTATGCCTCTGGAAACGGCAGCCCTGGGGACAACAGTTACACTTGGCTTTTCCAGGAGTGGAGAGACCCTCCAGAGCCCAGCGAGACGTCCCCCCCAGGCATCACACAGAAGGTCGAACCTGGGTGTTGGAGCCAGAGACCAGTCAGGAGTGTGGTGCCTCCTGAGCAAGGCAGCTCATTCACCCGTTCTGATTCCCCAGGCTTAAAGCAGAGGCAAGGAACCACTTGGGGGTCAACAGAGGGTGAAATGAGATGCCCTGGCTAAGTGGGTACAGGTCCAGGCCCCACAGTGGATGGCCAGTGGGCACCATGTAGGGCAGTAAGACTGCTGCTTCCTCCCGTTAGAACCCCGTTCCTGCCATCGCCTGGGCCCGGAAACACCATGGGAGTGACTCTGAGCACGTCTCAGTGGGCCCCAGAGGAGAACCTGCCTGGTGGAACTGGAAGGCCCCGCTGTCCCTTCCTCCTGAGTCCTCCTGAGCCCCACCCGCCCCTCTACCACCAAGGTGGGCACCCGGGCCAGGTTCCTGGGACTACCCCGGTTTACACCTGCGATCACAGTCATCATTAGGAGCACCCTTGTCACCCCCCAGTGTGCCCTGGTCCTGGATGGCAAGCTCCAGGGTCCCTTCTCCACCAGGTGTCTGTCATGGCAAAGTGCCCTTCACACCCTTGCCAGCCACTCCCCGGGCCTGGAGCTTTGGAAAGCAGAGACCCCACAGAGCCTTCCAGAAAGCCCAGGGGTCCTGCCCCATCCGCCCAGGCGCCCAGCCCCCCAGATGCCTGCTCTGCAGCCCCAGAGCAGATGGCAGACGCGTACCTTTTGGAATCCGGTGGGGTCCCCGGGAGAACTCAGCGTCTGTTGTTTTAGGAAGGAGAGGAGAGGGGGAAACAGGTGAGGTGAGCGAAACACAAGTCCCAACAGGGCTGTGCTCGGCTATCGGGGGGGGGGGGGGGGGGGGGGGAGATTGGGGGTAGTGGGGGGGAGATTGGGGGGAGTGGGGGGGCTTCCCTAAGGCGCTGGTCGCCTGCTCGGCCCTGCCACGGGGGATTCTGTTTAATGAGCTTTTTACACACTTGGGCCTGGCCTGCGGGCATGGTCTGGGGAGGCCCTGCCTGGCTGGCCGGGACACTGGCACGTGGCTGGGGCTGGGCTGACACCTAGTGGCAGAAAAACCTGCAGAGCAAGGTTTTAGCTTCTAGGGGCCTCAGCTCCCCTCTGGATGCGGACAGGGTCACTCCGGCAGCCATGGCTGTTGCTGAATGGGGTGACGCAGACAAAGCTCCCAGCATGGTAGGCAACCATGAGGCCATTGCCATGGTTACTGGGAGGCCAGCCTCATGGCAAAGGAGGATGGCCAAATGAGATGACCTAAGTCAAGTGTCCCTCCCCGACCCCAGCTGGGACGAGGATGTGCAGGACAGAACACATGCAGGCTATTGGCCCAGTGAGGCTGGGCCCAGCTGCGGTCCCTCCCTGGGTCCCGTCACCTGAGCATCCTCAGCACCTACCAGCAGGTGGCTGGAGTCCTTGAGCTTGGACTTGTACAGCATCCAGCGGTAACGCAGATCCTCCAGCTCGTCCGAGGTGCCCCTTGCTGGCCCAAGACGAAGAAGATTCTCAAATAGATGCTGACCTGTCGGCACTCGAGCCTCTAGCTCCTAGGGGAGAGGGCAGCATCACGGTGAGGCTTCTAATGGCCCAGACAGCCCACCCCCCTGGTAAGGGCAGGCTGATTGAATTGCCCTCGATAGAGTGGCCCCCGGGGAGGGGAGCACAGAACCAGTAACGTGGGACCCTCACGTGCAAGTGCAAGTCCAGGCCCGGCAACTGCTCTCTGGAATGTTACAGAAAGACCTCCTGTGTGGAAGGGCAGCTGGACTGCCAGCCACTGTGGTCACTTGGCCTGCCATCCTAGGACCAGGTCCTAAAAGGGCTTGTCAGAGGAGTCGCCATCGTTACAAAGGTCACCCCGTCAAACGTGCCTTCCCATCGGCATGATTTCGTTTGGCAGTTGGTGATGGAGGGAGCCAGTTTTTCTATCAAAATTGAGTGCCGAGGACAAACCTCTTCACTCTCAGGACTCCTGAGAGGCCGTGTGATGTGGGGGAGAGACTGGGGCAGGAGCCTGGGTTTAAATCCTGGTTCTGGACCCCGATCGTGCCCCATCTTGTTAGCTATGCAGTATGCGACCATTTGCATCGTTGCTCAGAGCCTGCTAGAATGTGAGTTAGACAAGAGCAAAAGGGTCTCGGGGTGGAACTAAGAGCCATTTCTGATATGGTTGGAGTTGGGGGCGGGGGTGGGAAGTGAGGAGTGGCCAAATCTGAGGTAGGAGGGAAGGGCTTCCTGGTGATGGTCAACTGGATAATTGGGAACAAACCTGCACCGAGGACATGATATTAAAGACATTTTTTAAAACCATCAAAGGCTTAACGAAAGAGTGAGGCACATCAGGTCAAAACTCAGGCAAGGAGGACTGGGGGTGCAGCTCAGGGGTAGAGCCCTGACCCAGCACATTCGAGGCCCCGGGATCGATCCCTAGCACCGCAAGAAACCAGAAACCCAAAACAACACGAAAGAAACTTCAGAGAAGCAAGCCTGTGTGAGGCCTGTGTTCACCCTTAGGATATCCTCCAATCTGGAAGAAACGGCTGTGAAGCAGGTCTGTGGTGTGGCAATCTCCTCACGGGGTAGGGAGGCGGAGGTCAGACTCTGGGCTGCGTGGAGGTAGACAGAACAACTCCCCCTCTAGCTGAGACGCCTACGGGCTTCACCCTCAGAGCAAAGGTGAGCCAGCAGTAAATCTGGGCCTGGTGTAGACTGGCCGCCCAGCTCCAGGTCATCTTGTAATCCAGGGACCTGCAAGCCTTGGACTTGGGTTCAGTGGTCCCAGAATGACTCAGCCTCCTTCTCAGCAGGAACGACCCCAGAAAAGCCCTCTCTGGAGGAAGAGGGTATCCTAAATCTCAAATTACTCTATCACATATTTTGTCCACCACAACATTCAGCACAGAATACACACAGCCTCACACAGATACAAGGCACTAAGGAGAAGAAGCAGCAGAAGTAAGACACATCAGAACCATTCCTAAGATGCCTTGGGATATTGATGTTATTAGACATATTATAAAACAGCTATGTTTACTGTGTTCAAAGAATTAAAAGACTAGTGTAAACAACTGAGCAAGGATCTGGAAGCTAGCTAGGAAATATGACCCAGCAAATTGTTGAAAGAACCAAAGAGAAGTTCTAGAGTTGATCATTAAAATAACAAAAGTTACACTCAATGGACATGTGTAATAGCTAAAGAGAGAATTAGTAAACTGGAAGACAGGTCAGAAAAAAATATTCAGAATGCAACATGAAGAGACAAAAAGACGGAAAATACACAAGAGAAGCCAAGAGACATGAAGCACAGAGTGAGAAGAAATAATATACGTGTAAATGACATAAGAGAAGGAGAGAAAAAATGCTCCCAAGCAGAGACAATGTTTTAAGAGACAGTGTCAGAGAATATTCCAGAAAGATCTTAAATCATAGAGTCAGGTGTTCAGGTGAATCCTATAAAGGATTAGAAAATAACAAACGTCAGACTCTGGCATGTCATAGTGAGATTTCATAAAAACAAGGAAGAGAAGAGGCAAGCTGAGGTCTGGTGAGAAAGGCCTAGCATGATGACCTTGGGGTCTGAACTTGTTCTGAAATGTTTCCATTAAGTGGACAAGGTCACTCTTGTCCCTGTGGTTCTGGAGGGTCATTCTGGCTGCAGAATGAGCCTTGACCTGGGTAGGTTCCCAACAGGGAGAAGGGAGACCATTTGGGAAGTTAGTTCTACAATCAAGGTGAAAATTACTGCCTAAACCGAGGCACTCGCAGTGGAAACAGAGCCTTCCAAGGAGGCAGACCAAGGAGGATTTGGTGACTACTAGGGTCTGAATTCTTGTCCCTCCCCAAATTCATGTTGAAACTTAACTGCCAAAGTATCAAGAGAACTGAGAGGTGACTAGGCCATGAAGGGGAGTTAACATCACCCCACTTCCTAGCCTAGGCCTCCGAGGGCATGGCCTGCTCCCACTGTCCCCTCCGACCTGCCTCTGCCATGGGAAGCCCGGGCTGCCCCACAGGAGGATAAGATGTGTGGTCCATGTCACTCTCTTCCCCACCAGCCTACTGACCTCCAGAATGAGAGGCACTTGGTTGACCTTCATCTGACAGCAGACACCAGCCCTTGGCCTTCTGAATGGGCAGGAGCCAGGCTGAGCTCAGGGTCCGAATATGAGTTAAATACACAGCTGCTGTTTTCAACTGCAAACTGTTGGGGTTGTATGTTACACAGCAGTTACTAACTGATACAGGCGCCTAGAGACAAGGCTGATATTTCCCAAGTAAGGAATAAGAAAAGGAGGCTGAGTGAATGAAAGCAAGGAAAAGCTCTAAAATATTTGAATCCAAAAAGTTTAAGAAGCGTTAGTTCTACACAAGTGAGAACAGCTCACAAATGACTGTCAGTGCTCCCTGTTAGAGCAAACACATCTATGGGTGCAAAGCCCACGGGCAAGGGGTGGCTTCTTGGGCACAGACCTGCAGCTTCGTCTCTCTGGTCTTCAAGTCCTTGGCGGTGCTGGTTCTCATTGCAATGGTCCGTATGAGCTTGGAGTTTTCTACCTGTAGCCACTGCTCAAAGTTCCTCAGGAGCTGGGGGAAGTCTTCATGGCTGCCTCCTGCTTCCTCCAGCAGATGGGCCTGCAGGAACACACAGGGCCAGAGCTGTCGGGGTGAAAGAGGCCCACTGGCCACATGTCCTGGACGCGACTGAGGCAGCGGTGGGGGATGAGGACAGGGAGAGGCCTGAGGGGAGGATCTCTACCCAACATGGCCACATCTAGGTCGGGAGCATGCCTCAGTGTCACCTCTTTGTTCCTAGTGCAAGTCACCGTCACCTCTTACCAGGACAGCTATCCAGCAGTCACCCTTCTACCACTCGTGTACCCTGTGGCTGTGACCTGAGTGATCTGTATAGAGCACAAGACACCTTCCATATGTAGTGTCACCTCGTGCCTCCCCTGTGTGGCCTGAGAGCCTCGGGCTCTGGCTATTGTGGCCTCCGAAGGTCAAGCTGCCGCTCCTCTCCGAGCCGGAGCCTGCAGGCATGTCTTAGCCCCTGAACCTGGGCTGCCTCCTCTGGGTCTGCGCATGCACGGTGCCCCCTGCCTGGGGTGCCTCTCTCCCTCCTCCCTCACTCCCACTCAGCCTCCAGGGCCCATGCACCCAGGAGGGCTCTCCTGCCCCAGGTCTGGGTCAGGTCCACTCCACCACAAACTCATGGCCCCTCTGCCCATGTCTGCACAGTTTTGTAAGCTCATTTAACTGCCCATGGACCCGTCTTGCTCCTCAAACTGCACTAGAAAGCAGCATGGAGCCTGCTAGAGATGCAGACCGTGGGCCCCAACCAGGCTGTTGGATTAGACCTGCATTATAATCAGGTGCACGTCACAGTCACAAAAACTCTGAGTTGCTTTCTAAGCCAATCCTCGGAGCACAGTGGCACTCAATAAATGTGTTTTGGGAGGATGAAGGAAGGAGTGGGAGAACGAATGATTGGATTTTCTTTTTCTTTTTTGGATGGGGTCTCACTGTGTCGGTCTTGCACTCCTGGGCTCAGGGAGTCCCCTACTTCCGCCTCTACCTAGCTGGAGCAGGTGTGATCACTGCACTGGGCTTTGACGGATTGTTCTTGAAAAACATGGCTCAGTTGTGTAAAGGCAGAAAGAGAAAGTGCTGGTGATACCATGTTAGTTCTTTTCAAAAATATACAGCCAGGGCACAAAGATACCCCCTTCTCCTGTGATCTCAGGTCTAAATCCAAGGCCAGCAGGAAGTCTGTGACCTTGTCACTGTCCTCTCTGCTGGGGAACCATCTAGGGATTCAGAGAGGGAAGGACCAGTCTGGCCCAGGGTTGCCCGCCACCTACCTGAGGCCCCTCTCTACAGTGGGCACCCCTGCTCTTGGGGCCACAGCAGGGACAAGTGAGATGGGGCATGACCAAGGCCTGGGAGCTGGGACCAAAGCCACCCCACCCAGCACTTGGCCCTTCTCCCTGCCAGACACACTCACCCCACGACGATGCCTGGGAACAGGGTCCGTGGGGTTGATGAGATACCCAGACTTCGGGATGTTGTTGGTGAAGACCAGCTTCTTCCCAGTGTCCACCTCTGTACTCTGCAGCTGCTGGCTTCTGATGAGGCTGGGAAGACAAACAACCCCTCAAGGCGGTGACGTGATGGGGAGCCATCGGGGCCCTGGAGAAGTAACAGCCCTGGGCCTCAAGGGTGGCAGGACACTTCTGGGTTTCCCATCAACGATGAGCCAGCAGCCATCCTTCAGGTGTGGCAGATGCTCCTGAGTCTCCCACGTGTCCCGTCTCTTAGTTGCAACCCCCCCTCCCCGGTCACACAGGTGCACATGCTCAGGACACAGATAGGAAACTGAGGCTCACACCAGAGCGGGCTGGAGGCCGACCCCCAGCCAGGGACATCTCAGCTCCCCTGCCCCTGCCAGAATCACCAGGGGTCCCAGGTGTGGGGGGGTGGGCAGGTCCCTGGCACGACGCCTGGCCCAGAGCCCAGGCATCTGCTCGGAGCTCTTCCTGGTGGCAAGGGGGCACTGTCCCAGACAAGGCTCAGAGCCAGCGAGGGCCTCTCACCTCAGTAGGTGCTCCTCCAGCAGCCTCAGGGCCCGCCAAGCCTCCGCCAGCTCCCGCAGCTCCGCCTGGACCAAGGCCGCCCCCTCAGGAGAAGACTTCTCCATCACCAGCTGGCCGTGCGCCTCGACCAGGGGCAGCTGGGCCTCCTTCTCAGGGAGGTCAGCCAGCAGCCTCTGGAGGACACGGGGGACACACACACAGTGAGGTCCTTCTTGGGGAGGTCTCTGCTTCCCACTGTGGGGGCTTCAGCCAGAGAGGCTGCCTTTGGGGACGCAGGTGAGGAAGTCACCCCCTTACCTCCACCTCGGCCTCTCGGGACGCAGCATCCCACGGGCCCACGTCCCGCTGATGTGACTCCAGCAGCTGTGTGACCACAGTGACCCACTGCCGCAGCTCCTGCAGCTGGTGGCTGAAGGTGCAGTGCTCCCGCACGCTCTGCCGACACCTGTCCACAAGGTCCTGCAGCACAGCCGGAGGCCAGGGCACTGAGCGCTGGGCCAGGCAGAGACCAGGCACCCCCCAACCCTGCAGGACCCCAGACCGCCTGGGCCCTGGCTCCTCCCACAGCTAGACAGACACCACAGGCTGGTCCTCCCTCGGCACGGCACAAGGACCCCCAAAGATCAAGTCTGGTTCAAAACGCCTCCCGGCCTGTCTCCTATAGAAACAGCCAAGGGCAGGTGGGGCTGGTGTGAATGGGCACAAGCACTTTTGCTCAAAGGAGTGTTCTGGAGCAGCAAGAATGGGCACGCTGCATCAGGGCAACCTTACGGATGAACCTACAACCACGCTGTGGGGGGCTAGCACACACACAGTATGAGCATCTGTGTGGTTCCGTCAGGCAAGCCTAACTGACGCTGGGTCCAGTCTGAGGTGAGGAGCTGGCAGTGACTGGCGGGCGTGAGGGAGGCTGGCGTTGCTCTGGGTTCTTTCTGGGTGCTGCTGAATCAGGTCCGTTTAATTTTTTAAGATTCCGCCGAGGTGCCCCGTAAGACATTCACTTTTCTGGATAGGACTGAACTTCAACAACAGGTTTTCAAACAGTCTTGCTTTTTTCTCCTTCCTGAGGCCTGTTTCCTGGGAAACTCAGGCCTCGGAGGCTGGAACCTTGTTCTTCTCTGTCTCCAGGAAAGATGGCACTGAACACAGAAGGATGGCCATTTTCCATGCTCCTGTTCACCCTGCCTGGGACCCTTTGAGCACCTTCTTCATCTCACTATGAGCCAGTCAGACTCCGGGGCCTACTGTCCCCTTTCCTGCTGTGTCTCCCAGCTTAGGGTCTCATTACGTTGGGCCACCAAAGGCCCTGCCTTCCTGCGTTCCACAAACGCGGGCTGGCCCTGCAGGGTTCCAGGACCATGCCAGGGGATGGGGACCCAGAGAGGGGCTGGGCATTCCGTGGGCCTCCAGGGGGTGTGGAGCCTCTGTCCTTGAGGTCCATCAGCAAGGGCGAAATGTTACCTAAAACCCCACTTCTCCTAGTTCTCACCACCAAATGCCTTCAATGGCTCCCTACTGCATAGAGCTGGGACCTACCCCTGGGAGACGGGAAGATCACTGTCTGTGGGGGGAGGCCACTTTAAAACTCACTAGACTTAACAAGCACTGAACATCCAAATGACAGGAGGGGCGGTTTCCCCTTAAATGACTGTGTAAACTGTAAATAAAGAAACTCGGTGGAATTGGACTGTCGCAGTCTGCAGTCCCTAGCTCCTGACTTCTGAGCAACCTCGCTCACCGACTGGATGTGGGTACCGGAGCTGACTTCGGCTGCGGGATGGTTTCCTGTCTCTCGACGCCCCCTCCCTTGACCTTGAGACCACAAGCTGCTCCTGGGTTAGGCAGATTCCATGCGTCACCTGCACCGTGGGTCTCTATAGGTGGTGCTGTGCTCCCTGGAGACCCCTGGAGTGTCTGGCTCAATGCAGATGCCGGCCTCTCCAGGGACATGTCCCTGGTGTAAAAGGATGGGACACTGCACTTTGGTTTGACCACTTTTTATCACATTCCAGAAAACCGCATCACAGGAGGCCAAGCAGGCACCACCATGGATGGGGCACCTGTGGCCGTGACCTGGAGGGAGCGTTTACGGACCATCTCCTCGTGTCTTGATGTAGCCACCTGGGAGCATTTAAGCATCAAAGGACACTATTTGATTATAACTATATTAAAAAAAAATCTCTCTTATATTCTAGAAAGTTCTAAATTGTCTGTGAGGGGAACTCACATTATCTATGGGCTGGAGGTTGTAAAGAGGGCATTGAGCAGGGTGGGGTGGACAGGAGAACCTGCCTCACACTGTTTTCTTGAGATGTGGCTGTCGGACACCAGCTCGCGGCCTTGGGACTCGACACAAAGGCAGACCCAGGCCTCCACCTGAAGGAATCAGCGCCCAAGAGGTGCTGGAGTCTGCGTTTCCACTTGTCCATTGGGGCCAGTTTGGAAGGAGTCTCGCCTGCGCCACACACGCAAGTGTCCAGGCGGCCACTAGAGGGCACTGCAGACAAGGTTCTGCGGCCCCGGGGCTCAGGGCTCCCTTTGCAAAGGCCTCTGCGCGCAGGCTGCTGGGGTCGCAGCAGCTCTTCCCCCTCGTGGCCCTTAGCTCAATACCGAGTGGAGCCTTTACTTGCTTCTTGCTGATTCATCTGCATCTACCCAATTAGAACGACTAGAACGTCATCCCCAAGGGAGACGATGCCTTGGCCCTCTCCTTCGGGCTGCTGCGTTCGCCGGCCTAGTGCAGCGCCCCCGTGCGGAGGCCTCAGTACTCACCTGTCCCAGGAAGCAGGGAGGGAAGGGATGGACGGAAGGAAAGAGGGAGAAAGGCCCCAAGAGCCCAGGATTCTTGGGTGCCACTCAGGCTCCTCTGACGGCCTTACCTCCAGGGGCCTCTGCAGGGCCTGGTGGTCAGAAGTAAGCTGGTCCATCTTGTGCTGGTGGTTGGGATTCCCCTGGACAAGAGGCTGCATGGCTTCGATCTGCAGGCCCAGCTCCAGCCCCTCTTCCTGCAGCCCCTGCCGTGGAGAAGCGGGGGCTGAGCCTCCTCCCTGCCCCTCACTGTTGAGGCTGATCAGGGCGGAGGTGGGGGTCAGCTCGGAGGGAGGGCCTGGGGTGGGGGCTGTCCAGGATACAGGGCTCCCCACACCAGCAGATGCACCACATCAGGTCTGGTCTCATAGGCCCAGCTCAGGGCTGATGAAAGATTTAAATCAGACCAAAACATTCTGGGACATCATGAAAATGAACTCAGTAAAAGACCAGAGGACATCATGGGGGACAAGATCACTTGGACTTTCACTTGATGGCCACCTCTCCTTATGAAGAACCACACCCCGATTTCAGGTTTCGAGACTCAAACGCACCATGCGAGTCTCTTGCAGAGAACTCTCACTCTATATAGGAGCTGTCCTTGGGTTCTAAAGATGATCTTTGGATCACATGCATTTTCAAAACCAGCAAGCTCCTTATCCAGCCAACCAACCGTTATCAACGATCAGAGTGTGGGTTAAAATGCATACTCTCAATCTCAGGATTGTGTTAGTTAACTGAAGGCCTCTGGACCCATTAGGGATAGTTAGCAATGCAAATTTAAAAACAAATACCAATGTTAGGCTTTGGAACTGAGAGATAAATAATTATGATTTTGTTAGGCTTCAGAATCTGCAGTTTGAAGGTGCTAAAGGCCCTGCTGAGGCCAGGAACCATCAGATAAATAAAAGGCCCTATTGAGGCCAGGAACCATCAGATAAAGAAGCAGAAATTAATTCCATTAAGACAAAAAGTCAGATCTCAAGTAAGGTGTAAATCTCTGGCTCAAGCTGGCTCTGGCTTTGCTGGTTACTAGAAGAGGAGGAACTGCTTTTATGCACAAAAAAGTCAACCCTGTGAGGGTTGACTTGGCCCTACAGACCCCTTACCTGCAACCTCAAGAGCTGGGCCTGTTTTCCAGGAAGGTCCCGTTGAAGCCCTTTCTCGGCTTGGATTCTAACTTGGAGGTCTAAGAGCTTCCTCTGTAGGGGTTCAAAAGCAGCCCCAAAGTCCTTGTGCTGATCAAGCAAACTCTGCAGAGACAGAATGGGCAGCTGCGAATTAAGAGCTTCCCTCAGGGGCACCTTGTTATAGACCTGGCACCCAAAGAAGGCCTGGCTCCTCCTCAGCACATTCTTGCTCCAGAAAACCTTCTTGGAGCCTTGCTGGGGTTGGGTGCCTCTTCTTAGGGTCCCCGTGATGTCCTTGCATAACACTTTGGCCACATCCCTCTAGAACAGGGGCTGGGAAACCCCTCCCCAAATCCCACCAGAGGCTGTTTACGTCGGCAAAGTGCTGCTGGACACAGCCGCATCCCTTTATTTACCACTGAGGCCCCGGGAAGCCCACCCTGCATATGCTGACCAGGTCACCACTGGCTCACAGACAGCCTTTGGACATCTCCTGGGGATCGTCCATTTGTTGGTTTCCATCACCAAGTTGTGAATGTTTGGGGATGAACTCTCGGCTTCCTTTCTTTGTCTCCCCAGCTCCTAAAACCCTGCCTGGCCCTACTAATGGAGGCAGAGAACACAGGAGGTGAGATAGCAGCAGGCTTGGGGTCAGGCCGCGTGGGGTATGTCCTGGCCCTGCCACCCTGGCCAAGAGCCACCACTGAGTTTCCTCATCGGTAAAACAGGGGGAAGAATGGCAGGTCCTCGTGGGTACCGTGGGTTAGATAAGATCAGGGGGTGACGCTCTGAGCAGGTGCCCGGCCACAGACACTGCCCCGCGCCTCGGAGCTGTAGAAGGGGACAGTCAGCGTGTCACTAGTGACACCAGCCTCCAGCACCATGGTGGCTTAACGTTTCCAAGTGCTCTCACCTGCGCTGGTCCCTCCACCAGCTCTCTGTGGTATAAGATAGTTCACTCTGATTGCAGTGTAGGGAGGGGACAGACAGGTGGCTAGGGAACCAGTTAGAGGGATCCTGGGAGAATCCTACCCCGTTTATGCAGGAGGAGCCTGAGAGGGTGAGGGACAGAAGGATTCGTCCAGGCCACAGCAGTGAACGGCCGCGGTGAGCTTGGAACACCGTGAGGGCCACTCCCGCCTGGCCAGGCCCAGTGCCGAGACGCCGCCCCCCCTCACCTGCAGCTTGCTCTTCCTCTGCAGGAGGCTGTTATGCAGCAGGTCCCTGTCCCTCACAGAACTCGCCACCTGCTCCAGGAGGGCGCTGGCTCGCTCTGGGCCAAAGATGCTGCTCAGCAGGTCCGTCTTCAGCTGCAGCATCGCCAGCTGCTCTTTGAGGCGGGAGCTTTCTGCCAGGGCCGCCTGCGGGTGACAGGACCCCCCGTGAAGCTCAGCAGAGGGCCAGGAGCACCCGGTCCCGGCGCTGCCCAGAAGGAAGGGGCGCCTCTGTGCAGGTGTCCCGGAGGCAGAGACCCAAACAGAAGCCAGAACTTCAGGGTCAAGTCCGAGTCTTCTCCCAACCACCCCACACCACCCACCTGTCACCAAAGCCGAGTGATAGTTCCTCCTTCTCCCCATCTCAGAAATGTGCCACCGAGGGCCGCACACCTGGACCATGTGGCTCCCACCTGCCTGTGGCCTCCCAGTGGGCGCCGGGACTTCCCCGAACCAGCCTGACCTCTAGACAGAGGGCCTCCCCCAGCAGTGTTGTGAGGGGCCATGACATGGGAAGGCAGGAGGCTGTCCGGAGGGGTCGCTCCTCGGTGGACTTCTGATGTGCAGGGGACCAGGCAGAGAGGGGACCTGAGGGGACTCGGAAGCCACCTCAGAGGATGGCAGCTGGCCTCCAGGACACCTGCACCCTGCACGGCCAGGCCCTGCCTGCTCCAGGAGGCCTGCCCTGACCATGCGCCCGGGAGTTCTGGAAGCCAGAGGTCCCCGTGTTATACCTGGTGATGTTACTGACACCCCCTCCCGGACCTGAGACCCTGAGCGAGGTGTGGGGCTGGGGCTGGACCAAGCCCTCAGGCCAGATTGGCAGGTGCAATTCCGAGGTGGAAGCGCTGGGTGGTCAGTGCTGGCTGGGGACATCAGAGAGGGCTCCTTGGAGGAGCAGGTGCTGATGTCAGCCCCAAAGGCAACAGGCTGGCAAGAGAAGAGGGACTCAGCCACGCTGGCACGACCTGCAGATGAGGGCGCCCGGCCTGTGGCAAGCCTCACAAGGCTGCCCAGCAACACAGCCATGCCCCTGTGTTCACGGCGTCCAGAGGCTGCGTGGCAGGCGGGGCTGGAAGGAGCCTTTGGGTGCCCCACACGCAGAGCACACAGAAGCTCAGCTCTCCCCGGCTCCCGCCACTGACCAGCTGGGATGCGCCCCGTTGTGTCTCCCCAAAAAAGATGCAGTCAAGTCTGAGTGTTCCCCTCAGTCCCTCGGAATGTGATCTCAGCTTAAAATGGGGTCTGTACGGAGTTAAGATAAGGTCATTAGGGTGGGCTGTCACCCAGGGCGGCCAGGGTCTCGTACCAAGGGGAGCTTTGAACGTGGACATTCGCAGAAGGAAGGTGGGGAGGGGGTGGCCGTGTGTCAGTGGACGGAGATCAGGAGACTGTCTCTACCAGCCAAAGGACGTCAGGGATCTCAGGCAGGGAAGGAGCCTCCTCAGAGGCTTCAGGGGGAGCACGGCCCTGCCTACCCTTGTTCTGGGTCTGGTGCTTCATGACAGTCCTCAGGAAGCCACTTCACCAGCCAGAAACCCGCAGATGCGCAGGACACTCTCAGGCTAAAGCCAGAAGCTGAGCCAGGACAACTGAAGCTGGCCACTCAAGCCACACCTGCTAAAGGAACCCCTCCCTCCAGGGGGTGGCACGGGGGTGGGGGGGGGCACATGGAAGGCACCAAACAGAACTCCTGAGCTCCTGGCTCCCCCTGCTCCCGCCAGTGGACCTGGGCTGGGAGTCCTGGGTCACCCTGGAGAGACTCCACTTGTGCCCCCTGCCTGGCAGAGGCCCTGTTTGCTTTCTACCCTGGTGGAAGGAGGAGGTGGAGACGGGATCCTGGCAGAGCAGGAGAGCGCTGGGCGGAGTCGGCAGCCTGAGGCGGGGCCTGGCCCTGTCCATTGAGTGTCTGAGACCTTGAGCAAGGGGCTGCCCTCTCCGGGACCTGGCTCCCCTAAACAGCCCAGCAACAATAATAAAATCAGTTCTTCCACCTCACAGAGATGTTTCTAGAACCTGGGTGAAAACAGACGAGGACATCAGACAGGAGCCCCGTGCCCACTGCTCCCGCCCAGCCCGGCCTCCCTGGAGAGGCCTGACCTCGGCCTCCACGGAGCAGCCTGACGGGTACAGCTCTCTAACCTCTCCCTGGCTCCAGCCAATCTCTCCTCTGCAAAACGAGATGCATCATGGTAAAAATAGAAACACATTTTATACGTGAATATCCAACACATACTAATTATGACAACATGGCTTTGGGAGCAGCCTAACTCTCTAATGGTGGATGTGTTAAATCACGAGTATTTCCAAAGTGAAAAGTCTCACGGCTGCTGCAGAAGATCACTTTTATTTCAACTGTTTTAAATGTTGCTGAGAAAAAAAAAAAAACAAATGTGTGCAGTGAGAATACCAGAGACACGGGCCCAACTACACAAAAATTGTAATTAATTAGTTAAACTTTCTGCCTGTCGGGCGGGGATCATGTCCCATGGAAAAATCTAGATGGATCCCACCAGATTCACCCAGCACCAAGGTTTATGGTGCACAAGAAATTCACTGACGAGTATCTCAGAAAGATGACCACGGAGCCCTTGGAAGGAAGGGCCGTGCTCTGTACTCAAAAACTAGGGAGACAGAAAACAGAGTTGTGTGGCAACAGGAGCCCCAAATGGAAAGTCCTCTGCAGCTCCACGCCGTGGGCTAGGGTCAAGAAACGCCCTCCAGGGCGGATACCTAGAGGGACGGGAAAAGTGCTAGAGATAGTGTCCCCACAGGTCAACGGTGGCGCTGCGGCCTGTGGCCTCCTGTTCTCTGGCAGGTAGGCCTTCTACAGTCAGAAGGAACACGAGTGTGAAAAGGAGGCCGACACCCGCCACATCTTGGTGTCCCTTTCCACTCTACCCGTCTACGACTGGGGACAAAAGCATTCCGTGGACTTCAGAGCTCAGTGACGGCAGAGAGCAGTGTTGACAGGTGACCCTCCGTCTCTGGTGGACAGCACTGACCGTGGCAGCCGCTGCCGGCTGCTCACCCCACGGCCTTTCCTCCTCCCTCACCCAGTAGCCGGCATGTTGGCTGGGTGACCAAGTGCCCACCTGGATGCCCGGGTTATTGGGACCATGGCCACAGGCCAGTCCCAGGGATCCCATCATCCTCCGCCAGTGATTGGTCCAGGGATGGTCATGTGACTTTGAGGGACCAGTGAGATGTGAGAGAAGCTGCTGGAACTCCTGGGATGGGCCTCCCTGTTGATAGTGAAGTGGTGACGGAAGGAGCCCTGGGCCCCCACAGTTCCCTCCTGCAACAGGTGTTGCTTGTGGGGGATGCGTGTTGGGGTGGTGGCAGCCATTTTGGAGCCAGAAGGAGAAACACCACCAGGAGCTAGGTAGAGCCTGGGTCCTTGATGACACTCAGTCCTAAAATCAGCCTGTGTTTTAACGGCCACTGGGCAGGTTTTGTCACTTGTAGCCACAGTGAAGGCAATGGCCTGACAACGCTGCTTTCTCACAGAACGGCTAATGTTCCACAGAGGACGGCCTATGGAGGGGTCCAGAAGGAAAGGGGAGCTACCTCTGGGTGGGAGAGGGTCAGTGGGGCATCCTGGGGTCATCCCAGGCTTCGCCTCCTACCCAAGTTTGAGGATGACCTGAATCACAGATGGCAACATGACATTCCCTGTGCACTAGGTCTTGCCCAAGCAGTGAGCTGGAGCCCGTGTCTGTGGGGCCAGGGACACACCCGTCCCCAGGACGGTGGCTGACGCGCCCCACGCTCAGCCAGCAGCCTCCCAGCCACAGAAGCCGGCCCTCCTGGCGCAGTTACCTCGATCTGGGGCAGGAAGGTGTGGATGGAGGGCAGGTCTGGCAGGCTGGCGGTGACCCCCAGGAGCCGCTGGGCCAGGGCCCTCCACAGCTGCAGGCCCTGCAGGGGACGCTGGAAGCCCTGCCACAGCTCCACTCCCGTGGCGTTGCGGAGCTTGGTGCTCTTCCCCTTCATGCTGCGAGGACCAAGATAGAGAAAGCGGGGTCAGCTCCGGGTGAGGTCCCGCCGGACCCCCAGGGAGCCCAGGAGCACTGGCTCAGGGTGGGCCCTCTCCCTCCCGGGGGCTGCAGGGAGCGTCTGCAGCAATGGGCACGAGGTACAGGGGAAGGGACTCTGGGTAACGTGGAAAGACCTCAGCACGTGCTCAGGTCTTCCTGGGCACAGACCCCAGGGCTCCCGGGGCCTCTGCGCTTGTACATAAATGAGGCGTGTGAGCGTCCTCCGAGTCCAGAGGAGGGGTGGACGACCGGGAGTCTCAAGTCTGGCAGACGAGTCTGCGATCTAGTTGGCTCATCCTTGAGCCTCAGTTTCTTCACCTGACAAATGGGGAACACGGTGCCCCCAAAACACTTGTGAGTGCTAACTGAGATAATACACAGAGATGTCTCCTGGGAAGAGAGGCCTGGCCCTCCCACTGAGGATAAACCAATAACAGCAAAAGCTTGGTCTAGTTTTAAAAATGAGCAAAAAACAGGAATGGGGGTTTAGCGTCCAGGGCTCCTTTGACCCCGAGGGCTTTGCCCATCTGTGATAAAATGGCTGCAAAATTGAGCTGGGCTTTTGACACTCCCCCAAAGAGTGGGGAGTAAAGTCCACCAAGGGCGGCAGGTTCTGAAAACCTCACCCACCCTAGAGCTGGGCCTCAAGGTCCACGCTGTCAGGACAAGGGGGCACAGCAGGCGAGCCAGCAGCCAACCTCCTGGCCAGGGGCCTGCAAGCCGCAAGGTAAACCGTGAAGACCTGAGATGGGCACTGCCCCAGCAGAGGCAATCAGAACCCTCTGTTAACAGTCCAGCACCCCAGGCCCAGCTCATTTCTGGGAGCACGTTTCAAATCCAAGGTCCAGCTCCCAGACAGAGAGGTGCAGCCCTGGAAAGCTCAAGGACATAAACCCACCCCCCACCCTGGAGCACCTCACAGAGGACCCAGGCCGTGATCTTGATTCTAGAGAGGGGGACCTGAGCACAGCGGTGGGAGGAGAGACACCGCAAGCTGCACCCCTGCTCTGCCTCTGAGGGAGCCCGTACCCAGCAGAGGTGTGCGCCCGCTGTGCTGTGTTAGCACGTCTCGGGGGGAAAGAGGGCCACACCCCACATTTCCACGCTGCTTCAGGCCTCAGAGGGAAGCCATTTCTCCACTCCAGGCTCTGGCCACCGGCTAAGGGGACAGGCAGAGGCTGGTCTGAAGATGCTCTTGAGGTCCCAGAGGGGCCAGAGGCAGGGGACTGCTGTTGACCTATTGAGTAGCCCTCCCTTGGGCCACTGCGTGGTGAACCCTTCCCGATGTTAACTGGCGTGAAGAGACTTGACGGAATGGGCGCCTGGGCTGCCCACCAAGGACAGAAACAAAGTCCAGGCCTCTTTTAGGAGCGAAACCCAGAACAGACCTAGAGGGCCCAGCGCCGGAGCTGAGGGAGGACCCGCAGCAGCTGGTCACTCAGCGGGAGGCGGGTGCACCACAGTCCTGCCACCCTGGGCTCCCCGGGTACCTCTGGTACTCCTGGATGGCGGCCACCACGCTGTCGGAGAGCGGCTGCAGGTCGGGGAAGGCCACGAGGTCCTTCAGCTGGGCCTGTAGCCAGGCCACCCGGGGCTCCTCGGAGGCCAGCGCTGCCCGTGTTGCCTGCAGGACAGGATGACACCCCAGGGTGGATGAGGCTCCTCAAGGGAATGGCCACAGGTCGCAGGGGGCTGAGCACAGGCCAGTGAGTGGCGCCAGATTGGAGGAGCCTGTCACCGAGGGCAGGGGCTGGGGCCCGTCAGCTCATTCCTAGGGCTGGCCTTTCCTCTCTGAGCTGCAGTTCTTACTGTCACCTGCCTCTGAACATTGTGGTTGCAGCTGCCAGCTCCTCATGCACAAACACCCAGGGCAGAGGGCACGCCGTCCCCTGCAGAGCGCCCCAGGTGCCCCATCCACCCAAGCCTCACCACCAGCCTGGAGAGAGGCTGGCCCATGTTCTACACAAGGACACTTGGGCTTAGCGGTTTGGACGGTTGTGAAACCTGCAAACTGTGTGCCTAACGGCTGGGCCACTTCGTCAGCACAAAATGGAGCGTGCACCACAGGGTGCTCTGTGAATCTCTACTTCTATGGACGGACCACCAGAAAGTGCGTGTGGTGACCACGCTCAAATCGCTTCACCTCACTGTGATCAGCCCCTCCAGAGGCTGCCTTTTCCTGCTGGCTGGGGACATTGGAATTTGACCTTGACCTACAGAACTCAAGCCCCTCTGGGCTCCTGCTCAGGAGGAGGCAGGGTGGGGTGGTAGAGAGCACTTTGGGGCTCGGGAGCAACTCAGGGCAGGCCTGAACACTGTCCCATAGGATACAAGGGGCATGCTCCCACCAGCCACAGGGGACAGTGGTACTGACCAGGCAGGCACTCAGGGCAAATCAGGGGCCCAGGGCGGCTGCCACCCAGGCTCCCAGAGGCAGCCCTGTGCTTCTGCCCTCCTGAGCTGACCTCAGAACCTCCTTGCACAGGGATGGACCCACGGGCAGCCCCAGTTAGGCTTAGTCACAGGGAATCCTCGGGAACAGGATCAAAGGAAGGAAGCTCTGGGAGGGATTCTAGGAGACGCTCCGGTGATGTGGGCCACTAGTGGGCAGCGGGGCTAGTGGGGAGCCTGCCTTTGTGGCAGATGCAATTCCAAAGGCTCTGTCATTTCCCCCAGTTCACAGGCAACCGAGGCTAAAGCAATTCTCCCAAAGCCATCCCAAAAGCGAGGGGAGGAAGCAGGGCTGATCCCAGGAGGTCTGGCCCCAGAGTCTCCCGGCCCTAACCCTGGACCACAGCACCTTCTGCTCACGCGGAGGGGAAACAGTTCCCTTGCAGGAAGATGATCGCTGCAGTGTGACCTGGTCTGCCACAGGACTGAATCTCAAGAAAGCCGAAAGAGTGCATGCCCTTGGTCACTGCCTGCTACTACCTCCAAAAATATTTTTGTCTAGAAGGAGGGGAGGCCGATGCATTTGGAAGATGCTGTGGATGGATCTTGAGGAGATGAGACCGGGAAATCCCTAGGTCCTTGGGGGAAGCGGCGTGCCCTTGGGGAGGACTCTGGGGCCCCAGTCTCTTCCTCTTCCTGACTCATGAGATGAGCTCTTGGTATGAGCCAGGGGTTCACAGAAATGGGGCCACTAGATCATGGACTGGAGCCTTCAGAACCATGAACCAAAGCAAACCTTTTTGTAAGTGAATTGCCTCAGGTATTCTGTGATATGACAGGATGGTGACTAACACATCTCCTGAGTGTATAGGAGCAGGGTGTCCTCTGATTGGGTCTGGAGTCCACCCCACCATCCTCCATTTGGCCTCCCCAGACTCCCCCACTGCTGTGTCTGTCACTTGTCATGTCTCCATTACAAGCTTTTCTTTCTGTTGTAACAGCCTGTTCTCTACTGAGATGTCCACCCCAAGCCCACCAAGGGAGGGCTCTGAGGCCCTGTCTACCTCTGGTGTTTACTCTCTAGCTCACCATGTGACCTTGGGAATGGTGGGGGGGGGGATTCTCTCTGGGCTTCAGTTTCCTCATCTGGAAAATGGGGGTGAACACCCATTTGTCCTCTACCCCTCCAGGAAGGTACCAGAGACCCAGGAAGCCAAAGGGAGTGTGCGTAAGGCTTGGTGGCTTTTCTGTCCCACGGAGGAGCTCCGAGTGGCGACCCCCAGGCTCACACACCTGGACCGCTCCAGGGCTTGGCCAAACACCACTCACCGAGTACAGCCTCCAGCGGGCCACCAGCTCGTCCTCGGTCCCTGCCTCCTTCCCCGCAGGCTCCAGGCCCTCCTGGGCCAGCCTCTGAAGTCCCTTCTTGAACTCTCCAAGCTCGGCCTCCAGCAGCCCAATCTGCCGCTCACAGGCCCCCCTGGACGAGAGCAGTCCCTGCAGCCGCTCCTCCTCCTCCTCCCAGAGGCCGCGCAGCTTCTCCAGCACCTTCCGCATCTCCTCCAGTTCTTCCAAGATCTTCTCCGCGCCCAGAGGAGAGGTGTTCTGAATGACGCCCTCGGACTGCTCCTGCAGCCTCCTCAGAGACTCCTCGCCCCGGGGGAAATCCTTGGCGATGTCCTGAAGCGGGAAGGGCAGGGGGAAAGCAGACCTGGGATGCCACGCGGGCACTCATCCCTGGATTCCTGGGTTCGGGCTGCCCAGGTGGACTCTGCCCCAGGATGGGCGGCAGGGTGAGGACCTGATTCCCTCCCAAGCCCTTCTCAAGCCTTTGATTAGGTCAAGGAGAAAGTCGGTTGGGTGGGTGCTTCTCTGACTTAGCACTTTGGGGCACTGGTCCATCTTTTTAAGGCACAGAGCCATTGACAGACAGCACTGTGGGGACAGAGAGAACCACTCAGTTTCACTGTGTTGATATAATGAATGGTGCTGGGTTTCCATTTATGACAATGTGTTTTTTTTCTGAATAACTTTCATCAACATTTTAAAAGGTGAGTCCATTAAATACAAATACGAACGAAACACACCCATCAGGTGCCACATGGCTCTTGAATTACTGAGGATGACCTGCCCACTCACTTAGCAGAGGGAGCCGGGGTCTCTCCAGGGACATGCAGTCACAAAGGCCAGCGTCTCTGGACTGAGGGACCAAGGTCCACCCAGGGCTCTTCACCTGGGCACTACTGACATGAGTGGCTGGGTCATCCCCTGCTGCAGAGCTGTCCTGGTCATTGGAGGGTGTTTAGCAGCATCCCTGATCTCAGCTCACCCACCCCCAGTTGTGACAAATAAAAATGTGTCTGGACATTGCCACATGCCTGCCTTCAAACCCACGGGTCTAGACCACGCTGCTGTGGTCCTGCGTGTCCAAAAAATGGCCCCTGGCTCCCGGACTTCTGTGAAGCAGCCAGACCCCCAGCGTTTCGCGCTGGATGCCTTGCTCCTGCTCAGGGCAGGCAGGCTCTGTGCCCAGGCGCTGCCCTGTTAACTGTAACTCAGAACCTGCCGCCGGGGGGCGCTCCCTCCGAGGCGTCCGGGGCCTGGGGCTGGGACGTACCTGCAGCGCTGAGAGGCGGAGCGTGGCCGGCAACGCGCAGCCCCGCCCCATGCAGCCGTGCACCTTCTCCACCACGGCCCTCAGCCACAGCTGGAACTCCTCCACGCTCGCCTGGTACTGCTCGTGCTCCTGGGCCACCCGCTCCAGCACGTGCACCCGGTCCTGCGGGAGGGGGAACCTGCTGTGAGGGGCCCCGTCTGGCTGTCCCTGCCTTTAACTCTAGTGCTGGTGTTCTTTGCTGCTGTGTCCTAGGAATGGCACTCAACACCTGGGGCTTGGTGACAACAAGGACAACACTCCCCCGGAACACTGTCCCTTCCAGGGCTCAGCACCATGGTGACCCGCTAAGAGCTTCACATACTCAAGCTCCTTGAACTCTCCTGGCGTCACCATGGTGCTCAGCACTGGAAGGGACAGTGTTCCGGGGGAGTGATGTCCTTGTGATTATTCAGCACTGGAAGGGACAGTGTTCCGGGGGAGTGATGTCCTTGTGATTATTCAGGTTTGACAGATGAGGACATTGAGCCTCAGAGAGGTGAAAGGACTTGCCCAAGGTCGCCAGGCTCAGACAGTGGGAAGGCAAACCTGGTGGCAACACAGGGCCAACAGGCAGTTCTAGCCCAATACACCATGTCTTCAGGGTGTGCCACAAATGCAGGCTGCCCCCTTCTCCATGGGCTAGAATCTGACCTTCAGCCAGTCCCACTGAAGGTCTAACGCCCCAGAGGCAGGATAGTTGATACTTGGGGAAATGACAGTATCCCTGCTGTGAGACCTACTGTGCTCTTAGAGACTGTTCTTTAGACATTCCCTGATCACAGTGCTGTCTCCTTAAGCCCCTCGATGGCTCTCTACTGTCCCAGGCTTAAATGCAAGTTATAAATTCTGGCATCCCAAGACAGGTCCTTGGCATGAGGCTCTGTGGTCCAGTGGTCAAGGCCCTGGGCCAGGGAGCCCACTGCCTGTGGCTGGAACCTTGGCATGTAATGGACTCCTGTATGCCCAAGTCTCTTCCTTCCTAACAACCCTATTGGGGTGCAGGGAGATGAAATGAGCCAGGGCTTGTGCCACTCTAAGGACAGTGCCCATCAGCGAGGAAGCACTTGGTAACCATGAGTCATAGTTTACTATCCCCTGCTTCCCAGGGCTTCTTCTGGCACAGTACACAGCACCACCTGGCAGAGCTGACCCCAGGGCCCTGCCTTCTTTCTCTGAAGCTCTGCCCACTACCCTGGGGGCCCAGGGTATTTCCAAAACACGAGGATGCAACTCTAGCCCAGCACCCCTCTATCAGGTTCTACCTTCAGGGGGACCAGGAGATCACTACAGACAACGCTGCCCCACTATGTCATCTAGCTCAGGGCCGGCTCTAGGTGTGCCTCCTGACAGGAAGAGCAGACCCTGGGTGTCAGCCATCAAAGGGACTTTCCAGGGACAGTCAAGAGAAGGGAAAAGACAGCGGCTCGTTCCATAGTGTGCCTGGAACTTTACGCATTATCTTCTTTAACATGATGCCACAAAACCTCTCTCCTGCCACTGTCCAAACTAGAGTCAGGAGGTCACGCAACTCTTGACAGAATCAAGATTCAAGCCTCAAGTGTCAGACCCCAAATCACTGCTCGCGTGAGGCCTGGCAGACTTTCTATCAAGGGCTGCACGGCATGGGGTCTAGCTTTGCCCTCCGCCTGATTTCTGTTGCAATCCGCCAGCCACATAACGGCCACTTCTGTTGTAGGACAAGAGCAATCTTAGCCAGCGTGTCAAGGATGACATGTTCCAACACAGCTTTCATTTTGGATAGTAAAGTTGGGATTTCATGCCATTTTGCCATCACGAAACATTCAGCTTTTAACTTCTCCCAACCATTTAAAAATGTGGAAACCCCCGCCAGCTGCCAGGGCAGACACAAGCAGGGGCGGGGCTGGATTTGGCACAAGGACTGAAGTTTTCTGACCTGGGCTTTTCATCCTGGAGAGAGGCCACGTCCAGGGGGCCCCTGCTTGCCATGAGGCTAAGTCAGAAGCTCTCAACTGGGAAGAGAAACAGACAAGTGGACCGGAAAAACGTCCCCAGCGGCTTATGTAAGCTCCCTCTCCTTTGAGAGGCTTCTCACCAAACCTAGAACACCGATCCATTTAACCCTCTGTGACAACCATCACGAGGGGAGAAAACCCCCCATTTTAGAGACGGAGACTCCCAGGCTTCAGACCAAGCTTCTCAGGGAAGAACTGAGCGGTTCTCTCAAAACAAGTGCCTGTATCCCAAAGTGGACCCTTGGCAGGAACCGTCCCCTGCAGCCGTGGGGAGGGTGCTAGAACCTGGCCGGTTCCCCAAGCCCCGAGGGACTGTTGGCATCCATCAGAACCCCCGCCCAGCTCCCCCATTCCCAGGGAAGGTTCATCTGTAAACACCGTGGGTCGTGGGTTGGGAGCAGCCAGCGGAGGCTGTTGGCCCATGGATGCTGATGGTGACGGATGTGGGAGGGAAGTGCATTCCTCTCCCCACGTCCCCAGGAAGGGCCCACGGGAGGTACCCAGTGTGTGAGTGATGAGGTGCTGGCACCCACCACGTCCAGAGTAAATAAAAGTCTCGGTGATGGGAAGCAGGCGCTCGCGAGGAGTAGCGGGCAGGGCCGGGATCCAGAGGAGATCTGTGCCAGGCGCAGCCCTCACGGCAGGGTCCAGCATGGCCGTGGGAAGATGTCAGGGGTGACACATGGGAGAGAGCTCCGCCTTCTCGTTAGACCCAACAATCAAGCCGTCTGTGGCCCAGCGGAGCCATCAGGGATGTCACAGCCCAGCCAGTGAGCAAGGGCAGTGTGGATCTGCGTCTCTGACCACTGGCCGAGGTACCAGACAAACACCCCTTCTCTGAGGCCCACGGGGGGAGGGGGGAGGCCGGAAGAAAGAGGACGCTGCTATTCATCTTGTGCTTTGGCAAACGGAAGTAGTGGATTAAACACAAACAAGCAGGACACTCTGGGCAACAGGCCACCCGCCTGAGTTTCCCTCCGCCTGCTCTGGGCCAGCCTGTGCCCCTGCTCAGCTCGGCTCAGCCTGTTGCCCAACCCAGAATCTCACCGTCCAGAGGCCACGCTGGTCCCCTCCCCACCAACATCGGACCCTCCCCACCCCAAGGTCAGGCCTGGACCCAGAGGAAGTTCCCAGGACCGACCCTCACAGGCCCTGGTGCGGTCACTGGGGTGCCCTGAGGGAGCCTTTCATGCAAAGTGAGGTCGGCAATCAAACACGCAGAGCAGGTGACCAGGGGACTCTGGACCACCAAGGATCTTTGGGGCCACTGGATCTGCATTTCCTGCTTGGGACGAAGCCCGAGCATTTTCCTTGTGTCCAGGGTTGGCAGGCCAGGGTGAGCCCCGGAGGTTGGTTCCCTGGGGCCAGATCCCACTGTGCTGACAAGGACCTTGGGCCACAGCCCTCTTGGTAGCCTGTCAGTGTTCCAAGGTTGTGGCACCCTCTGGGAACCTGGTGGAAACTCTGGCTCCTCAACCTGGAAAGATTCATTGAGTGGACCTGCAGAGGACCCGGAGGGCCCGCCTGGCCCTGCCCTCTGTCCACCTCGGTCTTCCCTCAGTCAGCTCTGGGGAAGATGAGGAAGGCCTCTCCAAGAGCCACATCCCTCCCCATCCAAAACTGAATGGGTTCCCTCGGAGTAGGGAGTGTTGCCGAACCTCTGGGGCCAGGAAGAGAAAATCCAGGGTCCAGGGACTTCAGCCAACAGCTGAAAACGCCAAATGGATTCACTTCTGGAATCAGGATCCAGTCACTCCCACACACCAGCACCCACTGCCACATCAGAGTCACACTGACCAGCTCTTCTGGCAACTCTGGGGGCCTTCCACCAGGGCAGCTGCCCCCACATTGCTATTGTCTCAGTGGAGGACCCACACCCCGGCCCCCCAGCCCGCCCCAAGCCTTATAGAAACCTGGCAGGACGCGCACCCTCCTTCAGGGGTCCCGAGCACCCCCACCTCTGCTGCTTGTCACTTCCCAGCCTGACCCACAGAAGCACTGAGGGAAGATGCGCCCAGGTGTGTTGATACGCCCAGGACCTGAGGCCCGGCTGCAGGTAGAGCACCTAGGGAGCCACCCAGAACTTCTGTCTCTATCCAGTGGCCAGGGTTGTCAGACCCTTGTATTTTTTTTTATATGAAAACTGAGCCCAATAACATCTTCTCTGTCTACTTCATAAGAAGGCTGCAGGAATCGAGTGAGGCCAGAGACAGGAAGAGGCTTGTAAAAAGTAGTGCTTCCTGATAAGAGTTGCCATTTCTACAGGTTTTTGGCCCATGTGAGGGGGAAGTCCCCTGGAATGACAGTGAGACTCTCCGAGGTGACCATTCCTGCATTGGGGCCAGAATTAGTGCTCAGCCAGCACCCTGGCATCCGCCCACCCTGTGGACACCAGCGGCTTCCGTTTCCTCTCCTCTGCACCCTGCACTAGGGGCTCTGCTGATTGGCACAGGCACCTGTTTTCTGTAAAGTCAGGATGAGGGGCCAGCACTGTGCCCTTTACAGGCCCAAGGGGAGACCTGGAGAGAGAACTGCTGTTGAGCCTGCCCTGGCCACTTGGGATTTGGCTTGCTGCACGAGATCAGCTGCTACACCTGCAACAAACCTGATACCCGCCTTGCCCTTCCAGTTCCTGACCCCTGAGCAGCTGTCCTAGGACCTCTGCCACTGCCCACTGGGGCCCTGTGGATTGCTCCCCTTCCTGCTGCAGGGGTGGGGTCTTGTGCATCCAGCAAACAGCCCTGAGCACCTGCTGCACGCCCAACATGGGTGCTGTTGCTATTTATTCTCACCCACCTGGTGCAGAGGCTGTCCTCCACGCTGGGAAAACACTGCTGATTTTAAAGAGCTCACAGGTGTCTCATGCAGCCCTGGCAACCTGGCAGAGCAGGGGAGCGGCCCCCAGGCCACACAGCTGGGAAGCAGCAGCCTGACCCTGAACTCAGTCTCTTCACTCAGGGACCACCTTGCTCCCCACCGATTCCCTGTCTCTGCTTATTATGGGGCTTGTTTCCCCTGAGCTGAACGGGAGGAGCCCAGGAGACTTCCAGCCCCGGGCTGTCCTCCTGCCAGCCAGCGGGATTGTGGGGAAGAGAGAGAGAGCCCTGTCCCCCAGCCACACCTGGCACAGTGGGAAGGAACAGTCCCCAGACCAGGAGGGAAGCTGCGGAGAACTCCCCATGACGCGCACTGGGCTTGGTTTCTAGAAGCTGGGGCTGAGCGCTCAGGCTGGACTCTGCGTGAACTTTGGCCACAGAGGAAGCAGAGACCCCCCTACAAGGGAGCCCTAGGTGGGCTTCCTGCCCACACCAGCCAAGGGCAACTAGAAACACATATGTCCATAAAGCCAGCGTGAGACAGAAACCCGTGTTTTAGACTAGGCCTAACAGACAGAACCAGTCACCTTCGGAATACAGAGCCAGGGGCCTGTCCCACAGTTTGGGTGTGGGGTTCAGTTTAGAGAACCCACTTAATTCGGGAATCCCCAGGGGGACTATGAAGGTAAATTCCCAGGGGAGTTTTGCAGGTCGGGCATGTTCCACCCCTGAGGACACACAGAGAAAGCCTGCTTGGGGTGACTCACAGCTCCCACTCCCAGAGCCCCCCGGGAAACAGTCCCCCCAACAGGAGACACATGAGCAGTAGCACCAGACCCTGGGGCTTTAGCTGCCTGAACAGCCCCGTGGGGACCGAGAAGTACACATGCTCAGAATACAATCCGCATCCAGGAGGAACAGGAGACTTCAGGAAAAAAAAGGACATTTGATAAAGAAAGAATAAGTGGACATGATAAAGAACCAAACAGAACTTCATCACATGAACTCAGTAACCCAATGAGTCAAGGCAAGGTGGGCAAGGGACAGGCAGAGGGCGGGGGTAGGCGAGGGACAGGAGGGGGAGGAGGGAGGGATGAGAGAGAAGGGTGCTGCTCGGGTGGAGAAGAACAGCACAGTGACCAGCCACTGGTCACCACCTGTGGACTCAGACCCAGGCACATCAAGCCCTGAGCGACTCTGGGCGTGTGGGTAATGGTGAGTGGTGGGTGGCGCAGCAGATGGACGGGTAGGTAGAAGGTGACGGATAGGTGCCTGGTGGGTGGTGGATCAGTGGATGGAGACAGGGCAGGTGAGTGAGGGGTGGACGGGGAGAGAGATGGGTGAATGTGGGTGACGAGGTGGGTGGGCTGAGGGGCAGGTACATGAAGGGTGGGTGATCACCAGGTTGAGCACATGAACAGGTTAGGCTGGGGGGGAGATGGGGAGGTAGAGGGCTGCCTGGCTGGGTCAGTAGACAGGGTGGGGGCCAGACAGGTGTGGAGGCAGTGGGAGGCAGGTGGTGAGGAGGGAGAAGGTGGCCAGGAGGGTGCTGAAGGGAGGTCGGGGGCGTGGGTGCTGGGCGGCTGGACAGTGAACGGTGGATGGATGGCCGGGAGGTGGCTGGATAGGGCCCGGCTGGCCTCACCTGGGCTTTGGCCCTCACGGCGTCGTACTCGGCCTTCATCCTCTTCTGGGCCTCTTCGTCCACGCTGGGGTCCCCGATCCTGTTGAACAGGGAGCCCGCCTCCTCCAGCAGCCGGTCCAGGAGCACGGCCTGGTTGTCCACGTTGTGCAGCAGCACCTGGGCGTGGCCCAGCTGCCACTGCTTCTCCTTCAGGCCCAGCTGCAGCTCCACCTGGGGCTCCAGAGTGACCGTCATCTTCTGGAACCAGCGGTAGAACTCGTCCCGGGCCAGCAGGTACTCGCTCCAGTGCAGCCACACCCACTCGAGGCGGCTGTGGGCACAGAGCACGAGGCCATGAGGAGGTGCCGCCTGGCTCCTGGGCAGGGGCCATGCCACTGTCCCCGCCCCAGCACCAGGGGCCATGGAGACAGGGTCACTGGACAGCTGGTGGACACTCCAGATTCTAGACCTCGCTCGGCCCTCCAGGAAGAGACCCTCCTGTCCTGCTAATAAGCTCCCAGTGAGGCCGCGGCTCAGCATCAGGTATGTCCCGAGAACCACCAGCCAGTGACGCGGCTCAGGCAGCAGTAAGCCAGCAGCACCCCAGTTCCACGATCAGCACAGCAATCCCTCCAAAATCTCCCTGCCACCGGGACTCTGAACACATGGCCTGGGGCCCTGCCACGTGCTGTCCTCAGTCAGGAAGGACAAGGTCACCCGGGACTGTGCCATCAACGTGCAGACGCAGTGGTGTCTCTGGTTTGCTAGTTACTATCCAGTGGGGGACTGCGGCCTGCATGTGGGTTCCAGGGGCGCCGTGAACTCTCAGCGTGAGCACGCCTCTCCACCGGCCTCAGGGGCCCCTGAGCCACATGCAGAACCCTCCCGTCTGTAAGGAGGACCTGGCCCTCTCGCTCCAGCCAGCAAACCTCAAGCCACCTTGTTGGGAATTTTGAGTGGGAGGGTTTGGAAGACAGCACCGAGCCTTGCCCTTGCCGTTGGTCATCCCTCCATCCCCCTAACCTTCAGGAGCACTTGGCGGCCCCCGTGACTGGAGGAAGTGCCTGTGGCTCAGAGGCTGGGGATGTGGCTCAGTGGTCAATCGCATGCCTGGCATTTATGAGGCCCTGGGTTCAATCCCAGCACCAAGAAAATAGGTGGTCAGGTAACTTTCCCAAGACCACACAGCAAGTACCGGGCTCCAGTGGAGGCCAGGTCTGTCTAGTCTCCGTCTCTCCTCTCCAACCCCTCCCCCACAAGCTGGGCTCCCTGGTGCAGGCAGAGCATGGGGCCAAAGCTGGCAGGCCAGGTCTTCTCGGGGGCTATCCTGGAGGGCGTACGCGTGAGCAGTCTACCAGGACTCGTTAGCAGACCTGGGGCTCCCCGTATCTACTATCATCATTAAGCTGGATACTAATGAGGAAGAGGCAGGCAGGCCGGGGCCGAACCCCCAAAGAACATCCTGTTCCAGGAATCCCAAGACTGAGAAATGCCCAGTTTCCAGGCCAGTGTGGTGGTGGCCAAGGAGGGTCGGCAGCCCTGGTGGGGTCCCCTGTCCTGGCTGCCCTACCTGTGACAGTGAGTCATATAGGTGACGGTCTCCTCCCACTGGGCCTTGATGTCCTTCAGCCGGGCCAGGATCTCCGGCTTCTGGTCCTCGGGGCAGCACGCCAGGAGCGCTTCGGCCGCCCGCAACACCACATCCACCTTCACACGCCCCTCGGGCTCCAGCTGACAGATTTTCTGTGGGCACAAAAGCCAGTTTCCCAGGGTTGGGCACACACAGACAGGCCCAGGCTCAAGAAGACAGTGGCTCGGAGCTGACAGCCCGGACCCTGGGGCTGGAGAGCGGGGCTCAGACCCCCACCCTGCACCCCTCCTCCGTGACCCTGGGTGACCCACTCCTGGCTCCCAGGGAGGAGAAGAGGGGGAGCCCGGCACTGCTGGCCCGTCCCTGGGAGTACGCAGGCCCACTGGGCCTGGTCTGTCCGACACCTCTCAGCCCCCCTGAGCTCCGTGATCTCATTTGTGAAATGGAGGTTTCTCACTCTGAGGTGGGTGACCACCGTGTGCCTCTCCAATTGTTTTTTCAGGACGAAAAGAGGAAACACATGCAGTCATGTCACAGACGGTCCTCTCAGGTCTGTTATGGGGGGCCAGCGTGGCCCAGGGGCCCAGTGCAGCCTCTGGAATCAGCAACCCTGTTTCCCACCAGGGCCGTGGTCCCACAGCCACTCCCACAGGTGACCAGTTGTGGCAGGGACACATAGCAGGTCTATATCTAGGAGACACAGGGGTCCCTGATGGGCCACTTTAACTCAGAGACACCTGGGGCCTTGCCAAGTGCCCTGAGATCCCCAGAGGCCTGAGCTGCTCCCACCAGCCCCCCTTGCTCCCCTGGCCTTGGGACCTGTCCTGCCTCCCAGCCTCCCAGCTCCTCCCTGCCTGTCACCTCTCCTGGGGGTGTCCCCTGCCTGGCTAACCTTATCTTGCATCAACTTCTTGGTGGCAGGAGGACCCAAAGGAATGTGCAAGGTCTGGCAAGGAGTGAGCCTCTGATTATTAACATTATTATTCTGATGCTCCAGGGCTGGCAAGTGTTGGTCTCTGGGTCAGACCAACACTGCGTTCCCACTCCACCCCCTGCTACTGTGGGACCCCTGTCACAGGACTTATGTCCTCTAGCCCACAGAGTGGGAGGTCACGGATAGGCCACCAGGGTGGCAGTGTGTCAGGAGCTAGAGGACCTCTGTCACCTGCTGTCACCACCTGCTGCTCGGTGGCTTTGTGCTTCCTGGAGTTGCTCATTTGCCTAACGCTCAGGCGCAGGCTCAGCTCCCAGCGGTCTCCCTGGGGCCAGCTGTCGGTTTCCCAGGCTGAGGTTCTGGGGCCTGGCTTCTCGGACCCTGTTCTGTGGCTGGAGTGTCGGTGCTGCCCCATCCGGCACCTTGGTCCTCCCTTCCTGTCCCAGGGCAGCACTAAGGACCCCTGCTTTGCCCACCTCATGTAGTAATTTAAAAGTCACAGCAAAGAAAGCAAACTGTTGAGCAAAGGGCACTGGCCCCAACCCCTCTTGATCCTCCTCAGGATGGTGACCGTGTAAAGGACGTCCCCACCCATGACACTAACTGAGCTGCTCCTGCAGGTGGCCTTTGTGTGCACAGGGGAGTGGGGTGGGGCACAGGTAGAGAGAAGCTGAGCAGGTGTCCCCAGAGGAAAGAGGTCTTATTTGGGATGTGGCAGGTCCCACAGGGCAGGGCTGCCGCAAGCAACCAGTACGGTCCCCTGCAACTGCTCAGTAGCAGGCAGCCATGTGGGGATGAAGAGGCCGGAGTGGTCAGTGCCCGATTGAAACCCCAGGGCTCCAGCCTCTTAACCCACTCCCCAGGTAGGCCGTTGCACATCACTCAGGAACAGGATTCCACAACAAGGCCAAGGACAAATGTCCTGCCATCTAGAGAGAGATTTGACTGGTTATTAATAAACCTCCTCAAGGATGTGGTGACTCCAACTCCCAGAATTTTCAGAGGGACCCCACATCCCCAGGCTTGCAAGACGGGCACGTTGGCAATCCCAGTCTTACAAATGAGGGCGCCCAGGCGGGCACAGGGGTGCATGACTGTAGTCCCAGCCACCGGGAGGCGGAGGCCAGGGATGGCGGAGGCCAGGAATTCCAGACGTGGGAGACCGAGATGCTCCTCCCTCTGCAGGCGAGTCCTCTGTGGCTCCCTGCAACAGGAGAGGAGCTGGCCGTCCCCGTGCAGAACACCAAGCCCCCCTGGCTTGAAGCACAGACACCTGCCCCGAAAAGTCAACACGTGGGGTGTTCCTGAGGGCCTGGGGCTGGGAGAAGCCCCGGGCTGTGGCTGAGCTGGGGACCAGATTTCCCACAGTCCACCCTGCCTTCCTCCCCTGCCCCATGGTATGCTCCTCCCCTGGTCCATCACCAGCAGAGGGTGGCCAGGAGCGCCTGGCCAGGGGTGCGCAGCCACCTGGGAAGGAGCCCTTGAGCCGCAGCCGTCAGTGTGGGCAAGGGGGGTGACGTGGGGATTGGAGTGGGGTTAACCAGGGTTTGAACGCAGCAAAGACCAGCTGAGCAGTGGGGCGCTGTGCTGGACAGTGGGGTCCCGCATGAACAAGATGAAGCCGGCACTTCCAGGCTGCAAACAAGAGCTCAAGTGACTGTGAAAAGGAACCATGAGGAAGCTCAAGGAGAGACCTGGGAATCCCCGAGGGCTTCCTGGAGGAGGCAGCATGGCTGCCAAGTCTTAGAGACAGGGTAGACCACTAGAGGGGGTCTGAGCAAGATATCTTTAGGGATGGGTGCATTTGGCTTTTGAAAGCCGAGTCCCAGGAAATGCTGGAATGTCCCTGACCAGAAAGGGGCCTAGAAGCCAGAGAGGGAGTCAAGGCCAGGAGTCCTGAAGTCCAGCAGGGTCTGGAGGCTGGGAGCCAGGAAGGAAGAGGACAAGACAGGGGGACGCTGGGAGGCGAGTTGGGAGCCCCAGGACCAGCTCGGCAAGGCTGGGCGGGGGGTGAACTGCACGAGGGCAAGGCCTGGAGCCAGCTGCCTCCACTGAGCAGCCAGAGAGGCCTTTGTCCTTGGCCTTCACGCTCCCTCCCTCCTGTAAGGCAGGGACTGTCACTGTCCCCAGGAGCAGGACAAAGGTCCTAGAGCTGGGGACACTCCCCAGGTGCCAGCCAGGGTAGGAGCTGGAGCCCAGGTGCAGGCCCAGAACCCAGGCCTCAGCCGCTGTGGGCAGCCCCTGTCCCCCCCCACCCACCGTCCCCCAGGCGCCAGGGACAGGGGGCGTTTCCTGTGTTCTCCCTCCCTCCTGCAGCGCAGGGCTGCGACCAGGCCTTGCTCATGCTGGGCAGCCTCGGCCCCCAGCCAGGCCCCGCACGCCCTGCGAGGGGTCTCATTTCCTGCAGCCTCTGGCAGCACAAGGCCAGCTGTCCCCTGCTCTACCTTGGGAAGACGAGGTTCCAGAAGGACCCCTCCTGGCCACACAGCTACCAAGGGTCAGAGGATTGGGACCCACGTGCAGGGCCCTGGTGCTCACAGAGGTCGGGAGGCAGGAGAGGGAGATTGGCCAGGAAAGACTGAGGGACAGGCACTCACTTCACTGCCCACTCAGACCAAGCCAAAGGGCACCGCCAGCAGAGGACCCCCAGGAGGCTACGGGAGGCAGCTGAGGTGGGAGAGCAGGGTCGTGTGGCAGGGGAGGCTTTGGATCCCAGGTGAAGATTGTTTGGTCTTTGCTGGGCAATGGGGAGCCATGGGAGGTTGCAGAGGAGGAGGGTACATCATGGGACCCGACTTCGGGAGGATCCCCACACGGGCTGTGTGGTCGCCCTGATGTTTGGTACCATTCCCTTAGGCCACAGACTCTGGACAATAGGGTGTGTCTCAGCCACCTCCACGCCCCAGGCCAGGGATGGCAGAAAGGGGCGGGGCTCTCGAGGGCTCTGTCAGGGAGGCTTTCCCCTGAATGATGATGAGAACAGAGAGCGAGACCAAGTGAAGGGGCTCTCCAGAGGCGCTTGGAGACTGGGCCCCCAGTTGCAGGATGCAGAAGGTGGCTCCTCCCTCTGCCACCTAAGCCAGACCTGGACTCTGAAAGGTGATGCAAATTCTTCATCTTTACTGTCCTCATCCAAAAAGGGCGACAATGTTCCAAATGAGGTATTTGCAACAAATGTACAGAATAAGAGGGAACCCAGACAGAAACCCACAGGATGGGGGTGGGGACTGCCAAAGCTAAGTGGGAGGTACAGGGTTTTGCCACAGGAAAAGGCAGGCCCTCCCCTTAATCAGAACCACTGACCGGGTGCAGCGGCAGCTACTGGGAATCCCAGTGCCTCGGAAGGCCCAGGCAGGAGGATTGCAAGTTAGAGGCCAGCCTGGGCAAATTAGTTAGAACCTGTCTCAAAATAGAAAAAGTTTAAATAGGGCTGAGGGTGTAGCTGAGTGGTAGTGGGCCTCTGGCTTCCCTCTCCAGTACCAACAGCAAAAGAAAAACAAAAACAAACAAAAAAATGTTAGGCCAAGTGCACTGGCTCATGCCTATCATCCCAGCTACTTGGGAGACTGAGGCAGGAGGATCACAAGTTCAAAGCCAGGCTCAGCAAAAGCGAGGTGCTAAGCAACTCAGTGAGACCCTGATTCTAAATAGAATACAAAATAGGGCTGGGGATGTGGCTCAGTGGTAAATTAGAATTATGATATTTCCAAATGACATGACCCCAGAGGTGTTTAAGTCAACTACTTCACTTAAAGAAAGGAAAACTGAGGCCCAGAGAGGGATAGGGACTTTGCAGACGCCACACAGCAGTCTAACATCATCATAGAAATTACAATGCCAGTCTCTGAATCTTGGTTTGATGTTCTTTGCTCTTGTCCCTTGGGTAGCCCACCCTCAGACCAGGGCACCAGGATGCCAGTTCAGGCACTGGCACCAACACTTCTGCTTAGTTCTCTGTGGACCCAGGCCCTGCTGTGCCCCAGTGGTGGTGGACAGTGCCCAGCGCTGGAGAGATCAGGTCATCGTTTCTGTCACTGGACAGAGCTCCCTCCCCATCCTGCTAAAGGCAGACCTGGCCCACCCAGACCCTCCTCACAGAGGCTGGGAAGAGGCAAGGGCCAGCGGAGTGGGGTCCACCTAGCTGCTCAGCTAGGACCACAGGAAAAGAGGGCAGGCTCCAGTCCCTTACTCCCAACATGTGCCCAAAGAGCAGCAGCAACGTCTACCGTGGGACTCGCCGGAAATAGACTCTCAGCCCTGCGCCCGCCCCCGGCCAGAGTCTGCATTGCAACCCAATGTCACGCAGGCCAGAGCGTGACAACGCAGGCTAGAGTGTGACAGCGCAGGCCAGAGTGTGACAGCGCGGGCCAGAGCGTGACAGCACAGACTGGCCTCCCCCGCCACCTAACAGGCCGGAAGCCTGATGTCTACGGGGAGGGACACGCCAAGGCCGCAGAGCCACCGGGGCCAGCACTCCACGTACCTCGGTCTCCTGCAGCCTGGCCTCCAGGGCGGCGCGGGGCCCGCGGGTGTCGTCGTTGACCCGCAGCTGCTCCTGCACGGCCGCCATCCAGGCCTCGGCGTCCTCCACGCTGCGGTCGAAGCCCTCCTGGGGCTGCTGAGTCATGGCACCTTCGGGGGCTGAGGAAGGACAGAGGAGGTCAGGAAGGTACAGGGGCCGCGTCCCGCCACCGGCACCCCAGAGCCCCTGGCTGCTCCCATTGGGCCACGCAGCCCCGCGGGGCCAGCCGTCAAGCAGGCGCTGGGGCCGCAGGGTCCGGGCTGGCAAAGCCCCACTGGCCTCGGCCCCCGCTGCCCTCTCGGCCAGCTCTGACTCAAGCGGCTCTCTCCTATGGCTCGAGGGCGGGGACCCTCCAAGAGGGGGTCCTGAAGCTCACCATCTGGACGCCTGAGCCCCAGATCTTGATTGAGTGGGTCAAAGAGCCCTCGGCCTCGGAGTCGCAAGGCTTCCCCCTCCATGAACAGCCCAGGCTGGGGACAGCCAGGGGCTGTGTGTTGTCCCTACTTCTCACCACCAGGGTCCCCGGCCGTCACTGATTTCCACCCCGACCCCTGTTGGCACACCTGGCAGCGACGGCAACCGGCTGACCGGAGACGCAGCCGTGAGCTCCTCTGCCTTAGGTGGCACCTGCCCGCTGGCCCAGGCCACCCATCCAAACTACCCCCTTGCCGGACTGACACTCCTGGCCTGGCCTTAGCTGCAGAGGCAAAGTCTCAGGTTTTCTCACAGGGATTTCTTAAAACCCTGGGAAGCCCCAAACTCTTCTCCGACGTCGCAGTCTTCGTTATCTGTTGATGGTTCGTCTAACCTGCTTTGGATTAAAGCTATTTATATCTGCATTGTAGGATTATGTCTGGCTTACCCTCCAGCCTCCCATGATGCCTTGCACGGAGTGAGCCCAAAGTTGTTAGATAGAGAAACACAGAATGGGTATCGAGCGTAACACAGCAAAACCCTCACCACGCCATTATCTACCGTGGCAAGGTAGGACAGAGCCAGGAACAGCCCACGTGCCCAGTGACTGAGGATGAGTTCATTACATGGTGGTCTATCCGTACTTGACAATATTATGTAACCACCCAAACCTACGCTCACAGTGAACTTGCAGAAGAGAATGTAGAGGCTGTCACAATACCAGAACATGAGGCAAGGTTAAATATTTGGTAGTTACAACTCTACACCTTCTAAGGCAAAATGAAACATTAACTGGGTGCAATGGCACACATCTATAATTCCAGTGACTTGAGAGGTTGAGGCAGGAGGATTGCAAAGGTTGAGGCTAGCCTCAGCAACTTAGGGAGACCCTGTCTCGAAATAAAAAAGAAAAAGGGCAGGGGATGTAGGTCAGTGGTAAAGCGCCCCTGGGCTCAGTCCCCAGGATTAAGAGAGAAAGAAAGAAAGTGTGTGTGCTTTGGGGGGCGAGGATCAGCAACCACTTCTACCCAAAGGAAAACATGGGGACATCTCCGTGTCAGAGGGTCCCTGTGACTGAATGGGAGCCGGGGTAGGGGCAGAGGTGGCCCACCACCCCAGGCCTGGCCCTGGCCGTCTCCAGGATTTTCTCCCCTGGCATGGGAACAGCACTGTGGCCTCAGAGGCCACGTGGTTGGGACACCTCTCTGCGGTCGGTGGGACCACCGCTGAAGTACTTTCCCTCATTTTCCCACTCAGGCCCTTTGTGAATTTTCCAGAAGGGCCGTGGTCACCCAGTTTTCTGAAGAACCTGGCTGAGTGCCGTGGCCTTCTCCTCTGAGGGGGTTGGTTGCTCAACCAGCCCTTGCTGGGCGCCAGCCCCAGGCTGCGAGGGTGGAGAGCTTCAAGGAGGACATTGTAGGACAAAGGCAGCAGGGGAGGGGTGCGGGGGCGAGGCAGGGCGGGCTGCAGTGGGCTGCGCTCTGGGAACTGGGCCCGTGTGTTGTTTTTGTTTTTCTTCCAGAGCTGTCTTGATTTGATTTTTTTTTTTCAAACAATTTAACGCACCCAGCACCACGCCCAGGCTTTGCTTCTTTTGAAAAGCACATCAGACAGTGAGGACAACTCATGGTCCCCAACCGTGGTCTAGGGGGTGTCTTGCCTGGCTTCCAAAGGTTCACTTTTGTTTTTTATAAAGCAAGGGACAGAAAGGCATCTCTGGGCTCTCAGAGGCCAGGGTGGGGGAGCGCCTCTAATCATCTCAAGGCGGAGGGTTGGGTGACTCCCCGGCTGGAAGTGCCCAGGGCCCGTGTGGCTTGGTAGTGTGGAGACAGGGGGTGCATCAAATGGGGCACAGGGGCCTGATGCTGGGCTCTGTTGAGCCTCGGACGGAACCAGCGCTGGGCTAGGGAGCTGCAGGTGGTGCTGGGAGACCCGGGCCTCTTGGGCACGTCTGCCAAGCCATTTTGTTTCAGCTCAGTTCAACACTAGAAATGTGACAGCTCGGAGCTGCACCAGAGGCCAGGACCACAGCGGCAAATAGGCATGACCCGTCCCGGCTGCAAGGGAGCTCTCGGGTGGCCGCAGGTGGAAAAGCCACCAGGCGGGTAAGGACGCTCCTGACCTTTCCTCCTCAGAAAAACCGGTTTTAAATGCCAAAAATAAAAGACAAAGAATTAGAGAACCAATTGCATCAAAACCTAGTCACCAAATATTAAAAATCAAATCCACGAGATGCACGCACAGCGGTGCCCCTTTCTGGATGCACTAAGTCACAAGATCTAACCGAGGGCCTCTAAGTTATAACTGTGCAATAGCATTGAGCACAAATGACACTTGGAGATCCCTGCAGCAACCACAACGCAACCTAAAAATACATGTGCCCAGTTCCAGGCACTGTGACTCCCGGGGCCGCGGCTTGGCTCTGCCTCCTGCAGCTGCAGGAACACCGTCAGTTGGGTGTGGCAGGAGGTTGTTGGCTCCTGTCCAGGTTCACGGGTCCCGAGATTCTAGCCAGGGGAGGGTCTTTTGTTGGTTGTTGTTGTTGCTGGGGTTGGAACCCAAGGCCTCCTGCGTGCCAGGCAAGCGCTCTACCCCACCCCACCCCACCCAGGAGTCCTGCTCTCAGCTCCCCATCACCAACGGAGAGGAGCAACTGCACTAGGATGTATGGACAAACAGCTCCACGAAAGCCCATCTGGAGAGACGCTCCCCACACTAGGACCCCTGGAGGCTCACCAGGGAGCCCCCCGCCGCGCTGGTCATTTGTGGAAGCCAAGGTCGGCGATAGAGGCCTCTGGGTGGAGGCCTGTGACAAAACCAAGTGGGGAGGCCCTGAAGAGCCCTGTGCCTAGCGGGGGGGGGCCACGAGCACATCCTCTGACAGAGGACGGAGAGCTGACCTCAGTGAACCCAAGCGCACTCCTGGCCTCATCCTGCGCTCCCGGGGACAGCCCTAGGAGCGTCCAATACAGCCCTCTGCAGCTGGGCCACCAGCATCTGAGCCACCTGGTCTTCCACTGCCCCCACCAGCCCTCAGCCAGCCTGTCACTGGCCCTGCCCCATCTCTTGTCCTCCTCCCTGACCCCACGGAGACCCCTGCCCTCGATGACCCCGTCCTCAATGATATTGCTGGGGTGGGGGGAGAGGGTCCTGCTCAATGCCCAGGAAGAATTGAGATGGGGCAAGCAGGGGGCTTTGGATTTGGAGTCTGGATAGTTCCCTGAGCAAGTGCCTGTCCCTCTGGGCCTCAGTGTCCCCATCTGTATGCGGTGAGTGTCTGAGTGTCGAATTGTGCTAAGGTTTGCATGTGACTTGTCCCCAGTGAAATTCATGTTGGCATTGATTCCCACTATAAGGGGGGTTGTGGGGTGGTGGCAACTCTAAGGGGTGATCAGGTTGTTACGAAGGACTAACCCTCTGCTGCGGCACTCGGCTGCTTCTCTTGGGAGTGAGTTCTCGCTCTCTGGGACGAGGCTAGTTACCATGGGAGTGGGTGGTACACGGCGAGGTTGCCCTTGCGTTTCTCTTCTGCACGCACCTGCTTGCCCTTTCGCTTCCCACCATGAATTAGAGCAGCACGAGGTCCTCACTGCTGCCATGTTCTTGGACTTTCAGCCTCCACAACCGTCAGCCCAAATAAACCTCTATTCTTCATAAGTCTGCCGGTCTCAGGTATTCTGTTATAGCAACAAAGAAATGGACCAGGAGTCCCTGAGGGATTTCTGAGGTTGTGACCGAGGCCCCTGTGAGCCAGGACAAGCCCAGCCACACACCAGGCCTGGGGACAAACCACTGCCCTCAGACTGTCAGTCACTTTTGTCCTTTGCTCCCTTTGTCTGCTCACGAGACCCTCCCCAGCCAGCCCAGAGAACTGCTTCTGCCTCACTGCACCCCACAAAGCGGCTGAGGAAAGCCCGCCTCCCACAGCTCCCATTTCTCGCAGCCCCTGGGCATTCCTTGAATCACATCCAAGGTAGAATGGCCAGGGGACACTTTCCATGCAGGGGACACACTTCCATGGCATCTGTGGCTGTGGATGGCTGCATGGGCCTCACGCATGCTCTGCTGCATATTGGTTCCCTGGCTCCGTGAAAAATGTGAGAGCCATCCTTGGCCTGCTGAGTGGACAAGAGCCGGCCACCAGCTGGGCCAGGACCGCGGGCTGTAGCTACCAACTCCTGTGCAGATGGCCCAAGGCGCCAACCCACAACTTCAGGACACCACTGCTCCCCCAAGCTGGCGGCATGTGGTCTGGGGTAGGGCAGGCCTCACAGGTGGAAGGACCGGATGGTCCGCCGCCCAGGCCTCATGGTTCACTGGCTGCAGGACATCTCGCCACTCGACCCCTCTGGGTATCCATCTCCTCACCTGGAAAATGAGTAACACCTACTGTGATCCAGGAAACCACCCCGTGGGCGGCTCCCAGAGCACCCTCCACAGGCGGACGCTGCTCCTTCCTCCCTGAACACCACGAGTGTTGGGTAGAGGGTCTCCCCTCTCAGGACTGGCAGCCAGACAGCAGCCCTTGACCACCCGGGGGCTCTAGGACAGCAAGGGGCCCGCCGGCCGCTAGACTAGTGGACTGCAGCCACACAGCGTGCCAGGGGCTGCGAGTGGAGACACAGGTGTGTGGCCTCACAGGACCACCTGTTCACTAAGGGACACGGACGTGTGGTCAGGTGGTCAGAGCACAGGCTGAGGCGGGCCTTGAGAGACAGGCCTGGGGACCACAAAGGGGGGGCTACTGGGGGCTCAGGAAGCAGCTGAGGGGCGGGGTGCTGCCTGTGAGGCAAAGGAGAGGGGCCCGCAGCTCCCTGGGGGGGGGGGGGGGAGAGGAGGGGCGATGGCAAAAGCCGGGATGGGGGCGTGAGGGCCAGGTCAGAGTCTCTCAGCAGCTGCGTCCAGGAGCTGGACTTGACCCTCAGGGCAACGGGAACCAGCAGGAGTTTTGGTATGGGGACAACAGCTTCAGGCGATGGCCAGGGTTCACGGGGATGGACACACGGGGCTGGCTGAGCCTGGGAACAGTGCAGATGGCCGCTGCGCAGGGCCAGGACAAGGGAAGGCCACGGAGCACGACCCTGTCTCTCTGTGGGGAGGGAGGACTCTCATCTTTAAGTTGGTTAAGGAGATGGCATTTTAAAAGGGACCCCGTTCACAGCAGCCATGAAGAACTCGGGGAGGGGAGCTCGAACCGAAGGAAAGGACAGGGACAGGCAGGTGCTGGTTACCCCAGGGGACCGCACACCTCGGATCCAAGGCTCCCTGTACTGAAGCAGCGGCTGTGCCCCATAGACAGGCAGCTACTGCGGGCTAATTAAAAAGAAGACGTCCAACTAATCAGTAATGCCTTTGAAGAATCTGGTTGATTCCAAATCTATTTAAAACAAGTTACATTTGTAGAAATTTTTCAAAATCATGTAGAATCTTCTCCCTCTAGTTTCTGACTACTCTTTTTTGTGCATCTGTAGATGCCCTTTAAACAGTCTTCTAACAGGCTATTCAAGATTTTCACATAGGTTTCAGTTCTTGACACATCGGACAAATATTTCCTTACCTTGTTTTATTACATAAAGAAATGTTTAACAGGTCACAATCACATTCGTGTGTGTGATATATTTGTTCCCACATTATGTTAATCATTTTGTGGTATTATTTTTTAATGTTTAGTACTCTAATCCATCTAGAATTAATTTTGTTGCACTTAATAAGAAAAGAAAGTAACCTCAAAAGTAAAAATAATGATAATAATAAAGAACTATGCATTTTGTAAGCATTTCTAAGCAGCATTTCAGCAAGAAAAAGTGCTTGGGTGAAAATGAATAAATAAAGCTGCTTCTATTTCTAGGCCTCTGGAGGGGGAAGGTCTCCGGAAAGGGGCAGCAAGGGGTGGGCTCTGGGTGTGTCTCTCAGCTGTCTGTCGGGGCAGCAAGGGGGCCTCCGAGAGGACACTGACCACTGTGGTCCAGGCAAGTGCAGCCTGTGGAAGAGACAGAGAGGGTACAGCCTTGGGTCTCAGTGGCCATGTGGCCATCACAAATGGCATCCAGAAGAGGAGTATTTTTTTTTTTTCTCTTTTTTTCTTGAGGTAGAAGACCCAGGTTGGGGCAGGTGACAGGGTAGACCAGAAACAGATTAAGGACTTAAAACCTGGGCCAGAGCCGTTGGCTGGGAAGGCGGAGCAGCCCGTAGGAAGGTGGCCAAGGCCCTGGGCACAGCTGGAGACAGCCTGTCCGGAACGCTGCGAGGGTGCATTGTGGGAGAGGTCAGGAAGCTTCCAGAACCTGAGTGCCAGGTCTGAGCCATCTCCTCAAAAAGGGGACCTTAATGAGAGCCACAGGGAAGGCTGACTGAGGAGGCTGAGCTGTCACAGAGAAGTGAGGTTGACAGAGGGGGCGGGCAACCAGACGCAGACTGCAGACGCGGCCAACCACGAACTACGGCCAGGGGGAGGGGGCCTCGGTTCGTGGAATAACCAAGTGGCTGCATTACGTCAGGAGTTTGCAAAGCCCCCACTGGGTCTCCACACCCCGTTGGTGAGGATGGTCCCTCCATCCTTGGACTTGGCCTTGTGGCAGGGGCCTTGGTAGAACCTCCTCCGCCCCACACAGGGTAGCGGAGCATCTTCCTCTCAGACGTAGGCGCCAGTGGGGCAGGCCAGGAGAGCTCCTGCTTGTAGACAGCAGCTCGGGGACAGTACAGGGACGGGGAGCCTGCAGGCCAGAGCCACTTGAGGCAGCACTAAGACTGGAGCCTCCTTCTGCTGGTTCCAAAGCCCCAGTTTGACTCACGGATCACCTGCCTCCCAGGTGAGGCCCAGCTCCACCCGCCAGCGGGGCACCAGGCACAACCGCCCAGGAGGACAGCAGCCCTGGATCAGCTGGGGTCCAGAGAGGCGGAGTGACCCACTGAGTCCTGCTACAAACCAGGGGAATGGCATGCAGGGGAAGGAGCCGAGGAGCTACCAGAGGCAAAGGGATCCTGGGTCCGGGGCCACCGAGCGCAGAACAGGAGGCCCCACCCAGGATGGCGAGGCTGTGGGAGGAAGCCCCAGCCTTGTCCTTGCCTGGGCCCTGTGGCCTTAGCTCGGGCTCAGCCTGAAGCCAGCACCAAGGAGCCTGTGCCACACAGCCTGCAGGGTGCACTTCTGACTGTGGGTGGAGCAGGGGACAGGGAGGAATGGATGTGAGCTCCCAGGCTACAGCCTGCCCATCAGAGACCACAGAAGAAGGACACTTGTCCCAGGCCCAAGAACAAATGGTCAAGTTGCAATGTGGCCTGCAGAGGACCATCCTAGCAGGAAAGACCGGGCATTTGGCACTGATAGAAAGGCTGGCACTGGCCTCCTGCCAGCTCAGCACCATGGATGGCCACTGGGAACCAGCGCCCTAACCCCAGGGTCAGTGGTTAGAGCTTCTCCTCTGCCTTCCCTTTCTTCCCAGGCCCTAGGAGGCGGAGGTTGCAGGGGGAAGCCCCTCTATGTCTCTGCAGTGCCACTGTGAGGTGCTGACACCCATAAGGACCAAGTCAGGACAGCCCCTTGCCTCCGTCCCTCAGACTCCTGAACGGCATTTGAAAAGTCTCCAGGAGTTGGCTAACACTGTGACACCACTTCTATTTGATGATCCAGGGTTCCAAGCACCCTGCTCAGGACCCAGCTAAATCCCAATAGGGGCACCCTTAAACCATGACATCATACCCGCTGCCTTACAAGAAAGGGGCAAAGCCAGGTTCACAGTGACAGTGACATGGCTAGCATTACTAGTCCCATTTTACAAAGAAAGAAACCAAAACTCACAGAAATCAATAACCTGTCCCAAAGGGGAGGATCCAGGGTGAAAGATAATAGTCATGGCCCACGTTTGTCTGTTTATAGCTATTAACTTATTTAACCCACAAAGGACAGTGAGACGTTTACTATTCTCCCTATTTTGTGGCTGAGAAAACCGAGGTTCAGCGATACTGAGGACACTGCCCCAGTAACAGCGATGCAGAGCGGGACTTGAACCCAGGACAGCTAAAGTCCAAAGCTTTTGTTCTTCAACCCCACGGTGTACACAGCCTACCCACCCTGTCTGTACCCCAGAACCCACTGAGAGCTGCCACGCAGTGCAGGGAGCCTGGGGCAGACAGCCTCTGCAGGCCTTCAGTAAGATCCAAGTTCAGAAAGGGACCCTCGGGGATTGGAGGAGCTAGAGTGGAGGACAAGTAGGCGAGCCCCCGCTGCCAGGCAGCATCCGTCTTACCGCCTGGCCACGCCTGCCCTGTGCCAACCCAGCAACCTTCTGACATTGTGTTCTGGAACCCAGGAAGTACTGGGATGTGGCTCTAGACAACCAGGCTTCTGCGGCAGCCCTGGAGTGTACAGCCTGGGGTTCCCGCCGGGTGAACCCAGCCAGGGGCCGCCAACCAAAAACCCACCCAGAGTCCCGGTGGGCTGTGACTCACCAGCACTGTGACTCAGTCCTGCCCTGTCACATGGAGTTCCCACCCTTCCACCCTCCTTCCCACTGCCCTCCTATACTCAGATGGAATTTCAGGAACTGAGACACAGCTGGGTTCAATCGCAAAGTGTATTCCAACGGACTCCAGGAAAACAATCCGCCCAGAGATCGCAGAGGATGCTGAGGAGAGGCCACAGCCCAGGACACCGACAGATGGGCCTCCGTGAGCCTCTCCTGCACTGGCTGAACAGAAGGCGGTTTTAAGAGCAAAGTGTGTACAAAGGAGGGTCAGGGGGCTCCCATGGAGGACAAACCAGCCTCAGACCAGACACTGTAGTGCTGTCTTCTATATATTCTTCCGGCTCTCCAAGGCAGCTGAATCTAGATTTGGGAACCATCCCTGGGTTTTATCCCACCATAGAGGTAGCCACACAGAGGCTTGGACAGGGACTGCATGGAAGCCACACAGGCTCCAGGGGCCTCAACCTCCTTCTGACCATTGGCTACATGGCCGGCCAAACCACAGATCAAAAACATTTTTAGGCAGGCTGTATTGGCGCACACCTGTAATCCCAGCAGCTTGGGAGGCTGAGGTAGAAGGACCCAAGTTCAAAGCCGCCTCAGAAACTTCACGAGGCCCTAGGCAACTTAATGAGACCCTGTCTCAAAAAATGAAAAGAGCTGAGGATATGGCTTAGTGGTTAAGCACCCTGGGTTCAATCTCTGGTATATATTAAAAAAAAAAAAAAAAAAAAAAGTTTTTTTTTTTTAAACTTGCATTTTTATTAAACCTGTACAGACTTCTTTGTTCCTGGTCATCATTCCCTAAGAAATACAGTTTAACAACTATTTACATTATATTGTTATAAGTAATCCAGAGATGACAGTCTATAGGAGGGTGTCTGTCGGTCCTATGCAAATACTGTGCCGTTTTATGTAACAGACTTGAGCGTTTGCAGATTTGGGTATTTGTGGGGGGTTCTGGAACCAAGCCCTGGTGGATACTGAGGCACGACTGCAAAGGTCATACAACAAACCCCACTTTGTGGGGGGTTGTGAGGTCCACTTTACAGTCCCAGTCACAAGAGCACAAGCCAGCAACTGCTTCCAAGGCAAGAGCGCTGAGAGTGACTTTAAATCAGCCCGCCATCCTAGATAAATGGTGTTTGGCACTGAAACCAGCGGCTCGCTGGCCCACCTCCTAACCCAGATAGGCCAGCAATAAAACAGCACCTCACACAGCTCCTAAATTAACTCCCAAGCTCTCCATCAACAGGCACGGCTGGAGGGTGCCAGGATTTCTCCCTGGGAAACACTGGCCTTGGCAGCCTGCAGTCAAAACCTAAGTGGCCCAGTGAACAGAGGTAGGAGAGCAACCTAGGGAGGACCCTAGAGCAGGTGGTGGGTCCTCCTAGGGGCTTCCCAGGGGCGGGGCAGTAGCTCCAAAGGGTGGAGCCTTAGCTTTTCCGGGCCAGTTGTGATTGGCTCAGGCTCCAGGAGGGCAGCCAATCAGAGGCTGCGGGAGTTCACCGCCCCTCTCAGGACCTGCTGGGTCCGAGGAGCTGCTGGCAGAGTGGGTGAGCAGAGCGGGTCAGAGGGCAGGAGGTAGGGGACTGGTCTTCTGCTGAGGCCCACAGCGCTGGGCAGGGTGTCAGGGACTGTCTGAGGCTGGCTGGGATGCTGAGTGCCTTGTCCCAGGCTGATGTGGGCAGGCCCATTAGTGTCGCCAGTCTGACCCCAGGCATTACTGCGAAGCTGCAGTTTTTTCACGCTGGGATCATGACCTCTCCATGGGTTGTGAAATTAATTCGGGGATCTTGATCCAAAGTGCAACATGTAGAATGGATGTGTGTTATCAAGTGTTGTCATGGATTTCTTACTAAGTGTCGTAACACACACACAACACAACACCCCTTTGAAGAGTGCTGGGGGCCAGCACTTCTGCACACACCCACCCCTCACCTGGAGGGCTTCTTAAAGCAGATTGCTGGCCCCACCCCAGTTTCTAAATCGTGGAGGGTGGGACCCAGGAATTTTCGTTTCTAACTAGTTTCTAGATAATGTTTCTGAGCCACCAGTTTAGGGGATGTCTAAGGTCACCGAGGATGGAGCTTACTCCAGCTATGAAGGGGATCTGTCTGTGTGAATTTGTTGGTGGGGGGATTTGGCGCTGTGATCAGGCTTGGGTCAACGTGGGCCAAAATTAGAAATCTAAAAGGCAGGGATCTCCCTTGCTTGTCCCTACCCACCAGGGGCTTCATTTCCAGAGCAGCTGCGTGTGCTGGTGTTTGATTAATAGACCTGAGGGTGGCCACCCCTGTCCCCAGACCCTGGGCCTCCCAGCATGCCAGACAGAACACAGGTATTTGTTTCCTCTGCTCCCACCAGGCTGTCTCCCCTTCCTCCCTTGGCCCCCTCCTCTCTGGGCCCTGCCTCCCCATGGAGCTCAGGGCCTTCTCTGAGTTCACAGGAAGGAGTGGAACTTCTCCCACCCACCCAGCACCAGCCATGTTCATATGGGACCAGGGGCCAGGGGAGGGGGCAGGAACGGGCATCCTCTCAGTGTGGGGAACAGGGCAAGAGAGCCAAGGAGGAGCCCTGCCCAGCCCCTGCCTCAGCAGGAACCCATCACCTGCAGTCCCAAGCCCCTGGAGATGGACTCTCCAAAGCCCTGGGCCGAGGACAGCTCTCCACTGGCCTGGGGCGAGGCCCAACCCATGCCACAGCCCTCCCTGAGATCTGTCCCAGTGGGGTGGAGCCAGCAGGAACTCACTCCAAGTCCCTATACTTGTTCTCACCCTGCGAGCATCTCTGGGGCGTGGCACTGACCCACAACCCCCATGCTACCCTCTCCAGCCCCCTCCCTGATCTTGTTGGCCTTGGGAGTCAGAGGTGTGTGCCAACCAGGTCTGACCCAGGCCCCCAGCTCCTCCTCTCCTCAGACACAGTCTCCCCTACAGAGGGAACATTCCTGCACCCACCAGACCTGCCTGGCCGGCTGGCCCCGCCTCCCCAAGCATCTCCCACAGAAACCAGTGTCTGCTCGCTGGACTGTCACCACAGTGACCACTGATGCCTCACTGCGTGCCTCCCGCTGCCTCAAACCCAGATCACACACGAACAGGCCCTTTAGGGGAAAATGGGCAGCACAGCACAGTGTCCTGGGACCCCTTGCTTACCGACAACTCACCAACGCGACATCAGACACAGCAGAAAGCAGGGGTTCGATGCAGGGTGCACGATATTTTGTTTTTCTTACACAAAATTTTTAAGACTTCCCCTAGAACTCATATCTCTAGAGCAGACCCTCATGGAAGGGGCTCCCACCTCGCCCTAACTTGCCAGGGTGCTCCTGGTCCCTGCAGGCCATGTTTCTAGAACCTTTGGGCCTGGGCATTGCCCCCCAAGCTAGTTCTGCCTGGGAAGTCCTTGCTGAGGCCAGGCCGGCCCCTTCGCGCCTCCTGCTCCCAGGCCTTCCCTGTTCTGCTTTAGACATCCAGCCAGGGCCACTCAGGGGCAGCTTCCTCGACCTTGGCAGGAAGGACCTCTCCCCTGCTTGGGTCTCCTGGGGCCCCGTGTCCTTTGTCCTCCAGCAGCCCTGGGAGTGGTCCCACTGCTCAGTGAGAGGACTGAGGCTCAGGTGGCAGAGGGAGAGCAGGGACAGGAAACCACCCCCCTGCGTGTTGTTTGTATCTTGTTGCTCCTGTCTGGCGGCACAGTCGGGCAGTCCCTGAAGGAGCAGGTAGGATTCATCTTACAGATGGCTGGCTGGAGATTTTAGTTTTAACACCTTTGTGGGGCGCATCACTGACAAGCAAGAAACTTCTCATAGTTAAAGTGCACAATTTGGTAAGTTTTGACACAGACAAGTCACTTACGAAGCTACCAGCCCATCCAGACAATGAACCCATCCTTGAGTTCCCGATCCTCTTTATAATTCCTTGGGCCTACCGACAGCCTGTCCCAGGCAGGCACGGAACTCTTCACTGTCACTATTGATTAGCTCCATTTTTCTAGAGTTTAGTGCACAAATGGAATGGAGAGATACAGCAGGAACCCTTTTATATATATATATATATATATTTTTTTTTTTTTTTTTTTTGAGAGGTCTGGCTTCTCCCATTCACCATGACCACTGGGAGATCCATCCCCCCCACCTCCTGCTGCCTGTATCCATGATTCCTTCCTTTTTATTGCTAAGCTATATTCCAGAGCAGGACCTTCCATGGGTTGGTCATTCCTTGGCCCACTGGTGGCTGGCATTGGCTGTCACAGGTAGGCTGCTATAGCACCCAGGTGTGGATAGAAGACTTTGTTTCCCTGGTATATAAATGCCAATGAATGCCGGATCACAGAATGGCACCTGGGCACTGTTTTATGAAGCTGCCAAACTGTGCTCCCAGGTGGCTGAGAGGCTTGGTATTTCCACCAGCGTCTGTGAGAGCGCCGGTTCCCGCACACCCCGGCCTGCACTTCACATGGTTAATCTTTTTAATCTCAGCTCTTCTAACTGGTGTGTAGTGATAGCACATGGTGGCTTTCACTCACAGCACAAATGGCAAAACGTCTTGTTGATTTTGCACTTGTAGTCCAGGACGCCCTTGCTAGGCGGTGACTCTGTACCAAGCACTGCCCAGGCCTCTCTCCCTATAGAGCTCCCCAGTATGCTCAGCACCGGGCCAGCTGGCAGAGGCCGAGGGCGTGAGGAGCTGAGTGACCGGGAGACACTCAGCCAAGAGCGACCTGCTCCAATTCCAAGGGTGCTGCCAGCCAGCTCCTTGAATGGGTGACTCTTGGGACAAAACCAGGCACCTAGAACCAACAGCCAGGAGGATGTAAAAGCAGAAAAATAGACTCACCAAATGTGCACAGGCTCTCTCAACTCCCACAGAGCACTTCCGTGGGGCCTCTATTCCACCACCCTGGGGCCCCTTTGTATCCTCCTGAAGGTCCCAAACTGGACCTGGATTCCTGCACAGCATGTGCGTCAGCCCTGGAACCTCCTAGCATCAGTGTTGAAGATCAACGACCTTTGATTTATAGGAAGCGACCACAGTCCAGCTGCTCCGAACTCAGCTTGCTTTCGCTTCAGATAAACAGCACCTGAGCCCTTGCCTATTTTAATTCCAGTACTGGGGACAGATACTGACATACAGCTGGTGCATACAAATACTGTTAATGGAGAGATATATCTGGAAAATGCAAATAAGAGCACCTATCCCCGTTGGTACTTATCATATATTCAAAAGATGTTCAGGGTTTTTTTTCCCCTCTCTTTTTTTAATTAAAGAAGAGAGCTGCTCAGCATGGTGGCACACTCCTATAATCCCAGTTGTTTTGGGAGGCTGAGACAGGAGTTCAAAGCCAGCCTTAACACCTTAGCAAGGTCCTAAGCAACTCACTGAGACCCTGTCTCAAAATAAAATATTAAAAAGGACTGGGGATGTGGCTCAGTGGTAAAGCACCTCTGGGTTCAATCCCCAGTAACCGCCCTCCACCCCGCCCCACATACACTCAAAGAAAGAGGAAAAAGAAAAGTAAAAGAAAGAAAAAAGCACCTACTTGGTGTGTTGTACTGGTTAGAGCCCAAAGTGTGAGTGAGGTAATAGTTGCTGCTGCTGGGGGGCAGGTGCAGAGCATGGTGGCCTTACTCCACAGCTCCACCCTTCAGATATGGCCTAAAGCAAATGTTCACCCTGTGGACTAGGCCTGGGCTCTATCAGCAAAGTCATGTGTTGCCATCCATTGCCTGTACCTGCTGCCTACAGTACCAAGGGCCAGCCAGCATGTCCACTCCACTCAGGATTGCTTGCTGATAAGTCTGTCTTCCACTGGACACTCAGGCCTGGATCCCAGCTGGCACTGAGCGGGAGAGCAGCGTGGCTTACTAAATGAATGTGCACAGCAATAATATTGCTGGAACTGCCCCCTGATTTAGGACAGGCTGCAGGGGTGGGCCTCATGGGATGGCGAGACACTCCAAGAGGCAGAGGAAAGAAAGGATACATGCAAACCTTCCCGAGTGCCCTCATGTCACAACTGAGCCAATGCTCAGAAACCCTCTTACCTAGCTGTGCTGTGTTTTAGACAGAGAGACTGAGATTTAGTGAAGGAAACAGACTCACCCAGGATCTTCCAGCAGCTCAGCCACAGAGCTAATGGCCAGGACTTATCTTTGTATAAAGACATCCTGCGCTTCTGAAGGGGAGCATTCCATTTCTTCAAAAAACCCACAGATAAAGAAAGGGTCAATCCTCATATTTATAGGCAATTCTCAACAAGGGCATCAAACCAATTAAATGAGGAAAGGATAATCTTTTTGACAGACAGTGCTGGAACAACCAGATATCCACAAGGAAAGCATGAAGTTGGACCCCTACCTCCCACCAAGTGCAGAGTTAACTCGGTAGGTCAAAGATCCAGATGTAAGAGCCCAAACTATGAAACTCTAGAAGAGAACAGAGGCATAGACCCCTGGCCTTGGATTATACAGTGGTTTCTTAGACGTGATGCCAAAATCACAAGCAAAAAGAAAAAATAAAGAAATTGGACACCATCAGAATTAAAATCTTTTGTGCTTCAAAGGCCCCCACCATTAAATAAGGGAAGATGGTGGGAGAAAGATTTTGTAAGTTATGTAACTGACAGAGGACTTGTATCTAAATATTCAAGGAACATTTACAATTCAATAATAAAAAGATGAATGATCCATTTATAAAATAGGCAAAGGATCTGAGCAGACATTTCTTGAAATAAGATGTTCCTACAAGTGGCAAATAAGTACACGGGAAAACAGAAGTCCCAGAAGAGGAGTCCAAACCATTAGCCATGAGGGAAATGGAACGAGAAGTTACTGCCTATCTACCAGCCTGGCTGTGATCTCAAAGACGGTAACAACAGTGTTGGTAAACAGGGAGAGAAGTCGCAGCCTTCCCATGATAGATGACCTCCAAGATGGCCTTCCCCCTCGGGCGCTCTGCAGCTCTGAAAGTTGCTATCCTCTGTTTCAGAGATAAGGAACCTGGGCCTCTGAAAGGTGGAGAAAACCTCTGCTCACTGTAATTGCCCGAGAGGCAGAGCTGGGATTTGGACCTGGGACTGTCAGATTCTGAGGCTGCTGCTGACCCAGGTCGCCTCAGGGGCCCGATGCCATTCCCTGTGTCTAAACTGTTCTTATGGGCATTACAGAAATGACAGGATTGTTTTTCTTTATGGTGCCAGGGATGCAACCCAGGGCCTCCTGCATGATAAACACCTGCTCTGAACTGCACCCTCATCCCCAACCTGAAATTTTAAAATCCAACAATGGAACCGATGGAAAGCAGAAGTGCCTCCCTCAGGAGATGCAGCAGGTGGGCAGGCAGAGCACTGCCCTGAGCAGGACACCTCTGGGACAGCCTGGTCACCCGAAGCCTGCTGGCCCCTGGCAGGCTCAGGAGAAAGGAAGGGGGTGAGGCCCTCATTCACAGCCTCCAGTGCCAGGGCTCTCAGCCCAAGGGGGCGTCACTGTGCTTGGAATTCCCGAAAGCCACAAACCCATCTATTATGAAAAACCACTCAGTCCAGCAGCATCTGATGAGTTCATAGTAAAAATGTGTTTTTGTGCTTGAGTGACAGGTCAACATTCATCCCTATTTTACAGACGAGGACACCAAGGCTGAGAGAAGATCCAGGGCCTATGCAAAGTCTCGAAGTAGTAGTTGGGAGATGTGGGGTCAAATCCAAGATCACTTGGCTCCCACACCCAGATGCATGGGGTGCGGGGTCACGCAGGCCCACAGGTGCACAGCACAGGTTCCAAATGGTGTTACATGGAGAGATGCACCAGGAGCTCTGGAGGACCAAGCACCCAGGGAGGGGCTCACCCAGGAGGGGACACCTGGCTTAGTCGGAGGGATGAGAAGTGGGGACAGGTATAACAAGCAGGTAGAGCAGCAGGAGCAGAGCTGGGGGTGGGAAAGTGCAGGCTGAGGAGGGGGTGGAATTGTTAGCAAAGGGAGGCATCAGAGAGCCATGCTAGGGCGGGGCCTGGTGCCCAGGTGAGGAGGATTCCAAGGAGTGTGTGGGTTTTACTCAGTGCAGTAGGGAGCCAGGATGGGTGGCTCTGAGCAAAGGAGTGGCATCCAGGGTGGGTGGCAGGTCTCACAGCAGTCGAGGCAACACAAGACCGTCTATCTGGAGACAGTGTCGGTCCCGCGGGGTCCTTGCTACGTGGCACCTGAGGTCGCATGCTAGAAAACGCCTTGGGAGTCGGTAGACCCTAAGGCAGGCTTTTTACTTAAACCTGCTCTTCAAAAAAAGGCCAAGAGTTCCAGCAGAAGCATCTTCTCCAGAAGGGACTGGACTTGCACACGGCTGGGGAGCTGCGGGGAGCAGTCCCTCCACCCACCGCACCTGCACCCTGCACCTGACGTCGGTCCTCAGAACCCCTCTCTAGTAAGCCTGGGCCACGCCCCAGAGCTGCCAACGCCTCCTCCAAGCTCATCTGTGCCCCTGTGAAGGCCCTGGATGAGTGTCAAAGTCATCTCGATGCAAAGAGGCTCCTGAGGGTGGGATAAAATGTCACCAAATGCCAGTTAGGACAGCCAGGGGTCCCCTGGGCGAGGCCCACCCAGTGATGGCCCAGTGTTTGTTTCTGTATGGAAGGGTCCCTCAACTACCAGGGCAGGGGGGCCGTGCCACCTTCTAGACGGAGAAACTGAGGCTCGGAGTGGCCAGCTCTCCTGCCCGGGTCAGGCAGCTACTAAGACCCGGAGCTGGGAACAGCCCAGGCCTGCCTCGCTCCGGTGCCCCAGCCATACCGAGAAGCTCACCAACAGAGGAAGTGAGTCAGGAGGCCAACAGGGGGTTCCTTTTTGAGTCAGGACGGACTTCCCATCACACGCCCAGCTGACTACAGAGCCAGGCAGGGTGGAGGCTGAACCCCACTGCTGGGCCCCTGCGGCGTCCACCCCAGGAGCCCTCCGCGCGAGGACACGCGGAGAGGCATGCGCGGCCAGGGCTGCCGCTGACCGGCCTGCTGGGCCTCCCCGTAGACGTGGCCGGGGTATGACCTAAAGTGAATCAGGCAGAGCTGTCCAGGCAAAGACACCTGGACGGGCAAGGACGCCACAGGGCCTGGGCCTGGGCCTGGGCCTGGGGTTCAGGAGCTGCTGGCTCTCACTGCCCCAGAGGGGCCTGAGCAGACGACAGATGATGGCGGGGCCTGCGAAGCACCCAGCCAACAGGCAGGGTCGGCTGGGCTCAGCTCATCTTCCAGCGGGGACCCCACCAGGGTCACCTTCTCTCCCCGGCAGAGCTTGGGACACACAGAATCACCTGATGACAAAGCGCCTCCCAGCACCTACTCTAGGCTGTGGTCAGCGCTGAGGATCACAGATGGGCAAACAGAACCGGCACCTGACCGCGCCTGCCCCTGACCGCGCCTGCCCCTGACCACACCTGCGCTCTCGGGGACCCGACAGCTCCGTCCTTGCCATCTGGAAACAGGACGCTCTTGAGTATGCCCCACATCTGCTCCTCCCTGTCCCTGGACTCCCCCAGCGGGGATCTGCCAGTTCACAATACCTTTTCCAAAAGTCTCTGTGGACCTGGATTTTTACCTGCCTGCTCGGACAATGGGCCAATAGTCACTGCAAACGGCCTGAATGCCCCTGGAGAAGATGGCACCGACTTTAACCTTCCCTTCCTGCTGGACAGTTATAGTGCATCTTTGCTGAGTTTTTTCTTTTCTTTCTTTTTTTTTTTTTTTCAAATTTCTCAGTTGTTTAGCCCTGGACAACGCCCCCCCCACCCCCCCCACACACACACACAGCAGAGCCCCAGCTGAGTTTGCCCCATTTCTGCTGTGTTCTGACACCTGGTGACATTTTTCTGATCAGGAGCCATTGGTTCTTTGGTCTCTGCGCTTGCTCTTTTGCCTGAATGGTTGACCTTCTTTTCAGGGACATTTTAAACAAAGAAACAAAATGTGTGATCCCATGGCTGGATCGGCCTGGCTGTGGAAGACCAGAGGAGGCCCAATCTGGGAGATGTGAGCTGGGTGGGAGGGAGGCTGGGGCCCACTCCTGGTGAGTCACTGCCGGAGCCCCACCCCAATCAGGCTGCACAAAGCCTGGGTTTCCTGGGACTCCTCCTAAGAGCTGTTGAGAGCGGGCACTCAGGAGACAGGCTGACTCCATTCAGACCTGGCCTGTGGCTGAGAAGCTCCGCAGCCTTAGTACATTGGCCTCCTCTAACTTGACCTCCTCATCTGAAAACAAGGATAATCACAGTACAAACTTCTGCTGTCCACGGTGGTGCACGCCTGTGATTCCAGCAACTCTGGAGGCTGAGGCAGAAGGATGGCAAGTTAGTGGCCAGTCTGGGCAACTTAGGCCCTATCTCAAGATAAAAAACAAAAAGGGCTGGGGATGTGGCTCCATAGGAGAGCATCCCTGGGCTCAATTCCCAGTACAAGAAAAAAGGAAGAAGTACAAATTTCTTATGGCTGCTCTGAACACTGGATGGTGGTTAGTTTTGATTTTGTTTGTTGCAGTGCTGGGGATCGAACCCAAAGCCTCACACATGCTAAGCAAGTGCTCTCCCCATAGTCCCAGCCCAGCCGAGTGAGTGCTGAGGATGTAACTGAGTCTCCCCAACGCATTTGCAACTGTGATCGTCCCACTGAGGGTAAGCAAAGACAGCTCAGGAAGGTCTGTGACATCCGTTCCATGGAATGTTCTGGGCCATGTGCAGGGAGACCTGGATCCACCCCTGGAACGAAGCTGGGGCTGCAGAGGAAACCTGGGGTACCAGCCCAGGCGGCAGCGATAGCGAGCTCTTCCTGGAAAGAGGCAGTCAATACAGCCGCATAGTCTCCGTCACAGCTCTTCAAACTTGTCACCGCGGTGTGAAAACAGCCATGGATGAGACACAAATGAGCGTGGCCCTGTGCCAACAGAACTGGATTTACAGAAACAGGCAGCATGTGGCCGACGGGCCACTGTTTGCCAAGCTTTGTTGTGAAAATAATGTAAAAATGTCAAAAAAAAAAAAAAAATGGAGGTGAATGGGCTGTCTGCTTCTTCATTATCAGTGCAGTTTTAAATTTTCAATTTCCTTAAGGTGGGAGTAAAAGGATTTTTTTTTTTTTTGATGAAAGATCCTTAAAGTGACTTTCTAGTAATAAATTAAAAGATGTCCTCGTTCTATTAGACTCAGAATAAATTACAAGGAGTAATGAGTCTAACATTCACATACTGCTACACAGAAAAGATGCAGATATTGAAGCAGGGCCAGTCCGAAACTGGTTTGGGCTTCTCTTTTAGCTGTGTGACCTAAGGCAAGACTGTGAACCTCTCTGTTCCTCAGTTTCCTCAAGCATCAAAGGGAGCAGCAGGAGCACAGTGGACTAGAAAGCCCTCACTCTTCATTTCCAATGGAGGAGGACACCCTCTGCAATCTTCCAGGAGCAGTTTACGTAGTGACACAGAGACACCTGGACTTATGTAAGAAGGGCCACCCCAGCCTGGGAGGCACACCCCTGGGAAGCATGGATGGCCTTGGATTCCTTTCTCAGGAAAGCTCCCTGTGTGACAGGAGGCAGAGGGACCAGCCTGTTCTCTCTCGAGAGAGGAGTCTCTGTGGACTCAGGGTCAAGGGCCCTCCAGGGCTCACAGCCCTGCCCCAGAAAGCCCAAGATGCTCAGCAGGCAAGTCCCCGCCTCCACCTGTGACCCCACTCCCCCCTCCACCTGTGGCCACACTCCCCGCCCCTCTGCTGGCAGCAGGGTCACCTGGCTCCGTTTCTCCTTTGTCCCCTTGTCGCTTGGGCCGTCTCTCTGCCTTTTCCTGCCTGCTACATTCGCCCAGCAGCTCTGGGTCTCTGCCCCCAGGAAGCCTTCCAGGACTTCTGGGGTGGGGGGTAGAGACCCGGGAACTGTCATTGCTAAATACCTACCAGGCCCTGAGCACCGTGTAGGTGCTGCCACACATCCTCCTGTTCTCCCACATGCTGTTATCATAGAGTTTAGGTTCACAGTGGTTAAGTAACCTGGCCAAGGTCACACAGCAAGTTCCCCTGCTGCCTTAGTCTCCCCAGTAGCTCCTCAGCAGAGCCCAAGGGGTTTGAAATTGTCCCAGTTTTGCTGGGGCTGCAAGATGATGTCCCCTGAGCCACCTAGGAGAGTCTACATGTGGCTCACTATGGCCTACCTGAAGCTGAGACCCTCCAAAGCACCCAGAGACCTGCTCCTGGAAGCCTTCACCTCGGAGAGTTTAAGGACGATCATTAGCAGGCTGGGCAGATTATAATTAGCACATGCCTGCTCCTGCCAGGGCTTCCAGACGCCAGGTTTACGATGTGTCTGTGCCAAGCCGGGGGCGCCCGCCTGGGGACTGACTTTCATTTGTCTGTTTGAAGGGGTGATCCACAGGGGGTGGCTCCCCTGGAGACTTGGGGGTGCCCTCTGAACCCTAGGCCTCAGCACCACGCCAGGCGGCAGGGGAGGGGCAGACGGGTCCCTCGGGAGCAGCTTGCTTCGGGGTGCAGACTGCGGTGGCCCTGCTGGCTCTGTGGGGCTGCCCCCTCGCTCCTGGAGGGGCCTGCTTCTGGGGCTGAGCTCCCCGTCAGCCCTGAGGACAGTGCCCACTGCTGGGGCCAGCGCCTGGGAGCTGACCAAGCCCAGTTATCCCCAGTCCTCTCCCTGCCAACCACTGCGCACCAGCCCCCAGGGAGCCTGAGGCCTGTCCCCTGGGTGCTCCCGGAAGCCCCTGTCACAGCCCTTGGGTGCTTCTCAGACAGCTGCGACTGCAGAGGCACCCACCCAGCCGCAGTAGAGGGACAGTCAGCACCTGAGCCCCATTCTCTGTACTCCTGGTGTGTGACACACACAGGCGTGCACACAGTGTCACACACGCACACATGTGGCTTCCCACACCAGGCACCAAGCCCATCTGGCTTCCTAAAACACCGCCCTCCTCACAGACAATGCTGGCTTTGATGGTTTCCTTGGAGGGACCTACGGCCCAGAGGCTTTGCACACAAGGCAAATGCCAACGTCCCCAAGTGGACCACGCTAAGAGTAGGACTGCCACCACCCAGGGGAGGGTGCATTCTTTCAGCCTCCAGAAAAGGGCACCGCATGTGCCGAGCCTGAGTCACCTCCCCTCCAAGGAGCCAGAGGCTCGGCCCCCGCCCGCCAGGGGTTGGCAGGGGCCTGACTGCTGGCCTCCTCCTCTGTGTCTTCAGGGCACACAGGACCTTCTGACACGGCCTGTTTACTTGCTTGTTAGGGACGATTCCTGTTCCTCCTAGAATAAAAGTTCCCTCGGAGCCACCACTGTTGCCATCTTATCCATGACTCCTGTCCCACTGCCTAGAACCGTGTGTGTCACACAGGAGGCCTTCAGAGAGGGAAGATGACAGGATCAGAGAGGGAATCTCTGCTCTAGGTGTCCGACTCCCTTTGTTCCTTCAAGACCCCTTTACGGGGCCTCCAGGTGCCCCACAGAGCAAATATGAAAAGCCCAGGCCCTTCCCGCAGGGCTCAGGCATGGGGGGGGGGGAGCAAGGCTGGAGGAGCCCGGGGGGGGGGGGGCCAGGGAGGCCAGTGCAGAGGGACAAGGGAGGGGCTGTGCGTGGGGAGGGATGGCCAAGGGGGGGCGGGTGGGGCCTCAAGCCGGGAAGTGGAGGAGGTGGCCCAGGAGAGGAGGGCGTGCCTATAGGAGGGACAGGCTTGCAGAGGGCAAATGTATTGGCACCAGAGTCACTTGTCCCCAGTGAGGAGGAAGGGAAGGAGCCATCCTCCGCCTCATTCACTAACAGTACTTACTGAACACTCTGTGGCCAGGGCAGGCAGGGGTTGACCCAGGATAAGGGTGGCTTCTGCCTTGGGGACACAGAGGGGTCCTGGGAGCAAGGGGCGGGCAAGTCTGAGGGAGCACTGAGGCTCAGCCAGGCCCTCTCACCATGCCCCCTGACCTCACCCCACCATCACTGACCTTGGGGTTACCCACTGGTCCTGGCCTGTTCAATACTATTCAGGTCTTAGTCCCCAAAGTCCTGAGCCCTAGGAAATCCCTCTACCCTGGGCAACCCAGGGACAGTTGGCCAGTCACCTCCACCACCCACCTTCACGTCCCCTCCCAAGATGCCTGATGCTCCTCCCCACCCCGGGCTCTCAGCCAATCATGGTTCCAGCTCGGAGCTCCTCAGCGTCAGGCCGCCTCTTCCTGGGGAACCACGGAGACCTGCCCAGGTTGAAGGGGACCCGAGCGCCCCCTGCTCTAAGTAGCAGCCTTCAGAGGAGGCCGAGCAGAGGAAACGCTCAGCCCATCTGCCCCACAGCTCCCAGGGGCAGGTGCCTCGGCCTCTGACCAGCCACGCTTTGTCTCTGTCCTCTGAGCCTTATCTCCAAAGGCTTCCACAATCCAAGGACAGCTTCTTCCCGGCCTTCCTTTGTGCATTCAGTGCCCACTGTAGGTGCCAAAAAAGCAACTAACGAGGACATTTCCACCTCCATTTCACAGAAAGGAAAATCAAGGTCTGACCCTGCTCAGCAACTTTCCTCCTGTATTTATATCATAAGACCCTGAGGATTCCTCCTTCAAAGCACTAGCCCAGAATCCTGCCTTCCAGAACCTTCCCCAGACCCATGTTTCCAGGCTGGGCCTCTAAACTAGAGCTCAACTTAGGGCAGACGCTTCCCTCAAAGAGGTCTACAGAAACCCCCAGCCTGGCACCAACCCCAGCTGCTGGAGGTCTGTGAGGCCCCTAAACTGCGCTGCTCTTCCCAAGAGTGTGCGGCCCTCAAGGACTGCCAGGAGAAGAGTTGCTAAAGATTAAAGCCATCCCGTCAGCAAGCTTCCAGGGAAAGCAGACGTCTCCTCCAGCAGGTCCCTGCAAGGGCGTGGTGTGGAAAGAGCTGGGTCTTGCAAACCAGGTACCTGGTGCTGCCACATATCACCAGCTGTGACCTTAGGCTCCCCAGCCCTCCTGGGCCTTCTTTTTAAAGTGTCTTCTCTATTGCACACAGTTTTGGGCGTCCACTTTTGCACACTGCTCTTGAACTCTGTGCAGAGGTGAGGGAGCAAGAGCGAGCCCTCTCTGGGAGCAGGCCATGTGTCTGGGCTGCGCTGAGTCCTACAGGGAGCATGTCTCTGTCACCGCAGGTTTGACTATGGCCTCTTTAAAGAACTGATGCTCAGAGAGGCTAAGCCATCTGCCCAGGGTTCTGCAGCCGGTACATGACAAGACTCCCCTGCTCTTAACCATGAACATTTGGTGAATTGTAGGTTCGGCTTTCATCAGCAGACACAAAGTGGAGATCTGCTACAGCACTACATTTTTAATAACTGAAAATATTAGTACAGTGATCAGTTCAGACCTGCGAGGCCCCTCTCCACTGCAGAGAGGGAGCTTGGAACTGGGAGCTGCAAACCGCTGCCCACTGTCTTGAGCCAAGATTCATTTTTACATTTTTTTAAATGCTGAACAAAATCAAAAGAAGACACCTAAAAGTCATATGAAATTCAGCTCCCGGTGCCCATAAAGGAAGTTTTACTGGAATGCGGTGGGGGCCCTCCCATTCACACACCACGTAGCTGCATCCTTGCAGGAGAAACGCAAAGATCTTTCCTCTCTGGAAACCTTCCCAGGGCAGCTTGTGAGCCCCTGCCCTAGAAACTCCAGAGGCCCGAGCTCCTTATCAGCTTGGGGAGCCTCCTCTCCCTCAGCCCCGCCACCAGCATGACCCTCCTCGAGGACTGGATCCTAGAAGATTCTACGCTGCTTTCCTCAGCAAACCCTGGCGCAATGCCTGATTGCTTCACAGCAGATGGAGAGGCCACGTTTCCCAACGCTGAGAGTCGCGTCCTCACCAGGGAATGTCCCCTTCTTACAGCTGCTGGGGGCATTTATCATCAAGGTCCCCACACTGTCAGGGCTGTTCTGCTGGGTGCACCCTCCTGTGCCCTCCATCCTGGACCCAAGGATCGGCTTCCACCCTCGTGGGCTGCAGTGTAAATCCCCACATGGGTCAAGAGGCAGCAGGAGCCCACAGTCATTCACAACAGAGAGGCCAGTGACCCTGACCCTCCAGTGACCCTCCAGTGGTAGATACCACCAGACATGGCAGGAAAAGTGAGAAGGGGGCCAGGCAAGGGCTGTCCCCACTGAGCTGTCTGGTTCCCTTGTGGAGAGGTTAGGCGTTTCCCCATCTGAGAAGTCCAGGCTTGGGGGCCAGCAGGGCTGGGCCTTCCCTAAGACTTGGGGCTTCTCACTGCCCTTCGTGACCTTTCACCCCTGTTCGGATGATGGAGCTGGATGCCCATGGACACTGACGTCCACAGGCTTCCACGGCAAGTGTCTCCAGGAAAGAACCTGGGAGAGGGACAGGAGCCTTCGGGCTGCCTGTGGTCCACGCAAGGCCGAGCAGGGGGCAGATGCAGCCTAAGTGGGGGAGAATCCAGCTGTGCCGTTCCTGTGGCCAGCCCCAGCCCAGTAGACCCAGAGGGGGACCTTTGTTGTGCCCCAGCCACACCCCCTGCTCCCCATGGCTCTCTGCCAGGGCTGACAGTCCTGGGGCATTTGGTGATCCTATGAGGCAGGAAGCCCAAGGGCAGTGTCCCTCTGATTGGTCAGGGTGTTGCACCTGAAAGCCCTTAGATGTCATCTAGCTCCGTCAAATTTGGGCCACTTGTCTATCATGGTCATGATTTTGGCCACATCCACACGATTTTTTTCTGATTAGTTTTTAAAATTAGAACCCATCTAAATTTATTTTTAAAGGAGATTTAAAAAAAAACTCTACCTTTAATAGAAAACCAGGGCCAGTATCAATTGCTGTATACAGAACATCATAAGAAATACATATGAATATAAGCAATGCTTATTTGACTGTATCTGGATACCATGGCAGGTTTGTACCCAGGCCTGCTCTTTTGTACAGAGCCAGAGATGGGCAAACGTTCCGATTGTTAAAAACAGGTTGGCACCTCACTGAGACGTTCTCCTAGGCCGGATCCCGTGGTTCTCAATTATCCCTGTGCATCTGAATCACCTGGGGAGCTTTTAATAGATAGAGGTAAGTGGCCCCACTGCCCAAGATTTCTAACCCAGGGGAGCCCAGGTGATTATGAGAACATCCTACAATCAGAGGGATCAAAAGAAAAAGGTAAAAGGAGCAGGGAGATATAAGAGGGTGATGGTCATTTTGTCATTCTGTGCCCTGAGTTTATGCCACTAAATTCACCATGTCAGTCATTACTGGCCCCGGTCCCACACTGTCAGAATTCTGGCCAGACCTAAGCCCTACACAGTATGGAGGAGGACCCTGAAGCTCAGGGCTGGGAATTCGACAGCAGTTCCGAGTATGCTGACATTGCCCCCTGACCACCACGGCCACCAAAGTTAATTTTATAAAAGAAAAAGTTGCTTTGGCCTTTGGGGGTGGCTGGTGCCCTGGGAAGCAATGAGAGAGAGTGGTATGTGGTCCACACGCGTACCCCTCAGGGGGTGCTGTCTGTCCACATGGGTAAGCGCTTGGCTAAGACTTGGGGCTTCAGAGCAGATGGAGAGGCCACGTTTGGCTGGGTCAACTCCTGCCCATCGTGCCCCCCTGACTGCCAGGGCACCAGCCTGGAGGCCAAGAGCACTGGAATCCAGGGCTGATTCACCAGCAGCTGCTCCAGATCCAACTGGCTGCAGGCGCTGGGGCAGGAGCAGGAAGAAGTGCTGGGCACCCTCCAAGTGACCCAGATTACCCACAGTCACCTCCCGAGCTCAGGAGCACCCAGAGGAGTGTCCTGAGAGGCGCCACTGGGGATTTCAGACCTGTTATCTTATTTGGTGTGGCCAGCCTGCTGACAGGTAGTTAGCCAGGCCCAGGGAGGATATGTGACAGCCAGGCTCACACTGTGGAACCAGGGTCCCTGCCCAGGTCTGCTGATTCCACCTGAGGCCGGGAAGCAGAAGGAAACAGACAAAGTGCAAAGTCTAGCTGACCTTCCCCTGGGAAGGGGGTGGGGCAAGCGACGCCTTGCTCTGCTGGGTCCCCTGACAGCTAGGCCGAGCCGAGCCTCCAGGGTGCCACAGCACGCCCAACAGCCCCCACAGGTGACAGGTGGAGCCCAACCCTCCCCCACTCCACAGAGACGGGAGTTGAGGCCTGCAGAACTGTGTCCTTGAGCAGAGTTACAGGTCTTTCCAGGCTGGGGACAGTGGCATGCACCTACAGACACAGCTATTCGAGAGCGCGAGGCAGGAGGATCACTTGAGCCTCTGGGTGATATAGTCCGAGCACATCTCAAAAATGAAAAATGTTAAAGGAACTTTCCTGATGCCCTGCCAACCCTCTGAGTGTCCCTCTGTGCAGGCCATTGGCGACTCTGAGGGGACTGTTTAAAGCACCCCTCACCCCCAGACTCCTCCCACAGGGCAGGGACCTGTCCTGTCATCTTCCTCGCCTGCGTCCCTCTTGGCCAGCATCAGCCCCCTGAAGGAACCCACTGGCCAGGACATGTGGGTTATAGGGCGGAAGGGCCAGATCCCAGCCCAAACTCGTGCCTTTCTGGCTCCCAAACCGAATCTGGCTCCAGCGATGGGCAGCATGACTAACCCTCTGCTTCCTGTAGGGGACAAACACCGGAACTCATGGGCCATCCCCTCACCTCCTCAGAGGAGCAGAGCCGGGCCCGAGTGCCTGGCCTGGACCCCCACCTCCCGGCGGTTTAACCAACAGGAAAGCAGGGACGGGAGGAACCACAAGACGGAGCTTTCAAAAAAGCCATTTTCTAAGATTACTTCTGAGCAAAATGGAATTCAAAACTCACAAACAGATAAATAGGCGAATTCTGTGAGCCAGGCCGGCTGGCCACCCAGGGCTGGAGGAGGGGCGGTTTACCCTGGCAAGCCCCACTGGTCCACGTGCCACCTACAACCGCAGCCTGTGGTCACCGTTGCTGTGCAGTTAGATGGAGTCCCCTGGGAGAAGAGGGTGTGGCAGAGGAGACAGGGTGGGGTGCCCAGGGGGCCCTGGCTCTGGCATTCCCAGGCCCCAGCGACAGGGCCATGCAGAAAGGGTTTCCTGGGAGGCAGGGCCTGGCAATGTAGAGCCACGGGGGAGGCTGAGTCCTAGGTCTGCTCCCCAGCTCCGCCCTGGCACGGGCAGCCGAGGGGTCTGGGGGCCACCTGCCCAATTCAACGCCCAGCTGCACGGCTCCCTGAGGGCACTGGGCTCCAGGATCAATGCCAGAGAATCACCCCTGGAGCTGTTGTGGGACAGGGGAGGAATCTTGGATGCACCAGCCCATCCCCTCCCTCATTCAATCCGTAAACACAGTGGGCGCCCTTCCCCCCCTCCCCCGCACCCCCAGGTTCTGCCTCCACGGGTTCAATCAGATGCACACAGAAAACATTCAGGGGGGAAATACTGCATCTGTCCTGAATGCGTACAGACTTCTAAAAAGAATCACTATTCTTTAAACAATATGTTCTAACACTATTTACATAGCACTTTATTGTACTGGGTATTATAAATAATCAGACAGTGATTTAAAGTATACAGGCAGATGTGTGTAGGTCACATGACATCATATTTGACATTAGGGATTTGAGAAGCATGGATTGCGTATCCATGAGGGTGTGTTGGTGGTGGTGGTGGGGGGGGGGGGTGTTCCTAGTACCAATCCCTGGAGGGACAACTGAATGGTTGAGTAGCTGCACTGGCTGGGGTTGGGACAGACCAAGTCCCTGCCCTAAGGCATGAGTGTTGTAGTAGAAGAGATAAATGACAAGCTCAACTGCAAATCAGTAACTTGCATAATTTCCAATAGTGGCAAGTGCTAGGGACACAAACAACAACCAACAAATGAAACACCAAAAAACCGGGGAGACAGGAGGGTGGGACACGTGCCACTGTGTGGGCAGAAAGGTCCCTCTCCAGCAGGGCAGTGTGCTCAGATCTCAAGGGAGAGGGGAGCAGCCACAGGGCCCAAGGGAGGCCCTCCTCAGGCAGAGAGGACGGCTGCGGGGAAGATGAGTGAGTGCAGGACAGATTCAGGGGACAGGGCCAGCCCCCAGAGCCCAGGAAGCCAGCAAGCTCCCCAGGAGGACTCCCTGACAAGGACCACACAGGGAGATGACAGATCTTGACTCCAGGGCTCGCTTTCTTCCTCTGTGTCCTGAGCCTGTCTTGGGTCTGCCTCCTCCTATGGAGCTGAGAGCATCTGCTCCAAGAGTTTTTCAGGTCCCAGTTAAAGGGGAAAGTCTGATGATTTAATATTAATAGTCGTCATAACCGCTTCCGATTGGGCTGTGAGGACAAATGGGCGGACACAGGCCAGCGGGGAATCAGATTTGAAAACCGTTGGTTAATGGCCACGGTAAAGTGCAAAACAGGAACCAAAAAAAGAAAACTGCCAATCCTGTGGAAGCTTCTAGGGGGAGGCGCTGTCTAGCCCAGTGTTAATGGGGAGGAGCGAGGGAAGGACATTGGTGGAGACACGCGCTTGTGCACAGGCTGAGGTGAGAAAGGTTAGGATGAGGTTGGGGTTTCAGGGGACCCAGACGTAGCCCAGGGACTTGAGACCGCATCTTCAGAGCAAGGAAGATATTCAGAATTGCCCACATAATCTGGCCCCTCCTGGGGTGGGTGGACAGATGGCAGGGGCCAGACTCAGGTCCCCAGCACCTACTTCCGGGCTATAAAGTGAGAAAACAGCTGGATTTGAAGGAGCCTTGGAGACCTAACTTCAGCCTTCCAATTTCTAGAGCAGGAACTTGAGACCGGCCCAGGTGAACGTCAGGTGCCTCTCCTCCCATCAGGAAAGAGTCCACCCAGTGAGTCAAGCTGCTGCGTTACTGCAGCAAGTGTCACTTGGGAGGGGCTCAGCCCTTTCCACATCTCAACTAAAACTCTCAGCTTCATTAGAGTCCGGCCACCCTCGGCTTGGTGATGACCAAGTGGCCTGAGCCAAAACCAGCCTCCACTTTCAGTACCAGCCAGGATGTCACACCAACACTTACAAAAGGGACCAGGGGAAGGTATAAGGGGAAGAGCGCTGGCCTGGGAGTCACAGGGTCTCGTCTGCACCCTGAGGCACTGGCAAGACACCCCGTGGGTCAGGTCTGCTGCGGAGACTGTAGAGGTGTAGACTCAGACAAGGTCTCTCTGAGGGCCATTGTCACTCTCCACTGCAGCGTCCACCTTTAGATGCAGGCTGAGCATGCCTAATCTGAAAACCTGTAATCTTCCAAAATCCAAAATTTTATGAGCACTGATGCTATGCTACAAATGAAAAATTCCACACCTGAACCTCTGTGATGGTTGCAGCCAGGACGGACACACAGAAAGCGTTGCATAGAATTACCTGCAGCCTCCATGTACAAGGTGTCTAGGAAACACAGTGACTTTCCTGTTTAGGCTCAGGTCCCGTCCTCAACTACCTCACTACTGCATGCATCCTACTCCCCAACTGAAAAAAACCCAAATCCAAAACACTTCTGGTCCCAAGCATTTTGGATATGGGATACTCAACCTGTCCTTGAACACCCACACACCATCACTCTGGGCTCATAAATTAAAGATTTGTTTCCAAGTCTCCAAAAGCTACCTCACCCTTACCTTTGATTACAGGTGGAACGCACCTGTAATCCCAGTGACTCAGGAGACTTAGGCAAGAGGATGGCAAGTTCAAAGCCAGCCTCTGCAACTTAGGGAGGTCCTAAACAACTTAGTGAGACCCTGTCTCAAAAGGAAAAACATTGCACGCACCCTGTAGCTCTTCTCTGATTTTTTAAAATTAAAATGATGAAATTAACCAAGCCTGGTGGTGCACACCTATAATCCCAGCAGCTTCGAAGTCTCAGACAGAAGGATAGCAAGTTTGAAGCCAGCCTCAGCAATTTAGGGAGGCCCTCAACAACTTATGAGACTGGGTCTCAAAATAAAAAACTAAATTAAATTAAAAAGCTGGGGGTGCGGCTCGTGGTAAAACATCCCTGGGTTCAATGCCAGTACCAAAAAAAAAAAAAAAGATGCAATCAGTTTAACCTCAGATATGCCACCCATCTCTCTCCGCCTGCCCTTGGGAGGAGCCTTGTGATCCAGGAATCACACTGGTGTAGTAGGTGGTGTCTGCATGAGAGTCATCCACAGGTGTGGCCAACCAGAGGGAACTGTCCTCCCTACTGATATGCCCCTGTTGACCTTGGCCGGAACACTACTCTTGGTTGTTAAACCAGCAGCCTGGTCCATGTGACGTGGGACTCCTCCCAGCTCAAACATTACAGTGTTTTATGATTCAGAAGAATAAATCAGGCCAGGACTTTAAAAAACATCCTGTTGATGATCAGAGGTCGTGAGCTGTGGGTGTCATCCTCTTGAATGGCTTCTGAATGGGGAGATGATGCTCCCGGTGAAGGGAACACGTGTCATCCAACACATAGGTGTGTATTTTCAAAATCCAGCCAGATTAACATTTGAGTATAATGAACGAGCTTGATTTTCTATGAGATTTTTTGAAAATGTCCCATATTATCTTTCAATTTTACATGTTTTATGTGACATTTGAGAGGCATAATGGAATATGTATGTGCATCTCCTGATTGTGATTGATGAAGCCCAGAACTACTTAACAATAACCCTGATGAATCCTGCACTGGACGAAGAACAGATCTCACCGAGCTCGCCACAGGTGTCCCTATCCTTCACCAGGACAGACACGGTCCTTCACCAGGACAGACACGACTTTACATTAACATTCCCTCACCTTTTGCATTTATATACTGCTTACATTTGTAAAACAGAATCTCTGTAGGAATGATATATGCACTTAACAAATGATACAAAAGTGACTTCCCTGGTCACAGCCACCACCTTCCCAATCCTCTCATTCCTCCCCTCACCCCCTGGTGATATTTGACTTTTATTTAAGGTAATCTCGCTTTTGCTTTTTGTCATCCCTTACTTCTCATTGTGATGAGTCACAGGAGAGGTACAGAGGGCATGTGTGTGGTGTGACTACACGCTCGTGGAACGCACATGAACAGAAATACCACCAAAGAGCCGGGTGTGGTGGCTCACACCTGTAATTCCAGCAGCTCGGGAGGAGGCTGAGGCAGGAGGATCGAGAGTTCAAAGCCAGCCTCAGCAACTTAGTGAGCCCTAAGCAACTCAGTGAGACCCTGTCTCTGAATAAAATACAAAAAAAGGGCTGGGGATGTGGCTCAGTGGGTAAGCACCCCTGAGTTCAACCTGGTACTGAAAAAAAAATCACCAAAGGAATCTACAAGCAGAGCTTAGAGACTTCTTTACTTACAAGTCTTCTTGAGAGAGTTGCTCTTGCAGAGCGTGCTTGATAGTCACCCAGATAACTCAGTGCCATGGGTATGGCCATTCCAGGTTTTCAATCTCTGCTGGGACTTTCAAAGCCTTAAAGGGTTCTCTATGCCGAAGCCACAACCAGGAAATCAGGCATGGTGTGATCCAGGCTGTTACCATGACCGTGGGAGGGTTGGTTGTACTAGAAGCCATAGCTTCTATTCTGGGTCTGCCCCACCATGCAGGGCACTTTGCTGCCTGTTGTCTCATCATCCTCTTAGCAATCCTCAGAGTGTGTTGTCACTACTTTAGAGAGGACAACAGCAAGGACTTGTCTCCATCTGCTACCTGGCTGCTCAGTCGCAGGCGTCGTCACTGAGTCCAGAGGCTGAGGTTCCTTGGGGTGGGAAAGTGGGAGGCTGGGAGACACCCCCCAGATTTTTGCTGTAGTTGTGTTCTGGTGATTATCCCTACTAATGAGTTATGTCCCCAGTCCTCTTTATTTTTATTTATTTATTTATTTTGACGGGGTCTCTCTACGTTGCCCAGGCTGCCCTCAAACTTGCCATCCTCCTGCCTCAGCCCCCTGAGTGTGCCATCAGAGGTGTGGGCCACCATACTTGGGCTACTTTCCTGACGTCTGTCTTTTTCTCCTGACATCCTGTCTTGGTTCCCCAAAAGCTTACAGATGTTTCAGGTGGGGGGAAATGACTTGGGGTCCTGCCTGGTTAGTACCTACTGTCCCAGTGATTCACATTCAACAGTGTCTTCACATTATCTAAGAGAGGCTTGAGATAGGATGAAGAGTATCAAGTCAAAGGCCCTGAGTTCAAATCCTGGCCCCGCCGCACGGTGCCACTGAATATTCTCTAACAATGGGCCAGGGGTGGCATCCGGGTCTACTTCCAGGACCACAGGACATGGGGGATGAGAAATGCTTCCTGAGACCCACAGACACATCCAAATCCCTCTGGAGCCCCCTCTCCAGTCTCTCTTCCTCTGGAGACCAGCTTTCAGTGTTGGAGGACCCTGAGGGAGGGGACCCAGGACCACCCCCATTTAACAGACAAGGAGAAATCCATCAGAGCAGAGGGGAGCCCAGATATCCCGACCAGAGCCCAACACCCTCCCTGTGACAGCCGTTGCCTGTGCTGGGTCTGCCTGGCACCCCGACGTAGGTTCTAGGCTGTGCTGTATGTGGGGGAGGACACTGAGCTCTGAAAGTTGGAACAGTGTTCCAAGGTCACCTAGCTGGGAAATGGTCAAGGCAGGACTGGCCCTGATAATCTGACTGGGCTGTCTCATTCCCAGCAGCTGGAAACACAGCCCTGACTGCCCTCTGGGCTCCCAGGCTCCTGGGGTCCTTCAGAGGTCATGCTGGGCCTCGCAGAGCAGCCAGGATCCCCCGCTGCCCCAGCCCCAGGTTTCTGCATCATAAGACAAAGGTGGCCCCAGGCATGGCCAGGTCCACAGCTGCCTGAGACAGGGAGAGCAGTCAGGCTGGAGGCTAGTTCTCATGGAGACAGAGGAAACGCAAACACACCCTGGGGGTCCCTGCAGCGCCAGGTGCCAGCTGGCTCCAGAGGCAGACCCCGAGCCTGGATTCTCATGGCCCCCTTCAGTGCCACCAGCCAATCCTCAGGATGCCCAGCAAGCCATGAGTTCCAGAAATAAGGCTCCCAGCCCACTGCCTGATCGCCACCCCCAGAGGGGCCTCTCTGGTAGAAAACAAGGGCTGAGGCCAGCAGGCCTGGCACAGCTGTGACTGTCGGCAGGCCCAGTGTCCTGCCTGAGGAATGCGCAAGCCCACATGTGCTGGAGTGTCCCCCTAGGGCACAGTTAACAGGAAACGGAGCAAAACAGCCTGATGGCACAGATGCACCCCTCCTGACTCCCCGCTCCTCACTCCTGTGAGCTCTTGGCTACCCCAGCTGTGCAGGAGGCAAGGCCCAGCCTTTCAAGATGGCCAGGTCCTATCCCAGGCTGTGTGGCTTCCAGTAAATCACTCTCCTTCTCTGGGCCTGTTTCTTCTTGGTGGATGAAGGAGGCTGTCAGCCAAGCTCAAGTCACTTTCCCCACCACCTCACTCACGTGGGATGGGACATGCCCCCTCAACATATAGCAGCCCTCAGCTAAAGGAGACTCCCCATTTCTAAAAGGACCTTAACTTTGCGGAATTGAAAGAAGACACCAAGGATCTGGGAAAGGGTCCCAGGCCTGCCTTAGGTCACAGCTTCAGGACTACCGTGATAAAATGACAATAGCCATTATCACCCACCCCAAACTGGATGCCCCTGGCTTCCGGTTTTAAAGCAGAGGTCAGGTGGGCCACCAAGAACGCTGCTCTGGGTTGACGACCAGGCCAAATCAGTTGTCAGGGGTCCAGATCTGAGGGCCCCAAGGGAAATCAACATCCACCTGGAGCTCCCTCAAGTCCTGCCAGCGATCTTTGGCCTTGCTACCCTTCCCTTAGAGAGATGGGAAGGAGGCTCAGGAAGGCTGAGCCACTTGCCTAAGGCTTCACAGCAAAGAGGTGTGTGAAGGAAAACCAGCCCGCGGGTGGGACTCCCCCTCCGCACCGCCCCCTTGGCTTTCAGGCTCTACCGGGCGGCGAGCTCGAGGTCGCCAGAAGCGGGTATCCCAGCTCGTGTTTACTGCCAGTGCCAGGGACGCGCCGCCTGAGCCGCGGTGACAGGTCCGCTGGCCCTAGGAGTGGCAGAGCGGAGACACGAGGAGGCGCCAGGCCCTGGGGACGCGCGGCCCGGGGCGTCAGGGCTTCTTGGGGCCGAACCCCAGGAGTGGGGAGGGAGGCAGGGGATTTCGCCGCCGGCCGGGACCGCACGGTTTAAACTAGAAACCCCGCCCGCCCGCAGCTGTCACCGCGGGCCTCCGCCCCCGCGCCGGCGCGCCTCCCCGGGTCCCCGACTTCGGCGACGCGATCCCTGGAGCCGCGCCAGGGACCGGCTGGGGGCTGAGCCCGACCCTCCCCGCCCGGCCTCCCGGCCCCGCGCCACTTACCGGGCTGGAGCGAGCAGGAGCGGCGCGGCGGGCAGCTGGGCACCTCCTCCCTGCAGCCTGCGTCCCGGGCGGCTCCGGGGCGGGGCGGGGTGGGGCCGGGACACCGCGACCGCCCCGCCCGCCGGGACCCGCCACCCGCGAGCCCAGGGGACACTCCCAGCGCGGCGCGCACTCTGCGCCCAGCCCAGCCGGCCAGCTCGCCGTCCCTGTCGCAGACCCAGGACAGGGAACACGGTCCACGTGGACCTAGAGTGGCGCCCAGGTCCCGGGTCCCCCCCCCCCACGCCGCCGGGGCTCATTCTAGGGTGTGGGGCGGGGCCGCCTTCCCGGGGAAAGTGGGTCCTGGGGAGGGGGTTCCTGGCGGCCAGGCCTGGGGAGGAATTCGGGGGCGGCAGGTTTTGCTGTCACTGAGCCCAGCCCGGGGTCGGTCAGGGGCATCCCGCCCAGAGGCGCGAAATTCAAGGAGGAAGTGACACCGTCCTCCAGTCTGACGCGGGAGGGGGCAACGCCCCTCGTCCCACCCCGCAGTCCCCGAGCCACAGGAATGTGAATCCCACCCACCGTGCGAACCTCCCCCAGATCCGAGGTCAAGAATGAGCCTCCCTCTCCTCGTCCCCTCCTCCGCCCGCCCCAGCTCGGCGGGCAGACGCGGCCTCCAGCCTTTTCCCGGCTCTAGCGACTGGGTCCCTCAACTGGGCATCCATCCGAACGCGGAAACCTTCCTGCGTCGGCCTCGCCGCGCGACAGGAGTTTGGCCCCGGGCCTGGCCCCCGCACCGCCCCGCCTCCGCCGCTGTCCCCGACGCTCCCGCCCAGCCAACCGCACTTTGAACAGACCGGGGACTCCAGCCCTCATCTTCTGCCAAGAAATCACAGATTTGCGAGATGGGTCCCGCCTCCTCTGGACGGGATGAGAGCGTCAGTGGGTGGCTGGCCCACTCCAGAGATGAGGAGGAGGCCGAGGAGTTGACTGGCCCCAGTCCAGTGCTTCCAGGAGGTGTTTGTTTTAAGCAGCGCTGGCAGAATAAATCAATGTAAAAGTTAGCGTTCTACGAGATTAAATTGTCAGACCCGCCCGGATAGTAATGAAGCATGTGTCTTTTCTGGATTAAGGGAGAGGTAGAGGAATTAGCCAAAACCCGGTTTTAACACCTCGGTGGACCCAGCCTGAACTGGAATGCAAGGCGTCAGGTGCGCCTGGAGCCGGATCCCACTTATTAAGCCATAATTATTTTAAGCATCAGGTGAAGATGCGAACAAAGGGCCTCTCCTGTTCTGTGTCCGACTGGTTCCCAATTATCACTCTGACTCCATCAGAGGTGATGGCCCAGGCCCTGCGGTTACCACAACCTACTGAAGGCGTGGGCAGTAATGAGCGAGTCTTGCAATCCTTGCATTTGGGTAATGCTCTTTGCTAGCTGGAAAGCTTTTAATGTAGTGTGTATGTTCAGATATGTAACAACAGATTCTACTATTACCTATCATTATAATGTACTAATAAAAATAGAGAGGGCTTTGAATGCATCTCCTTGTTAAATCCCTGCAAAGATCCTCCAGGTAGTTAGGCAAAGTTTAATTGGTTTTATCTTAGAGGGAAACCGAGGCACGGAGAGGTCAGGTGACTTGCACAAGGACAGAGCTGGCCCTGCCAATGCCTCTGGAGGGTGGAGAATCCACTAGGGAAGTCATTGTCCGGCAGTGCCAGATGGTTTGGTGCAGGAGGGAGTTTAGAGCTCAGAGTCTGTACCAAATTGCCCCAATTTGCAATGTTGGCTGATTACTCATCCTTGGTTTCCTCTTCTGTAAAAAGGATCTAAAACAAGAACCTATCTGGTATGGTTTTGTGTCTGCTATGTGAGCACCTGCCTCGTGGGCGCTGTGGCATCATAGTTCTGGGCAGGTCTGATCACTACAGTCTCTGCATACAGCCATTTAGTCTTTCTTCAGGTGTCTCCTGGGGTTGACTCTGTGCCAGTCTCTGGGGATTCAGAGAGGAATGAGACATAGATTACTATTCCCAGGGAAGTCAACGTGCAAAAGTGCTGTGTCCCAGACAGAGTGGCAGGGTACACAGTGCCAACAGTCCCTTTCACAGCTAAGGTGACACAGAACACCCGATTCAGAGCAGTGGGGAGACTCAGATTTCAGGCCCAGCTTTTGCTGTTGCTTAATTGAGTGAATCTTGGCGAGCCGTGTAAGCTCTTGGATCACTGGGTTTATTATCTGTTAGAGGGGATAGCAGTACTATTTCAGAGGTGAAAAAAAATATATGTGATAAAATATTTTACAAACTACAAAATACTCTGCAGATGTCAGTGGTGTGATTGTTGTTGGAGTTGATGTAATCTTTGCAGGGCTGGATGTTTTTCAGAACCCTCTCCTGTTGCTTTTCATAAGCCTGATATAAACATTGAAAACTGGGCTTGCTTTCTTCCCCCACCCCACTCCTGGAGATTGAATCCAGGGGTGCTCTACCTCTGAGCCACACTCCCAGACCTTTTTAAACTTTTTATTTGGAGACAGGATCTCTTTAAATTGCCAAGATTAGCCCCAAACTTGCAATCCTCCTGCCTCAGCCTCCCATATCACTGGAATTACAGGAGTGTGCCATCATACCTGCTGTGGCTCAATTATTATCATTTTTGTGGTGCTGAGGATGGAACCCTGGACCTAAGCATGCTAAGCACGTGTTTCTACCATTGAGCTGCACCCCCAGCCCACGATCTTATTTTTTATTCAGTGGTGGATTTTTTTTTTTCCATTTTAAAGTGAATCATATAGAGGGAACAAAAATTGAGTAAGCAACACAAGAGCAGAGGGACGTGGCGGCTGCTAGGAGGCTGCGATGCATCCTTCATCTTCAGCATTTACTGCCGCTGCAGGAAGGAGTGAAAATAGAAACCTATTTGGAAAGAAAATTCTGGCAAAGGCCCTGGGGGAGAGCCCCTCTGTCATCTCTGGGATTGAGCACAGGAAACCCCGCCCGCCCGCCCGCCCGCGGCCTCCCTTTCAGAGGCAGCCTGGAGAGGGAACCACAAGAAGCACGTTAAAATTATGCCTTTCGGAAATTCTGACTCACTTGGCAGCGGGGGCTGTTTGTGCAACGTACAAAAAGTGAGGTTTTCGCGGCTGCGCAGCCCACATCTCCACCACTTGCAGGGCAGCTGGACCCGTTTAATAAGCTGGGGGAGTACCTGGGCCTGTGTCACCCTGGCAGTTGGTTACCTGGATTCACCAGCACTCAGTACAGTTCTCTTTTTGTAAGTGTGGTTTTTAGTTGTGTATGTGTTCAGTCTCCGCAGAAAGATTGGGAGAAGAGCTGGACTGGGTTTTCTAAATTAGTGAGAAAACCCAGGGGTGAGGAGTGTTCTCAGCACCAAGCTTGGGAGATGGAGCAACTACGGATGTACCTCTAGCTACGGGGATTGTGCTACTTTTATAAACCCCCTCATGGCATGGATGGGTCAACCAAGGCCAGAGGGCAGGCAGGAGGGGCACTGTCAGGGTCCCAGATGGCAACTGGTATTCTGGACATTGGTGATCCCATCTCTCTTCCAACTTCCTGTTCTTGGTAGATTAAATACTGGCTCTTAGCTAAACACCGGTGGAGAGCCCATATTGGGATGCTCATTTCTGGGGCACCCATCAGAGAAGTCCTGCCTGGGTGTGGAAAGGGTCCTCTCTCAGCTCTGGTCTCAGATCCTACTTTTCTTTCTTTCCAGTTTGCCAGCTCTTTAATGTCAGTCTGTCCCTTCCCGCTGGGGTCCTGCCTCGTGCTTCTCAGGGGAAGATCCACCCCCTGGTTGTCTTTCCCATGGGCGATGGAGGGGGGCACCCCTGCGGGGAGTGAGGAGTGGTCTCAGCACCACCAAGCTTGGGGGCTGGAGCAGCTGGGGATGTTCCTGCAGCTACACGGAACTGTGCTGCTATAAAATAAAAACATGACATAGGAAGCCTGGGCTGGATTGTAGGATGTCTGGCTTCTAGCCCTTATTAGTGCAGTTAATGAGCTGTGTCATCTCAGGTCACTTCTGAGTTTCCGAATCTGTGAAATGAAAGATATGGAAAAGACCATCTCGAAGTTGTTCATCCAACTTAAAAAATATGAGAATTCCCTTTCTTTATCTTTTCGTTTCTTTTCTTTTTTTTCTTTTGTGGTAGTGATATTGAACCCAGGGCACTCTACCACCAAGCCAGTCCCCAGCCCTTTTTGGCTTTTATTCTGAGACACAGTCTCTCTAAGTTGTCCAGTCTGGCCTCAAACTTGTGAGTCTCCTGCCTTAGCCTCCCAAGTTGCTGGGATTACAGGCATGTGTCACTACACCAGGAAAGAATCTTGACTGTATTAGATGTTAAATGTCATTTAACAGAACTAAACATTCTATCAGCATGCTCCAAGGGATAAGTACCAATATAAACAAGAGTGTTATAGTACAATTGATAAACTTTTTTTCTGAAAAAAATGAAGTCCTTCTAGAAGAGGCCGGCTATGCCTCTCCCATCAGTGGGCAACCCTCTCCACTCCTGCTGCGTCTGTGGGGACTATTTTAAGGGTGTGTGTTTTAAATTAAAGGTTTTATTTTGAGATAATTATAAATTCACATTTGGTTACAAGAAGTGACACAGTTTCCCTCATGGCAGAGTCGTGTTCCAATGTCATATTAGGAAACTGACCCCCGCACCATGAAGGCACAAGCTGTGTCCACCACCACGGGAGCCCCTGTGCCTAGCCCCTCCTTAATCCTGGGCCAACCCTAGTGTGTTTTCATTTCTATAATTTGGTCATTTAAAGACTGTTACGTATATGGAACCATATGGAACGTGACCTTTGGGGATTGGCTCTTTTCACTTGGCGTGGTTCTCTGAGGTCCATCCAGGTGCTGGCTGTGCTAAGAGGTCACTCCTCTTGCTTGCTGAGTCCAGTTCCCAGGTGAGGGTTTTGCACAACTTCTGCAACCATTGCCTCATTGAAGGATGTCCTGGTTTCCAGTTTGGGGATATTCTGTTTAAAGCTGCTGTGAGCATTTTGTACACAGTCTTCTCACATTAGGTTGTTAGTTATCCCCATGCGCAATCCCACACCACCTGAGTTTCTCTACTTATTCTTAGGAGGACACACTCCAAGGATGTTTGAGTGTCAGTAACTGCCCGTGACTAGGCTGTTTGTTGTGCAAATCCAACCAAAGTAAATTGCATGGTTCCTGCCATGGAGGATTTAAGGTCCTTGGGGATGCTACATTCAGACACAGAGAATATTGACATAACAGCATTGTATGTCATCCTATGCTAGACTGCATAGTACAGAGTCAACTTGTAGAAGGATCCAGAGACAGTAGAACATCGAAGGCTTGAGTATTTGGGGAAGGCCTTCTGAAGACGATGGGTTGTGAGCTACTTTTGAATGATGGAGAATAATAAGCTATAACATAAAAGGCTTGCCATACCGGCACTGTTTTAAGACTTTACACATTTAGTCTTCATTACTACCCTTCCTGGTAGCTACTATTATCATCCTGATTTACAAACCAAAGAACAGAGAAAGTGATCACTTGCCCAAGCTCACACAGTGACCACATGACTCATTTGAAGTACACTCCAATTCTGTCCATCTGATAGCAATAGGGGAGGATTATATTCTGGTTGTGACTAAATTCCAGTCTGTTTCTTAGGCTCTATGTTCACACAAAACTCTGTTGTACCCAAAATGTTAATCAGTGTGTTTCAGGTCAAGGTTATGGATGAGAAGTTAAAGTAACTTTGCTCAGAAGCAGCACCAGTTTTGGCGATTGGGGGGTAGTCTCTGTGTGAGGTATCAATTGCCCAAGGGAGAGCACCGGTCTGGGTGCGTGTGTGTGCGCGTGCCAGGGACTGCAGCCTCTATCATGCTGATTATCTGCACATGCAGCCAGGAAACAGCGTTGGCAGCTGTTGGCATAGAACACACTGGGCTCTAAGCCCGTTTCAGAGAAGGAGTGTGGTTTTGAATTCTCAGAATCACAGCATCCCGGGGAGTCGCCTCCACGCTCAGCTCTTTCTTGGTTGCTAAACACACAGGACTGCGACTTCTCTACAGTTAGTATTGGGGGCTGCTGGCCCTTGGCGCCTCACCCTCTGATTTAAACAACGGCTGCCCCTGAAGCTGGTTTGCTTGTCAGTTTTTGTTCTGAAATCAAAATGTCGGTGTTTGCATCCTGGAGTGGTTGGCAGAGCCAAAAGCACCTTTCCTCAAAGTCTCTCTGCTTGATCCCCAGGCAGCAGAGTGGCTCTGAGCCAGCTTGCCCCAGTCCATAGAGGGGAGCCAGTTCTCTGCCTCCCCTGTGGGAGTCACATAGGATACCAACAGCCAAAACATGCTGCGCACTTGAAGGTCTGTGCCCGTGTGTGCTGACAAAACTCCATGGCAGAGACCAGCTCAGGGTGAGGCTGAGTGAGAGGACTTCCCCTGCAGAGAAAGGGGACTCTTGCATTATCTTGTTCCCTGGAGACTTGTTTTTGAAACTTGCTGACGCTGTCTCTCCTGGCTTCTGATGGGTGTGGCTGTTCTGACCATGTGATAATCCTAGAAGCTGTGTGATAGGCAGGCGCCCAGGAAGCTGGGGGAGGCTTCTGAGCCAGGCCTGGCAGGCATGAAGGGGTGGTAGGAGCCATGCAGGCGTTTGTGCCACCCCCACCGTCCCCAGACAAACAGGCGGTGCTCTGCTCCTACACTGCGGCCCAGCTTGCCCCTTAAGCCAAGATGCAGGGGCTTGTAAATGCCACACTGGGCCAGGTGTCTGTATGAAACCTGTTGCTCTTGACGACAATTGTTGGTGGGCCAGGAGACTTTCCTAAAAGAGAAGGCAGAGTGTCACTGCCGCAGCCTGATTCCATAAAGCCTTCGAATTTTGCTGAAGATGGCTGACAATTAACATGTAGAGAAATGCTTTCCAAATGGGTCACCGCAAATCCCCCAAATGCAATAGCCACAGCCCTGGCCCAAGATTTTAAAGAACATTAATCTGAAATTTCCTCTTTGTGGGTGTAGAGTTAGTGTACAGAGCAAAAGAGCAAGTGTTACTAAAGGCACGTCCTGGATCCCCAACTACCTATATTCAGCAGACAGAAGCACCCCCACAACTAGGCAGAAGAGAGCTGGGCAATCTCCTTCTGGTGTCCCAGGGCACTGCCAAGGTCTCTGCCAGCACCATGTCCTTGGGTCCAGGTCCCGAGCTGTGGCACTCAAGGCAATGTCATCAGTCGACTGGGAATGTTGGCTTGTTTGTCACTGAGCGGTCTTGGGTAAAATGACTGGGCCCACTCCGCTCAGTTTGCAAACTAAACAATGGTGAACACAAGGGCCCACAGCCAGACACAACTCGGTCAGAAGACACTTGGCAAATTCTCTGGCCAACTCCTTTATATCCCAGAGTCCCTCAGTGAAGGGCCTGAGGTCAGGACACATCCAACAGCTATAGCCCACAGCCCTGTGTGCCTCATGGCCAGATCCAGGCGGCCTGGGTGTCCCCACCTAGCCCATCTGTGGCTCTGATGTCACTCCCTCTTTCCACAAAGCACTTCCTCCTCCTGTTCCTCTGCCTGGCTCCTTGTCAGAGTTGGTGACCTGTCCTTCCCCATCTGCATATGCCCCTGGGCTTCTTCTGTCTCCTTGTATCTCTCCTTTCCCACCCAAATCTCTCTTATCAATAGATCCCACCTGTAGAGCCAATCTTCAGAATCATCTCCATTTTTCAGAGATAACCAGAGGGCTTAGATGTCCCTGGGACTATGAGTGGGCGTGTCCAGAAGCAACCTGAGATCTTACTTTCACTATGCTCAGCTTTCCCTCCTCCGCAAGAAGAGTCACCAGGGACTGAGCAGATACCAGTCCCCCTCCCCACAATCAGCCAGACACTGTCAATCCTGCCTTTGGAGGTCAGCTCTGTTAGCATTGGTGCCTTCTCCACCACCAAGACCTGGATGGTTCAGTTTTACAAGCCTCCCGGCTGGCCTTCCTCTATGGGTTCAGCCACCTCCGGTCACCTTAACACTCCTGCCAGCTGGTCTCCCAGCTCCGCAGCCCCCAGGCTTTCTGGGCTTCTCTCACTCAAAAGAGATCCCTAGGCCCTTACCATCTGAGCTCACCTCTTTCTAAAGGAACCACTTAGTGTTCCCGTGGAGTACACCGCGACCTCTGCCTCCTTTTCCTGATTGCTTCCTCTTCCTGGAACATGCTCCCCTCTACAGGGAAGCTCTCTACCCACTTCCAAGACTCAGTCCAAGTGCCACCCACTCCTGAGTTGTGTCCAGCTCCCGAGGCACTGACTGGATGTACTCAGAGCCTGCCCCTGCACCTCCTTTCCATCCCTAGTGATCTTGGATCTGCCCCCACCACAAGTCTGTGAGGTCCTGGGGATTTGGAGTTTTCTCATTCCACTCTGGCTAGCATGGTAGCACTCATGGAGCTGCTTCTTTATTTATATATTTATTTTTTGGTGCAGTGGTTTGAACCCAGGATCTTGTACATGCTAAGCATATACTTTATTACTGAGCTACTAACCCATGCATTTCTTCTCATTCCATGTCATCTGGGGTCAACACACTAGATCAGCATTTTTGTTTTCCATAGTTTTAGTCACTCATAGTCAACCAAGTTCCAAAATGATTACATGGGAATTTCCAGAAATAAATTCATAAATTTTAAATTGAACTTCAATCTTAGCCATGTGTTGAGATCTCAGGCCACTGCACTCTGACCTGCCTGGAAAGTGAATCCTCATTTCCAATGTGTCCACGCTGTATATGCTACTTGTCCATTAGTCACTTAATAGCCTTCTCAGTTATCAGAGCTTCTGCTGTGGTATCTCAATGCTTATGTTCAGTTCACCTTCATCTGACTTCATAATGGCCTCAAAGCACAAGAGTGACACTGGCAGTTCAGATACATTGAAGAGAAGTGGTAAAGTGTTTCCTTTAAGTGAAAAGGTAAGAGTACAGTAAGATATTTTGAGAGGCTGCATTCACATAACTTTTATTACAGTATATTATTATAATCGTTCTATTTCATTATTATTTTTATTAATCTCTTATTATCACTAACTTATAAACTTTATCATATGTCTGTATACATAGGAGAGAATAGCATATGTAGGGTTCAGTACTATCTCTAATTGCCAGCAATTGCAGATCTTAGAAGATATCTCCCGAAGATGTATGAGTTTCATGCAACTTGGGACTTGCTGAGACACTGTCCTGTATTGCTGTCCTTGTCCCATGTTCTTCATTCAAGAATTGTGGATTGAGGGTGCCAGGGAAAATGCTGAAGCAGGGGTTGCAAAAATGAATCCTGCAAGTCTAGAAGTGGACTTCTAGACTTCTAGTAGTCTAGTGGGCAGGGCATAATAAATAAATAAAACTATGACACATACACTCCCTTAAGGAATTTTGGTACCTAACATCAGTGAAGTAGGACCAAGCAGTAGGCCCAGTGAAGTGGTCATATTCTTTCATGTCTCTGTGCTTCCTGGCATGAACAGTGTAACACTCAAAGTGCAACTTAATGGGTACCATATTCCCCAGGCCCAGTGTGAGCTGAGCTCTCATGGAACCAGATGTTTGGTTCATAATCAGAAAAACTCAACTTCATGCCAATATCATTCAGTCTCTTACCACCTAAATGATACAGTACATATATCATTCATATACACCACACATATACACACATATGTATGTATATATGTGTGTGTATGTGTGTATATATATATATATTTGGTACTAGGGATTGAGCCCAGGGTGCTCTTCTACTGAGCCATATCGCCTCTTCTTTTATTTTTGTATTTTTATTTGACATAGGGTCTTGCTAAGTTCCTGAGGCTGGCCTCCAACTTGCAATCTTCTGCCTCAGCCTCCTGTCACTGGATTACAAGTGTGCACCACCTCACCCAGCCCACGTGTGATTTCTGTTGGCAATCCTACATATATTGCACATTTCCTGGGCCTCTTATCCAGGAACATAATTTCCTTTTCTATGTAAACTTGGAAGTATACAGGGCTCTAATGCAAAAGGAACAGTGGATGAGAAGGTTGTTTGACCCCTTCAG